>NC_057393.1:76747402-78074262 GCF_019320065.1 Cervus canadensis
ATGGCAGGTCTATTTCAGTTTTTTAAGAAAATCTCCACACTGTTCTCCATAGCGGCTGTACTAGTTTGCATTCCCACCAACATTGTAAGAGGGTTCCCTTTTCTCCACACCCTCTCCAGCATTTATTGCTTGTAGACTTTTGGATGGCAGCCATCCTGACTGGCGTGTAATGGTACCTCATTGTGGTTTTGATTTGCATTTCTCTGATAATGAGTGATGTTGAGCATCTTTTCATGTGTTTGTTAGCCATCTTTCTACCCATATAACAAAAGTGATTTCCAATATGACTAAGTTTTTAAGAACAGGCAGATCACTGATTAGATTAAAAAAGAAGAAACAAATCATAAAATTTAGCAAAAGATTTGAGGATTTTTTTCTTTTATTTGTTGCAAATTCTCCTGGACATATATGGACCACGTTATCAGATTCCTTTGGACCCCCATCTCTTTCATAAGCTTTATAGCTCTTAATTTGACTTTGTGTACAGTACATCCAATTGTCCTTTCCTGCTTCTAGTTTTTGTTCCACTAATTTCATACTTATGCCAATCTGCCTTAAAGCAAGAGGCATCCTTTTCCCCATTCACTTTAGTGATTATCATGTTTTTTATATTTATGATAAACTAATGATATATTTTGTACAGTCACTATGGTAATTTTATAAAGGCCAAATAGCCACTGCGTACTTTAGAGTTTTAAACTTGTACAACTGCCAACAACTTCTAACACAGATGGAGGGATGACATGGTCACCCAAACCATCTTGCAGATGACAGTGATAAGAAGAGAGGAAAATAATAATTAAAAAGAAGAAACTATAATTATGTAAAGATTCTGGAATGTATTACAGAGCAGAGAGAAACTGGAGGAAAATTCAATCTCAGAAAACTGATTGGAGGGTTTCAGAATTGTGAGTTTGTAGCTTTCTGGTGCAGTAGTGCTTTTCTTTGTAATAATTGCAGTGACATATTGCAGCCTCACTAGCTAAAAGGAGCTAGTCAAAGAGCTGATCAAAGATCAGGGCTGGAAAAGCATCTGGAAATTTAAAGGGAAATCCTAGCAGCAACAGAATCATGGAAAGTATGTATCTCAATGCATATACGTCTATGGGAGACTCCAGGGAGCCTGGTGAAAAAGATCCTGTGAAAGAAAGTAGAGACTAGAGAAGAAATTACTTACCTCTTAGAAGATAGAGCTATGAGGAGCCACATCTGTGAAGGTCATGCTTGTTTTACTCTTCTGAACAATGTTGAAACTTATGGACTTGAAATGTCAGAGAAAGCTGGAAAATTTGAGTAAATGTTTTAAAATCAAGAAAATCACAGCGGTTCAGCCCCATCTTTGCCAGTCTTTGCCTTACTGACAAATTGCATAGCATAGGTGAGATGCTCAGAGGTTAATCTAAGAATATTTTTGGTGGGAAGCCACAAGAAGAAAACAAGCTATCAGCAGCTGCACTCAACATACAGAGGCACATACAGGAGGCAAAGTTTGCAGGGGGTATTCGTGTTAGTTAACTGCCTACTCGAAAAGAAGACAATAATCCTCAGAGGAACATGACAGAAGCCAGAGTCATTACAGTATATCATCCCACTAGACATGCAAAGAAACAAGAACATTTGACCTCCAAGAAAAATTTCAGGTAGAAGGAAAATGACCTCAGAAGCAAATCATATCAACAGGAAAAAAGAGTATCAGAAATTATAAATATGTGGGCAAATATAATATAAAAGATAATGATTATTTAAAGCAAAATTATAACTGTATTAGTGGGTTTATAATGTATATAAATGTAATATATATGATAATAGCACTAAGGATGGAGGCAGGAGCAGATAAATAGAAATATACTGTTGCATGATTGCTATGTTTATCTGAATAAATTCAATATTAAGTATAGTTAAGGGTATTTTTAAAATGCATATTTTATTTTTTATTTGTATTTTTATTTGTGAATTTTAAATTATTTTTACTTGAAGTATAGTTGATTTATAGTATTTCAGGTGTGCAGTTTCACACTCATAGTTTCAGTTTTTTTCCATTATTGGTTATTATAATATAATGTTTTCCTTTTCAGATTATTTCCCATTGTAGGTTATTACAAGATATTGAATATAGTTCCTTGTCGGTTATCAATCTTATGTGTAGTAGTATGTATCTGTTAATCTCAAGTTCCTAATTTACCCCACCCCTTCCTCTTTGGTAACTATAAGTTTGTTTCCTATGTCTGTGAATTTATTTCTGTTTTGTAAATAAGTTCCTTTGTATCATTTTTTTTTAGATCCCACATATAAATGATACCATATGATATTTGTCTTTGTCTGACTTACTTCACTTACTATAATAATCTGTATGTCCATCCATGTTACTGCAAATGCATTATTTATTTTTTATGGCTAAGTAACATTCCATCTTTATTCATTCATTTGTTGATGGACATTTAGGTTGCTTCCATGTCTTGGCTATCATAAATAGTGCTGCTATGAACATTGAAATGCGTGTGTATTTTTGAGTTACAGTTTTTGTCTTTTTCATCTCTCTGCCCAGGAGTGGGGTTGCTGGATTACATGGTAACTTTATTTTTAGTTTTTTTAGGGAACTTTCATACTGTTCTTTTTAGAGCTACACCAATTTACATTCCTGCCAAAAGTCTAGGAGGGTTCCTTTTTCTTCACACCCTCTCCAGCATTTATTATTTTTTGATGATGGCCATTCTGATCAGTGTAAGGTGACACTTCATGGTAGTTTTGGTTTGCATTTCTCTAATAATTAGCAATGTTGAGCATCTTTTCATGTGCCTGTTGGCCATAAAGATGCATATTTTAATTCCTAGAGTAGCTACAAAAATTATGTAGCGATAAAGCTAGAAATAAAATTGATTTAAAATTTTTTGATTAATAGAAAAGAAAGCAGGTAAGTAGGAAAAAAGGAATCAAACAATGATGGGGCAAATTAACAAACACTAAAAGGCAGGCCTAAATATAATCTTATGAATAATTACATCAAATGTTAGTAGACCAATCAAAAGCAGAAATTCTAAGACTAGCTAAAATAACAAAGGCTGACTAATGCTCTCATGAAAGATGCATTTGTAATAGGAAGGTACAATTATATTAGCAGAAAAGACTGTAAAAAGATACACCATGCAGATAGTAAACAAAAGAAAGTTGGCCTCTTTGCCTAACATGGAGTGCTAACTATAAGGCTGATATAAAATTAGATCTGCTGGGACCTCCACATGGGGAGGGCCTGTGTAAAAGTCATCTCACACTGAGAAAAGCAGTGCTGAGAGATGAAAAGGAAAAGAAAAAAGTTGGATTGGGTGTAGACTTCAAAACAAGCAGTAATATTAGAGGTAAGGAGGCAAATCTCATAATGACAAAATGGTCAATATAACAGGAAGATGTAACAACTATAAATGTACATGTATCTAATAATAAAGTTTCAAAATATAAGAAGTCAAAACTGGCAAACCTGAAGCGAGAAATAGATATATCATAGTTGGCACATCTCTCATAACTAACAGAACAGACCAAAAATATCAGTAAAGATATGGAATAGCAAACTAACATTCAAAGCCATCTTGGTCCAATTGATACTTGTGGAACACAACATTCAGCTGCAGAATACTTACTATTTTCGAGTGCATATAGTATCTTCCCCAAGATAGACCATGTACTGAACTATAAAACATGTTTCAATAGATTTCAAAAGATTGAAAGCTTACAGAATATGTTCTCTGACTGCAGTGGAGTTATATTAAAAATTAACAATAATAAAAACCTAAGAAAGCCCCAAATATTTGGAAATTAACTACCTTGCTGCAAAATATTCATGAGTCAAGAAATAAAAAGGAAGCCTAGGAATATTTTGAATTAAGTGATAAGACAACATATCAAAAAGAATATTATGACAGGTGCAGTCATAGTAGTCCTTAGAGAGAAATTATAGCTTTAAATGTTTATGTTAGGAAAGAGGAAAAAAGAGTTTAAAATATTGACTTAAGCTCATGCCTTCATGCCTAAGGAGACCATGTAGCAGTCGAAACAGAAGGATAGGCTGTATTGTGGTAACAAAGAACCCCGAGATCTCAGTAGCTATATCCACCAAAGTTTGTTTTTTGTTCCCTGGTGGCTCAGACAGTAAAGAATCTTCCTGCAGTGCAGGAGACCTGGGTTCGATCTCTGAGTAGGGAAGATCCCCTGGAGAAGGGAATAGTTACCTACTCCAGTGTTTTTGCCTGGAGAATCCCATGGACAGAGGAGCCTGGTGGGCTATAGTTCATGGGGTCACAAAGAGTCAGACACAACCGAGTGACTAACACTTTCATTTTCTGTCCAGTGGGAATTGGATTTCTGCTCATTCTAGACACTCAGGTCCCCAGACTTATGGGCTCTACCGCTGCACATGTGCTCCCATGCAGCAAAGGAATGCAAAAGTGTCAGATCATGAACTGTCCCTCAAAACTTCCACCTGGAGGTGACAGGTATCATTGGCTGAAATGGGTTCTATGGCCACACCTTAATACAAAGAGAAAAGGATATGCAATCCTGTTGTGAACCTAGGTTGGTTGATGGTTTAGTTGCTAAGTTGTGTCTGATTCTTTGCAACCCTATGCACTGTAGCCCACCAGGCTCCTCTGTCCTTGGGATTTTCCAGGCAAGAATACTGAAGTGAGTTGCCAGTTCCTTCTCCAGGGGATCTTCCACACCCAGGGATTGAACTTGGGTCTTCTGCATTGCAGGCAGATTCTTTACCAGCTGAGCCACCAGGGAAGCCCTAGAATCTAGAAGGAAGAGAAATGGAATGTTTGTGAACTACTCAAGAAATCTTATGAGGGGGATGAGAGATAAACCATAAAACAACATTAAAATATATGAATGAGAGTTCCTCAGCCTGAAACTTGGATGGGGTGGCCAGAAACCCTTCCCAAAGTCACTTTGAGGGCTCTCTTAGAGCTTCATAGATCATAGCTGTAAAACCTCTACTTTAAAGAAAACCTCTAGCCTAACAACCTGGAGAACTAGTTTTAGGTTTCAAAGACGTGTACCCAAAACATATTGAGCTGAATTGATTTCAAATTAGATATTATAATTTTTGAAGCAATTCAGTACTTTGTTGAACTTTTATGTTACTTCTTACACTGGGTATTGTATCTTAAGAGACTTACCCAGGAAGTTATGGAAGAATACTAATTATTATATACTGTATATTACCATTATATCATTATATTAACATACAATATTAATATACTATTGTTATCTGTGCTTTAGTAAGTTAGATGATTATTATGGTAAAATAATTATACTGTTACAAGAACCATAGAGACAGTGAACTTTTTATTCATTTATTTATGGTTGTGCTGGTCTTCGTTGCTGCACGGGCTTTCTTTAATTGCCGTGAGCCAAGGCTACTCTTGGTTGTGGTGGGAAAGCTTCTCATTGTGGTGGCTTCTCCTGTTGGGCATGGGTTCCAAGTGCACGGGCTTCAGTAGTTGTAGTGCATAGGCTCAACTGCCCAGAAACATGTGGCTTCTTCCGGAGCAGGGTTCAAATCTGTGTACCTAACATTGACAGGCAGATTGTTAACCACTGGCCCACCAGGGAAATCTGACAGTGAACTTTTAAAACTATGTTTTATTTTAATTTTTTGACAGTGCACTTTTCCCCAGCTTTATTGAAGTATAATATGTATACAAAATGCATGTAATTAATGTATGTAATTTGGTGAGTTTGTACATATGTATACACTTGTGTTACTGTGACTATAATCCAGGTCATAAACGTATCTATCACCTTCAAAAGTTTCCTTGTGTCTTTTTTTGATTTTGTTTTTCTTCTTTCCTTCGTCCTTTCTTTCTTTCTTTCCTAATAAGAACACCTAACATGAGATCTAAAAATTAGCATATTTCTAACTGCACAATTTCTTATTGTCAACTACAGGTTATAGGCAATATGTTGAATAGCAGATCTTTGTAACTTACTCCTTTTGTGTAACTGTAACTTTGCATTTTTTAATCAATATGCTAGGGGTTGGTGGTGATACGGGTGGTATTTGGCGTATGGCAGGGCTCATCAAAGCCCAAATCTTGGCTAGCTGTATGTTTTGCCTTCTTGTGGAGTTCCTGGGACAGCATACACCGGGAAAATTGCAATTTGGGAAGCAGAGTGCTATCTCTTAATAACCACGAGGCTGTGTTGGAGTGGTTTGAATCTATGTCATGGGACCAGTGAGGTTAAGTGCTTCAGCATGTATAATTAGCCCAGAATATCCAGTTCCCAAGTGAACATAGAGTCCCATTACCCTCTCTGATGGATAGAATCAGGAAAAGAGATGTGGAAAGATGTCTTTGAACCCTCTAAAGGTACAGTGACCTAGCCCCTTGGTTATGGTGGCCCTGGGCTTTGGCCAACAAGATTAGCAAATTCTCCTGGGTTGGGGGAGGTGGGAGCAGGTAGAGCTGGGAAATAGAGGGATCAGACAGAGGTGTGTGTCAGGTGGGAAGAGGGGCAGAGGTGCTAGGTCCTCCTAACAAGATTTTAAGGAGCTTTCCCCCAAGGCAAACTGTGTCTTTCTTTTAAAGTTTTAAAACTTGTTTTCAGTTGAAAGGAGAAAGTGAAGTGAAACTTGCTCAGTTGTGTCCGACTCTTTGTGACCCCATGGACTATATGGTCCATGGAATTCTCCAGGCCAGAATACCGGAGTGGGTAGCCTTTCCCTTCTCCAAGGGATCTTCCCAACCCAGGGATCGAACCCAGGTCTCCTGCATTGCAGGCAGATTCTTTACCGGCTGAGCCACAGGGAAGTCCAAGAATACTGGAGTGGGGAGCCTATTCCTTCTCCAGTGGATCTGCCTGACCCAGGAATAGAACTGGGATCTCCTGCATTGTAGGCGGATTCTTTACCAACTGAGCTATCAGGGAACCTGAAAGGGGAAAGGTTTTCCTTTATTCTGTGATGTATAATAAGCTTTACATATTTTTACCTTGTAATTTGTTATTTTTTATCATTTATCATTACTCCATAATTTATCATTATTAAAGTATTAAAGACATTAATTAAAGTATTAAAGACAAATTTTCCTCCCATTTAAAAGTCTACATAGTATATGCTATAAAACTTTATCAAAAGGTGGTTTTTTATACTCTTTTTAGACACTATGAATTTGAAAATTTATTAAAATTTACCTTTTTAAAAATAGCATCTAAATATATTATGTCTAAACTTTATATGCTATTTATCAGATATTTTCTATCCCAATTAACAGTCAATGGTGTTGTCCAATGACACTTAAGTAAAAAAAAAAACTGTCAAAGAAAATTTGAGGAGCAGCCAGTAGATGGTAGCATGGTATTACATTTGAAATGAAGCTCTGCAAAAGATAGGCAGTATTTCAGCTGCAATTTGGCACTATTGGAATGAAATGACTTCATATTTCACTTAGAAAGCCACATTTTAATCAACAACCAAATAGCTTTTAAGCGAATTCTGAACAAGCAATTTATTCTTTGCTTATAATCTGTATTTGCATCGTATTAGGTATAGTAGCTTTGCAAAGGAGATGGCCAGCATTCTGCAGTTAGGAATAGCATACTGTAACTTTTCTCTCTTCTTTCCACAATGCTCAGCACAGTGGAGGCACATGATTGCTCAAGTACTTGATCAGGAGTGTTTTAGTGCAAAAATAGTTCAAATTTTTAGTTATACTTTCTATTCAAAGTATAGTCCTGTAGATTCCTATACGATCGGTAAAGACACACATATGTGCAGCACACACCAATGTAGCTCAGTGGCATGCTGTGTAATAGAATTTTATATTAGAAACTTTACTATTTGAGCCTTCCATGCTGTGCTTCTACCCCATCTCTTCTCTGCTTTCAGCCAAACTTAGTACAAGTGCCGGCTGCCTGCCCTTGTTTGTATTTCTTGCCAACCACTGGTTACTGTCCATCCATTTCAGTTTGGCTTTTGCCCTTACTGTGCCATCAAACTGCTTTTGATGAGGTTTCCAGTATCTTCCTGTTGTTAAATCCAGGGACACACTGTAGACCCTGTCTTCCTTGCTCTCAGCAACTTCTCATGCTGGATCCCTGGGCCTACCATGTGAGATTCTGTGTTCTCCTATTTGTTTTTCTTTTTCCAGCAGCAGCTGCTCAGCATTCATGAGATTCCTCCTCTTCTCCTGTCTCAGCTAATGTGGAGGTTCCTCAGGTCACAGTTGCCTCTGACAACTTTCTTTCAAGTCCCTGCTTCATGCCACCAGCGTATCTCTATCATTGTGGCTTTCCCCACCTGCCAGGAAAGCCCACCTTTGCACCTTGGTCACCCAGTCATCTCTTAACTGTTTCTCTAATGTCCAGAATCCCTTTCTACCAGTCCCTTCTCTGCATCTCTCCAGACAGAGCTTGTCAAAAGCAACCTCACTTCTCTTAGTGAGACCACTCGCAAAGCTCTCCGTTGCCCTGAAGAATTACTCTGAAATCCTTAGCACTGCAGTGTCTGCTCTAGTCCCACCTACATTTTTAGCTCGATCCTGAGCCCTTCTCTTCCATTCAGAGTGCTCCAGCCCCAGTGTCCAGATTTTCCATTTCAGCCTTCTGGCTAAGATCAGGTATGGCATGGGGGCTTCCCTGGGGCTCACTGGTGAAGAATCCGCCTGCCAGTGCAGGAGACGTGAGAGACGCAGGCTCAACCCCTGGTTTGGGAAGATCCCTTGGAGTAAGAATGCCAACCCACTTCAGTACTCTTGCCTGAGAAATTCCATGGACAGAGGAGCCTACTGGGCTACAGTCCATGAGGTCGCAAGAGTCAGACGTGACTGAGCAATTGAGTACGTGAACATCCTTGGCTAACTGCCTGCAGACCTTTCAGCAGTTCTCTGCCTGATTCTCTTTCAGGGCCCCCAACCTCATCTCAATTTAAATGTCTCTTCCTCAAGAACTCCTTCCCTGTCACCAAAGACAATCTCAGGTCCTCTTGTGACAAGTTCTCATTTCATTTGGCATTTATTTCAGAGCCTTTAACACAATTCCAATTAAATAAGATTTTATATCGTCATGTGTTTCGTCCTAGACTGGAAGCTGCTACTACCTGGTTCTCTGTTGTATCCTCATTCTTAACAAAATCCCTGAAACAGACTAGGCTGGTATAAACATGTGATAAACTGCATTTAATAAATGCCTCAGGAATCAGAAACATTTTATTCTCAATTTCCAAAGCTTAGCTTTTCATTGTCAAAGATTATATATCAACTTCTCAGACTAATAACTTTAAGAATATTGTTACTGGAAGTTTATTCAGAATTACTCATGTCAAAATGAACTTTTTACAACCAAGTGTATTTTTTAAGAAGTGGCTTAAAAACTATGCTTATCGAAAGTTGATAGTTTTTATAGAATATGTACCACAATCTTTTCTTTTGGCCTGTTTAGCAGTTGCTGGTAACTATGGATGATACCAGTTAGATGACTACAAGAGTTTCAAATGCTGGGCATCCAAAGAAAAACCTCATTCGGACATTTTTTTTAAAATGTGAATATATGTCAGAATTATATACAGCTTAGCCCACATTGTCAGACATATTCTCAAATTAAAAGAAAAAGACATTAAAATATTTGTATAAAGGCCCCAATTATTTTTAAAGTAAATAAGAGTCCTAGTCCATTAGTCCTGGTAGATGACAATTACTTCTAAAAATATACCTAACTTTTAACATCTAAATTTGAGCAAAGAAGAGCAGCAATGACTCAACATTTTTCTTTTTTTAAACTGAAACTATCTAGTTCAGCCCTCAATCTGAGAGCATTCTTTTTTTGTAAATCAACATCCTTGGATAGCTTTTCTTTTTGATTTTAGAATGATCTGTCAGCCTAATAAGTATTGAATACCTCCCTGCTACACTACATACAATTATACTTTTCTGTAAGATACACTGTCTCCTCCATTATCAAATGTGGGAGAAGAGGAAGGGGATGTGTGAAGAGGATCAGTGTGTGCCTGGAGGATCATTATTTTCGAGTATAGTGTAACCAGTCCCATAAACCAGGCTGTAATAATTAAGAACTCTATTCTGATGGTGATTAGCTTAATCTCTGTGCTACGTTTTTCCACATTAGAGAAATATAGTATTTTCTCTTTTGTTTTTTGACTGTGCCACGAAGCATGCCGGATCTTAGTTCTCTGATTAGGGTTAGAACTCTCACATCCTACAGTGGAAGCATGGAGTCCTAACCACTGGACCACCAGGAAAGTCCCAGAAATATAGTGCTCTTAAAGAGAGTTATTTCTTCATTTGGTTCAGAGGATAAGTGAAACATTCTGTTTCCTGCTAGGGATATATTTATTTATCTAGAAATCTATATAACATGGAGGAAAAAATATTCATGGCATTACAATGACAGTTAAGGAATCTTGTTTCATGCTACATGAAAGCATTTTAACGAATGAACAGAGACATAATTTAAATGCTGAAGTAACATTTGGAACAGTCTGCCATTTTGTTGTTGTTGTTGCCGTCATTGTTTGTTTCTGTTGTATACCAATTCTCTTCATGTTTAATGCTGTTGTATATATCCTAGAGGTGGTTTATTTTTTTCTGGGATGATCTGTTAAAGATAATGGTCATGACTTATATGACAGGTGCACAGCTAACACCATACTCAATGATGAAAAGCTTAGAGCATTTCCTCTAAGATCAAAAACAAGACAAGGATGCCCACTCTCAGTACTTTTATTCAACATAGTATTGAAGTCCTAGCTCCAGCAACCAGACAAGGCAAAGCAATAAAAGGAATCCAAGTTAGAATGGAAGAAGTAAAACTGTTACTTTCTGCAGATGACTTTATACTATAATAGGAAACTATAAAGACGCCACCAAAAAGCTATTAGGATAAATAAATTCAGTAAAATTTCAGCATATAAAATTAACATACAGAAGTCTGTCATGTTTCTATACATTAACAAAGAACTATCGTAAAGAGAAAATAAGAAAACAACCCATTTACAGCCGCATCAAGAAGAATAAAATACCTTGTAATAAATCTAACTAAGGAAATTAAAAAAACCTGTACTTGGAAAATTATATAATATTGATGAAATAAATTGAAGACAACACCAAAAAATGGTAAGATTCTCTGTGTCCATGGATTAGAAAAATCAATATTGTTAAAATGACCATACTACCCAAGGCAATCTAGAGATTCAATGTAATCCCTATCAGAAACCAATGGCATTTTTCATAGAACTAGAAAAAATAATTCCAAATTTTTTTGTGTGTGGAAACACGGAAGACCCTGAGTAGCCAAAGCAACCTTGAGAAAGAAGAACAAAGCTAGAGGTATAATGTGTCCTGTTTTCAAACTATGCTGCAAAGTTACAGTCATTGAAACAGTATGGTACTTGCACAAAAATAGACACATAGATCAGTGGAACAGAATATCAAGCCCCAAAATGAACTCACACTTATATGGTCAATTAATTTACAGCAAGGGAGGTAAGAAAAACAATGGGGAAAAGAAAGCCTCTTCAGTAAAATGGTGTTGAGAAAACTGAATAGCTACATGCAAAAAATTCAAGTAGGACTACTTTCTCATACCATATACAAAAATATAGTAAAAATGGATTAAATACTTAAATGTTAGACCTGAAAATTAAATCCCAGAAGAAAGCATAGACATTAGTCTTAGCAGTATTTTTTTGGAAATAACTGTTCAGGCAAAGGAAACAAAAGCAAAAATAAACAAATGGGACTATATCAAACTAGAAAGCTCCTTCATCACAAAGGAAACTATGAGAAAAATGAAAACATCACTTACTGAATGGGAGAAGATATTTGCAAATGGTGTATCTGATAAGATATGCCAACATCTAACAAACAAACAAGGAGCTCAGGCCATTAGGGGCAGATGAACTGAACAGGCATTTTTCCAAAAAAAAGACATACAAATGACCAATAGGTGTATGCAAATATGTTCAGTATTATTAATTATCAGGAAAATGCAAATCAAAACCACAATGAGTTATCACCTCATGTCTGTCAGAGTGGTTATTAACAAAAAGACAATAAATAGCAAGTGTTGGCAAGGGTGAAGAGAAAAGGGAATCCTCATACACTGTTTGTAGGACTATAAATTGGTGTAACCTTTATGGAAAATAATGGAGTTTCCTTGAAAAATTAGAAATAGAATTGTCATATGATCTAGCAATTCCACTTCCATTTTCCAAAGAAGACAAAGACACTAATTCAGGAAGACTTATGCACCCCGATGGTCACTGTAGCATTGTTTACAATAGTCAAGATATGGTAGATAAATGGCTAAAGAAGATGTGTGTGTGTGTATGTATGTATGTGCTCACACACAATGGTTTATTACTCAGCCATACATAAGAATGAAATCTTGCTATTTGCAACAACATGGATGGACCTAGAGGATATTATGCTAATAGAACTAAGAGAGAAAGACAAATACCGTACGATTTCACCTATATGTGGAACTTTAGAATGAAACAGAAATAGACTCAGAGATACAGAGAACAAACCAGTGGTTGCCAGAGGTCACTAGAGGGGAGATGTGGTGGGGATGAGTGAAAAAGGTGAGAGAGGTTAAGAGGTACAAACTTTTAGTTACAAAATTAAAAGAGTTGCAGTGATGAAATACACAGCATGAGGATATAGTCAGTAATATTATAATATCTTTGTATTGTGACAGATGGTAACTAGACATTGTGGTGATCATTTTGTAATGTATAGAAACACTGAATCATTATGTTCTATAACTGGGACTAGCATGGTGTTGCAGGTCAATTTAACTTCAGAATGAAAACAGAGAACGAATGCCCATGCCTGATTATCCAGTGCCAGTCAAATGGGCATAAACAAAATCAAGGAAAGAGAAATCATCTTACATTTGTTATTCCTTTCTCAAAATAAAAATATAGACAAGCAAAACAGAAGTGTTGGATTATTCTTTTGGACTATATTGTTTTCTGTTAGTCTGGGTTCTTTGGTTTCCTGCGGCAGAGACTGCACTCAAATAAGCTTAGACCAATTTCATTTTTTCCCTGATATTCCTATTGCACATTTGCTAGACTGCTTGATCTGGTTCCATGGGCCACTGATGCTCTGTTCATTTTTTCAATCCTCTTCTATCTGTGCTTTGTTTTGGATGGTTTCCACTTTTGTCTTTCTATTCATTGATCTTTTCTTCTGCATTGAGTTATTTGCTGTCAGTCTCATCTAGCATATTTTTGACTCTAGAAGTCATCCTAGCCTGTTTTCATCTGTATAAATTTCATCTGGTCTTTATGTGTTTATCCATCTAAATTATCTTTTATGTCTTTGAGAATATTAAATAACATTTATAATAGCTCTGTTAACATTTTTGTCTGCTAATTCCTTCATCTCTGTTATTTCTGGGTCTGTTTCTATTGATTGCTTCCCCCCCCCCCCCACCCCGGTAGTGGGTCATATTTCTCTGCTTCTTTGTGTGCCTGGTAATTTTTGATTAGATACTAGACATCAAGGGTTTCACAGTGTTGGATTTTGTTGTATCCCTTTAAATGTGATTGAACCATTTGTTCTGTCATGCAGCTAAATAACTTGCAGATTAGTTTAATCTTTTGAAGCTGCTGTTATGCTCTGTTAGGGTGGGTCCGGAATAGCCTTTGCTCTTGGGCTGCTTTAGTAGTCCTAGCTACTAAGGTGTGATCCTCCTAAGGACTCTACCCAACACTCCATGTATTACATGGTCTCTCCACTCTGGTTGGTAGAGGCATGAGCTGTTTCCAGCCCTGCCTAAGCTCTAGGAATTTTTTAGTCTATTGGTTCATTTCTCTACCTCACAGAGTTACACCCCATACATGTGCAGCTCTGTAGTCATTAATGATTCAGTGAACCTCTTTGCACATCTCCAGAGCCTTCTGTGCAGCTCCTTCCTCTCTTATACTCCATCTCAAAATCTAGCAGTCTGTTTTCTCCACTTAGTGTGTCTACTGTGCTATGCTTGAGGTCTCTCTTCCTGGTCTGTGGCTCAAAACTACCTTCAGAGTGTGTGTTGGAGCAATCATACTGCTGAACTCACTTTCCTCCTTCACTTGAGGATCATATTTCAGCACTGCTTATTTTCCAATATCTGAGAAACATTTTTTCACATATTTTGTCCAGTTTATGAGCAGAAAGGAAATTTCTGCACATAGCAGTTAATCCTTTAAGGGTAGAAGCAGAAATTTAAAAATGATAGAATTGAGTTCATTTTATAAATGAATAATTCATTTAATATTATATCATTAAAAAATTTCCCTCGTGCCATTAGGTGTAATGTCCTTTTCTTCCATCCAGAAGATTATGTGTGATTTACTTAACTCTTACCCTATTTTAGGATATTAAACCTGTTTCTGATTTTCTACCATTTCAAAGAAGACTATGTTAAACATCCTTGGATATGAATCTTTGTTTTTTTACATCCAGTTATTGCTTTTTTACATCCAGTTATATCTTTTTTTTTTTTTTTTACAAATTGAAAAAACAGTTATCTGACTGTGTTGAGTCTTAGTTACAGCATGCAGGATTTTTTATTGTGTCTCATGGGCTCAATATGGCAGTGCACAGGCATGTGGAATCATAGTTCCCTGACCAGGGATCGAACCAACATTCCCCTGCATTGCAGTGAGGATTCCTAACCACTGGACTATCAGGGAAGCTCCATCTACTTATATCTTTGTGATATATTTCTTGAGGTTGTGTTATTAGGTTCAAAGATTTGAGAATGTTGCTTTGCTGTACTGTGCTGAGTTGATTCAGTCGTGTCCGACTCTGTGCGACCCTATGGACTGTAGCCTGCCAGGCTCCTCTGGTCATGGGATTCTCCAGGCAAGAATACTGGTGTGGGTTGCTGTGCCCTCCTCCAGGGGATCTTCACGATCCAGGGATGGAACCTGTGTCTCTAAAGTCTCCTGCATTGGGAGGAGGCTCTTTTAGGGAGGTTCTTTACCACTATCGCCACTTGGGAAGCCCTTGAGAGTGTTAACACCCTCCAAGTGTATTGGTAGGTACTATCTGGAAAGACTGTACCAGATTTCCATTGGCATTGCATGAGAGCACTCATTTTGCCACACGCTCAACAGCACAGCCTATTTTATTCTTTGAGTGGTATATATTGAATGCAATTACGGTGTGAAGTCTGTTGCTAGGAAGATAAAGTACAGCCTCTTTCCCTAGAGGGCTCATAGGTAGGTGATGGAGAGAGATGGTAAACCCATCACCAGAATATGATACATTTTGGAAGGAGAGATCAAACTTTGCTTAAGAAAACCTTCATACGTTTTCATCAAATATTTGAGGATAGACTGTTTTTAATAAGGTCACACAGAGAAAAAAATGTCGGAAGGGTTAAGAGGACATTTAAGGTGACTGAAGTGTGAAGTCAGTGTAGCATATTTACTGAATAGTTTTGCTGGTACCACGATTGTGTCAGGAGTAAGAATGTAGAAGGAAATAAAGTAGAATTTGGAGGCAGAAAGCAGATAGTGAAGGGCTCTGTCTTGAGCTAGTCAAACACACACTCCAATCCTGTACATTTCATGGGTGTACTGAAATCCTCATATGTAGTCATATTTAACTTGTTACCATTGGCTTTGTTTCTCTTGCTCCTCACAGAGGTTGCCAAAATGTTTTCATAGCAGGAGTCCTATTTCATCTGAGAGTTAACTCCAGCCTCTAAATACCACAGTGACCCTTTTTTGTTGTTTGTTTCTTTAGAGAACAGGTTGAGGTCTTGTCAGCTCTTGTCAGTTAAATAGGCTTGATTCTTTCTTTTCTCCTACACAGCAAACAGGACCTTCTGTGCAGGCATGGAGCTGTCCTGCCTGCCTGTTCTTGAGCTGAGCATATGATCCATTCTGTATCTGGTGTTATGTGTTCTCTCTGGGCCAGTTCTTACCAACTCAAACTCTGTTGGAGTGAAGGTCTCACCATGACTGTCTGCTTCATTAGAACAGAGACACACCATTGGTATTTTGTCCTGTGAAACAAAGGTACTTTAGGTAAAGTCTAGCCATCTAACAAAAAGGAGGAAGTAGAATACCATCAACAACAGTGTTGCACTGGGGTTTAGCAGACAGGCCTAGTTTCCAGTCTGCTGAATGACTAATAGGTTGTATGATCCTGGTTAACACTTGTGTCTTTGGGTCTCTACTTTCTGATTAATGAAAAGACATTTATGTTCTCTACCAGTTCAAACTTTGACTGTATAAACAAAGGTTAAAAAAATTTTTTTTAAGGTTTTGAAGAAATTAAAACCAAATTTCTTCATCATGGCTATAGAAATGAAATTTGTGTTTTATACTAAAACCAACATTTAACTGTATTCTGTAATGATCTAAGTTTCTAGAGAACCAAAGACCTTTAATGAACACAATTCTAAGTTTTTACTTAATTATCTTCTCACTGTGATGTGTCAACATAATATCTGAACAATGGGTTGAGTTACTTCTTGTTTATCTTAGATGCACAGCAGATCTTTAAACTTAAGATATTTTCCTAGGAATATGAATTTCTTAAATGAGTGTCAAATACTTCCTTAAGAGACTTCCAATTAATTACATGGGTTAAAGTCAGAATAGCTGTTTTGGTTGTAAACATCTGTGGCCTCTTTCCATTTCTGCTTCTGCCATAATTCTAAGGCTTTCACTTATTTTATAACGTGAGGTGAGAAGAAAAGGCTCTCTGTGTATTATAATTTTTGCTTAAAGTACTATTAATTTGGCACTTTGGCTTAAATAGGTTATTTTTGGCTTACGTAGGCTTTTTGTGTGCTATTTTGGGCATAAGCTATAATATTTTTTAATGACTAAGAACATTTTGAGTCCTATTACAGATTATGCTTGATATTTGGGCAAATGCCTCATCGTAATTTAGAGTCTGTAGAGAGCATGTTTGGAATGTCCAGTGAATTTTGGAGCCATTGTTATGAAATCAGTTATAAACTGATATGGTGTCGAGAAACTTTTGATGAGGTTAGCTACACCAGTCTTTAAAAGAGTGGTCCTAGTTTGTTCTATTTCTAGCTATCCTATCCACTTTCACAGGTTTTTCTATTAGGTATGTTTGCTGCTCTCAGTGGATTATAACAAACTGTGGAAAGTTCTTAAAGAGATGGGAATACCAGACCATCTTACCTGTCTCCTGAGAAACCTGTGTGTAGGTCAAGAAGCAATGGCTAGAACCCTGTATGGAAAACCGATCAGTTCAGGATTGAGAAGAGTACAACAGGGCTGTCTGTTGTCACCCTGTTTATTTATGTGGAATGCATCCTTTATGTTTATTTATGCTGAACACAACCTTTATGCTGAACACATCATGAGAAATGCTGGGCTGGATGAGTTACAAGCTGGAATAGGTGGGAGAAATATCAACAACCTCAGATATGCAGATACCACTCTAATGGCAGAAAGCAAGGAAGAACTAGAGAATCTCTTGATGAGGGTGAAGGAGAAGAGTGAAAAAGTCAGCTTAGGACTAAACATTGAAAAAAAAAACCTAAAATCGTGGCATCCGGTCCCATTACTTTATGCCAAATAGAAACAGAAAATCTGGAGGTAGTGACAGATTTCTTCTTCTTGGGCTCTAAAATCACTGAGGCTGGTGACTGCAGCCATGAAATCAGAAGACAGTTGCTTCTTGGCAGGAAAGCTATGACAAACCTAGACAGTGTTTTGAAAAGCAGAGACATCACTACCAACAGAGGTCTGTATAGTCAAGGCTATGGTCTTCCCAGTGGTCATATAACGGTTGTGAGAGTTGGACCATAAAGAAGGCAGAGTGCCAAAAGAATTGATGCCTTTGAACTGTGGTGCTGGAGAAGACTCCTGAGATCCCTTGGACAGCAAGGAGATCAAACCAATCAGTCTTAAAGGAAATCAGCCCTGAATACTCATTGGAAGGACTGATGCTGAAGTTGAAGCTCCAGTATTTTGGTCACCTGATGCCAACAGCTGACTCATTGGAAAAGTCCCTGATGCTGGGAAAGATTGAGGGCAGAAGGAGAAGAGGGCATCAGAGGATGAGATGGCTGGATGGCATCACTGATGCAATGGACATGAACTTGGGCAAACTCTGGGAGATAGTGAGGGACAGGGAAGCCTGGTGTACAGCAGTCCATGGGGTTACAAAGAGATGTTCACTGCTGAGTGTCTGAACAGCAACACAATAATTGCTTTAAAATGTTGTATTACTTTCTGCTGTAGAACAAAGTGAATCAGCTGTATCTATACATATATCCCCTCCCTCTCGAGCCTCCCTCCCACCACCCCGTCACACCATCCCACCCTTCTAGGTCATCACAGAGCACCAAGCTGAGCTCCCTGTGCTATACAGCAGCTTCCCACTAGCTATCTGTTTTACACATGGGAGTGTATATACATCAATGCTACTTTCCCAATTTGTCCCACCCTCCCCTCACCCACATGTCCACCTGTGTGTTCTCTATGTCTGCATCTCTATTCCTGCTCTGCAAATAGGTTCAGTTGTACCATTTTTCCAGATTACATACATATGCATTAATATATGGTATTTGCTTTCCTCTTTCTGACTGACTTCACTCTGTATAACAGACCCTATCACAGTTTCACTAACTGCTCTCATGTGATTTATGCTGGGACTCCAGTTATTGTAGTTTGTTCATATTATAAGGAAAGCAGATGTAGAATCTGAGGAAGTCTCTGAAAGACCACCCTACACATAGGTGGACAGTATTTGGGTGTAACCACCATTTTGAGTGATGAGAGGTCTTACTACCAAGTCTGTACCTGGAGATGTGAGATAGAGTGTGGAATTGGGGTAATTTGCCTGATCTGTAGCCCTGGGTTAATGAGGTGTTAGAAATGCCTGAACTCCCAAGATTGTGATAAAACTTCGTTGACTATTCAAATACTCCAGTTTCTTACTAACTGATTTATCTACTCAGGGTATAAATCATAAAGTTGGTTTATGGAAGAATTTTGGAATACGTGACTGACAGTCTTGTTCTAGTTCCCTCTTCCTATTGAATTGTCATGTGTCTTCATAAATTTCATTCCAACTAAGCAAAACCCAAACAGAAATAGTGGGTGAAGAACTTCCAAAGTAATTTCAAAGATTCTAAAGTGTTCTGTGGTTGTAAAGCTTTTTATAGCTTGTTAGACAGAATGAGTGAAAAAACTGTGGCTAACCACTCCCCCATTCAAGTAATTATAACTGAACTCAGTGTAGATTATAAGTGAGATCTATATCTTTTGTAGGTTCAAGTGCTAGAGTTTATTCAAATTTAATGAGACTTCTGTCCTATTTCTTTGCTCATCTTATGTTAAATTGTGTTCTTCTTTGTATTTGACCCTACGGCAGAAAACATTGGGAAAACTTGATAGGCAAAAATAATAGTTGACATCCAGTGGAAAGCATAGGCATTTCAACTGAAGAGAAAAGGAACATTTGAAAGTTAGAAAAAAATAGAATTAGATCTGAACACTTCTGGTGGTATGGATTTTTAGGATGGTGGCCTGCCAATGATTCTTTTTACTATATTGTGTGTTTATAAATGTCATCCAGAAAATCAAACATCTTCGCCCATCCCCATCCCAGCTCAACTCCTTTTGCTTCATTTAGTTTCACTGGATTGGCCAGGTAAAATTTAAAGCAACAAGACATGTTTGGAATGACTGCATTGTTTTGCATATCCTTTAAAACTTGATTTAATCTAGGTAGAAATCCCATTTTATTTTTTGTGGTTGTTACTAAACCCAATGTTGAATAATATCAAACTTCCAAACATGATTTTATTAGAGTTTTTAAAATTTGGGCCCAGTGTAGAATCCATGAACAGTATTCTGTCTGGAAATATTAGAGATAGTAACCTCAAAATAAACTATTAAAAATTCCCAGAGCTCTGATTTTACATAGTTAAAACTGACTATCAAAGCAACATTGCATAGTCTTAAACTAAAATTTACTGTGTTGAATATTATGCTTTTCTAGTTTTTATTTTCCTTTTGTTAATAGTCAAGGTTTTTAAAAGCAAATGTTTTGAACTCTTGGACTCTACTAAACTGTGATATAGAATTTTAAATACTGTATGTAAGTGTTGTTTTATAAATAAACCAGGAAGAATTGAAAACATAATTGAAGGGCTAGCATCTTGCTGGCTGAGGGAACAATTTGGCTTTCATCTAAATGAATGTGTAGTATATGAATTACAAGGTAATACAACACTAAGTTTAAATGGTGTTTTTAAAAAGAAAGCTTATCTTATTTGTGCTTAATGTCTAATTTGGCAGATACAGAATTTGTGGTGGATACAGTTGGTGGTGGGGGAACTGGTTTTGGGGAAGATGAGCATTGCAAAAGGTTGGCTTGACTCTCTCCAAGTATCTGCTCCATCTTTATGTCTGGAATTAGATTCATGACCAATGCTAGACTCTGAAGCATTTGATAATAACTGGGCACCTAGGTGTTATCCCTTAGTTCATTTTAACAGTTTTGAAATGCAAATTTTAATTTTCTATAGCTTTACCATAACTAAACACACAAAAATAAAAGAAAGTTAGTCTTGGGACTTCCCTGTAGGTCCAACTGGTTAGGATTCCATACTTCCACTGCAGGGGGCACAGGTCTGATCCCTGGTCCAGTAACTAAGATCCCACATGCCTGGCGACATGGCCAATAAAAGAAATATTAGTCTTGTCATAGTTTTATCCTATCCCCATTCTGTGCTCTTCAGTCCCACTGACCTTGTAATAGAGTGCTGCCCTGTACAACCCTTACCATGCAGCCCTTGCTATGTGCCATTCCCTCCCCCTCTTCCCCTGTTACCTGGCAACAGGACTATTAGTGGGCCCGCTCAGCCATTGGTCAGTGCTGCAGTGGACTCCTCCCCCAAGCAACCAGCTGTCAATGAGGGACTGTTAGTGGTCCTGCTCAGCCATTGGTTGGTGGAATGGTTGTTGTCAGGTGGAGAGTAAGGTAAGAGGTGAAGCCTGGCCTTCTCTCTGGGGCTCTCTAGCTCACCCAGCCTTGGATTGGTGGATGAGCTGGGGCGGGGGGGCATGGAACAGGCAGGAGGCTGTGTCCTGCAGGGCTCTGGAGCCCTCACCAAGACCACCTGCTGACCAGGCCCAGGCCTGAGGCGGCAGTGAACGTCTCCACCATCCCTGCCTCTGTGACCTAATGGCAGTGGCAGTCTTCCCGGGTTGCAGTCTGTGGAACCTGCCTCTCTCCCACCCCATATTTTGGTGGCCTGAGGAGCTGGAGATCTTGTTGGGCCCTGGGCTCCTGGTTCCCTCAGTGATGACAGCTGGGCAGGGGCTGGGGACCTGGCCCTGAGGGAGCCACCAACTGAGACCTGCCTCCTCTTAGCCAGGACCTGGACCTCACAGGGTGAAATTGGAGCCTTGCCCTTGCCCTTTCTTCTCAGAACAGAGAATAACATTTGTTTGATGGAGGTTTACAGGAACATCATTACCTGATCGTGACCTGACCTCAGGAACAAAGGATCTGACACCAAGAAGTTTGCAAAAACTAAGCACGTCCCTCCCTCCCCTTTCCTAAAAAAAGGGCTTTGCTGAGAGCTTTTGGGAGTTTGGGGGTTTTAAGGCAGGAGCCACCTGACTCCTTGCCTGGCCTTCAGTAAACCTTTCTCTGCTCCAAAATCTGATGTTTTGGTATCGTTTGACCTCAGATGGGGCACATGGACTTGTGTTCTGGTAACAATCTCTGTGCTATTTTGTCAACACATTGAATACTTTCCTACTTCAAGGTCTTCTGATGACGATCACCTCTATTCCATAGTTTTTTCCTCCACCTGCTGACTCTTTCTCGAAGTCTCATTTCTTACTCCCTTCTTCCTTCCTTTGGGAGGATCAACTATAAAAAGACTTACATTAGCTCATCTCTTCCCCAAATATTTCTGATCACTTAGCTCTGATTATTTTCTCTGTGACACTTTAATAATCTTTGGTCATGTTTCTTTACTTCTTGATATTCTGATGTTTTCTGCTAGAACATGAGGTTTATGAATGTAGGGATCTTCCTGTCTGTCTTTCCTTTGCTCTAATACTAACAACTGGCAGCATAGTAAGTGTTAGTCACTCAGTCATGTCCAACTTTTTGCGACCCCGTGGACTGTAGCCCACCAACTCCTCTAAACATGGGATTCTCCAGGCAAGAATACTGGAGTGGGTAGCCAATTTCTTCTCCAGGGGATCTTCTTGACCCGGGGCTCGAACCCAGGTCTCCCACATTACAGGCGGATTCTTTACCATCTGAGCCACCAAGGAAGCCAGTAGCATAGTATGTGCTTAGTAAATAATTGTACCTCAGAATAGTTTGTAATGTGCATGGATTTTTGTATTGCTCTTTATACTTAACTCCAATCTTTTACAATAAAAATATAAATATTTTAGTTCTTTCTTCTTTAACTAAGGTGATACATTTAATCTTTTCCCAGAGTGCTCAGGTATATTTACCATATGTTGTAGACAATTTGGTATTGGGGGAGGCAGATAAGAAATTGACACTCAGATTAAGTAATGTTGCAGATTCATTTGCTGGGATATGATAGAATAGGAATCATAGAAGCTTTCATGTCCTTTAAATATAACATCCTTTCTGAAAAAAGGTTAAGGTTTGGAGATAGGTTTTGATAAAGGTTAAATGATCAAGGTTATGTAGCTGGAACTCTTGAAAACAAGGAACTAGGAAAAGAGTAAAATCTAAAGAAAGTTCTCTGGAGTTGCTTCTTGGGCTCACTTTGCATTATATAGCATATGAGACTTCTGCAACTGAGAAAATATTTCCATTTTTATTAAAAATTATGATTCTGTGTTTTAAAATACAAATTGCATGTTTTCACATTTAATAGTACATTGATGTGCATCCTTTAAATACCATAGGCATTAGGGTTTTTTCCTCCAGAAAATACTTCAATTATGCCTTTTATATCTTCTAGCTAATGTGTCTCTGCATACTGATATTGTTTGTTAAATATACAAAGGCACCTGTAACGTTTGTAATAAATGTTACATGAGCTTTTCAGTTTCTAGACATCATCTCTTTAATTCTCTGTTGCTATGGGTTTTCATTAGTATTCCATGGAGCCTGGGTTGCCATAGAAAATGTGTAGTTGTAGAGGAGTTACCATGACAACAGTCCGCCATTATGTATTTTTCAATATCAGCTAGCTGGAGATGATAGTGAATCTGAGGATATTTGTTTTGGAGTCCAATAATTTAAAAAAAAAGCAGAATATTTCAATATCCTAGTTATCTCCAACATATTTTAAATATGATGCTAGTTATCCTTTATTCAAATAAACAGAAATGAGCATGTTTTAAAAGCTAATTTTTAGCTATTTAGCTTGGTCTCCAGAAATTCTAAAAATTTAAATTGCCTTAAATCTTTGAGACACATATAAACTCCCATATAATAAAGCTCATCTCAAATAAGCATAAGTTTTTGTTTTAATCATCTCTGGCTCTTTCATGACCTCAAAGAATAGCAGCTCAGGTACCTTACGTGAGAAAACAGAGGAGAAAGAGTAGCTTTTATCTTTGAAGTAGAACTCAGAAATAAAGAAAGGAAATCACCTGGTGACTCATTGCTCAATGTAGCTTTTTTTTAAAAAAAAAAAAAAAAAAGCAAAGAAACTATTTTCAGTAAAATGGCAAATCCCTTGTTGAAGTTTTAAACACACTATTTAAATTGGAAAGCTTTTGATATATCCAACGCTTGAGCAATCATTTTGAAATTCTTTACCTATTAGCGATGTTAGGCATATAATGTCAGTTGTCTTCAATTTACTTTCCTTATTGATACCCTGATAGAGTGATACACCATTATTTTGTCACAGGGCCAAGTAGAAGAAATGTTATAATAACATTTCAGCAAATTAGATCTATGTATATCAGAGATTTTGAAAAGATGAGCGACCTTCAAGTTTTACAGTTTTACAATCTGGCTTAAAATTTTTGTTGTTGTTGTTCTTAATTATTGCTGTGATCTGAATGTTTCTGTCCCCTGCAAATTCATATGTTGAGACCAAATGCCCAATGTTATGGTATTGGGACTTGGTAATCTTGGGAGGTGATTAGGTCCCTTATATAAGAGACCCCAGAAAGCTCTCTTGCCTCGTCTATCTTGTGAGGACATAGTGAAAAGATGGCCATCCATGAACCAGGAATCGAGTCCTCACTAGACGCTGAGTCTGCTGGTGCCATGAACTTGACTTTCCAGCATCCAGAAGTATGAGAGATAAGTTTCTGTTGTTTATAAGCCCACCAATCTATAGTATTCTGTCAGAGCAGCTCTGATGAACCAAGACAGTTGCCAAGCCTTTCTTTGAAGCTGTGGGAAGATGTGATATTGGGTCTTCTTGTTTTTGTATTCTTTTTAAAAACTTTTTATTTGAATATAGCTGCTTTACAGTTTGATATTAGTTTCTACTGTACAGCAAAGTGAATCAGTTATGTGCATACATACATCCCCACCTTTTTGGGTTGCCTTCCCATTTAGGTCACCACAGAGCATTGAGTACAGTTTCCTGTGCAGTACGCTAGGTTCTCCTTAGGTACCTGTTTCATATACATGGTAGTGTATATATGTTGGTCCCAACCTCCCAGTTCATTCCACCCCGCCCCCCAGCACCACTACCACACCCTCATTTCCCCTCTTAGCGTCCATATGTTTGTTCTCTATATCTGTGTCTCTATTTCTGCCTTGCAGATAGGTTCATCTGTATCATTTTTCTAGATCCCATATATATGTGTTAATATATGATATTTATTTTTCTCTTTCTGACTTACTTCACGCTGTATGACAGTCCCTGGGTCCATCCACGTCTTGTTTTTGTATCCTTGAGGCCATGTAATATTGGAGCTCTCCAACATCCTTCCTTGGAAACTTTTCCTCATGGGACATGTGAAGATAGCCACTCCTATAGCAGAGTAGATGTCCCGCACAGAATCATGGGTGGTAATTCAATATTTCAAAGGATCAGTGAATATATTAATTGTTCCTGGATAAATGTGGGGCAGCCAAGAGAAAAATATAAGACCAAGTAGTGTTTTCATAGAAGAGGTGTGGTTTCATAGAAGAGGTAGATCGTTTCATAGAAGAGGTAGGTAGAGTTTGATAGAAAACATTTAAAAAGCTGATCTTCCAATCCATGCTGCTATTATATCAAGGATATAATTTCCCTCATATAGATCAGGGTCTAGAAGTGTTCCAAGAACTTCCGTTGTCCTCTCCCAGTGGAGTCATGTAGACAGGATTTGTGTCTCCTGTAACACGAAGAACTCACTCAAGCCTTGTTGTTTGGAGTTTTCACTGAGGCTCGTTCACTTAGACTTGGTTGGTCACACAGGCATTATTAGCTTACTCTCCAGTCCCTCCTGAGATCAAGGTGATAGCACATGGACACAGGCACCCCCCATAAATCACATTGTTACTATAGTGTATATAATGTGGCCCCAAACACCAAGGTAAACACCACCACACTTATCAGTAGGTATTCGAAGGGCTTAGAGGCCACTGCACCAGGTCAAGGGCAAAGCTTAGCCCTCTTTTCTGACAAAGTTAATACTTTACTACAGACTTGCTTTGTCTCTTTCCCTCTCCATCCATTCTAACAAGCTCTTGCCAGAGCAATCTTTCTAATCAGTAGTCTTAAGTCATGCCACTTTCCTGCTGAACAACCTGTGAGGTCTTGTTGTACTTTTGTCCCTCTGCTCTAGATGTTACAGGTGTTTCTGATTATAAATATTCTCTTTCATTGGCCCCATAAACCAGTAAAATATCAAAATTGCCCCAAAGTACTTAATCACCCTATGTGTTCCTAACTGTTCTTTACTCTTGTCTTCTCAAACTCTGATGCCCCTGCCAATTCCAGATCCTTGTGGGCTCATCTTAACTATCATAGAGCCTTAATTGCTTAAAATAGATTTATTTGAATCCTTTATGGGTCCCTTTCCTTGTACCTCTCCATGACATTTGCCTTCCATTGTTGTTATTTTTGTATTTGTCTTATTCTTTATTATACAGGATGCTCCTTCAGGGTAAGCATTGTGCCTATTCCTCCTTATAGTCTCCGTAGAGTCTAAGATAATGCTTGGAAACTGGAAGGGACAGAATATGTGCAGTTTCATTCTTGTCTTTTGGAGAAGATCCAGCAAACAGCGAGTGTCATAAAAACAGACTGCTTAAAATGATGGCTTCTCTGTTGTATTTAAAAGCCAAAAGAACATTATAGACCTTTTTAGGGTTCATAGTAGACTGGGGTGGTTAGGGAGCTTCTTCTGTAGATTTAGCTTTATTTTGAAGAACTGAATTCACATGAGCAGATAAATACATGGAACAAGCATTGTGTTGCTTGGTCCATCTGTGGCATTTGGCACCATCAGTGATTTGAGAATCTACCCTAAAGGATCTGATTGAGTCTTGTTGGTTCCACTGTGAAAAATATTCTTATAGAATTCATTTAACCTCAGTTCTAGGCCTTCTTCTCCCTCTCATGTTGAACCCACTCTCTTCCCCCACCAGGATTCCTGTATACCTTACGCTGAGAGAGACAACTCTTTTAATGTATTTGTTCATATAATGATTTGGCGTGTACTTAATGAGCACATATTTATCAGGCCCTTTGTCAGATGTTGAACAAACAGTGGTGAACTAGATAGAAATAGCCCTTGTCCTGATTTTCTCCCATAAAAAAGATTTTAAAACTCTAAGGCACATTTCCTGTTGCTTTAGTCAACCTCCAACTCATTAATTTCCTTATGCATGTGGAACGGGAGAGCTCAAAGGATAACAGCAGCAGATGTTAGTTGAGCATTTCTACTGTGTGCTAGAAAGCAGTCTAGGGGCTGGCCTGGTGGCTCAGTGGTGGGGAGTCCGCCTGCCAATGCAGGTGACATGGATTTGATCCCTGGGTCAGGAAGATCCCCTGAAGGAGGAAATGTCAACCCACTCCAGTATTCTTGCCTGGGAAATCACATGGACAGAGGAGCCTGGCAGGCTGCAGTTCATGGGGTTACAAAAGAGTCAGACATGACTTAACATCTAAATAACAACCAGAAACAGTCTACCACCATTACCTTATTTTAATCTTCCCAACCCTTGGGTAGCAACCTAATTGTCATTAGATTATAGATGCGAAAACTGAGGCTGTGTTTTAGGTCTGACTCTTTTTATTGTTTTTGTTTTTATTTTAGTTTGCTTCCATGCATTTATTTTTTTTTTCCATTTATTTTTACTAGTTGGAGTCTAATTACTTTACAATATTGTAGTGGTTTTTGCCATACATTGACATGAATCAGCCATGGATTTACATGTATTCCCCATCCCGATCCCCCCTCCCGCCTCCCTCCCCATCCCATCCCTCTGGGTCTTCCCAGTGCACCAGGCCTGAGCACTTGTCTCATGCATCCAACCTGGGCTGGTGATCTGTTTCACCCGAACAGCATTGAAATAGGTCTGACTCTTTAAACATTCCCTGGTGGCTCAGCTGGTAGAGAATCTGCCTGCAATGCGGGAGACCTGGGTTTTATCCCTGGGTTGGGAAGATCCCCTGAAGAAGAGAAAGGCTACCCACTGCAGTATTCTGGCCTGGAGAATTCCATGGACGGTATAGTCCATGGGTTGCAAAGAGTCAGACACGGCTGATAGACTCACTTTCCACTATTGATCTTGGACTTTCCACCACTGTGGAAAGGCTGAGTAAACCTTCCCACCTTTTTCTATGGTGACTTTGATCTTTCGTTGTTATTCTTACCAAGTGATCAGACAATAGCTCTTGCCTGTGCTAAAATTTACACAGGTGGCCCCTACAGTATCAGCTGAATGAATGGGTCAAATCTATTACCTGTTCATAGCAACTGTGTTTATCTTTGTTATATTACTTATTATATTGCTTGAATATCATCTTGGAAACAAAGGAATAGGTGACATTAGAAATGTTTTTTAACTACTGCAAGTTGTGAACAATAATTGTGCCACTTGGAATTTTATGGTAGTTCATTCCAAATACATTAGTTGGTCTGAGCTCAACAACTTTTATTGACAAGTGGGTTGACATTAAGCTTCGCAAACCTCCAACAAATCATCTGACTCCTGAATAGGCTGGAATGGTGGTTTGTCAGTGACAAATTGTTTCACTGCTCTCTGATGCAAGAATATTATGAATGTTCACCATCTCAGTTTATTTACTCAAGTATATTTGAAATGATGTATTTGGAGATCTGTGTTTTCCAAACTTTATGACGGCTTATTTCTCAAAGGAAAGATAAATAAAATGTCAAATTCACGACTAAACCATGTAGAATTTTAATTATCTAATGAGCAAGGGAAATAGCATTTCTTTTTAGTGTTTCAACCACTATCTCCTCGAAAGGTCTTTGGAGAGTTTCATTCCAGGAGACACTCTGCTTGAACATATTGGGCAGGTGCATTTGTGGATGTAAGTGAACATATTACATTGTGTTTATTTGCACAGTTGCAGTGGAGAAATATTTGCTCAAATTGCTTTTCTCTCATTTAAACAGTATTATTTCAATAGAATAGATTGAGGGCATGTTAGTAGAATGGCTAAGAGGAAGGCTCTGATGTCAGAATTGGGTTTGAATGTCGCCTTCACTACCAATAAGCTGTAACTGGGCTATTTAGTTTAAGTGTCAGAATTTTGATCTATAAAGTGGAAACAGTAATAATTAGTACCTCATATTATTTAAGGAATTAATGATGTTTTGTGTTGGACATATATTAAATAGTCACTAGCTCTAGAAGGCTGAGTGAGTGAGTGAAAGTCACTCAGTCGTGTCCAACTCTTGGTGACCCCATGGACTATACAGACCATGGAATTCTCTAGGCCATAATACTGGAGTGGGTAACCATTCCCTTCTCTGAGGGATCTTCCCAACCCAGGGATCAAACCCAGGTCTCCCAAATTATAGGCGGATTCTTTACCAGCTGAGCCAGCTCGGAAGCCCAAGAATACTGGAGTGGGTAGCTTATCCCTTCTCCAGTGAATCTTCCCAACCCAGGAATCGAACTGGGGTCTCCTGCATTGCAGGCGGATTCTTTACCAGCTGAGCTACCAGGGAAGCCCCAGCTCCAGAAGGCTAGCTGTTGTTTTATTTTTTTTTTTAAATGTTGCTTTATTTTTTTAAAAATAAACTGGTACTTTCTCCAATAAAAATAAATAAAACAGCAGCCCCAGAAGGCTAGTTATTGTTTCATTTATTTTTATTGGAGAAAGTACCAGTTTCTTTTTTTATTAAAAATTTTTGAATTCATGCTTAATTCTTGGTAGCAAGTGAAAATCTTTTGGAAACTACAGAGTATTGAAATTCTGTGGACTATGGAGCTAAATTGGAAAAGGAGTATGACAAGGCTATATATTGTCACCCTGCTTACTTAACTTATATGTAGAGTACATCATGTGAATTGCCGGACTGGATGAAGCACAAGCTGGAATCAAGATTGCTGGGAGAATAATCAATAACCTCAGATATGCAGATGACACCACCCTTATGGCAGAAAGTGAAGAGGAGCTAAAGAGCCTCTTCATGAAAGCCAAAGAGGAGAGTGAAAAAGCTGGCTTAAAACTCAACATTCAAAAAACTAAGATCATGGCATCTGCTCCCATCACTTCATGGCAGATAGATGGGGAAACAATGAAACAGTGACAGACTTTATATTTTTGGGCTCCAAAATCACTGCAGATGGTGACTGCAGCCATGAAATTAAAAGATGCTTGCTACTTGGAAGAAAAACTATGAACAACCTAGACAACATAGGTAAAGCAGAGACATTACTTTGCCAACAAAGGTCCATCTAGTCAAAGCCATGGTTTTTCCTGTAGTCATGTGTGGATGTAAGTGTTGAACTATAAAGAAAGCTGAGCATTGAAGAATTGATGCTTAGAACTGTGGTGTTGGAGAACACTCTTGAGAGTCCCTTGGGCTGCGAGGAGATCCAACCAGTCCATCTTAAAAGAAATCAGTCCTGAATATTCATTGGAGGGACTGATGCTGAAGCTGAAACTCCAATACTTTGGCTATCTGATGTGAAGAACTGACTCATTTGAAAAGACCCTGATGCTGGGAAAGATTGAAGGCAGGAGGAGAAGGGGACAATAGAGGATGAGGTGACTGGATGGCATCACCGACTGACTGGACATGAGTTTGAGCAAGCTCCGGGCATTGGTGATGGACAGGGAAGCCTGGTGTGCTGCAGTCCATGGGGTTTCAGAGATTCAGACACAAGTGTGTGTTCTGATGTAGCTATAGCACTTGAGTTCAAATCTAAGCTTATTTAGTTGCTGTCAATTATTTACTTTAAAAATTTGGGCAAGTTACTCACTCTCTCTGTTTCTCAGTTTCCATGTATGTAAAAGGAGGTAATAGAAGTACCTACCTCATTGTGTTAGGTGAGGATCAAATGAGGTAATATTTGTGAACCCTTTAGAACGGTACCTGGCACGTAGTAAGCACTATATAAGAACTAATTAATTATTTTATATTGATGATAAAATACAACTAAACTTGATTTCTAACTATAAAGATGGATGTGCATATTGAATCATGAATGGAATAAATATTTATTATTACAAACATTGACTAACTGGACATATATATAAGGAACATATCAGATATGGAAAACTCTCAAATTCAGGATCTTCTTGGAAATAGGGTCATTATTTAAAAGAAACCATTCATAAAATTGGACATTGATATTGTAATGTAATTGTAATTGATATTGAACCTTTTTTTTTAACCTAACGTTTATACCTGTGTATAACCTCCAATTCTTCTTTTGGGGCTTCCCAGGTGGTGCAGTGGTAAAGAATCTGCCTGTCAAGGCAAGAGACTCAGGAGATTGGAGTTCAGTCCCTGGGTCAAGGAGATCCTTTTGAGTAGGAAATGGCTACCCACTCCAGTATTCTTGCCTGGGAAATCCCATGAACAGAAGACCCTGGCTGGTTATAGCCCATGGGATTGCAGAGTCAGACACAACTGAGCATGTGCACACACAATCCTGCTTTTGTAAACTCAGATGTGGTTTGACCTGTATTTTCCTGCTTGTTACCTTAAGAGATTATTTAGTCAAGGAAGAAACAACAATGATGTAGAACAGTCTCAAAGTAATTATCACGGACTTCCAAATAGTACTGCTGGAGAGTAGTTGCTGTAAAATGAACCATGATGCCTCTAATAGAAATTGTAAACATTCACTAATCATGGTTCTAGAGACTGAAAGTCAGTTTCAGGAAACAGAAATGATTTTGGATTCAACAGTAGAAGTCCCAAGTTCCAGTTCTATTATAGCCACTCATTAAGTGTATAGCTGTGGTTATTTCACTTATTTCTTTGCTCATCACTTTCCTCTTACAAAATAACAGTGATACTGTCTACCTTCCTTTTTCACAGGATTTTTTTATGGGCTCAATATAAACTGTGAGAGGCAGCTGTGCTCACCACTATACCACAAGGTGGGAGGGAGGGATACATTAGGAAGTTGGGAGTAACATGTTACACATGCACTACTATATATAAAGTAGATAAACAACAAGGACCTACTGTAGTACAGGAAACTATACTCAGTATTTCATAATAACCCATACAGGAAGAGAATCTGAAAAAATATATGTATGTAACTGAATTACTTTGCTGTACACTGAAACTAACACAGCATTGTAAAGCAACTATATTTCAATTTAAAAAGTAACTAGAAAAAAAATCATGCAAGTTGAAATAGTTAAATAGGTATATATGTAATGTGGAATCCCTGGACACATAATTGTGCTTCTCATTTTTATTAATGTAAAGACAAAGATGAAGAATTGAGCATTTTTGTTTCTCTGTAGAACTGTGGAAACACGGTTTGGGCTATGAGAAGAGAATAGCAGAGGGATATTTTCTATTTACATTCTGTTCTACTTAATTCAATTCTAATTAATTTAATTCTTTTTAATTTATTCTAATTCTATGTAAACATATCACTTTCCCTAACAGCATATGGTTTTGACCTATATGGCAGAATGAGAACAGGGAAAGAGGACCTTGGGTTGGGGGTTGGGTTAGTGGACGGGAGAAGGCCCTGATGGAAAGTTGAAAAAGGCATGTGTGGATGTGTTTTGTCAAACCTTTTTTAACATTTTAATTTTTTTTACAGTAGGTCCTTGTTGGTTATCTCTTTTATTTTTTATGCCATTTTTAGATTAAATTTATTTTTTTAATGAAACAAAGATGAATATTTTTAACGATAAAAAGTGCAATTCACAAAGAATATAGACATCATAAACAGACACCTGACAACAAAGAAACAAAGATACATAAAGAAAAAATCAGAAGAAATATAAGGGAAAAGGAAAAATATATAATCACAGTGAGACATATTAACATTCCTCTGAGGATATTTTATCAATTGCAGAAAAAATTAGGAGCATCTTAAATGATATCATTAATAATTTACATATAACAGATTTATATATATTTATATTTATATTTATTAAATATATATTATATAAATATATATAATATATATTTATATATTATATTTATTTATATTTATATAAATATATATTTATATATTTATATTTATATATTTAAATATATTTATATTATATTATATATATATTAATCTTATATCATACATATATTTAAAATTTTGTATCTCATATGTTATTAGATGTCCATAGGACATTTAGGAAAACTGGCAGAAAAAGAAACATTACTAAATTTCAAAAAGAATTCTTTTTTTGTGTGATTCAATTATACATATGTATGTATTATTTTTCAAATTATTTCCCATTGTAGGTTATTATAAGATATTCACTATAGTTCCATGTGCTGTACAATAAAGTTGTTTGTTGTGTATCTACTTTTAAAATTAGAAATCTAGCATTTTATTTATACTAAGTAAAACAAGTGGAATCAAAATGTCATAAATTTTTTAGTTGGGCAAAATTTCATAAGCTTTCTAAAATATATTTTCTTCTTCAGTCACTCAGTCATGTCCGACTCTTTGCGACCCCATAGACTGCAGCACACCAGGCTTCGCTGTCCTTCACCATCTTCCGCATATAATATATATATATTATATATATTATTTATATATATGTATACAAAACTTTTCTACCATGCTTGATTAAGGCTTGAGAAAGAACATCAAAAAGAAAAGGAGAGATGGAGAAATTGGAAAACACAAACTTTGAAATGGGAGCTGCTGCTGCTAAGTCGCTTCAGTCGTATCTGACTCTGTGCAGCCTCATAGATGGCACCCCCCGGGCTCCTCTGTCCCTGGGATTCTCCAGACAAGAATACTGGAGTGGGTTGCCATTTCCTTCTGCAGAAATGGGAGCACTGAATATGAAATAGAAAAGGTGAAACAAACTAGATAAAAATAGAAGATCCTCATATAGCCCAGTTTTTTAAACAAGGCTGCTCATTCGAAACATATCTGGAGCTCTGGCAAAAAAAAAAAAAAGCAATACCTGGACATTTGTATTTTTAAAAAAGTTCTAAGATAATTTTGATATGTATCTTGATTTTAAAAAGTGATAACAGGTTTTTCTATTAAATGGTAGTTTTGGTGATATAGAATTCTATTATTTTTCTATTGACCAATCATGATACAGTGGTATTGTGGTGGTGGTGGTTTAGTCGCTAAGTCATGTCCAACTCTTGCGACCCCATGACTATAGCCCGCTAGGCTCCTCCATCCATGGGATTTTCCAGGCAAGCATACTGGAGTGGATTGCCATTTCCTTCTCCAGGGGATCTTCCCGATTCAGGAATTGGGCCCCGGTCTCCTGCATTGCAGGCAGATTCTTTACCGACTGAGCTATGAGGGAAGCCCATATAATGGGATTAAATGAGTAATAGTTACATAATCACAATAGTGAAAGATATTTATCAGTTTTCATAATCACTAGCCAGACAAAAAGTAAAAGATAATTACAATTGCAAGCCATGATGGGAACATGATTAACCTAACAATATAAAATAATTACATACAATTTGGGGAGTCAAGCAGAGTGATGTGGTAAGTGGAAGTGCATACATGCACGTGTGGTTATCTATTTTAAATATAGCAATGTGTGCATGTCAATCCCAAATTCCCCATCCATCCTTTCTCCCCACCGTTTTCCCCAGTAACCACAAATTTGTTCTTTAAGTCTGTGAGTGTTTTTCTGTTTAGTAGATAAGTTCTTTTGTGTTATATTTTAGATTCCACATCTAAGTGACATCTTATGGTATTTGTCTTTCTCTTTCTTACCTCACTTAGTATGATAATCTCTAGGTCCATCCATGTAGCTGCAATTGGCATTATTTCATTATTTCTTATGACTGAGTAATATTCCGTTGTATATGTGTATCACGTCTTCTTTATCCATTTCTCTGTCAGTGGATGTTTAGGTTGCTTCCATGTCTTGGCTACTTGTCATTCAGATGATGTCTTAACAAGATTCTCAGGCTTCCTCTGGGGGGGGGAAGGGATCAAATGGTAGGAGCAATATGTTTTAGAATACAGACGGATTTGAGAGGGGCAGCATCTGGGGTTCCTGTTAGGGAGAAGAAGGATGTATGGCTGATGAAGGAGCTCTCCCAGGAGGGGGCAGAACTACCCAGAGAAAGAGTATGGTCTGGATAATTACCTTCTAGAAAGCACAAGAGTCAAATTTATTTGAAATTTTTAAAAGCTGCAACTTTCTTCTATCCATAGTTTTTAGGTCCTGTCAATAGCAATTTTTCAATAATTGCTAGTTAAATTATCCTAGAGCAGCATGGAAAGATATGTATTTATTTGGGATCAGGTCAATAGAAGGAAAACTTGCCTTTCCGAAATGCAGTGAGTCAGAGGGTAGGGAAGAACTTGGATCAGAGCTTGGGTGGAAGCTATGAGAAGGAAAGCATATGAGCCAAATCTTATTCAAATTTAGCTTTTAGTCAATTGGGCACTTTCAACCATAGTGGGTCTACAAAGGAAAAAGAAAGGCTATATTCTACTCTGGTGTGTTCCTTCTACTCTCCTTCTTTTATCACCATTTCCATCTCCTCTGCTAACTCCCAACCCTCTTTTTACAAGAGTTTCTATTTTGCTTTAAAGCCCTATCCTTTTTTACCTCTAGGGTTTATGCCCTCAGTGGACAAAAGTTATGGAAATTCTTTGTTCTCTCTGTTGAACTGATGGCCAGGAAGGCTTCTCAGCCATGTCTCTGTATCTCTTACTAAATTCTCTTTCCAGTACAAAATCAGTGAGTCTTGAAATATTTCTGCAAATAGTAATGAATGATCTACATTTTTGGAAACAAATCTTTTTTGAAGGTGATAGTGAAAGTGTTGTTGCTTAGTTGTGTCTGACTCTTTGTGACCCCATGAACTGTTTCTCGACAGGCTCCTTTGTTCATCGGATTCTCCAGGCAAGAATACTGGAGTGGGTTGCTGTGCCCTTCTCCAGGGGATCATCCTGATCCAGGGATTGAACCTGGGTCTGCTGCATTGCAGGCAGATCCTTTAACATCTGAGCCACCAGGGAAGCCCAATTTTTGAAGATATTTTCAAATATATAAGTATAAAGAACAGTATAATAACCCCCATGTGTTCATTCCTGGATTCTACAGGTATCAACATTCTCCCAATCTTTTTTCATCTTCTCCCAACCCTGCTTTTTTCTGAATTATGTTTTTTTTTTTTTTTCAAACATAGTTTACAGTTTACAACTTCAATGAAGTGAATCAGCTGTTGTTGCTCAGTGGCACAGTCGAGTCTGACTCTTTGCTACCCTATGGACCGCAGCAAGCCAGGCTTCCCTGTCCTTCATCATCTCCCGGAACTTGCTCAAACTCATGTCCATGGTGATGTCATCCAACAATCTTGTCCTCTATTGTCCCCTTCTCCTCCTGCCTTCAATCTTTCACAGCATCAGGGGCTTTTCTAATGAGTCAGCTCTTTGCATCATGTGGCCAAAGTATTGGAGCTTCAGCTTCAGCATCAGTCCTTCCAATGAATATTCAGGACTGCTTTCCTTTAAGATGGACTGGTTGGATCTCCTTGTAGTCCAAGGAGTTCTCAAGAGTCTTCTCCAGCAACACAGTTCAAAAGCATCAATTCTTTGGCGCTCAGCTTTCTTTAGAGTCCAACTCTCACATCCATATATAACTATCGGAAAAACCATAGTTTTGGCTATGTGAACCTTTGTTGGCAAAGTAATGTCTCTGCTCTTTAACATGCTGTCTAGGTTTGTCATAGCTTTTCTTCCAAGGAGCAAGTGTCTTTTAATTTCATGGCTGCAGTCACCATCTGCAGTGATTTTGGAGCCCAAGAAAATAATCTGTCACTGTTTCCATTGTTTCCCCATTTATCTGCCGTGAAGTGATTGGAATCAGCTATATGTATACATATAACCCCTCCCTTTTGGACCTCTCCCACCATCCCACCCATGTAGGTCACCACAGAGCACTGAGCTGAGCTCCCTGCACTATATATACAGCAGGTTCCCACTATTTTCCATGTGGTAGTGTATAAGTGTCAATCTAATCTCCCATTTCATCCCCCCACAGTGTCTCCACCTCTGTTCTCTACGTCTGTGTCTCTGTTCCTACTCTGCAAATGGGTTCATCTGTACCACTTTTCTAGATTCCACATATATGTATTAATATATAATATTTGTTTTTCTCTTTCTGACTTACTTCACTCTTTACGACAGTCTTTAGGTCTATCAGCATCTCTACAGATGACCCAATTTTGTTCCTTTTAATGGTTGAGTAAAATTCCATTTTTTATATGTACCGTATCAGCTGAGAAATTAGCTATCATTTATTGCATTACTTTTTAAAGAGGCTGTTTCATAAGGTCTAAATGAATTTATATGTCTAAGTTTTGGACAGAAGACATTGCTGAGTTGCAGATTGACTGCATTATGGAGTCATAGAATGATTGCAATGTAAAATGAAAAGGTATTGAAACCAGACAACTTGGATGTACATTCAAGCCCCACTCTGACTTTGGGCAACTCATGTTACCTCTTTAAAATTCAGTTTTCTCTGTGGGATGAAGACAAAAATATTCAACCTCAAAAGAATAGGAGGATGCTTCTTCAGTACCATAAGAACTACCTATTTTAATTCCATTGCCAACATCCAACTCATCATATGAGAGCCTATAATTTTAATTAAAAAGGCTGAGTGCCTAGAGTTTTAATAATGAAGGCTGAGTGCTTTTGTTATTACAAGATTGATGCTTTTGAACTATGGTATTGGAGAAGACTCCTGAGACTCTCTTGGACAGCAAGGAGATCAAACCAGTCAATCCTAAAGAAAATCAGTCCTGAATATTCATCGGAAGGACTGATGCTGAAGCCGAAGAAGCTCCAATACTTTGGCCACCTGATGCAAAGAGCCATCTCATTGGAAAAAACTCTGATGCTGGGAAAGATTGAAGGCAAGAGGAGAAGGGGACAACAGAGGATGAGATGGTTGGATGGCATCACCAACTCAGTGGATATGAGTTTGAGCAAACTCTGGGAGATAGTGGACATGGAAACCTGGCTTCTTGTGCTGCAGTCCTTGGAGTCACAAAGAGTTGGACACGACTGAGTGACTGAACAACAGCAAGAATTTTAATATCTTAATCAGTTTTTTTAAAAAAAAGGATATTTGTGCTCATCATGACTTTTAAACATTTTTTTGGAAAGTTTTGTTCTTTGTATCACGGCACAGCATGCCAAAGAGAGAGGGAGTATGAGAATGAATTATGGGAAGAAAAGAGCATCCTAAGAGTAACTGAAATGAGAAGTGGGTTGGGCCTATGTAGAGAAAAAAACAGGTGAGGATAAGCAAGAAAATGTAGAAAAAGAGGTTGGAGACACTTCTCCTATCATATACTATGTGTTATTTCAAGTTTACACTGTGAGACCAAGAAGTGACAGATAAATCAGAGGAAGAGAAATAGCCCTGAATCTGATGTTCATTTACTGACTTATTGAGCACATGTGCTATGTTACACTGAAGTAAGTGCTTTCTGTAAATTTTCTAGCTTAGTCCTTACAACAAAACTGTAAGATAGTGTTTTCTCTTTTTGCTTTTAAGGAAAAATAAGATTCAGGGTAAAAAACGCTTACCCTGAACATTAGAGCTCAAATTGTACCTCAAAGCAGCTACTCTCACAGTGAATCTTATACAAGTGAACTGGGAAGGAATGAGTGATTTTTACTGTGGTGTTGGGGGAAAAGTCTGAGAGACGGGGTCATAAAAAATCACAGAAGTACTTGCCTCATGCCATACCTACAGTAAATTCTACACAGATTGAAAAAAAAAAAGGAACCAAGGATAAAAGGTGATAGACAGCAGGGTTGGAGGACAAGTAAAAGAAAACGTAAGTAGTTATTTCATTGAAATTGAAACTTTGAAAGTGGGGAACTTTCTAAGCATAGAAACCATGGAAGAAACCACCAAAGAAATGATTGATATGCTTGGTTACATAAAATTTCAATTTCTGTGCATCGAAAACCATTATAAGTCAAACCTAAATGCAAAAATTGAGCTGGGAAGGCAAATGAAAATGTGTATACAATTGTGATACACAAATGATTAATATCTTTATTGTCTAAGGAGCTCTTACAAATCAATAAGAAAACCACAAGTTTCCTAAGTTAAAAATAGTCAAAAGTAATAACTAGAGAACTACCATAAAATTTAAAAATTACTCAGAAGCAGTGATAAGAAAAAATAAATTAAAAGCAGATATTTCTGCTATGAAATAAAACTTTTATAAAGTGTTAGGGTTTATTTGTGAACACTTTTAGAAATAAGAACTGAGCTGCTCATTGTCCTTTTTGGTGGGCAGTCTATAGATTTTTATCTTTTTGGTGAGCAAATTATAGACAAATGTCATGGAAAAAGTTTATGCCTTTTCTTCAGAAATTCTATTTTTGTGAATTTCACTTGTGAAAATTAGCCAATATAATGTCAAAATTTTTATGCAAGGATATTGTTGCAGTATTAGATGTACAAGAAAAAGAAAAACAAGACAATTTAAATAATAAATATTAGAAAATACTTGAACACATTTTGTGAATATGAATATTCAAATGTGCAATCTGTTAAGACTCTGTGTGTGTGTGTGTGTGTTTTGGCCAAGTGGCATGTGGAATCTTAGTTCCTGACCAGGGATCTAACCTGTACCCTGCTGTGTGGGAGCACAGAGTCTTAATAACTGGACCACTAGGGAGGTCACCAAGATGGTTTTTAGACTGTTTTATATATATATAAATGATTCATTGCTAAGGGGAAAAGGTAAGACAAACTGTATATGCAGTATAATCCTAAATCTTGTTTAAATTCCATGTGTGTGACTTTGTATATTGAAAGGGAGCATCAAGGAACAACAGAAGATGTTAATTAATTAGTTAGTTAATTAATTAACAGAAGATGTTAATTTCCTTCTAAATGGTGTAGTCATGATTAGTTTTTATTTTCTGCATTTTGCCTGTTTTCTACAATGAATGTAATATTGCTTTTATATTTATAAAATGTTACTAACATTTTAGAAGTTGTAAAGATTAAATTTAAAAGTATGGCTGAAAAAATATGGCTGAGGATAACATTTTAGGAATGTTAATTTTATTTTCCTTAAATGGAACCTCAGATAGAAACTTAAAATTTCAGATTTGATTTTTTATGATTTGATAGTGGATTTTTAAAAGCTGACAGATTAAATAATCTTTGTGACATCAGTTTTTATAAGGTTGAATTAACTAATACAAGTGTCATTAGAGCTAAAGGTCCAAAGCAGAATGTTCCTTTTTTTGCGTTCTACGTATATAACCTTTGATTTTTGTTAGAATAATTTTCACCTTACACATTACCATATCCTGATAGGAAATGAGCTAAGATCTTTTTTTTCCCCTTGATGGAATAAAGTTAGCATTTTGTAACAGCAGAAAGTCAATAGTAACCTTCATCTTGGAGTACCTGTATTCATAGTGGATCCTTAGTTTTCTCTTTTGAGTTTGTAATAACATTACAGGGGCCGTGCCATCTTTTGCGTAATCCAGCTTTTGGCCTTTGCATGCCTTGTTATTCTGGTTCTTGGTAAACAATATTTGGAGTAATAAAGTTTGAGAGAGAAAATGGGTTTCTTGTAATAGCTGTGAAGGAAAATGGTATGGGAAAATGTTCCACTATGCCAATGTTTTCACATAGAGGAAATTTTTTTGCATTATCTTATTATCACTGTCAAAGTTATGTCTCATGGGCATATTCATTTTAAGTTCAGGGTCATACTTTTTTTGTGCATTTTGCCCAACTTCATCTTTAAAAATTCTTTTTGGATTATTGATGCCATTGATTGGGTACGTATACTTTGGAGCTCTTCTTGATTGCACAGTTTGTCTAAGCATTTTCTGCAGACACCTTTCCTGTAATCCATCATATTTCTTCTGTTTTTCTTTGTGTCCCCTTTTAAGGCACTTTCCATGTTTTTAAGTCCATTATTAATAAGTATTTGTTAACTACTGTCCTGATAAATACATGAAATTCCTTCATATTTGCTAAATGTTGGTTTCTTTATTTTTAGGGTGACTATGGATCCTACTATTCTCAGAGCTCTAGAAAGGTAAACAAAATGAACACTGACTTCAACAGATAAAGTATTGTTGGTTTGCTTTCTTTGTTGTAATTGTAAATATGAACTCAAATGAATTTTTTATGAGATTCTGCTTTTAACTAGTTTATTGCTTTTTAAAAATTAGAGAATAAATTGAAAGCTTTTATAGTTTGCCTAGTGGGTTACCTAGACATGTGTTCAGACTAAGATGGTACCTTGAAGGTGTTCAATGTGTTCCACATCTGGTCCTCAGCTCTGCAGTCTTGAGGTTTGAGTTTATGGCATGTGAGAGCAGTCATGTCCGCTGGAGACTGATACAGTATCAGTTTCTCTGTTTATGGTGCCATGAAAGACAAATGCTGGGCTTACCTCCTTAATATATTCTCTCTCTCCTGTTTAAAAAGCCTGCATGGGAGTCTAGTTATGGTCAGTCATTTGCTCCTAGATCTGGAATTAGAATGAGGAGAGAGGACAGCCATTTTGAAGACTTAATAGTGAAAGACTTGCTAACCACGATAACCTGATGTGTATGTCTAACCTTGAGGGATGTTCTTCTTAGTGGGCTGTGCGGGTACCTTTTCCCCATACAGTGATGAGTACCGCACACATTACTTTATTGCACTTCACTTTATTGTGCTTCACAGATGTTGCATTTTGTTTTTGTTCTGTTTTTTGGTTTTTTACAAATTGGAGATTTGCGGCAAGTGTGCCTTGTGATAGTCTATTAGCGTCATTTTTCCAACAGCAATTGCTTACTTTGTGTCTCTGTGTCACAGTTCAGTAACTCTTACAACATTTCATACTTTTTCATTACTTTTATTATGGTGGTCTGTGTTGACTGATCTTTCATGTTACTATTGCCATTGTTTTGGTGCACCATGAATCTTGCCTGTATAAGATGCTGAACTTAGTATAAATATGTGTTGACTGTTCCACTGACCAGCCTTCCCTGCTATTTCTCCCTTTCCTTGGGCCTCCCTATTCCCTGAGAACAACAGTACTGAAATTAGGCTAATTAATAAGTTCATAATGACCTCTAAGTGTTCAAGTGAGAGGAAGAGTCGACATCTCTCACTTTAAATCAGAAGCTAGAAATGATAAGGCTTAGTGAGGAAGGTATGTGGAAAGTTGAGATAACCAAAATCAAGGCCTCTTGCTCCAAACAGCTGAGTTGTGAATGTAAAGGAAAAATTCTTGGAGGAAATTAAAAGTGCTACTCCAGTGAATACACAAATGATAAGAAAGCAAAACAGCCTTATTGTAGATCTGGAGAAAGTTTTAGTGGTCTGAATAGAAGATGAAACCAACCACTACATTCCCTTCAGCCAAAGCCTAATCTTGAGCAAGGCCCTAACTCTCTTCAGTTTTGTGAAGGTTGAGAGAGGTTAAGAAGCTGCAGAAGGAAAGTTTGAAGCTAGCAGGGGTTGGTTGATGCAGTTTAAGGAAAGAAGTCATCACCATAACATAAAAACTAAGTGAAGCAGCAAGTGTTGATATAGAAGCTGCAGCAGATTATCCAGAAGATCTTGCTAAGATGAGTAAGGCAGTTGCCCACACTGAGAAATAGATTTTTAATGTAGACAAAACAGCCTTTTATTGAAAGCAAATGCCACCGAGGACTTTCATAGCTAGAGAGGAGAAGTCAATGCTTGTTTCAAAATTTCAAAGGACAGCCTGACTCTCTTGTTAGGGTCTGATGCAGCTTTTGACTTGAGTTGACAACAGAGCTCATTTACCTTTCCAAAAATGATAGGGCCCTCAAAAAGTTTACTAAATCTAGCCTGCCTCTGCTCCATAAGTGAAACAGCAAAGCCTGGATGACAGGACATCTGTTGGCAATATAGTTTACTAAATATTTTAAGCCTACTGCTGAGATCTACTGCTCAGAAAACAAACAAACAAACAAAAAAAACATTTATTTTAAATTACTACTGTTCATTGATAGAGTAGTTGGTCACCTGAAAGCTCTGATGAAGATACAATGAGATTAATGATGTTTTCATGCCCGCTTATACAACATCCATTCGGCAGCCCATGAATCAAGGAATAATGTTAACTTTCAAGTTTCATTATTTAAAAAATATATTTTATGAGGCTATAGATGCCATAGATAGGGATTCCTCTGAAGGATCTGGGGAAGTAAATTGAAGACACTTCTATAAAGGATTCACCATTCTAGGTGCCATTAAGGACATTCTTGACTCATAGGAAGAGACCAAGGTATCAATGTTAATGGGAGTTTGAAATAAGTTGATTCCAGCCCTAATGGATGACTTGGAGGGGTTCATAACTACAATGGAGGAAGTAACGGTAGATGTGGTAGAAACAGCAAGAGAACTAGAAATTGAGTCTGAAGATGTGACTGAATTGCTGCAATCTCCTGATAAAACTTGAATGGATGAGGAGTTACTTCTTATCGGTGAACAAAGAAAGAGGTTTCTTGAGATGGAATCTATTCCTGGTGGAGATGCTGTAAAGACTGTTGAAATGAGAATAAAGGATTTATAATATTACATAGACTTAGTTGATAAAGCAGTGGCAGGGTTTGGGAGAATTGACTCCAATTTTGAGAGGGCTCTGTGGGTAAAATGCTACCAAGCAGCATTGCCTGTTACAGAGAAATTATTCATAAAAGGAAGAGTCCAAAAAGGACTTCCCTGGCAGTCCAGTGGTTAAGATTTCATGCTTCTAATGTAGAGGGAAGGCACAGGTTTGATCTCTGGTTGGGGAACTAAGATCCCATATGTCACATAATGCAGTCCAAAAAAAAGCAAGAGTCGTCCATTGATGCAGTAAACTTCATTGTTGTCTTATTTTAAGAAATTGTCATCTTTAGTAACCACTTCCGTGATCCGTCAGCAGCCATCAGCATCAAGGTAAGACCCTCTACCAGCAAAAAGATGACTGATTCACCAAAGGCAAAGATGATGGAGAGCATTTTTTAGCGATAGAGTATTTTTAAATAAAGGCACGTGCATTGTTTTTTTTTTAGACATAAAGATATCACACATTTAATAGACTAGAATGTAGTGTAAACATAGCTTTTATATGTGCTGAGAAACCAAAAACTTGGTGTGACTTGCTTTATTGCAATATTTGCTTTATTGTGATGGTCTGGAACCAAACCCACACTATCTTTGAGGTCTGCCTGTAAAAGCTACGGTTTCCCTCTCAGCTTCCCATCTTTCTCAGTTTCCACCATTGATCTTTCCACATACTCATAATGTCCACTAGTCTTTCTGTTTTTAGTCTGGGAGGTATCATTCTCTCCAACTGTCAAGCAGAGGCGAAAGTCAGAGTTGTATTTGAATGTCAGCTCTACTTGGCTCTAGGCTCTTGCACAAGGTACTGAATGTTTCATTTCCCTTATTTGAAAACATATTAGTAAGAGTCCCTATCTCACAGACTTGTGAGATGAAACATTTAACTCAGTGGTGTAATAAGAGCTCAATAAATATCAAACAATATAATTCAGGTTATCATGGTTTAGTGTTTATTCTAAGGTGAATTCTGCACACATATGTATATATTTTATTAGGTTGAACTGTGTGAAATTGCCATTTTGGCATGTCAAAACACCAGCTATTTGTATGGCTAAACCCAATAATAACTTCTAATTCTTGTCTACAGAACCTTTAGTTATTTTGCTTAATACATGTTATTACCCTAATTGAATATATAAGTGCACTTGAATTATCTTTTTTAATCCATGTTATTTTGTTGTTGTTCAGTGAAATGGCAGAATAGTACTGATTTTGAGGTCATGAACTAGTCATAATAATGATGATGTTGTCTATTGAGATTTTTCCAAGTCAATCTGTTTCTCAAATGGGCTCATCTTTAAAAGAAAATTTGAAGTACAGTTGCTTTACAATGTTATGTTTCTACTGTACAGCCAAGTGAACTGGAGGGTGTATATTAGGATATATATGTAAATCCCTTCTCTTTTGGATTTCCTTCCTATTTAGGTCACCACAGAGCATTGAGTAGAGTTCCCTGTGCTAAACAGTAGGTTCTCATTAGTTATCTGTTTTATACACAATATCAATAATGTATATATGTCAATCCGAATCTCTCAATTCGTCCCATCTCCCCATCTGCCTTAACATCCATACGTTTGTTCTCTGTATCTATGTCTCTATTTCTGCTTTGTAAATAAGATTGTTTATACCTTTTTTTTTTTTCAGATTCCACATATGTGTGTTAATATATGGGCTTTGGTTTTCTCTTTGTGACTTACTTCACTCTGTATGACCATCACTAGGTCCATCCATGTCTCTACAAATGACCCATTTTCATTCCTTTTTATATATATGCTACATTTTCTTAATCCATTCCTCTGTTGATGGATAGCATTGTTAATAATTGATACCATTTTCAGAATGAGCAAAACACACATTTTACCAATACTCTGAGAAAGAACAAAAGTATATGTTGTTATGTTTCAGGATTGAAATTTTTTTGTTGATCTTAAATCTTTCGTGAAAATGAAACAACTACTCATGAATGGATTGAAAACCTTCTTACTCTACTTGCTCTATTCTATTTCTTGCTCTATATAATACTTATGTATTTGTGCACAGACTGACCTCCTTAATTTAGCCTTTAGCCCTTTAAACAGCTTCTGAAATGATTGTGTGATCATGCTAACCTTCTGTAGCAATCTTTTACACATGGTTTAAATGTTGTCATTACTGAAGTCCTGACTTTCTACCAGGGATGGTATAAACCAAGCCCTGGAGGCAGCTATTGGGAATGTCAGGCTGAAATGATTTCTCTAGAGGCTCCAACAGTATCAGGAATTCAGTTAGGTGAGTGCTCAAAACTGACTGGGGCAAGAAGAGGCTCAGAGTTGATGCCTTTTATCCCCAAAGTGAAGGATTTCTTCTGCTTTACATTTTTAGGATCTTGTGAGTTTCTCTTCTGGCCTTTGGTTTTAGCATAAATTCAACCATCTTGGTGCTTTGGAACCTACCTGGCCTGTCAGCTGAGTTTCAAAGAACATACCAGGAATCAGAGATCTGAATTCTGAAGATGAAGAGGCCCCTCGTTGCTTGGTACCCACTCCAGCTCCTTCCTTTCCTGGACTTCATGTTCAGCTCACTCAGCCAGCCAGCAGGGGCCCCCAGGAGGCAACATAGGATCCTTGTCATTTTTTGTTTGTTTGTTTTTTATTGAATCTTCTCACCCAGTTAAAATATCAAAGTCTTCCTGGGATTAGAGAATGAGGAGATATGATTTCATGGTGCATAAATTGAAAAGGTAGCCTGGGTGAGTTCTGAGTTTGAGATAAAAAGAGCATCAGTAAAAATGAAAGGAAACCCATTTAATTATGTCTGTTATTGGACTCTTTCTTCCTCCTCCCCCACTACTTTGATAATGTATTTTTGTGGAATGTGAATCAAATGGCAGCATTTAAGAATCCAAGGTCACTTTTTAAATCTTGTCCGCCAAAGACTTGCCTAGACAGGCTTTTGATTTAGATGTTTGTAGATGTGACTTGACATCATAGCTAGGTGTGCTGTCAGAAAGTTCGATTTACTTAATAGAAAGGGTAGAGTAAAGCTTGAGCCTCTCTGATAGAACTCTTTTGTCTTTGAACTGAGGAGTATGAGTAATCAGGAACAGTGGCAGGTGTAGTATGCATTCTGAGGACTCAATTCTAAGAACTGTCAGAATTGACTCATGCCCACTTTAATGGTATGGGTTACAATGACGCGGACTAAAAATATCAGTGATTGGTGGTGTTTGGGAGAAAGTGTGTCTTCCTCGTACATTCAGAACAGATCAGAGCTGCCACCATGCAGACACTCAACTGCCCTGAAGGTCTTTTCAGGGAGAGACTGATTGACATGAGGTTCAGATGTGAAAGCGCTCTGGCTGTTCCTGCTTGTCACTTCCCTTAATTCAGGACTGATCTGAAGGCTCAGACATGTCTTTCCTTTTTGCGCCTTCAAGTGGGCCCATATTGAAGGTGTGTGGTCAGTAGGAAGGAAAGATTGGTTTTCAGTCCCAAAACACTTTTTTGTGACATTCAAGAAAGAAATGTTTGCTTTGATTTGTGTTCTAAAGACAGTGCTATCGCTGGGCCTTTAAAAAATGTGTTAGGGATACGTGTGTGTGTGTGTGTTTGAGGGAGAGAGAAAGAATGTGATAGGGAGAGAGATGGAGGGGATGTAGAGAATGAAAGGGGGAATTTGGAAGATTAAAAACTCATATCTCTTATTCAGAATAGTTATAAATATTTATAATTTACCTGTATTAGAAATCATCTCATAAATGACAAGTCACTAGTTAATAACTAGTTATCATATACAGGTAACTTATGCAAGTTCAGAATCTAAGAGTTTAGAATCCTGGTACAGCAGATCAGAGTCAATAACCAAAATTTATTAATTTTGTGTTTTCACAAAATGGTCCTCTCTAGGGTCCTTCTACACCATGAGAAAATCCAATTCTTCAATTGACCCTCAGTTTCCCAGTACCCCACTTCAGAGTTGCTAAAGATTTCAGAAATGATGTCTAATATCACAGTATTTTCTCCCAGACCTCTGATGCTGTCTATTTACTCTCCCTTTGAGGTGCAGGGAATAATCTATATTATTTTTTTCCTGCAGGTTTATTATGCTTTGCTCAAGTCAGTGGGGAGGCTGTCATATTTGCCTTGTAAAAGGACTTAACATATTATGGTGATACTACTAATTTGGATTGGTTACCGGATTTGAGATTTTGGCCATTGATAAAGTTTCATTTCTAAAAATACAATACTATAAAAGAATCTTTCCACAAAGAGCCCTCATCCTTTTTTTTTTCATGCTTAATAAACATTGTTTCATTTTAGTGAGTGTTTGACCTCTTTTCTGAATTGTCTATCCTTGTCTTTGGGTATTATTGTGTTAGAGTATTAATTTTCTAGTCAATTCATCTGAGCTTTTTATATATTCATATTCTTAGTCCTTTCACTCTATTTTGGTGGCCAGCATTTTTCTAGAGTTCCTTTGCCTTCTGTTCTCTTTATATTCTATTTAACTTACTAAGTTTAATTTAAAAATTTGGTAAATAAGCTTGTATTTTCCAACAATGGTGTAACTGCTAACTGTAGAGTTTTCAAATATGCTAATTTTTAGAAAATGTCATAGTTTGGGGTCATATTTTTGATTTGAAAATTAAAAGAAAGGATAGTGAATGTGGCTGAAAAGATACAGTCATGTTCTTGAATTCTCAGCTAAGGAGGTCAATCTGGTGTAGATGTGCTTCACATCAAATTGGATGCAGTTGTAATCATGATATGGGAAGGTATTGAATAGTTAATCTCTTTAAAGCATTGGTGTAAATTCTAAGCCACCTGGACACTATCTTATTAGTTCATTGTTACTTTTTAAAAAAACTCTCATGGATGTCCCTTTGTTACAGACGTTTTTATGGATATCATAAATCCATGATCACATCTGAAATGTGATTAATATGTGGCTATTAATCCAATATGTGGGTTTAGTACTAATATGTCAAGTTGGTACCATGAATTCTAAGGTGAATTCTTACCCTGCAGCTCTCATCTTTATGATGAAAAGTGTGATCCTAACTTGAGTAATGGTTTGGTTCCTAATCACAAACCACCTTCTTCCACAGCACCAAATAATGTTCAAGTCTGGCAGACCAGTTATTAGTTAGAAATTGTGAACAAGTTACTTGACTGCTTATATTCCTCATTTTTCTCATTTCTAAAGGGGAATAATTGGGCTTCTCAGGTGACTCGGTGGTAAAGAATCCGCTTCTCAGTGCAGAGACACAGGTGACATGGGTTTGACCCCTGGCTTGGGAAATCCTCTGGAGGAGGAAATGGCAACCCACTCCACTGTTCTTGCTTGGATAATCCCATGGACAGGGGAGCCATAGTCTGTGGAGGAGGGCTGCAGTCCATGGGGGTCACAAAGAGTCAGACATGACTAAGCAACTGAGCATGAGCATGAAAGCGGAATAATAACAGATCCATACCTTATAGCATTATTATGAAAATAAAATGAAAACTTATCCTTCTCAAAAAAGTTCTTGGTACATTTTAGTGAAAATCGCTGTCATGTCTGACTCTTGGTGACCCCATGGATTGTATAGTCCATGGAATTCTCCAGGCCGGACTACTGGAGTGGGTACCCTTTCCCTTCTCTAGGGGATCTTCCCAACCCAGGGATCAAACCCAGGTCTCCCACATTGCAGGCAGGCTCTTAACCAGCTGAGCCACAAAGGAAGTCCATGGTACATTTTATGTGTTTGCTAAATGTTAAATATCATCACTATTGACGTGTAGATGCTACATCCTCCTTTGTTTTCCTCAATTGATGGCATTCAAAGTCGGTTTTAAGAGAGTGATGGTAATTCCCAGAAAATTATGAGGACTTAACATTTTTAATAGAGTAGTAAGGAAACAGCAGGCAAGAAGTTGGTGACGGATCCAGAAAATGATGCTTTAAAAGTGAAAGTGAAGTTGCTCAGTCATGTCGGACTCTTTAAGACCCCATGCCATGGACTGTAGTCCACCAGGCTCCTCCGTCCATGGGATTTTCCAGGCATGAATACTGGAATGGGTTGCCTTTTCCTTCACCAGGGAATCTTCCTGACCCAGGGATTGAACCCGGGTCTCCCACGTTGTAGGCAGACAGACGCTTTACCATCTGAGCTACCAGGTTGCTTTAAAAGGCAGTTTCAAAATGATCAAAGTTTCTTCCTGTGGATGTTTCCCTGGCCCACATGTCATACACCTCCACATCCATTTGTGATATTTCTAAAAGTTGGATCAAAATAGATGAACAAGATTTGAGAATGTTAATCTCATTTTGGTCTTTATGATAAATGTTTATCAGTCTGTGTATCTGTCTACCTACCTGTCAATATATTACGTATGTTATCAGTATATATATATATATGTATATATATAACTATGTAATATATGTATGTATGTTTAGAGATGTTTGTGTGTACAATGATGTTTGTATAATGTATATAGTAATGTAAGTTAGAGCTCTAAAGAGCCTTCATGATTCCATATTCTTGCTGAGCCTCTTGATAAGAGTTATACTCCTAATTCATCCAGAAGGAGGACCTGGGGAGGAGCCTCAATGTGATAAGTACTGTTTACTCCAAGCTACAGTGATGGGTTCCTTTCTTCATGATAGCGTGTAATGCATATCATCCACTGCTCAGTCTGTAATTCCAATTCAAAAATGATTCTGTCTCAGACCAGAAAGAAAGTAGGACACATATGTGTTCTTTTTAAAAAATTCTTTTCCATTATGGTTTATCCCAGGACATTGAATATAGTTTCCTGTGCTACACAGTAGGAACTTGTTGTCCATCCATTCTATGTGTAATAGTTGGCATCTACTAACTACAAACACCCAGTCCATCCTTCTTTGGTGAATATCCCAATATATTCATTCTTGTCACAAAAGAGAAAATGGCTTCCTGATGTAGTTGACTGTAGTTTGTCTTTTGCATTTATATGCATTTGTTGATACTTTATGACTTCAAATGGTGCAGTAAAGGAAAAATAAAGGGACTAATGTGTATTGGGTGGCCATGATGTGCTACATGATTCTCCCATGAATCTGTTAGGCTGGTTTAATTACCCTTGATTTATTGATGACAAGATGAAGCTGTTGGTAATTAGGAGAGCTCTGATCTGATCCCCCCAATCATACTCTTTCCAGGGCTATGCTGTCCGCTGATACATTAGATTCTGAATAGGGAGGTCAAGAAAATCGTTCCGTTTCCTGTGTATGACGTTTCAACTAGTGGCCCTGGCTGGCCACACTCAGAGAAGTTGGTGGGTAGCTGCTTATAGTACAAGCCGTGTGGTGCGGGTTCCATACTGGTGAATGCTATTTAAGTAAAGTGAAAGTCGCTCAGTCGTGTCCGACTCTTTGTGACCCTTTGGACTATATAGTCCATGGAATTCTCAAGGCAAGAATACTGGAGTGGGTAGCCTTTCCCTTCTCCAGGGGATCTTCCCAACCCAGGGATCGAACCCAGGTCTCCCACATTGCAGGCAGATTCTTTACCAGCTGAGCCACCAGGGAAGCCTATTTACTTCACTTATTTATTTCAACTCTGTGTTTTGAATATCTAGCTATGATCTGAGGCATGTATCACCTCCTGAGAAGAGTCAGCAATTAAGATGTCAGCCTTGTCAGGATTCCTGAGCACTGTGCTCATAGGTACTTGGAAATGGTATAGATAGAACATATGCTGAAACCTTCTGCCATGTAAATATGTTGCTCTTTATCAGAAAGTTTCCAGGATTCAATAGGGAGCCTTTTGCATTGACTTAGGCATTCTGGTTTGTATTCGGCCCTTCTTATTAATATATATTTTTAAATAGAAAGGGAGGATTTGTGTGGTGTAGATGTGGTAGGTGAGCTTGAGTCTGATTGATGCAGACTCAAATTTTAGTCCCATCTCTCAGTGCCTGAGTGCCCCCAGACAAGTCACTTGTTTTTCTTTTTGGTGCTCTGATTACCCATCTGTAAATCGAATGTGATACCTACCTCCTGGACCTGTGTATAACACCTAGTACGGGCCCTAACACAGAGCTCTCCTGAGAAAATATTAGTTCTTTGTTTCTTGACCTGGAAGGTAATGCTTTTTTAAAATTCTTACTTTCAGTGAATGGATATATTTATATGGAGGAAGGGCTGATTCAGTAAGTCTTCCCTCTCCTAAAGACTATTTCCTTTACCATTCTGTATCTGTTCCATTTCAAATAGAGGTTTTAAGCTCTCTCATTTCCCCGACACCTCTGCATGAAATAAGAAGTGAACTCAGCATACAACAGCTTGTTGGTTGTGTTCCATACATCTGTTCTGTGCCAGTGTTCTTCCTGCCGGATCCAAAGTGCAGGGAGTCGAGAGTCACATTCGCTCGTAGACTTAGCTATTGACGATTCCAGCACGTTTGTCATGACGTAGGTGATGCTTTTGAGACTGTGCAGGAAGCTGAAATGAGTAATGTGACAGGGTACGGCTCACAGCCATAGGAGAAAATGCTTCTCTCTGTGTATTGACTGTTTTCCACCTCAGATTCCTCTTCTCTCTTCTGTGAATTCTGTGCTCCCTGCTAAAGACCAGCCTTTTTCACCTGCTTGCTGTATTGGTAAACCCAACAGTTTCTGCAAATGATGTTAATATGCCTAAACAGTGGTTAACAGTTCATGAGTACACACCTAGGAAGGTTTCACCTTAAAATAATTAGCTCTTAAATACTCTCCAGTATCCAAAATTAAAATTGACAACTCTTTTTTCACTTTTAATTCAATATCTCCAAGGCATAATTTTTCATGAAAAAGTAAATATTTTTAGTCACCCAACCAGGGAAGACTTTTCTTTTTACAGAAATATATGTTTAAGAAAGGATGATGTGTACTTTTTCTAAGTCATCTCTTGAGAGCAATCAATTTGACTAATCAGAGGCTTCTAAATTATTTTTAGTTTCGTACTGTTATCAGTGTTTCAAAGAAAAATGTTCCTCAGTGCAACTTACATTTGTGTTTGCTTTTGTACTTATTCAACCATCAAAAATTTAAATGATGCATCATTTTTTAAAATCAGGAAATAATAGGAAATTGAAGAATGAGAAGAATGATTATCTCTTTTTAGCTTTCTTTTTAGCTGCTTTGTGAATCTTGTGCATCCCTGACCAGGGATTGAACCCGGGCCCTTGGTAGTGAAAATGTGGAGTCTTCATCACTGAACTGCTAGGGAATATCCAAACGATTACCTTTTATTTTTTATGTTCCTTTTCTAGCTTTTAGTATTGCTGCCCATCAATAGCTAACACTGTATTTTCTGCTGGCTTACAGTCAAATGATGAATTTGTATTTTTATTTTTCAAGCACTTCTTTATAGACAGAAGTAAGCTGAATTTCATTACCATCTACTAATAATTGGATCTCTGGAGATAGTACTAGCATGACATTCCTACAACATAACTTGAGGAAGCAGATGTGTTGTATAAAGTGAGAAAGAATATTTAGAAGTTGTATATGCTTCCTGTTACATTATTTTATTGATTTTTTAGACCATCCTTATATGAAATGGACTTTTTGCTATAACTTTATAGACAAATGAAAGCTCAACTTTTATGATTTACACAAATCCTTTAATTGGCCCAGTGCTTTGTTCTGCTGTCACTGACTCATTGATTAAGAGACCATATGGTCCCATTCACATCACTTTCCTATGAGAAGCAGGCATGCCCTGTTCCTTGGTGACCTGGGCATTAAACATGAATGGATAGAACCCGTAACTAAAACACTAACAGCAGTCCACCAGTGAATAAGAACCATTCTGTGTCTCTGCTTTTCTCTTCTCTATGAACATCTGGGTCTGTACTCATCACATCTGGAAATGTGTGTCGTTTGTTTTTTCCTCTGTGGAACCAAGATGGAGACAGACATTTAGCTGGTCTGTGCCTACCACTTATGCTGATGTCAGTAGGTTTACTGATTATGTTTACCAGGCTCAAGCTTTTAAGATGAGTCTCTATGGAAATAAATTGCTCATTTTATGGATTGTCTAGTGCTGTGATCAGCCATAATCAAGAATGGTGGAAGATTCTAAGAGAAAGTTATAATAATGTGTTTATTGGAAAACAAAGATAGCAAACTCTAAAATAAATCTTGTTTGGTTGTTCAGTAGCAGTCTTGGGAACAGGCTGGAGTGTACCGTGAAGAGTGCTTATGGAGTAAAGCTCCACTGTCTGTCTTCTGCCCCTTGAACTTGGTGGTTTAATTTGATGGAGCTTGGTTGTTTTGTTTCAGCGATGGGGAACACTTGCTATGGGCGTTGGGGCTTTCCTTCCCAATGTGGGGGTTGTCCACTTAGAGTATAGGTGTTGAGGAATTACCTTGCTGCTGCTGCTGCTAAGTCACTTCAGTCGTGTCCGACTCTGTGCGACCCCATAGACGGCAGCCCACCAGGCTCCCCCGTCCCTGGTATTTTCCAGGCAAGAGTACTGGAGTGGGGTGCCATTGCCTTCTCCAGAGGAATTACCTGAGAAGGGCTCAGATTATTATTAGAGGACCTCCTTCTAGGTCTTGCTATAGAAACCCCAAGGGCACTTCTTCTGTCTTCCTTTTTTCTTTTGCAAACATGGGTAACCTTGAGAAATACACTGAGTAGTTAGCACTGATTTCCACAGCTCTGGCTTGGAAATTTCTTACAGTCTCAAGCTGCTGCTTCGACTGGTTGCTAAGCAACCAGGAGAAGAGTTCACAAGCTTTGTCATAAGCCAGCAATCAAATGGGAGACAGCATTTTCTTTTGATTATTATTTTTTTTGTCAGCTCTTATTTTTGGTGTTGTGTATTTACATCCTTTGGGGAGTATTATTTCTAGAAACGCCTTTTCCAAAGATGCTTTATTTGTTAAAAGCATTTTGGTTTGATCCTTTTGGATAAAAAGGTGAGCAGTAGGCGTAGAAATTAGGCCTTGAGGCAGATGAAATAGTTTTATGAACCATGATGGAGTCACATACTGCTGTAGCCACTCCTTTTTTAAGAAAACATACACGAAGCTTTCCATTCTTCTACTTCTGGTTTTCAGTTATTGTGCACTGCTCTGACATAAATCAGTGACTTTGAATCTGTGATACCTTCAGCTCTTCTGTCCTTGAAGGTCACCGCTGAATAGAAGATCATTTAATCCTTTGTAAGCAGGATTTATTCTGACAGAATTTTTGGAGCCATTTTTCATGTAATTTCAAAAATATCTATATCCTTTTTTTTTTAATGAACTATAATTAACTTACAGTGGGCTTCCCTAGTGGCTCAGATGGTAAAGTGTTTGCGTGCAATGCAGGAGACCTGGGTTTGATGCCTGGGTCGGGAAGATCCCCTGGAGAAGGATATGGCAACCCACTCCAGTACTCTTGCCTGGAAAATTCCATGGACAGAGAAGCCTGGTAGTCTATAGTCCATGGGGTCACAAAGAGTCGGATACAACTGAGCGACTTCACTTTCACTTTCCCTGGTGGCTTAGTGGTAAAGAATGTGCCTGCAATGCAGGAGACTCAGGAGATGCAGGTTCGATCCCTGGGTTGGGAAGATACCGTGGAGTAGGAAATGGCAACCCACTTACAGTATTCTTGCCAGGAAAATCCCATGAACAGAGAAGAGTTGGGGTTTATAGTTCATGGGGTTGCAAAGAGTCGGACACGACTGAGTGACTGAACACTCACTAGCTTACAATGTTATATTAGTTTCAGGTGTACAACAGTGATTTGATATATTTATACATTATGAAATGATCACCATAATATATCTAATAGCCATTTGTCATCATTCAAAGTTATTATGATATTATTGACTATATTCCCTTTCCTGTACGTTACATCCTTGTGACTTATTTATTTTAAAACTGGAAGTTTGTGCCTCTTAACCCCTTACACTTATTTTGCCCATTTCCCTACCCTCACCCCCAGTATAAATCCTTGACCCTTACAGATTTTGTCTTTCAAATACTAATGAGCCGTCTTTTAAACAAATGCTTAGGTAAGTGTTTGTAACTGTTGTTTATGTTTTTAATTATACATTGATGTTTATTCAGTGAGTCTGAGGAGTGTGCCTCGAAACAGTAATCTTACAGTTAGTGAAAAGGAGATGGGGAGACTGAGATGATACAGATCTTCTGCCTCAGTCCCAAAGGAGGAAGAGATGGATTGTAGAAACTGCATATCAATGAGCATGATGCTGATATCTGGCCAGATAGTACCTTGGGTTATTGAACTAATACCTTGTGATGACTGTGCAGAACTGAAGATAATTAGGAATCTAAATGATATCACTCAGATAAACTCATGTGAAATTAAACTTGTTTTCTTTCTGATGATTTTATTATGCTGGTGATTCATGTTAATGTATAGCCACTGGATATAGATTTTAGTAACATGTTTGATTATATGTCTTAAGATAAACAGCATTTCATTAATGCAATCCGTAGCTTTTATGCTTTAAAATAGCACTTAGCAATTTTTTTTTCTGCAGATGCTTCTCTAGGTAAATTATTTGAAGAAATGAAACAGGATATTAAAGCTGATATAAATGTTTTTGAAATTCATGGATGTAATATTTGCATATAAACATTACCATATGCATTTCCCCTTGTAATTTGGTCTACTATGGAAAAAATTCTTATTTATTTTTTACAATCAGTAATGAGTGTTTTATTGAATGAGGCCATGCTCACATTTTAGGACAGAGTAATTGAAAGCATTTAGGATGAGCTTATCTTTACCACTTGTTCACTCCCAAAGCAGGTGGGATTCTAGCTCAGCCTTTGTCACTGCCAGGGTTTTGTGTATGAAGTGTCAGTGTATCAGTGACTATTGGAAAAAGGACTGATGCCTTGTCTTAGTTATATAATGGATATACTTATTAATGCATTAAGTAGTAAGGTCTAGCAGAGTTTACTATCAGCTGTATTTTTGAAATCATGATGAATTTAAGAAATACTATGAGATATCTGCCTAACTATAGTGTGTGATAGAAAGTAATTGTTAATTTCTACTGGTAACAGTTGCAGGTACTGTTAATACTCTGTGGCTTGTATCATGTCTTTATTTATAATGCATAGAGATGCCAGATTTCAGTTAGATGTTCATGAAAATAAAGATGTGCTTTTCCCTATTCACGAATCCATAGATCCTTAATGGAGGGGCAGGGTGTCCATATACCCCTATTAAAAAAAAATCCTGTTTACATATTTACCATTAATTGTATCATAAAAGTAGTCTTAGAAACAAAGTAAAATATAATATTGATGTAAGATTATGGTATATTCTTTCCAGATGGTAAATTCACTGGGATTAACATCCTTGGGGATATTCCAGTTTATGTATATGTCTCAAACTATACTAAGCATGTATAGCAGCAGAGGCAAATGAATTTCAAACATGTAAATTCTCCATGTGGCCTAATTAGCAATAGAAATACAATGGCAGATCTTTATAGAAGATGTCAAATTTCTGGGCCTTTGCCAGTCTTCTATTGTTTAAGGCACATAAGAAATAAAGCCATAGTTTAAATGGAGAATTCTTCTCTATTGCCTGTAAGAGACCAAGGGGAAATGCATACCTCATTCGTGCATAATGCCAGTAGTCATACTGAAAATCCTTTGTGTAAATAATAGCACTGATTTCATAGGTATTTGTGAATTAATACATATATAACACTGTAGCTCACTTGGTAAAGCATCTGCTTGCAATGCAGGAGACCCCAGTTCGATTCTCGGTTTGGGAAGATCCTCTGGAGAAGGTTTAGGCTACCCACTCCAGTATTCATGGGCTTCCTTTGTGACTCAGATGGCAAAGAATCCCCCTGCAATGTGGGAGACCTGGGTTCGATTCCTGGGTTGGGAAGATCCTCTAGAGAATGGTTAGGCTACCCACTCCAGTATTCTTGGGCTTCCCTTGTGGCTCAGATGGTAAAGAATCCCCCTGCAATGTGGGTGATCTGGGTTCATTCCCTGGGTTGGGGAGATCCCCTGGAGAAGGGAACAGCTACCTACTCCAGTATTTAGCCTGGAGAATTCCTTGGACAGAGGTGCCTGGCAGTCCATGGGCTCACAGAGTCAGATATGACTGAGGGACTTTCACACACACACTAACACTTTAGAGTTATTCCTGACACATTAGTACAGTCATTCCTATATTAATGCTTTTATTACTGTTCCAGTGTGTTATTACGGCTGAGTTCTACAAAGTTATTGTGGACACCGTAGAGCTTTATTTGTTATTTAAAGCAACTGTATTTACATATACAACAGTGATCATTTAGAGTCTTATCAGCCCTTGATTGTGAGATGATATTAGGGACGTATTTAACTTACTTTTGGAATGGATAATACATGAATATAAAATCTTAAAAATATTAAAGTGAATATGTAGTTAAAAGTAAATCCTTTCTTTTTAAAAATAGTTTAGTTAGTTTTTGGCTCTAATGGATCTTTGTTGCTGTGTGGGCTTTTCTCTAGTTGCAGTGAGCTGGGACTACTCTCTGGGTATGGTTCAAGGGCTTTTCGTTGCTGTGGCTTCTCTTATTGCGGAGCACGGGCTGTAGGGCACTCAGGCTTCAGCAGTTGTGATGTGTGGGCTCAGCACTTGTGACTCCTGGGCTCTGGAGCACAGGCTCAGTAGCTGTGGCACATGAGTTTAGTTGCTCTATGGCATGTGGGATCTTCCCGGATCAGGAATCAAACCTGTGTCTGTTTCACTGACGGGCAGATTCTTTACCACTGAGACACCAGGGAAGCCCCCTTTTTGCTTTCTTTCACTCCAGTTGTCCCATTCCTCTTCCTATATTAATGTGTTATATATATAAATTATTGGTTCATCTTTGAAAGGAGATTTTATGTATATATAGGTTCATGCACACAGTCTTTTAAATACAGAAATGGTTGCATGCAATACACCTGTACTTCACCCTGAGCATATCAATAAATGCTATATCTTTGAGATTGTTCCATATAAAGTTACCTTGTCTTTTTTTTAAATTAACTTTTATTGGAATATAGTTGCTTTACAGTGTTGTGTTAGTTTCTATTCTACTGCAGAGTGAATCAGAAATATGGAATGTTTCCTGTATTTGTGGGTCATCTCTGTGCAGGAGCCATGCTAGTCTTTGTACTGTTGCAATTTTAGTATAGATGCTACCGAAGCTGAGCATTTGAGCTGCCTTGTCTTTGTAAATAACTTTTAATTTTAGAAGAATGTTGCATTAACTGAAAAGTTGCAAAGATAGTACAGAGTTCCTGTATACTCCACAGTAGAGTTCCTTTACCCCAGCATCTTATGGAGCTGGGGGGTACCTATGTCAAAACTAAGGAGCTGGTATTGTTCAGTTCAGTTGCTTAGTCGTGTCCAACTCTTTGCAACCCCATGGGCTGCAGCATGCCAGGCTTCCCTGTCCATCACTAACTCCTGGAGCCTGCTTAAACTCATGTCCATTGAGTCAGTGATGCCATCCAACCATCTCATCCTCTGTTGTCCCCTTCTCCTTCCGTCATCAATCTTTCCCAGCATCAGGGCCTTTTCCAGTGAGTCAGTTCTTTGCATCAGGTGGCCAAAGTATTGGAGCTTCAGCTTGAGCATCAGTCCTTCCAATGAACGCCCAGGACTGATCTCCTTTAGGATGGACTGGTTTGATCTCCTTGCAGTCCATGGGACTCTCAAGAGTCTTCTCCAACACCACAGTTCAAAACCATCAAAACTTTAGAACTCAGCTTTTTTTATGGAAAGAAACTGGCATTGTTACTTTATTATTAACTAAATTCTGCACTCTGTTCAGATTTCACTTGTTTTGCCCTAGTGTCCATTTTTCTGTTTCTGGATCCATGTTTTATTTAGTCATCATGTCTTTTACAGCCTCCCCTAGCTTGCGATAGCTTCTCAGATTTTCCTTGTTTTTAACAACTTAGACAGTTTTGAGGAATGCTGGTTAGGTGGTTTTTGGAATGCCCCTCTGTTATTGAATTTGTCTTGCATTTTTCTCATGGTTAGACTGGAGTTACGGGCCTGAGGGGAGCATTACCACAGAGGAGAAGTGTCCTTCTTATCAGCTATTTCCATGGTACATGCTATAGACATGGCTTATCAGTGATGATACCTACCTCAGTCACCTGAACAAGGTAGTGTCTGCCGGGTTATGCACTGTAAAGTTACTTTTTCATCTCTTTTCATATTTCACTTTTTGGAAACAAGTTACTAAGTGTAACCCACACTTGAGTCAGCCTAAGGCCTAGTTTCTTGGGAGGAGGGTGGTGTGTATGTGTGTTTAATGACTCTGTAATAGTCCCTGGGACTTTACTTGGCATGTGAAAGTCCATTTTTGCCTTTTTCTTCATCCTCTCCAAACTAATAATCAGAACTAGAGTTCTAAAAGCTACCTGTCCAAATCTATCCTCTCCTTACATATTTCTTACTTAGGGATACCTCTCTTTAGTTGCCAAGAGACTGCTTTTTGTCTGATTATTTTTCTCTGTCATGCTTGTACAGAGAGCTTAATTCAAAATAAACAATGTGCTACATTATTGGTTTTGTTTTTATTCATAGATGATTATTCCTAAGCTACTTACCTGACAAATTATTTGCTCCAGGTGACCAAGTAAGCAGTTCTCCGTAGAGCCACATTTTTGAAATTATTAATATCTAGAGATGCTGCTGTCTTAATCACAAGTTGTGTGCATGCATGCTCAATCATGTCCAACTCTTTGCAGCCCACCAGGCTCCTCTGTCCATGGGACTTTTCAGGCAAGAATGCTGGAGTGGGTTGCCATTTCCTCCTTCATGGGACTTCCCAATCCAGGGACCGAAACTGTGTCTCCCATGTCTCCTACATCGTTAGGTGGATTCTTTACCACTGAGCCACCTGGGAAGCCCTGTCACAGGTTATGTGTAATTTAAAACTTCAATGAAGAGTCGCATATTTTAAGACTCTTACTCAGTTAGCAGGCATTTACTGAGCTTCTGCTATGTCTTAGCTGTGGTTTGGTGGCTAAAATCAGGGGCTTCCCTGGTGGCTCAGATGGTAAAGAATCCTCCTGCCCTGGGTCAGGAAGAACCCCTGGAAAAGGGAATGGCTACTCACTCCAGTATTGTTGCCTGGAGAAGTCCATGGACAGAGGAGCCTGGCGGGCTACAATCCACGGAGTGCAAAGAGTTGGACATGACTGAGCAACTAACACTTTCAACTTTCACTTTACACAAATCAGGTGTCTGATGTAAGGCAGATGATGTTTCAAGTAGGAGATATAGACAATAAACACACTAAAAATTAACGGAAAAGGTCATTTTAGAGAGTGATAAGTGCTTTAAAGAAAATAACCAGAGTGAAGTGCTAGCACATTACTTGGTCATAGTGGTTACATAAGGGCCACTTTGATTTTGTGGCCAGTGAAGTCCTCAGGAGAAGGCAGTTAAACTGAAGACAGAGAATACAAGAGGACCAGACATTTGAAAACCTGGAGTTGTGAGGGGCTTGATGAGGTCTAGAAATAAAAAGAAGGCCAAATTAGTTTAAATGAGGACAGAGTAGAAGAGAAAGTGGTGTAGAAGTAGACAGGGCTTCATAGGCCGAGTTCCATTTTCGAGGAGGTTTCTGGGTGGTTTTAAGCAGAAAGGTGACATGATCTGATATCTGTGGTTTAGAAAAATCTTCTAGTTGCTTTGTGGGAAATGGATTATAGGGGAAAGAAGAGGAAGCAAGAATATAGTATGAGTTAGGAGGCCACTGTAAGAATCCAAGTGAGAGATGGATTGTGGCTTGGACTAGCAATAACATGGACAAAAGTAGATAGATTGGGATAAAGTAGGGGGCATAGAACTGCCAGAATTTGTAGCTAAATTGAAGTAAAATTTTAACAGCAGATGTGAATCAACAGGAAAGATAAGATGATGATGTGATATAAACTGTCTCAAATACAGATCATATTTTCATGCAAGTCTAATGCTTTAAAAGAAGAGTGGTATCAAATATGCACATTAGTGAATTAGGCATAAGTTAGGGAGCCAAGTCCATTATAACCTAATTCACACATCAGTAACAAAAGAGGAAACTTGCTTACCAAGTTAATGAGCTCTTAATATTTTATCTAATAAATCTGTCTTAACTACCAAGCCCAGAACAGTAAAGAGTTTGTCTTTAGGGGTTAATAACAAACTTTAGGGGGACTTAATCATCCCATTTACTTGATCATACTCCTCAGGAAGTTGTAATCTTAGGAATAATATTGTTGATATAATGGTTACTGTGAATCACTCTTATGTCATAATGATTATAATGTTTGGCAAAGCAGAACACATTTCAATCATATATTGATTTTAGCTTTGGAATTATGGAGAAAATATTTCATTTTTGTAGCTATTACTTACATGTAAAATGCCTTTTGATAAAGGGTTTTACAGAGCTTTCTTTGGATAAATAACTAAATGTAGTCATTGTTTTGACATTTTGACTTTTATATCAAGTGCAGCAATTCATTTTGTGAGGGCTTGGAATTTAATATTATAACATTTGGTTTGTTCTAAATTTTCAACAAATTTTTATCTTTGTTATATGAAGAAAACATTACTTCATAATGTTTAATAAAAATCGTGTAATGAAAACCTCACCAGTTGGCTCAATTTAGTGTTTTGGGGTAAAGTAGGCAAGATAGGGATGATTTATTTTTATATTCTAAAAGTAGGAGTTTGCTAAGAAACTGATAAGGTAAAGAGAAGGAAAATTTTACCTTTTTAATAAACTTTTAAAAATTGAAATATAGTTGATTTACAATAGTTTCAGGTACACAGCAATGTGATTCATATATATATAATATATATTTTCAGACTATTTTTCATTATAGATTATCACAAGATATGAATATAGTTCCCTATGGTATACAGTAAATCCTTGTTGCTTCTCTATTTTATGTATAGTTAGTTTGTATCTGTTAACCCCATAATGTTGTTCAGTCTGTCTGTTGTGTCTGACTCTTTGCGACCCCATGGACTGCAACATGCCCAGGCTTCCCTGTCCTTCACCATCTCCCAGAGCTTGCTCAAACTCATGTCCATTGAGTTGGTGATGCCATCCAATCATCTCGTCCTCTCTTTTCCCCTTGCTCCTGCCTTCTGTCTTTCCCAGTATTGGAGTTTTTTCCAATGAGTCAGCTCTTCACATCAGGTGACCAAAGTATTAGAGCTTCAGCTTCAGCATCAGTCCTACCAACGAATATTCAGGATTGATTTCCTTTATGATTGACTGGTTTGATCTTCTTGCAGTCCAAGGGACTCTCAAGAGTCTTCTCCCACACACAGTTCAAAAGCATCAGCTCTTCAGCACTCAACTTTCTTTATGGTCCAGCTCTCACATGCATACATGACTACTGGAAAAACCATAGCTTTGGCTAGACAGACCTTTGTTGGCAAAGTAATACCTCTGCTTTTCAATATGCTGTCTAGATTGGTCATAGCTTTTCTTCCAAGAAGCAAGCGTCTTTTAATTTCATGGCTGCAGTCACCACCTGCAGTGATTTTGGGACCCAAGAAAATAAAGTCTGTCCCTGTTTCCATTGTTTCCCCTTCTATTTACCATGAAGTGATGAGACCAGATGCCGTGATCTTAGTGTTTTGAATGTTGAGTTTTAAGCCAGCTTTTCACTCTCCTCTTTCATTTCCTCAAGAGGTTCTTCAGTTCCTCTTTGCTTTCTACTGTAAGGGTGGTGTCATCTCCATATCTGCGGTTATTGATATTTCTCCTGGCATTCTTGATTCCAGCTTGTGCTTTATCCAGCCCGGCATTTCGCATGATGTATAAGTTAAATAAGCAGGCTTAGAGAATAGATAACCTGGGAAATTAGTTTTGACATAATATAAAAACAGGAGTTTGTTCAAACGGAGTCCATGGTAAGCTAAGGACTGTGAATGAGTTTAGGTCTGTTTCCACATTTGATGAGAACAAGCCTGTTTGACAGAAAATATGGCTCTTGTTAATGATCATGACAATGGATTTTCGGCGGCAGATTTTAATTTCGTTGTTGGTGTTTCATTACATTGAGTGTTGAGCCATTTCACAGCTTGTTAAAGATCTATTCCAAGCATTTATTTTTCCTTCTGAACAGTTTCCCAGCATCTATTTACTAAGAGGACACGCAGTATATAGAACAAATTCACATGTACAAAGCTGACAATCCCTCAAGTGTTATATTCTCATTTGCATTATGGTCTTATTCATGTTGGGTAAAATCCATGTATTTATCTAAGTTTCTCTTCCTTTCCTCACAGAGCCTCTTAGCAGGGATGCAGTACACGATATTACAGGCATGCTGTCAGGAATATTAAAAAGGCTAAGAACATCACGCTGAAAAATTATGTGGAATGAAAAAATTCGGCATGAACTGTCAATCTGTCTTCTCTGGCCTTTTAGGTTCTTTGACTTTCTTGTTGGCAAAATGTGGAGCTCTTTCACCTGCCATTTTTAAAAGCTTGATCTTCCAAGGATTTGTTTGACAGGCTCTATGCTTAATATCAAGGTCTGAACATTTAATTTCTTTCTCTAGAATGTTCCATTCCCTCGGATATCAGAGCTTTCAGTGGGTCCTTACCTTGATGGAAATAGTCACAAGCTAAGGAATGCCATTAAGCCAGAATCAGCCTGCAACTGCTAATGATTACCTAAAAGGAGTGATTACCATTCCCTGTAAGGTGATTGCAAATAAACCAGAGCGCATGTATTTTTCAGGCAAAATCGAGAAATAACCCTGTAAGCTTCAAAGACGTCATCACAACGAGGCTATTGCTGTGTCATTGTAGTCCAAACAGAAGTATGCCTGGAATAAAAATAGGCTTGCTGTGAATATGAATTTTCTGCAGATAAAATACAGACCACAAAATGGCAAAGATTTGTTAAAAGTTTTCTGTATTTGCCTTTACTTTTATAGATGTATGTCTATCAGAAGAGGCATATATCCTTATCCTAATAGGCAAAATGCAAAAGGCATGAGAGTGAATAAGTTAGTAACATTGTTTTACAAAATGTGGGATAATGAATGACTTTGAAACATAATTTTAAAAGAATGAGGTTAAAACAATGATGGACCCATTGTGATCTATATTTTGGAAGAAGTCAGTAAAGTCTTTAACTGAAAAATGGATTTATTTTTCAAGAAAGCACCAGAAGGACGAAGCAACATACATTGGATTCCTAAATGCTGCTGAGCATGGTAGAAGTGAAAGCAGGTGTCCAGGAATTAGCTTTAGATTGTACGAGTCTTTCTGTGGCTCTTGCCCCTGCTTTAACTGTCTTCAGATGCAAAGATTGAGGAGATTTTAGGAGAAGAAACAGAAAGGTAGGTAGAAAGTATTACACAGATAGATAGATGGACAGGAAGAGAGAGAGGGAGAGAGAAGATAAGCAGATTATTTTAATTATTCTCATGTTTCATATAAAAATTAAAATAGATGATTCCTTGACAAACTTGAGTCATATAAATCTCCTCTGTGGATTTTGGTCACTTACCCAATGCCAGGATGTAGGGAAGAAGGCCTCAAAGGGACTATAGCAACATGTGATTTATCCATATCTGTATTTTAGAGTATGAGGAAAGTAGATATTAGTTCCAGGTCATTTATCTTTAATGTATAATGTAAAGCACTGTAATAGTCTTTGGGTCAAAGGTTACAGACATTTCACTTACAGAAACCCATGAAAACACTTGCATTTTTTTCAGTATCTAGATTTTATGCCATCAGAAAAATAAGGATTAAAACTTAAGTGAAGAAAGTCTATAGTTCATGATACTTTCCTTGAGCAAGAGTATTTTTCTTTGCTTTCATCCAAGTTACTTCTAGTACATATTTAATTTTCTCGTAGTAAACCCACATTTGACCAGCCAGCTTTAAAGGTCCTAAAAGGAGTTAATAAACATTGTTCATGTTTGTGGAAATATGGAGAATGGCCAGAAATCAAAAGGAGCCTAAAGAAAAATGGTAAAGCATCTGCCTACGATGCAGGAGACCCAGGTTTGATTCCTGGGTGGGGAAGATCCGCCGGAGAAGGAAATGGCAACCCACTCCAGTACTCTCGCCTGGAAAATCCCATGGACGGAGGAGCCTGGTGGGCTACAGTCCGTGGAGTCTCAAAGAGTCAGACACGACTGAGCGAATTCCCTTTCTTTCTTATATCATTTTCCTTTTTCCTCATTATTGGTTAAAGAATTTTCTTCGTGACATGAAAAAGATTTGGAGCTGTTCCTGTTACGCCCCTGTCTGTGGCACCCGTGGGGCTTATGAGGCATCAAGGATGACTGCTGGGTCTTCAGGAACTCTCAGTATGGTGTCATCAATGTCATTAACCACTGTCATATCCTGTACCTTGGGAAGATGGTCAGTGGTCTTGAAGACTGAGTGTTGGAGCACAACCAGAGAGTAGAGGTAATTCCAAGGCAAGGCACTGAAGGTGTCACAGCATCCTTAATAAGTAAGGCAGACTGTTTCTGGTGTTTCTGCTTTTTAGGACTCAGAATTTGCACAGCCAGTGGTTGCCTAGTGGGTTTCATGGGCTAAATGAGCTTGCTCTGGTTAGCAGACCATGACTGGCATGGCTGACACAAGTCCCTTCACCACCTGCCTAAACCTGAAAATCTGCTGCTGTTGTTCAAGATCCATTTGTTCTCTGCAACAGTGAGGAGTCACAGTTCCTACATCTCTCAGGTCTCTTGTGCTGTTAGAAATCCCTGCCATTCTTTCAGGGATGTTGTATTCCTTTGATTACAGTTTTGATTACCAGGAAACAAAGTTCACAGGACTTCCACTTGGCTGTTCCTACCAAGATAACCTCTGACTCTTGGTTCAGTGGGTTTTCTTCTTAGGTATATCTCTAACAACTCTACACCTGAGAACCTAAGAAATAACCACAGTGTGGGTTTGAGGTACCACTGGTCTTCATAGGAGGTAAATTAGATCAAAACTTCACTTATAACTTGACCCCAGAAACCTCTACCCTGACTGTTAGACTGTGGTGTTAATATGCTAAGAATTAGTTTTGGCTCAGAGCTCATGACTAGTACTTCCTAAGGGACCTGAGTGTATTTCCTTCCCTCATGTCCATATCTGCTAAACAGCTGCAAAGTCCTTTGAAGAAGACAGAATGAACTATGTTTATGATATTACTTAAAATATATGAAAGATATATATCTTTCGTTAATAACATTCATCACTTTAAAGTTGACCTTAAAAATAGAGTAAATACAGAACCACTGAAATCTGAGATACTCAGTTCCCAGTTATTTGTGTGAATGGACTGGCATTCCCATTTATCTTGGGAATATCTTGGCCAGTCTTCTTTTCAAATAGTTCTTGACATGAGATCTACTTTCATTGTAGTCTAGGAGACTTCAAAAGTATAGATATAATTCTTACTTCCAAACAGATTGGTGACAATAACCTTCTAGGGGGTTGGGGTCGGGGTGGTGCTTTCCATTTCTAACAAGTGAAAAAGAAACCAGTAGTAAAGAAGATGGACAACTGCCTCACTGTCCCATGGTTAATTCTTTTGAGTTGCACCTGCACAATGTTGATTTACTGTTTCTTTTGACTTACATATTATCAGCATACTCAAGCCTTAGACTTGAGATGCAGTATTTCATGTGGCTAAGGACAGGGCCGAACCACCTGGCTTTGGACCCCAGTTCTGCTGCTCTCTGGGATTCCCTGGTGTCTCAGATGGTACAAAATCTGCCCACAATGCGGGAGACCTGGTTTGATCCCTGGGTCAAGAAGATTCCCTGGAAAAGGGAATGGTTACCCACTCCAATATTCTTGCCTGAGGAATTCCATGGACAGAGGAGCCTGGTGTGCTACAGTCTATGGGGCCGCAAAGAGCCGGACAGGACTGAGCAGCTAACACATACACACAGACACGTGTGTGTACACACACACACACACACACACACACACACACTCGGCTGCTTGCTAGCTGAGTGACCCTAGACAAGTCATTTAATGTCTGTAACCCTGTTTCTTCATCTGTGGAGGCAGGTGTGCTTGTCGTAGAGACTTGTTATATGGAGGTAATCAAGTAATTATAACATGTAGTGACCATTCAATAATGTTAGCCAGTATATTTTTAAAAGCTTATACAATATGTAATTATAGAAACAAAGACCCAGTAATACCAAATGTAAATGCTTTTAACCTCCATATTGAGTTATCTCTTCTACTCATTTTCATAAGAGTTCATTTGTCTGGTGTCTATTTCTTAAATACCCACATGAGCCAGGCTCCATGCTGATTTTTACATCATTGTGCCAACTTTGACCTCAGGTTGCTAGTTGACCATTTTTAGGGGGCGCAGAGTAGTGGGAAGCTTTGTTGATAAATTGCTGGAAACATAAAAAGTCATTCCTTTTTAACCCCCTTCCTACCCTGACTTCCAAAACACACTAAGATTTAGCCTATGTAAAATCATCAAATGTTATATCAGGATTATTCAGTAGAAGTACATTGTAAACTACAAATGTCATATATATAATTTTAAATTTATGTAAGCCATGAATGTCATATATAATTTTAAATTTTCTAGTAATTGCATACAGAAGTAAAATAAATGAGATGAAATTAACTTTAATAATGTATTTTATTTAGTCTGCCATATTTAGAATAACATGATCTTAACATGTAATAAATAAAAAGAACTGTAGATGAGATATTTGACATTCCTTTTTTCATACGAAATCTTTGGAGCCCAGTGTGTATTTTATGTTTCACATTTATTCACACTCACCACCTTTCAAGTATCTAATCTCTACATGTGGCAGCAAGTGGCTTCTAAGTGGACAGAGTAAGATTAAATTTTACCAGATTCTAAGACTTAGCCATGAATTCTTCAGTAAATAGCTTTGGGTTATTCTCAGATCCTCACCTGGAAGGAAAAATACAGAAAGAGAAAGAATGAATTGAAATCCTATAAAATGAATTTTCAATATGTACTTCTATATAAGTTTATTCATGAGAAACAAAAAAAGAGTTTGTTGATCAAAGATCATGTCCACTGTTTGCAGAAATGCAAGTAGCAGTTAAGAATTGTTAGGGAAGGGGACTTCCCTGGCAGTTCATTGGTTAAGACTCTGTGCTTCAACTGTAATGGGCATGGGTTCCATCCCTGGCTGGGTAACTAAGATCCCACATGCCATGTGGTGCAGCCAAAAAAAACCAGAATTGTTAGGGAAGATCTAAATGTGGAAACTTAAAGGAAGCTTATATCTTTAGCTATTGGTTGGGAAGAAATCAACAGGTATTTAGTGATGTTGCAATAGTAATTTTTTTAAAAAATGAGTGTGATAATAGTCAGTGAGAAAGTACAATGTTTTTTCTTTTTTGGTTGGGAGTTACCAGTGTCTTTTTTTTTCTTTAAACTAGTTATATGACCTACGACGGCCTAGTTATATGGTCTGTGTTGGAATGAAGTCAGTTGTGTAGGGATTAAGGCACACTCTCCTTCAGTGCCATCTATTGCCAGAGTGGTTTCATGCTTCATGCCACAGTCATCTGTGACTCGTCTTTCAAATGGTTGAGGACCCAGGTCAATGTGCCACCTGAAACTTTAAAAGACGCCTCTCTCAGTAACTTAATTTGTGTTATAAACACCATGCTTCTGTGTTGACATTACATATAGAGAGCATAAACTATTTATTAGACATTTGCATTTTTGCATCACAAGGATTTATGTGAGATTAATATTTTTATTTTGTCTGAATTTTTTATTATAGAAAATTTCATACATATGCAAAATTAGATGAGAGTGACGAAGCTTGATATAACCTTTAGTGCCAACTTTAACAATTATTAACTAATGGCTAATTTCCTTTTCATCCATAGCTCTAAACCCAGTTACCTTGAAGTATAATTCCAGAGTCATTGGCAAGTCATCAGTAATTTTACCTTCAATATTATATTCGATTGATAGGCCTTCTTCTCTTCTTTTTTCCCATCTTGTAATATCATTGTTGAGAGAATTAATTTGTTCTGTAAGTTTCTCACAGTCTGGATTTGGCTGATTGCATCCCTGTGATATTGCTTATCTTGTGCCTGTATCCCCTGCGTTTTTTTGTAAAATGGTAATTAGATGAAAGTTTTCGCCAGACTCAGGTTTATTTGTCTGTCTGAGTGAAAATTTCCCTAGATGCTGTTGCGTTCTTTCATAGGGGAGTGCATAATGCTGGCTACCCTGCTTTTCATCATGCTCGCACTGATGGGCATGTTTGTGGGTCAGTAGCCTGAGCCACCACCCATTAGGAAGTTCTCTACTTTTCAGCAAATAGTTTTAGCAACAACTCAGGATCATTGCTTTGAGTCATCGTTTCATGAGGGATTGCATAATAATGATGCTCTAATTCTGTCATTTCTTCTTAATTTATTAGCTGGAATATTTCCATATACAGAAACATTCCTTTATCAACAATTTGGTTAATTTGAGGTACAGTTTGTACAGCAAAGACAGGTTTCATATTTGATTCTTTTCCTTTATTTAGTAGTCTTCAGAATGAGTTGACCCCTAAGGTATCCTCCAAAGGTAAATAATGTTCTTTTTTAGTATCAGAATTCATGGATTTAAACATGTTTAATGTTTTTCAAGCCATTCTATTTATTACTCTTTTTGATGCCCCACTTCTCACCAGTGGAAGCCTCTTGAAGTTGGCTCTGAGTCCTTTGAACCTGACTCCAGTGGACTTTGATAGCTTTTTTGCTTTCTGAAATGCCAAGATATTCTAGGCTCATCTTTCATTTCTCTGTCCCAGATCTTAAATCAGCTATTTCTCCAAGGAGTTCTGGTTTCTTTAACTGAATAAATGGTATTCAGAGAGCATACCTGGGCACCTCAGATTTTAAGCTTAAGAAGTTTTCAGTCTGGAGTCTTTATTAGTTAGGAAAACTCTAATGAGAGTAGCTCCAATCTCAGTGGCCTAGTGCAATCCAGGCTCACCTCTGCCTGGTGCATTGGCAGGCAGTCCTGCAGGCAGTGATTTAAAGACCCAGAATTCTTTTGTCTTGTAACTCCAGCAGCCAGTAGTGCCTTAGGAGATGTAAAGAGGAAAATGGAAAGTTTCCTACTTTTTAACCATTTTGACCTGGAAATGATGCACATTTCTGGTCTCCTACTACTAATGAAAACTAGTCATGTGGCCCTGTCTCAAAGCAGCATGGCAGTAAAGGCAGTCTCTGACTGGGGAACCTTGCACTGCAGCAGAGCAACATCCTCATTGAATGTTAGGCTGTCTCTGCTGGAAACCAAGCCAGAAACCAGTCCTTTACCATACAAAATCATGAGCTCTCCCCAACTTTTCTCCAAAAGGACAATCCAAAGTCTCAGGCAGTCACTGCATCCAGCTGAAGTACAGGTGCACCTCATTTTCTTGCACTGTGCTTCATTGCACTTTCCCAGATACTGCATTTTTTTTTTTTAACAGATTGAACATTTGTGGCAATGCTGCCTCAAGCAAGTCTATTGGTACCATTTTTCCAATAGCATCTCCTCACTTCATGTCTCTATGTCACATTTTGGTAATTCTTGCAGTATTTCAGACTTTTTCATTCTTATATTTATTGTGATGATTTGTGATCAGATGAGTGATCATTAATATTACTCTGTAATTGTTTTGAGGCACCATGAAGCATGCCCACTAAGGTGGTGAACTTAATCCCTAAGTGTTGTGTGTGTTCTGACTGTTACATCAGCCTCCTGTTCCTTTTCCTCAAGTAACCAAGAAAGGGCTCGTGTGGCTGCAGTGCAGAAAACCAATTAATAACCCTACAGTGGGTTATTAATAAACCCATGTTCAAGTGAAAGGAAGAGACGAGTGATGCCATAAGCTTCATTGTTATCTTTGTTTTTTAGAAGGCTGGTGCTTATTTATTTGTGGCCGTGTTGGGTCTTCATTGCTCCGTGTGGGCTTTCTCTAGTTGTCGTAAGCTGAGGCTGCGCTCTGGTTGTAGTGTGTGGCCTTTCCCTCACGGTGGCTTCTCTTGTTGTGGAGCAAGGTCTCTAGGGCTCCTGGGCTTAAGGATTTGTGGCTCACAGGCTTAGTTGCCCCACACATGTGGGATCTTAGTTCCTGGACCAGGGATCAAACCCATGTCCCCTGCATTGGCAGGCAGATTCTTGACCACTGGACCACCAGGGAAGTCCCTGTTGCCTTGTTTAAGTGATGGCCACAGCCCCCCTGCCCTTCAGCAAACCACCTTCCTGAGCAGTCCAGCCCCCGTCAACATCGAGGCAAAAAGATTAGGACTCTCTGAAGACTCAGCTGATGGCCTGCAGTTTTTAACAATGGTGTGTTTCTTAATTAAGCTAAGTATACTCTTTTATTAGACATAATGCTACTGCACACTTAGTAGACTACAATAAAATTTAAACATAACTTTTATATGTGCTGGGAAACCAAAAAATGTGTGTGATTCACTTTATTGCAATATTTGCTTTATTGCAGTGGTCTGGAACTGATCTGCAACATCTCTGAGGGATGTCTGTAGAGCATCTTCCTCCACCGCCAATCAGTATATAACAATGGACCATAGGCAGGACAATTCGCATTGGGAAAAGAGAAGAAGGATGTGGAGCACAGGTTGATGGCCTGTAGAAATTTTGTATTACTCCTGTGTACACATTAGAAGGTCTTTCTGCACTGGCATTGGATGAAATTCCTTGATTAAACTTGAATTGTCTTCTCAATTGCTGCAAGCAATTTCTTGTCCACTACTTTTCTGTGGCTCTTTCCTCCACTTTCCCGAATGTCTGTCTTTATCCATTTTCATACCTGTCCACATTTGAAGGTTATTGGAGACTATGCCATCCCTGGGAGCTATATGTATTTTTTGCAGTCAGCTTCCTATTCTTGTAAATTAGAAGGTAACTCTGAAGATTGAAAGCGTTGTTTTTTTTAAGACTGAAACTCTCTGTAAGGTAATTTTTTTAAAAATTGAAGTAGATAAGCTTCTCATGTGGTGCTAGTGGTAAATAACCTGCCAGTCAATGCAGGAGACTTAAGAGACATGGACTCAATCCCTGGGTTGGGAAGATCACTTGGAGGAGGGCATGGCAATCTACTCCAGTATTCTTGCCTGGAGCATCCCTTGGACAGACAAGCCTTGCAGGCTACAGTTCGAGGGGCCACACAGAAATGGACATAACTGAAGCAGCTTAGCACATAGATTTACAATGTGTTACTTTCAGATGTACAGCAAAGTGATTCAGTTATACACACACATACATTCACACAAGCACACACACACAGATGTGTGTGTATATATGTGTATGTATATATATATATTTGAAATTGAAATTTGAAATTGAAGTCGCTCAGTTGTGTCCGACTCTTTGCAACCCCATGGACGGTAGCCTTCCAGGCTCTGCGGTCCATGGGATTTTCCAGGCAAGAATACTAGAGTGGGCTGCCATCTCATAGTTTCTTTAGCATATGATTTTTCAAAACCTTGGTAGGGTCATGATTTATAGTTACTTTCGTGTGCCAGTAACCTCAGCAAAACAAAGATCTGTCAAAGTATAACTGTCAGATATACTTTTCGTTGCTTCTTTGATTCTTTGTTTCTATCTCTCATTTGTAAGTTCTGTTAAGAGGCCGCCTGTAGTCAACAGGAGAGGGCCACATTCTTTTTTTTCTCCCAAAGATTTTTTTGATGTGGACCAGTTTTAAAGTCTTTACTGAATTTGGTACAGTGTTGCTTCTGTTCTGTGTTTTGGTTTTTCTGCCACAAGGCACATGGAATCATAGCCCCTTGATGAGAAGGCGAACTTTTAACCACTGGACCACCAGGGAAGTCCCCGAACCACATTCTTAATCTTATTTTTTGCCCCAAGGCTGAATCTCGATGGGCCTTGTTCTTAAAACTTTTCTCAGTCTTCTCATATACTGTTTAGGGTCCTTGTATTTTCCATCTTTGCAAGTCCCCAATTTCTGGGTTTTCTTTGTCCCATTTTTTTTTCCTTATAATTTTTTACCTAGTCTCATCTCTTTCTTACAAAGCCTTGCTAGATGCTGCCAGTAACAACCAACATGTGCAAAGCATACAGGCCTGGCAAGCTCGCCATCTGCCTTTTAAGTCACCACAGGCGGGATTTACCAAGTGTTCTACCACCATGTACACTGAGGAACGCCAGGTTTCCAGCCTCCAGCATCACTTTCCTTGCTGCCTGCTGCCTGACTGGGAGACCAATTTTAGATTTTTGTTATGGCAGCACTTCACTTGAAGGTACTAATTTCTGTATTTATCTGGGTAATGCTAACTGCTGTAATAGAGACTGTCACAGAATTAGAGAATTTTGAGATCTTGTAGTACATCCACTTCCTCATTTTAGGAATCAGGAACCAAGACGAGAAGGAGTGAAGCCTGCCCAGAGCCATGCAGCGACCTGCAGCTGTCCAGTTACCAGCGGGACTGGGCCTGGCGGTCGATCTTTGTCCCTTCAGCCCTTAGCCCAGCTGGGCACGTACTACAGGCTTAGCGGGTATCTTCAGCTGAACTGCAAACATGTAGTCTGACTCCATCACAGCATCAGTGAGGGTCAGACAAAAAGAGATGAAGGAAGAAAAATTCAGGAAACAGAACTTCAGTAAAAATACCTCGAGAAATGTATAGATTAAAAGGACTGTGTGACTTTGCTATCTGTCTTGTGTAGATTTTCATGCTTTTAATCTAAATCACAGCACTAAGGACATTTTGATAACATTGTTTTGAGATAGCTGTTTCGATAGTGTAACGAATAAGTCATTTAATATTTAGCTTAAAAATATTGCCAAATAGTTGACCCAGGGTACGTCCCCTTAGCCCTGTTTCCCATTCTTCCTTTCACCATCTCTGAGCTTTGAGTGAAGGATGGGTGGAGAGGGGTCATACTTGGAGTGAGATGGGCAAACATTAAGGAAAAGGATGGTTTGGGGAGTTAAAAACTAGTGTTTTTCTATTTTGATGCTGTGTGGGAAGCGGCCTGCTGAGATTTATGTGTCAATGCCCTCTGCCACACCATACCAAAATGTGAAGGCAGAACTGCAGAGTATAGACAGCAGGGCACTTTAAGTGTGGGACAATGCCCTGTGCGTCACCAGGCTCCATAGTTCTGTCACTCGTTAATCCAGGTGGTTTTTATGAAATACCTGTTCTGTATGAGGCCCGTGCTAGCACTTTAAGATATGCATACGACGTGATTCAAGTATTGTGCCAGGATCTTACAGACAATGTAATTGATAAAATTCTAAAGACTTGTACTGGACCGTAGTATTGGGCATCATGTTTTCAAAGGTGATAAAAATTTGCATGGACAAAAATGTCATCCTTTTGAATCCTCTGTTTTTTCCCACATAGGTAAAGAAGATAAGCTTGGAGTCAGTTTTTTATGGAATTTTCTTTGTCCTTCAAACCTAAAAAAGGCCTGGTCAGATAATATAGGACAGACTCCCTGTGGAGGTATTCTTTCCATCTACTTGGGAACGTTAGCAGTTTCTAGATGAGCATCTCTCTGGTTTGTAAATCAAATTCAGTATAAAAGTTGAATTTGCTTTTGTTGATTTTTTTTTTTTTTTAAAGAACAAAGGTTGAGTAATAAAGAATGTATTTACTGAGGTTAATTGTTAAGGATGCTTTCTTTATAGCTTTGTAGGATGTTGTAGTGAGTCATCCTAGAGAATAAATAAATTCTCATGCAGAATTATTCTATAAAGATTAATTATGTCAAGCTGACCTTAATTTATGTGGAAACTTCCTTGTTCTTTTAAAAACTCTTTTATAGAGGAAAGAGTAGAGTGTGAACCTGTTTATTATTGCAATGCTAAGTTTGAGTTAAATGTAGATGGTATGCCAAAGAGTGGGTTGTGTATACTGGTTGTCATCTGAACAGAACTTTTCAGAAACTAATTTAAATATCAATTGAGATTCTTTCATCATTTACTTATTTTTCATTTTGATTTAGAGGCTATGTGTTTTCCAGTACTCCAGTTCTTAGGCATAGAAATAAATTTATCTTCATTGGTTATCTGGATAAACTTGAGTACAGACACAAAAAGAAAATACGCAAATAAGAAAGAAAAGTGGTTAGTAAACATGAAGTAATTCAACTTTTTCATTAATCAAAGAAATGCAACTTAAAATCTAGCATGGTATTTTTCTCTTGTCAATTTGATAAATATTACAAAAGGCAGATGCTAACCTATGTTGGTGAAGGTGTAAGTAAACATACATCTTTATACATTGTTGGGGAATGTTTAGATTAATAACAAACAATAAACTCTTGAGAAGTATCATTTTACTTATCCTCATGTGATTTTCTTTACATTTTTTTTATTGAAGTGTAGTCGATTTACAGTGTTTTGTTAATTTCCACTCTACAGCAGAGTGATTCAGTTACACACAAACATATATATATATATGTAATATATATATATACATTTAAAAATCCTTTTCTATTATGATTTATCATAGGACATTGAATATAGTTCTCTGTGCCGTACAGTTAAGACTTTGTTGTTTATCCATTCTGTGTATAAAAGCTTGCGTCTGCTAACCCCAAGCTCCCACTCCATCCCTCCCCCAACGCATTACCCCTTGGCAGCCACCAGTCTATTCTCTATCACCAGTCTGTGATTCTGTTTCTGTTTCATAGATGGGTTCATTTGTGTCATATTTTAGATTCTGCAAATAAGTGATATCATATAGTTTTTGTCATTCTCTTTCTGACTTACTTTACTTAGTATGATGATCTCTAGTTGCATCTGTATTGTTGTAGATGGTATTATATCCTTCTTTTTCATGGCTTAGTGGTTTTCCATTGTGTCTGTATGTGTATATACATATATGTGCCACTGATGTGATTTTCAGAATAATAATCTTACCATGTCTTAAATATATAAACCATTTTAAACTAGAGGCATATTTTTGTGTCAAAAGCATCAATATTAAAAGTAATCCAAGGGTGATTGTAAAAGGATGGATATTTCCCTAGAGTCCCTCACTTCAAGGGGAATTTATTTATTTGGTTGGGGGAATATAGGTCAAGGACTGTGATGGATCCAGAGTACTGTACGACAATTGATATAAACTTATTTTAAAATTAAGGATATTAGCTTAAGTTTATAATGCTTACTTCCAACTAATCTGAGGATTAATCATGACCTGATGAAAACATCATTGCTTAGAGCTTAGGCCTGGCTTTAATCTATCATCATCTTTGACCAGAGGACTAAATGAGGCAGCATCCTGGTTTCATAGATGTGTGGATGCAGGGAGGCAGGAGGCCCTTCAACCAGCTGTCATGACCTTCATTCCACAAACCCTCCACCTTCATAACCAGTTTCTCTTTCATTGTAGTTTCTCCTTTATCTTGTAATTTTTGCTTCCAGAGAAATATCTCAAGCCCATTCCTTCTCTGTCCCTGAACAAATGATTTCAGGGAGTTGTGCCAGCAGAACAAAATAACAGGTAGGAGGTATGCAGACATACTCATCTCTAAATCATGATGGTTTAAGTCAAGGTAACATTAACCTTAGTATAAAATTTTAAGGTACTGTGAGATATGGCTTAAGATAAGGTTTTTAAAAATCTGATTTTTCCCTAGTTCCTTTTATTTTGTAGGTAAAAGAATAAGGGTCTCAGTATTACTAAGTTGATTGGGATGTGGAGAGTGAGAAGCTGCTATTTTGGGTGAACATTTGATGAAAAGAGATACTGACAGAGTTGTGTCTAGCTCTCATTTGCATGGCTTTTTTACAATAAGAAAAGAAAGCCCACCACTAACTCTATGCATTTGGGTGTGGACCCAAACATAAGCTCCATACTGCTCAATCAATTTAATATTAACACTGGTGGAGACTCTCTTTTACAAAGCAAGGGAATCTTTAGAATCTGTCACCATGGTTCTTTTAAAATCATTTAGCATCTCTATTGTTATTAAATAAAACACTTGGATTTAGGGAAGATCAAAGAAATGACTCATCAGTCCATCACCTCACAAAAGGATGTATATCTGGCATCTGAATCTCAAAAGAGATTGTTAGCCTAGTGAAAGAAAATTACCCTGCTCAGAAAATCATGCTGATGAAAACGCAAAGGTTCAGGAAAGAAAACAAAAAGCAAACCACCCATTTACAGGCTATAACTCTTTGAACATTCTGTCTCTCCCTGTTTTACTAATCCACTTTGATTATATCATTATATATTTAATGGGCACATGGCTGAATAATGGGGAGAAAAAGAACACCCAGAACAAAACAGGAAAATCCTGTCCCGGATCAGCCTGAAGCATTCCGATGTGTTGTCAAAAGTGGAACTACCATGTCAAAACTGTCATTTCACAAATAATGGTGCTTAGAGCAAAGCTAGGTTAGAAAAATTGTTTTAGAAATGTATTAATGAGCAGTACAGATGGCCACTGACTATGGCAGAAATCACCATACTTGAAATGAGTATTTGAAAATGGGCTGAAAACTGAGATTCAATTCATGGTCTCATTCTGCTGCCTCTCATGCCCACACATGTTGAATTTGAAGTTGCTCCAAGCAGATATGCAGATGTCACTGTGTGTCATTGTTCCGTATGAAGAAGAAGATTGGAAGCTTGAAAACCTAGAGAGTGTTTCTTCAGATGTTTTTACTCACATTAGTGTTATCAAGATAATTGTATAAAGCATTATGACTTTGATACATACAGTTATATTGTGGCGGTGGTTTAGTCGCTAAATTGTGTCCGACTCTTGTGACCCCATGGACTGCAGCCTGCCAGGCTCCTCTGTCCATGGGATTCTCCAGGCAAGAATACTGGAGTGGGTTGCCATGCCCTCCTACAGGGGCTTTTCCTGGTCCAGGAATCGAACCTGGGTCTTCTGCATTGCAGGCAGATTCTTTACCGAGTGAGCTACGAGGGAAGTTTTTTCATATAAGTCATAACTAGGGATGGCCCAGCATTCACGCAAAATAGGATGAGGTAAATACCAGAACCCCACAGCGAGGATTCTCTGAGACATACCCAATGAACCCTAGTTATTTTATTTTATTTTTTAGTTTAAAGTATATGTGTACCTATTGAGGAGAAGTTTGCTTACTGCTGAATATTATCTCCAACCTCACTGTGAGTTCATTTTACTCTCTCTGTGAAATATTGTATAGTGAAAAGAAAGTTCTTCAAAAGAGGAATTGGTTCTTCAAAAGAGGAATTGTGAAATATTGTATAGTGAAAAGAAAGTTCTTCAAAAGAGGATTGGTTGAACTGCCTCTGGTCCCAGTTCTGCTGTTAGTTGGCCCTGTGACCCCAGAGAAGATCTATTAGGGCCACAGGTAGGTGAGGAGAGAAAGACGTTCAGCGTTTCACTCAGCTCTAAAGATTCCATTTCCAGAGAAGAGCCTATTTGCTTGTAGTTTTGTCTTTATCATTACAAGCATTTTAAACATTGAGGACTAATGAATGGTATTAAGGGAATGCTCTTAGTAAGATTTAGCAACTACTTAGCTTGCCAACTAGCAGTGTAACTTAGAGTAAGTACATGACATCCAACCTTAAAAATAAAACTAGTCTATTCATATAGATGTTTCTGCTGAATTTAAATAGTGTTTTTTTACTTTTAATTTGATCTACTTTAATTTTAGCCAAGAAATTATATTCAGTGTTTTCAAGTGAATTTTATGCAGAATGTGTCTTAAATAATTTTTCTTCCTAATAATTCCATCCCTCTCATTTCTCCTATGGTAAGCCACTTTCATTTTAAAAATAGACCTGCTCTACGAGACTTCACTTGGCCCTAGTTGTTGTCCTCTTATGCGAGTTATTTAATTTAAAAATAGAACTGTCGCAGTAGATCTGTATCAACTAGTTTATGATCGTTTCTATCTGGAATGAACTCTTAATTAGGCAGGCAGTTCTGTGGAGTCATGTTTGGGAGCATTATAATTCAGTTATCTTTTCCTCCTTGGTGATCTGACAGAAGGCTTTTGTGTCCAAGTTGATGATTTCAGTGTATTTAATTATAAGTTTTTTCTTAAGCTAAATTTAAGTCCCTCAAGGGCTGGGGGAATTTTGTAGTTTGGATGAAAAAGAGATTACCGTTGGAAAGTCATTAACATTTATCATTTTTGTAACAAGTAATCACTGGTAGACTGTTTTTAGATCAACCAAATTATTCTTTAACCTAGAACAATTTTAATTAAAATGCAATTGTACATTTTGGGCATATTAAAAACAATCAGTATTTCTGTGAGTACATATTTCTAGAGTATAAGTGTATGAAACACCATTAAACAATAATAAGGAACAATTTTTCTATTTGCTGAGTTTAAGTTGTTATAATTTTTCAACCTTTAAACAAACTTTGATTTTACAAAAAAAATTTCATATTGTCATAAATTAAATTATTATTGATTTAGTGATATTTTAAGGCCTTAATTCTAACAAGAAATCCTTTTGTCTTACACTTTTAGAGATGTAATTATTTGTTCCTTCCAAAAAGTCTGGAACTTAAGTTATATAAAATGAATGTAAAACACATTATACATCACATACTTTTATTATTAATTATATATATTAACCTAACACATTGTTACTTAAGCATACAGTTTGATACATTTTATGATTATTTTTTGAAACTGGGCTCTGTATCAGATCATTTTGTTATACAATAAATTGTCTTGAAGTATTGTTCAGTCAATTTATGAGTTCATCATTAGCAAGGATAAGTGTTTCCTCAAATGATCTTTTGTAGTATTGTGCCATATGATCCCATCTCAAAAAGTCTTGTTTTTTTCCTATCCAACCAGCAGAGAGCACTTTAGCTTGTAATATGAGCATTATATATATAAGTGAATATAGTTAAGATCTTGCTTTATTAAAGAAATGGGCCAGACAGTTATCTTCTAAACTATAACATTGCTCTTTTCTGTCAATTTCAGTTTGTTTCATTAATTTCCTAAATTTTTCATTATTTAAACATACTTTCAATGTTTCAAAAAGTTATTATAGTGACTGTCTGAAAACACAGTCTTGTTATTTACTTGGTCAAAAATTTCATGTTAGTTATATTTTGTGTATTTTATAATCCTAATTAGCTTGTAAAGTTTTACATGAATGGATTAAATTTAGTCTCAATTTCTGTACACCTTTGTCTTGTTTTTTTAGAGAGTCTCATACTCTTGTGAATATTCAAATAGTTGTTGATAAAGGCTTCTCTAGAGAGATGATTCAACTCAGTAAGTGTTTAGACACTAAGAATCAAAATGTCAGAAATCTACTGTAAATAGATACACTGTCCTTGTTGCTTGACTAATGAAGAATGCAGAGATGTTGATAGTCTGCTTGGTTGTCCTGCTTACATCCTTGACTGTAATCGGAATTTTTCTAAAGCACCTGTTGTTGATTAGTTGCTCAGTCGTGTCTGACTCTTTGCGACCCCGTGGATTATAGCCTACCAGGCTCCTCTGTCCATGGATTTTCCCAGGCAAGAATACTAGAGTGGGTCGCCATCTCCTTATTCGGGGTATCTTCCTTACAGGGGGATCCAACCCGCGTCTCCTGTGTTGGCAGGCAAATTCTTTACTGCTGAGTCACCAGGGAAGCCTGTCTAAAGCACTGACCTCACCTCTTCCCTCTACAGGGCCACAACTAATAAGCCTTGGCTTATCCGATTGAAGTAAATGAAAGATTGAGGTGGTATATGTACAGCCAGCTCCCCTATTTTCCTTGTTTTTGAACATGAGGAAGGGTTGAATCATAGAAGAAGTTGAAAGGTTTATTCCGCCACATCATGATTTTTTACTTTTCATTGCATGATAAGAGGAATATTGAGAAACAGCAGCAGAATGTGGGAAATGTGGGTAGGTAGCAGTTCCAAGTCAGAGCAGAAAAGGGTTAGATGCCTGAGGCCATTCGGAATTCTGGCCACACCAGACTTACTGAGACGTGCATTACTGTAATTAAATAATGTGAACATCACAGTGGAGAAGTAGCTTGAGCAGCTAACCCACTGCTGGTAAAATCCATATCGCTCTTTGCAGGGTCACTCACACCCATTTCCCAGCCTGCTGCCACGGGGCTGCCATCTCAAGAATCCCTCATTCTCGGCTCTTTCCAGGGGACTGGTGGTTTGGCATGTAGGAAAAGAAATGTTAACTGCATATAAGTTAACATAAGAAATGTTAACTGCATATAATGTTAACCTTTTATAAGACAGGTAAAAAATGGGGAATATTTTAACATAAACATTTATTCTTTTGTTCAATATTTTAGCATCATTTCCTCAAACCAGTGCTAAATCTTTCCACACGCACCCCTGAAAACTGGCCCTTGTGACATGTTTTTGCCTGTAAGGCTGTGCTTTATATTAATTTTAATCCAGTTTCTCCCAAGTAAATATTAATTGTAATCCAATTTCTCCTGAATAAAAATGTTTAAGTGAGGAAATAATATGATTTATTCCTAGCTTCTGGGCCCCTAAGGATGGGTCTGGCCTTGCTCTCCATTGTCTTCTCCCCTTTGTACGCGTTCCTGCCTTCCTACACTGCACCTGTGTCTATTACCTGCCCAACAACAAGGTCCATCACAATCGTGGTGGTTGCCCATAGTAGCTCATGGAACCTCATTCCTTCCTGAGTTAGTATGTGGATCTGGCAGTCTCCAAGAGACACTTGAGTAACAACTTCTGACAGGAATTCAGCTATATTTAAATGGATGGAAGACCTGGTGAGGGAGTTTCCACCTAGATGTGAAGCCCCCTGATACTCAGGAAACATCCCGAAGCCTTGGGCTCAGGGTGGCCTGCAGTGGGGCATGTGTAATGTGTAATCACCGTCAAGAAGCACGGAATGTGTCTGCCACATAGACATCAGCCTTGCTGTTAGTAGTTCCTGATTATTCTGGAGGACTTCTAGTTGGTTGGTTGGTGTATTCATGGAGGGACACCAATAATTAAATATGAACGGTTACAAATTGGGGATAGGGCTTCCTGTAATTAGGAGTCTTTAGTTGAATGTTGGCTATTTGCCCATCTTTTGGCTTATCCCATTAAAAAAAGGTAATCATGGAGAAAGTGTAATGTGTGGTTTTCCTAGTAGTAGTAGGTCTCTTTTATTGTTTGAATCACTGAGTGTTTCTTAAGAACCAGTAACCCGATCTTTTATCTCTCCCGGGACCGCCTCCTCCTCTGCTCTGCCGATGCATTCAACACATGTGTTCGCCTGGGAGGCCCAGCAGCACCAGAGCAATTTACATTCGGTTTCCCAGCCTGCGAGGAGCAGCAAATCAGCCTCTGGGAAGGCTTCGGAGACTTGTCAGCAGTCTGTAGCTTATTTCTGTGAGGGTGTGTGTGTGTATCTGTTTCTCTCTCTCAACATTTACAGGCTGGAATTACCGTGGAGAAACAAGCAACAGAGTGTTGTCAAGATTTTATCTCAGGGTAATGATTAGTTAAAAATGAGAGGCTGAGATACTGATTTTCGGTAGAGGAAGAATTGACTGTTTGATGTAGAAAACCCCCAGTTTTCTTCCTGAGGCAAGCTGAACAGGGCAACTGCAGCCCGTGGCTCTGACAGCAGCAGGGGCTGGGTTTCAGCGGTGGCTGCTGGCCTGGGGAGCACCCGTAAATGGACTTGGGGCTCAATGCTGTGACTCTTTGTCGTGGCTTTGGATGTGGGAATACCGGTGGTGATCTGCTGTCTTTTATAAACTCACCTGATTTAAAGGAAAGATGAGTGAAGAACCAAAGGAGAAAAATGCAAAGCCTGCTCACAGGAAGAGGAAAGGGAAAAAGGTAAGAAATGAATAAGCAACATGTTCTCTTGTATTGTTCTCTGGCTCCGGGGAGAGTGATCTCTAGGCTGGATTTTTAAGAGATGGGATTTTACGAAGCTGCTAGAATCAGAATGCTTTTGTTTTCCTGGGCTATTAATGGGTGTGTTCTGTGTTGGGGGAAAGCATCACAACTCGGATACATTGCTAAAATATTTCCACAGTTAAATATAGTCATTTAGGTTTCACTGAAGTGGTGTTTTTCATAGTGATATTCAGGATTATTAAGTAAACACATGTCCTAATTATGTGGGTGGGTTTTTTTTCGCCTTTAAATTTTCCAGAATGCTTGTTAATCAACAGGGTACAATTACTAATGAATATTATTACGGTATAGATATTTAGCTTTGACACGTATATTAAGCCAACTGAGGGAAACCTGTAGTTATACTTTAAAATTGCAGCATGGAGGTGAACTCCATTTTAATTATTGATCAGCTTATGGCTGACAAATCTCAGGTTTGCAATTGACTCTGCAGTAGTACAGCCCTGTGCCAAATTTGTCCATTGTAATTTACAAAATCAATTTTCTTTTCCATATAAATTGAAGAATCTTTGAAATAGTAATAGGTGATTATTGTAAACCTGTAGATTCATTTTGATTTTCTTGCCTGTGTATATCTTGAAATGTTCTCCTAACTTTTTCATACATTTTGAAATGGGTGGGGGCTATAATTCCCTAGGTCTGACATTTGCTTTTGATCCACTGTGGTTTATAAACTGGCTTCCATAGGGCGTGCCACTGGTGGAAAAGACAGTTGTATATCTGTAACAAAGAAAAACAAATCCTTAAAATAGGATTCTAGTTTATAGCTGTTGGAGAAAAATGTGGACGAAATTTTTTTGATCCATACTCAAAATTTCCAGATCTTATTAGGACAGTTATATATAATCAACACTATTGTATATAATTGTGACTCTTTTAATGCTTCCTTGACCCAGTGTAATGTATGCTTAGCCAGTGGACACATAGAGCATGGTTGTTATAGCGGAGAAGATAAAGATTTCAACCTCTCGTTGAATTGTCAGGCATTTAAAATTTTTTCATAATCTCTTCATTATTTATAAAAAGGTTCACTTGAATATGGTGTTCTTAAAAGAGCTACGCTCAGCAGACTACTCTGAGGACACGCTGACCAACATGCCAACATTCTAGGGCAGTGGTTCGACATCCTACAGATGGTGAAGCTGTGCACACTGACTTGGAGTCAGCCCTGACTCCTTGTGCATTGTCTCCTTGGGGGGTGATGATGTTGCAAAGGTGCTGTTCTGATTTCCCAAGGGAGCAGGCCGCAGCTGCTCAGCACATATGATTTGTTTAATGCCTGGCAGAATGGCTCTGGTCTCCAGGAAGGGTGTCAGCTCTGCTCATGTTTATGAGATATGGCCTTAAGTGTCTGACGGGCCCCACCAGCACAGTATCACAGGGAGCGAGACAGACATCATGAGGCCCGACAGTGCAGCCCAGATTAGAGTGAGCAGTGGCTGGGTCGATTGTAAATCATTGAGCTTTTAAGTGGTATCCTTTAACATGGGCTCTTTTCTTCTTTCTTCCTTGAAATTTTTCCAGCCATGTTCCATTTCTCCTCCTATTAGGTTATCCTGCTCAGAGCACAATTTAAGTCAGTTACTTTGAGCTCTTCCTTACTCTGCCAGCTGCTGCCAGGGCCCTCTTTCCAAAAGCCGTCCTCCTCATTCTGCCTCCTAGGCTCTGCCCTAGGACCTTCCAACCACCTCCCCAACCCCGCCAACCTGCTCAGTGAATCCAAATTCCTGAACACAGAGCGTGAGGTCCTTCCCAATCTAACCAGCACCCACATCTTTGGCTTTATCCCCCCTTCACCACTGACTTATTCACATCTGATTCCATCCACTGGAGTTCCTCGAGGTTCTTGAATTACCCATTTCTTCTGATGCTTATCTTTTATCCTTGGAGAAAACATTTCTGTGCCAGCCCACTTGGTGAAATCCTACCCATCCTTGCAGGTCCAACCTGGATCTCATCTTTTTTCTTGAAATCTGTTGATTCACCCTATTTATAAGTCAGTTGCTCTTGTGAATGGACACAGCACCAGATATTATCAGGACCCTTGACACAATTCTACTTTTTTTTTTCCCAAGTTATCATGTTCCTTTGATCACATTAAACCTACTGGTACTCACCTCAGGAGGCACGCAGCATATTCCTTGTATGCAGTTGACACTTAATAGATGTCTCATTGAAGCTATCTCTACCATTTGCCGAATAGAACTCACCAAGAATTTTTAGTGTTAGAGAGATGCATGTCTATTTTAAATTAATAGGCCTTTTCTTCCCATATTTTCTGGATAAAGGGTACAATAGGCTTTGTTTTTAAACAAACACACACACAAATATGTGTGTGTATTGTAATTTCCATTTCCTCCTAAACCAAATTTTTCTCAAGGTCTCTGGGTGTTTCCGATGACCTACACTGCAGCATTGGTGGGTGTGGTCAAATGAAAGCATTTCAGGTGGGAAAACATGAAACTTGCCAAATTTCATTGCAGTAAGTTCCCCAAGTATTTAAAATTTGTACTAGTTATTTATGGAATTATTTTAATATAAAATTTAGTGTGGAATCTTTTTCTATACAGGAATATATCTCAAAATGGTCTTAAAAATTATGTTGGTATGGAGTGTTTTCAGAACAGATCACATGCTTAGGGCATTTGGGTATAATGTCTCTCATGAGATGTTAAATATTGGAGTCAGCCAGATAACTATGATGGAATCATTATATTATTCCTTTGTTAGCACATAGTGAGTATTTTGTATTTTGCTCAGGATTGTAAGGATTGAAAGTGATGTTGGGAAATGATTTTTCTGATAATTTTTATATTTTGTGTGAAGAGGATGTGTGGGTGTGTATGTGTGAGCATGTGTTTGTATGTTTTTCACATTCCATTTCCTGTTTCTTTTTATGCTGGTTACAAGAGAAGGATTTACTGCAAGATAGGAGACCTGGGCCCTAATGTAGTCCTGCTTCTTACTTAGTATCGTGTGTTGGATAAAGCAATCAAACTCTTTAGTGATAAAATAAGGTTCATACACCTGTCATAGCTATTGGGGATATTATGAAAGTAAAATAAAGCTAGTAGGATTATATTTTCAAAGAGGTATTGAAATGGAAACATCTAAATTCAAAGTGGTTATCATCATGGAATTTCAAACTTGCTGAAGAGTGGCTGTTTCTATAGCAGAAATGTGACAAGTGAGGACGTATTATCCCAGCTGATATTATATTGCCAGAGGTGCTTAGTTTAACTAGACACCAGAGAGTAAGTGTAAAAGTGGCATGTAATGATTTTATTTATTTACCACTTGCATTAGCCAGCTCTGGCTGCCATAACAAAATGCTGTAGACTGAGTGGCTTAAGCAACAGAAGTGTATTCTCTCACAGTTCTGGAGAGTGGAAGTCTGAGGTCTGGTGCCAGCATGACTGGGTTCTGGTGAGTGCTCTTCCTGGCTTGTAGATGGCTGCCTTCTCTCTGTGTGCACAATAGCCTTTCCTTGGTGTGTGCAAAGGAAGGTCTTGCCCTCTCTCCTCCTTCTTATAAGGCCACCACTCCTGTTGGGTTAGGACCCATCCTTATGACCTTGTGTAACCTTAATTACCCCTAAAAGCCCAGTCTCCACATATAGTCACCTTAAGGATTAGGACTTCAACATATGAATTAGAGGGGTGGGGAAATGCAATTCCAATCCATAGGAGCATCCAAAGATGGTTCCAAGGAAGTCTGGGTTCTCAAATTAAATATGCTTAATAAAGCATGTGATTGAAGTGACTAAAGCCCTTTCAGTTAATTTAGTTATTCAGCAGATGTTATATAGTGGAGATGCTATGTATTGGGCTGGAGCAGAATCCAGGCACAAAGTGTAAGGGTATCAAATAAAGCTGAGTTTAGGTTCCGCTGGTGCAGAAAAGAGGGACTGGTGAATCCATTTGAGGATGACATCAGGGAAGGATAGACAGAGGAAGGCACGCTCAAATTGATGTTTAAAAGATATGTACTTTTCAAGTGTTCCCCAGAGGGTAGGAAGCTTCCAGATAGACAGTGGGGGATGAAAGAGAAAGATCTGAAGTAGCCTGGTGTGGTTAGGGATCTAAACAATAGTACAGTGACATGTTATCATAAGACATGGAAATGGAGAAAAAAACAAGGACCATCTCGAGGAGTTTAAGCTAAATCCCTCTTTTTTTTTTCCCCTGGTCCTGGTATTTAACAAAAGGCTTTAAGCAGATGAGTGATCAAAGTAAGATTTGCTTTTTAGGAAAATATCCCTAGTGTTTGGTAGACATGCTTGGTCTGTATTTTACTCCATCATTCCATCTGGTAGGAATACATGTCATTATGTCATATAGTTTCATTGCCAATGATTACTGTGGAATTAGTCCCTTGAGTCTTTTCAGTGATTTGTTTTTTTTTTTTTAGTGTCATATTGAAGAAAAATACTTATTTAGACCCTAGTAGGTAATGAGTGCAGTGAGTTTGCTTGTTTTCTAGGATATTTCAGTAAAGGGATTTTCATCATTTTAGTTCAGTTGCCTTTTTCATCTTCAGAATCCAAAATAATTTGCTCTGTGTGAATTTTTATTTATAGTTTTTCCTTCTTCTGAGGGTAAACATCACAACATTCTTTTTCTCTTATACCATGTCCTTGCCTTATGTGTGAGAGCTGTCCTTGTTTCTTCTCTGATGTAGCTTAAATTATCTATATGTACTCATTTCTTGAGGGATAGGCAAGGGAATGTTCATTTCTGATTTTCATTCAGTATTCCTAATGCTCCTGAATTTTCATTGTTGATAAAATGAGAGTCTCTCATGAGAGTACCTTGAATACCCAGCTCCCTCTTTTAAAGTGATGCTGTGCTCATATCAAAAGCATGTGGCAGTTATTTCGACTGGTAATTTTTGTGTGTTTGGACATTGTTCAGTTTGCTCACAACTGATCCACAAGCAAATAACTCTTTAAGTGTTTTGTTGGTGTTTGGGATGAGCTATTTGAATTATGATTCACTGAGCTGAGCATTATCATGTGTCCAATGCATTGTAACTTCTGAGAGGCTAATGACACACACCCCCTCAAGTGGTTTTCACATCTTTTATATGCATTTATATGCATTAATATCAAATGTTTTTCCTCAGTCTTGTATAGTTAGAAATTAAATTGTTTTAGTCTCAAAATATTCTTCCTCTTGTTTATTAATCTTTCTATCACAAATGCTATCAGCTTTATAGTTCATAGGCCCTTCAAATGTGTCAGAGGCAGAAATTTTGACTCCTCCAATAATTAATTTATAATGGTATTTTCCTGAACTTAGCTTTGGAATTTGCTCCTTTTAGTACACAGATTTCCATGTTGTCTTCATTCAAGTTTTTTGTGCATTTGGAACTTTCCTTTTGTAGGGAGAGATTGAATGGATTAAGAGAATCTGGGAAATTACTTCTTGATTTCAGAATTTCATAAAATAATAGACCATACTGCCTTAAAAAAATCAAATATAGTGAGGTAGGTTACCTGGAGTCTTTTTTTCAAATTTTTTGTTAAAGCTTGGTATAAATGTCTTTTATGTATAGCAGTAGCCCTGGGGCCCGGGCTCGGAGCATGGCCTTTAAAGCAAGGGACTATCATTCCACAGGTTCACAATCCCTTCCCCATAATTTCGGAATCCAAAACAAAAACCTGGAAAATTTTTCCTATCGTCTTTGGCGGTAAAATCCGACCTAAGCTGAACTCATTTGGCAACAAACCTGTACTGACCTTATGTGAAGCTATTTATAGTCTTTATTTATCCTCCTTAGTATGAATATTCATATGTTTTGCTCCAGAAGTAGAAATCCTTTGTTTATGGGGTGCTGTCCCAAGATGCTGCTGGGGCTGTCTATAGTACTGGTATATACCGTTCTAAAATCTGAAAGGTTCTGAATTCCTAAGTGTTTCTGGCTGCAAGTAGTTCAGATATGTGAATCTGTACTGACTTCTAAGCTGGGGCTGAGGATGAGCCAGTAAGACTAAAGGTTAGCTTGGAGTGTGGGGGAGGGGGCCTTTTGTCCTTAATAAATTCCGGATAGAATGGAGCTCTGTAAGGCTGGGTGCTATATCAAAGGTCCCTAATGCAGTTTTCAATCTTGTAGGAAAAATTATTTCCAGGTGTATTCTAACAGATACTGGCTTGCTTAGTAATAAATCTGAACATTTAGACAGTGTAGGGGAGGGTTTTGAAGGTGTTTATAAAGCTTGTTTTTCTTTTCTTTTTTAATTTTTATATAGTGAATTGTGGCTTGTCAATAAGAAGGAAAAAGAAAAGGTCCTACTGTGTTATTTATATTGTTTAGGAAATTTTCAATTTTTTATTGTTCATCACCATTTGATGAGGTATTTTAAAATAACCTGGTTAAAAATATGTTCTAAAAGAAAAGATACATACTTTGAAGAAATTATTGTTTAAATTGTTGTGCCTATTTGTCACGAAAATACTGTTAATTATATGAAGGATAGTTCATTTCCCACAATGAGCACATAAAATGACTTTCTCTGTCATCCATCTTAAAGAAAAATTTCCGTTTATGGGCATATTTTTACCATAACTTAATTTTTTAAAGTTTTCATTCTATTTTTCCTCTCTGTTTCATATAATTGTAAATATAAAGCAATTTATTACATGGCTGTGCTAACAGCTTAAAATCTAGGAGTTTCTCTGGATTCCTTTTCCTCTGTTTTATAACTCTCATTATGGATTCCATTGGTGCTTCCCACACCTGGGAAGTATTGGAACAAAGCATGCTTAAAACATGCTGTCATAAGACATCTCTTCAATATTTTAGAGATACCAAATGATATACTGGCTTTTACAGTATCCTTAAGAAAAATAAAACTCTAAAGCATTTATGTAGTTTTAATGCTTGAGTAGAGTTTAAATTGGGAAAGTCAGTTTGCTGAAGGCGGGCTGTCTCTGTAGATAGTCTCAGAACTTTCCTCCTTCACTCCTTCACAACTCACTTGTCTTTTAATTCTGTGTTGCATAGCACATGAGAGATGTTGGTCTGGCATTTCTGCCATGTGTGTGTTTAAAATAAAGTATAATTTTCCAAAAATATGAGCAAATTCTGGGAGATAGTTGAAGACGAAGAAGCCTGGTGTGCTGCAGTCCTTGATGTCACAAAGAGTTGGACATGACTTAGTGACTAAACAACAAATAATCTTGAAAAACTGCTTTATAGATTTGTTGATAGTTTATCATTTTGGTCCTGCCTTAATACCATACCATTTGTTTTTTCAACAAATGTTTTTTGAACACCTATTATTCTAGGTGCAAGGGATTCATCAGGGAACAAGATAGACAATAAACAGACAAAGTGGATACTAGCAGTAAGTCAAAACAAAAATTCCACAAAAGGCAGCTATTAACAAAGAGAAAAATCAGAGAAGGGGCAACTCCTATAGTCAGGGTGACAGGGAAGGCCTCCCTGAGAAGGTAACCCTTGAGCCATGAGCTCAGTCACCACAGGGACTTCGTCGCTCTGGAAAGATAACATTTTACGTTTAGGCAGAAGTAACTGTTTGGGAAAAGGTCCTCTGTGGTGTTTGGGTTCTGAAGAAAGAACATCACTTTAATGAACTTTAAAGATTTCTACACACAGCTCTCAAATATTTTTTTCCCTTCCTGGAATTCAGTTAATGTTTTGTTTTTTAAGGGTAAAGGATAATGTTTTAAGGAGTCAGCTTTGGATCTCTGGTATCTGAACAGTATAGCATCAGGTGAACTTGTGAAAATGATGAGCTTTTATTCCACTTTTCACTTTCCATTCAGTGCTACCCATTGTTAATGATTTTTGTCTTAAGCACAGTGTGAGGAAGTTAAAAACTACTTGCAGAAAGCCACAGCTCTCTTTTTTATCAGAGTATAATTGCTTTACAATGTTGTGTTATTTTCTTCTGTACAACAAAGTGAATCAGCTGTATGTATATGTATACATACATATATCCACTTTCTCTTGAGTCTCCTTCCCACCCCCCATTCCACCCTTCTGGGTCATCACAGAACACCAAACTGAGCTCCTTGTGCTATATAGTAGTTTCTCATTAGCTGGCTGTTTTACACATGGCAGTGTATGTGTGTCAGTGCTCCTCTCTAAGCTGGTCACACCCTCTCCTTCCCCTGCTATGTCCACAAGTCTGTTCTGTATGTCAGTCTCTATTCCTGCCCTGCAAATAGATTCATCAGTACCATTTTTCTAGATTCTCTATATATGGATTAATACACAGTATTTGTTTTTCTCTTTCTGACTTACTTCACTCTGTATGACAGACTCTAGCTTCATCCACATCACTACAAATGACCAAATTTTAATCCTTTTAATGTCTGAGTAATATTCCATTGTATGTATATACCACATCTTCTTTATCCATTCATCTGCTGATGAACATTTAGGTTGCTTCCATGTGCTTTATATTGTAAATAGTGCTGCAATGAACCCTGGTAAAACCCATATCTCTAAGCCTCCAATTAACAGTTACTTTCCTGCTGGTACACAATCTACTTGATAAATTAGAAATACAAATAAAGGCACACATCAGAAACTGAATTTAATAACCCTTGATATGATTGCTTATATACAATAATTTTTGCAAGTCACATGTAGGTAGTGTATGAAATGTACATTGCCTTAGAATATAGACTCCACAATATTATGTCATAGTTACTGTCAGCATTTTGTGGATACTTAATGAAAACCTGAGCCCAGCAGAAGTCATAGTGGTAAAGAATCTGCACAAGAGGTCTGGGTTCAATCCTTGGGTCAGGAAGACCTCCTGGAGTAGGAAATGGCAACCCGCTCCAGTATTCTTGCCTGGAAAATTCCATGGATAGAGGAGCCTGGTGGATTGCAGTCCATGAGGCCACAAAGAGCCGAACATGACTGAGCAGCTGAGTGCACACACACACACACACACACACACACACAAACACAATGAAAAATTAAGCGATGATTGTAGCAAACCAAGCTCATTCCTTGACACAAAGCTTAACCTCTAGATAATTTATCCAACAATATTGTGTAATTTCCCTTTTTTATTTTCATGATACTAGCTTATTTAGTCTTTATATTCAGTGATTTCATCACTAGATAATTTACATTGGCATTTTACAGAATTGAAAAATCTCTATAGAAGATTATCATGTTATCTTCAATGATGATTTCACTGTTTTTCAATCTAGTTTGTTTTAACATAGTTGTTGTTCAGTCGCTAAATCATGTCTGACTATTTTCAATCCTATGGACTGTAGCACGCCAGGCTTCCTGTCCTTCACTGTCTCCCAGAGTTTGCTCAACTCATGTCCATTGAGTTGGGGATGCTATCTAACCATCTTATGCTCTGTGGCTTCCTTCTCCTTTTACCTTCAGTCTTTCCCAGCATCAGGGTCTTTTCCCATGAGTCAGCTCATCACATCAGATGGCCAAAGTATTGGAGCTTCAGCCCTTCCAGTGAAAATTCAGGGTTGATTTCCTTTAGGATTGACTGGTTTGATCTACTTGTAGTTCAAGGGACTCTCAAGAGTCTTCTCCAGCACCACAATTTGAAGGCATCAGTTCTCTGGCACTCACCCTTCTTTGTGATCCAACTTTCACACCTGTACATGACTGCTGGAAAAACCATAGCTTTGACTATACAGATCTTTGTCGGCAAAGTGGTACCTCTGCTTGTTAATATGCTTTCTAGGTTTGTCATAGGTTTCCTTCCAAGGAGCAAGCGTCTTTCAATTTCATGACTGCAGTCGCCATCCACAGTGATTTTGGAGCCCAAGAAAAGAATATCTGTCACTGTTTCTACTTTTTCTCCTTCAATTTGCCAAGAAGTGATGGGACTGTATACCACGATCTTAGTTTTTTGAATGTTAAGTGTTAAAGCCAGGTTTTTCACCCTTCTCTTTCACCCTCATCAAGAAGCTCTTTAGTCTCTGTTCGCTTTATGCCTTTAAAGGGGCATCATCAGCATATCTGAGGTTAGTGTTATTTCTCCTGGCAGTCTTGATTCTAGCTTGTGATTCATCCAGCGTGGCATTTCGCATGATGTACTCTGCATACAAGTTAAATAAGCAGGGTGACAATATACAGCCTTGACGTACTCCTTTTCCAATTTTGAACCCGTCCATTATTCCATGTCCAGTTCTAACTGTTGCTTCTTGACCTGTATATAGGTTTCTCAGGAAACAGGTTAGGTGTTGGCAATTTGATCTTAGGTTCCTCTGCCCTTTCTAAACTCAGTTTTTACATCTGGAAGTTCTCAATTCACGTACTGCTGAAGCCTAGTTTGGAGGATTTTGAGCATAACCTTGCTAGCATGTGAAATGAGCTCAATTGTATGGTGGTTTGAACTTCTTTGGCATTGCTTTTCTCTGGGATTGGAATGAAACGTGAACTTTTCCAGTCCTGTGGCCACTGCTGAGCTTTCCAAATTTGCTGACATATTGAGTGCGGCACTTTAACAGCAGCATCGTTTAGGATTTGAGATAGCTCAGCTGGAATTCTGTCACCTCTACTAGCTCTGTACTTAGTAATGCATCCTAAGGCCCATGTGACTTCACACTCCAGAATGTCTGGCTGTAGGTGAGTGACCACATCATCGTGGTTATCTAGGTCATTAACACCTTTCTTATATAGTTCTTTTGTGTATTCTTGCTACATCTTCTTAATTTTTTCTGCTTCTGTTAGGTCCTTACTGTTTCTTCCCTTTATTGTGCCCATCCTTGCATGAAATGTTCCCTTGGTATCTCCAGTTTTCTTGAAGAGATCTCTAGTCTTTCCCATTCTATTGTTTTCCTCTATTTCTTTTAATTGTTCACTTAAGAAGGAAGAAATATTAAAGAGATGTACAGATGTTGAACCATGATAATCTGATTATTAATGAAAAAGATTTTGTGTGTAATTATAGGTAATTAAGGGAATCATGTATTCAAGTAAATATTTATGAATAACTTCAAAGTTTCTTTTTAAAAACAAAAGCAACTGCAGTTTTGATTTTATGGATTCCCATCCCCACTGCCCCCGCAGAGATGTTTATCAGAAATTTAATGGATTGCCTCCTACTATACATGTGGGGTTATTTCACTCAATCTGTTGTTTTGGACAAATAGAGAAGCACAGGAAACAGCTTGGTTTCAGATATTCAAAGTTCCCTGTTCTCAACCATTAATCAAGGCTCGTCCTCCTCACCTGTTCTTCATGTCTTAAAACTAAAAATATATGTAGATGCCTTTTATAGGTTCCAGGATTCCAGCCTTTCTTTTTAAAAATTTGCTAGTAAGTGTTTTGATGAATTGAGTTATGTGAGTGTGCTTGAAATAGGTGCTAACGACTTGTGTCAACACATTTGTGCTTGAGAAGTTTTCACTGTCTTTCATAGAATTTTGCTATTTTAGGGGATCTCTAGAACAAAGCTCTAAAAATTAAGGTCTTCCATACTGTTGAAGTGTAAAAATTATGAAATGTCATTTTAATTGCTTAAAGTGATAAGTTATCTTTTCATAATTCACCTGAGGAAAATGATTTAACACTGATCCTTTATCTCTATATAGAAAAGGTGTTTGGGGGAAATCTTTAGGTATTGTATTACCATTCTTGATGTAATTTATAAACATGCCAATTATAGTTTTCTCTTTAGAAAGAAGATATACTAATGTAGCTGTAAATTAAATGAATGGGTTGACATGTGCTTTTATCTTCCACCTTTAAAGCTTTTTTTGATGATCTTTAAAGTAGGAGTTCTCCTAAAAATATTCTGATCATGTCTTTATGGTCAAAGGTGGATACTCTTCCTAGTGAATTGGCAATAGCCGAGAACAGAGTCACATACACTTGAGTATGAAAGCCCTTGTTTTCTAGTTTGTAGAATGGGGATATTTCGCTTACTGAGAGGTTTAATGTGATGATAAAAATTGAATATGTCAAGTGTCTAGTACAACTCTTGGCCCAAAATAGGCATACAGCATAGAGTAGCTGTTGCAGTCATTAGTGTCAAAAGCATTGCTAGTATTGGATTAGTTTGGGTAATACTATCTATGAGGAAAAGCAAAATTTGACAGATATAATTATAGTTTGTCATCTCCCCAAATCAGAATTTTTTTCATCGTTTTCATATGACCTGTTTTCTTTTCTTCTTTACAAATCAGGATAGCTTGTTTCATAATGGTAAACTTAGTTTGTAATGTTGATTTTCTACCAGTTTAATAAGAAAATGGTAAATTTGTCTTCCAAACATGATGATCTTTTAAAAGAGAAGATCTTTTGACTTGTCTTCAAAAATTACTTAGTCTATCTTTAGTGAAATTTTGATTTAGAAACAGGTTTATGGAACATACTGCATTATAATCATAAACATGGGCAGAGTTTTCATTATATCTTTGCATAATGTTAACTTCTGATGGCACATGTTAAATGGAGTTTCGATTGTTAATATTTTTATGTTAACATGGTAGTGTATGCTTTACTCTGGTGTTTGTGGGCTAAAATTCCCCACTCTGCATTTAACTTAACTATTTCGGATGAGGGAACAGGATGGTATGGAAGAGAGAATAACATGCTGAGGATTTTCTTCTTGTCTCTGGTGTAACAGCAGCAAGAGGTGGTGTGGTGGAAGGAGTATGAGATTCAAGGATATTTACATTGAAGACATTTAAGACAATTTATATGAAAGTAGAAACTTGTTCAGTGAATTTATCTGTGTGACATTGAACCGAAACCTCCCCTTTTCTAATGTCTGAAATGTAATTGAACCAGATTGTATCTATGACACTTAACATTGCTTTCTACTAAAGATACTGAATTCATATTTTCAAAGCTATTGTGTGATAAGCGAGCTTTGGGGTGGTGCCCCTTGTGTTTGCTGGAAGGAGGCAGAGGCCTAAGAGAACCCCACCCACTTGTAGTTGTTCTCTTCTAGTCGACATCTCTAATGTTATTTTGCCTCTAACACTATAGACCTGTTATTTCCCAAATTTGCATTCTAGTTTTTGTGTTTTTAGAATTGAAGTGTCAAGAAAACAAGGAGCATCTCCTGATCTTTCACCTTTCAAGTAGAATTCCAATTGCCATTCCATTATTGTATTCAACAACATCACCACATGAAACATTCTGAAGTTAAAACATGGCATCTAAGTCAATTTTAGAAAGAACACACTATTTGATGACACAGTGAGTAGCTGGCTCTTAATTTCTAGGCCTTTCATTGAAATCCATTCAGGGACAGTTTGTTCATGGTTGACGTCAAGATCGTGGACGTTGGTCGGTTGGTCACTCTGACTTTTTTTTTGTCCCAGTAAGATACATATAGCATAAAATTTAACACTATAGTTGTTTAAAAGTGAGATTCAGTGACATTCCTCCATTCAGAACGTTGTGTAACCATCACCAGTACCTAGTTCCAGAACTTTTTATCACCCCACATGGAACCCCTGCACACATTAAGCTGTCATTCTATATTCCCTCTGCCCCCAGCTCCTGATGGCTACTGATCTGCTTTCTTTGTCTATGGCTTTATGCCTGTTCTGGATAGTTCATGTGAGTGATTTATATAATACATGTCTTTTTGTCTCTGGCTTCTTTCACTGGGCATATTTTTAATATTTATCCACGTTCTTACATGTATCAGTACTCTTTTCCTTTTTTAGCTAAATAATATTCCATTGTATGGAAATCCACATTTTGTCTATCCAATCATCTGTGGATGGAAGTTTGAGTTGTTTCTATTTTTTGGTTAATGTGAATAGAACTGCAATGAACATTTGTGTATGAGGTTTTGTTTGAACATCTGTTTCCAGTCCTTTTTGTTTGTTTGTTTTTGGTCACACTGCGAGGTTTGCAGGATCATAGTTCCCCAACCAGGAATTGAACTCAGGCCCTAGCAGTGAAAGCTCTAAGTCCTAACTACTGAACTGCCAGGGAATTCCTGTTTCCAGTTCTTTAGGGTATATTCCTAGGAGTAGTTGCTTGCTCATATAGTAATCCCATAAACAAGGTAACCTATTGAAGAACTGTCAGAATGTTTGGTATCTATTGTGTTCATATTTCAATTATATATTCAGTCACATGCTATATTATTCTTTTGCAGTTGTTGGGGCTAAATTATAGTGAACATTTCTATATCCTTATTATATATAGAGAGATAGTAGAAAGTTTGTAGAGAAAGACGTTCACACTCAGTCAGTCAGTCAGTCAGTTCAATCGCTTAGTTGTGTCCGGCTTTTTGCAACCCCATGAACTGCAGTACACCATGCCTCCCTGTCCATCACCAACTCCTGGAGTCCACCCAAACCCATGTCCATTGAGTTGGTGATGCCATCCAGCCATCTTATCATCTGTCATCCACTTCTCTCAATCTTTCCCAGCATCAGGGTCTTTTCAAATGAGTCAGCTCTTCACATCAGGTGGCCAAGGTATTGGAGTTCCACACTCACCCACTGATCTACGGCAAATAGAGAAAAGAGCCCCTACTGGACTTGTAGTGAATGGAGCAGGTATACCTTGGAGCACTGAAGAAAAGTAAAATCATCATCTTGGGAACATTCCTGCTTTGAACTTTTACTCAAAATATGAAGTTTGAACAGTGGCAGAACCAAAAAACTTTGCCATTTGTGTTATATCCCATAGCACAAATCCTTGGCTGTCCCAGATGAAAGCATGTGAAATGGAATCTCCACATGAGACCAGAAAAATAGATGGTGCATTTAGCCACATCTGGCTTCAGGTTTCTCCCAAAGAGAAGTAATTTATAGGCTTAAAATATTGAGCGACATGTGTATTACGTATGTTTATGATTAACTGTGGGGCAAAGAGTATATGATTCTCGTTTTTTAGTGTAGCTTTAGTCAGTCTCAGTTGTTTTTCTTGCAATATCTGGAAAGAGGTTGCTGCTGGAAATGTCCACAGAGGTTTCTGCACTGGGACTGACAACTAGCGTCACTGTTTTGGCCAGCTTTTTGGGGCAAACCAGGTGAGCTGTGGGTTTCCCTGGTGGCTCAGATGGGAAAGAATCTGGCTGCAATGCTGGAGACCTGGGTTCAATCCCTGGGTAGGAAAGATCCTCTGAAGAAGGGAATGGCAACCCACTCCAGTGTTCCTGCCTAGAAAATTCCATGGACAGAGGAGCCTGGCAGGCTCTAGACCATGGGGTTGCAAAAGAGCTGGACATGACTAACATACACAGGTGAGCTGTACCACTGAGAGTTTCCTCCAAGACCTACCAAATAGTGATTGTAAGAGCTACCGAAGGCTGATGGCAAAATAAACAAGTTATTACCTGTTTTGCTCTGTGGTAAACACTGCAGGCGAGAGAGAAATTTGGGAAAGATATTTGCTTGTGGGTCACACGATCTTTATAGAAGAAGCAGGAAAATCCCCGAGGTATTAGATTTCTAAATCTCCTCTAGGTAGCCTAGGTATTTTGTTGTTTTTCTTTTCTTTCTTCCTTTTTTTTTTTTTTTGGTGGTACTTAACCTTATTTTTTGAGGCTCCAAAACCACTGCAGATGGTGACTGCAGCCATGAAATTAAAAGATGCTTACTCCTTGGAAGGAAAGTTATCACCAACCTAGACAGCATATTAAAAAGCAGAGACGTTACTTTGCCAACAAAGGTCCATCTAGTCAAGGCTGTGGTTTTTCTAGTGGTCATGTATGGATGTGAGAGTTGGACTGTGAAGAAAGCTGAGTGCTGAAGAATTGATGGTTTTGAACTGTGGTGTTGGAGAAGATTCTTGAGACTCCCTTGGACTGCAAGGAGATCCAACCAGTCCATCCTAAAGGAGATCAGTCCTGGGTATTCATTGGAAGGACTGATGCTGAGGCTGAAACTCCAATAGTTTGGCCACCTGGTGTGAAGAGTTGACTCATTGGAAAAGACCCTGATGCTGGGAGGGATTGGGGGCAGGAGGAGAAGGGGATGAGAGAGGATGAGATGGCTGGATGGCATCACTGACTCGATGGACATGAGTTTGAGTAAACTCCGGGAGTTGGTGATGGACAGGGAGGCCTGGCGTGCTGCAGTTCATAGGGTTGCAAAGAGTCGGACACGACTGAGTGACTGAACTGAACTGAACTGAACCTTATGGAAACATGCAGTTAGTCAAGTTATTCCACTGTCTGCTGGGCAAAATTAGTGTTATCCTATAGATCATGTTATAATACTGAGGATTTAATATTAACTATTCTGGAAAACCTTAATTATAACCTTGCCTTAATTATAACTAGAAGAGTTTAAAGAGGATAGATTCTAATAAAATATGACCCCCTTTTCTAAATGTTTTCTTAAAATTTCTTGTTTTAAATTTATAACTAGAAATTTTTTATAGTTTCTATTCTTACCTTTTTTCTTCTTTTTTACCTATCCTCTTCTCTAAGAATTTTAAACTCAGATCCCACTTAATGATGGAAGGAAGACAAGACTGAAAAGTTAGAAATATTCTTCCCAAGAGCATCAAATTAGAAGCTATTTTGTATTGTAATTTCAAATAAAAATTTCTCTAAGTCTCTTCTAGGGTCTTATATGATACAAGTATCATGATTTTGATGTGATGTTATAACATATAACTTAGAAAAGCCACTTATCGTGTTTGATGGCTCTGGAGCCAATGTAGGGGAATCTGGCCTTATCTCGAGTTGATTTGGGGTACACCGAGCTCTTTTGTGTTGCTGCGGGGACCTCAGGGTCCCTCCATACTTGTGAGAGTGTTCTTGGGGACAAAACTGTATGTAATTATAAGGCTAGTATTATAAAGATAAATGGTAACCTGTGGTTGATTTTTATCAGGAAAGGAAGCTTATTAGTAAACAGATACAGGAGAAAAATCCGCATTGGAATGCAACTTGATACATATCATTGAAGATGTCTGTGTCTATTAGGTGGATTTTAGTTTATTTTAAAATGAGTTTCACCGTGGTTCTTGGCTTGTCTATGGAATTTCAAATGTCATAATCCCTTGGACATTGATTGCACTATGAAACCTTATGCCAGTTTAGTTTCTGGCTTCATGGTCTTGAAACTGATGGACAATAAGCAGGTAATGTTAGTAGAAAAGTCCTCCAGGGTTGGAAGGCTTAGGATTCAGCATGAGAACTCAAAGAACCCAGGCAGAATCACCTCCTGTTACCTGCACTCCTGGTGAAACATTGTGTCAGGCTCCATAGGACCTCCTATCTCTGCTCTCAGGGACATTGTAATCACATGGATGATTGTTTTAGAATTTCAGAGAAAGAGTTCAAGGTATTGTAGTGTGAAAAGGGAAATACAGGTAAGAAATTAAAGAATATCATAAGACCTGTAGAGACACAGATCTAAATATATTTTGTGCTATGGTATATGACCTGAAATTTTCACCTGAAAAGGCTTTTCTGGAGAGAGCTTGTCTGGGTGTCAAGCTTGTATGATTGCAGTCAAGGAAATAATAATATAAATGACTAAATTGTGATCAGCATGGCTAGATGTAGTGATTAGTCAAGAAAAGCTAGAAGCCTAGATTTCTGTGAGAAGTCTCTTGATATTAAGATATTCAAGCTAATTAATAATTTTTAAAAAGACAAACCTAGACAGCATAGACATGACCAACCTAGACAACATATTAAAAAGCAGAGACATTACTTTGCCAACAAAGTTCTGTCTAGTCAAACTGTGGTTTTTCCAGTAGTCATGTATGGATGGACTTATAAAGAAAGCTGAGCACTGACGAATTCATGCTTTTTAACTGTGGTGTTGGAGAAGACTCTTGAGAGTCCCTTGGACTGCAAAGAGATCCAACCAGTCCATCCTAAAGGAGATCAGTCCTGAATATTCATTGGAAGGGCTGATGCTGAAGCTGAAACTCCAGTACTTTGGCCACCTGATGCAAATAACTGACTCCTTGGAAAAAGACCCTGATGCTGGAAAAGATTGAGGGCAGGAGGTGAAGGGGACGACAGAGGATTGAGATGGTTGGATGGCATCACTGACTTGATGGACATGAGTTTGAATAAGCTCCAGGAGTTGGTGATGGACAGGGAAGCCTGGAGTACTGCAGTCCATGGGGTTGCAAACAGTCGGACCCGACTGAGCAACTGAACTGAGCAGAAAAAGACAAAACCATTATGTAAACTGATAATCCAACAGTCAGTCTCCTGAACTCCACATTTGTACCTTCTTTTAAACTGTGTTATGAAGGGTTGGGTACTGTCTTTGGTTCTCTCTGGGTAGAACCTTAGAACTAAGATCCTATATAGAGGATCACTGTGGTAAATACTTATCTAATATAAATCTATCTTCCTTTATTTTATTGGTTAAATTTTTGTTTTTTTTCTTTTTTACTCTTTTGATTGTTTAAATGCTGATGTCAGATGTTACACTAACCCCACTCTGGACAATTAGAACATGATCCTTAAGGCAATAAATAGATTATTGCAGGTGGTAGAAGCAGTAGAGAAGTTGCTGGAAGAGTCTGGATAACTGTTGTGAAACTTGGGAGTTTTAAATGGAGGCTGAAACTTCAGATTTCCAATTTAGTTTTTAATTTCAGATTTAGTTTGTGTCAGAGATTTATTTTCTTAAAAATGTGTTGTAAATCAACTATTTCAGAAAAATAAAAAAATAGCATTTCTGAATCCTTGCCGTATACCAGGTATAGTCTATATGATTTACACACTTGATCTCCTTTTCTTAAGTCCTGCAGCAAACAAGTGTTTTCTTTTATTTCATGAGTGATTATCCTCAATTTACGAAAGTTGTCTGAGCTTACCCAGTGAATATGTTGCAGATCCAGGGTTCCACCCATCCAATGCCTGATGCCTTCTTTCCTGCCTTTAGGACTTTACTGTTTTGAGGAAATTTTTGCCATTTAGGTGGTGAAATTAAATTTTGGACATTGTAATTTATCAGTTAATTGGTATTAACATGAAGTAAAGGAAGCAGAAATACCTGTCTTAGTAGATTTAGAAAAATAATTTAGTTCTTTATACTTTATTACTTTATAGAGCAAATTTCTAGGATTCTACAGCAAACTAGATGCATAAAACATCCTACATATTTGTAGTTTATGAACAGTAGTAGCAAGTACATCTATTTTCAGCAAAGTGCCCTACCAAATTAACAAAGTGTCCAAGATTGCTAACAAAGACTTATGTTTATACCATGTCATTATACACAAAACTTTGTCAGTGATGTCTATATTTATAGTAATAAAAGCATATTGTTGAAGCCTAACATGTATATTTTATTTGGTTGTGAAAGCTCAGACTTGGATACTTAAAAAGTGTTATGTATCCAGTCTTATTAAATACCTAGTTAAGAGCACAACAATTAGTTTAGATTTTATAATTATAGGATAGAAGATGTATGAAGACTCCCATCTCTAATTGCAGATTAACAAGGAATGAATATGAATATCATATTTCCTGAGTTCACAGTGGAAACAGTGTCAGACTTTATTTTTTTGGGCTCCAAAATCACTGCAGATGGTGATTGCAGCCATGAAATTAAAAGACGCTTACTCCTTGGAAGGAAAGTTATCACCAACCTAGACAGCATATTAAAAAGCAGAGACATTACTTTGTCAACAAAGGTCCGTCTAGTCAAGGCTATGATTTTTCCAGTAGTCATGTATGGATGTGAGAGTTGGACTGTGAAGAAAGCTGAGTGCTGAAGAATTGATGGTTTTGAACTGTGGTGTTGGAGAAGACTCTTGGGAGTCCCTTGGACTGCAAGGAGATCCAACCAGTTCATCCTAAGGGAGATCAGTCCTGGGTGTTCACTGGAAGGACTGATGCTGAAGCTGAAACTCCAATAGTTTGGCCACCTGGTGCGAAGAGTTGACTCATTGGAAAAGACCCTGATGCTGGGAGGGGTTGGGGGCAGGAGGAGAAGGGGACGACAGAGGGTGAGGTGACTGGATGGCATCACTGACTCGATGGACATGAGTCTGGGTAATCTCCGGGAGTTGGTGATGGACAGGGAGGCCTGGCGTGCTGCGATTCATGGGGTCACAAAGAGTCAGACCGACTGAGCAACTGAACTTACTAACTAACTAAGGTTCTTATACATTTTAACATCTCTGAAATTGGCGTGTACCTTACCACTGAGAAAGTCTTATTTTTGCTGTTAGCCAGGCAACAGCAATGGTATAATTGTCATTGTCTGCATGTACACACTTGGTTCTTTTTTTTTTTTTCTTTCTTTTTTTTTTCACACTTGGTTCTTATTTCACGTGATGTGACTGCAATATCTCACATTTTAAGTCAACAAAGTATTTGAAGATCTTTTGATTGAAGAATTAGCAGAAGGGGTGATAGTGGGTTAGAGAAAATTCTGGAGATAGTTGTGGAGCATCTTAAGAAATGCTGTGTCAGCTACCATCTTGATGCACAGAAATTAATCTTGTATGTGAAAACACGTTGATGACTCAACCTCAGACACTGAATGTGCAGAAGTTTTAAGAATATCTTAACCAGTGTATTTCGTTTGTACTTTCCCGTTTTAGTATGTCTAAGGGCATGATGAAAAGTCTGTGTATAAAGGAGTTGAAATAATTATTTTCAAAAAGAATAAATTTGAAACTTTATGTGATAATGCATCATGTCATCATTTGACAATTTTTTCTTGCTTTATGTTACATTAAAATGATGCATCTCACAATGAATAGCATCTTCAATTGATGAAATACCACAGTGGATAAATAACTGCTCAAATTAAAATTCAAAGTTCAGAAATCATTTGTATTTTTATGGCTAAAATTAGAAACTTAATGGTATTAAGTTTCTGCTATATGCTATAATAATACTGTGTGACTAAATAATAATTTTTAAAATGCTGTTTAGTTTTGGAAGGTAATATATTTCTTCAAGGTTAAGCCAAAGTCAGAATGAATGTATGAACTATACAAATCTTCTTTTCAGGTTCTTTCACTTTACTTTGTAAATGGCAGTCCAGGGGTCTGTAGTGTGCACGAACTCCAACTTGCAAATCAAACTTTCAAAAACAAATCAAATGTAAAAACATAATTGAATGGTCTGGAAGTTAATTGACTCTCACTTTAGTTCTTTCTGTAAATATATTTTCATTAATAATGGCCCTTTCTTTTTCTTTCAATCTGATTCTTATTCTTTCAAAAGTATTTTAATTTGTTATTCAATGTTTAATACATAAAATTTCATTTTCAAAGCACACTTTTAAAGCATTAGAGTGCTGGATATCCTTAAACATTCAGTTTCTAAATCACAAATTAAATACCATTAAGTTGAAAATGCAAGCAAACAAAAAATCCGAACCACACATTTTATTATGTGATATATTGAAAACAGAAACAATATCATGATATTGGTAAAATATGTGATTGAAGAAATAGGAAATTTAAAATTTTGTGTATAGAAATTCTTGATAAACACACTATAAACCTTTTAAACTGTAGCTATATGGAAGTGATGAGACTTTACCTTTGAAGAGACACTGAACAATATTTGCAGTGATGTGGTTGATATGTTAGGCAGAATTATAAAAAGGCATAATGTGCTGTATACAAATAAAAAATAAAAGCACAAGTAAAAAGCTTGCCATTTTGTGAAAATGTCATAGTGTGATAAGGTGAAATTCCTTTCTCTAGAGTAGTGACTTCCCAAAAGACACTGCCACAACATGCCATGTTTGTGCTTTTCTGCTGAATGTAAAAGGTGGACACATAATGGTAGAGTTAAAATTCAGTTATTTAAAATATGTATATTGTTTTTCAGTGTGCCATTTTGTTTTATGTTTTAGAGAATACTTTATGGTGTTTTAAGAATAGAAATAATACAGTTTGTCCAAGAAATACAAAAACATATGAAAAATAAAAGATAATAGAAAAGAAAGCTATATAAACATTTAAAAAATTCTAATTCTTGTTTAAGACTGTTTAGAAATTCTCATTCTTTCTTGACTATTTAGAAAACTCTAGACATATGTATTTTACCTTTCTTTTTATAAAAATGATACATTAGCCTGAAATTCTTCAGAATATATTTATACCAAGTTAATGCCTCTTATTCTGTTAGTTTATAGGAAAGGAATCTGTTACAATTAAAAACTACTTGAGATTTTAAAAAAAGCTACTCATGTATCTTACTTTAATCAAACCGATTTATCCCTAGCCCACAAGAATGTTTCTACAATATAAAATAAAAATTTGTGATATATAAATATATTCAATATGGTCACATAATATATATGTAAATAAATGTTATATGTATATATATGTATATACAGCAGTGAGTGAGAAAGAGGTTATGGTATGATTCACACATGATCTTCATGTCATTATTTTTTGTTTTAATAACTTTCTTGTTCCTAAGATATGAACTGGCTAGGTCTTTGGTCTAGTTTGAATAGGTCTAGTTCACATCAGTACAAACGAAGTTTCTTTATGAAAGTGTAGTAAGTACTTTTGCTTATTTCTTTGAAGACATTCACTGTTCTCTGCTACTGTGTTTTTGTTTTTTTTTTTTATTAGTTGTAGGCTAATTACTTTACAGTATTGTAGTGGTTTTTGTCATATATTGACATGAATCAGCCGTGGATTTACATGTATTCCCCATCCTGATCCCCCCTCCCACCTCCCTCTCTACCCGATCCCTCTGGGTCTTCCCAGTGCACTAGGCCCGAGCACTTGTCTCATGCATCTAACCTGGGCTGGTGATCTGTTTCACCCTTGATAATATACATGTTTCGATGCTGTTCTCTCGAAACATCCCACCCTCGCCTTCTCCCACAGAGTCCAAAAGTCTGTTCTGTACATCTGTGTCTCTTTTTCTGTTTGCATATTAGGGTTATCATTACCATCTTTCTAAATTCCATATATATGTGTTAGTATACTGTATTGGTCTTTATCTTTCTGGCTTACTTCACTCTGTATAATGGGCTCCAGTTTCATCCATCTCATTAGAACTGATTCAAATGAATTCTTTTTAATGGCTGAGTAATATTCCATGGTGTATATGTACCACAGCTTCCTTATCCATTCATCTGCTGATGGGCATCTAGGTTGCTTCCATGTCCTGGCTATTATAAACAGTGCTGCGATGAACATTGGGGTGCACGTGTCTCTTTCAGATCTGGTTTCCTCAGTGTGTATGCCCAGAAGTGGGATTGCTGGGTCATATGGCAGTTCTATTTCCAGTTTTTTAAGAATCTCCACACTGTTTTCCATAGTGGCTGTACTAGTTTGCATTCCCACCAACAGTGTAAGAGGGTTCCCTTTTCTCCACACCCTCTCCAGCATTTATTGCTTGTAGACTTTTGGATAGCAGCCATCCTGACTGGCGTGTAATGGTACCTCATTGTGGTTTTGATTTGCATTTCTCTAATAATGAGTGATGTTGAGCATCTTTTCATGTGTTTGTTAGCCATCTGTATGTCTTCTTTGGAGAAATGTCTGTTTAGTTCTTTGGCCCATTTTTTGATTGGGTCATTTATTTTTCTGGAATTGAGCTGCAGGAGTTGCTTGTATATTTTTGAGATTAATCCTTTGTCTGTTTCTTCATTTGCTATTATTTTCTCCCAATCTGAGGGCTGTTTTTTCACCTTACTTATAGTTTCCTTTGTAGTGCAAAAGCTTTTAAGTTTCATTAGGTCCCATTTGTTTAGTTTTGCTTTTATTTCCAATATTCTGGGAGGTGGGTCATAGAGGATCTTGCTGTGATTTATGTCGGAGAGTGTTTTGCCTATGTTCTCCTCTAGGAGTTTTATAGTTTCTGGTCTTACATTTAGATCTTTAATCGATTTTGAGTTTATTTTTGTGTATGGTGTTAGAAAGTGTTCTAGTTTCATTCTTTTACAAGTGGTTGACCAGTTTTCCCAGCACCACTTGTTAAAGAGGTTGTCTTTTTTCCATTGTATATCCTTGCCTCCTTTGTCAAAGATAAGGTGTCCATAGGTTCGTGGATTTATCTCTGGGCTTTCTATTCTGTCCCATTGATCTATATTTCTGTCTTTGTGCCATACCATACTGTCTTGATGACTGTGGCTTTGTAGGATAGTCTCAAGTCAGGCAGGTTGATTCCTCCAGTTCCATTCTTCTTTCTCAAGATTACTTTGGCTATTCGAGGTTTTTTGTATTTCCATACAAATTGTGAAATTATTTGTTCTAGTTCTGTGAAAAATACCGTTGGTAGCTTAATAGGGATTGCATTGAATCTGTAGATTGCTTTGGGTAGTATAGCCATTTTGACAATATTGATTCTTCCAATCCATGAACACGGTATATTTCTCCATCTATTTGTGCCCTCTTTGATTTCTTTCAGTGTTTTATAGTTTTCTATGTATAGGTCTTTTGTTTCTTTAGGTAGAATACTCCTAAGTATTTTATTCTTTTTGTTGCAATGGTGAATGGTATTGGTTCCTTAATTTCTCTTTCTGTTTTCTCATTGTTAGTGTATAGGAATGCCAGGGATTTCTGTGTGTTAATTTTATATCCTGCAACTTTACTATATTCATTGATTAGCTCTAGTAATTTTCTGGTAGAGTCTTTAGGGTTTTCTATGTAGAGGATCATGTCATCTGCAAACAGCGAGAGTTTCACTTCTTCTTTTCCTATCTGGATTCCTTTTACTTCTTTTTCTGCTCTGATTGCTGTGGCCAAAACTTCCAACACTATGTTGAATAGTAGTGGTGAGAGTGGGCACCCTTGTCTTGTTCCTGATTTCAGGGGAAATGCTTTCAATTTCACCATGAGGGTAATGCATGCTGTGGGTTTGTCATATATAGCTTTATTAGTCGAGGTATGTTTCCTTCTATCCTGCTTTCTGGAGGAGTTTTAATCATAAATGGTTGTTGAATTTTGTCAAAGGCTTTTTCTGCATCTATTGAGATAATCATATGGTTTTTATCTTTCAATTTGTTAATGTGGTGTATTACATTGATTGATTTGTGGATATTAAAGAGTCCTTGCATTCCTGGGATAAAGCCCACTTGGTCATGGTGTATGATTTTTTTAATATGTTGTTGGATTCTGTTTGCTAGAATTTTGTTAAGGATTTTTGCATCTGTGTTCATCAGTGATACTGTCCTTGTTAACAAACTCCTTACAGGTACTAGTGTAGACAACCCAGAGTAATATGCCACCTAGTGATCCCATAAGGAAGTCACAGCTTTCAATCAATAATTTAACTAATGTTAAGCCATTGCGTAGTATAGGTAGGTCTTTACCAAAATGCTTTTGAACAACACCTATATATGTGTTGGATCTTCTTTTTTATTTCTATTCCCAAATGTTGGTTATAATAAGATTATTTGGATTAGATGTAGGAAAAAACTTCAGTGTGTAATTTCTTTCCTCCTGACCTAATAAGAAATATGATAGCCCTCAATAGAATCCAAGTTAAATGGCCAAATTGCATAGAATTCTGGGCAGATTATAGTTTGTCCCTGGAATAAAGTTTAAATGAGTTTAAAATATATTGTAAGCATTAGTTCAGTTAATTATATACCTTAGGGAGAACTACTTAGATCTTTTCCCTGAAAGAGAAATAAGTTTTTGTCTTGGCACTTACATTAGTTGTAAGAGAAATGTGTTATTATATAGCATTTACACTCTTGAAGAGCAGTAATGAAATATTAAACTATAGTAATTTAAATAGTAGCAACAACATTTTAATGATATTCCAGAACAGAATAACATTACTGAATCAAAAGCCATAAGCCAATTATTAATTATGAATGTTTTAAACAATAGTTTTTGAAACCTATTTCAGAGTTGTTAAATATTTTAGACTCATGGTAATGTGTGTATGTGTGTGTGTGTGTGTATGTGTGTGTGTGTGTGTGTGTGAGAAATGACTCCTCTCTTGATATGTGTGGTATGCTTGATTAGCTTGGTTTCCTCAAGAAGTGTATTATTCTTATAGGTCAATTATATAAAAATTTGTGGTTACCAAAGGTAGGGGTTAAAGTGTTAGTCACTCAGTCGTGTCCTACTCTGTTTGACCTGGTGGACTGTGGCCCTCCAGGCTTCTCTATCTATGGAATTCTCCAGGGAAGAATATTGGAGTGGGTAGCCATTCTCTTCTCCAGAGGATCTTCCCAAACCAGGGATCGAACCCAGGTCTCCTGCATTGCAGTCAGATTCTTCACCATCTGAGCCACCAGGTAAGCCCAGAGGTGGGGTTTAGGGGAGGGCGAATTGGATGCAGGTGGTCAAAAGGTATAGCCTTCTCAGTTCAGTTCAGTCACTCAGTCATGTCCATGAACTCCAGCACTCCAGGCTTCCCTGTCCATCACCAACTTCTGGAGCTTATTCAAACTCATGTCCATCGAGTCGGTGATGCCATACAGTCATCTCATCCTCTGTTGTCCCCTTCTCTTCCCGCCTTCAATCTTTCCCAGCATCAGGTCTTTTCAGATGAGTCAGTTCTTGGACCTCCTTGCAGTCCAAGGGACTCTCAAGAGACTTCTCCAACACCGCAGTTCAAAAGCATCTATTCTTCTGCTTCTAGTTATAAGACAAATAAGTTCTAGAGATGTAATGTACTATGTTATTATAATTAACATTGCTTATATTATATAAAAGTTAACAGTAAATCCTGAAGGTTTTCATCACAAGAAAATTTTTTTCTTTTTAATTTTGTGCCTATATGAGATAATGATTTTCGCTAATTTTTTGGTGGTAATCATGTCATGATGTATTTAAGTTAAATCATTGCCATGTATTTCTTAAACTTATGCAGTGCTGTATGTCAATTATATCTCAATAAAGCTGGGAGGTAAAAAAAAGGAAGTTAAATTCCTCATGAAGAGCATTTGGGGCAATAAAGATCAGTGACTACTTTAAATAAAAGAGCTGTATTATTCTGAAGAACTGATGATTGTTTCTCATTTAATTTCTTTTTAAAAAAATATGTATGTGTTTGGCTGCATGGGGTCTTAGTTGTGGTATGTGGGATCTTTGCTGTAGCACGTGAAATCTTTATTTGTGGCATGTGAACTCTTAGTTGTAGCACATGGGATCTAGTCCCTGACCAGGAATTGAACCAGGCTCCCGGCGTTGGGAACACAGGGTGTTAGCCACTGGACCATCAGGGAATTCTCTTAATTTCTTTTGCAATGAGAATACCCAAGAAATTGCAATTAGTGAATTTGACAGTTATATTTCCTGTTATGTGTGTTATTTTCTTTAGGTATGATGTTGTGGACACGACTGAGTGACTAAGATGAACTGAACTGATGATGTTGTGGATTAAGGGAGGAGAAGCTATAAATTCTGATGATACAATGTCCTGACCTGTCTCAGTGTCAGTTTCCTCATCCATAAAAATAGGGATAAGATGATGTCTTGTCTGCCTTATGAGATGGTTTTGAGAAGTAAATGAGATTGTGAATGTATTCTGTGGGTCACCATTGTAGAACAACAGTATAAATGTTGTTGTTCAGTTGCTAAGTTGTGCCTGACTCTTTGCGACCTCATGGGCTACAGAAAATCAGGCTCCTCTGTCCTTCACTGTCTGCAGGAGTTTGCTCAAATTCATGTCCATTGAGTTGGTGATGCTGTCTAATCATCTTATCCTTTGCTGTCTCTCTTTCCTTTTGCCTTCAATCTTTCTCAGCATCAGGGTCTTTTCTAGTGGGTCAGCAATTCACATCAGGTGGCCAAAGTATCAGAGTTTCAGCTTCAACATTAGTCCTTCCAATAAATATTCAGGATTGATTTCCTTTAGGATTGACTAGTTTGATCTCCTTGCAGTCCAAGGGACTCTCAAGAGTCTTCTCCAGCACCACAGTTTGAAAGCATCAGTTCTTCAGTGCTCAGCCTTCTTTATGGTCCAACTCTCACATCCATACATGACTGCTGGAAAAACTATAGCTTTTACTCTCTGGGCCTTTTGTCAGCAGTGATATCTATGCTGCTTAATATGCTGTATGGTTTGTCATAGCTTTCCTTCCAAAGAGCAAGCGTCTTTTAATTTCATGTAAGTTACCATAATAATCCTATCCTAGAATATTTTCAGGATTAGCCAAGAGAAATGGAGTGATTAAAATATTACTATCAGTGGAAACTAGTACAGTATGTTTACTTGAGTATATAAGTGACAGTAGTTAATAAGTCAAGGCCTAGCCCTCATTTTGAACATTAAGCTTAAAGTTTTGAGGGAAATGTGTGAAAATGGGTTTGAGACTCATTGGTTATATAACAGGGGTGGTTTAATATTTTCTGAAATTATGTATATGTAATTATTAGATATTATGACTCTCCTCTGAATATTTTCAGATATTTAGTTTGGGGTGTTTCCTCTTTGGGGGAAAATAATCAGAATGTCTGTAGGGCAAATCTTGCTTATTATGCAGTTTCAGTCTTGTTGTATGTTCTCTGTGCAGTGCTTTGTAACTTTGTGTATGTGTGTGTATAGTTTTAACTAATCATTTCCTTTTCATATACTGTTTATTTTTCCTTAGAAATTAAATCAAACTAACGAGTGTGATGTCTAGTTGACCCCACCGTTCCTTGTTGCTTGTGATTCCTAAAACAGAGTTTTATAATAAATTTTAAATTTTGAATAGATAGGATCCTGCCTTCTGCTCTGTTCTGTTTATAAGCACATTATTCATCTATATAATAAGAGCAGTTTCCTTCTCTCTTTTCCTCTAAATGCATGTATTTTCTGGTTAACTGCAAAAGTTTTCCCCAAAAATGTCATTGAAGAACTGAAAGAGAGAATGAGAAGGGAGCATGTGGATGAAGGGGATCAGAGGCACAGACTTGCAGTTAGAAGATGGATGAGTCCTGGGGGTGTAATACACAGCACGGTGACTGTGGTAAACATACTGTAGTGTATATTTAAAAGTTGCTGAGAGAGCAGATCTTGAAAACTCTTATCATAGGAAAAAAGAATTGTGTCTACATATAGTGATGGATGTTAACTAGACTTGTGTTAATCATTTAACATTAACATGTGCTAATCATTTCCCAGACATACATATATCAAATCATTATGTTGTACACCTAAAACTAATACAGTGTTATAGGTCAATTATATCTCAATTTTTAAAATGTTATTAAAATAACAAAGGCAATATTTGCATATACAGTGGTTATAAGCATGCCTGGTTTCAAAATTAGGCGCTGACATGTACCAGTGACCTTGAAAAAATTATTTCCTTTCTGTCACTCAGTTTTGTCTTCAATAAAATGGGATAATAGTATCTACCTTATATGGTTGTTTTGAGGATTACAGAAGTTAAAACGTTACCTGGCACTGAAAGGCACTCTGTGGGAATTTGCTGAATAAAGTGGCTTGATGTTGTTTTCTTTCTTGATCTGTTCTTTTGATGTGATTGGTTATTCTGCACAGTTTCATTTTTATAATTTTTTTTTATAAATGTTTTTCCTGTTTGTGTGCTTTTTCTTGCCTTGCCAAAATTAAGCTCAACTGCTTGTTTCAGGAGGGTTGTGTGTCTGAAAGAAATGAAGATTGTGCAGGAATAAATGGGCAGTTGAATGGAATAGAATATTAGTTATTACTGAATTACAGTCAGGACAGAATGTACTGGAATATGACAGTATGTTTACTCTGAAGGTACACAAAGCTCCTTGGATTTGCCTTGTGTTATTAAATGGGTAGTCATTTCTATGGATCCTTGTATTCAGGGAGAAGCTCTAAATTAGAGAAACACAATTCCTTTCAGAGGGATAGAATTAAGGATTGCAATAATATTGCAATGTCACTAAAATTATGACTGTAGAAATCCTTTGTAAATTAAAAAGAGGCTATTAAAGCATTAGTTATTCTATCTGTTGTATCTTTTGCCTTCTCCCTGGGAACCCTGCTTTCTGGAAGATTTAGCATGCTGATTTGTAGAGCTTGTTATCTCTCGGTCCCTCTGGGCTGAGGCCTCCTTATGAAAATGCATCCTAGCATCATCTTACCTTATAAGTGGATAATGGCATAGATCTAGGATTGTACCAGTTGTATAATTTTAATGATATAAACTGATATGGTATAGCTGTTGGGCAATGTAGGTAATTTGATGAAATCTAATTGTATACTCAGTTCTTAACGTATAGTGCTCTCCTAATCTTTGGCCTTGTGATTTCCCTCTTCATACACAATATCATTTAGTTTGACTTGATGAATGCTTTAAGCTAAATCTGGTCTTTCTTTCCATCCCTTAAAAATCTTATGCATTCATGAAAATCATGTTAGTATTTCTCATCATCATATTTGCAGCCTTAAGGGCTTCTTGAATATTTGTTCTTCCAGTTTTATAACCAAGGTGTGTAACACTTGCTAGCACAAAATTGACTGGAAGCCCTCGTTACCTAGAACTAGTTTTTCTTCATTTGACTTAGAACAATATAATTTCAACTTTGGAAGCACCTCAAAAAACATTTGCTTCAATAAAAGATTCTGATACTCTCTCCAAAGACCCAGATCTGGAACACAAGATGATATTGCTATCCCTGGACAGATCATTCTGGAGGCTGCTGGTTCTGTAATCTTACTTTTCTGTTCTTCCTTATGGAGTGGTCCCTTCCTTGTTATCACTTTGTCTCTAGCTCTTCTCTGCATCTGGGTTCCATTTGATCTTGCTGATCATACTTCTAGCATACATAGCTTTCTTTTATACTCTTGACTGCTCTTCTTCCCACCATAACACCATCATATCCCTCATGACACTGATTTTTGTATTCTCCATATCTTTTGTACTTGATGATTATTGTTGTTTAATTTTTTTTTAATGCATAGAGCTTTATAGGTAGATTAAGAGAATCTCCCTGGTAATAATCACGAGGATCTTATTAGCCAAAATAACATCACACTTTCTTCCAGTTTCAAAAACATTTTCTCCTGTGATCCTAAATTCACTACAAGATTAGATTAATCCACAATTACCACCAATTTCTTTGAGGATTTTAAATGAATTCATGTTAAAATATTATTTGTTGAGACTAAGGAGTATGGAAACTTGTAATCATCTGTCATGAGTATTTAGACTTCTTTAAATGTCCAAGTTTAAACAGTAGTATAGATTAACTCAAAATGATCGAGATAGCCTTATAAATTTAAAAAAAATGGTTAGGATATATTTATTTTACATTATTTTGGTATTTACATGTGTTATTTTAGATTAAAATCTAAGTCTGTCATTTTACAGTGAGTTGTCTAATAATATTTTCATATTTGTAACTGCCGTTTAGAGATAATGTGAAGTTTAGTGCAAAGTCATTATTTTTTAAAGGAAGAATTTGTTAACGTGTCAGCATTGAAGATCATTAGTGGTGATTAAATATGAGAAAAATGGAAATCAATATTTCAACTGAAGTCCTGATTAAAGCACGACTGTGGCAAAGGTGGCAGATGAGAATATATTCTTCATTTATTTGTGCAGGATTTAGTAATCATCTTTTCAGTACTCTTCTTTATCTCTCAGAAATTATAATGATATCCTAATTTTAAATTCTCATTAAAATCAGATGGTTATTGCTTTAAAGGGTAATTGCTGAACAGGGGTTGAAATATTACAAGACTAATATTTTTTTCATGCCAGCACAGATCAAGTCAGCTCTTAAAATGAAGTGTAAATGGATATTTATGGATGCTTGCCCCATTTTCTGGGTTACTTTTGAGATACTGCCATTTATCCAATGAAAGGGAAAGTGAAAGTCGCTCATTTGTGTCCGACTCTTTGCGACCCCATGGACTGTACAGTCCTTGAAATTCCCCAGGCCAGAATAGTGAAGTGGGTAGCCTTTCCCTTCTCCAGGGGATCTTCCCAACCCAGGGATTGAACCCAGGTCTATCACATTGCAGGTGGATTCTTTACCAGCTGAGCCACAAGAGAAGCCCAAGAATACTGGAGTGGGTAGCATATCCCTTCTCCAGCAGATCTTCCCGACCCTGGAATCGAACTGGGGTTTCCTGTATTGCAAGCAGATTCTTTACCAACTGAGCTATCAAGGAATCCCTATTTACTCAATAGAGTTTGCTTATTCTAAATTTCTGGGTATTCCAAATGTAAAGACACGTATCTAAAGCCTCCTGTATGTTTTGCACTGTAGCAAGTTGCAAGGAGAGATGTAACCAGAGCCTTTCCCCCCACCCCATACTCCTTCCTGTGGGGAGTTTATCCAGAGGATGAATAGTTAAGCCACAAAAACAACAAAGCAAGTAACATATGAAGCAAAATGGAGGCATAGACTCTGTCCTGTAGAAGTTTAAAGGAAACAAGAGTGGAGTCTGAGTAGACTGGCTAGGAGAGCTCTGTGCTGGACCTGAGATTTGAACTGAAGCTTGAAGAATTTGACAGTTTTAATTAAGTAGTTGGGAGAGAATGAAAGTTGTGAGAAAAACAGGATTTGTATGAACAATTTAAAAATCACTAATTTGAAATTTTTACACATTTTATGAGACTTAAAAAATGTTTAAGAATAAGTACCACATGTGTATGCTGTGAAAGTGCTTCACTCAGTATGCCAGCAAATTTGGGAAAGTCAGCAGTGGACACAGGACTGGAAAAGGTCAGTTTTCTTTCCAATTCCAAAGAAGGGCAATGCCAAAGAATGTTCAGACTACCACACAATTGCACCCATTTCACATCTAGCAAGGTAATTGCTCAAAATCCTTCAAGCTAGGCTTCAACAGTATGTGAACCGAGAACTTCCAGATGTACAAGCTGGATTTAGAAAATATAGAGGAACCAGAGATCAAATTGCCAACATCCATCGGATTATAGTAAAAACTGAAGAATTCCAGAAAGACGTCTACTTCTGCTTCATTGACTACGCTAAAGCCTTTGACTGTAGACCACAACAAACTGGAAAATTCTTCAAGAGATGCCAATACCAGACCACCTTACTTGCCTCCTATGAAACCTGTATGCAAGTCAAGAAGCAACAGTTAGAACTGGACATGGAACAATGGACTGGTTCAAAATTGGGAAAGGAGTACGTCAAGGCTGTATATTTTTATCCTGCTTATTTAACTTATATGCAGGGTGTGTCATGCGAAATGCTGGGGTGAATGAAGCACAAGCTGGAATTAAGATTCCTGGAAGAGATTGCTCAGATAGGCAGATGACACCATTCTTATGGCAGAAAGTGAAGAGGAAACAAAGAGCCTCTTGATGAAAGTGAAAGAGGAGAGCGAAAAAGCTGGCTTAAAACTCAATGTTCAGAAAACTAAGATCATCACATCCGGTCCCATCACTTCATTGCAAATAGACAGGGAAACAATGGAAACAGTGACAGATTTTATTTTCTTGGGCTCCAAAATCACTGCAGATGGTGATTGCAGCCATGAAATTAAAAGATGCTTGCTCCTTGGAAGAAAAGCAATGAAAAACCTAGACAGTGTATTTAAAAGCAGAGACTTTGCTGACAAAGTCCATATAGTCAAACCTATGGTTTTTCTGGTAGTCATGTATAGATGTGAGAACTGGACAATAAAATAGGCGAGGGAGTGCTGATGAATTGATGCCTTCGAACTGCAGAGCTGGAGATGACTCTTGAGAGTCCTTTGGATAGCAAGGAGATCAAATCAGTCAATCCTAAAGGAAATCAACCCTGAATATTCATTGGAAGGACTAAGCTGAAGCTGAAGCTGTAATACTTTGGCCAGCTGATGCAAAGAGCCGGCTCATTGGAAAAGACCCTGATGCTGGGAATGACTGAGGGCTGAAGGAGAAGGAGACAACAGAGGATGAGGTGGTTCGATGACATCACCGACTCAGTGAACATGAATTTGAGTGAACTTCGGGAAATGGTGAAGGACAGGGAAGCCTGGAGTGCTGCAGCCATGGAGACACAAAGAGTTGGACACAACTGCACAACTGAACAACAACAACAAAATATATAAATAAATAATGGTGTGTGCACAGTGACCAGGATGTCCCTCTCTACAAGGCAACCACTAGTACCATTTTCCTTCCAGGAGAGATAGTCTATGCACACTAAAATGTGTGTGTCTGTCTGTCAATTTGTCTCTCTTTTCCTGGACCTGACTTTCTCTACATTGAGATATTGAGATATCTTATTCTTAATATAGCTCATCTCTTTATATGAAATAACCTACTTTAAGTACATTATCTACTCACCTACTGATGCTTAACTTAGTTTTAATCTTAACTTTTATAAATACTGCTGCTGTTAATATCTTGGACATTTATCTTTGTACCTATGTGTCAATGTGTCTGTAATACATTCCTAGAAATTTAATTCTGACAGCAAAAGATGGGTACATTGTCAGTGAATAGCTATTACCCTATTTCCCTTATAGACTATCTTCCATTTGGTCCCATATTTTCCTATCAGCAATATATGGTACTTCCTACTTCCCCATAGCCCCGTAGTCATAGAGCATGGTCAAACTTTTTGATGTTTGTCAACACAAAAGATGAAAAATGTATGTCCGTGTGGTTAAATTGGCATTTCTTAATTTTGTGGCTGTTGGTAAAGAATTTGCCTGCAATATGGGAGACCCCAGTTCGATCCCTGGGTCAGGGAAGATCCCCTGGAGAAGGGAATGGCAACCCACTCCAATATTCTTGCCTTGGAAATCCCAAGGACAGAGGAGCCTGGTGGGCTACAGTCCATGGGGTTGCAAAGAGTTGGACACAACTTAGTGACTAAACCACCACCACAGTTTTACAAGAATTTAAATAAAATAAATAGCATAGTTCCTCACGGACTATTTAAAATAGGATATTTTAAAAAGATTTGTTATGAATTTTTTATGAGGAAGAATATTCATTGGATCAGGTTTCAGTAATATAAAAAAGCTAGACCAAGGGTGAACTGAATCATGTGGGGTGTGTGGACTACAAGTTACTGCTACCAGTTTCTGGCTTTTGCAGTTTAAACTCATTAACGTCAGAAAGAGGGATGCGGTGCTTCAACCTCAGCCTGGTGCTGGCTGGGCTCTCACTGCTTGAATGAATGACCCAGTGAGTGAACAGGAATCTTAACCATTAGAAAGGTGAGGTTTTTCAACTTGAAAAGACAAGCCTCCTGGTACATTTTTATCCTCTAATCATCTCATGTTTTAAATTCTTTTCACCCAAAGATTAGTGAAGGAAGGATCAAAGAGCGTGCATTTTCTCACCCTTGGGCTCCTGAAGTCACAAATAATGTAATTTATAGACAAAATAGCTCTGGGTTTCTTTGTGTGATTTAACCTCCTTCTTTATATCCATACCTGCTATGAGGCATTTTGTAACTTAATAAAGCTGTAGGGTTTATCTTTTTAGTAAGAAAACAAAACAAAACAACTTACAAGGGAAAAAAATCCAGCCGATCCAAACATTCTTAGCATTTTTCATATGGTCTGGTATATTGAAGGGAGTAAGGTCCGCCAAGTAAATGAGGGTGCAGATAGGATTTTAGGATACATCTCTGTGATGGTAACAGCAACGTGGACCTCAGCCATAATAAAAGAACCAGACAATTACTGGGGGGAGGGAACTCTTCTGTTTTTGTTTAAGTACCATCAAGTGAGTCCAAAATTCACAGCAAAGGAAGAAAAGAAAAAAAAAAACAGCCAAACAGTTGGTTATTGGTGTGTGGTATTCACAAGTATAAGGCGAAGTGAGAGGATGTTTCTTGGCACAACTGTCATATTCCTAAAGAAACTACAAATATGTTTACAAATGAAGAACACACTCTTCCATGGCAGCCCAGTCCCAAGGAAGTGGCTCTCACGTTTCTCGCTCACAAATGGAAGGGACCCGCCAGGAGCTCTGCCTGCTGTGGCATATGAAAGTATCCTCACTAATAGGCAAAACTCCAGTCACCTGTTTCTGCAGAAAAGCCTCAGCTTTATTTTTACCCTGAGTACAGTGATCTCCTGATTTAGCCTTTTGGGGAAAGCCTTCAGGCTTCTATGACAACCCTGTATTTCCTCTCCCAAAGGAACATCTCCTTTGCCAAAGCCATATTTTAGCCTAGAAAGTCATGCGACTTCCTCTCCAGTCTCACTTTTAGGAGTACTCTAGAGACTATGGGTGTCATTCTTCAAGCTATTTATAGCAAAGAGAGTTAAGTGAAAGCTGGGTTCTGTGTGATATGGAGGTTATTTTTAGTACCATCAGCACTTTCTAAAACTGCTGGCTTCTATGAGCAGGATGTGAAATCACTAAGTTTCTTTCTTTACGGGACCATGGTGCAGTAAAAAGAGAAAGAAAATTTATATTCCCTCATATTTCACTTGCCATTCCATTCTCCAGGGAAATCTTCCCAACCCAGGGATTGAACCTGGGTGTCCCACATTGCAGGCATACTGTTTACCATTTGAGCCACCAGGGAAGCCAGATGGTAAAGATTTTAGTATCTCGATTGACTCATTGATTAGAAGAGTGTGCACACTTGTGAAAAATGTTGACAATGTAGAAAACAACTGATCAGAAAATGAAAATCCCCCTTTACTCTTCATACAACAAAACTCTCCTCAATGACATGTTTGGAGGAGACCCTGGCGGGTTTTTTTTTCATATTCTGATTACATGGAAAAGTGTACACACATATATGCTTGTGTTTGAACCTAAGATAATATTATATATTCTTTCTTGAAGCTTTGCTTTTTCCCATTTGCCAGTATATTTTGATTGTATTGCATGCCAATACATGTAGAATTACCAACTTCTTAATTATCCGATGTTCTGACTGTGCTATACTTTAGCAAACCAGTTACCTTTTGATGTATTGTTGTTGTTGTTTAGCCAGTAAGTCGTGTCGGACTCTTTGTGACCCAAATGGATATAGCCTTCCAGGCCCCTCTGTCCATGGGATTTCCCAGGCAAGAATACTGGAGTGGGTTGCCATTTCCTTCTCCAATCTTTTGATATATATTTATTTTACTTCTAATTTTTCACTACTAGAGGCTGCTGCAATAAATATCTTTGTATTTAGTAAAAATGAATACTCATGCAAATACTTCTATAAGGTTTGGAGTGAAATTTCAGTATACACAATAAGAAACAACTGCAGATTTTTTGTGTTTTGAATAAAAGAAAAAAACCACTTTGTTTTAATCTTGCATGATCTATATGTGACAGTAGATTAGGCCAAAGACATGCCACAGTCTTAGAGTACATCCTTAATTTTTTTAAACTTCTCTAAGGACTAGAGACCCCAATGACATTGACAGCTACAATAAAATTTTTAACTTTTTAAAAACTTTAAGGATTAAAAAAATTTTCTTAAAGAAGATTTTTAAATGAGCAAATTGGCACTTAATGACAGGCTTTTCAAAGGTAGTGTTATTTTAGGAAACCAAGTAAAGACTAAAGCCAGTGGCTGCATTGGTGACAGGGTCCACTAACTCTCCATTCTGGGTGCCATGATGCAGGAGTTTGCCTAACCTCCTGAGTTTGGGGGACACTGTAAGCTGTCCTTTGTGTACCTTTGTGAAGCTCCCACCATGGTTTCCCTTTGCCTTGCTATCAGCACATCTCTATCTCACCATATTATGCTTTCTCTTAACTGACAGTGTTTAGGATTAATTTGATAAATGGATTCCTAATGTGCTTCCAGATGGAGCTAGAGTAGCAATTTAACTCAGTTGTAATAGCCATGTTTTAGAAAGATAAACCCTTTTGTAACACCACCCTTATGGCAGAAAGTGAAGAAGAACTAAAGAGCCTCTTGATGAAAGTGAAAGAGGAGAGTGAAAAAGTTGGCTTAAAGCTCAACATTCACAAAACTAAGATCATGGCTTCTGGTGCCATCACTTCATGGCAAATAGATGGGGAAACAGTGGAAACAATGGCTGACTTTATTTTTGGGGACTCCAAAATCACTGCAGATGGTGATTGCAGCCATGAAATTAAAAGACGCTTACTCCTTGGAAGGAAAGTTATCACCAACCTAGACAGCATATTAAAAAGCAGAAACATTACTTTGCCAATAAAGGTCCATCTAGTCAAGGCTATGTTTTTTCCAGTGGTCATGCATGGATGTGAGAGTTGGACTGTGAAGAAAGCTGAGCGCCGAAAAATTGATGCTTTTGAACTGTGATGTTGGAGAAGACTCTTGAGAGTCCTTTGGACTGCAAGGAGATCCAACCGGTCCATCCTAAAGGAGATCAGTCCTGGGTGTTCGTTGGAAGGACTGATGTTGAAGCTGAAACTCCAATACTTTGGCCACCTGATGCGAAGAGCTGACTCATTTGAAAAGACCGTGATGCTGGGAAAAATTGAAGGCAGGAAAGGAAGGGGACGACAGAGGACGAGATGGTTGGATGGCATCACCAACTCAATGGACATGAGTTTGGGTAGGCTCCAGGAGTTGGTGATGGACAGGGAAGCCTGGCGTGCTGTAGTTCATGGGGTCGCAAAGAGTCGGACATGACTGAGAGACTGAACTGACTTGAACTGAAGCCAAAAGGAGAAGAATTTATCAAGGATGCAGATGGACCTTGGACCCCTACCCATGGGGGCCATGGACCCCATGGCCGTAAGACACATTGGATCTTCAAAAGAGATTAGAGCCATGCAAAACCATGCAGAACTGAGGTCACTCCATCTCCCCAGGACCAAGCTGTTTCTCATCTCTCCTTCTCTGTGCTCTTCTTTCTTTGGATGATCCATAGTCTCATCCCACCAATCAGAAATAAGCTACACAGGCCATCTTTACATCACTGCCTGGTTCAGCTACTTTAAGAGAAAACAGTTTTGAAGTCCTGATTCTAAATTCCTGGGACAGACTGTTTCACAGGTTGGCTTAGTCATGAGTTCAGCTCGGGATCGTCAGGGAACTGAGGTAAAGGATCACCTGTGCCTGGAGGATTCTTCTTACCATTCATGTTCTCCTTCCTGGGCGTTACTGTCTCAGCAGGCACTTTCCCACCCACCCAAAATGTGCCCCTTGCCCAAGATTTTCCCTCTCATGATTATTTCATGGCACTTGATCTTGAGGTACTTGTTTTTTGTTGTTTTGCTCCCATTAAAATGTTAGCTTTATGGCATAGGGGAAATATTCATTTTATTAATCCCTATAATCCCAGGGCCTAAAATAGTGCTTTGCTTAGTAGGCATTCAGTATATACATGTTGAATGAATACACAGATGGGCAGACATAAGAGATGCTCCTGTATCTTGCAGAGGCTGTCCTATGAGTATTTTTAATGACTAATGAAACTGTACATTTCAGGCTTCTCTGGGAGTTGTTTTTTCCTATGTGTGTATTTGACCCTTTCTCTTATTTGTTAAATCATATCTTTTACTATTTTCTGTTTTAAATAGGATTTACCAGCTTTAAATTGCTTATGATTTTATTAATTTAATTTCCACAGCAACCACCCTGGATAAGGAAGTCAAGAATCATTTTATTTGGTGGAAGCATTAACTGGGATACTGGAGAATTTCATACTTTGTTCTAAGTCAAAAACCTAGTAGATTATGGATCTCACTATAGAACCCAGGCCTTCTGGTTCCTATGCTTGGGTTAATTTCAGTAATCTCTAGCTTGTAGGATTCATTATTTGGCATTAAGAAGGAACTTTCAGTTCAGACCCAAAAATGCTATTTCTTAATAAGATATAGCAAGGGATCATGTTAAAAAAAACAACTCAATGGGATCATGGCATATTCCTTAAAATTCCTGTGGACTCATTTTTCTATATATTAAATTTCTAATAGAGCCATATTTTCATAAACCTCTATTTTGATGCAATGTCAGTCTCATTGAGATGTTTCAGTTGTGAAGGGTTCATTTCTTGTTTGTATTGGTGACCTGTTTTATGTTCCCCTTGGTTATGGATCTCTGAAGATGTAATACCAGAGAACAAGTGCTATGACACTGGCATCCTTCTGCATTTAGCTTTTACCACTATTCATTCACTTGTGTTAACAGAGAGATTATAGGGTGTTGTGTAAAAGAGACTTCAGGGATACAAACTGGGTTGGTTAAATGTGTAAAACCAATAATAATAAACACTAAATTGAAATGTGTATGCAAAATGTATCTATTAGAAATTGTTTTAATAACTATAATACAGAGATTACAATTTTAAACATACTACTCTTTTTGAGAAGGTGTAAAAATAGGAGGTCAAACCAGTCAATTCTAAAGGAAATCAACCTGAATATTCATTGGAAGGACTAATGCTGAAGCTGAAGCTCCAATACTTTGGCCACCTGATGCAAAGAGCCGACTCATTGGAGCAGACCCTGATGCTGGGGAAGATTGAAGGCAGGAGGAGAAGGGGACAACAGAGGATGAGATGGATGGATGGCACCACTGACTCAATGGACATGAGTTTGAGCAAGCTCCAGGAGATGGTGAAGGACAGGGAAGCCTGACATGCTGCATGCAGTCCATGGAGTCACAAAGAGTTGGACACGACTGAGCAACTGAACAACAAAATAATAGTTAAAATGAGCTATGGATCTCATGAGCAGTAAATGTACATTTACTACTTTCTATATGGAGGAGATAGTCTTTGTCTTTGGAAGTTTTAAATGTAGAAGGAAAAGTACATTAAAAGAATAACTGCATACATAACAGTGTATGTTAAATGTATATGAACATTCCTTTGTATCTGCCCCAGTATCTAGCAGATTTCATAGCATGTAGAATAGACTGTGGATATTTTGTTAAGTGATTAAGTAAATGAATGGCTAAATAATTGAACAAACTTCCAGGCAGAGTGATTAAAGCAAAATTTTAAGAGACAATATGGGGGCCGGAAGACAATGTATTCCAGGCATAAGGAATTAACATGAGTAATGATTTCCTCTTCCAAGGAAACAAAAGATAACAAACATTACCATGAGGAGCTGGTTGTTAAGAATCATGTACACTAGGTTACAGGACAAGTCCAGTGTACAAGACTTTTCTTAGATGGTAGATAGTACGTTGTTTTTAATTGGAATTCTGTAAAATTCCCCTTATCTGTTATTCTTATTCACCACAGAACCTTTTCTTTGCCCTATTCAATTTCAATCATCACCCTGAAATATCTACTCTACTTTTAAAACCAACTGTCAAAGGACATGTGACCCAGCCCAAATATAAAGCCATGATTAGCCTCATGGTTAAAGAATAACACAAAATTAAGTATAACCATGTATGACCTGCTCAGAGTAAAATGGCATTTCTCTGAAAGTAGTTTTGATGAGCTTAGAATCCTTACTGTTATTTTAAAAAGAGTTTAGAATTTATTCATTTTGATATTACCTTTTAAATGTATTCCTTCGTAAGAATGACTCATCATGAATCACACATTATAGGAGCATCTTAGTCATTGTACACAAATGAAATTGTGACATGAAAGAAAATGAAATGTCACCTTGTTTGTTCCATGATGTTAAGTGTGGCTTACAATTCATATTTTATTTGAGATTATATTAATATGACTGATGAAATTATAAAATTTCACCATATTTAAAAAAAATATGAAAATGTTTACTTCTGTATGTAATGATTTCAATAATATTTATTTCATTTGAGCAATAGTTTATTTTCATAATATAGAAAGTTGTAAGTACACTTTGTAAATTTCAAAAGCAAACTTCTTTTGACCAATGACAATGATATATATACATGATAATTATATATATTGGAATATATATTATTGGAATTGTATATATGTGTATTAAGATTGACTGATTAATCTGGTGGTTTATATCACAGAAACTGTACTCAGCACCACCACTTAATTCTATTTTTTTGTGCCTCAGAGAGATACCCATGTGGCAACTTGTTGTTGTTGTTCAATCACTAAGTCATGTCAGACTATTTTCAACCCCATGGACTGCAGAAAGGCAGGCTTCCCTGTCCTTCACCAATCCTGGCGTTTGCTCAAACTCATGTCTATTGAGTCGGTGATGCCATTTAACCATCTCATCCTCTGTCGTCCGCTTCTCCTCCATCCTTCGATCTTTACCAGCATCAGGGATTTTTCCAATGAGCCAACTCTTTACATCAGGTGGCCAAAGAATTGAGCTTCAGCTTCAGCTTAGTCCTTCCAATGAATATTCAGGGTTGATTTCCTTTAAGATTGACTGGTTTGATCTCCTTGCAGTCTAAGGGACTCTCAGGAGTCTTCTCCAGCACCACAGTTTGAAAGCATCAATTCTTCAGTGCTCAGCCTTCTTATAGTCCAACTCTCACATTTTTACATGACTACTGGAAAAACCATAGCTTTGACTATACAGAACTTTGTTGGCAAAGTGATGTCTCTGCTTTTTAATATGCTGTCTAGGTTTGTCATTTCTTCAAGGAGCAAGTGTCTTTTAATTTCAAGGTTGCAGTCACCATCTGCGGTGATTTCGGAGCCCCCCCATCTATTTACCATGAGGTGATGGGACTGGATGCCATGATCTTCATTTTTTAAATGTTGAGTTTTAAGCCAGCTTTTTCACTCTCCTCTTTCACCTTCATCAAGAGGCTTTTTAGTTCCTCTTTGCATTCTACCATTAGAGTGGTATCATCTGCTGTTTTTCTGATGTTGTTGATTATTCTCCTAGCAATCTTGATTCCAGCTTTTGATTCCTCCAGTCTGGCATTTCTCATGATATGCTCTGCCTATAAGGTATATAAGCAGTGACATTATACAGCCTTTACCTACTCCTTTCCCAAGTTCGAACAAGTATGTTGTTTCATGTCTAGTTCTAACTGTTGCTTTTTGATCTGCATACAGGTTTCTCAGGGCACAGTAAGCTGGTCTGTATTCCCATCTCTTGAAGAATTTTCCACAGTTTGTTGTGATCCACACAGTCAAAGGCAATTTGAGATTCTCAATTGAGGATGATCTCCATTGTTCTCTTTAAAAGTTCTTTTATATCATAGTCTTAAAGTAATTAGTATATTCAAGAGATACATGGAAAATCTAAAACTTCATTTGCATTACATTAAATTGCTGAATTGTTTAACATGTCACTTTAAAATTTTTTCCCAAATCTTATATCAAAGCTTAAAAAAGCAGAAGCTCTATGACAATGCTGTTTTGGAAAATAAGATCGCTATTTTCATTCTACAACGTGACAGCCCCCTTTTGAAAAAACTCTTGTTTAGTTGAATGTGGAATTTAAAATATTTTCCCCCAAATTTATATTTTTACAAATCCTTCTACTGATCTGCGATTTCTGTGTGCGCCATTTTCTTCCTGTGTAATTTTTCTTGAAGCAGAATGTCAGCATTAGCATTTTCTCACTCTTGCTGAAGCAGACATTTAGGTTAATGCTTCTGCTGGCCTTGTTTCAGCCAACTGAAGAACTTTGATTGTAATTATTGGGATTACTTTAATTTAGAAGAGTGCCAATCCCTTTTTGTGAGCATGATTTACTCTTGCATAAATCAAATGAAAAGTTCTTATGGCCAGCAGACCTACTTGGTTCTTTAATTCTCAGACACACTGTTATTTCAAGAAGAAGAAACTGGAAGAAAGGAGACATGACTTATCTTAGAGAAGATAATGCACCTTAGAGAAGGTGCATTCTGTTGTGGAGATGTCTGTTACCAGTTGACCTGCAGTTGGTGGGTTGGAAGCTTCTTGCTTACCTTTCCTTCCAAGGCAGAAGTGGCCATTTTTTGTCGTTTATATAATTCATCTTTTTTAAATTTAATTTTTATTTTATATTGGAGTATAGTTGATTTATAATGTTATGTTAGTTTCAGGTGAACAGAAAAGTGATTCAGTTATACATATACATATACCCATTCTTTTTCAGATTCTTTCCCCATATAGATTATTTTAGAATATTGAGTCCAAGTTCTCTGTGCTATACAGTAGGTCCCTGTTGATTATCCTTTTTTTTAATATATAGTAGTGTGTACATGTTAATGGCATGAAAAGAGCTCAGAAAAAGGAATTTTGTGCATAAACTTATTTTGAGTGTATTATTGGGTATTCAGAAAAGAATATCTCTTTCCTTTTACATAAAAATAATTTTAGAAACTTGCCTATTAAATGAGGGAAATGAGGGAAATATTTTTATGTTTAGCTTGTAGACTTCGATTTGAAGGAAGTTTTGAAGGAGGAAGCAGATGAGCTGCAGGTGGTATTTGTCTCTTTTGCTATTACATCACTGTAACAGTACATGGCTTTCTCAATTTTTCACGCATATTTTTGAAATTTTTTGCATTATTCTGCACAACAAACATTCTGTAGTTTAATAGAAGGGATGCAGGTTATTGCATCTTTAGAATAAGTTTGTTAAGTTTTTCATCAGCAGTTATGAAAGTATCTGTGATTAGGAATTTGACAGAAAATAATTATGTATGTTTTACTATATTTAAGAAGAGAGAGAAATACTAAGAATATGTGAATTCCTGAAAAATGACGTGATCAACTTAGTAAAACTAGTGTTTGGTCATTCCTAACCTAACAAGGTCACAAGTCCTTTGTAAATATAACAATATAGAATTATTTTGTTTTGTTGTGATTTCCAGTGGCTATCCTCAAGATGAAAATAATTTGACTGTTATTGAAAGCTTGAATTTAAACAATGAATTGTTATTTCCAAAGTACATATTATGATTGTTTTGGCTGGAGGTTTCAAACAGTTACTTTGCCAATACCCAGAGTATTGTTTCTCAACAATTATTTCATTATCCCACATGTAAGGAGCCTCTTTAGACATATTTTCTTATTTGCCCCCTCCCCTGAAGAAATTTTAATATGATAGATATATATCTTTTCATATATTATATGACAATCTGTGCTTTATGTAGAAAAATAATGCATAATATCTAAAATTGTTTCATTCCCCCCCCCACCCCCCACCAATGTTTTCCCTGAATAGGGGGGTGGGGATTGAGGATTCAAGGTCCAGAGTGGTTTCCATTCAGCTCTACATGAATTAAGACCAATACCAAGCCCCTTTTCTTTATTGCTAAGTAAAGGGAAGGATTGCCTTTTCCAGGTGGCTCAGTGATAAGAATCCACCTACCAAGCAGGAGATTGTAGGCTCGATCCCTGGGTCAGGAAGATCCCCTGGAGAAGGAAGTAGCAACCCACTCCAGTATTCTTGCCTGGGAAATCCCATGGACAGAGGAGCCTGGTGTGCTACAGTCCATAATGTTAAAAGAGTTGGACACTACTTAGTGACTAAAGAACCAAGTAAAGGATACATAGTTTCCTTACTGATAATATTAGGCTATGATGTCATGTTATTCCACTACATAGAGCTAATCTGTATTTGCAAATTGTGATTCAAAAGAAAAAGAATGATGTTCTCCTCAGATGAAGCAGCTTCCAGAGCCTTCTGAAGTAAAGCAAGCCTATGTCCAGAGAAGACTGATTTGGCCGGACATCACTGAATCAGAAATTTCAGATGACCTTATTTTCTTCTACTGCTAATAAACTAGAGAAATGGACAGTAAGGAATTTTCCAGTCAGGACTTGGCTCACGTAGCCCAATATCTGGGCTGAATCTAAAAGCCCACTGGCACTGAGTGATGATGAAACTGCAAACATCAGAGGCAAAGGTTTCATTGTTTTAAAAATGACAAATACTATGATTTCAGGTCATCAGCCTGTTGCTGTTGTTCAGTCACTAAGTCACGTCTGGCTCTTGGCGGCCCCATAGACTGTAGCACTCCAGGCTTTGTCCTTCACTGTCTTCTGGAGTTTACTTAAACTCATGTTCATTGAGTCGATAATGCCATCCGGCCATTTCATCCTCTGTCGCTGAGCACCAGGGTCTTTTCCAGTGAGATAATTAACCTTCATTCCGGTGGTAAGGCTTAGTGGTTTGATGAAAAGAAAAATGTGTCTCAAGGTAGTAGCAGCTTTGCAGCCCCAGCTCCAGTGAGCACAGCTGGCCTCTGCAGTTGTGTGGATATTCACCCAGCTGTGATGAAATTGGGTTTGGTTTTGAGACTCAGTGACGGCTTAACTGTGGAGGCTGTTTGACACTGGTTGATCCTGCTGATGTTCTTTTCTTGAGTTTGTTCCTGGCTGAAAGGCTAGAGAAATATTTTTGCATCTTACAGCTTTGAGAGTTTTGTTATAAGCCAGTAGTTCACTATTTGTAGTTAATAAGAGACATGTATTTTCCCCATACTTGAAGACAGGAAGTTGTCATTTTAACTGTTACACCTGGCTAATGACTATGATTCCAGACTAATTACAGTTTTCTCACATATACTAATAGCTCTAATTTAGAATTTTTTGATAATCACAGGTAGAAATGACAAGCTTTTGAGAAATGGAAACTTTGTACCATATATCCCCTGGAGGAAATTTACGTTGTTGCAAATATAATGCCCCGATCTACTGTAATGAGATATTATTATTTTAATTATTTTTTATTTTATTATGGGCCTTTCCAGGTAGTGCTAGTGGTAAAGAACCTTCTTGTCACTGCAGGAGATGTAAGAGACACTGGTTCTATCCTTGGGTCTACCTCCAGGCAGGTCCCCTGGAGGAGGGCATGGCAAACCACTTCAGTATTCTTGCCTGGAGAATCCCATGGACAGAGGAGCCTGGCAGAATTACAGAATCAGACATGACTGAAGTGACTTAGCATGCACACATATTTTATTATTAATATTTTTCTTCAGTGTGTCTAATTTTTATACATATGACTCAATCAATTTTAAGTAGGAAGCAAATATACATCTTGAAGGCTTTTCTGTCTTGGTATTGCAGTTTAGAACATCCCTTTATCTTTTATTGTATAGTTGGCCCTTGACCTTTGCAAATTGAACAGCAGAGTCCTAGCATTTCCCAAGTTAGCTTGAGTAATCTGTAATTTTCCTAAGACATCGATGTGTTTGGAGTTCTAGAAGGTGGGTATGCAGAAGCTAGTGACTTCTGGTGAGCTATCCACTCAGGACTTAACATCCGTGGCACTGAAATTGTCCTGTATTCCTTGTTGCTTCCACATGTGGAGAAAATTATATGCAGGAGGGATCCTTGTATTTGGGGAGTGAGATGTCCCTGATTCTTCTGGTTTTACAAATCAGCATGCTATTGTAATTGTTGTTACTGTTTTGGAATATTAGCAGTGATTGTTACTGCCAACTGGAGACTCTGATATGGTCCTCTTGAGAATCACGTCCATAGTGATGAGTGTGACATAAAACCTCCAGTGTGTCATGGCAGAAAAAGGAAAGCTGGAAAAAGAAACCCGCTAGAATGAGGCTTGAAATAAAACAAAAAACTCTTAATTCCTTATTGATTATTTTCATATATAAAGTGTTGTAAGAAGAAATCTTGATATTTGAATGAACGATAGAATGGTTTTTAAGTCTTGTCTTTCTGGCAACTAGATAAAATCAAATGGCATAAAGGGACTTGAAAACAATCCATGTCCTTCTCCCCACTTTTCTTCCCCATCAAGTAATCTTTTCACATTACAAATTTACCTTTGGGGAGAATTCCCAGGTTGTCCAGTGGTTAGGACTCGGCACTTCCACTGCTGGGGCCTGGGTTCAGTCCCAGGTTGGGAGACTAAGATCTCACAAGCTGTGTGGTAGGACCCAAAAAAAATGACCTTTGGAGTATAAAACAACCATTTCCTAAATATGATTCAGGACAGCTCATGACAAAATAACACGCAACACAATCAGGTCAGAAATGAACTCAGTTTTACTCTGTACTTTGTTCCTCCCTCACCTCTCACACTCCTCTGCTTTTCCAGGGTCACTGATGCATCCTCCAAAACCCACGGAAATATCTTCTTCTTAACCCCACCTCCCGTGGTGCTACTAAGTCATAATATCCCCTCGCTTTATCTTTTGTTTCTGAGAAGCACTTACGGATATGTGTGGGAGTACTTTAGTGGATTAGACAAGGCAAGTGCCTGGGCTGGGCTGCAGAGGAGCACCCTCCGTGGAGGAGAAACAGGCTCTCATTGACCGCTGGGAGCTGCTGAGCATCTTTTCTGTGGTGATTCATAGCTTCTTCAGCTGGAAAATGATGGGCTCTTCCTGCATCACACAGATCTAGTTTCAGTTCAGTTGCTCAGTTGTGTCTGACTCTTTGCGACCCCATGGACTCTAGCACTCCAGGCTTCCATCTCCATCACCAACTCCCAGAGCTTACTCAAATTCACGTCCATCGAGTTGGTGATGCCATCGAACCATCTCATCCTCTGTTGTCTCTTTCTCTTCCTGCCTTCAATCTTTCCGAGCATCAGTGTCTTTTCCAAGGAGTCAGTTCTTCACATCAGGTGGCCAAAGTATTGGAGCTTCAGCTTCAGCATCAGTTCTTCCAATGAACACCCAGGACTGATCTCCTTTAGGATGGACTGGTTGTATCTCCTTGCAGTCCAAGGGACTCTCGAGAGTCTTCTCCAACACCACAGTTCAAAAGCGTCAATTCTTCAGTGCTCATTCTTCTTTATGGTCCAAGTCTCACATCTGTACATGACTACTGGAAAAACCATAGCTTTGACTAAGCAGACCTTTGTTGGCAAAGTAATGTCTGCTTTTTAATATGCTGACTAGGTTGGTTATAGCTTTTCTTCCAAGGAACGAGTGTCTTTTGATTTCTTGACTGTAGTTACCATCTGCCGTGATTTTGGAGCCCCAAAATATGAAGTTTTTCACTGTTTCCATTGTTTCCCCATCTATTTGCCATGAAGTGATGGCACCTGAGCCATGATCTTAGTTTTCTGAATGTTGAGTTTTAAGCCAACTTCTTCACTCTCCTCTTTCATTTTTCAAGAGGTTCTTTAGTTCTTCTTCACTTTCTGCCATAAGGGTGATGTTATCTGCATATCTGAGGTTATTGATATTTCCCCCAGCAGTCTTGATTCCAGCTTGTGCTTCATCCAGCTCAGCATTTCGCATGATGTACTCAGCATATAAGTTAAATAAGCAGGGTCTCAGTAAATTTGATCAGTCTTAGTCACTCTTGCATTTACATAGCCAGGGAGCCCCTATGTGACCTAGGCCTGATGCTGCCTCCTTTTGGTCTCATACCCCAGTCCAGATTGGACAGCAAGGTCATCAGATAGGACGGGTAGGAGATGTCCTCATCAGAACAGTACTTAACCATCCTTTAGCCTTCAGAGATCAACTCTACATGCAAAAATGCTGGAGAAACATTTTAAGATATTAAATTGGATTCCTACATATTACGCCTTTTGTTGTTCAGTTGCCCAGTTGCGTCCAGCTGTTTCTGACCCCATAAACTGCAGCACGCCAGGCCTCCCTGTCCCTCACCATCTCCTAAAGTTTGCCCAAGATCAAGTCCATTGCACTTTTTACTATATGAATTTTCTGCTGGTTGAGAAAAACTGTTTGTAGCCCTCACTCAGGTTTCTTACACACTCCTGAGGGTACTTGTTAAGTATTTAGCCACACCTCTTAACATACTCGCAGCATGTGGAGTCTTAGTTTCCTGACCAGGGATCGAACCCTCGCTCTCTGCATTGGAAGCCAGGAGTCTTAACCACTCACTGCCAGGCAGGTCCCACTAAGCCTTCTTTTTAATTAAAATGCTAACCCTCACCACTCTGTACCTTTTTTTTTTTTTTTTACCAAAGTAATATATTGTGGAATCTTTCCATTTTAATACATGGAGGACTCCCGGTTCTTTGTAGTATTCATCACCTGATTGTCCCATAATCTGTTTAAACAGTCTCCTCCTGATGGGTGTAATTGAATTTCCAGTCATGGTGTCCACAAATAAACCAAAGAGCAGACACCCAAAGTCCAAAAACCTCATGTTTGAGGAAATTGCCTTATATTCTCCATTAGCTCCTCAAGAGATCACCTTCTGGCATTGCTCCATAATTATATTCTCATTGATTCTGAGTAAAGAAGAACAAAAGTTTAGTTTTTGATCTGTGTAAAATATAACTTTTAAAAATTCCCATTGAAATATTAGACAAAGAGTTCTAATGGGTAAGGAAGGGTGGAGAGTAATAGTTATTGGGAACACCTTGGCGGCCAAGCCTTTGACTCACATGGTCTTAAACTCAGTCATTAGGAGGCAACATTTTGGTGGGTGTCATGTTTTTTTCACAGAAGTAGCATCTGGCTCAGAGAAATTAAGGTTTATAGATAGTGAATAGTGGAACTAAAGTGTTAACTTAGTAAAGGTATTATTTTACTTCTTACTAATTCCAGCAGCCTGTGTTTTTCCCTCATGAATATCTTCAGTTTAAGGATGTGTGTGAAAATGTGGGGGTTCCAATCCCAGATCCAGCTCTCCCAATCTGCATAGACTCTGCTTCTTCCTTAGAAGGGCTCATTCTAGGCTGAGGTCAATGAGGCACCTAAGACACAAAATTCAAGGAGGGCATGAGACAAGTGCTCGGGCCTGGTGCACTGGGAAGACCCAGAGGAATCGGGTGGAGAGGGAGGTGGGAGGGGGGACCGGGATGGGGAATACGTGTAAATCTATGGCTGATTCATATCAATGTATGACAAAACCCACTGAAATGTTGTGAAGTAATTAGCCTCCAACTAATAAAATAAATAAATAGATAAATAAATAAATTCAAGGAGTTCCTCTCAGACTCATGCCCTTGTGCCCTGTGTGCTTCATTCCTTTACTCTAGTCAGACGCTGTGCTTTAATGTTCTTGTCTATAAAATGGGAGTGAAAATAATGACTTTCTCAGGTTTTTTTTTTTTTTTTGGTGAGGATTAATGAAATTGAGGATTAACATAATTTACATGCATAAAGTTATTTAAAACAGTACTTGCCTCACAGTAAGTTCAAGTGAATTATAATTAAAGTTTAGTTTCTTTATTATTCACTTACATAGAACAGTCATAATCCTGCCTAAAGAAATGGAACTCTGAAAGCTAACTTTTTTTTTCAGGAGAACAAAAGAATACTTTATGGCTTTTTATGAGCTTTCTTTTATGACTTGACTTGAATAAGAAGACGCTGACATCTCCTTTTAAGTCATCAGCTTCTAAAGTTCTCCCAACAGAAGCCACTGTCTGGGCACTAAGGTTGGCGTCTGTCTTAGGGATAGGGCCTAGATGGTGGGGCTCTGGCAAAGGTTGACCTGCACAAAGGGGTCAGGCCAGGGGCAGGCTTCCTTGTAACTCAACTTTTCTTTTTCTCCCCTTCAGAGGCAGGAGGTGGGAGTGGGGGAATCCCAGCTCCTATTTAATGCCAGCATTTATTCAGTTCCTTTTGAGCATTCCCTCAGACCCACACTTCCTCCCACTCATATCTCAAAATATTAATGCCTGAGACAGAAAGTGAATTCTGAGGCTTTTAAGTAAAGACTTCAAAAATGTCTGTCACGTATCTTTATGTATTTGTAAATTGTTTAAAATGTAACAGAGCTGGTGTTTGTGTTTAGATTGGCGATGATTTCTAACAGCTGTATGGTCACATCTGTGATATAGGCCAGTGCTTCATGAGAACCAAGGCAAACTGATTCATGATTAAAAGCTGATCAACTAATATTTTTGTGGCTTAATTTGTTTCTTTTCTTTAATAATGAATGTGCCATCAGACAACATGAATCAGTAAGTATGGCTTAGGACTTTGCCATTTTTTGCTTTAGAAGGAGGAATATGAACTCTGCACTCTATAGGTACATACCCTGGTGTGTATGCCTAAGTAGCTCATATATCACCCATCTTTATTTTCAAAAATAAATGGTTTTGATGAAGCCTCCATCAATGTGTGGGGGTGGTACATGGATTATCCATTTGTGACTCTTCCACCGTATGCATCTGGGAAGACAGTGCTTTGGCTCCTGATTGCACTCTCCTCCTGTTTATGGTTAGGCATTTAAGAACATTCTGTGATCCAGAGTTCAGAGCCTTTGGAAGCCTTTCCTGCAGAATGCACTGCACACTGGGCTGGCCTGAGATTGTTGTTTTTAGTGCTCCACAGACAAGTTTTCTCTCACCCTTGTTGTCTACCACCAGTTTAGCTCAGAAGAGCAGCAGCTTCTGCATTTCCCTGAACAGGTCTTTGCTTGCTGTGATAGCATGGTGCTCTTGCAAGCATCCTTGGCTGGCTGGTAGATCGCAGTCATTTGTGGTGATGGTGGACCTGCCTTATCTTTCATAGATGGCTCAAGTGTGAAACTCATGAAAATGTCCACATTGGATTAGCATCTTGGCATGATTATAAATGTTAATGGCAACCATCCCTGTTCTTTAGGCCAAGGTGTCCCCACTATTTTGATCATTCAGTCCATTAGTGAAAAAACAGTCCATTCACTCAGTGTATGACAGTGGTTCTCAAAGGGGATGCTTTTGCGTGCCTGGGGAACAATTGACAGCATTTGGAGACATTTTGTTTATTACAGCTGGGGAGGGGAATGTATTACTGATATCTAGTGGGTAGAGGCCAGGGATGCTTCTAAACATACTGGATGCATAGGACACCCCCCAACCCCCAAACAAAGAACTATGTCGCCTCAAATGTCAATAATGCTGAGGCTGAGCAACCCTAATATACAAATTGAACCATAGGAAATTGCACATAATTTCTAATTATACATATTAGAGTGAACCATATGAAATGCTGATGTTCTCTCAGTTTTTATTTACAGAAATGGTAGTTTCATACATTTCAACATAATTTGTGTAATTATAGATTGTATAAATTAACTATTCTACCAATGAATATTTACATTATAAAATTCACAAAATAGGCTCTTTTAGAGTCTATGAGAATAAATATAGTTTCAGCATTTTCATGCTGTATCCTTGTGGATCATTTTGCACATACCCCTGTTGGAAAGTCCTGCTCTAGACTGTAGTTTAATCTGGAGTTTGGTGTGATGGCCATTGACTTACTAGGCTAGACTCTCTTATAGTGTATTCTTTGGTATAGTTAAGGGTTCTTCATGGTATCTGGGGTAACTAGCTGCTGTTTGTAGGGTTCAGTTCAGTTCAGTCACTCAGTCATGTCTGATTCTGTGACCCCATGGACTGCAGCACACCAGGCTTCCCTGTCCATCAGCAACTCTCGGAGCTTGCTCAAACTCATGTCCATCGAGTCGGTGGTGCCATCCAACCACCTCATCTTCTGTCGTCCCCTTCACTTCTGCCTTCAATCTTTCCCAGCATCAGGGTCTTTTCCAATGAGTCAGTTCTTTGCATCAGGTGGTCAAACTATTAGAGTTTCAGCTTCAGCATCAGTCCTTCCAATGAATATTCAGGACTGATTTCCTTTAGGATTGACTGGTTGGATTTCCTTGCAGTCCAAGGGACTTTCAAAAGTCTTCTCCAACATGACTGTTCAAAAGGATCAATTCTGTAGAAATCTGGATCTGATCTTCTTTGCCACCTGAATTAGGGCTGCTCCTCCTTGCAAAGCTGAGACATTGAGCATCCATTTATATTGCATTTGAAGAGGGAGTTTAGCAGACAAAAGTGACACTCTGACATCCACTGCATGGGGAACTGATCTGCAGTGATCTCCTGCAGTTTCTTTTCTCTGGGTCCTTAGTATGTGGCACGCACGGCAGCTCAGTTAGTGCTCTTTGGAATGAACTGCAGAGGACATTCTGCTTGAATGAAGGAGGACTTTGAATTCAAGTGAGGAGAGTCTTCTCTCTTCAGAAAAAATCTGATATTCCCAAGTTTCTTATTTTTAGGGAGGTTTATTTGCTATTTTTACTTTGTTGGTTTATGAAGTGGTATTTATTAAGAACTCATTTGGGTGTGGGTGTTTCTGAACTTCTCTTTTGTATTCCTGTCTGAAATGAATATGGATTAGTAAAAACAAAAGACATCTTCCTGCATATGGTGGCATAGTGTGCACTGATCTTGTGAAGCATGTTGAAGAAATTCAGTGCTATCATCTTGGCACTCAAGCACTGGATAAATGTTAGACTTCCCCTAGAGAGCTTGTAAAAATACAGATTCATAATCTGGGAGAGGTTCTTAACATCAGTATTTTTTAAAAGGTCCTCAGATGACTCTAGCTTTTAGTTAGAGCTGAGACCACTGATTGAGAAGTTAAATATAATACATTTGTTTCCTGTGTCTTTTTAAAAATATAATTTACTATCTAGCCCTTTATGTAAAAGTCTTTAATATCTATATTTAAGTGGGAAAACCCCACAAGATATGGATATATAGTATATGCATATCATATGTATATACAGAGTATATGCATAGCATATATATATATATATATATATATAACACTCATATATATACACACATATATATGAGATGGACAATGACATGTACATATATTCAGGAAAGAATTTATGGAGAGATGTACTAAAATTTTTAGTACTTATACCTTGGGTGGGATTTCGAGTTGGGTGTTGAAAGGAGACTCACTAATTGTCCAGTTTACATATTTTTCCCCCAAGAGCATATTAAAAAAAGAACAAAAACAACAGATGACACCCTACCAATCTTCATTTTTTATTTCTTCATATGAGTCTTTTTCTAAATACGGCATTGTAGGTCCCTCATTCCGCTGGTACTGCATTGACATCATTTCTTTGGAAATTTGTTGAAGAGAATATTAAATTTTCATTGGAGAAAAGGCTGGTTAGCTCTCTTCTAACAACCTCTTCAGCAAGATTCTGATGTATTCTTAAAACAATGCCTTTTTTGTTTCAAATTCTTTATGGCTAAGCATATTATATGAAAGAACTGTTTTATCACAATGGTCTGGAATAATCACTACTGACATTTTTATGAGTCACAGCAGAATTCAAATAATGTCTGTGCAATGGAATGCACAATAAAAGGGACTCAAACGTATAGAATCAGGGTGTCAGGAATAGTGTTCCATACTATAGTTCCTCCACTGAGATGGATATCATCTTTAAAGTTACTGCTGATTTCACTGTTCCAATAACATTGATGAAATCATTCTGGGGAAGCTTGCCTTACAGTCCTCTGAGAACAGTCGATTAAATGCATCTATTGTATAGTGAGGAAACTAAGAGTTTACAAAGCCTTTCTCATTTTCCTCTTACTCTATGTAGAGAGACGAATGTATTTGATTTTGCTGCAAGGATTCTGTTAACTAAGGAATGTTTACAAGTGAAAAAATACCATTGCAATGGGGAATTCTTTCATGGCTGACTTGTTTCATATTGTCATGAGGAGTCAGAGTTTCTGACAAATGCCATGTAACCTGAGCTAGCTCACATAGGTTATCTGTGCTTTTAAGATTCAAATAATCTTTTCTTGCATCCTCTGAAGTGGCTGAATCAAGGGCCTTGTTTTCCTTGATCCAGCACCAAGCAGTCTGGTCCAGTTCCTTTTTGTGCAAACAATGCTATAGATGTCACATCTGTGCAGAATAATGGAACTGACAATGATGCGTGTTCTGGACGGGCTCAGTCATTTACAAGAGGCATTATACCCTTTGCTCCTCATGGAAACACTGAAAAAGGATTGGAAGTTCCAAGGGCAGAATCCATGTCTCAAATGTTGACAACCAGTGCAGTTCTGTGCACACAGTAGGCTTTCAGGAAGCATGCAACATCTCTTTCCAAAGATGCCTAATACTGAGTTCTTTCAACATCATGCTCTCTTTACACCATGGAATATTACTCAGCCATTAAAAAGAATTCATTTGAATCAGTTCTAATGAGATGGATAAAACTGGAGCCCATTATACAGAGTGAAGTAAGCCAGAAAGATAAAGACCATTACAGTATACTAACACATATATATGGAATTTAGAAAGATGGTAATGATAACCCTATATGCAAAACAGAGAAAGAGACACAGATGTACAGAACAGACTTTTGGACTCTGTGGGAGAAGGCGAGGGTGGGATGTTTCGAGAGAACAGCATCAAAACGTGTATATTATCTGTGGTGAAACAGATCACCAGCCCAGGTTGGATGCATGAGACAAGTGCTCGGGGCTGGTGCACTGGGAAGACCCAGAGGGATGGAATGGAGAGGGAGGTGGGAGCGGGGAGCGGGATGGGAAATACATGTAAATCCATGGCTGATTCGTGTCAATGTATGACAAAAACCGCTACAATATTGTAAAGTAATTAGCCTTCAACTAATAAAAATAAGTGGGGGAAAAAAAAAAAAGGCACTAATTTCTTCAACGGGCTTCCCTGTGGCTCACCAGCAGACAATTTACCTGCCAATACAGGAGACACGGGTTCGATCCCTAGGTTGGGAAGATGCCCTGGAGAAGGAATTGGCAACCTATTCTACTATCTGGTACTATTATCTGGGAAATCCCATGGACAGAGGAGCCTGGTGGGCTACAGTCCATGGCATTGCAAGAGTCAGTCATGACATAGCGACTAAACAACCGATTCTTAAACCTTTCTAGCTTTTGTCTATTATTGAAACAATGTGTAGTGGTCTTCCCTAGTGTCCTTGGAGTTCTATCAATAAATAAGGTTTGCATGGATTTTCTGACTTGCTGAAGGACAACTGTGGTTATTAATACTGGGAATCTGAAATTTTTACATGGTTTCTAGGAGTGAAGACGATAAAATCCTATCTCTTTTCAAGGTGGATATTTATATTTATAATAAATCTTCTGAGATTTTTGCTTAAAATGGGAAGCTTCTACTTACTTCTTAGACTTAATCAATTCCTCCTACAGTTTCCCAGCAAAGGTTTGTTCTTTGGGGTGAGATTTCTACAAAGAAATCAACGTCAAATGAAATTATTAGAAGGAAAATAAAGTGTTTAAATCATACATTTTGATGTTGAATATCATGGTGATTGCAATAAATAAAAACTGACAAAGGACAATGTTTGCTTTATTATTGATTCAGCGTGTAGAGTCCAGTTGGATTGCAGAGCCCCTCACTTTACGGGTTAAGTTCTTTATGTGGACTATAGAACCATGGATCCTTTTACTTTAGGGTGACTCTTCCCTTCAGCCTTGGGAGTGTGCCTCTCCAGGGTCTGGGATGAACAGAATTATGCTAGACATCAGTCTCAGTGTTGTTCGTTTGTTTGCTTTGGTTAAACATAGGAGTTTACTCAGCCAGGAACTTTTATTGTTGGTTTTCTTCAATGGACTACTTTCTTCGCCAGGCTCCAAGATCCTGCCCCTTCTAGTTTTTCTCCAAGTGATCATTAAAGTTACCTGGAGTACTTAAGATTCCTAAGATCTTTCCTTGGCAACAGGATTTTAGTTTGTTGTTGTTCAGTCACTAAGTTGTGTCCAGCACTTTGTGGCCCCATGAACTGCAGCACGCCTGGCTACCCTGTCATTCACTATCTTCTGGAGTTTGCTCAAACTCATGTCTGTTGAGTCAGTGATGCCATCCAACCATCTCATCCTCTGTCGAGGGTCTTTTCCAATGAGTTGGCTCTTCACGTCAGGTGGCCAAAGTATTGGAACTTCAGCTTCAGCATCAGCCCTTCCAATGAATATTCAGTACTTATTTCCTCTGGGATTGACTGGTTTGATCTCCTTGCAGTCCAAGAAATTCTTAAGAGTCTTCTCTAGCACCACATTTTGAAAGCGTCAGTTTTAGTTAGCGTAGGAGATGTTTGTCCTCAAAAGTTTATAGCCCTGTGGTAATACCACCATGCCTAGGGCAGACAGTTGGTAGACCTAGAGATAACCAGGATGGTAGAAGTGGGGAAAAGAGAGGGGACACCAGAGGAATTGGATATTTCACTCCTGTGACGACCCAGGAATTCCATAGTACCCTTTTAATGTAATGCAAGAAAAGGCTGGGCAAAATTGTGTTTACCTTCTGAACAGCCCAGTGTATGTTTATACATGTGGATGCTCATATACATGCTTGTTGTATTTCAGTAGCTGCAATTTGTTAAGCCCTGGTAGGCCATATGCACTATCTCATTTAAGGCTACAAACATGGTTTTTTAATTGTGGTGACAAACAGTACATGACCGCATCTTTCATCATTAGCAAAGTATTATGTGTCTCTGACAAATTACTTTTGGTAAATGTTTTAATTCACCAAGGTCTTTTATAAAAATCTATGTATGTGTACACCAGGCAAAATTGTCAGAGATTTTGCAATGGACAAAAAAAAGATTACTATGTGTCTTATCAGTGGAATGTTACCTGAAGCCTTCTGTATTCTTTCTGGCAAGTTATATAATTTTCTAGAGATGCCTGTCTTTTGTTATATTTAACAAGGTTGCAGAAAACCGATAGTAAGACAAATAAATTTTGTCTTATGGAGACTTAGTTGACATTAACAAATCTTCCTTGTGGAAGAGGCCAGTTTAGTATATGTTATTTGAATTCTGTTATATGAATTATTAGTATATATAAGACAAAATTGATTTTATGTATGTATCTGCTCTTTTACCTGATTCTAACATCATATTGGTTCTTTCATTATTTTAATGACTTCTATAAAACCTTTGAAACACATTCATTTTATATTCACATAAGAATTATCATTTGAACATTTAAAAAGAGCATCCTTTAACTCATATCATCCTCATAAAGCCTTATGAAAATGTTAATATAACAGATGAGAAAAATTCAGTCAGTGGATGTGATTAGGAACCCCTAATCATCCAGTTCATCTGAATGAATAGTTAGGAGCTTTTGGTTATTCTGGATCAGAGGATCTGGAACTCGGGCAATTTAGAGTGGAGGCTCAGAGAGGTCAAAGCCAGATAATTGGCGCAAATCCAAAACCTGGTTCTAGGATGGAAAGGAAAATGTCAAAGATTTTAACAAGCAGCAGGTATGGGACATAGGGCAGATGAACTGAAAAGTTTGTATCTAGCAAAAGGGTGAGACAATCAAAAGCCCATGATCCAAGTAGAAATCTGACCAGACAGCATATGTTGCTTCCAAAAAGTATGTCTTGATATGGAGCCTTAGTAGTCTTTTGTGTCAGAGTTATTCTGTCCCGTGGCAGCAGGAAGCAGCCCCATTAGGGGCATTTAAACTAGGCATAAAATTGGAAACACCTGTCCCAGTGAAGGAGCTCGTGGGTTGAGGCAGGCAGAGACTCCTGAGACCTGCCTTAGAACAATGGCCTTCAGCTGGGCTCAGCTGCAAGGAATTGCATTGATTTTTTTTTTGCCATGTGGGTTTTTTTTTTCCCCCCCAGAAAACTGCACATATTCCCCAATTCCCCATGGAGCTGACATTTTCTTAACACCAGATTAATCAAACCGTGTTCAAAGTGAAAAAAACTTTTCTGGTCAAGCTAGTCTTAGTCTCTTGTTAGTAGCAACTATTACTTGGTCTTTTTTATTTTTTTCCCTGACTTTAAAGTATTCCTGAAGTTATGTTTGCTGCCATTCTAATTTCTAAGCTAGATAGGTAGCTTGGCAGCTGTTTTTCTTTGGTAGGTTTTTGTTTTTTGGGTTTTTTTGGTAGCTTTCATTATCTGCTACAATCAGGAAATGGTGATATTTTGGAAGTAATTTATGAAATAGTGGTGATTTGGTAATTACTTTTTGGGGTAGGACAATCTTTATATTAAGGCAGTCCTTCTCACAGCTTTGATCAATTACATTACAAAGGGAAAAAGTGATTCCAGATTTGGCCCTGCATGACTGGTAAGAAACCGTGAATGATAGTTTTAATACAAGATGTTGAAAGTGACTTGGGTGCCTCATTTCGCACCATTATCCAATGATGCGGCCACTGTTTTACATTAATTTCTTATTTTAACTATAAAATTTTGCTAAGTTAACTCATCACGATTACAAATGAACTTTAATCAGACCTGTCATAAATTTACTAATTATTTTGTGGTTTTAACCTCTGCTCAGGTTTAACCTCTGCTCAGAACTTCAAGCTTTAGTTAAACTCTAGGGTGTTTAGTACAAGTATAACTTTTCCCAGTCTTTAATTAGAAACCTAAGTAGCTAATAGCTAATTAGTAGATTAGCTTATTAGTTATTTGCCTTACATAATGTCTATTTTCATTCCTATATATGCTGGATGTCTCTGTACTAGATAAACTTATTTGCAATGTGATACAATTTACTCTTATCACAGATTCCCTAGAACTCAAGTTATGTAGACACAGTGAAGGTCTCCTGTAAAGAAGAAAAGTAACCCTTTTATAACTGATACACAAATAAACTGATAAGAAGTCTCTGGTTATTCATAGGTATGATTTATATTGCCCCCTATTTCAAATAGGTGAAACTTGGTTGTACTCATCAAAGGACTGTAATTTCTTTTGTTTTTGAAATAATGGATTTTGTAGAAAATAATGGCTGATTTGCTACATAAACATTGTGCTCGTGTATCATGATCTAGTTTGTGGATCAAATTTTGAAAAAAATATTTAAGAGAAAATTGCAAAATGGAAAAAGGATTAAGACTTTTGGGTTAGGGTATGAATTCAGTCAGTTTAAAACATATCACTCTGTGTAACTGAAAGTTATTCACTCAGTCGTATCCAACTCTTTGTGATCCCATGGACTGTAGCCCACCAGGCTCCTCTGTCCAGGGAATTCTCCAGGCAAGAATACTGGAGTGGGTTGCCATTTCCTTCTCCAGGGGATCTTCCCAACCCAGGGACTGAACTCAGGTCTCCTGAATTGCAGGCAGACTCTTTACTGACTGAGCCAGCCTGGTGTAATTGGTCTGTTAATATATAAAAACTGTTTTTGATATAACTTTTACCCAGAGGGTGGTCATATCATATAAATTTTAAGAAGGACAAGTTTTCTGTTGCTAATCAGTATGATTTGTATGATTTGTGTGTGTGTATTCACCACACAGTCGTGTCTGACTCTGCGACCCCATGGACTGTAGCCCTAAAGGCTCCTCTGTCCATGGAACTCTCTAGGCAAGAATATTGGAGTGGGTTGTTGTTCCCTTCTGCAGGGGATGTTCCTGACCCAGGGATTGAACCTGGGTCTCCTGCTTTGCAGGGAGATTCTTTAAATGATAATAAACAAAAATACCATAATAAGTAATTGGGGAGTAGCACAAAAGACTATGCTTTTACTGGAGCAGTTTATGGCCTCTATAGCAAGGCAGACTATACAGACAAAAAATTCAGAGGAAAAAATATTCAGGGATTGTTAGTATTCTAGAAATTGAACACAAATTGGGAAAGCATCTTTAAAGATGCCGTGGTTGAACATTTTTTTCTTATCTTCATTTATGTTACTCCTCTGAAATAGCTCTTAATTGGGTGATTTCTTTGCAGCCCTGTGTGTGGTTTGGAATGAGAACGGGATTTGAAATTGAAAGGTCTGAGCTTGAATCTTAAATCCATTGTTTTCTGTTGATTATGTGATTTTGTGTGTGTGCTTGTGTTAACATTGCTAAAATTGAGGCCCACAATCAGAACACCACCTATCACCTCATGACAAAGAAATTTCAGTAATCTCATAACTGCTTGGTCCTTTAAACCCATCTCCCTGATCGTACACACACACTGTAGGCTTTGAGGCATCCACATTTCCAGGGGTTATCTGTGATAGTTCTTTATTTTTTTTTTTTAGCATTGTTGAATTTAGTTATTTTACAGTGTTGTTAGTTTTTGCTGTACAGTAAAATGAATCAGCTATATGTATACATACATCCCCTCTTTTTTGAATTTCCTTCCCATTTAGGTCACCATAGAGCATTGAGTAGAGTTCCCTGTGCATAGGTTCTCATTAGTTATCTATTTAATACATAGTAGCATGTATTTGTTAATCCCAAACTCCTAGTTCACTCCCCCACCTCCCTTCTTTCCTCTTTGGGGTCCATGTTTTTGTTCTATCTCTGTCTCCATTTCTGCTTTGCAAACAGGTTCATCAGTACCATTTTTCTAGATTCCACATATATGTGTTAATATACAACACTTATTTTTCTTTTTCTGACTGACTTCATTCTGTAGGACAGTCTCTAGGTCCATCTGTGTCTCTGCAAATGGCACAGTGTGTTCCCTTTCGTGGCTGAGTAATAGTCCATGGTATATATGTGCCACATCTTCTTTATCCGTTCCTCCACGGGTGGACATTTAGGTTGCTTCCATTTCCGGGCCATCATAAAAGTGCTACAACAAACATTGGGATGCATGTATCTTTCTAAATTATGGTTTTCTCTGGGTATATGGAGTTATCGTTATGATTCTCTGCCTTTTCTTACTGTGGTGAGGCAAAGTAAAATTAACATTAGACTGAGCTCTTTGAAAGCTTGTATACCTTGTGTCTCAGTGCCTGAAAGGTGCCTAAAACATAATAGATATTGTATATACATTAGCTGACCAACTTCGAATTAGAAAACCTGGATAGATACCCAGGCTTGTTTTCAGCTAAGTGTCAAGCCTCTTCTCAGAGAATTTGTTTAGAAACATCACAATTTAGAGTGACAGATAACTTCCCTATTGGTAAAACGAGGGGCCGAAGCAAGATACATTTCTCCAAGATGTTTTGCAGTTGTATTAATGAAAAAAGATTTCTCCCTCCTCCAAACCTCTGTAACCTATTTTCATTTACCATTCCTTTTTATTAATGTTTCAGCCCTGGCTGGACTGTAAGCTCCTGCAGTGCAGGGACTTGGTGTGAACATGGATTGTATTTCCTCTAGCACCTGCCTGGAGCCTTAAGTATACGAGGCCCGCTGGGAGCTTTTGGTGAGTGTTTGGATGGACAGTGGAGCTTGTGCCCCAAGGCGCTTTATTAGCCTCTGAGCTGGGGCTTGTCCTTCTTTAATGTCTCACCCAGAGCGCTGGGTCTGGGCAATGGCACCTCTCAGGTCCTAAGATACTGCAACCTTGCTTTTCTTTATTCTCCTTATGCCTACAGCAAGAAGGGAGGCAAGAGAAGCTTTTCTGTCTTCTCTACCCTCTGCAGGAAAGGCTTTTTAAGATGAAGGGGGAGATACTTCATTTCCCCTATTGGAGGCAGGAGAGAATCTGGTGGAGAGAAGGCTGGGAAGTGAGCCAGCAGTGACATGGGGAAGCCATCTAGTGCTCCCCAGGATCTCGGGGCCAGGCTATTTTATCCTCTGAATCAGCTATGAATTATCAAAATGCCCACAGGCATCATAAGGCAGATTTGCACATTGATTTGGATAATTAAAAGCTGTTCCCAGCAACCAATTTGTATTCAAGCCATTGGGAGTCTTCAGGTGAAACAGTCTTCCTATCATTAGGGTTAATTCTAAGAAGCTGAAGAAAATGGGTTTGCAAGCTTGAGACTAGGAGTTGGAAGGGAGAGGAAAGCAGTAACCAAGTAATAACTAGTCACTACTAGTCTGCCAGGCCAGGCCACTGTGTGCATTGGACCCCAAACAAGCCTGATGAGAAGCCCCTTTTGGGGTACACATACTCAGGGCTCTCCCTGGAACTTCAGATGCAGGGGTTCTGTGGTGGGGTGGGAATCTGGCTAGTTAACAAGCACTCCCAGGGGATCCTGATGATGAGGGTGAGAAACCCTGCCTATCTTTAGGTATTTAAAGAAGCCAGTTTTCAGTGGTCATGTCAGAGAGCACAGGTTCAAATGGAGGCCAGAGCAGTGGCAGTCCAGCCCTGGTCCTCATCACACCAAGTGAAATCGGGGCTTGCTGTTTTCTCCCCTTTGGACGTTTGCTGACATGTGCCATTTTATTTGAAGATGGAAGTAAGTGAATTTCACATAAATTATTTGATGACTATATCAGAAGCTTCCAGCAAATGTGAAATAAATTCTCACCCGATTTGTTTCTTGTGCTGGGCTTTGGATTTAAATTTGGCTCAGGCAGCCTGTAGAGTGGTGTGGTGGTGAGGTATTTTGGCTACTCAAATGAATTAGCCAACATTTGTTAAGATTCAGTAGGTTCCAGGTTTTTGCCAGGCAAACAAATGATGCTTCTTAGACTTCACAAACTCCTTAAGATGTAGTATTATTCTTATCCTTATGGTGAGATGGGAAGGGAAGCACAGAGAGATGACCAGCTGGCTTGAGGTTACACGCCAGCCATTGAGTCCCTGGTTTGGGTACCCTCTGCTGTGTGGTGGGGAGGGTGTCTGAAATAGTTGCTCTGTGTGTACCCTTGGGATTCTTTTTCATAGAATGCATTTCTCTCTCATTTCTTGTTAAAAGTGTTTTTTATACAGATCTATATTTTACAACTTACAAAGTCCTTTCAAATGTCAAATTTTATGTGATCCCCACAATAATTCTGTGAGGCAAGATTTAGAAATGAGAAAACTGAGTCTTAAAAAGGTAATGACTTGTCCAAGAGTTTCAGTTACTCTTTTATTTTACTTATCTTTAAAAAATTAAGTGTTCTGCATCAGTTCAGTTCAGTCACTCAGTCGTGTCTGACTCTTTGTGACCCCATGGCCTGCAGCATGCCAGGCCTCCATGTCCATCAGCAACTCTTGGAGCTTACTCAAATTCATTGCTCATTGAGTCGGTGATGCCATCCAACCATCTCATCCTCTGTTGTCCCCTTCTCCCACCTTCAATCTTTCCCAGCATCAAGGTCTTTTCAATTGTGTCATTTCTTCACATCAGGTGGCCAAAGTGTTGGAGGCTCAGCTTCAGCATCAGTCCTTCCAATGAATATTCAGGGCTGATTTCCTTTAGGACGGACTGCATAGGTAATAAATATATATGGCACAAGTTTCCATCGGTACAAAGAATACTGGTAAAAGCCAGCTGCCCAAGTATTGCTAGCCACCATGTTGCCTTCCCCAGAAGGAAAACCAGCGCTGGAAGCAGCTCTGCTGACCCTAAGCTTGTGGTTTCCCCACTGCTCTGTAGCTCCCTTCAGTAGCTTTTAGGAACCTTCTGTCTGTAGTTTTCACTGTGGTTTGATTACTCAAGGGTCTAGTATTTTCACTGTAGCGACTTAGTCCTATAGATAAAATAATGTAGTGCCTCTTGCTTTGACAATCTTTTCTCACCATCTCTACCCACCCCCAGCAGGCACTGATGTACGAAACATGTACATTCAGCTGTGGGAGGCCACAAAGGAGAAATTTCTTCTAAAAAAAGTAAAAGGGATGGGGGGTAGTGCTGTTCTTGTCTGCTGTGACCGTTGCAGACTTTAGGAAAATATAGGCAGTGGAAAGATAGGACACTGAAAGATGAACTCCCCAGGTCAGTAGGTGCCCAATATGCTACTGGAGAACAGTGGAGAAATAACTCCAAAAAGAATGAAGAGATGGAGCCAAAGCAAAAACAATACCCAGTTGTGGATGTGACTGGTGATGGAAGTAAAGTCTGATGCTGTAAAATACAATATTGCATAGAAACCTGGAATGTTAGGTCCATGAATCAAGGTAAATTGGAAGTGATCAAACAGGAGATGGCAAGAGTGAACATCGACATTTTAGGAATCAGTGAACTAAAATGAACTGGAATGGGTGAATTTAACCCAGATGACCATTATATCTACTACTGTGGGCAGGAATACCTTAGAAGAAATGGAATAGCCATCATAGTCAACGAAAGAGCCTGAAATGCAGTACTTGGGTGCAATCTCAAAAATGACAGAATGATCTCTGTTCATTTCCAAGGCAAACCATTCATTATCACAGTAAACCAAGTCTATGCCCCAACGACTAATACTGAAGAAGCTGAAGTTGAATGGTTCTATGGTTCTATGAAGATCTACAAGATCTTCTGGAACTAACATCCAAAAAAAAAGATGTCCTTTTCATCATTGGGGGTGGAATGAAAAGGTAGGAAGTCAAGAGATACCTGGAGTAACAGGCAAATTTGGCCTTGGAGTATGAAGGAGGGCAAAGGCTAACAGAGTTTTGCCAAGAGAATGCACTGGTCATAGCAAACACCCTCTTCCAACAAAACAACAGAAGACTGTACACATGGACATCACCAGATGACTGATACCAAAATCAGATTGATTATCTGCTTTGCAGCCAAAGATGGAGAAGCTCTATACAGTCAGCCAAAACAAGACCAGGAACTGACTGTGGCTCAGATCATGAACTCCTTATTGCCAAATTCAGACTTAAAATGAAGAAAGTAGGGAAAACCACTAGACCATTCAGATATGATCTAAATCAAATCCCTTATGATTGTATAGTGGAAGTGACAACTAGATTCAAAGAATTAGATCTGATAGAGTACCTGAAGAACTATGGATGGAGGTTCATAACATTGTACAGGAAGCAATGATCAAGATCATCCTCAAGAAAAAGAAATGGGAAAAGGCAAAATGGTTGACTGAGGGGGCCTTACAAATAGCTGAAAAAAGAGACAATAAAGGCAAAAGGAAAGATACACCCATTTGAATGCAGAATTCCAAAGAATAGCAAGGAGAGATAAGAAAGCCATCCTCAGTGGTCAATGCAAGGAAATAGAAGAAAAAAACAGAATGGTAAAGACTAGAGATCTCTTCAAGAAAATTAGGATATCAAGGGAACTTTTCATGCAAAGATGGGCACAATAAAGGACAGAAATGGTATGGACCTAACAGAAGCAGAAGATATTAAGAAGAGGTGGAAAGAATACACAGAAGAACTGTACAAAATATATCCTCATGACCCAGATAACCATGATGATGTGATCACTCACCTAGAGCCAGACATCCTGGAATGTGAAGTCAAGTGGGCCTTAGGAAGCATCACTATAAACAAAGCTAGTGGAGGTGATGGAATTCCAGTAGAGCTATTTCAAACCCAAAAGATGATGCCATGAACGTGCTGCACTCAATATGTCAGCAAATTTGGAAAATGTAGCAGGACTGGAAAAGATCAGTTTTCATTCCAATCCCAAAGAAGGGCAATGCCAAAGAATGTTCAGACTACAGCACAATTGCACTCTTCTCACATGCTAGCAAAGTAATGCTCAAAATTCTCCAAGTCAGACTTCAACAGTACGTGACCTGTGAACTTCCAGATGTTCAAGCTGGATTTAGAAAAGGCAGAGGAATCAGAGGTCACATTGCCAATGTCTGTTGGATCATCGAAAAAGCAAGAGTTCCAGTAAAATATCTACTTCTGCTTTATTGACTATGCCAAAGCGTTTGACTGTGTGGATCACAGCAAACTGTGTAAAATTCTTCAAGAGATAGGAATACCAGACCACTTTATCTGCCAACAAAGGCATGTCTGGTCAAAGCTATGGTTTTTCTAGTAGTCACATATGGATGTGAAAATTGAACTGTAAAGAAAGCTGAGCACCAAAGAATCAGTGCTTTTGAACTGTGGTTTTAGAGAAGACTCTTGAGAGCCCTTTGAACTGCAAGGAGATCCAACTAGTCAAACCTAAAGGAAATCAGTCCTGAATATTCTTTGAATGGACTGATGCTGAAGCTGAAACTCCAATACTTTGGCCACCTAATGTGAAGAACTGACTCCTTGGAAAAGACCCTGATGCTGGGAAAGATTGAAGATGGGAGGAGAAGGGGACGACAGAGGATGAGATGGTTGGATGGCATCACCGACTCAATGAACATGAGTTTGTGTGAGCTCCAGGAGTTTGTGATGGAAGGGAAACTAGGCATGCTGCAGTCCACAGGATCGCAATGAGTCTGACATGACAGAGCTACTGAACTGAGGCAGTGGAAAGAGCATTGGAATAGAGCTTCTCTATGTTTTCATTCGACTGGTTAGGCATGATCTTGGGCCAATTACCTGGTCCTTTCTGATCCTCAGTCTCTTCCTCTGTGAGATGGATGGATTTTGAGGAGGAAATGAGATTTATGAGAATAGGTCCTGGTTCTCAACACCTGTCCCCTTAGTCACATGAAATTGTGTTAGAAGTACTTTTCCCCCTGGTTTAACCAAAAATGCTTGATATTTTTTCTTGTTCACTGGGCTTCCCAGGTGGCACTTATGGTAAAGAACCCTCCTGCCAATGCAGAGATAAAAGACATGGGTTCCATCACTGGGTTGGGAAGATCCCCTGGAGGAGGATCTTGTTGTTCACAGCCACCCTTATAAGCATGTACAATAAAGCAGTGCTCTCTATGTGTGCGTCTTTTTTCAGCATGGAATTTGGTCCTTCAACTCTTGGATAGAGATGACCTATCACATTAATGTCATCTACTGTGTGGTCACTATAAGAAGATTTCTCCCAATTTCTCCATTTATCTTGATCATGGCTCCCTATTTATTGCTTTATCCTTGGCTTTGTGAATTTCACTGTAAGCACTGTTGAGCACATTTATTGGCTTCTTTGCTTGATGTCACTTATCTCCCCCATTAGAATGTAAGCTCCCTTAAGGTAGAGGACATATTTACTTTATTCACTGGTGTTTATCCAGTACCAGCACAGTGCCTGGCACCAGCTTGGTCCCACTGATACCAGTAGAATGGACCATTTTTACCAATGTAGTCAGATATTAGCTTTCAGTGTCTGTCAGTTGGTTTACTTCTAGTTTTCTCTGTTTAGCTGCTTTGTTTGACTTCTAACACTAAGCAAGATAGCATATGAGTGACTAAAAAAAAAAAACAAACACAACACAATGTTGAGAGTTGCCAGTTAAGTTTTATTTCGGGCAAAGTAAGGACTATAACCCTGGGGGACAGCATTTCAGATAGCTCTGAGAAACTGCTCCAGAGAGGTAGGAGGAAGGTCAATATATGAGATTTTGGTGAGAGGAGAGAACATGCAATCACATAATTTTGAAGAAAGTTGCTGCTAGTCACAACAATCAGACCTCACCATGAAGGATGTCAGTGCTTTTCTAGATAAGTTGATGCCAGAATCGGGCTCATAACATCTTCTGAAAATATCTGACTATATGAAGACCTGTTCTGCCAGTTTTTCCCAGAGCACAGAGTGCCTCATTCCTGATCTCCACCCTGAACTCCTTTCAGGGGGTGTTGAAGGTCACCTGCTGTAGCAGCTCCTAATTTGATCCTTGTGAAGTAGACAGCAAAGTACACGTTTGTAGTTGGCATGAGGAAAGAGAAATTTCTCATTTCTCACTGCTATAGCCATGAATCTTGAAGCTGTTTCCCTTAAGAATAGAACTTGGTATTGATAAGGGGCAGTGGTTCTAAAGAAACCCTGCTGGTCGCGAACCACTGTATACACACACAGCCTCAAGTAAATTCCAGGCACTGGTAGTTTAATAATGATATAATTGCATCAAAGCACTTTATTAACATGAACTCATGAAGCATTTTTTCTGGGCCTTATCTATCACTGATTTATTTAGAAAAATGTATTTCTCATCTTTGAATGGTCTACTATGTGAGCATAATTATCCTTTCTGGAATATCAATTTTTATAGAAGTCTTCATTTTACTTCCATTCCAAGCCAGACCAGAACCTGCTTAATGTGCACAGGCTGCAACCACTGGGGAGTATTTATGGCCAATACTTCCTGCAGTCACACTTTATTCCCCAAGTAATGAGAAAACTGGAAAGTGGCTGATAAGTTGATTTAGTCATTTCTGCCCTTGTTTGGCCTATGATGTCAGCTCCTTTCTAGAAGTATTCATACCAGCCTTAATCCACAATGTGTGGCATCATACATAACCTATAGTAGGCTTCTGGTCAGAATGTTTTAATTGAATGAATGGTATTTATTTCATATTCTTGTTTATTGTTAAGCCTGTTTAGCATTAAGCTCAACATATTCTCATTTATCCAATGGCAATAGTCTTTGTTTCTCCTTTAAAAAAAAAAGCAATCTTGTTAGTTTAGAGCCTATTTAAAGTTAGTCATCAATCACTGGGGCAGCTCCTGACAATCAGTGTTGACATTGTATGTGAAATATCTGAGAAGCAGCTCATTAGATGCACCTTTCATTTATTTGCTGTGTTTTCACCAAGCACAGTTGTGATGGAGTCAGGTTGACATAGTTAGTTATAAGCAACTTGGAAACCTATCACCAGTCAAGTGATGTGTCTCATCTTCCAGTCGCTACATTTTATTCTTTCACTTGGAGAACTTTTTAATGGGTTAAGTTCCAAGAAAAGAAGACCCTGGAAGGGCAGCCACAGTGTAGGGTTGAGAGGCAGTGAGGGAGAGCATGGAGGTCCTTGTGGAGGTTTTGTGTTTTCTTTCTTCATTTCAGACTTGAAGGAAGAGAAACCACTTAAATAGGAAGGAAGCTCAAATAGCAAGGAGACTACTTTGGAGGCATTAAATGGATCTTGGGATTTTCACTGTAAGAAGCGGCATTATCACCCTGAAGATCAGGAAAATCATCCGGCAGCTACACACTCTAATTTTTGTCCGAGGTGTATAAACTCCATCTTAGCTAATCCTCTGTTCCTCTGCTTTGTTATCTTCTTTTTTTTTTTTTTTGCACAGATTGTCCTTTTCTTTCACTTTCACGTGGCTCCACCACATGAAACAAAAATGTATAAAAAGAGGAAGCTAAGAAGGATTGAGGCCTCTCCTCTGGGGTCAGCCCGCCCTCACTCCTTGAGAGTTTACTGTCCTTTGTTTACCTAATAAAACTCTGAGCTGTAACACTGGTCTGCCGTTTCAAAGCATTGCTGCAGCAAGACAGAACCGAGGAAATTACACAGTCTCCCGACATATCTTGATTTGTCCCCTCCCTCCCGAGCCTGCCCTATGCAAATTGGGCTATCCACAAAGGGGGCATGTTTGTTTCACCTGAGGTTCTCACTCTGGTCCATGGATTTCCTTTTGTTCCATTTTCACGGGATTTTCCCTTTCTTTGTCTTTTAGCCACCACCATTTTGGACTCCTTTTTTCCTATTCTAACTACCTAACGTTATCATGTACCATCAGAGCAAATAGTTAACCACTTACGAAGGAGAATCTTGACTGGTAGTTGACCTTTTATGTTTAAATGTTCTCAACTAGTTCTTCAGGTCTTTGAGAGCAATGACCATGTCTTATCCTCATGCCTAGCAGAGCACCTTACACTTAGGTCCTCATTTATCTATTGAGTGATATTGAGCACAATGTGTGGGGCAAGTACCATTTTTGATGCTAGAAATCAAATGAGCTGTTCTAATTATTATCAACAATTTAATGAAGGAAGCAGGTACAAAATTTAGTGAGAAACACTACAATTGAAACATCAAGTTTTTGTTTTTAACACTAACAATTGTTCGTAACTAGAAAATTTTTAATGAAAATTAGTAAGCGTGAATCATTTCAGTTATGAAAAATTGTTCTTCCTTATTGTTTCTATGTTTACCTTAGGTAAATTCCCTGGATCTCCCCTAATTCTGTCTACCATGACTGTTATTTCCCAGCTGTGTCTGCAATACTTAACTCTGCTTGGAATTAGGATATATACTGTGTAATATATATTCCAAATAATAGAAAGTTTTTTTATGCCTAGTATTTCTCTGTTCTATATCAAACCATAGCATCCAGTAATATTGTTATTTAATACATAAACCATTATTCCCTCACTGATTTTTCTAGATTGTCAGAAATCTTTGAAAGAATCCTTCTCCTGTTAAACTAAGAGGCTAAGCACATCTAAGCCAGGAAATCATTGATAGTGTCCTAAGCCAACAGCAAAATTGTTTCTATTACATTGTAATAAATAATTGATTTTTTTTCTTAAGATTTTTTTTTCTCCTGTGGAAAGATCTTTATGCTATTTCCTCAGTGTGAAAATAACCCCTGGCTTATACATCATGACAGTTTTCACACTTGGTGGTAACTTTAACATTTAAAACCAGTAGGGTTTTTTTCACTAATTGGATAAGCATTCCCTTTCAAAATTCTTTTAGTTTAAAAAGAAAGTACAAGGAATATTAGCATTACTTGATACAAGGGCAAAAAGAACTTTAGATATGAGTGTTGCTTTTTAATGACTGCATTAAGACACCTGATGCAAAATGATGCCCTTCAATTCTGTTTTTGGTTTTGTTTCATTTACATCCCTATGTCTGGAGAGGAGAGGATGACCTTTTAAGAAATTGGATAAGATTAGATTGATGTCTGCATGTTGTTTTAATAGAAAGAAAATGTGAAAATTCTCTGAAACCAGTCACATGAACCTGGGTCCAGAAAAGGTGATTTCCCTGGGTGTCATCCATTGATGAAATTGAACACCTATGACCCTATGTGGAGAGCTGGTATGGTTTTAGAATGGAGATTACTCCAGGATGACTATTTGTCTTGATTCAGTGGGCTTCCCTGGTGGTTCAGTCGGTAAAGAATCCATCTGCAATGTGGGAGATCTGGGTTCGATCCCTGGGTTGGGAAGATGGGAGGGCATGGAGGAAGAACATGCCATGGCAACCCACTCCAGTATTCTTATCTGGAGTATCCCCATGGACGGAGGAGCCTGGTGGGCTGCAGTCTAAGGGGTCACAAACAGTCGTACACGACTGAGTGACAAAGCACACAGTGGGCCTAAGATTTGTTGATATTGGTGGTTGAGAAATGTTTTAGAAATTCTGTCACTACCAGGGATTTTTGAGTTCCTCTTTGGAAAGGAAAATACTCTGTATACTACTCAATTTACAAAATCTCCTGCCATTGAAAAAAATGTGCTTTACCACTATCCTGCTGATTGTGTGAAGGTTGGAAGTGGTGGATAAACAGCAGAAGGGCAGTCAGGGATTAGGAACTGGGTTTATCATCTTAATATTCTGCAGGAATTGAGGTTTGGTTTCTGGAAGAATGTGCTCAAAAAGAAGCTGGAGGCCTTGTGCAGTTATCTACAAATGCTTTGAAAAGTAATATTCAGAGATGCAAATTACTATTTGCATGAAATAATTCCCATGTTAAAAAAGTCTCTAAGATGCCTTAAGCAGTTACTTTAACTGTTGCTGCTAATGTCTTTTATTATGCAGTTCTGGAGTGGATCCTTGTTAGTAGGACAAAACACAAATACATTGGTGCTATTCCTCCAGACGACAATCACCTTTAGAATATTATGGAATTCACACAAAACACAATGACTTCTGGAGCTGCTTTTCCTATTCTTTAACCTCCTTGTCTTCTCATATTCCCTCTGTAATTTCCCAACAACTAAAAATTATAGCCATAGTAATAAAATGCCCATCTCAGACATAATTTCTCAATGGCTGGCATGCTCTTGCTAACAAATTAAGAGCAGAAAAGAAAAGAAGTTTGGACAATGTTTATTTTTATTTGAACTTAAATTGGCTTGTAAATGAATATATATACTTAATATTTCTCCAGAGGATTCAGGTGGTATCCAGAACAGTCAACATGTGTGGGAGAGATCTAAAATACAAATCTATGAAAGAAGGGAGTGACTAGACCTGATAAATGTTATTTTTTCCCTTCTAAAGAAAAATGCTCAGTAGACAAATATCTCATGCTATCCTTACAAAGAGGAGATGGTCAGTCGTTCAGTCTGATGGGAGAAGTTGGCCTTGTGGTCTGAAGACCTGGCCTGGAATTCCAGGGGATAACCCTGGAAGCCCATGTTGACCTGGGCTTCTCATGCTACATTTCTAAATATGTTATCTGTAAAATAGGAATCTTTTAAGAGTATTTTTACTAAAGTTAGTTTAGCTTACATACATGAAAATGCTTACCATTTTACTTGGCACTTACTAGTAATCAATGACTATTAATTGAATCAGATCCTTTCTATGACTGGCCTCATGAGGGTTGATAGTAGAGGAAAAAAAAAAACACATGTCAGAACATTCAAAGAAAGTCTTTGCTATAAAGACTTCAAAGACTTCCTTCAAAGACTTTGCTTTAGAACATGCTATGCATATGCAAGAGATACTTGATGTATAGGTGTCTTTGTACATCCATATCCGTTTATCCATCTACCTATATATACCAGGTGTCTGTGCTCAGTTATGTCCACCTCTTTGTGATCCTCGGGGCTGTAACCTGCCAGGCTCCTTTGTCTATGGGATTCTCCAGGCAAGAATACTGGAGTGGGTTGCCTTTTCCTTTTCCAGGGGATCTCCCCCACCCAGGGGTCAAACCCATGTCACCTGCACTGGCAGGTGGAGTCTTTGCCACTGAGCCACTTGGGAAGTCGTGTCAGCTATCAGAATGCATGCTGAGTAGCTTCAGTCATGGCCAGCTCTTTGCGACCCTATGGACCATAGCCCTCCAGGCTCCTGTGTCTTTGGGATTCTCCAGGCAAGCATTCTGGAGTGGGTTGCCATTTCTTTCTCCAATCAGCTATCTGCCTATCTGCTTATTTATTTATGTGATAACCTTAATGAAAGCAAATGTTATATAAGGGTAGATTTGATTTTTGAAGGTGTTATTTGGTGCTAGGTGAAGGACAACTCCCCTAGGTAATAGTTTTTAGCAAAAATAAAGGCTACCATAATGGGACCATTGTCTTGTGGAATTCATGTCTGAATATAGCTCCAAAAAAGGGTTCTTAAACTACCTAGAGAAAAGCTACCGCAGTGGAGTTAAGCCCATAGCTTTCATGTAAGGACTACATTGAAAGATAGAATTGAGTATAAAAGGCTCTATTAGGTATATGCATAACTTTATATAATTTAGATATCAGGTATTACTCCAAAGAACAATCCTTAAACTTTTGTGAGGCCAGTCTAAGGACACACAGTTTGATGCTTGTAAACTTTGATCCGTTGAAGCATTTTATTTCTATCAAGCATTTATTGTTAATAGTTTAAGGGAATAATGTTCCCTATCTTACAGAAAACAGCTTGTAAAACCACATTATTGTCATTTTGATGTTTTTTGAAGTGCACAATTATAGGCTTTTCTTCAATCTTTCAGTAACATGTCAAAATGAATCCTATGAGGGAAAGAACTTGATGTCTTGACCAGGAATCTGTGAAATCTGAGTTGATAATAAAAGAAAAATATATCTTTATTCTTGCTTTGTCACTTCTGACCTTGTGGCTCTGAGCAAGTTTCTTAATTTCTGTTTCTTCCTGATTTATAGAAAATGAGAATAATACTAATTCTTTTCTCAAATAATTGTTAAAAATCAAAACGAAATAGTTCATACATGTGAGATTCCTTTATGCTTGGCGCATGAGATGAAACTTACAAGCTATTACTGTGGTTTTAGATAAATCTAGATACGGTTTGTTTACTTTTGCTTTTGTTGTTTTTATTTCTATGTCTCTGGTGCATCAGTGTTTGGATATTTCCTATGCTTTGAGACAAGAGGAATATTCATGCTAAAACATGCATTCTTAAGTGTATAAGGGCAAGATTGTTCAGGATAGCACACAGTGATGGTGTTTGCTGGTCTATTTATGGCTCTTTTAACTGTCAGTTGCCTAGGAGATCATTGGCAAAATCCCAGCAATAACTAGCACCATTTTATCCTATAAAGAAAAAGCTGCAACTGATCTACAGACAATTACTAAATACCTCGTGTAGAAACACCCACAAGATCTTTTTCTTGAATAGAATCTAATAGATTTCTTTCTCCATTGCCCGTTCTATTGTCATATCTCTCTAACACACTGTAGAGGAATTGGTCATCAACTCATCATAAAGGAAACAGTGACTGTGATTCTATATCTACTTAACTTATACCTGTTAAAGAACTTATTGATGGGGGGAGGGGACTTTCTTTTTCCAAATGGTATTATTAAAGACCTGGAGGTTATATTTGTCTCTTTCTTTATCACATAATCAGCTTTAAGTCAAAGCTAATTAGTAGAGATGTAAGGAGATAATTGTGCCTACATGATTAGAGAGTTTTAACCCTTTTGCTTTTACTTTTGCAGGTAAGTGAATATGGCATTGGTCATTGCTCATTGTACTTGCTGTCTGGCCTTTACACATGTTGCCATTTTACGGACTAAAACTCAACAAGGCAGTTAAAAAGAAATATGCAGGTACTGTGGAAACAGTCGAAGGGTGTGCTCTAAGAGATGGTGAGTGTTGTCTATTTTAACCTTACCTCATGATACCTCGCTGGGTAGCCCGACTCCCTTTACCCCTCCTCCCAGCAAAACTGGCTTTATTGGTTTAGTAATAAGCATCTCTAGCCTGCATGGCTGAAAAATGAGATTCACTTTCAGGACTGTTGGATATGCTTTAATGGAGGACAGTTTTTACCAAAAGTCTAAAGTCATTTAGCATTGTTAGTGTTTAAAGTAAAACTGTGTCACAGTATGATCTATTTCACATTTGGCCAGTTTAGAATGAAATGTGGTATATCGTGATACTGCAGTGATGTAATTGTTACAAAATGGTCTTTGTAGCTGAGAGAAATGAAACTGTAGGCTGAAAGAGCCTGAAATCCCACCCAAAGGGAAACATTCTAAATTAGTAATAGTTGCCTAAAGTCTAGAGTATTATTAGATCTCTTTTTTGAATTCACAGTTGTAAATCAAAGAAGTGTAATTGGAGTTTCCTTTTTAAATATTTGAAGACTGTATTTACTATAGTGTTCAAATATTACATCTATTTAAGAAGGGAATTTTAAAGCATTTTAAGCTAAATAGAAATGAATTCCAATTCAACTCACTCTTGAAAGGATGTACTGTCATTAAAGACTTTTAAATGTATTAAGGAACTCTTTAATATTACAGGACTGTTACAGCGAAACTTTAAAAATATTTCCAAAGTTAATTCTCTTGGAGTTAAAAGTGCAGTGACTTTCTTTTTGCTTTTTGAGACTGGGAGTTTGGTTTACTTGCTAGCCATTTCTGTATGCTGACAATGATGATGAAAAAATTCATTATCTGGTTGAAAATTAGATCCAGAAAAGCTGTGTTTAAATAGAAAGAGACTTCTTGGGGTGTTTTTTGTGTGTGTTATTGTTGTTCTTGTTCTTTCCATTTATTATTGAAAAACACTTACTGCATAAAAGTGGTTTTTGAAGAATGTGTTAGTGTTTTTTTCAGGCTGACATACTTAGAAAATACATGATTTCATTGGCTTTGTATTATAGCTTTATCTGTAGTAAGTGAATAGAAATATTGTCATTATCTGTAGAAATTTCTCTTTAGAGAGACTCAGTGTTAGGAGTATTCCAAATGCTAACCTACTTCAGTTTTTGTTTTTTTTTTTCCTAAGAATGTTAGATTCTGTGTATGTGAGGGTGGTTCTTTTAATTCTGACTTGTTATGCTACTATGACACATTAATTTTGGAGGCTGATTAATAGAAAATAAATTCTTTTAAGCACTAAGTTCTATACACTTCACAGTTTCTAACAGCCAATTTCTAAATGCTGGATGGATATATAAAAATCTCATTTTATAATGGTGTTCATTTTCTTCAGTGAAGTGTTACCATTCATACATGGGGAGCTATGATTTATAAATAAATGGAATGTTATTTTCATTAATTTATTTACAGCCTAACTACTTTGACTGCTAATGGGAAACATCCTTTAAAAAATGACATAAAAATTGAACTTTCAAAATGAGACCTTGAGAGCATTGGGAATAGGTTTCAGAACTGTGAAACCTTTAGTTGATCTTCTGGATTCTTAAATCTTGTATGTTATCTTGTTACTGGCATATGCATCAGAAATGAAAATCTCAGTAAACATTATGCTTTTGTGCAATAAATCAAATCATATTATCAGTTCCTAATATCACAGATTTCACTGGGGAACTCCTAACCACATGAGTTTTCAATCTGATTAGAAGCAGTCATGTCTGCATTGCTGAATTGCTGAAATCTGGAGCCTTGGATTTTGGGGGAGATCGAAGTTTCTTTAGAACCGTCTGAAAAGCTTAACAGTCACTTAAAATACTTGGTGAATTTTGCTCTTTTGTTTGGAGTGTATGGTTTACACTGTATCTTCTTGTCAAGTCCTAGAGGATGTCCCAGCCATGTCTTTCCCTTTGATGGAAGCTGACAAATAACCCAAGTTGTTAATCTTGGATGAGCTTTTTAGAGGCTCTCTGGAACTGAGTGGTTTTTATTTGCGATGTGTGTCATTAGCACAGTCCTTAAATGGTCATGATGGCAACGGAGCTGCCTTTCTTGTAGGAGCTGAATCATCATGGTGGCTTTTATGAAAGTAGGACAGTGCCTTCCTTTATTAAAATAATGCCACTGCATGGGGAAGGAAATAGTTATATTTGTGTATTTTTCTATGTCAGGGAGCATTCTCTTCAGTTTCATTCTTTACATTTGAGAACATAAAGTAATCACTCAGTCCCTTTTCTGTTCTGAAATGGATTTGGGGAGGTTACTGCAAGTATGAATAGTTGCTTAACTGCAAGAGGAAACTTGATCCAGGTGGCTGTAGAAGTAGGGTGTTTTTGAGGGCTGGCTGGACAAGTTTGAACTTAGATATTCACCTTTTCAGTGTGAGGTTACTTGATCTGTTTGGGATTATATTTTTTTCATCGGAAATACAAAGTTGCACTTCCGTAAAATCAAAAGATTTTTTTCTGAGCCCTCTAAATTTTTTCAGAGTTTTCCTGTATAGATAACTCAACTTTGCCCACCCCTACCCCCAAACTGGAAGATTGTGAATCAGTTGGCATGGTGTAATTTTCTCCCTCCTTCAGCTGTACCTCTGGACCCTACCTCTGACTGACAGATTTTTCATCATACATGACTGTGCATATTACATATCAAGTAGCTACAAGTAAGTTTAGAAATGTCAATAAATATAAGGCCCAATATCAGTAAATATAAGGCCACTCACAGAGGTTACAAGAACTTTAAGGTGTATTTTCCTTGTAACTTTCCAAGAGGAACAGCTAATGCTTAAGCTGAGCAATAATTAACCCCCATGAGTTAAATACTAATGACAAATTAATGGAAAATCTTAGTGGACAAAACAATAAGAAATTAACATTGAACAAGCTGTAATATAAATTTTTAGTCTGTAGATAAAATATCAGCTCTTTAAAAAATAATTTTATATACCTACCTCTTATTGTCAAAGATAAGGCATTTTATAATTCATGTTGATTTAAAATGTACAGTAGTTGTATTCATTTAGAATTTAGAGCCTCTTTAAAACTTTACAAATTTCATCATACGCAAGAGAAATCATCTAATGAATCCTGTTATCCCAGATTCAAAAATTACCAACATTTTACCATAATTGCTAGTGTATTTTAGACAAGGGGATGCTGAGGTATTTTAAAACAAAATTCAGACACCATGTCACTTACTCAAACACTTTGTGTTTGTCAAATAAGGGGAACATTTTCTTTACAATAATATCCTGCCTAGAAAATTCATAATTCTCTACGTACTCTGTAGTATCTAGTGTATGTTTAAACTTCCCATATTGGCTCAAAAGTGACTTATTATAGCTAGTTTGAACCTGGATCCAAATTAGTTTTTAGTTATTACATTTGATTATGTAATTCAAGACTTTTAAAGTTTAGAACAATTTTCTATTGCTACCCCTTACCTTCTTTCTTGCAATTGTGGACAAAACCTTATCAGAGGAATGCAAATTGATATAGACACCATGGAGAACAGTATGGAGTTCCTTTAAAAACTAGGAACAGAACTATCATATGACCCAACAATCCCACTACTGGACATAGACCCTGAGAAAACCATAATTGAAAGAGACACACGCACCCCAGTGTTCATTGCAGCACTATTTGCGATAGCTGGGATACAGAAGCAATCTAGATGTCTATCAACAGATGAATGGGTAAAGAAGTTTTGGTGGTATGTGCAATGGAATAATATTCAGCCATAAAAAAGAACACGTTTAAGTCAGTCCTAATGAGGTGGATGAACCTAGAGCCTATTATACAGAGTGAAGTAAGTCAGAGAGAAAAACAAATATTGTATATTAACACATATATATGGAATCTAGGAAAATAGTACTGATGATGGAGATGGAGAGATAGAGAACAGACTTGTGGACACAGAGGAGGAAGGAGAGGGTGGGATGAATTGATAGAATAGCATGGAAACATATACATTACCACATGTAATATGGGGATTTGCTGTATATTGCAGGGAGCTCAACCCAGTGCTCTGTGACAACCTAGAGGAGTGGGATGGGAGGGAGGTCCAAGAGGGAGGGGACATATGTATACTGTGGCTGATTCACGTTAATGTATGGCAGAAACCAACACAATATTCTAAAGCAGTTGTTCTCCAATTAAAAATAAATAAACCTGGTCAAGGTTCATGTAGACTAGTCTACATTCTGAATATTTCTGCTTTTATCTAAGTGGTGTCCTTTAATTTGTTCTTCCATCCCCCATACTTAAGCTAAAAGGATTGTCTATGTTTAGTTTTAATATTTTCAGCAAGAATATTTCATAGATGAGACTTTGAAAGATGCTCTTAGTATCCCAACCACATTTCTTAAATAACTAACCTCATTTCGTTTTACTCTTCGAATGGACTTTGTTACGGTAATACTCAAAAGTAATTTCTTTACAGAAAAAATGTTGCCTGTTAAGTTTTCTTTGTAATTAAAACCCTTCAGAGTGAGTCGTTGACTTCAATTAATTGATGCATGAAATACCAGAGGCAGAGTAGATCCTTTAATTTATTTGGCCATGCATAAAGAAAGCTGCCTTCACATGTCTGTCATAAAGTAAATGACCATCCAGTCTGCACCTGCTGCCCTCACCCCGTCCTGTTAGCAGTTATCCTCATGCTCTAGAGAGCTCTTAGTGACACAGACCTGCCATTTAGATCTTTGATGTCCACCAAGGTTTCACTTGCATTGCTCTAGTAAAAGCTAATATTTTTAGGTTTCAGGATAAACATCTAATACATGTCATTTAGGAATAAAATAGATCACAAGAACACATGACAAATGTTTGGTTTGCTTACAATTCTTGCTAGATCTGTTTTGTTTCCTGTATTTCAGTATTTAATTCAACATTTCATTTACCTCTACTCAGCATGAAATTCTCAAAGTTGGGATCATTCTTCATGTGCTTTATAGAAATATGTATCAAAGTGAAGTATATTACATTACTTTGGTCCCAGTGGGCACCACACGAGGATGTTTTGACCTCAGATGGATATCAGATCTGGGGAATATTGTGTGGGTCTCCAGACTCTTGACTCCTGAGGAGCTGCTTAGAAAGACCTAGTCCTGTTGTAGAAGTGGGGGAACTTTAAACATATAATTTGAGATCTAATGGGATTATTGACCCTAGTTTCTGATAAGCTGAATTATATTAAGAATGCCTTCCCATACCCCACAGCATGTGGAAGGAATGGTGGGTAAGGAGTAAAGAGACATTGAGTTCCAATCCTCGATTTCAGGCAACAGAACAGGGTCGGCCAGATCACAAGCTCCAGTTTCATAAGCTGAAATCACTGCTCTTGCCCATGTGTTCTTAGTAAATGTGCTTGACATTCTGAGAAACCTCAGTTTCCTGTTCTGTAAAATGGTGATAATAATAGACCTTGGCCTTACAGAGTTGTTAATGAGGATTCAGTGAGACAATCCACATAAGTGCTTACACAGTTCCAGTCCTTAGGAAATGATCAATAAAAGTCCTCACTGCTATTCTATTATTGATGGTGACTAATGGTTGTTTTCTTCATTAAGAAGTTCCTAGCACATCCTGGCAGAGAAATATCAGTTGTACTCTTGGTTTGTATGGTTCTTTAGCTAATAACTATTTCATTTAAAAAATTGTTCTTTGTATGACAGTCCTTTAATGATAAAAACTAAATTTTAAAAGTTTAAAAACCAGCACATCAGCAGAATCATAATTCACCTGTTTGCTAATGGTTGATTTACTTCAGTAAAGATGGATGTAAATTTTCCAATATATAAAGTCATACATACAAGGCTATATACTTAAGCATGCATATGTAATTGTTTTTTCTTCTAACAAACCCATCTGATGAACCATTTAATTATAGTTAGAACAGCTAACTAGAGAGCTTTCAAATACTCTACCAAACATTTTCTGTAGATATTTCATTTAATCTTTATTACCATCATGTAGTTTGTGTCATTATTATTATCCCATCTCACAGATGAGGAAACTGAGGCCCAAAGTCATATGACAGACCAGGATATGTCTCAGGTCTGTCTCACTCTGGAGCCCTATGTTATCTTCTCTATGCACTCTGCTTTTTGGAGCCTATTGTCATTCAAGGGACTTCTTACTGGCTTCTGTTTGCTAATGTGATATATGTGTGACCCTGAGAGAAGAGTAAGTGTTTGCGTCTTGTGATCTGAGAGTTCCCATTATGACCGGGACACTACAGTTCTGATACCTTGGTTACTGTCAGCTCATCCTTGCGGTGTCCAGCAGCTTTGCCACTTTAGCTAAGACTTTTCTGCCTGGTCAAAAGTTCTAGAAAAAGGATTTTCCGTTATTTCAGTTGAATTGATATTCTGCAGTCATTTAAGAGAACATTTGAAATGTCTTTGTTTTAAAGGCTCCTTTTCATTCCTAACCATTCCTTCTTTTATGAAGAAATGTAGTCTCCTTTGGCAGCACTGTGGTTTATCATATGGAAAGAGAGTTCCCTGTAATGTAGTTTGCATTTGACTTGGATGCAGATTATAGGGAGTGTGCAGCGTGATGCCTTAATTTTGCCCTGTCCCCTGTCCTCCTGTCTGCTGTGAGCCCCTGTCCTGTCTACCCACTTCCTTTTTGGCTTACCTTAAAGTCAGAAGCTCTTAGAATCCTATTGATTTAGGCTTGCATATTCCCTTATTACTAAAGAATACTTTTGGACAGAAAAACCTCTTTGTTTTTTGATGATGTCCTTTTTTTTTTCTACTTTTTAATGACTCAATGAAATGATTACATAATTGGGACTGTAATGTCCCAGAAGGCAAAATATTTATATGGCTTATTTGCATCTCAGGATAGTTTTTTCAAATAGTAGTACTTTTTTAATAAAGGAATAAAGTTACCACAGTCATCTAATTGGTTAGTGGTATTTTGTATATGTCTGTTACAGGTCTCAAGGTGAGAACTTTAGTCCTTCAAGGGAAGGTGTTAGAATCCTCTAGAGCGATGATTTTCAAACTTTGGCACTGTAGGAATCATCTGAGGTACTTGTTGTAAAATGCAGCTTCTGAGATCTTGCCAGTAGTGATTCTGATTATGTGGCTATGGTGCGGGGCTCAGGAACCTATTTTAAAACATTATCCCCCTTGATTCTGTGCTGGTAATCCTCTCACCACACGTTGAGAATCGCTGCTTTAGAGTCCTTTGTCTCAAAACCTTACTTTATTTTCACTGTGATTTCAGAGTGCCTGCCCTTAATGTAGGGATCAGTCCTGAGAATATTAAGTAGTTCAGAAGCTTGTGGACCCCTCCCACCATTGCTTCTCTTTGCAGGGTGTGAGTGTGTGTGTGTGTGTGTGTGTGTGTGTGTGTGTGCGCGCATGCGCATGTCTGTATGTGCGCATATGGTATCTTGTACCTTCATGATACCTCTGTTTTAGAATGATTCTCAATTCCTTCCATAAATCAAAACTCTTATTTCTTCATTAGGTACAGCCAGGTATCTTCAGTAAAAACCAACAGGCTAATTTGAGGTGGGGTATGTATGACGAGGTGGGTGTGTCATGTGTTACCCCTTCCCAAAGTGCCATTTACAAAACCCAGATGGATAACTCTTGTGAAAATTTCATTAAGAAGACAGATTTGGGCAATAGACATGAGGACAGAAATGACTGGGGCCAAGGATCATTCTTTTTTGAAACACCTCCAGTTACACCTCCTAGGGGAGCAAGATCAACCTTCTCAGTGATGCTGCATTATTAGTAAGTAAACCAAACACTGATGATAGCTTTTTCTGGTCAATAATATATGCAGCAGTATATATGAATATTGAACTATTTTGTTATATACCTGAAACATACAATGTCATGTCAGTTATATTTCAATTAAAAAAAAAAAGTGACAGATGCAGCAACTTAGCTAATTGAGTCAAACTGTTTTTTGATGTGCCATGATTGTTTTATAATGGTTGGCATTAAGTTAATCTAGATATTTCTGGAAGATACTTTTGTGTTTTTTTAAAAAAGATTTGGTAGGTATGAAAGTGGAAGGGATTGCAAGAACCCGGTTTGAGAACAAGACTGTCCTTAGGTTAATCAGTGAAGCAAATTCCTGGGGAAATGGTGCTTAATTACATGGTTCTCATATTTGTTGCATGTGTTGGAGATTTTTTTTTATAATAGTACAGTGAATTAAAATGAACTTAAAGCATCTCCCTACACTTGTCCCAGCTCTCCTTTTTGCTATCTTGGAACTAGTCCTTCAGAAAAGGAGTGTTTTGATGCACTCAGAGCCTGGCTCCTCTGCAGGCCAGGCTTGAACACTGCAGAGCTGAGCACAGGAAGGGAAGATGTACCAGTGTTAGGGGAACAATTTGTTTTAAGTAGCCTTTAGGAAGGCAGTGTTTTCCTTCTGTGTCTCTCACATTTTAATGCGGATGGCAAAGGTCAAACCAAATTGATGTTTGGACGTTTGTTTCATTCCTTGATTGTGATATTTCATGTCTCAAGGATTGTTTATAGTTTTCAAAACAGTTGAACTTTTTAGTCTTTTCTGACTATTTATAAAATTATATTGTGTATATAACTAGCACTATAAATCATACATTTTATAAAAAAGATTGATAATTACCAACAGATGCCCAAATACATCTGAATAGGAGCTATCTAAATTTCTTTTTTTGCATGACATAAATAAGATACCTATGAACTTTCAGAAAGGCTGGTATGGCTTTATATGTGACCTTTGTGAGAGAGAGTGTATATTTTTGTCATAACCAGGATGATAATTAATCTCCATGAACATATCTAGGTTGCTAGACCCTGTGAGGGCAGGGACATGTTTTCATTTGTCTTTTCTCCCCTGAAACATCTCTAAGGACAATATCATAGGGACCTTGACTAAACAAATAAGGGAACAGTGGTTAAAAGAGATAGCACTTTACCATACTATGATTAAGAAGATGATGTACTGAGATTGTTTTAATCAATCACTTGATTGAATGACTATATATTCTTTGAAATCCATCATTTTCAGTGGGATAGTGTGAAGAACTTCTTTATCCTTAACATGGCTATGTTGGTCTTTTAACAAATATACTTGTCATTGGCCACATTGAAATGTGGTATTTTATTTTATTTTATTTTTTTGAAATGTGGTATTTTAATGGCACATGATAATACCTTGTTCTTTGCATGGCAGCCTAACTAGCAAAATCAGGCAAGTCAGTTAATGATAATGAAATGGGATAAAATGCTGAGTAAAAGAGTTAATGCATGCCTATTATAAAACTAAAAAAAATCAGCTGACTTCAAATTTGCAATTCTAATCCAAAAGACTATTGTCTGAACAGTAATATACCCAGATTCAACATATTTAAAGAAACAACATTACAAAGGAACCGTGCTTTGCAAATAAAAGTTTGTGTTTTCTTAGGAAATTCTCTTGGACCTCAGAAATGTGTGAAGAGCAATTCTAATTCTGTGTGGAAGGCGAAACACTTCTATAGTGACAGGAAGAAGGGAGGAAAAGGTCTGAGAGTAGAGGTGGAAATGAGAGGCTTGGGGAAAAACTGGAAGAGAAAGGAGATGAGCGGGAACTTCGGAGTTAGGGACTGTGGGTGCATCGTCAAGGATCTGAGGATGATAATGGATGTTCCCACAAGGGGAGGGCACTCCTGCAGATGCAACCTTTAAAAATACTTTTCTTTTCCTGAGAGATGCTGGAAGTTCTATTGTCTGAGACAGAGGAGTGAAGTTGTATTGATTTATAGCAACCGTAGTTTCTGTCTTGCTGAATTTTTTATGCTTTGTCCTCAATCCCTGGATTATGATTTAGGACACTACTTTTCCAAATTTGTGCATGAGAATCACTTAGTTCGTTCAATCGGTGAAGGGGACCTGGGCATCTCATTTAAAGTAGATGACTACCACGCTAATCAACTGAAGCTGTTTAGTAGGTGAATATTATCACACAAAATCCTAAGCAAAGGAGCCTTCTCACTGTTCTCTATAAACTCCTCAGTAGAGGAGTACCTTGTAGAGGATACCAAAGTGAAATAAGAACAAAAGCTGAATGATCGTGGATACATTGAGTTCCTTTGTAGGATTTCATTTCATACGTTTTTGTGCTTACTTGTGTCATAAACCCAGAAGAGCAGAGCCTGCACACATGGCTTCCTAGGACTTCAGTTTGTATGTCAATGTGGTTGACTTTTGGAATTGAGGGTTGGAAGTGTAACTGAGTGAGTACCAGGGCAGCCACAGTCTGAGTATGCCACTGAAAGGATTGATCTCAGATGCAGATTTATTATGAATCACTTGGGTCAGTTTTTTCACAGCCTGTTTTGTATTCAAAGATAAAAACAAATTATTCCTGCAACAAGTCCTTTCTTGGGGAGAACTTAACATCAGTGGTAGTCTGTCTAAATGTTGGTAGAAATTATAAAGAGACAAATATGTGGCACCAATGGGTGAGAAATAAAAGACTCAGGCCCTGTTCCTCCATCTGCTTCTTCTAAACTACTCCACAGCCAAACAGTTCAGCTTTTCACACCTTGTGATTTTCTCCTTTAGAAATTAGGATGATCTTTTTTTTTTTTTCAGTCTTGGAAGATTTGTGTAAGGAATACCAAATAAAAGTTCAATGTGCTTCTTATCTGGGAAGGAAGGTTCTCTTGCCTTTAAAGTAATTAAAGTTGAATAAATTGAGCCATAATGAAAAGGAGAGCTATTATTTATTTGGAAGGTTTCCTTGAAGTCATTTTGAAGAAAAGTGAGAGAATAAGTTTCCTCAGAGATAGAATGCTACACAGGTTTCTAATTATGAAGAAATAATAATTATAAAGAAATAGCACAATACAATTAATTTTGCCTTGCTTATTTTAACAGTGGTTTGTTTGAGCTTACCTTCAGTTATTTGGTAGCAACCAAACAGCTCAAAACATAGGAAAGGGTTTCATTCATGATTCTGCCATTAAAAATATTATATAAAAGGAGTTTGCAGAGAGTACAGTAAGAAGAGTTCCATGTTAAACTTTGGTGGTATCACCTTGGTCTTTCTCCAAATACTAAATCATTCATCAGGAGAAGCAAAGACTCACTTTTGTGTGCATGCATGAATTCATTCATTCAATATTGAGCTCCTTTGTGTGCCAGTCACTGTGCCCACCCTGGTCATATAAATTTGGAGCAAGCAGTTTTGCTATTCTTGAAATCTTGGGACGGAAGGGCAGTTGCCAAGAAAAGAAAAAGAAAAAGAAAATACGTACACACCATGAATCTGTCCTTAATTCAGATTACATCAGCTCCAAGAACACCTATTAAATGCCTTTTGGAATAGGGATTTACAAAGACAAGTTAATTATTAAAGACAAGCCTCTAGAGTCTTTTAAAGAATTCATAACTAACGGTTGCCTCTCTGCTTGAGGCTTGACGTCTTTTAACTCTTTGCCCCCACTTCATGTTATAATTATATAACTACAAATTTATTTTTTCTTCCCCTCATTCTACACTTTGTACTGAAATTTGCAATAAGATTATAGAAATTTCCTATCTAATCTAAGTATTAAAAATTACCTGCAGTGCTTTTCACAGTACTTCATAAAAAGGCAGCTGTTATGTCTTTGTTTGGTCTTGGATCAAACTGTTGGCCTTTTCTTTTCTGCTGGAGCCCAGTGTACACAAAGAAAAACTGAGCACTGCACTGAAATTGAGACTGGCTGTTATGAGTCATGGGCTGTGTATTATTTCAATGAAAGCTTAAGCAAGAGGTCAAATGGCCAATACTCTTAGAAGCATGGTTTTCAAACTATAATGTGTCTTCCAAACATGTAAGGATCATCATCCTGTAGCTTCTGATTAAGCAGGTCTGGGTGGAGCCCAGGAATCTGCTTTTCAACACACTCTCCAGTGATCTCAATAGTGCTGGTTCATTCAGTAGTGAGATTCTACAACCCTGGTTTAAGTCTTAATTTGAGGAATCAGTTTTAAGTTCAGATGGTGAGGAATCTGCCGGCAATGTGGAAGACCTGGGTTCAATCCCAGGATTGGGAAGATCCCCCGGAGGAGGGCATGGCGACCCACTCCACTATTCTTGCCTGGAGAACCCCCATGGACAGAGGAGCCTGGCGGGCTACAGTCCATGGGGTCACAAGGAGTTGAATGTCACTGATGACTAAGCACAGCACACAGTATAGTTTTATAGGATAGTGACCTTGAAGTGTTAGTATTGCTTTGGGTACATGTGTGCATAGCTGTTCAGTCGTGTCCAACTCTTTGCCACCCCATGGAATGTAGTCCACCAGGCTCCTCTGTCTATGAAATTTTCCAGTCAAGGATACTGGAGGGGGTTGCCATTTCCTACTCCAGGGTATCTTCCCAACCCAGGGATCAAACCCACGTTTTTTCAATATCCTGCATTGGCAGGCAGAGTCTACCACCAAGCCACCTGGGAAGCCCAGGCTTTGGGTGGAAGTGTTAAAATTGCCCTGTCTGTACAAGACAATTACAACCTGCTGTTGATCTGAACATTTTGCCACTTTGTGACTATTGCAGGAGATAGTGCTCTCTTTTACAAAAGAAGGAGGGTTTACAGGTTCCTTCCTGCCTTCTACTATTAATCCCATCCTTTGGAGAAGACATTGTTAGATTTCCCAGTTCCTTTTAAAGATACAGTTATCTAGGTTTGTAAATGTCTTTGCTAATCCCTGTAGAATTCATCTTACTCTGTGCTGATGTTTTAGAAAGCTAAACTCAGTTTGCATTGGGTATTATCTATATATTTCTGTGATCAGTTCTGTTATCAATATATCATTAATAATCTTAATGATTAAGTTTTTAAGTAGTAGTACTTAAATGTACATAAATGGGTCAAGATTCCTACATTTTAATTAATGTATATTTTTTTAAATTGAGAAACCATCTTTCATACTAACTAATTAAAAATAAAGTTGATCAATTAATTTTTTAAAGGAAAGTCTAAAATGAAACACTTTACCTTATTAGTACCTTTTCAATCATCCTACAAATATGTAGGAAGATATGCCAGATATCAGGTTAGTCTTTGGAGAGAGAACATGTAAATAATAATTTTTATTATTCTTAATCATATTTTTTAATACAGTGATCAAGAAAATAGAAAGTACCTATGTTGAAGTATATAGAAAACATAGCAATATAAATAATTTTTGTATATACATATGTGTGACTTATGTATCAGGTAGTGTATCTCTTACACTTTTCATATTGAAATTTTTTTCCTCTTTGTTTTGGTAAGAGCACTGTCTTCCTATTTCCAGTCTAACGATCTTTCATCTCCAGTGTGGATACCTTTTATCAGTGTGTTTTCTGACGCTGACTCAGTCTGGCTCACACATTGAGGACAGTTATTGTCTCACATGACTGAAAATCCAGAAGTGGGACAGACTTCAGATCTGTTTGATACATTAGTGCAGCAATTTCATTAAAGATCAGGTTCCTTCCTTAAATAAGGACAGTTTTTCCATAAGTCTCCCACCATACTTCTCTTTGACTTTAATGGGCCCATGTGAATCCTAACTACTAGCAGGGCAAATGGAATGATCACGATAAACATGTTCTGATCACTTCCAGTAAGGTAGAATGGATGTTGGGCAATTAAAGTGGCCACTAACCTCATTCTCTGCCAAGTTTAAAATGTTAAATTCCCTAGGATTGTGTTCCAGAATCTCTTCCTTTCTCACTGAAGCCTCTCTAACTTGATCCACTCTCATGGCTTAACTACCCCCTATGTGTGATGATAGTTCCCAAATCAATATATTCAATCCAAAATCTTTTAGAATTTCATATGTATGCATTCAATTTCTTCCTAGAAAGCTCAATTTAGAACTGCTAACAAAATTCCAAATTCAAGATAATCCAAATTTGGGCTTTTTATCTTGACCTAAAATTCCCAACTCCTCTATTCCCAACATAAACTAAAACCCCAGGCATCATTTTGAACCTCTCAACAATCAGTAGCCACATGATGTTGATTCTTCCTTCTTTTTCCATGGTCTGTTGTCCTTCTCCTTCCCATGTTTCTACTGCCTCACGCGGGGCTCTTGCTGGTCATGAGCATTGTCTTTTAACGATCTCTCCATCTCCACTCTTACCACTCTACCTTGCAGCTTCTTCACATCTCCTAACTCAGCTTCCTAAAGTCATATCTGAATATGGTATTTCCTGCTTATGGTCAGCAGCTCCCCTTTGTCAAGTGAAATTTCTTACCCTGATATATTGTGATTGTCCATATCCTGTCCTCATGTTGTGACTGTCTTTCCTACTACACTCATCTTCAAAACTTGCATTTCAGTTGACTTTTCTTATTTTTTTCCCCCAAACATGAAGGGCTATTCCTGATAATGCCTGGGTTTATGCTGTTTCACTTACTTTTATGTCTCAGCTCTGTTGGTATCCTCTTTTGAAGACCTCACAACTCTTATTCCCTTTACGTCCTCAGGAGAAGTGAGGAAGACAATGTGGTGGTGATGGTGGTGATAATTAATACATACTGTAATTTCAGGCTTACTCTGTGATAAGCACCATTCTAAGTGCCTTATGCCTATTAAGTCACACAAAAGCTACCTATGAAGTAGATGCTATTATGTTTCTATCTTGTTGATGAGGAAACTGAGTCCCAGAGAGATGAAGCAACCTGCATATGGACTCAGAGGGAATGAGCAATGATGCTGGAAATTTTTTTTTTTTTACTAAGATATATACAGTATATTTAAAACTATTTTATATTAGAGTATAGTTGATTGACAATGTTGTGTTAGTTTCTGCACACTGGGATTTGACCTTAGTCTGGTTCTTGGATCTGTACTTTTGGCATCTTACCTTACAGTATGTCAGTCATTTGATCAGTCTTTCCTTGGGCATTATTGTATGTTAGATATTTTTACTCATGTACTGCAAATATTTCACTGCACCATCTTTTCTGTCTTATTTCTCTAACTATACCAACAGTTCCTTGAAGGCTGGAGTAATTCTTGTTCATATACGGTCCTAAACTCAGTAGGCACAGAGTGTTGGTGAGGTGAGAAAGGACTGGAAGGAATGTCTGGTGTAGTATTTATGGATAAAGCAATGAGTCATATATTTCTCTTAAATCCTTTAAAACTGTTACTGAGCTTTTTATTTGTAGTGCTGAGGTTTTGATTGAACGGTCTGGTGTCCAGGAAAGAATGTTTCCTGAATTTTGCAGAATTTGAAACTTAAGAACAGATGTTTATTCTGGACACATAACCCAGGTTCCCTCATTGTATATATTTCTTTATCAAACATAGATCAATCTACAAAAAGACATATGTGGATGTTCACTGTGGCCCTAGTCATAATATTAAAAAAAAAAAAACAACTGGAACCAGACCAAATATCTACCAAATGAAGGGATAAGCCTAGTGTAGTATATTCACATAATGGAATGTTGCTCAGTTGCTCCGTTGTGTCTGGCTCTTTGTGACCCCGTAGACTGCAGCAAGCCAGGCTTTCCTGTCCTTCACTGTCTCCTGGAGTTTGCTCAAATTCATGTCCATTGAGTCGGTGATGCTATCTAACCATCTTATCCTCTGCTTCCCCCGTCTCCTTTTGTCTTCAGTCTTTCCCAGCATCAGGGTCTTTTCCAATGAGTTGGTTCTTTGCATCAAGTGGCCAATGTATTGGAGCTTCAGCTTTAGCATCAGTTCTTCCAATGAATATTCAGAGTTGATTTTCTTTAGAATTGACTGAGAGTCCAAGGGACTTTCAAGAGTCTTCTCCAGCACCACAATTCGAAAGCATCTATTCTTCATTGCTCAGTTTTCTTTATGGCCCAGCTCTCACATCCTTATATGGTTACTGGAAAAGCCATAGCTTTGACTATATGGAGCTTTGTCAGAAAAGTGATGTCTTTGCTTTTAACATGCTATCTATGTTTGTCATAGCTTTCCTTCCAAGGAGCAAGTGTTTTTGTTTGTTTGTTTGTTTAATTTCATGGCTGCAGCCACCATCAGCAGTGGTTTTGTATCCCAAGAAAATCAAATCTGATATTGCTTCCACTTTTTGTCATGGAGTTTGGGACTGGATGCCATGATCTTAGTTTTTTGAATGTTGAGTTTTAAGCCAGCTTTTTCTCTCTCCTCTTTCACCCTCCTCAAGAGGCTCTTTAGTTCCTCTTCACTTTCTGCCAGCAGAGTGATATCATCTGAATATCTAAGGTTGTTGATGTTTCTCCCTGCGATTTTGATTCCAGCTTGTGATCATCCAGCCTGGCATTTCACATGATAATGGAATACTGCTCGCTAATAAAATAAGAAAGAATGAACAATGGATACCATGCAATTACATGGATGAATATTATCATAAATACATTATTTTGAACAAAACAAGCCAGACACAAGAGTACCTACTCTATAATTCCATGTATGTGAAGTTGTAGAACAAGCAAACTTAATCTTCTATAAATCTAACCACTGGTGGCTTGAGTGAGTGAATTGGAGTTATTAGGAAAGGGACAGGAAGAAACTTTCATGGAGATGCTTTATAATTTGATTTCAGTATTTACTTGGGTTTAGATGATTATCAAAACCTGTTGACCTGAATACTCAAAGTCTGTGCATTTTCTTTTATGTTAATAATATCTCAGTTTTAAAAAATGGTAGCCATAACTAGCAAGGGAAGGTGGGGGTTGAGAGAAATTTCTTTTAAGGTGAGAAATATAGCAACAAGTTCATATTGCTAGTAAAAATGATTGAGTTGAAGGAAATATATTGATGAATAAAAGAGAAGGGGTATTAGTGAAGTCAGGTACTGGAGTAGGAAAGAGGATGAAATCAAGTGCACAAGTGAAGAGTCTACTTCTGAAAGGTCATGGATATGGCAGGGTCAAGGTAGGAGATGTGGTTGAAATGATGAGTGAATGTTGTGATGTTTCAAGTCTACACAAGTCTGTTTTGATTTTTCCCCAAGGAGAAGCCAGAACAATAGATGATAGTGAGGGTAGAGGAGGAGGTGTGAGAAATTTGAGGAAGTGTAGAACAGTGGCTGTCAAAATGTATCAGAAGCATAAGGCATGTTAAAACAATTTTGCTGGGCCCGCCCCAGAGTTTCTCATTCAGTAAGACTGGGAAAGACCCTGACGGTGTGCCAAGAAGTTTGTAGATGATGCTGATCTGGACAAGGTCCTAAGAGCCACTGGTGTAGAGCTTGCATTTTTATTACCGAGATAGTCATGCTTTGAATAATAAAATGGTTCACTTGAGGTACTAGCACTGTTATAAGCAAGTAGCCCAGGCTGCTGTCTGCAGTCCAGCATATTCCTATATGTCCTAACTTGAGTAGGGGGGAGCACTTGATGGCAGTGTGTGCTGGAGGTGAAGTAGGGGGCAGGCACTAAGAGGGAAAGTTGGGAGAAAGGTGTTGGGGTAACTAAAGCAAATCTTGCTGAGATCACCTTGGGTTATTGTGCTCTGATGAATAGATGTGAACAAGAAAATGCTTTTCCCTGTTCAGTATGCACGAGCTGAGCTTCGGATTATAGGAGGGCTTTGTTTTGTGTCCTACTATGAAGAAGGGTTGCTCCTAGTATTTTAATGGAGGTGTGATCACATTTTGTAAAAGGTTGGTAATTATTTTGTTTGCAAGCACATGTTTTCCTTTAGACCTAGTATGTATATTTCATTCATATATATACACACACACACACATATATATATAAGATCTTGCAAGTGTGATTGCAAAAATATCCATGAAATTAATATTTAAAGGCCTTTGAATTAAATATAATCTATTGGAAAGCAGTGGTGAAATGGGACTTGAATTATAAATATAGTATACCCATTCATATACCTGTGGATTCCCAGGAAAAACTAGAAGGAAACATGCTAAATATTTGTTGTGGCTTTTCTCCGAGTTGTATGACTGTATGTAATTTTAATCTTTTTTTTGATGCTTATAAAATTAGTGTAAGTTATTTTTATAAATCAAAAAAGCAAACTCTGTAATAGCTAATATAGCATAATAACTAACAATGTACAAACTGAAATGTTTTTAATGAACTGACCTTGAGTCCTGGGTGCTTCGGATATATCTATGATCAAGAAAAATAGCCCTGTTCTTTCAGAATTTACATTCTGGGACATCAGTGATGAAACTCACTGCATCTTAGTGAACCTAGTGATCCTATTGGATATTTTGGTACAGGATAACTGCAAATTTATATTTTGGTTTGAAGTACTGTTATTCAGCTTTATATTTGGTTTTTTTATGTTATAAATTTCTTGATTATGGACTGTGACCATTGTAGAAATTGTCATTTATAATAAAAAATGCTGTATTTTTGCCTAGAATAAATTAATAAATTTGTATACTCAATATTAAAACAGAGTATATAGTAAATATTTTAGGTTGGAGTTTATTCATAGATATGAGCAAAAGTTCCCCAGAGTCTAATATTGAATGATACCGCATACGATCAGGTCTTTGATTTAAATATTTGAACAGCTTCCAGCATATGGGGTATTGGTCTAAATCATGAATAAATAAAATTTTTTATAAGAATTCTTTCTTCCTTAACATTGAGTTTAAAAGTACATTTTTTGGCAACAAAAAGGTGGACGAACATGCTTCAAGGAGCCTTGAAAACCTAGGCTAAGTGAAAGAAGCCAGGTGCAAAAGGTCAGCATATTATTCCATTTAGGTGTAGTATTTAGAATAGGAAATCTGTAGAGACGTAAAGTAGGTTCATGGGCTATCTGGGACTGGAAGCAGGAGCAGAGGAGATCCTTGCTTAGAGTGTGGGGTTTCTTTTGCGGGTGATGTTCTAAAACTGTGGGCATGGTTATACAACTCTGAATACACTCAAACTATTGAACTGTATGTTTAAATGGGTGAACTATATGGTATATAAGTTACACTTCAATAAAACTGTTAACAAAAATTGTTTTTTAAACATTTCTCCTCATCTTAAGAGCCTTTCGTTTGCTGTGTGGTACATCTTCATCTTCTCTGGTTGATTGATGCATGACCACATGCACCCTCCGCAGGGCCCTTCCCCACTCACCGTCCACTCCACCCCACTCTCCTCTATGGCATGTGTAAATGTGCCTGAGCATTTGTACTTTGAAGTGAAAGGGTACTTGGCCTCAGGGACTTTCTTGAATAGAATTACCTTTGGGAAACATTTTAATTAGCTGATGGGCACAGAAAATCCAGATGGTATCCATTTCACATAATTAAGTACTTGGAAGTATTTTCCTAATTCTCCACCCTCTCCCACACCTCTTCATTTCCTGTACTTGACTTTTTGGGAGTCCACTAGAAAAAGCACTCAATACCTAGTTTCTATTTCTCGGTATAATTTCTCATCCTATAAGAAAATTTTGATTAGATGCCCAGAGTTTTGAAAGGATAACCCAGGAACCAACAGAATCAGAATTATCTGAGTAACTTATTAAATATGCAGAGCCGAAGTCCAATTTGCAGAGATTTGTGGAGTTTACCAAATAATATTTTCTGAGTCAAAATTTTTTTTGTAAACTGGAGATACGAATTTTACCAAGTATTCCTTCCCTGTTGGCTCAGATAGTAAAGCAATGCTAGGAAACCCGGATTGGATCCTTGGGTCAGGAAGATCCCCTGGAGGAGGGCATGGCAACCCACTCCAGTATTCTTGCCTGGAGAATTCCATGGACAGAGAAGCTTGGCAGGCTATAATCCATGGAATCACAAAGAGTCTGATACGACTGAGTGACTAACGGTTTTACTTTCTTACATTCCTTCTGTCCTCCCATGGTTTTTATCTGTGGTCAAATTTGAACATTGGTTTACTAAAGATCTGGTCTGTCTGTGATGCTCAACTATTGTTTGGGTCTTTCCTGTTTCATTTGGTTGGATCTTTCTGGGTATTAGGAAACTTTTTTTTTCAGTCTTTGCTTCATGAAGACTTAGGCCAAAATGCTTATCTGAGAGATTTATTTACTTTTGAAGACTGCTTCATTGTTTAAATATTTCATAGTTCAGTTTAAACATAGTTTAGTTTTTCCCCCTCCAAAGATCTTTAAGTTTCTTTTCTTCCCCCAACTGTTTTAGAATGAATAATGTATTTGCATCATTAAATCTGGAATATAAGTAGCATGGAATTTTAATTTTAAAATTTCATTTGGTTTATAAGACTATTAGCATTAATAAAGACTAACATTTACCATGTAACTTCTAGAAGTTAAGCCTATTTTAAAAATACCTTTAAAAAATTGTTACTGTGTTTGCTGCAGAAAGTTGGAGATGGATGTCTTTATGTTTGTGTGAATAAGATCAATAAGAAAAGGTATTAGTTTGTTTATATATACATATAGTTCAAGAACATTTTCTTTTTTAACATCCCATGGCTTGGAGTCTTTTTTAAGAAGAAAGTCTGTGGTTGGATTCCAGAATAGAATAAGAAAAGTCTGAAAATCAATTTGGCTTGTAAGATTTGGTCGTACTGTTATTACTATTAATCATAAATTTTAATTGAAACTTAATGTTAAAACTGATAAGCAACTCTTCTTCACTGTTCTTTTTATTAGAGTATGAGAATTAACCTTCCCATTGCATGTGTCGGTATCACAGTCAGGGAATTCCTATTCAGAGATACTGTGTCTAGTGGTAAAGCTTCTCCCAGTTTGCACAACTGGAGCATCAGCCTATAAGACACCATATTTTGTATTTGTTTTTTTTTTTTTCAAATTTCCCTTTTCAGTCTCTGGGTAGGCACCTTTCTTAAAGAGGGTCCTTCCTGTTTCATGGGCTTCCCTTATGGCTCAGCTGGTCAAGAATCTGCCTGTAATGCAGGAGATCTGGGTTGAATCCCTGGGTTGGGAAGATCCCCTGGAGAAGGGAAAGGCTACCCACTCCAGTATTCTGGCCTGGAGAATTCCATGGATGGGAGACTCCGTGGGATCACAAAGAGTCGGACACAACTAAGTGACTTTCACTTTCCTGTTTCATTGGTTTCCTTTCTTTTTTCTTCTTCATTTTGCCAACTCAATTCTACTTCCTATATTCTCTCTTAATTATAACTTTCCCAATCATCTCCCATTTTAGTCTCTAAAACAGTTTTTAAATGTGCTACTTAAAATTTACAACTGCTTTAGATAGCATGTGCTCAGCGTGCCAGTTACGCTCATATTTTCGATGCCATCCTGTGTTATCATTTCTCCTTCAGTGAACACAAGTCAAGAATGCTGGACACAGTTCTGAATGCTGGAGATACACGGTGAATCAGAAAACCACAGGCTCTGTGCCAGTAGCTTACATAGCTAATTATAAATCAGGACCGCAGATGCACAGATTTACTCATAGGGATTACAGGAACCCTAGGTGGGGACACCTAACCCACACTGGTAGAGCTGTACTCACAGGTGACTTAGCAACATCTGCCCCATCTGCTGTCTTCATCCCTCTCCCCCAGAGGACTTGCGTCCTCTGTTGGTGTCCCTAAAAACCCCTTAAGTAAGTCTGTCATGGGATGGAGCACAATGTTAACTCTTCCCCCCCAGAGATAATTCCATCCATGTGCCTGGGGTGAAACTCCAGGATTCCTTGCCTATTTGCCTGGCTCCACCCACATCCGATGAGAAGGACTAGAAATAGACTTCCCTTTGCTGCTCCATCACTCAGACTTGGTGTGACCTGGAGCCTTCCTAAAATTGGAGGTGTCAGAATCTGCAATGAACACTGGGTTCCTGAACAGGTGTAGCCACGGGAGAGGCAGATTTTAGCTTCTGAGATGTTAGAACTGAGGGCAACTTGGATGAAATGTAATAGAATCCAGTCATAGTACAGATGATGAAACTGAGACTCAAACATTGAATGAATTCCCCGAATTTACATAGTAAGAGTCACAGCCAGTATGATTACTTATGTCTTCTAATTCTTCATTTATTCTGCTTCTTTCTACTATACTGCTTTGAAATTAGTTGTTTATTATTTTTGATTCTCGTGGGTTCTATTACCAGACTGAACTGTATCCGTGATATAGTTAAGTAAATTTCACCTTTACAAATGCAAAAATAGAGACACGTGTAAAAGTATATTGGTATATAGTTTCAAAATAATTTTTTACTTGATTTCAAAGATAAGGGAAAAGTACCATTAGGGTCATCTTATTGTAAATTCATTGTATAACCATCTAGTAATTTCTCACAAGCTTAACTTAGAAATAGGAACATCTCAATTCTGTGGGTGTGTGATCATTGGAAGTTGCTTGAATTTCATGTTTTTATTTGCACAATAGTAATATTGAATCTATGATCAGAGGAAAAGAAGTACTTTCAATGAATTAAAGATTCCTGTGTTTCCTTTATGTCTGTTATTTAAGCCTTTTTCTTAATTATCTCTGATAATAAACAGCCTAGACTTCTTTTAAGAAAATAATGTAATGAACCGCTGCCTACCTGTAACTCGGTTATCAATTCATTGCCACTCTTGGTTCACTTGTCTTCCCCATCACACATGATGTTTATTTATTTGTTAACATGTTGCTGGAATTCTTTAAAGCAAACCCCAAACATCCTTTTATTTCATCCATTAATACTTTTGTATGTATCTCTAATAGAGGAGGACTATAATATTTTTTAAGTTCTGTTATTCCATATAAAAGTAATCCTTTGATACCATCTAATACCCATCCACTCAAATATGCTCAGTTGGAAGAGCAAAGGTTTGAATGATGAATCCTCTAGTCTGGCTGCTTGATAAAACTTCACTTTCATTGTATCCTTTGCTGTGTAAGCCTGGCCATCACACACATCACCTGCAGTGGTTTCTGGGTATTTTCTGTTCTCCCCACTGACTTGGCAATTTTCTTTTTTCTCTCTGTTTCCTGAATTTGCCCATCTTGGATCTCTGAATGCCTCATACATTTTCAGTACCTCTCTACTTACCTCCATTGTTGGTGATAAATTTTAGCAATGCTTCATCATTGCTTATTTAGGGTGTTAGTTTAATAAGAAAAGACATCTCTAGAAGCATGCAGGTGGATGAGGGGGTAAAAGTACAGGGTCTTTGCATTACCAAATTGAATTTGGGCAAGTTTATTGAGTACTTTGAGTCTCTATCTGTAAAACGTAGCCAGTCCTGGACATTATTTTGTCTCACTATCTGTATCTTTCACAAGCGTGTCCTAGCCTTCTTTGGCCTAAATCCCAGCATAAATAATTACACACTCACTCCTTGTCCTCTAAGTTCCCAGTCATTGGGATAGACAAGCCAGCAGAGTGTGCAGTCGACCTGGGTCCATGGTTAGATTTCCAGAACAGTTGCTAGGAACTCTAAGGAGAGATGAACAGAAAAGCATATAAACTTGAAAAAGTGTTACTTCACTAAAAATAGAAGCATAGCAGGATATAGTCAATAGTTTGTGTTATTTTCAAATTGCTATGACATTGATATAAAAATAAAGAAGAAAGAGAAAAGATTTTCTTTTGTATCAATGGAAAAACTTCTCTTTTGTATCAGTTTGGGCTTCCCTGGTAGCTCAGACGGTAAAGCATCCGCCTGCAATGTGGGATACCTGGGTTCGATCCCTGGGTCAGGAAGATCCCCTGGAAAAGGAAATGGCAATCCACTCCAGTACTCTTGCCTGGAAAATTCCATGGATGGGGGAGCCTGGTAGGCTACAGTCCATGTGTTGGACACAACTGAGCAACTTCACTTGTTCACTGATATCAGTTTGCCCATTGTATCAAAGCTCTGTTGCATTCTCTTTCTCACCACGAAGAGAATCATCTGTGAAGGAGCATGAGCATGGAGACAAGAAATGGGCGAGAAGTGGAAAAGCACATAATGTTTTTTACAGGCCTACACGTTAGATAGGTGTATATTTGGTGAAGATTATATGGGATATTCCATGGTGTTTATCTGGAAATGTTAGCTATTTCCATTATTTTCAGAATTAGGTATTATAGGCAGAAAGTGCTTTGCTTACTGGAATTCCTGATTTTTTTTCCCCTACTTTTCCCCCAAGAAAAATGACATTTTAGGATGATTGCAAGGCTGGGCCTTGGAGTCAAACAGACCTTGTTTCAAATACCAACTCTGTCACTAACATTTCTCTCAGGGTGAAGAAAATTCATAACTTCACCAAATACCATTTATTCATCTAAAAAATAGAAAAATACTTTTTATAAATTGTTACAAGGATTAATCAAGATAATGGTCCTTATAGAGGTTATCACTGACACATACATAGTAAGCCCTAGGAGGATGTAGCTATTTCCTTGATATTCAAAAATTTAGGATAATTGTGTGATTTGTTCACTAATTTTTCTCAGTTCACCATTTTTTTCTGTTATATATGTGTTATATTGTTAGCTTTCCTCCTCCCTTGGGATCAGTTTCTTATCTTGGATAAAATTTTAAGTACTTTTGTCTTTATTTCTCTTTAAGAAATGAAACATCTTAAATATTGTTAGAGAGCAGTTGTGGTTAATTTGATTCAGCTTCTAAGAATGCTTGGAAATTTGATGGAGATTTTGAGATGGTTGTGACTGGGTGTGAAGGAAAGACTGGGAATACCTCTGGCTGGGGAATTAGAAGACCTTGGATTCTGACAAGAAACAATTCCCTAACTTGAGGCAAGTTGCTGAATCTGTCTGGACATCCGTGTCTTCTGTTTGAAGGAGAGATTTGAAATTGATGATAGTGCAGACACTTGGGGTTTCAGTATCCTTTGACTATCATTGGGCAGGTAGAACTTTGCCATTTGAGCCTCAGAGAGAGCAAGACAGGAGCAAGGATTATGGGTGGGAGCTGGGAGTTGAGGAACAACAGGAGATGACGGAAGGCATTACTTTTCAGAATGAAGGGAGCAATATGGGGAGTGGGAGGGAATAAAAGAATTAGAGAACAGAGAAGAAGAACCGTGCCAGAACTTCAGTCTGACTTATTTTTTTGAGCAATGCCAGGATTTCATAGCAACATCCACTATTGCTTCTGGTAAATACATTTTTAAGGGACTGTCTTTCAGTGAGTGTGTACTGCTGCTGCTGCTAAGTCGTTTCAGTCGTGTCCGACTCTGCGTGACCCCATAGACGGCCGCCCACCAGGCTCTGGGATTCTCCAGGCAAGAGTACTGGAGTGGGTTGCCATTATCAACCCCAATTCTCAGGAAATTCTAAATCTTTGCAGCTTACTGGAGATTAAAACAGTATGTTTTGGTGTTGGTGATGGTTTGCAAACAGAAGTACAATGTGATGGGTTTTGCCCTCAGGTTTAATAGATTCGGATGTGTGATCTGTGTTTGTAGCCAATAGGGGCCATGAAATTTCACTCAAAAGTCAGGCAACAGAATGTAAGGCATGATTTTGGCTAGCAGCCTCGGTATTAGTCATACTGACAAATACGATGAAATTGCCTTAAAAACATGTGCGTGAGTTGCCTCGTGCCAGTCCTTCTCTAAAATTTCCAAAGATCCGCATCATGGCAACTTGAGATTGAACATAGGCTGGTAGAAAGATCACAATTTAGCTTTAAAGTACTCCTTGCTGCACTTTGGCAAACAATGTCCTGTTATGTGGGTTTACTAACATCACTTTGAGCAAGCTTTAAAGGAAAGTTTCAGCGTTAGATGATTAACCAGGAACATTGGATGGTTCCTCAGGGAGAGTAGCTCAGTGAGGTCATTAGCTTCTAAAATCTGGTGCTTAGCTTGAAAATCCAGAAGCATCAGGTGTCAGCACTTTCATTGACCAACTTGTTCAAGGGAACTGATCGTAAGAAACCAAATCTCTAAGATGCTGAAGTATAGAGCAACATGGTAATTTATAATGAGATATATGTATGGAACCAAAACTATGTCAACTGTTTTTATATCCAAAGGAAACCTTACCTGGAAAGGCCATTGTTACCCTAGTTTGCAAAGACTTTGGTGGAAATAACTGAGTGACTTTGGCCAGTATCATCAAGTTGTATTATCATCTGTAGTTCAGGGACAGAACTACCAAACATACTGAATATCCAAGTTGCTCGACTGGGAAGCTCCCTCTGATCACCTTTCTCTCCCTTATTTCTGTGTCTATCACCTTCTTATATTCCCTCTGTTTCATTTTCATTGTGTTTCCAGTTTCTAACAAAGGGCTTATCATATATGTGCTAAATAAATGCTAGAATGATTGGTATATGTTCACATCTGTTGACTTAAGTTTTATTGAAATTGAGTAATAATAAGGTGGATTATAGTCAGTACCTATAGGAGCTTATAGTTTTGTATATGAAGTTCTTTGTTAGTTGGAACAAAACAGTTTCTGCCTGTTTTTTGAATGTTGATGAGTCTTAAGGCTACTGCATTTGTTCCTTCAAATCTACTACCTCCCTCCCTCTTCAGTATGAAAACTATATTGTAGAGCAAGTTTGAAGCTCTATTTTCTTTTTTTCCTCCATTCAGGTCCTTTTTAGAATGTTTTATTCTTTCATTCTGAGAACCTCATTACCAAATTCATAACAAACATCTAGGTATCCCATTATTTCTCTTAACTTCTGGCCTAACAACTGAAGGCAAAATATTAAGACAACACCAATAAACCATGAAGATGTGAAGTCTTAGTTTTTGTTGTTTAATGAAAAATTTCCTTTTAATCCTTGTCCTGTCTGCACATTGGTGTTCATGATACATTTGAGGCTGTCTTGGCTACTATGGAACTAGATCTTTTAAAAGGTAATTGCGTGCTGTGAGACCCAAGTACATGTGGCGGCAGGATGGACAGATGTACTGGCGGGATACAGCCAGTCTCTGAGGTGGGCTCTCTGCTGTGCTTAGCCGCTCACTCGGGTCTGACTTTTTGCGACCCTGTGGGCTGTGGCCCGCCAGGCTCCTCTGTCCACGGAATTCTCCAGGCAAGGTACTGGAGCGGGTTGCCTTGCCCTCCGCCAGGAGATCTTCCCAACCCAGGGATTGAACCCAGGTCTCCTGCTTTGCAGGCAGATTCTTTATCATCAGAGCCACAAGGAAAGCCCAAGAATACTGGAGTGGGTAGCCTATCCCTTCTCCAGTGGATCTTCCTGACCCAGGAAGTGAACCAGCTCTCCTATATTGCAGGCGGATTCTTTACCAGCTGAGCTACCAGGGAAGCTCTGCCTAGTCAAAATGTATCTGTGTGTAATTGGGAGTGATCACTTACTAACATTTTCTTTCTTTGAGAAAAAAGATCATTCTAAGCTTTGTAACTATTAATAGGTTTTGTTTGTAGAGCTGAGAGACTATTTCAAAATTAATTTTTTTAGTCACCTTTTTAAAAATAGTCTTTCAGATGTATTTGTTTGGGCTAGGAAAAATATATAAAATAAAGATACCTTCTCTCTTGAATAGGGAAAATTTGAATTCTATCAATTCTGAAATCAAAATAAAACATCTGGAGAGGTGATGTGACCAACAAGCCAAAATTTACAGACACAGCTAATACCAGTAAACAAGAAATGCATTTCTTGTCTTCAGTTGGTGACCACCGATACAGGGTGATTATTATTTTCAGTTTGTCTTTCTATAAGATGGAGAGATGGTAATACTTGTCATGGTTTATCTCATGTGTGTTTTTCCAGTAAGGATTATGGTTGATAGACTTGGTTATCAGTGGGTCCATTTAAAAAAGGCTGAAGTTTGTATTTAAGGATTTATTTTTATTCTGCATTAGTATATGTGTTTCAGTATTTTCAAATGATTCAATGCTACTGTCAAGTTTTATGAATTTTGAGTTGAATTTCTAATTGGATTTGAATGGTAGCTCCTGAGTGGCATGCATTTTTTCGGTAGATAAGACAATGAAGGTTTGGGGTTAACAAAATAATATTTAAATTATATATGTATACATGTGTATGTGTTTATCTATATGTGATTTCTCATCTAGATATAAAATCTTTGTAAAAAAGAATTTAAATGAAGAAAAATATAAAGAAAATATTCCCATATTCTCCGTTTTAGAAATATAACTAGCAATCACGTAGTAGTGTATATGTGCTAAAAATGTATATACACATGTGTTTCTTTCAAAATGAACATGGAATATTTTAAAGCATACAATTGCATGCGTAATAATTAGATTTTAGATTCATATTAGAGAATCCCCTAAAAGTCTGCAGAGTCTCTCATTAAGTCATATTCTTGCTAACCTCAAGAAAAACTCAGGGCTAACTCCTTTGAAAGCCCGTAATTGCTGGAAGCCAAAGTATGAACTCAGATTCTGAAATTCTCCAGACTTAATGTTTTATTTGCACATCCCTGAAGGTTTTCATATAAAGTTGGGAAATAAGTGTTTCATTTGATTTCACCTGTTGTTCCTATCTTTGTGACCCTCCTACTTTTCAGAGAGAAGCAAAGTTATCTTGAGTCCTCTCTCTCTCTGTTTTTTTTCTTTCTGGTCCCGCTGTGTGGCTTGCAGGAACTTTGTAACTTTGTTCCCCAATTCTGGCCCCCAGCATGGAGTGCCAAGTCCTAACCACTGGACCATCAGGGAGTTTCCAAGTCCCCTCTTCCTCGTTGCCTTGCCTGTTCTTTGGAGTGACATTAGCAATCTAAAGAAATTTTGTCCCTCCTCTGTCACTAGAATGCCTGAAAGATCTCGTAACTCTGCTTGTGCGTGGGGTCTGGGGAGCGCCGTCTTCATTGTCTGCACCCTGTCCCCCTCTCTGGGTTTGTGTTCAGCCCCCTTTCCGGCATTCCCCAGACTTTTTGGAAAAACCCCTAAAGGACAGTGAATTAGTAGTCATGACAAACTGTAGCAAGCTTGAAATTCCATTGGAAATTTTGAAATTTTTTTTCGTTTATTTTGAAAGTTATGTAAACTTGGGCTTCTGTTGGTAAAAAGTTTTATTGGAGTATAGTTGATTTACAATGACTGTTAGTTTCTGCTGTGCAGCAAAATGAATCAATCAATCATATGTATATCTACTCTTCTTAAGATTATTTTCCCATATAGATCATTACAGCATATTGAGAATTCCCTGTGCCATACTAGCCTTCTATTCTTCTTTTTTAAGTTCACACTTCTCAATTTGTTAAAAATTTTATTGGGATATAGTTGATTTACAAATTGTGTTCATTTCAGGTATACAACAAAGTGATTCAGTTACATATAATACATACTTTCATCCTTTTTTCAGATTCTTTTCTCATATGGGTTATCACTAAATATTGAATAGAGTTCCTTGTGCTATACAATAGGTCCTTGTTGGTTATCTGTTGGCTTTTTAGTCTATCATAAGACAGCATTGGCTTTGATAGAAAGGTAATGGGGTCAAGTCATTACCATCCACTCCTTCCTAGTTGTTAAATAGGTACTCCTGTAAGATGTTCACCTTTTTCCATAGGTTCTTATACTCCAACCTCCTCATGTGTCCGTGAGGCTAAGAAGCCACTGAAGTCATTTCTTTAGTGAAGGACGTCACACAGTGTTCCTACATAAACATGACAGGAAGGTGGTGCCTTTCTTAAAGGGATCTTCACTCTCACCTTTTTATTTTTGTTATGGGATCACATTAGAGCATACCATTTTTGCTTCAATGTTTTCTGAGCCATGTTAGTAAATAGAAAACACTGAAGCTGTTCTATTTTTGTATTTGATATGGAATTAGTATGTAGACAAAGTATGCTTAGGTCTCTGAAAACTTTGATGCATTGGAAAGAAGATTTGTATCCTATTATTTTTTTAATTAAAAAGACTTTATTGAAGTATAGTTGATTTACAATGTGTTAATTTCTGCTGTACAGGAAAGTGGTTCAGTTACATGTATATTCTGCTTAGTATTCTTTTCCACTATACTTTATTACAGTTATTGAACATAGTTCCATGAGCTATACAGTAGGACCTGTTGTTTATCTATTGTATATATAGTAGTTTTATATCCTGTTTTTTAAAATGAATAAATGTAGGCCTTTAATGTAGTTATTTGTAAAAATGTAGACAATAGGAACAAAGAGAAAATCAGTCATTCAGATAAAAATCATTCTTTTCAGGCATTTCCCTTCCAGAATTTTTTTCCATTCAAATATGAGTGTTAATGTTTGTGGATGTGTGTAGACATGTCTGTGAGTATTTACAAACTTGGAATCATATATTACATTCAGGTTTTTAAATTTGATTTTTAAATATCCTGCTTTTTAAATTTGATATTGTGAGCATTTGTTGGTATCGTTAAATACCAAGTAGTGCTGAAAATATTCTCAATTGTGCACTCTATTACTTGTACATTAAAAAAACAAAAACAAACAAAAAAATCCCTGTTAATTAAATCAAGTACTTATCACAAAAATAGTTACCTCAACACACTAGAATTCTCCCACAGTCTCCTACCAAATACCATAAATTATTTGGCACCAGAGAAGTTTATTATTTTTGTATATTTATGAAAAATTTTAGTTTTAAATCTAGGTTGGAGGTCGGATTGTTACTGAAAAATCAATGTGGTTGTATAAATTATCTGTGGACACTTCTGCTTGTCTTGAGTTAGCCTCAGATAACAGCCTAAGGGCATCAATGCCAGTGCTCTATCCTGAGATCAGCTGCTGCTGCTAAGTCACTTCAGTCATGTCAGACTCTGTGCAGCCCCATAGACGGCAGCCCACCAGGCTCCTTCGTCCCTGAGGTTCTCCAGGCAAGAACTGCTCCATGATTGGAAAGGCGATGGCAATGGTGTGTAGCCATGTGTGTCTGCTTGAAGACAGTTCAATTAGTTTCTGCCTTGGACCCCTGAAGACCTCTCTCTCCAAGTCTGTTACTTGACATCTGTCAGAAGCATGACTTGAAATGCTAAATTAGAAGCCACTTGATCTGATTAGATCTTGTTTCCTTTTCCAAAAGTTTTTCTATTAAGTTTCTCTGAAATTAATTCTGAGAATGCAAGGGCTTTCTATGATAATGAGTCCTTATCAAATATTAATAATATTGTTAATCTGCTCTTGGCTCCTACTTGTAACTTTCTCTCAAAACCTTTTTTAGCAGTACAGGATCCAGTAACCAGTGGTGGCACCATTAAATGAAAGCAATAGTTCCAGGTATTTGTATGTCATATTTCCATCTCAGCTGACTTAATTTGGGGTTCATGAGTACTTTCTGGCACAGATATACTTCAGAGATAGTGTAGGTTTGGTTCCAGGCCACCACAATAAAGCAAATATTGCAGTAAAGTGAGTCATGTGAATTTTGCTTCCCATTGCACGTAAAGTTATGTTTTCGCTATAGTGTAGCCTGTTAAGTGAGCAATAACACGTCTTAAACAACATACTTAAACAACGTACTTTAACTAAAAAATAATCCTACTTCAGTTAAAATGGTGCTGCTAGCCCTGCTTGATGCAAGGTTGCTACAAACTTTCAATTTGTAAGATATGCAGTAAAGTGAAACACAATAAAATGAGGTATGCCTGTACAATATTTCAGAAATAGCTGTCAGTCCGTGGGTAAAAAATGTATATTAATGCATAAAAGGTATGGGAAAATTGGTTGTTTTTTATCTTGTTGTTAGGAGTTTTAAATTATTCTAACATTGTTGGAAGGCAATTTAGCAGTTTTTTCAGAGCTTAAATTGTCTAAAATCTTTGAACGATTTAGCTGCTAAGAATTTTTCCATTTAGCATCCTCATAAAAAGAAGTTCCCAAGATAATGTGCAAGGATAATCATTTCAGCTTTGTCTTTCTGAAGATTTAGTCGCTAAGTTGTGTCCAACTCTTGTGATCCCATGGATTGTAGCCCACCAGAGTATTTTGTGCATGGGATTTTCCAGGCAAGAGTACTGGAGTGGGTTGCCAGTTTCTTTCTCCAGGGGATCTTCCCCACCTAGGGATCAAACCTAGGTCTCCTGCACTATAAGGTATTAATGTCATCACATCCATGCAATTGAATACCAGGCAGCTATTAAAACATATAAACATATCTACATGGGAAGGTCTTCAGCATATAATAATAAGTTGATAAAAGCAAGATGATTATCTCTCGGCCTTAGTGCGGTCTTTTGAGAAACCTCTGCGCCATGAGAGCAAAGTGGAGGAAGAAGCGAATGCGCAGACTAAAGTGCAAAAGAAGATGAGGCAGAGGTCCAGGTAAACTTGTACACCCATGGAAGCCACAGAAGCAGAAACAAGGGAAGCCAGAGGCCAGGGACGCTGGTACAAATTGTGGACTGCATGCCTACTATCTAGAACTTCTCAATGGATCTGGAACATCTATGGCCATTCTGATCGCCTTGACCACCTTTGAGAGACCTGCCTTGCTCGATCAAAGCCATCCCTTTTGGTCCTTTGCCCTGGACCTGTGATAACTATGGACTAGCTCTCTTCTCAGTTGTGGCTGAATGTAACGTGTACAATAAATCATCTCTTTTGCTGTTTTAGCTGAAGAAAAAAAAAAGGAGGATGATTATACAAAATGGTACCCTTTATTTAGAATGAACACTAACAAAAACTATTAAACTTTCATAGCACAAACACATGGATACATACACTTGTATGTATATGTATGTATATAGTTTTTTTTCCCCCACAAGAACTATCAGTTTTGTTTCCTTAAAAGATAGAGACTTGTTAGCCTTTATTGGGTAGGCCAAGAAATTCATTTGGGATTTTCTCTGTAACATCTTACAAAGATGAACTTTTTTGCCAACCCAGTATTTTGCCTTTTATATATTTTTGTATTTGAAATTCCTAATACTGCATTTATTACTTCTTTTGTCAATGGATATATCTATGTGATATGATTTGGAATCTTGCATGTAATGTTAATGCATGTTTTAAAAAACCATAGAGAAATATTCCATTGATATTTTAAGATGATTTTTAAAAAATCAGTGGTGTTCAGAAATAAGAATGGCCAGAGGAGATGAAATATAATATACCATGGAAAATCATAGTAGTGGAAAACAGGGAAAAATATGAAAAAGAAGATTTGTTTGGGAAATGTGGGAAAGGGTGGCATTTTAAAATCTTTAGCAACTACATTTTTTCCCTTTAAGTTTTATTCTCTCTGTCAACCTTATTCTTTTGCATTTGTGTTTCTACCTTATTCTTTGACTTTCTTTTAATTTTTGAACTACATCCACCTGTGTTGTTCCTGCCCCCTGTTCCCCATCCTTGGTCTGTATGGTTCTTTTTTTGTCTCTTTGGTTTTTCTGTAAGGTTAGGGTTGCAGTAAGGAGCAGGGGTTTAAGTGTTGGGACCAGAAAGACCTCAGCATTGATCATGCACTTGGCACTGGCCAGACACACAGTTGATGTCTTTCCTCAACCTGACCTGTGAACTTCCTTTTCCTTATCACATCAGCTGGCTCCGATGTTGTCTAACCTTCTATGACAAGACAGTGACTTGTTGGATTTATTTTTCTGAAATATGATTATGAAGTTGCTTAACCATTATATTTCACTGATATGATGGAAAAGTAAAATATTGCCTAGTAGAAGAAAATATTAACTTGCAAGGCCATGGTGGTTTATTTATTGTCACGATTGTCTAACTTACCAAACACAACCCCCCTACTGTGTAATCATATAATTGAACAGCTGAGGCAGCAGTTATCTGAACTGAGTAATCCCTATCCAATTAAACAACAACATTGAGCTGTAAAATGCACATTTCTCCTGTGATACTAAGGGCTTCTCAAAGCTCAAATACTTTATATCCTGCTGTTACTGTGATTTTTCTGAAAACCAAAGAAAATCCAAAGTACTTCACACATCAATATGGAGGATTATTAGAAACATTTCCTTACCTGTATGAGGAAGACAGCATTCAACTCTGATTTCAGTCCCCGTTGGTTCTTCTGTATTACTAAGTCTAAAGTTAAGAGCTTGGAAAGAAATTACAGACAAATAAATAGATTATCATAGAATTTCTCTGTAACTGTTTAGTCTAGCCTCTAAAGCTCAGGGTCTGTGATGCCTGAGTTCCATCTATGTGTCACAGTTGATTAGGTGAGAGAATTACTTACATAGGACCAGATTGATTTTTCCAACAAGGTAAACAAAAGGGTGTGACTTACCAATAATATGTTGATAGCCAGATTTTAAATATTAATAAAAGTACACAATGTAAAAGAAATGTGTTCAGCTCATGTTCCATGTGAGTTCAAAGTGGTCTATTGATGATAACCACCAAGAAATATTGAAAAGAATATTGATCAAGGCAAAGCTGTCTTCGTGTTTCATTTTAGCATTATCTTTTACACAGTGTATGGCATAGAATAACAAATAGTACTAACCTTTGTTTACTGAATCTTGTGAGGTGTTATGTTAAAGTGCTTTAGTTGTGGCATTTGTGTATTCTGACAGTAATATTAGCTTTCCTATCAGCTCCATTTTAAAGGAAAGTAAACCTACCAGAGTTTAACTGCCTAGTAGGTGGCAGAGCTGGGATTTGAAACCAGACTAAAATACCCTTGAGGATGAACTGATAACCAGAGTAAGAGGTTGGTTAAGGCACCACTGAGAATAGAATAGGAAGAGAGACAGTTGGATCTCCATAATGTGATTTTGCAATTTTAGTTGAAATATTGGTTTGTGGAATATTGTATAGTCATACTTAAATATAAGTGTAGTCAAATTACAGCTATTTCTTTGTCTTTCAGGAATATGTACGAAAATCCATTCTGCCTAATTCACAAATGGAAGTTTTCCCATCAGCTATGGGCATTATCTATTTTAAATATGAAAGGTGTTGGAACACATAAATGTGTAAAATTTGTTTCTTTCCATTTTATCAATAAATATAATTATTAAGTTTAGCTTTCTATTACTTACTGATTTCAATGTTGTGTATGTGTGAATTTAATTAGTTTATCTTTCATTGATCTGCAACTTGTGTTTCTTAGTTTCTCCCAACTTTTGTATTTTGTAGTCTAAGAATTCTATGGAATAAAATCTGGGTTTTTGTTTGTTGTTTGCTTTTAAACTGATTTCTTTTCCATTTAATTACCTGTTCTCCTTTGCCATGAGGAAGCAGTATGCATAGTTTACATTGAGTCCCCCACCTCTGTGCCATGGACCGGTACCTCATGTCAGATCAGCAGTGACATTAGATTAGAAATAAAGTGCACAATAAATGTAATGCACTTGAATCATCCCCAAGCTACCCCCTATTCTCGCGGAAAAATTGTCTTCTGCAAAAGCAGTCCCTGTGACAAAAAGGTTGGGAACCACTGGTTTACATGATATACCAGGAATTATTTTTGTTTAAAAAAATGCAGTTTAATCATTTTTACTCTAAAATTATGAAACACTTGAATATAAGATGTGTTTGAAATGTTTCTTATAAATATTTAGGTGAAAAACGTTCTCATGAAAGATGAACAATACCAGGCTTGACTAAATATACATTTGTTAATAATTTTGATATTTAAATGTAATAAACATAAATTTGTTTGGCAGTTATTTTTTAAATCTTTGAGGAATGGAGCTGTACTTCTCCACAGATCTCGTGATGATTCCTACATCGTGTTAAATTTGAATTCAGGATCAGGATGTTAGATGTTGGTGGAATAATCTTACTATCAAAATGAAATGAAACTTCTTTCAGTGACCACATAGGGAGAGGAAACTCTAGTAAACATGAATAAATTGCTTGAATCAAAGCATAAGAAATGGCTAAATGGTAATATTTGAGTTTGTTCTTTTTGCCTATGAAAGTTTGTTGGTTTAATGTCAAATAACAGGGCTGCAATAACACATTGAATTGCCAAATAATTGGTTTTTAGTTGGTTAGTACATTTTGTATCTTGGATAAATTGTGTATATTCCCTGAGCTTCATTAACATATCTATTTAAATAGCTTTGAGATAGAATCTACATTATATTTCACCCATTTGAAGTTTAATACTCAGTGTTTTTTGGTTTATTCAGTGTGGTATAATCATCAGTACTAACTCCATAACAGTTTCATCAGCCCTCTCTGAAAAGAAACCCCATTCCTATTAACAGGTACTCTGTTACCTGTCCCGCCCTGCTATTGTCCTACACCCTGATCCCATAGGTAACTATCAGTTTAATTCCTGACTCTATAGATTGGCCTATTCTGGACACTTCACATAAATGGAATCATATTTTATATGGCCCTTTGTGACTGTCTTCTTTCACCTAGCATAATGTTTTTAAATTTCATTGATGTTGTAGCATGTATCAGAACTTCATCCTTTTAATGGCTGAAATAAACATATCCTAGAGATATACTACATTTATTTATCTATTTATTAACTGATGGGTATTTGGCTTGTTTCCACTTTTTGGAAAAAATACTGCTGTGAACTTTGATGCACAAGTTTTGTGTGGACCTATGTTTTCAGTTGTTTTGGGCATGGCCTATGTTTTCAGATGTTTTGGGCATCACCTACCACCTAGTGGATGCTGAGGGCATATTGTGACTTTATATTTAACCTATGAGGGGCTCTCAGACTGTTTTCAGTCCAAAGCAGCTGTACCATTTTATACTCCCACCAACAGCGTATGGGGATTCTCATATGTTTCTTTACAATAGGAATAATAAAACCTACTTCACCATTGTTGGAAAGATTAAAGAAGACAACCTATGCTGAATGATGAGGGTGACTTTGGTCACATAGTAAGACCTCACTAAATGTTCCTTTCATTAGTTTGTGATCATTAGAAAGATCTCTTTTATCTTGAGCCAAAATTTTGAGCCACAGGAATCCCACTGAAGACAACCAGAATCAATTGGCTGCCTCTGCCAAAGCTAGCCCTTCAGATTCTGAAAGGTAGCTATGATGACCTCTTTATCCACGATCCAGCTTTAACAAATTCAGTTTTATCTCTAGTTGCTTTACTTTGTACATAAAGAGACCCAAACAGTCATTCTTCTATAATTATAGAAGTGTTTAAGAGGACCAAGGAGTGATTGACTTGACCCTCAGTGTGATGAAGGAGCAAAAAGCTCTTATCTAGAATCGACTCCCTCCCATCTCTGCCACTAACACTGAGTCATTGAATTGTTACTTCTTGCGTCTCTACAATAAGGACTCAGATGATATGATCTCTAGGTTGCTTCCAGCACTAATATTTGAATTCTAATATAGTCAGAAAAGTGGCTTAACTTTATTAATATCTCCACTCTTTCCAGTGAAATACCCTAACCCTTTCTCTGAGGTCATCGTCTTTTTTTTTTTTTTCCCCTTAGCAAAAAGCTTTGCTCCCATTAGGAATTCTTCCAATGCTGGGATCATTTTGTCAGGTTCTTCTACTGAATCCCTAAACTTCAGAAATAGTTTAAGAATAGCTATCCCTGCCATTTAATAGGAAAATATCCTAGAATGTTCAGCCGAGGTGTCAGAAACAGCCTGGCTTCTCCCTCTGCTTCTGATCCTATGCCCATGCTCATTTGAGTTTGGTTCAGTTATGTTCCACAGTTCTTCTAGAGGAGTGTCTTTTCTGCACTCTACAGTTTCCTGCCTTATAGGCACAATAAATGAGGACGGGTCAGGAATATATTCACTTTTGCTGGACATTTAATGGGTAGACGTTTATGTTATTCTAAGTGACTTTGAAATAAAAATTTCTCCAGTTTTCTGTAGGGTACATAGGAATGTTTATGGCTCAAGTAGGGTCCAGCAATCTGGGGTTTCTTACTCGTTAGGCCCAAGGGAAATATTCTTCCAAATGATTCCTGGAATTTGATAACTCATTAGCAAAACTCCCACAGAGGTCTCAATAGTACATGAAGAACTTCTGAGAATCTAGCTTGCTATAGAAGCAAGATAAGAAAATCAAATCCTGCACCCTTTGCTTTGGACAACCTAAAAGATGTAGGGGATGACTCATTGATTTGAAGATAAAGAATGAGCTGTAATAGGTGAAGGAAATGTTCTTATGAGCATTATTTTTTTTTTAATGTAGGATATATAGTTTGTGTTTTTTAAGCATCACAGATATAGAATTAGTTCTACATGTTGCAACCAAATTGTAAGTGACATTTGTGTTATAGTTTTGGTTGTTGAATATCTGTCAGGAGGCAAAACAAGTCAAGTTAAGCTTAATACACTAGGCTTTTGAAGACAAGAAATACTGCAAAAATGTTCCATCTTCATATGCTGAAGGAGAGAGACAAGACACTTTGACAAACAATAGCTTTTCAGTACAGAGTGTTCTCTATAAAAAGATCACCTTTGGTCAGATAATGTTTAAGATTTTGTAGTTGGAGAATACTCTTCTAAAGAGCGCCTATCTCTCTGTCTTCATAAAGCCAGACTTTATGAATCTTAAAAAAATGTTATTGGAGTATAGTTTATTTACAATGTTGTGTTAGTTTCAGGTGCACAAAAGGGATTCAATTATACCTACATACATCCACTCTTTTTCAGATTCTTTCCCCATATAGGTTATGGCAGAATACCAAGTAGACTTCTCTGTGCTATACCGTAGGTCCTTGTTGGTCATCTATTTTACATATAGTAGTTTGTGTGTGTCAGTCCCAGATGCCTGACTTGCCCTTCTCCCCCAGTGTTTCCCCTTTGGTAACCATAATTTGTTTTCAAAATCTGAGTCTGTTTGTGTTTTGTAAATCTTTGACCAGTTATGGCAGAAATGTTGAAATAATTAGGTTATTTCTTTGTCCACTGTTATCTGGCTTACCAAAAAATTGTTTTTTACAGAAAGATTTGTTCCTTTGAAGCACCACATTTTAAAGTGAGAAATGAACAAAAATGTTGTTTAAAAATGTAAAAACAGAAGAAAAAACCCCCAGTGATCCCATAAGTAGAATGTTTCTTTTCTGAATAGCTAATTCATATTGTGCTTATCTCTTGATTAGGACCATGATATAAGCTGCTCTAATGAATAGTGACAAAAGCACCAATTAGCACACTCAACCTCTGGCTTTAGCATCTCCTAGTAAACTTGTAGCTGTCCCTTCCTTAATGTGTGTCCCCAGGAGGGAGGTGGACTTTAATACATCATGGAGATAAATTCTCCATGTTAAACAACACTCATCTTCTACGTGCTGCTGGACCATTTCAGAGTTTTAGAGGAGTGCATTTCTTGGCAAAGAAGAAAGAATCTTTAGTTCCTTAGCAGAGAATTAAAATGTCTTGTTGATGGAATGAAGCCATTAGTCCCCATGGAGCACTATATACATGTAGAGCTTCTCTCTTCCAAATAAATATAAAAACTTCCTAGAGGAGGTGAAGTTGAGTTGACTTTATTATGTCTGTTCATCAAATTAGGCTTAGGAAAAAAATGAAAATGGAAAGTATTTGCAAAGAGTATCTACCAACTCTCTCAAATATGGATAATTCTTGGATATTTAGGTTTTTTAAAAACAGGATTCTTAAACTGTGACAGCTGAGAATGAAATGAAGCAATGCTGTCTTATCAGACTTTCCTTAGCGTTGACACAGTTGCTAACCTGGTTGATGAGAGAATTTTAATGTCTATTTGATAAGATCACTCTTGATTTTCTTTTGGAAAGGATGGAGAAATGCCTGGAAGAGAGAGAATGGTAAATAGTTGAATGGTCTTACCTAAAAGATGATAGGTTCATTAAAAAAAAAAAATCATGTCACAGGATTCCATCTTAGGCCTTGACCTAGTCATTAGTTTGTGTCAGTAGCCAGGATAAAATGTAGACAAAATGCGTCTGTAATGCGCATCCTCTTAAATCTGGGAGAACAGGAAATACATTGACTGACATAAAGACTGTAACAAGATCTGCAAAAGTGTATCAAAGAGATAACTCTTCCTGTGGATCAATGTAAGATTCAGGAAAATCTATGGAACAAATCCAGAAGAAGAGACAAATTCTTAGTTATTAAACCTAAGGGAAAGAATACAAAGCAGAAGTTCTCAACTTCGGTTATATACTAGCACCACATAGCGGGGGCACCTGGGAAGCTTTTAAAAAATGTCAGTACCTAAGCACCACGCTAGCCAATTAAGTCAGAATCTCTAGCGGTGAGGCCCAGGTATTGGTATGCTTAACAGTCTCCCCAGGTGGTTTTATTGTATATCTATGCTAGAAAACTACAAATTCCTTTTATTTTGTGGGTAAATTATAAATCCAATAAGAAAGTACCCCAATAAGGATGTCACTGTCCACCCCTTTAAAAAAGCTAATTAAAAAAAAAAAAGCCACATCTGGTGACTCTGGTGGTAAAGAACCCACCTGACAGTGCAGGAGAGGCAGGAGATGTGGGCTTGATCCCTGGGCGGGAAGATCCCCTGGAGCAGGAGATGGCCACCCCCTCCAGTGGCAGAGTAGCCTGCTGGGATGCAGTCCATGGGCTGCAAAGAGTCAGACACGACTGAGGGACTGAGCATGCAGCTTGCAATTAGACCACATTCAGGATATTGTTTGAAACAGGAGACATGTACTCAGGAAGTGAAAATGGTGAATTGATTTAAAGTCTTGCCTGAGAACTGTGTAGGAAATTGTAAATGCTTAGATGGCTAATATAAACTCAAGGAAGTAAACATTTTTAAAGAAAAGATTTCAGTATGCATACCTTTATACTCAGGTTTATCAAGGAAAACTTTCTGGGTTATTATTCTAGGGATGTTACAAAAAATAGGCTGGGTTGTCTACAAAGAATCAGAATATTACAGAGACTTCCTTGTAAGAAATGGAGCCTCATTAAAACAGATCATTTTGACAAGTCTTTGACAGTTTGGGGTTGTACACGTGTATCTACCCTTTTGGAATTTTTTTTTATTGTTTCAAAGACAATAGATTTATAATTTCAGGGTTTGAATCAATCTTTAGATAAGTCACTAAAGATTTCCTTATGGTAGCAGAATAGAAGGTAAGATAATCAACTGTGATTTTTTTTTTTTAAATTTTGATTTATGTTGGACTATAGCTGACTTACAATATTGTGTTAGTTTCAGATGTACAGCAGGGTGATTCAGTAATACATATACATATAACTATTCTGTTTTAAATTCTTTTCCCATTTAGTTTATTACAGAATATTGAGGAGCATCTCCTGTGCTGTACAGTAGGTCCTTGCTGGTTATCAGCATGTGTGTATATTTTAACTCTCGACAGACTAGGCTAGAATATAGAACTCTGGCTTTCCAATGATAGAAAAGCACCAATTGGTACCAGTCCTTGACTAGATCTTCCTGTTTTTTCCCTTCTTGTTTAAAATAGTATAGTAAATCTCTTCTTTCTTTAGTTTCCTTCTTGGAGCACAAATTTCACGACCCTAAGCCTGTGCTTCCTCTGGTTCCCTAGGGCACCTGAGTGACTGTGCATTTCTTTGCTGTCTGAACAGTGTTCTGAGGACCCTCCCCTTTCTCTCCACTTGGAGGTAGGCAGGCAGCTGAGGCTGGCTTGCTGATGACAGATCAGGGAATAGTGTGAGAAGACACTCTTTTCACTTCAGTCTCTTTTCTCTGTCAAAACTGAAATGTGTGAGTTTCTATTTGATTGCAAGACGTTTGACCTGGCCCAATGTGAGTTTGCAAGGGAGTCATTTCAAACACTTGAGCTGATATTAAGCCATTCAAATAATAGCTGTACTTGCCTGGTTATTAACTGGTCCTTGAGTTACTGATCGCGTTTTCTTGATGACAGTTTTTCTTTGATTTTTTTGATGGCATATTGGAGGCAGGGCATATGCCTCAACTAGGAAGTCTGCCCAAGTATGCCTTATATATATATACAACTCACTTTAACCTGATGTAGTGTTGAATCCATCCTGGCTGACAGTTTTTATTTTCCCTCATTTATTGATGGATCTACAGCATCAGCAGAAGAAATTCTCCAGAACAGATGTCTGGACATTGCTATTCATTAGCAATCAATCAGTGCATTGAAATGATCATTTTTGTCTGGTTATTTTATGGTGAATCTATTGTAGCAACTGTGAAGCATTATGTTTATTATTATGTGTTACTTTAATTCTAATTTTCATTATTATTTGGCAGTGTAATAAAGTGGCCTGGGAAGAATGGCATTCTTTAATTTTTGTTAAGGTTTGAGAAAAGAGTTTCTCCCTCAGACTCAGTGTCAGGAAAAGGATGTTGCTTCTTGAGGGAATGGGTCAGAAACCAGGGCCTTCATTTTAATCAAATGTTAGCAGGCTGTGATAGGATGTGGTGCTGTGGAGAGGCGTATGATACAGTCCAGTGTGACATTCCAGGGTAGATTGCTTCACAGGTAAAACATGGGTGTGCAATGAGCATTCGGTGAAAGGTCTTCAGATCAGACCCTTGCCTCCAGCCACTCATCAGCTAGAGGTCACCAACTTTGGGCTTCAGTGTCTTACACTATAAAGTGAGAGTATTTGATCTGAATAATTCTAAAACCCTTTCTTACTCAAAAACTGGTTATAGTTATATGGCATTATAATTATGATACTATAACTATAGAGCCATACCCCATTTGTCTTTAGGATCAGGCCATAGAATTGTATCTTCATAAGATTTAGTAGTAATTTTGATGTCCATCCATACTTACAAACTTACAGTTCTGCTTACATTGTGTTGTTGGCATCTTTATATAGAAATTGTGAGAATAAAAAGAATTCTTAGACCTATGGGCAATAGGACTATGAAATACAGTTTTTTTGGTGGGTAATACTTCCAAGATCAGGAAAATGAAGAAATTTTCTCCTCAAGGTCTTAGAGACTTCAAAAATGTTAGTGAGAATATAAACTCAACATAAATGTACAAAATGGTACAGAATAGGTAACCGAAGAGCATGAAATCTGAACAGTGCCCTTCAGAAAGCCCTAGAAACACCAGCCAGTCTAATTTTAACAAATAAGACATGTCAGTTTTTTAAGAAATATGCAAAAGACATAAAAAATGAAATGTTCTATTGAAATTATGTGATTTCTATTGTGTTTTTGAACAATAGGTCCCTACTTCCACCCTAGTAGATACCGATTTTAATTCTGGGAAAATTAAGAGTTTGCATATTGATTGTAGCCTACTAGGGCAACTGACAAAATAACCCAGACATGTGGGGTTTTTTTTTTTTTTTGGTGACAATGTTTTAAAGTAATTCTCTGACCATACATCTGCTAGATGGTATGGGTTTGTTTCTTCTAACACACTATTTCTAGTTGTTATCTTTTTGTGCCTTCAAACTGCTTAGGTAGGTTCCATGCAAAGTTACATTTTTCTCCCCGAGTTCCTAATGATTCTTGCTCTCTTAAATATTGCTTTTCTGGCTTCTTGAGTTTGCTGAATCATTGCCTGTGCCTCTGGGAGACATGCTGTTATTTCCCTAAGGAGTCACTCCTGACAAGAAGTGATTACCAGCGTATTCGCAGCTTAGGTGTTTCTGCTGTTCGGCTTCTCTCTGGATAAATCACAGTTGTTGCAGAGCCAGTATGCAGCTAAGCTCAGGACTAGAAGACTGTGTAGAGAATGTGCTCAAAGGAATTGGTGACAGATTCTGCACTGGTTTTATCTTCAGCCCTTGCTCCTGACGTTAGAGGAAAGTGTGCCTGCTTTTCTGAGCTGATGTGTTGGTTCCCACTCTCTGTCTTGTGTCTCACTCTTGACTTGATTTTTGAAGCTGCTGCCACTGGAGCTCTTGTATATTTCAGAGATGAGCACAGGGAATTCAACAAAAAGCAATTGGATAACATTTCTAACAACATGTAGCTTTCTAAAAGCAGTGGATTACTGGAGATGTCCTCACCTGGACAGTCTGTTGAAGAAATTCAGGGCGACTGATCAGAGATCAAGTGGGTTAATTAAGGGCATATTCCAAAAAAGGGTTGCATTTTACTTTCTGGGTGATAAAAACTGGGAAAGCTTAAGAAAATAGCTTTAAATGCCATCATGCATCATTAATTAGAGCTGACAAAAGAGGCAGTCAGTCCGAATGAAAAAAGACAGAGCATAATGCTTCAGCAATGAAAGTGGATGACTAAAATAGGATAGAGGAGGTTCCCAAGCAAGTGCGGAAACAACTGAGTCTGCACGATCTGGAAGAGTCCATGGTGCCTCACCCGTCTCATCCGGGTGTGTGATTCTGGTTGACATTTCTAGTTGGTGCAGGATCCGATGGTGGTTTCTCAGACCTGCCAGATCCTAGGGAAGTTTGAAGTGAGGAATAGGGTGAAAAGACAGACATGCTGGTGAGTACAGATGGAGACAGCTTTTGCATGAAGGAAAAATGAAACTGTTGGCAAAAGCTTTGACCCTCAGACCAAGAGACCTATTAAATGTCACAAAAACAGAATCTCATGAGATAACACATCTGTCTTTTGAAGAGTGAATAGTTTGTTCCATGTAAACCAGTTGTCCCAAGGTAACATTGGATACTTTTCAGTTTAAGTTCTTAGTGGGTACATGTGCCATCACTCATTTTTTTGTACTGGATTTTGTGGTACTATTTAGTTTGATTTTTATTTTGTATAAAAAATCCCACCATAAGTAGAATAAATATATCATCTGCAATTTTTTTCACTAGCATTAAGGCTGATCCAATTCTCTTTAAAGGAGATGCATATACTCCTTGTGGTTTTGGGGCTATGAATAACAGGTTTCTTACTTTTCCTACCTTATTTATAGACCCTAAAACATGAGCCCAGTTTTCTCATCTTTGCACAGGCAGAGCTCCCAGGAAATAATCGGAAGCCTTGTATTGCTCTGGGTTAAGTTAATAACTTTCTTTGCTTCCATTCCCTTAGACTATTCATTGCTATGTGGTGGATATTTTTACTTAAGCTTATTTTTTTTTTCTGTTTCTCTTTCATCTATTCAAACTAATATTGCCAAGTTCATATGAAAAAATAACCTTTCTGCTTTAATCTCCTTTGCTCCCAAAGAACAGAACCAATGTTCTGTCTTTATCTCCTTCATGTTGTTGGATTTTCTCAATATAGCTGCTGTAACTTAATAATACGACCCTTGTATGTGATGTCACAATCAGCTTTTTCTCTGTGTTGTGAACTTGTGTTTTGGGGGAAAAGGATATCACAATGGCCCAATATATACCAGATACAAGGTAGGACTCTAGGAAATGTTAAATTGTATCTTCCTTTAAGGGGAATTATGGACCACACTTACAGAATATAGAACTCCTGGGCTGCAGGCAAATTTCATTTCCTCAAGTGACTTCGATGGCAATATGAGATAATTGGAAGAAGCTAGTTTCAAATAGAAAAATGTGACAAAAGAGAGTACACTTTCATTTCCCAGCAGTTTCCTCACTTGCTTGTGGGATGGCAACTTCGAGAAGATGCTTTTTATACAGAATAGCACACCTTACCCTGAATATTTTTATAAGTGAGAAATAATTATAGTAGCCAACAGGTTTTATTCTTGCTCTGTGCTAGATATTGTTTAAGGTTCTTTCCGTCCCTTACCTATTGTAATGCTTACAGTCACCTTATGTAAAGATAGTACATTCCTCGATGAATGAGAATTTGTAGAGAGAAGTTAATTAGCTTCACCAGGACCACTTTAGAAACAGTGCAGCAGACCCATGATTGAACCAGTTTCTGATCCAAATCACATCTTTTCTTAAATCTATATATTACTCTGTGTCCCCCCACCCTCTACTTCACCACTGATTCACTCTCAGAATCAACTGTAAACTGGCAGTTTACACCAGACTAGAAACAGGGAGGACCCAGAGATTAACCAGATGTGAAGGGGGAATTTCTTCCTTTAAAAATAATACAGAACCCAAAACCTTTAAGAAGATTCTCTTGAAGGAAACCATGAGGCCCTAATTCTTTCTCTCCTGGTTTCACCTTCCCCATGAGTGGAAAAGGAATCCTCTTGAGTAGTAGAGGGCAGTCAGACAGTAGGTGAATGTAGGTCAACATTGGGAACCTGACAGCAGGAAGCAGAGACTGAGTTTTGGAGACAGGGATTCAGGAGTCAGACATCAGTCTCTGAGTTGACCCTTGTGAGTTGACTCACAAGGCAAGACTTGAGTTTCAGAGGGACTTGGGGAGGGGATCAAAGCAAGACCAGCAGCTAGGTCTGAGTTAATGTTGGCTGACGAAGCTTAAGCGTGATGCCAGAACATGCAACAGGGTCATCCTGTTGATGATCACAGGACCTTAAATGTAGAGAATTAGGATACATGGTGAGGAGACACACATGTAATTAAAATTACAATGTTCCATTTCAGCCTCTTGTTACTGTATTGTATTAGATAGGCCAAAAGTCCTTTAGGATTTTTCCATAACATCTTAGGAACTTTTTGGCCAACCCAATAGGTTGATCCCTGCTCAGTCTGGTTAGGTGAGCAGTGTTGGATGGCATTCAGAATATGGGAGAAATACTGGAAATCATATATTCCCTTTCTCTGTGCCATCAGGCTAGAAGCTAGGTAGTTTGAAAAAAGATTGGTTAATGTATAGTTTTTTTACTCAGGGTATCAACAGCTCTTTTGTTTTTTTAATGCAAAGTATAGAAGCTAAAGGCCCATGAATCTTTTTGCCTAGTGGTAGGAAATTCAGTGATTCACTCAAAGGAAGTGAATCACAGTTTCCTGGGAAGGTGAGCTATTTTTGCTTATCCATAAGGGGCATTGGTGGCCTGGCTCCTAACTGGATTTCTGGCCAACTCTCATAGGCATTTTATGTTTCTGGTCAGATGCAGAGAAGAAAAGGGTGCTTCCAGAAGGAACCCCTGCTAGGTATCCTCCACTGATTGGGGAATAATTGAGTCAGACTTCTTTCTATAGGTGGACCTCCAAATTATGTGGTATGCATAACATTTTAAAAAGTTGACATGCTGAGCCATACCAGCTATGAAAACCCAAGCGTCTCTGCCCAGGCTGCTCATAAGATAGATTTGCCTTGGCCAAAAATGACTTGTTTGGATACATTGAGGCGGAAACTGTTTAAAAATCTTATTGCAGATGTTTGCACCCATGTTATCATCATGTCTCCCTAAAGGAGTGACTTTTAAAGAAGTTTGAGTAGAAAGTAGACTGACACCATTAAGACCTAGAAAGAATTCTTTTTAATATTGAGTTGACTTTGCCTAATGAAGGCAAGAGGGGTGTTAGAGTCTGTGACAAGGTTAACCTGTTGATGGAATCACAGTACCTCAAATGTAGAAAATTAGAAGGATACATAATGAGACAGACATGTAATTAAAATTATACAGTTAATTCTTTTACTGAAGTCAGAGTAATTCTTGAGTATAATGTGAACAAATGATTTCTGTGTATAGGCAAAGTAAAGGCAATAAATTTTAAACTGTGTTTATCAAACAAGAAAGATAATACTTTTAAAGTGACCAGTTATAAACTAATTAAAAACTATAGTGAAATACAAAATGTTGGCATATTGAACCACCTTAGTGCATTAACTTTTGTGGTCTGGTTGAAAAAATTTCTATATACTTTGAATAAAGCTTGGAACATAACCTCTGTTTAGTTGAACAGCAGGGTAAAAAGTTAAAAACTATTCTTTATTGATTATTAATAGTTACTAAGAGTTATTCTATAATGATTCTGTAGTAATGAGTCATTTTTGAGTACTGCCAACTTAAAAGAAAACAGATATAATTTGAATGCTGAAACAAGTCTTATTATATATAATACTCAGTTTGAAATTTGGGGGCAAATCAAAGGAACCTCATTATTCATACTATCCTTATAGTGAGTAAATTTAATAGTAAAATGAGATTTTATAAAATTCTTCATACTTAAAACATCTTTCATCTGTTCTATGCATTAAAGTTTCTTGAGATTTTGAGAATGGTTACCTTGCTTTAAAAATATTTTAACAACAACAAGATAGATGTTTGGGCACACCAGACCAAAGAATGGTACTTATTGCTACATTTTATAATATAGAAATGCAGTTTTCAAAATAATTTGCAAGTTTTTCAAATTTAAAGATATGATATTATTTTTCCTACTTGCTCAACTTGCTTGGAGTGATATATTAAAAAAATGAGAACAGTGGTGCTGTATAATCTTTTACTGTCTTCACATGAGATTCTATTGTGGCTGAATATTCTTGGTGATAACTCATTCAATTAGTGCTTCAGCCCCAGAAGCTTATTTTTGAACTCCACCAACTTCAAGTCGGGAGAGAGATGATTTTATCTTTGATTCTCAAGTGGAGGCAGGTTGAACAGAGGAACCTTTCGAGTCTGTAATAAAAGCAGCCTCGCAGTATGTCCTACTTCAGGCAGAGCCAAGGGTGGCCTATTTTCATCCTAGCGCAGTGAATGGGGCTTCTCTTTGGCAGGGGGCATCCTGTAAACTGACCTCCCTGGCCTTCTTCCCTGTTGTAAAGGAAGTGCTCTTCCTGTCCTTATCAACGATGCGCTTACAATTTCATGGGGCTCTGAAGCCATGAGACACATGAGAGATTCTAAGAGGCTGGGCTGGCAGTCATGGAAATTGAAGGAAAAAGCCGGAGAGCAGTCTGTGGATGGGAAAAGAGAAGGGAAAGTGTCATTCTAGATTCCGCTTTCCTTCCACTGACTTTCCGTGGGTTGTGCTCCACTCCCCCCTCACTTGCCAGCATTTATAAAACAGTAGATTGTCATGTCAGAGAAGAACAAGAACGATGTTATGGGAAGATGTGGCCCTTGAGAGCTTTCTCCTCTGAGGCAGCTTCACGATTGAGTCGTTAAAGTTCCAATGGCTCTTATGATGATGTAGCTGGAACAAAATACAAAGGAAGCATCCAGTTCCTTGTGACTGATATCCACCCTTTCAAAAGAGTGATGGATAAAAATGATTTTTAAAAGACCTTATTTGCATGTAACAAAACATGCCAGCTGTTTGATTCATTAAATGATGAGAAACCTATATACCAGTCATTTTCAGTCGGCTGTAAATTTATTTTTCACTTGTTTTCAGTGTCTGGTTATCAACAGTAAGCAGATTCTCATAAATCAGTACTAATGGGGACATTTAGGATGATTGCTAATATTTAGACAAATAGATTTGAAAAAATGAGGATGTTGCAACTACCTTAGAAGTAACCACAACCTGGGGAATTGCTATTTAGCTATATTTTCCTTGGCTGTTTCCTTTCAGGTCTAGTGTCACAAAAGAGCCACCTTCAGTCAGAATAAAGGGGGAAACAAGGAAAAATGTCAAGTGGAGTTTAACTTTCTCAAGCCTTTATTTAGCCATTTTTCTCTTGTGTGTATTCTAGACCCATGCAAATCCCAAGGTCATTTACTGTTTAGCTTTGAAGTCTCTAAGACATGGAGAATTTGGTAGCCACACACAGAGAGAGATAAACCTGAGACATATTTTAATTTCCTCTGAAAACAGAACACCATGAGAACAATTTAAATGGTTGGAAAATGTTTTTTAATTAAACAAAGAGTTCTTAACTTGAAGGAATTGGAATGGGTCATGGAAGTAGGTCATGGGATTTTATTCTCCAGAGCATCCAGGACAGAGCGATGAAAGAGCGAGAAAGGATGCCTAGTGGTTGAGTACATTCAAACCTCCCAACCGGTTTGTAGATTGTGTGTTATCCTTGATACTTCATATGAGAGTAAACCAACTCGGAGGTTGCACACCTTGCCCACGTTTTTCACAGCTAGGAAATGCTGGAGCCAAGATTCAAATTCAAGTCTTCCTGTTTCTAAAAGCTGTGTTCTTGAGCCACTCCACGGTGCTGTTTCCTCTAAAGATAATTTCCGTCCATTTCATTTTCTTTGAAAAGCAGTCAACAAATTGTGCTTGCAGATTGATTTTTCAGCCCCCTGCTGCTGTGTGCATCAGAACGGACATCTCACTGACACTGGCAGCAGGTCCCTGGGTACCATAGGAAGTGTGTCCAGGATAGTTTGTGTCTAGCTATATGTGAGTATATCCTTCTTCAGAAGTTGTTAACACTTTAATTCCTTGAATTTAGCTTGTGTGAAACTTTCCAATAGTCACAAAACAGTAACCCTTCTTAACAAAGCTGTAAAAGGGGAAACTGTATGAGACGAGACACCCAAATTCTACAAGCAGGGTAGTGTTGGTGGTATAGTGGTGAACATAGTTGCCTCCCACATTCTACAGGCAACCTGTATACAACTTAGATCAGAAGTACAGTCTTTGAAAACCTTACTGAAAAAAAACATAAAGTTTCATATAATTGAATGAAGCATGAATTTCTAGGTAGTTTTATAAAGTTCTGAAGAGTTTAAGATGAGAAGGTTGACTTTGTGGGTAGTGTTTGGCATTCATCAATCTTTATTGATGTTAGGCAGACTCACTACAAGGCCTTGCCCTCCTCTTATGATTTGAAAGACATTGCTGGCAAAGAGAATCCCTAAAGTCCCTCTTCACTTCATTGGGTGTAGAGTATCAAAAATACTAATGGAGTATAGTAGGCGATTTTTCAGTGATCTTTCCTTTTGAAAGATCCAGGAGGGAATACTGCCTAGGACTCTGGCCATGGTTTCATTCTTTTGGACTAGCTTTGCAGTTCCTAAATTTCTTTCTGCAAGCTTGAAGTCAACCTTCTGGTTAGCACCTCTACCAGAACATAGATGTCTGGATTAGAATCTTGTCCACAGTGAAAAGAAACCCTGGGCTCCCTGGTGTTACCTCTAGTGTTCATCAACAATCTCTTTGGAAGAACAAGATCTGCTGCTCTTCACCTGAGCAGCCATTCTGGATCCTGCCAGACCTTCATCCCAGAGTGATGATGCTGGTTGCTAGGGACAAATCACAGTAGAAGAACTGTTGGTGCTGAGGATGCCTGGTGGTGATGATGATCACACCAAGATTTATAGGGACACATTCCTGGCAGCGTGGAGGGCAGAGCAGCAATCCCTTGAGGTTTGTCCCTGGCCAAGGATGTGGTTTAAAGTGTTCCTCAGCTGATCAATCCACTCTGCTGGTTTGTACCATGCTCTCTGCCAGGGGATGGATGTCACCTCTCTTACCCCCTCGGATGATCAAGGTTTCTATAAGTTTTAAAAATAACATTGTCAATGAGTTTGCAGGAACGTGTTATTCTGGGTTTCTTTTTTCCCAGAAGGCAAAAGTACTTCCGAGTTTATGGAGCAGGACGTAGAGTGTGCCTGACACCTATGTGCTTTTGAGATTCCTCTCTGGTTTTAGATGTGACCTTGCCACGGGGCTGTCAGTGTCCCAGAAGGCAGTAGAAACCCTTGGGATACACTTGTCAGATCCTTCAGTGATGGCAGAAATCACTCAGTTCCTTAAGTGACTTTTCTCTCCCGGGCCAGGCCAAAGGTTGGCTCTGCACACACCAGCAAAGTGTGAGTCCTGAGAGCAAATGGCCCAGAGACGGCTGCATCTACAGTCGCTCAGGGGCCCAGCCCTGCCCTGAGGCCAACTCATTCTGCCTGGGGACCAGCACCCTGCTGGTCTGGGCACTCACACACAGGATCATGGTATAGGCAATCAGGGCTGTGAGGAAAAGACAGATAAAAACACGATTCCACATTCTGGCTGGGAGTATTCGGGCATTCTTTTTCATATTCTTTCCATTGTGATTTATCACAGGATATTGAATTCCGCTCCCTGTGCTATCCTGTAGGACGTTGTTATTGTTGTTATTTATCCATCCTATGTAATAGCTTGCATTTGCTAATCCTAAACTCTCAATTTCCCCTGACCCTCCCACTTGGCAACCACAAGTCTATGCTCTTATGAGTCTGTTTTGTAGATAGGTTCATTTGTGTTGTATTTTAATTCCATATGTAACTGATATCACATGATATTTGTCTTTTTCTTTTTGACTTACTTCACTTAGCTTGATAGTTTCTAGGTCCATCCATGTTGCTGCAAATGGCATTATTCCATTCTTTTAATGTTGATGGACATTTTGGTTGTTTCTGCATCTTGGATATTATAAATAGTGCTGCTATGACAAACCAAAACTCTTAAATACATTAAATTTTTCTTGAATAAGATGAAATTTCCTATCCAAGACTTCTGCCATTCAATAGAGTAGCCACTAACTACATGCAGCTATGAAGCCCTTGAAATGTAGCTAGTCTAAATTGAAAAGTATCACATACTGGATTTCAAAGACAGCGTGAAGAAAATGAATGTCAATTGTTGAAATGGTGTAATAGTACTATTTTATATATATATTGGGTTAAACAAAATATATCAGCTTTTACCTTTTTATTGTGGCTTCTAGAAAATTAAAAAACAACAAAAAAAATGTGACTCTATTATGTTCTGTGAAAGTATAGACTTCTGTTTCCTAGGACCTGGAGCCTTATACTCTGCTGCTGCTGCTGCTGCTAAGTCTCTTCGATCGTGTCTGACTCTGTGTGACCCCATAGACAGCAGCCCACCAGGCTCGCCTGTCCCTGGGATTCTCCAGGCAAGAACACTGGAGTGGGTTGCCATTTTGTTCTCCAATGCATAAAAGTGAAAAGTGAAAGTGAAGTCGCTCAGTTGTGTCTGACTCTTAGCGACCCCATGGACTGCAGCCCACCAGGCTCCCCCGTCCATGGGATTTTCCAGGCGAGAGTACTGGAGTGGGGTGCCATTGCCTTCTCTGTCCCTACACTCTAGCTGTTGTATTATATACTAATATTTCTTATATCCAAAGAGATCTTTCATGTAGGGCTAAGACATGACAATTCAGAGACTCCCCACACATCCCTAGCTTCATCTGAAATCTGCCTTTTGACCATCTCACTGACCCTTTGAGACTAGGCATTTGTTATGGATAAAAGAATAAAGGTCAGTACTTCAGTCAGATTGGCATCTTGAGAAAAGGTCAGGCGTCCAGGGAGTCATGGAACAAGGTTGGAGCCATTGGCCAAAATTTTATCGCTGAATAATCTGTGAATATCAGTTACAATAAATCTTGCGTCTGCTCAGTTGGAGGGGAGCCACAGCTCAAAAGAAGATATTTCAAAGGAATTAGTAATCAATTCCTCACTTCCTCTAGGGCAGGAAGCTGCTTCCAGTAAACAGAGACTTGACCTTGCTAGAATCCCACAGCTCTCCCCAACTAGCAGGTTGAGGTCATGGGGATGAGGAATCATTTTCAAACAGCTGAGCAGAGAAAATACACAAAGCAGGTAAGAAAGGGTTAGTGGTTCTGTCCCCACCAAGTTATCACAGGAGGCAAATAGTAAGGGAAGAAGATGTATGATTTGTATAAATAGGTCAAACCTTTTGGAAAACAGAAAATGGAATATGAATAAATGTCAATAAATGAATCTATCAGCCTCTCTGCTTTTCTGTTTCTGTGCCAGGGGAGCTTTTATACACTCCAGTCTGAGTCAGAGGAAGGAAAGTTGTGGGAGCCTTACTTGTCCTGCCTTTCTAATGAAGAAATAAATGCTGAAAATGTTATGATGACATTTTATGTTTCTCCAGAGTGCCTTAGTTTCATGTAATTATTTTGGATTTTTTTTTTCAGTGCTCTAAATTTCTCTGAGTGTCAACATCTAGAAACATCACAAATCTCCCAGTTTTGCAGGCACAAAGGCTAGACATGTATGCCCAGGTTGTGGCGTTTAGGGCAGTCTTTGATGAGCATTTGCAGAATGCTGCAGGAGGTGTTTCTTGCCATTTCTTCTCTGGATTTCCCAGATGCCTGGGACTGAGCTCAGTCTAAACTTCTACATTGGGAATGAAAGGGCTTTGTAAGCAATGTCAGGGGGAATTTCCTCTGGCAAGCTGTGCCTGTCTGCTCCTTCTTCATTTGCAAAGCACTATGTTAACTTCAAAGGTCCCTATGTATTTTAGGACCAGTCCTCTAAATAGAACAAAACCATAGAGCCTTACAGATGATAAAGATTCTTAAAAATTATCTACTGTCACCCTCTAATTTTTAAAGGAAGTGCCCCAGCAAGGTTAAGTCATTTACACAGGGTCACGTAGTCTAGGTCTCCTTTTCTACCACGGAAGGTCCTCACATTTCATCACACAACCTCCAAGGGCTCATTTCATCCTCAAGAATAAGTTGAATGGCATGAACCCAGTTTTATATCGAGGTCAGGACTAAGTGAATGTCGTTTGGGGACATTAAATATGGAAATCTGTACATGACGCAGGGCACACCTAGTCTCATGATGACTTGGGGATTCCCGGCTCTGTTTTATAGCGGACTTCATTTATTTCAGTTAATATAGGTTACAAGTGCTGAGATGCTTTTACTGGAGTAGCACTGGTCCCTCTCCTTCTTCTTCAACAGGGAAAACAGTGAATTTAGTACCCTTCCAAAAGTGTGTTTCCTTGGAGAGAATGATCCTCTCTAGCAGCAGTGCAAGTGCTTCTGTGTGTGTGCTAAGTCGCTCAGTCATGTCCAACTCTTCGCGACCTCATGAACTGTAGCCCGCCAGACTCCTCTGTCCATGGGGGTCCTCCAGGCAGGAATACTGGAGTGGGCTGTCGTGCCCTCCTCTGGGGGAAATGCTTCTACTTTTGCCTTTTTCCTAAACCATCAGCATTCCTCTCCAGCCTCCCTCTGCCCTTCCTCCCCTCTGTCGCGCACAGACTGACATTTTCACAGCGCTTTAAAGTGAGACGCCTTGTGTCCTTCGTGGCTGTCTTCCTGCCTGAGGGGAGCCCTCTGGTCTTCATTAAACGCGTCTCCTCTTCCATCAAGCACCTGGGACCGTGCACTGGCTCCCGTGATGTGGCTTTGTGGCATTTGGCAGAGTGAGTGATACTGGGGAAAGTGCCCATTCTCACACCCCACTGATGTTTCCTGTCATTTGTGGAATTTGTTTCCTGTTACTCCTGCTAACCCATGAAGGGTCTGCTTAAAATACAACACTTCCTCCTTCCGGAGCATTTGTAATATCCAAGGCACAGAGTAATCTCAGATCAAACAGAATGGCCAAATGGCCAAGTCAGTTAATCTGAAGTGGCACTCTACTTCCACATATTTCTGGGGTGCCTTATTATCATTTTTTTCAAAGGTATTTTCATTGAACATGGTAGTTTGGGATAAGGCTTAATTTATCCTAATAATATAAAATATACCTTGCTGTATCCTAGTCTCTTTCCCATAGATACAGCCCCAGACTAAGTTGGAAGTTAGAACTGCTTTTGAAACAGCCAGTGGCATTGGTATTTGGGGAAAAAAAAAAAAAACAATAACAGAATCAGGATCCATAGCTTGTATATGTGATTTGCCTGTGGCTATATAGAAATGCTTAGAAGAACAGCCAGGAGAGAGACAAAGGGGAATAAAATACTTTATTTTGAACTACATCCTGATTTTCTTTCTAATCCAAATATCTGAATGTTATTCTGAACCCAAAGAAGTTACCAAAAAGTCTCTAAGCTCTTATTCATTTCTAAACTGAAAACTCATATTAATTCATGCTAATTGTAGGAATTAAGAGATGAAGGGGACAGGGGAGCATGCCAAGACAATCAGATGCTACCCAGAGTTATTACTAATTGATCCTGAGTCAAGCTGCTTGAGCCTTGGAGATGCGGAACACGCCCTGAGATGCAATTTTCTCAAACCCCGTTGGCCCTGGATGGGTACATTTTGTTCTAATGGATGAGATATTTGCTTCTTGGGAGTATTTTTCTTCACTGCAGGCAAGAAAAATTGCTCTTTAAAATATACCTCTTCATGGCTGAGGAACACAAAACCACTTTATGGCTTAAAATTTTAAAAAAGTGACTGGCCATCGTCAAATGTACCAAGGAATCAAAGCACCCAGGCACTGGGTGTTGACAGCAGGCCAGAGATTGCTTCTGCTTTCCTTTCCTCCTTGTTCTTTGAACAAACAGGTTATAATTTGAAAAACAATGTAATGGAGACACATACGATGATAAATGTCATAGGTTGCATTGCTGCTGCTGCTGCTAAGTCACTTCAGTCGTGTCTGACTTTGTGCGACCCCATAGACGGCAGCCCACCAGGCTCCTCCATCCCTGGGATTCTCCAGGCAAGAACACTGGAGTGGGTTGCCATTTCCTTCTCCCTCTTGGGCGAGTATAAAATACACTAGCTCTTTGGATTGCCTGCTTTCCTTTGTGATCCTTAATCATACGAAAGAGACTTTGTCCACTCTCAGTGTCTGTATTCCTGTCGTTGGTTGACATGTTCGTGGCAGTCCTGGGAAACAAGATATAATACTGCATCAGCTCCTTCAAAAATTTCCCCAACAAACCTGGATGAGAACTAAGGTGCATCAGTTAGGTTACCGTTCTGATTGGGAGTTAATCCAGAGATTCTTGTTGGAAGCTGTTGTTATATAGGTATTTAGGACATCTTGTTTGCTGGTGATGTGGGAAACCTGCCTTTGATAGGGAACTTTGTAAACACCAGGAATGGTGCTTACCTCTGAACTTCAGTTCTCATTTTACAGTAACGTGGAAGGTGGGGAGGAACATAAATCAGTGTCATCCATTCAATAAGTGTTTATTGTGATCCTAGGATGTGCCAATCATCATGTTTTCTCTTTTTTTCTAACATGGAATTTCAAGCGAATTTTTTCTTGTTACCTGAAACATTGCATTAATTTGTATATCAGAATTGCTTCAAAATCGAGTTTATTAAAGAAAACTAGCTCCCAGAACAGTGACTTTTTCTTATTACTTGAGTTTTCACTGCTATGTAATTGTGGTATTAGCAGAAGAGATTCATTTTCAAAATAATGAAAATGCAAAAATAATGTGTCATTCGAGATGTAATTTATCAGCATCAAGATTGTGCTGGATTCAACTACAGAACTGGTAAAGAATTGTAGCCAAAGCAACATAGTAAATTAGAAAGTCCTCCAGACACTACCACATTATGGCGTTTATGATCTATTCACATGTGTGTGTGTGCTCAGTCACTCAGTTGTGTCCAACTCTTTGCAGCGGGCAGCCCCATGGACTATAGACCACAAAGCTCCTCTGTCCATGAAATTTTCCAGGCAAGAATACTGGAGCAGGTTGCCATTTCCTGCTCTAGGGGATCTTTCCAAACCAGGAATCAAACCTGAGACTTGTATCTCCTGCATTGGCAGGTATATTCTTTACCACTAGCGCCACCTGGGAAGCCCCATTCACAGTTCAGTATTTAAATATATGTTAAGCATGTTAAAGAATGAAAATAAGAATGTTTTTCTTAGTTGTTTAAAAACTTGAATAGAAAAGAACAACTGCTCCCTCTAGTGACAAATCATAAATTAGCAACAAAATGAAAACACTGGATGGAAAAAAACCCTATGTTTCAAAGCAAACATGATTTGTGGCTGAAATCAATAGAGATTAAAATGTGGAAAAGTAGGTGAGTGGTAAGCCTTTACTATGTGTTTTTAAGTGTTAATAGTCACTCCCTGTACAGTCTTTCCATTCCTTTGTTAATAGTCTTTTATATTACCTTTTTTTTTTTTTTTTTTTTTGAGAAGCAGTATGTCATTTGAATGGGTTTAAGTATAAAATCTTGGTGGTTGATTTGGAATTCTTTCATTATTTTTAGCTTTAGTAATGTTCAGTTTGGTGGTGCTAGTGGTAAAAAAAACCTCCTGCCAGTGCAGGAGACATAAGAGATGCAGGCTTGATCCCTGGGTCTGGAAGATCCCCTGCAGGAGGGCATGGCAACCCACTCCAGTATTCTTGCCTGGAGAATCCCCATGGGCAGAGGAGCCTGGTGGGCTATAGTCCATAGGGTCGCAAAGAGTTGGACACAACTGAAGCGACTTAGTATACGTAATAGTCAGTTTTGATTTTTAGTTGCAGTTAAAATATATTAGTTTTGATACTGTTTCACTTTGCCAAATTTTCAGTACAGTAAATGGATATAAGGTGGAGGTAGAAACAATAAAGAAACCGAAAGAAGAAAAACAGTTACTACGTTATTACTCAGAAATATCATTGACATTTGAGGTAGATCTGTATGTATCTTTTCTCATTTTTTAATGAAAACCTCTGACATTTTCATGTTTAATGTTAATGTGCAGGCAGCATTGGGGTGGTCTCCTGGTTAACTAAAAATGAGTTCAAAGGCTCAGAAAAATATGTAGGTTTGTGTGTGTCCTGATACAGCTACATCTGAGATGGACATGGGCCCCTGACCGTGGCTACCGTCTTGCCCGACACATACCAGGGGCTCAGAAAATCTTTGCTGCAAGAATAGAGGAGGTAGCCTCAGTATTTAGACAAGCTTTGAAAGATGGGAAAAGTCAGGAGTAGAGCAGGGCTTTGTGAGGATACTAGACCAAGATCCACAATGTTTTCTGATTGCCCCCAAGTGTCTGCCAGTGTCACAATCTGGCACTCTCCTTGAAATTTCAAAGGCTTTTATTTTTAATCTACTCCTGAATGCAATGTTCCCAGAAGGAATGATGTTTGAATTTGAAGTAAATTAGGCATAAGGGCATGGGGATCCTATAATCAAGATAAGGTTTGGAGTGAGCACTGAAAGAAAGGTATGACAGGGAGGCTTTGGAAAGTTGTGGTTACTTTCCAAAGGCATGTGCAGAATCTGTCTTGTTTCACTGTCATCATTGTCTCAGAATCTAGTAAGGAATTAGATGCGGAACAGAAAAAGCTAAGCATTCCCGCTAGGTCACCAGGCAGCACTGACCCATCCTCACCCACCTTGCCTGTGTGCACAAGGTTCATTCTATACACACACATGGTTCATTCTATTCAAGTTGTTGTTTCCCCCTCCACGCCTTTCCTTCAGTTGGACACTAGGGGGAAGTGTTGTAAGCAGTAGATGAATACAAATGGATAAGAATGAATAGATCTCTTATGTACTTATAAATATAAACCTATATGTGTTTAAATTTTCTGTTTATTTACTTATGTTGGATATAAACATTTTCTAAGCCTGAGTAAGTTATTTAAGCCCTAGATAGCTTTTCATAGGAATTCTTCTCATGTAGTTACTATTGTATGTGTGTATAGGACCTGTTTACAGCATTTCTGAGAGGAAAATACTAATTTAGGGAGCAGGGATTTCAATGAAGAAACTTCACGTATTAGCAAGAGCTGCAAAGGAAAGCATATAGCTTCTGATAATGTGAATTAGAGGCCTCACCATGTATTATATTAACTTAGTGCATACTCGGTTGCTCTAGTCGTGTCCAACTCTTTGCGACCCCATGGACTGTAGTCCATTCGGCTCCTCTGTCCACGGAATTTTCCAGGCAAAGATACTGGAGCGGGTTGCCATTTCCTATATTAACTTAGTGTACAGTAATAAAATAATGCTTTTACATAGATTTTAAAAGTGTTAGGATTTTAATCCTGGATTGTCAATTCTCAATTCTCAGACTATTTATAGACATTTTCTCATCTCTATTCTTTCAGGCATGGAATTATACTTTGACTAATGGTTGTAAAAATAGGAATTCTCATTGGAAAGCAAACCCAAATAACACAAGAAGAATGGTATTAAAAAGAAAGGAGAAATTACCCACAACCCACATTACTCCCATGACCACTTTAATGCTTTGGTGAATATCTTTCTACATATTATCCTGCCTTCTGTTTCTTGTCCTGTCCCTTTCCTGCCACCCTCCTGCCTATAAGCAGTATAACACTTGAATCAGTTCTGCTGCTCAGATCTGTCTCCTGAAAGCCACTCTTAAGTTCCCACAAGCTCATTAAGCTCAATGTCATTAAATATGAGTTTATGGAAAACCACTTCTTTTTAGTTTTTTCAGACAATGGCTGGAATGTCAGTTCCAGTCGTCTAGGTGATCTTTTGACCTACCCACTGTACCTCCCAGATCAATTTAGGCTTTTAGATAAAATTTAGGTACTTTTTGCCCCATAAGCCTCTCCACATTGGGAACTCTCAAACTGCAGAGGAATCACCCAGGAATCAACTTCCTGTTCCCCACTCCTGGAGATCCTGAGCCAGTGGGTGTTCTGGTGAGCATCTCAGAAATGCCTGTGTTCCAGACTGCTAGCACCCCTAGGTGATCTGGAACAGCTAATCTCAAGCCTGGATTTTGAAAAACTCCATATACCACCAAAGACAAGCACAGGAACATTATTTAAGTTGTTATTCTCTCTTCCTCCCAGTCTCACTCTGGTGTGTGTTTGTTTGCTTAGGGGTGGAGGGTGGGGTTGAAATAAATTGGAGCATCCAAGCTTGTGAATACCCACTGGTAGCTTTGCGTGTTCTGTGTGACATGGAAGGTTCCTGGGGGCACTCAGCAGGGAAGGACATATTGAAATGTATTTTGTACAGATTTTTCAGCTGCTAGAAGGAAGATGTCCAGCCAAGGTGGGTGGGAATTTAGGGGAAAATTAAGGTGTAACTGTGAATTGTCAGAGCTGCAAGGACTTCAGAGGTCATTGGAACCAATGTTCTTGTTTCATGGAGAAGGAAACTAAAGCCCAGAGAGGTGAAATGTCTTGCCTAAGGCTGCACAGCAAGTTATGGTCAGAATCAGATCTAGAGCTTAATTCTTCATCCTGAGTACCACCTTCTCTGTCTACTGGTTGTTCTTACCCCAGATTGGATGCAACCCTGAGGCTCACATGAGTTTAGTATTTAATACCATCCATAGTACCTGGTTGGAGAAGGAAATGGCAACCCATTCCAGTGTTCTTGCCTGGAGAATCCCAGGGATGGAGGAGCCTGGTGGCCTGCTGTCTATGGGGTCGCACAGAGTCAGACACGGCGGAAGCGACTTTGCAGCAGCAGCGTAGTACCTGGTTCCAGTGTTTTCCAACCACAAACATAAGTTCTCAAACAAGGTCTGTTATATGTTATTTAAAGAGCTCATATGCTAACCTCTCCTATAGGACTCTGTTGAATGTAGCATTTTTGATAAATAAAAATTCCCCTTTCCTAGCAGTTTGTAGAAGCAGCTGCATTTAAGCCAATGCATTGAGTTCTGCTGAGAGTGGAGTCAGACTGTACTCAGCTGCTAAGGCCTCAGAATCAAGGTGTATCAAAGTTATCCTTGAAGAGCTGTTAGTAATGGGTCATTTTTCAGTAATTTTACCACGACCACCTTTTCCTCCAGCTTTGAAATAGATCTTTGTTTGAATTGGTTGGTTTCTGTGTGAGGATGGTGTTACAAGCAAAAGACCCTTCTTAACATTAGAGTCACATGTGGAAGGTGCCAGGACTCCCATATCCTGGAGCTCCTGAGACATTCTGAGGGCACCACAGACTCTGCTCACCTGATCTGGGGCTTGGAGAAACATGTGCTCATCCTGTTGAATAGCCAAAGGGATGTTCCACACTTTTAGTTGTCTTGCTCACACCCAGCAGCCAAGGACCACCCCTTGTGCTCCTGGGGAATCGGAAACAAAATGTGATGAGAGAGACGATCCCACCACTCTGATGCCTTCTCCCTTGTACTGAATCACAGAAAATAGAGTCCTTGTTGTCCACCAGCTTCTTCCTTGAGTAATGATTGCTGGCTGCTCAGGGACTCTGTGGAGGTGGTGTACCAGATGTGGACTAGTCTCCCTATCTTAAAATGCACTTTCCCCCCTTAATCTAGTGACCAGTCAGACTGATCATTACGAGGTTATCAGTGGCTGAAAGTAGCTTGCCTTCACGTTTGCCTTCTTCCTCCCCCTCCTAGCACTGGAAACTCAGCTTTTTATTGCTTTAACTCAAGAAATAGAGCACCAGAAGTTGAAATGACAGGAACTAGGCAGGTGCTGAAAGGGATACAGTAGCTTAAGGATCCCCCACCTTCTTTAGTGCCTGCTGACTTCATGGGAAATAGATAGGGAAACAGTGGCTGACTTTATTTTTCTGGCCTCCAAAATCACTGCAGATGGTGATTGCAGCCATGAAATTAAAAGACGCTTACTCCTTGGAAGGAAAGTTATGACCAACCTAGACAGCATATTAAAAAGCAGAGACATTACTTTGTCCACAAAGGTCCGTCTAGTCAAGGCTATGATTTTTCCAGTGGTCATGTATGGATGTGAGAGTTGGACTATAAAGAAAGCTGAGCACCGAAGAATTGATGCTTTTGAATTGAGGTGTTGGAGAAGACTCTTGAGAGTCCCTTGGACTGCAAGGAGATCCAACCAGTCCATCCTACGGGAGACGAGTCCTGGGTGTTCATTGGAAGGACTGATGTTGAAGCTGAAACTCCAGTACTTTGGCCACCTGATGCGAGAACTGACTCATTTGAAAAGACCCTGATGCTAGGAAAGATTGAGGGCAGGAGGAGAAGGGGACAACAGAGGATGAGATGGTTGGATGGCATCACTGACTCAATGGACATGGGTTTGGGTAAACTCCGGGAGTTGGTAATGGACAGGGAGGCCTGGCGTGCTGCGGTTCATGGAGTCGCAAAGAATCAGACACGACTAAGCGACTGAACTGAACTGAGCAACTGATCTGAGGTAGATCTGATGTAATAACAATAGAAATAAAGTATACAAAACATATACTATGCTTTAATTATTCTGAAAGCATCACCCACCCCAGTTGGTGACTGGTCCCTGGTGCCAAAAAGGGTGGGAACCGCTGCAATAGAGGAGAAGGAAGTTGGTGGGAATAAGTTTCAAAAGGAGCTTCATTTCCTCTCCTTTCAATTGTTGTTCAGTCGCTAAATCATGTCTGACTCTTTACAATGGCATCACTGACGCGATGGACATGAGTTTGAGTAAGCTTTGGGAGTTGGTGATGGACAGGGAAGCCTGGCGTGCTGCAGTCCATGGGGTCACAAAGAGCCGGACACGAATGAGCAACTGAACTGAACTGACTCTTTGCGACCCGATGGACTGCAGCACGCCAGGCTTCTCTGTTCTTCACTATCTCCCAGAGTTTGCTCAAACTCATAGCAGGAAGGGTTATGGGGCTGTTATTTCAGGAAGTAGACTCCTTGTTCTTTGATGCCTGTCCTCCTGCCCACCCCAGCCTCACTTCTCAGACTCCCATGCGTGCGTGCAACTTCAGAGAACAGCCTGGTTTCTGGAAAGTTAAAGTTAGGTGTGTTCATAAGGCACTTGTTGAGCTAGGAATTGGGATCAGAAAAGCACATGCAGTTACCACATTCGGGACGCAGAGTGAATGTCCCTCAGGGAGGGTCCAGTCTCCTCTCAAGTTTAATAGACTATTCAGGGTCTCCATTTGAAAAAGTTAGTAAACAGCACTTTTTTGTTGTATAATTAGGGTCAAAATTTTGATAGAAGCACAGAATCTGAGAGTTTTCAGAACTGCAGAGCTAACACTCACAACAATATGAGTCAAAGGAAAGTGACAGTCTGGAGGAAAATATCAATGAAATCTTACTTTCAGAGAGAAATCATCCCAGATAAGTTACTGAATCCTTTTAAGTCTGTTTCTTCATCTGACAGAACAATGAGGATGAAGAGCTCTAACACAGAAGCTGTTAGGAATGTTTGTTCTAGGTCGAGAGGGTAACACATTCATCTCTCTGGTCCAGCATTTCCTTCTGCTTGAGTATTTCCAGGAAGAAGGAATTAATAAATTCCTTGGATAGACATTTACATTGGGAAGCTTGAGCCTGTTCATTTATTCTTTTGTTCAGTAATAGCAACCAAACCCCTTCTCAGGGCCAGGCATCTAACTTGAAATCTAGCTTTTCCTTATAGCGAACCCAAGTCAATATGCCTATGGTTTGTCCTTGCATGCTCCTTCTGGTCTCTGCACCAATGCAAGTTTCCATCATAGCAACCCCTTGGCTGAATAAGAGCAATCCTTGTGTTTTTCATGCCTCTTTTCTTCCAAGAAGTGTCTTCTCAGTTCTCCAACCCCCTCACTATCCTACAACCAGCAACTGGTTATATTTCAGTTTTTTATTTTCCTTAAAATACTGCACTCAGAAGTCCTGCCTCATCTGCTCTTGGGCTAATCCTGAGTCTTTGAGGATTCTAACTTCCCCTGGTTAGGGCTGATGGGGACTGTGTGCCTGGTATGGTACATCTGAAGACTGCTTTCAACCAGTCTTACCTCATAATTGGCAATTTTTGGGGCCTAAACATATGTCTAAACACACTCTGGAGTCAACTGTAGCCCTGTGAAACAGGTTTTGTTACAAGGAGCAGTGCTCTGGATGACAGGAAGGAACAGCATGTGCCAAGGAAGGAGCCTCTGAGCACAGGGTGTTGATGAGAATGAAGCAGTCTGGCCCCAGTCTGCACCTGACCGAGGATGAGATGGACACTGTTTGGGAACGGCTCCCTCTACAATGCCAAACTTAGGTCCATTCTTGTGCTGTTTCTGTTTAAACCTGCCACAGGATTTGTGGATTAAGATCAATCGTATTGATATGAAGGCAGAATAGAAGCAGCCAAAGGGAAAAAAATATATCAGATTTATCAAAATTTAAAGCTTCTGTGCTTCAAGGGCCAGAAGTGAAAGACAGATCCACAGATGGGGAGATATATTTGCAAATTATTTGACAAATAGTCAATAGTATATTTACAAAGATATGCATTCATCACCTCTATCTAATTCCAGGACATTTTTAACACTCTAAAAACAATGCCATGCCTTTTAGTAGTCACCACCCCCTTCCTCCCTTCTTTCCTAAGTCATAGAAATGGGACCAATTTGGCCTTTTGTGTCTTGCCTCTTTCACTTAGCGTAGCGTTTCAAGGTTCATCCATGCTGAAGCGTGTATCAGTATTTCTGTTCCTCCTCATGGCCGAGCAGTATTCCATTGCATGAATAGATCACATTCTGCTTACCCATTCACTGGTTGATGGATGGTTCAGTTTTTCTACTTTTTGGCTGTTATGAATATGCTATGAACATTAGTGTACAAATTTGGAGTGGAAGTATTTTTTTTAATTTTGTGGAAATATAATTGACTCATAATATTGTGTTAGTTTCTGCTGTACAGCAAAGTGACTCAGTTATTCATGTATCATTTTTCATATTCTTTTCCATTATGGCTCATCACAGGATATTAAATATACTTCCCTGTGCTATACAGTAGGACCTTGTTGTTTATTCATTCTGTATATAATAGTTTGCATCTACTAACCCCAAACCCCCAATCCTTCCCTCTTCCATCCCTTTCCCCACTGGCACTCACAAGTCTCTTCTTTATGTCTATGAATCTATTTCTGCTTCATGGATAGATTTATTCATGCCATATTTTAGATTCCACATATATGTGATACCATACAGTATTTGTCCTTATCTTTCTGATTTACTTCACGTAGTATGATAATCTCTAGTTGCATCCATGTTGCTGCAAATGGCATTATTTTGTTTTTTTTTATGACTGAGTAATATTCCACTGTATATACGTACCACATCTTCTTTGTCCATTTATCTGTTGATGGACATTCAGGTGCTTCCATGTCTTGGTTATTGTTAATAGTGCTGCAATGTACATAGGAATGCATGTATCTTTTCAAATTATAGTTTTGTCTGGGTGTATGCCCAGGAGTAGGATTGCTGGATCATATGGTAGCTATATTTTTAGTGTTTGGAGGAACCTCCATACTGTTTTCCCTATATGGAAGTATATTTTTCATTTTGGGGGCAGTTATACATAGGAATGGAATTGCTGGGCCATGTGGTAACTCTGTTCATTTCTTTTAAGAAATGCCAAATTGTGTTCCAAAGCACTGTACCATTTTACATTTCCACCACCAATGTATAATGGTTCCTTTTTCTCCATATCCTGTCAACACTTGTTTTGTAAATCTTTTTAATTATAGCCATCCTAGTCAGGGTGAAATGTGGTATGTGGTTTTGCTTACATTTCCCTCATAGCTAATTATACTGAGCATCTTTACTATGCTTGTCTGCTATTGTACATATTCTTTAGAGAATTGTCTGATCAGATCCTTTGCTCATTTAAAAAATTGGGTTATTTATCATTTTTGAGTTGTAAGAATTGTTTACCCATTCTAGAATTTTTACCTGAGGAAGATTTTTGAGAAATGCTTCTATGGTGACTAGAACTCATCTAGAGGAAAGATTTTATAAGAAAAGAAAATAGGCTGAAAGTAAGAAAAATTAATAGGAAGACAGAACCACACTTGTTTCTCAAGGCACCAAGTATGTATTTTTTGATAGTTGGATAATTATTTCTAATGTAAGACATCATTTTTATCAAACCAACAGGAAAAGAAAATCTATATACAGATTTTCAAAAACAAACATTCCAATAACCAGCACAAAGACAAAATATCAATCCATAATCCTATAATGTCTTATAATACCAGAAAAGTATACATTATAATCTTGAGCAAAACAAGACCTCTTATGAAAAGTACTTTTTTCCTATGCTATTCCTGTCATCACTATTATTATAACCCTTTCAAAGTTCTCAGGAATGAGACTGGATCATAGGAATAGATTCAGTACTCAGGTCCCAAGTATCTTTTCAGTAAGATTTAACTATTACGGTTCATTGCTTCATGAACTCCCTCAGTGACTTCCACTGAACATTTTCATAGAACTTTACATATAAAATCTATTCAGAAAAAAAGTGAACATACTTAAAAGTGACCCACATTCACGTGAAATAGAAATTGTTACATTAATCAAAAATGGAACATCAGTGTATTTTTAGTTATTTGGAGAGGGCTTAGTAAGAAATTCTACAGTATAAAGTCATTGTAGATATATAAATTCTGATATCATTTGACGTGAGGCTCTACAAAAATGGCTGCACTGTAGTAAATAATGAAAAGTCGAGTACTCTGGGGAGGCGTTTAGAGAAGTCTTGATTGTCTTCTCTAAATATTCCACACGGGGGCAGTACAGGAAAACCATGTACTGTTAAAAAAATCTATTCAAGGTGAACATTCTGGTACACAGACAGGGCCTGCCAAAGAGTGTTTGGCAACACTTACCTGCAAAACACTGTTTTCTGTATGATGACTCCTAATTCGATGATAAACTGGATTAGATTTTTAAAATAAAACACAAGATGGAAAATGATTCACTTTACAATTTTTTTTTACTATTTTTTGAAAAACTCATTATTCTTTACACATGAGTTCATCTTGTACATTATTCAACATGTGATTGGATTTATGTGCCACATTCTAGTAGCCCTATAACACAGTAGTTAGACTATATTGCTTCTGCATATTGTAAATGTGGGCTGTGATAGTCATATATATGAAAATAAACTTGACAAGTTGTAAGCTCTTCCATGTACCTACGTGTTATGTTGAAATCAGGATGGGTATCCATAAGGTAAAGTTATAATCTGAAATAGAGAGCACATTTTCTTATATGCCATAGAGATTTTGAGTGTTAACAAAAACCTTATTTTACATAGCTTTGAACATATTTTTAAATCACTTACTTGTGATTTTTTTTTTGAGTTATGAAATAAATATTTTTGTGAAACTTTTATGAAATATTTGTGTGGTTGTTTTTTTTTTTAGTTAATGAACAATACATAGCTGATACTTGCTGTGGATTCTCTAAAACCCATCAATACATGTCAAGTCTAGAAAGTTGTACCAGCTGGAAAAATGCATAGCAAGAGATATTCAGAATTATTCTGCAGCCCATGCCAGTCCTGGCAGGATGCAACAAAGAAAGCAATATTTATCTGAGCTGAGTTTGATGTGTGCTCAGGGTTTCTAAATAGATCAAGAACCTGGATTACGCTGGGTGATGATATCAGTGATATAGTAAGAATGTTTTTCTAGAACAGTATGTAAGCATAATTCAGTAATTTCAAGCCTTTTTCCTGTTTCCTCATCCTATCTCTGCCCTACACCTCCCTCTCTCCACCCCTCCTTCACCCCTCCACCCTCACATTACCCTAAGGGATTCATTTCTACTATTTACAGTTCTCTTTTTCAGTTCTTCCTCATTTGCCTTTTTAAAAATGTTTATTTTTGTGTATAATTTCTAGACATTTAGGCTGTGATTTTCACCTGAAATGGATAATTTTTTAAAAAATTATGATAGATTTTCAGAGCAGTTTTAGTTTCACAGAAAAAACTGAGTGAAATGTAGACATTTTGCACACTCTGTCTGTCCCCAGATACACACAGCCTTCCAAGTGGGGTAATTTTTTTCAAGAGCATTAAGGTTTCAGCTGTCATTATCACACTGTCTTGAAGAAAACTCCATCACTGTGGCCAGTCATTGGCCAAAGCTGGGAAAAGAAGAGGATTTTTGATGCTGTGGCCTGATGCAAGAATAAAGGCCCAAGGGCAAATTTTCAACTTAATCATGAGGCTGTAATAGTTCATTCTGCACCTGACTTTCTCAGGATGGTGGTGGAGCCACGCTGGGGTAATTTCACGTGACAAGAACTTGCTGTACCCTACTCATTACTGTGAAGTCTTAGAATAATGCTGATCAACACTTTATTCTTGACTTCATGCAGGGCCTCCTCTTAGGCTTCCACCTTAATATATAAAAACTGTAATGTTCAGTCTCATGCTTGTTCAGCTTTTTTGAATGCAACTCAAGATGTTTTATAAGTTGTCCGTTTTTATTATTTTGACATAGTTTTTAAGAAGGGAGATGCCATGTTCCTGTATGTCTAGTCAGTTCCTGTAATTAAAAAGGAATAAAACGGATGTCTTTGAACAAAGAGTGCAATGAAGATGCTTAATTTTATATGTATTAGCAGGTATTCTGCTCTGAGTGCCACCTGCAATAAATAGAGCAGGACCTAAAAAATGTTGGTTAAAGGACATTAGATCCTGTCAACCTAATGCCCTCAGAGCAGACCTTTGGGTTGACTTTCTTTGGTGGTTCAAATGGTAAAGAATCTCCCTGCAATGCGGGAGGACCTGGGTTCGATCCCTGAGTTGGGAAGATCCCCTGGAGAAGAGAACATCTACCCACTCCAGTATTCTTGCCTGGAGAATACCATGGACAGAGGAGTCTGGCAGTCCATCAGGTCACACAGTTGGACACGATCAAGCGACTTTCACTTCTGAAAGCTTATCCCCAGTAATATATAAAACACCTCATAGACTGTCTTATTTCTGGGCAGTCAAGACACTTAACTCTCAAGGCCCTCATATAAAGCTAGAGAAAGCTGGTTTAAAGAATGAAAAATCAGTTTTCATATGTTCATAGCAATCATTGAATTATTTATCCATTTGTGAAGATGAAAGCCCTGTGTATTAGGTCTACTTGCTGTGACAAGATCCATATTTACTTAGCAAATAGCCATCAGAACACTGTGTATGAACCACCTCTTTACACATTTTTTAGACTTCTTAGAATGTTCTGAATTTTTACTTCAGTCTGTAGTAGGTGGGATGGACTATGACATAGAGACAGTTTGTTGTCCAAGTCACTTAGGAAACAGGCTAACAGGCAAATGGGTAAGAATGAGTCAGAAGGACAGAGACACACATAAAGAAATCATTGAGAAGTATATGGTTGAACATGGGACATTTGTGTGCCAGATACTATTCTAGAATTTATACTTTAATGGTAATATTTTAACAACATTTGTTATGTTCTAGGCCCTTTCATAAATCTTATATAAGCATTAGTGTTTTTAACACTCAGAGCAAACCTGTTAGGTACACATTTCTTTTCCTGTGTTTATAGATGAGGAAACAGGCTTAGAGAGGTTGTTTCTTTAGTCTGAGGTCACCCAGCTAGGGTGAGGTAGAGTTAGAATTCTAAATCCAAATCTTTTGTCCCCAATTTAAAATTTGGCTTATGAAAAATGTTTTTGAAACTCTGTAAAACTGATTCTCCAGGAAATGAGGGAAGAAGAGTTCATTTTTTCTCATTTCCCCTGAGTTGATTGACTATATTCGATTCTAATAAATTCTGTGGAAAAAAGCATGTCTTAGTTTTGGCTATTATAATAAAGTACCATAGATGAGGTGGCTTATAAACAAAAGTGCATTTCTCATGCGTGTGGAGGCTGGAAGTCTAATATGAGGGTGCCAGAAGGGTTTTGCATTTTGGAGAGAGCTCTCTTCCAGGTTTCAGCCTGCTGACTTTTCATTATGTCCTCGCTTGGCAGTAGACCTAGCTAGTTCTGTGACCTCTTCTTCAGTTCAGTTCGGTTGCTCAGTTGTGTCCGACTCTGTGAACACATGAATTGCAGCACGCCAGGCCTCCCTGTCCATCACAAAATCCCAGAGTTTACTCAAACTCATGCCCATCGAGTCGGTGATGCCATCCAGCCATCTCATCCTCTGTCGTCCCCTTCTCCTCCTGCCCCCAATCCCTCCCAGCATCAGAGTCTTTTCCAATGAGTCAACTCTTTGCATGAGGTGGCCAAAGTACTGGAGTTTCAGCTTCAGCATCAGTCCTTCCAATGAACACCCAGGACTGATCTCCTTTAGGATGGACTGGTCGGATCTCCCTGCAGTCCAAGGGACTCTCAAGAGTCTTCTCCAACACCACAGTTCAAAAGCATCAATTTTCCGGTGCTCAGCTTTCTTCACAGTCCAACTCTCACATCCATACATGACCACTGGAAAAACCATAGCCTTGACTAGACAGACCTTTGTTGGCAAAGTAATGTCTCTGCTTTTTAATATGCTATCTAGGTTGGTCATAACTTTCCTTCCAAGGAGTAAGCGTCTTTTAATTTCATGGCTGCAATCACCATCTGCAGTGATTTTTGGAGCCCCCCAAAAATAAAGTCTAACACTGTTTCCACTGTCTACCCATCTATTTCCCATGAGGTGATGGGACCAGATGCCATGATCTTAGTTTTCTGAATGTTGAGCTTTAAGCCAGCTTTTTCACTCTCCTCTTTCACTTTCATCAAGAGGCTTTTTAGTTCCTCTTCACTTTCTGCCATAAGGGTGGTGTTATCTGCATATCTGAGGTTATTGGTATTTCTCCCAGCAATCTTGATTCCAGCTTGTGCTTCTTCCAGCCCAGCGTTTCTCATGATGTACTCTGCATATAAGTTAAATAAGCGGGGTGACAATATACAACCTTGTCATACTCCTTTTCCTATTTGGAACCAGTCTGTTATTCCATGTCCAGTTCTAACTGTCGCTTCCTGACCTGCATATAGGTTTCTCAAGAGGCAGGTCAGGTGGTCTGGTATTCCCATCTCTTTCAGAATTTTCCACAGTTAATTCTGATCCACACAGTCAAAGGCTTTGGCATAGTCAATAAAGCAGAAATAGGTGTTTTTCTGGAACTCTCTTGCTTTTTCCATGATCCAGCAGATGTTAGCAATGTGATCTCTGGTTCCTCTGCCTTTTCTAAAACCAGCTTGAACATCTGGAAGTTCACAGTTCACGTATTGCTGAAGCCTGGCTTGGAGAATTTCTAGCATTACTTTACTAGCATGTGAGATAAGTGCAATTGTGCTGTAGTTTGAGCATTCTTTGGGATTAGAATGAAAACTGACCTTTTCCAATCCTGTGGCCGCTGCTGAGTTTTCCAAATTTGCTGGCATATTGAGTGCAGCACTTTCACAGCATCATCTTTTAGGATTTGAAATAGCTGAACTGGAATTCCATCACCTCCACTGGCTTTGTTCATAGTGACCTCTTCTTACAAGGCCACTAATCCCATTCATGAGGGCTCCACTCTCATAACCTAATTATTTCTCAAAAGCCCACCTCCAGATACCATTACAATGGAGTTTAGGTTTCAACATACAAGTTTTAGGGAGACATAAATATCCATTCTGTAACAAAACAATAATCATGCATGTCTCTACCTATGGATTGCTTGGGACAAACTCTGTCCATATCTATTTGTTGTTGCTGTTATTTTAGTTACTAAGTTGTATCCGACTGTATTGTGACCCCATAGACTGCAGCGTTCCATGCTCCTCCATCCATGGAATTCCCCAGTCAAGAAATACTGGATTGGGTTGCAATTTCCCTCTCTAGAGGATCTTCCCGACCCAGTGATCGAACCCACACATCTTGCATTGGCAGGCAGAGTCTTTACCATTGAGCAGCCTGGGAAGACCCATTGCCTGGGTATAATTATTGGGAGCAAACCCTTTTCTTTTCAGTAGTGTCTCAATTTAGACAAGAAATTACAAGGTCGTCCTGTAAATAACCTCCTCATTTCTGCCAGAGCAGATAGCTACTCATCTTTCTGCTTTCCTGTGGACCACGTATCCCACCCTATTTCAGACATCTTTAGAGGAATCACAGCTTTTGGTCTTGGACTGTTTTGAGTCGAGACATTTTGCTCTGCAGATCAATAAACTCTGGCTGGTGTTCCCTTGTACTCCTGTATCTAAACACCTTGGTCTTCCTTCTTGGTTTTCTTAGCAATCAGACTTCTGGAAGTGTCAAAACTTTCTGTTCAGACTTCCAAGTCCACAAGTCAGTGACCACTCCACCAGATCTAATCAGAATCAAGGGTGCTAGTTAAATGCGTTAGTCAGAAAAATTTTAAATAATGGCTTCTCTAATGAGCATTATATTCTTAGGGATGAAATAAGATGCTCAAGTAAAATTTCCAAAAGTACAACTTCACATGATTGTTGACTTGTCCATAAGCTGTTCTGAAATGACATAGGATAAACAGATTCTCTTATCCATTGCAGCCCTTTGAGAGAGAGAGTTTGAGGATCAAAGTAATTTTTTTTTTTAGTTTCACTTCATCCCATATTTTAACTCAAAAGTGATGAAATATTAAATAATATAAACTATTAATAACATATTTGCATATGATGCTCTGGTTTTTCAAAGAAAATTTGCATCAGTTACCTCAGTTGATCCTCCAACACTCCTGGGATTAAAGTAGGGCAGGAAAAATTTTTATTTGTTCTTATAGAGGAAACACCTGAACTGGGGAGAGGCTAAGTGACTCTCACTTACAAGTAAAGCCAAGGCCCAAAAGCAGAACTGTCTTCTCTCAGATGAAGGGTCTTCTACCAAACAGAAGAAAGCCTTGACTGTTCATGTGTAATTCATCAGCGTATTCATTAAAATGCTAAAAAATAATGAATGCTTGCTTTGTTTATATTCACTTATTGTTTTTTCCTACAAAAATAAATAATTTTCTAGAGAAAATGATGTCCCTATGTTTGGAGGGTGGGTACCCTTTTCTAGTTGGAGTGGTTATACCTTCCCCTCCTTGTCTTTCCCTCCTATTCAGCATCTCATTCATACATCTTTCACCTTCTCTCTTTCTTCCTCTAGCTTTTTAGAGAAGCAGGTAGGCTGCCTGGTAAAAAGGAAAAAGACCCTCAGGTTATGTTGTTTGTAGGTGACCCAACACTTATCAATTAGCTGGATCTGATGGGCTACAGAGATTCAGGATCATAACTTCAAAGCCACATCACTCCATATCTGAGGATGCGGGCCCTGGGGCTTACAATCTCATTAGTATTTGGCAGTGGAATTACAGCCAGATTTTACTACTGAACCTCTGGGATACCAAATGCATTCACTGGTAATACTATCCATAAAACATGTAGAAGTCTCAAAGAGCTGCACTTATTCCTGGAAATTGGATAGGGATTGAAATGGAACATAGAAGGCAAGTTGAGGCATGTCTTCCTTATACCAAACAGAAAACCTGCTTGTTAGAAGTTTCTCCTTTGTGCATCTTTGGTACAAGTTGGTACATGCAGTTACCAGAATGTCATAGCCCATTCTATACCCATGAAAAATAGGTTGGAAACCATCCAGCTTTTTCTGTTGAACTTATAAGGGAGAGAATAGTATTGATTTATCCAGGGACACTCAATATGCCTCAGGTTCAGGCTCTTTTGAAGTCTTGGGTTGTAATTTCAATGCTCGTGATATTTCTTGTAACAAGTGAAACCACAAAATGTGTTTAGGGACTTACTGGAGTGTAGGTTCTTCTGTCCCTTTGCAGAAAGAATTCAGTGGAAGGCAGAGTGACAGGTAAGGAAAGAGTTTGTCAGCATGGGATGCTTGTGAGATTTTCAAGTGGGCAGGCAAGGGAGGGCCAGCCTGAGAACTTAGCGGACTAGAGTTTTATAAGCAAAGAATGAATGGGGAGAGGGAGAAAACCACCTTCTTCTTCATTCTTGAGTAGACGTCAAGCTTCTCTCATCAGTTCCTCCTCCAAGTGGGACAGGTAAATTTTTTCTTGCCCCTCTGTGATTAAACTAGGACTGTCATGGTGCAGTGGAAATGAGCAAAAAGGAGGTAAACACATACTAAAATATGGTAAATTGTCTCAGGTTTCTGTATAATGTCACCTCTTCCATATATGTTTGTTTAGTGTGTGCAGAGGAGCATGTTCTAGGAATCATTAACTTACTGACCTCACTGGGCAGGTTGTGGGTTTCATTCCACCATGGTTTAGGGGGGCATGTCTCATGATTCTGTTGCATGATTTCATTGCTAAGCAAGCCTGATTTCTTGATACTATTTAGTCACCTACTTTGTCCCTTTACTCTGTCCCTGTCACAAGAGTTGCATGGTTATTGCCAGTCAGTCCATGTTTATTGTTGTGGCATCATTCCTACAATTCTCACACCCCAGGGAATGTCACCAGACAGTGATAGAGCAATCACTTAAAAATGAACTGTGAGGAGCATAAAACTATGGCGAGCATAGTTTATTTAGGGGGCACTTAGCTAAATGGCTTCTTATAGCTTATATTGGTACTGAGCTACTAAAGAAGTCACAGAACCCTGAAAAAAATGAGTTGTGTTTACAGAAGCTAACCACATTGAAAGGGGTGTTGAGATGAAGTGGCTGAACATTCTTAGCATTTTCTAGAACTACACCCTTCATGCTTGGTTGTATTTCAGATACCCTCATTGCTGAAACTTAATTTTTCGATATGCTTGTTTAATGATGGTGGTTTAGTGATGGTCCAAACAGACTTTGGAGGGACTTCATAAACAGTCATGAGTTCACTGCCTAGACTCACTCCATGAAAATGCAGTTGAATTAGCCATTCAGAATTGGGTATTGGAGAAAACAAAGGAGTTGCAAGGAGAGGTGGAGCTGGTTGCTGTAGCTATGGGCTCTGACCCAGGGAGGACATGGGACTGCTGATTGCCTTCTTTGCTGAGTGCTAGCTGTCTCCATTGTTTTTTCAAAACAAGGGTTCCTGGATGACTGTGATGCTCACTGGGAATCATGTTGTTTAACTACTGATGCAGAAATGTTCTTCCCAGAAGGAATTTGGGTAGTGCTCACATTTTCTGTGTACGTGCAAAAAATCTGGGTTCCAATCTAGCTGTACATCTAAGCTACCAATTAACCTGGGGATCTTGGGAAAGTCACTTGACTCTCCGGGCATGAAGATTGAATGCCATGCTTCTTATTTTTATGAACCTATGAACCCTTTAAAAATCATTAAAATTTCATGCCTTTGCTCTTTTTTTTTTTTTTTTTAATCACAGGATGCCCACGGTGACTGCAATCAAAACAGTATCCTATTAAATATGTGGTTTTTGAAAGATGTTTGACAGACTTGATTCTGCTATGCCATTTCTTTCACTTTCCATATTTAAACTTGGGAAGTTTCTAAGGGCTCTGAAACCCTGCAATCTATGTCACAAGACCAATTAATACAAAAGTACCTTTAAAACGACCACCATGTGGTTTCTCTTATCTCTATGGTTCATTAACAAGGAAAGTCAGGAAAGCTCACTTCACTGTTCACTTTATTCTGGGTATGAACTGCCCTGGGCTTTCCCATCAGATGCTCACACTTTATAGCTGAGAGTCAGAATGTGTCTGTCTCTCTTTCAGTATATTTCAGGAGTTAATTTGTACCAGGAAGAAATGGGTACTTTCATCTTCTTTGATAATGTCTGATTGCTTAGTTGATTTAGATGTAATGTTTTCCTGACTTGGTTACCTGCCCTGGAATGTCGGGTTTCATCATTGTCCTGAGTCCATGGGTTATTTTCAGGGTGACCTTGATCAAATGTTCTGTTAGTTTTCATATGGTCACACACACTTTATCACTCATTTTGCCAACCTGATTGCACAGAACGTCAGAGCCGGACAGGAACTGAGTGTGTCAGATTCAGCCGTCTAGTTTTCAGAGATGAGAACACTGAGCCTCCGAGTTCACTGTAATTGAGCCTCCTTGAGTGTCAGTCATTGTGATTTTGTTCAAACCGGAGCCTCCCTCTTGATATGGTTATCAGATGTCTACAGTTTTTTGTAGGATATGTTGCCATCAGCTATTCTTTACATATTGGCTTCTATACTTCCTAAATGTAGGACTTGGGTGACCTAATTGAGCATGCTGATTTCTGCTTTGCTAAAAGCTTCTAAAGCTATAAATAAATAATTGTGGGAAGATGCTTGATGGACTTTCAGTTGAAATAATAATCTCTTGGATTGATAGTTTCATCCTTAAGAGAGCCAAAAGCACCTCTTAGATATTTAGCACACTTATCTTCAATAACCTTGGGGAACTGCTGGGATGGATTGGATCATCCGAGGGATTCAACAAAACTTTAATCAAGACTTTGTTGAATGACCCACTGTGTGTCTTGCCCATAAACTAAATCTAAATTATTGGGATTTAAAAAATTGTAAGGCAAAGTCCTATCTTTTGACTCATGGTCATAATGAGATAGACCATTATGAGACAAAAATGAGACCATTTGAAATCTTTGTATAAGTCACTAATGCATGAAAGGTAGAAGATAGTAATGTCACAACTGGAAGTAAGTAAGTGTCAGTGACTCAGTCGTGTCCACCTGTTTGTGAGCCCATGGACTGTAGCCCACAGGCTCCTCTGTCCTTGGAATTCTCCAGGCAAGGATACTGGAATGGGTTGCCATTTCCTCCTCCAGGGAATCTTCCTGACCTAGGGATTGAACCCAGGTCTCCTGCATTGCAGGCAGATTCTTTACTGTCTGAATCAGGAGGTAGCAACTAGATATGGAGTCACAACAGCTGTGGGAGCAAGTGGGATGGAATATAGACTTCTGCTAAAGCAAGGAAATGGGAGGAGAGGGAGTAGGATTGATAGTGAGTCAAAGGTGATACAAAGTTTTCTTGGCCACAGAAAGTGAGCATAGACCAAGAGAGGTTAGAGAATGTGGTGGGCTGTAAAGGTTTAACTACAAATCAACTGAAGAAGAAAATCAGTTTTAAAATTGGTGTACATTTGCATACCAGTTCCAGCTTTTTCAAGGTATTTTTAGTTCCATATATGTCTTCTCCAAGGTTTGTTTTCAGTCAAATGAGAGTCCACTATTTTTTTCCTTTTCACAGACTTGAAAGATAGGGTGATGAGTACTCCATCCATTTTTAACAGATGGGAAAAGTAAGGCTCAAAGAAGATAAGGGGCTTTCTCAAGGTTACATGATAAATAGTAAAGACTAAACAAACCTAATACCATCTGATTTTCTGGTAATTCACACTTACTCTACTTTCTCTTCTTTCCCCTTTGTTATCTCCAAGCCTATTTGAGCTGATGCCCAAGAACTGGTCCTTTATGTCGTGTTTGCTAACTTTTCTCAGTCATTCCCATGCATGCCAGAGGGGCCCTCTTAACTGCATCAGTCTTTCATGAGTTACTTGCTGTTTGTTAATCGAGGCAACAGCCTGCCTCCAGGAGCAAAAACTTAAATTCAGAGAGCATAACTTTCTTGTTAGGATTGGTTGTTTATTTCAGCATGGGCTTTAGCCTAGATGAAAAGCATGTGATGAAAACAGTGTGGAATGAGCATGGCTCCCAGAGGTGAAATGAAAGGCAGAACCTTTCCTGCTTGCTAATGGCCACGGCTGCTGCGAGGGATCTATTATCTTTTAAAACCCTAGGACTTGAAAATAGACGTGGGAGAGGAAACAGAATCACTACATACTCCAATGTTACTTCCCAGTGCTTACTTTATAGTGTCATCAATAGTCTCCAAGCTCTTTCTTACCTCTGTTACTGTCCTCTGAACTCAAATCCATCTTTCCAACACTCCCAGAGATACCTGTCTACAACCTGTCTGTCTCATCTACCTATGAAAACCCTCTTTGGCCTAAGGGAAAAACCCACTATACCACACTGCACACCAAAATTCTGCTTTAATTTCTATCTGCTCCCCCACATTGTAAGGATAGAATTTATGGTTCCCAAGAACAGGAAAGATGACTTTTGTCCCTACAGCCCAGCATATTAATATAGTAGATGTCCAGTAATACTCATTGGGATTGACCTTGATTCTCTTCCTATATCCCTTTTGATTATTTTTGTTTTGAGGCTAGGGCCCATCTTTACCTTTGAATATATACTAAAGAGTCCTTATTTAAACTATTTTACAGCCAACAGACATTCAAAAAAGACTTGTTTTATTCCCCTAAAATTAGTTTCCTATATCTTCTTTGGGTGACATTGTCATTTATCTCCCAGTGACTGAATATAATGAGAATGACCATGTAATTGATCACGCTTTTGAGAATGAAAGAGCATGCTATTAATAATTATCTTAAGAGAACAGATGGGAATGGAACTTTCCTGGGCAAACCAGGATGTGTGGTCACCCTAAGTATAATCAAATCACCAACAGGAGAGACTTAATCCAGTGCTTTTGATGAAGTCCTTAAATCACGCTGTGTTGTCTTCTCAGTTTCTCATATTGTAGGAAAGCTCTGGCAGTCAAGCATACCGTCTCAAAATGTAAAATTCCTAGCAGAAATCAGACATAGCTAAGGAAGTAATATTTACTTGCTAGTATTGATTTGCTTATTTTCCTTAAAAACCGTCACTGGAGGTAAATTTTATGAAAAGGTGGTAGGAGAGTTGTTGGGAGCTGGTGCTGTAGAACTCTGGTAGTCTGTAAGCCTCTCATGGGAATACTGCCGAATTTGGATCATTGTGTAAAATGCATATTGTCAGTTTTCATGCCTTTACTAGAATGTCTATGTTGTGAATCCTGACTAACATCATGAGATGCACTGGAGATGTGCGATCCACCTGCTCTAAGAGAAAAAATGTTTGGCAACATGAAGCTGCTGGCAAAGAGAAAGTATTTTTCCTAGAATATGCAAGAACTTTGTTTTGATGGTATGTAAGAGATATGGTCAAGGCAGCTGTCCTCTGATAGTCACTCGGCAAGAAGGGTCTCCATGTGAAGATTGGAATAATCTCAGATGCTATTATTGACACTGTGAGCCAGTGTGTTGCTATTGCTTGGTCACCAAAAGTTCTGGTGATAAAATACTAGAGCGTGCTCTGCAAACAAAACAATCGGAAAGAGTATTGCAGAATAGGACTTTCATATTGCTCGACCCCACCTCATATGAAGATTTTTTTTTTTTTTTTTTTGGACTAAGAGGCAGTTGTGGACATTTTTTTTTAATTTTACTTATTTTTAAAAAGAATTTTTTTAAGAGTCTTTATTTAATTTGTTACAATATTGTTTCTGTTTTCTGTTTTGGTTTTCTGGCCATGAAGCATGTGAGCTCTTAGCTCGCTGACCAGGGATAGAACCCACTCCTCATGTGTTGGAAGGTGAAGTCTTAACCACTGGACCACCAGGGAAGTCCCTTTCTTTCTTTCTTTTTTTTTTTAAATCAACTTTGTCAATAATAAAGAAAAGGTCATGTGCAGACACTTGACCACAAGTTTTTCAGACTCCGTTTTCTCTCTTCTCTTACCCTACAAAGGCATTTAGGACATGTACCTTTGGAGAATATCACTAGATAGATTTTCGTATGGACTAGTACTCCCTTCTTAGAGGACTTTGAGAATTACCTGGGGGTGTTTCGATTGCCACAGTGACTGGGGGGGCACCACTGACGTTAGTGGGTGGAGGTCAGGGGTGGTAATTAGGCTTCACCCTTCACTGGACAGAATTGTCCTTCACAGTGAGAATTGTCCTTCCCCAATGTCAACAGTGCCCTGTTGTGAAATGCCGTGGAAAGCATATACGATTCTGATCTGGAGAGTATATACTGTTTTTCCTTATTATTAAAGGTGAAATAAAGTCTTCTGGTTTTAAAGTCACTGAAAATCACTCCTGGGTGAGCCTTTTATTCTGTTAGTGTAGTTAATGGAGTTGTTTTTTTTTTTTTAACATTTGGCAAAGCTCTCTCTTATTAGCTTGTGCAATATACCTAGTGCCAATTTGCATTTTAAAAACTTCCCTTATTGCAACAGCTGTACAAAAGCCATTACAGATTAGGAGGGGAAAAAAAGATTATATTTATGAAGCAAATTAAGGAAGGCAAAAGGAAAATGTTTTGCTCAAGCTCTGTGGCTTAGAAGTGAATAAAATAATCTGTTCCTGAATTCAAATAGAACTGAAATACAAAAGATGAGATTCTTATAAAAAAAGATATTCTACCTTTTGCCCCTGAGGTTGGATTTTAAGCAGATATTATTTATTATTTCTACTAAGTTGGATAGTGAATAGCGTCTAAATCTCTTGGCAAATCACTCAAAATTTAGATCAATCTTTGTCGATTAAAATTCTTATGGCTGATCATAGATAAAAAGAGAATAATTTTGCACGTAGAAGATGGTCTGCAGACTAAAAAAGGGAGAGAGAGAGAAAAGGAGAATGAAAGTTCCTTGTGGCTTTTAAGTAGCCAGCATTCTGTAGCTTTAAGCTATAGTCAAAAGTAATCAGTGGTGGAATTGTTCTGGGCAGGGGGTACTTTGGTGGAAGTGATTCAGAATTAAAAGGCAAGAAAAAGTCAGCATTTAAAAGACATTAAAAGCAACAGTAAGAGCCTGAAAACAGACATCTTCATCACCACAACCCAATTCATTCCCAAAACCCTGCTCCGGTTAATATCCACAATGAACTTTTCCAAAGCCGCCTATGTTTTTGTACTGTCTAGTTCTAACAATCCACTCTGGGATCTTTAAACAAAAGCCACATTTCAAACTTTTGGCCACCGGTGTGCCCCCTAAATTAATTGAAGCCTGAGGGTGTTACACATAGACCTGACAGATGCAGCTTTATTACAATGACCAAGTTTGAATTTCAGTACAGATGCTATGCTTACAACATACGAGTGAGGTTGGATTTTAACAATATATTTTAAAAGGTCTCTTGGGATGCCTAGTGCCTGCTTAGCACACTGAGTGCTTGTCTTCTTAGCATAAGCACTAGGGTTTCACTTAACTAACCCGTTAGAGGGCTTAAGGGTTGCTACCGGGAGAAAGGTGAGGGCACAGAATGATGCCTCTGTTGCATCTGCAGGGACCTCCTTGGCTTAACAGCACTTCTGCTCATGACCCCTCCTTAGTGCATTTCCCCTTGAGAAATCAAGATCTAATTTCTCAATTGATAGAGTTGCATTGACATAAATACTTTACCGTGTGTAAAACAGATAGCTAATGGGAACTCAGCTCCAAGCTCTGTGATAACCTAGAGGGGTGGGGTGGGGGGGTGGGGGGGAGGCTCCAGAGGGAGGCGATATATGAATACTTATAGCTGATTCACATTGCTATACAGCAGAAACGAACACAATGTCATAAAGCAATTATACTCCAATTAAAAAAAAAAAAAAGACCTGATTTCTCCAATTCCAAAGGCCAGTAGGTGGTGCAAATGTCCCTTCTTGCTTTCCATCTGTGTCACTAATTTGCATAGAGTGCTTAGTGGGTTTTTTTTAACCATGCCTCCACTCCCTTTCAGTTCAGTTCAGTCACTCAGTCGTTCAGTCACTCAGTCGTGTCCGACTCTTTGCAACCCCATGAATCGCAGCACGCCAGGCCCCCCTGTCCATCACAAACTCCCAGAGTTTACTCAAACTCATGCCCATTGAGTCAGTGATGCCATCCAGCTGTCTCATCCTCTGTCGTCCCCTTCTCCTCCTGCCCCCAATCCCTCCTAGCATCAGGGTCTTTTCTAATGAGTCAACCCTTTGCATGAGGTGGCCAAAGTATTGGAGTTTTAGCTTCAGCATCAATCCTTCCAATGAACACCCAGGACTGATCTCCTTTAGGATGGACTGGTTGGATCTCCTTGCAGTCCAAGGAACTCTCAAGAGTCTTCTCCAACACTATAGTTCAAAAGCATCAATTTTTCGGCGCTCAGCTTTCTTCACAGTCCAACTCTCACATCCATACATGACCACTGGTAAAACCATAGCCTTGACCAGACGGACCTTTGTTGGCAAAGTAATGTCTCTGCTTTTTAATATGCTATCTAGGTTGGTCATAACTTTCCTTCCAAGGAGTAAGTGTCTTTTAATTTCATGGCTGCAGTCACCATCTGCAGTGATCTTGGAGCCCAAAAAAATAAAGTCTGACACTGTTTCCACTGTCTCCCCATCTATTTCCCATGAAGTGATGGGACCAGATGCCATGATCCTAGTTTTCTGAATGTTAAGCTTTAAGTCAACTTTTTCACTCTCCTCTTTCACTTTCATCAAGAGGCTTTTTTACCAGGCCCATAATATTAAATTAGAGCACCCCATCCCCATTTTTAAAATTGTGGCAAGCTGTATAAAACATATGCCATTATAACCTTAAGTGTACAATTCAGTGGCATTAATTATATTCACAACATTGTATAACTGTCCCCACTGTTTATTTCTAAAACCCCTGTGTTACTCTGAACATAAACTCTGTACCCATTAAGCAATAACTACCTGTTAACCTCTCTCTCAAGCTCTGGTCAACTCTAATCTACTTTCTGACTTCATGAATCTACCTATTCTAGATATTTCACGTCAGTGAAATCATACCAGGCTTATCTTTTTGTATTGGCTTTTATTTCACTGAGCATTATGTTTTCAGGGTTCATCTGTATTGTGGCCCAAACCAGAATTTCATCCCTTTTTATGGCAGAGTAGCATTCCGTTACATGTCTAAACCTTATTTTGTTTATCCATTTATCTGTTGATGGGCACTTGGATATTTCCACCTTTTGGCTATTGTGGATGATGCTCCAAGGAACATTTCACATACAAGCATTGTTTGAATCTATGCTTTCACATCTCTGGTGCTGTGTACCTAGTGGTGAAATTACTGGGTCATATGGTAACTCTGTGTTTAGCTGTTTGAGAAACCACCAAACTATAACCCTTTATTCCCTTTTGGGAACAGGTTCATCTCCTCTCACCAAGTCTGCAGATGCCCAGATACATTATTAAAGTTTTCGGTAGTTTTATTTATACCTTAAAATCTGTGTCTTGTGTGTGAATAACTGCTCATTTAGAGTCAGGAAGGAATGTCAGAGGCAGATAACAGTTCATTTTGATCCAGACTAATACATGGCACAGTATTATCCTGAAAACATTTCCCTCCAATATGCTGACTTTACAGAACATCTGTTTACTCTGTTCTGAGTGTTTACTGTATCCATACAGTAGGCTGACCAGTAACTCTACTCCTAGCTTGTACCACCCACACTTGGAAGAGGAAAGATGGTAGTGATAAGACAAGACTGGGGTCATTACCGCTCTTCTAGTGCTTATTCATAAAGCTTCTGTCTCCAGTACTCTTCTTCTTGAGGGCAGGTGCTCTCTGCGTTCCAGGTTTTTGGGTTGTACCTCAAACAAGGGGTTTTCGCAGTAAAATGCTGGTGAAAAATAGTGGTTTGTATAGCATTTCGTTCTGCCTTTAAATAGTGTCATGTGAACATCTGATAAATCAGGTGATAAAATATGCCTCTGTGGGACTTAGAAAAAGAGAATCAACCCGCTTAGGAACCTCTCTGAGTCTGCTCACTGGTGTGTGAGCAGAGCTGCCCTGGTGCCGGCACTCCCAGGCCAGGAGCAGCCAGTTCACAGTCTGCTCCGTGGTGTCAGGGTGGGATGTTAGTCGGAGCGCACCCCGAGGTAAACTCACTTACCCTAACTGAGCTGGGTGAAATGCTCAGTTTTGTTGCTGAGAGGTCATTGACAGATTTACTGCAGCTGAGACCGAAATCCTAATGGGAGAGCAAGACTAATGGGTGTTAGAAGATACGTGCTAACATATATAGAGAAAAGCAAGGCTCAGAGAGGAGAGATGGAACAGAATGACTTTCGCAGAAGAACACCGGGGTTACTGTGTTGTGTTCTGATAATGGTGATTTTCCTGAGGTCTAGCTGCTTGTGAAAGAATGATCTACCTAGAAGGTAGTGGTTCTTTCTAGAACTATGTCTTTTTTTTTTTTTAAGTAGGGGAGGGGTGCAGTTGGCTGAACCAAAAGTCTGAAGTCAGAAAGCAGTCTGTGGTAGGTAAAAGGGGCTGTTTCCCTCTGCCCGGTACAGGCCAGGGGGCCTCCGCCATACTGAGGCAGACTCTCCACTGTCGGTCGTCCCTTGTCTTCAGTGATGTCTTACTTGAAAACTGAGATGAGCTGAAACGGGACTGTGCAGCTCAGTGGCGTGAGGACTAGCGTACATGGAGATTTTCCAGCATCTCTGAAGGGCAAGTGTACTTCGTATGTGAAAGTTTCCCAGGAGACCAGGGAGTAGCCCAGGTCTGCAGACTCACAACCTGTGCTCATTCCCTCCTCCCAGGTCTCGTGGTTTTGGTTTTCTTGACCAATAGACTGGAAGAAGTTGTTAGAGTTGGAGAAGGGGGCCTTTCAAATCATTTCCAAATTCCTCTTTATTTCAGACATGGAGAGGATGGGTTATGTGGTATGCCCAAGTTCACATTTAAAGCTAATGACAGGTAAGCCTGAGCTAAGGTTTCCAAACTCCTGGCCTAGTACTTTTTCTGTTAAATTCATCTCTTTTCAGAGGATGTGTTTTAGAGCTTGTGGGGCATTGATAAATGTTTCTAAAACTTTAAACTTGGTTCAAGAACACAGATGTTTATATCCAGTAGAAGATTGAATTCACCCATTCCCTCATAGACATAATCAAATTTAGTATTTTAATTTATAATTAATTAATAAATTGCATAATAAATTGAATAATGAAATAAATTACAATTTAATTTATTGTACTCTGTTTTTCAGATCAAAAACACTTAGGAGAGGATTCTTTTCTCCTGATGGAGACTGTAAATACAACTCTTAACGTTTTTGCCTTTGAAAGACTTAATAAAAATGTGGATTTAGAGTCTAGGTGTTGATCAGTTTAAAAAAATGGAATGTGACGAAACTCAGGTTACTTCATATTTCTGAAAAGGTCACCCTAAATAAAGACCACTAAAATAATTTTTTTCAGTCCTCTGAAAATTTCTGTCTGGAGTTGCCAGATAAAATACAGGATGCCCAGTTATATTTGAATTTCAGATAAAAACTATTCTCTAGTATAAGCATGACAATGCATTATTTGGGACATACTTACACAAAAAATACTCATTTGCTGTTTATCTGATACTCAAATTTATCTGGGATCTTGTAGGTTATTTGTTAAATTTGGCAACAAATTTGGTAAAAAATTTTAAAATATTACTATATTTTTAGGTTTTAAAATTATATTTAGATCATCAGTAGATTAGGTGATAAGTACAGTCAGTCAGTTCAGTTGCTCAGTCATGTCCCTCTCTTTGTGACCCCATGGACTGCAGCACGCCAGGCCTCCCTGTCCATCACCAACTCCCAGAGTTTACTCAAAACTCCTGTCCATTGACTGGGTGATACCATCCAACCATCTCATCATCTGTCGTCCCCTTCTCTTCCTACCCCCAGTCTTTCCCAGCATCAGGGTCTTTTCCAAGGAGTCAATTCTTTGCAACAGGAGGCCAAAGTATTGGAGTTTAAGCTTCAAAATCAGTCCTTCCAATGAATATTCAAGACTGGTTTCCTTTAGGATGGACTGGTTGGATCTCCTTCTGTTCCAAGGGACTTTCAAGGGTCTTCTTTAGCACTACAGTTCAAAAGCATCAGTTCTTCGGCGCTCAGCTTTCTTTATAGTCCAATTCTCACCTCCATACATGACTATTGGAAAAACCATAGCTTTGACTAGACAGACCTTTGTTGGCAAAGTAATGTCTCTGCTATTAAATATGCTGTCTAGGTTGGTCAGAGCTTTTCTTCCAAGGAGCAAGAATCTTTTAATTTCATGGCTGCAGTCACCATCTGCAGTGATTTTGGAGCCCTCCCAAATAGTCTGTCGCTGTTTGCACTGTTTCCCGATTTATTTGCCATGAAGTGATGGGACTGGATGCCATGATCTTAGTTTTCTGAATGTTGAGCTTTAAGCCAACTTTTTCACTCTCCTCTTTCACTTTCATCAAGAGGCTTTTTAGTTTTTCTTCACCTTCTGCCATAAGGGTGGGATCATCTGCATAGCTGAGGTTATTGATATTTCTCCAGGCAGTCTGGATTCCAGCTTGTGCTCATCCAGCCCAGCGTTTCTCATGATGTACTCTGCATTTAAGTTAAATAAGCAGGGTGACAGTATACAGCCTTGACATACTCCTTGCCCTATTTGAAACCAGTCTGTTGTTCCATGTCCAGTTCTAACTGTTGCTTCCTGACCTGCATACAGGTTTCTCAAGAGGCAGGTCAGGTGGTCTGGTATTCCCACCTCTTAAAGAATTTTTCACAGTTTGTGGTGATCCACACAGTCAAAGGCTTTGGCATAGTCAATAAAGCAGAAGTAGATGTTTTTCTGGAACTCTCTTGCTTTTTTGATGATCCAGCGGATGTTGGCAATTTGATCTCTGGTTCCTCTGCCTTTTCTAAAACCAGCTTGAACATCTGGAAGTTCACGGTTCACGTGCTGTTGAAGCCTGGCTTGGAGAATTTTGAGCATTACTTTACTAGCATCTGAGATGAGTGCAATTGTGCGGTAGTTTGAGCATTCTTTGGCATTTATTTTCTTTGGGATTGAAATGAAAACTGACCTTTTCCAGTCCTGTGGCCACTGCTGAGCTTTCCAAATTTGCTGGCATATTGAGTGCAGCACTTTCACAGCATCGTCTTTTAGGATTTGAAATAGCTGAACTGGAATTTCATCACCTCGACTAGCTTTGTTCGTAGTGATGCTTCCTAATGCTCACTTGTCTTCGCGTTCCAGGATGTCTGGCTCTAGGTGAGTGATCATACCATTGTGATTATCTGGGTTGTGAACATTTTTTTTGTACAGTTCTTCTGTGTATTCAGTTCAGTTTAGTTCAGTCGCTCAGTCATGTCTGACTCTTTGCGACCCCATGAACTGCAGCACGCCAGGCCTCCCTGTCCATCACCAACTCCTGGAGTCCACCCAAACCTATGTCCATTTTGTCGGTGATGCCATCCAACCATCTCATCCTCTGTCGTCCTCTTCTCCTCCTGCCCCCAATCTTTCCCAGCATCAGGGTCGTTTCAAATGAGTCAGCTCTCCACATCAGGTGGCCAAAGTATTGGAGATTCAGCTTCAACATCAGTCCCTCCAATGAACACCCAGGACTGATCTCCTTTAGGATGGACTGGTTGGATCTGCTTGTACTCCAAGGGACTCTCAAGAGTTTTCGCCAGCACTACGGTTCAAAAGCATCAATTCTTCGGCACTCAGCTTTCTTTATAGTCCAACTCTCACATCTGTACATGACTACTGGAAAAACCATAGCCTTGACTAGATGGACCTTTGTTGGCAAAGTAGTGTCTCTGCTTTTTAATATGCTGTCTAGGTTGGTCATAACTTTCCTTCCAAGGAGCAAGCATCTTTTAATTTCATGGCTGCAATCACCATCCGCATTGATTTTGGAGCCCAGAAAGATAAAGTTAGCCACTGTTTCCCCATCTATTTGCTATGAAGTGATGGGACTGGATGCCATAATCTTAGTTTTCTGAATGTTGAGCTTTAAGCCAACTTTTTCACTCTCCTCTTTCACTTTCATCAAGAGGCTCTTTAGTTCTTCTTCACTTTCTGCCATAAGGGTGGTGTCATCTGAATATCTGAGGTTATTGATATTTCTCCCGGCAATCTTGATTCCAGCTTATGCTTCCTCCAGCCCAGCATTTCTCATGATGTACTCTATGTATAAGTTAAATAAGCAGTGTGACAATATACAGCCTTGACGTGTATTCTTGCCACCTCTTCTTAATATCTTCTTGTTCTGTTAGGTTCATACCATTTCTTTCTTTTATTGTACCCATCTTTGCAAGCAATGCTCCCTTAGTATCTCTAATTTTCTTGAAGAGATCTCTAGTCTTTCCCATTCTATTGTTTTCCTCTATTTCTTTCCATTGATCACTGAGGAAGGCTTTCTTGTCTCTGCTTGCTATTCTTTGGAACTCTGCATTCAAATAGGTGTATCTTTCCTTTTCTCCTTTTCCTTTCTCTTCTCTTCTTTCCCCAGCTATTTGTAAGGCATCCTCAGACAACCAGTTTGCCTTTTTGCATTTCTTTTTCTTGGGGATGTTCTTTTTCACTGCCTCCTGTACAAATGTCACGAACCTCTGTCCATAGTTCTTTAGGCCTTCTGTCTATCAGATCTAATCCCTTGAATCTATTTCTCATTTCCACTGTATAATCATAAGGGATTCGATTTAGGTCATACCTGAATGGTCTAGTGATTTTCCCTACTTTCTTCAATTTAAGTCTGAATTTGGCAGTAAGGAGTTCATGATCTGAGCCACAGTCAGCTCCTGGTTTTGTTTTTGCTGACTATATAGAGCTTCTCCCTCTTTGGCTGCAAAGAATGCAATCATTGATTTTGGTATTGACCATCTGGTGATGTGCATGTGTAGAGTCTTCTCTTGTGTTGTTGGAAGAGGGTGTTTGCTATGACCAGTGAGTTCTCTTGGCAAAACTCTGTTAGCCTTTGCCCTGCTTCATTCTATACTCCAAGACCAAATTTGCCTGTTAGTCCACATATTTCTTAATTTCCTACTTTTGCATTCTAGTCCCCTATAATGAAAAAGACATCTTTTTTGGGTGTTCTAGAAGATCCTGTAGGTCTTCATTGAACCATTCAACTCCAGCTTCTTCAGCATTACTGTTTGGGGTATAGACTTGCATTACTGTGACATTGAATGGTTTGCCTTGGAAACAGAATGAGCTCAGTTTGTTTCTAAGGTGCTAGGTACAAAAATGAATAAAGCACATGTTTCCTTTAAGAAATGTAGAGCAGACCTGAACAGACCATGCTAATATTGCATTAAGTGAGCTGTGAGAGCAAAGAAAAATGGTACCTGGCTAGTGTAGTGGTTCAGGAAATACTTCCTCCAGAAATGATATCTGGGCTCAGGTTTAACTAATGTGGGAAGATTAGCCACATGATGAGTGGTCTTGGCAAAAGCAATGGAAATAGTGAAAGCTAAGAGGTGTGAATCAGCATGGTGTATGTGTGTGTTGAGGATCTGGTGCCAGTTAAAGAATGGACAGAGCTCTAAGCGTGGTCAGAATCTTGCTTCAGATGGTGTGTTCTGGAGGCTGCATTTCAGGAGGATGGGGTTGGATGTAAGAAGGTCAACTTGAAGGCTACTGTCAGAGTCTACCTCAAAAATGAGGAGTCAGAAGTAAAACTGTGATCACTGAAGGAGAGGGAACAGACCACACTATTATTGCAGAGAGAAAAACAGCAGTTCTTGGTTGTTCCTTAGACTCAAGCCTTCCATATAGCAGGTGATAACTAGACAGATGTTTTCAGGACAACATGATTGCAATGTGCAAAGTATCTACAATTTTTACAAGACCTTTCCCATTGTAATTAATAAATGTGTAAGTTTTGAGTGGTTGTCTTGATAGTGTACACACATGAATGCCTGTTTACCAGGCAGGTGAAAATGATCTAGAAGAAAAAGAGACTCGTGTTCATGTTCTCCGTATTCTTTCTCCCAAAGTTCTCTATAGGGAGTAGGATCTAATTTATTTCTGTTGGGTTTTGTTGTGGCATCATCCACCCATCATGTTGTCTGTACCCCCCTCCACTCCTGCTACCCGATAGTACCAGCACACTTTCCATGAAACCCTCTGAAATTCAAGTAAATTTTCATTACTCTTTCTGCAGGATAATGACAATTTCATAGGCAGCACATCAACCTTTCACTTATACCTTTTTTTTCTGGATCCGTTGTTCAGTTACAACCTCCTACAAACAATGCCTGCCTAGACATATGTTTTTGAGTTCAAAACTATTAATCCAAACACCAAACGTATCCAGGATTCTCATGGTCCCAGAAAGCCAGCCTGTATTATTAAACTAGCTTGATAAACAGATGAGCTTCTATGGGTGTTTTTATTCCAGGTTTCATATCCTGACCATGCCGATGTCTTTTCTGTAACCCTTGAGGCACTCAGTTTTCTCTGCTAGCTCAGGGAAGTTGCTCTTTCTCAAACCATCCAAATCATTTTTCCTTATGACACTTTCTAGAATCTTTACATCTAACTTCTCTCTTCTAGGACCCACTTTTCTCTGAATATGCATATTCTCTAGAGCAGGGGTCCCCAGTCCCTGGGCTGCAGACTGGTACTGGTCTGCAGCCTATTATTAGGGATGGGGCCACACAGCAGGAGGTGAGTAGCAGGCCTGTGAGAGAAGCTTTATCTGCCACTCCCCGTTTTTCTGCATCACTGACATTAGCACCTGCACCACCCATTCCTTCATATGGTATTTGTATTTCTCTTCCTGACTTCCTTCACTTAATATGATAATCTCTAGTTTCATACATGATGCTACAAATGACATTTTGTTCTTTTAATGGCTGAGTAACGTTTCATTCTGTGTGTATATATGTATAAACACTACATCTTCTTTATCCAGTCATCTGTTAATGGAGTAGAATTCATGAATCAGAAAGACCTCTCTTCAGTGCCTCTATTGCCCACAAAATCCTTTCTCAGGTGCTATTTCCCTTGCTGCTTGAGTGAAATATTAGGGCAGACTCTATGACTTTTTTGGGTCTTTCTCTATCATAGGGAATACTCCCATTTAGAAAATTAACAGGTTCACTTAAATGTAGTAATAATTTAAACCTCATAACTTAGAAGTGAAAGCCTTTCTGTCCTTCCGGGTCCAGCCTGAGTGGAAACCTGTAGCACAAATGGGAATGTGGGGTTTGGTGCCTCCGTTCTCCTGAGCCAACTCATGGCCACTCTGGTGTCAGGGCAGATTGGGGGAGAGAAGGCAGAGGCCACCCCTGATGAAGTCTGGCAGTGGTTCCCTCTGGCTATTGAGGAGGAGTGTAAAGGTTCTTCTCCTTGAAAAGCTGCTTTGCAGATGACCAAAACTACCTCTGTTTGGAGTTTTTAGGGGGAAAAAACTCCCTGAGAAAACATTCAACTGCACTTCCCATGACACATACTGGCCATTCATTTTGCCTTCCTCCTCCTCTGAGACTAGTGGAGGCCTGTGCTTCTCCCAGCCTCACTCTTGGTATGGATTTTCAGTAGCTTCAGGCTGCTTCCATCCCTGTGCCCACAACGAGTCACAAGAAATAACTGGGCTTTGTTGCAGGTGGGGCAGGGGATCGTAGGCCGCTGCCATTGCAGCCTGGTTCTTCTCCTGCATTCTCCAAACTCATAGCCTCTTGCTTGGATACATGGGTAGCCCCTGGCACTTCATACTTCTTAGGAAATTCCTCAACTCTGCTCTTTCAGTCATTGTGGGTGGGTGGGAATAACTCAGAACATACTGAGATCTCCAAAGGATTCTTCTCCAATCTGCAACTGTCTTCTCTCAGTCTTTCTAACGTCTTACGGTCTGGAGATGAGGAATAAACTAAGGTGACAAAACTGGCTCTCAGACACCCCCTTTGCAAATGCTGCTTATGTGTCTGATACCTCACTTCCACAGGTGGACATGATTGCCACTGACTTTTTATGCTCCCAGCTAAAGGAGAGACTGAAACAGTCTCACTTCACCATTTCTGTTAAACATACACAATTTTGATGCATATGATTTCTGCCAGGATTTTCACACCATTGACCTGTCTGCAATAGTCCATTGCGTGTAAGAGAGAAGGTATATTAACATAAGCCATATCCGCCCTCCAAAGCCCATTTCTTCAAGGTGTTTTTTTCCCTCTGATCATCAAAGGCAATCTCCCTTGTTTGTACCACCTTTTTTTTTCTGTAATTGCTTATGAGACCTTATCTTTTACTGTAGCTGTTTGTGGATGTGCCTTGTGTTTGTTGAATTGCACTGAAGATCGATCTCTATTAAATAAATAACCTTGTGCACTTCTGAGAAAAGGATTTGTGGATTCCCGTTAGACTGTGGAGTCTACTCCACATGAGGATGGGAAGTGCATTCAGAGGCTGTAGCACAAAGAGGCTAGAGTTTAGAGCATGCCTGCCCAGCAGGAGGTATGTGTGGGGACTTGCTCAGAATAGAGAAAGTCTACTTGCAGAATACATCTCTTGTTGGAATGTTTTACATGATGAATATAAATATTGCTAAGTTAAAATGCCCTTTTTCTGTGTTGTGAGAATAATGGAAACCATCTTTTTCAAAATGCAAAGCTTTCAAAAATTTAGGACAAAATAATAGTGCCTATGTAATGTCAATTTTTCCTTTTGTGCTCAATTTTCATTATGAGTTATAAATTATGAATTATTAGCACTTGACTATATTTTATTTCATTTATTGAATATTTATTAAATACTCTGCATCATTCTGAATAAAACATTTCTCCTTTTTTGGGGGGAAATAAAATGTTTTTTCTCCTCTATTTTTGCAGAACCACATACTTTAATTTGCAGGATCATCTAGATTTTCCCAAAGTTAGTGTGATATTTGCTGGTGAACAGTGTTGCTTTGGAATTCAAGTGATGGGTCTTACAGAGCTTAATACTGTCTCCAAAGAAAAGGGAGATTACTTAATAATTATCCTGGAGCTAGGTGAGAAGCTTGTCAGTATAGTAAAGATGTTGTCTACCACCTTTTCAAACCTCTTTCTGTAGAACTTAAGCTTAGGCATTTGGCATGGAAGCATTACAGATACAAACATAAAGCAACATGGTAGCCACTACTTTCACGTATCATGAATTCCTTAGTTATGTACTAATAGCATAACTTCAGAAGAGAAAATAGACCTCTTTTATGTACTAGTATGCCTTCTAGTAAATCGGCTAAAATCAAGTTCTCATTCAAGGTCAGAAAGCTTAGTGAGAAAGAAGTGGCTAGATTTGCTACAATCCTCTTTTATGAAAGGGTTCCAACTTGGTGTCATAGAAAGATGATGATCATTTTGTACTTCACAGTTCAGTTTTGTAAATGCATATTTTACTACTTCACAGATGACAGAGAAAGAATACTAATGAGTTGACAATGGCTGATATATTCCTTTATTGATTCATAAATCCTTCAAATTGTTTATTCAATATCTATTATGTATCAGTATCTATTATGTATGTGCTTTATTGACTACGCCAAAGCCTTTGACTGTGTGAATCACAACAAACTGTGGAAAATTCTTAAAGAGAAGGGAATACCAGATCACCTGACCTGCCTCCTGAGAATCTGTATGCAGGTCAAGAAGCAACAGTTAGAACTGTACATGGAACAACAGACTGGTTCCAAATTGGGAAAGGAGTACGTCAAGGCTGTATATTGTCACCCTGCTTATTTAACTTATATGCAGAGTACATCATGAGAAATGCTGGGCTGAATGAAGCACAAGCTGGAATCAAGATTGCTGGGAGAAATATCAATAACAGCAGATATGCAGATGACACCACCCCTTATGGCAGAAAGCAAAGAAGAACTAAAGAGCCTCTTGATGAAAGTGAAAGAGGAGAGTGAAAAAAGTTGGCTTAAAGCTCAACATTCAGATAACTAAGATTATGACATCTGGTCCCATCAGTTCATGACAAATAGATGAGGAAACGATGGAAACAGTGAGAGACTTTATTTTCTTGGGCTCCAAAATCACTGCAGATGGTGACTGCAGCCATGAAATTAAAAGATGCTTGCTCCTTGCAAGAAAAGCTATGACCAACCTAGACAGCATATGAAAAAGCAGAGACATTACTTTGCCAACAAAGGTCCATCTAGTTTTTCCAGTAGTTTATCTGCCTGGTGACCATCAATGTTTCCCCAGATGCTTCCTAACTAGCAGCCACTGAGGAATCCCCTTCTCTTGACTCTTCTGTGGTATTCATAAGCCTTTTAGAGGTTCAAAAAGTAGTTTCTCTTCAAGAAGAATTCTAGGACCATTATAAGTAGATAGGATACAGCTTAGATTCATTGCCCTGGCTCACTTCGTCTATTTTTTTTTAATCTAACATTTCCCTTCTCCAGGGGATCTTCCCAACTGAGGGATGGAACCTAGGTCTCCTGCACTGCAGATGGGTTCTTTACCAGCTGAGTCACAAGGAAAGCCCTCTTTCACTGCTATGATACACGCTTTACAAATATTAACTCATTTATCTCTATAAAGGCACTAAGAGTAGTTTCTTCTATATCTTCACTGAGGCACAGAAAGGTGAAGTCACACATCTGAAACCAGTCTTCTAGTTGGTGGTAGCTCTGGACTTCAAGCCCAGTAGTCTGGTTCTGGAATCTGGGGTCATCTCTAGTATGCTATGGCTCCTATCCCCATCCCAGTTTTGCTGAGATATAATTGATATATAACTTTGTATTGGTTTAAGGTGTAAAATGTGACAATTTGATTTCTGCATATATTGCAAGATTACTGCCATAATAAAGTTCAGTTAACATCCATCACCTCATGTATAGTTGACCCTTGAACAACATGTGTGTTAGGGGCATTGACCCTCCATGTAGTCAGATTAGCTCATAACTTATAGTCAGCCCTCTGTGTCCATGGTTTTGCCTCGGCAGACTCAGCCAACCATGGATTATGTATTACTGTGGTACTTAATATTGAGGGGGAAAAAACATATATAAGTGGACCCATGCAAAAATCCATGATGTTCAGAGGTCAACTGTAGTCATTTTTTTCTTGCGACAGAAAGTTTTATGATCTACTTTCTTAACTTTTGCTTCTTAATTGATTTATGTTCAGATGTCACAAGGTTTCTAAGGTTTGCATGAGGTCCCTCACCCCCAAACTGGGGTCCAGCTGCATTCCAGTGTTTCCCGTGCCCACCCCTCCTGAGTATTAGAAGTAGACCACCTCTAAACTTGTCACTTCTCCCCAAGATTATTGTCAGAAGTGATGTTTTTTAGTTGTTTTTGTTCCTGCCTCATATACACAAAAGAACCAGCAAGAGAACAGAATATATTTATCTTTAATAGCCCAACTTTCCCTGGCAGAGAGGAGTTTAACCTTTCTCTGTTTAGGTTGCCCTGACCAGAAAGTACAGTTACTATAAAGCAGTTGTATATTTTACATTGAAATATATTTACCTTATATATTATATAAACATATACATAAAGCTGAGTGCAGAAGAATTGATGCTTTTGAATTGTGGTGTTGGAGAAAACTCTTGAGAGTCCCTTGGACTGCAAGGAGATCCAGCCAGTCCATCCTAAAGGAAATAAGTCCTGAATATTCATTGGAAAGACTGATACTAAAGCTGAAACTCCAATGCTTTGGCCACCTGATGCAAAGAACTGACTCATTTGAAAAGACCCCGATGCTGGGAAAGATTGAGGGCAGAAGGAGAAGGGGACAACAGAGGATGAGATGGTTGGATGGCATCACCGACTCAATGGACATGAGTTTGAGCAAACTCCAGTTGGCGATGGACAGGGAGGCCTGGCGTGCTGCAGCTCATGGTGTCGCAAAGAGTCGGACACGACTGAGTGACTGAAGTGACTGATATTTACCTTCTAAACCCTAAATGTAGCATAACTTTTGTCCAAGTGAGAAATGCAAAATAGTCTACATAAGGAAATTCATGGAGGGTGAGAACTGCTTTATCTTGTCTCTTCCAGACTTTATAAACTGGCATGGCCTAACTGCTAAACAAGCAAAGCCAAATCTAACATGATAAAGGTCTGCTTCTGGTCCTTATCATAGTCCAGTGGAGCTTGGTAGGGTGGCTGTGCAGTTACTTGCGGAACAGCTTGGAACCCCGTCACTCAGGCCCTTGGAGTCCAGCAGTAGATGTTTGGTAGCTGATCAACAGCCACTGGAAGAGTGGGAGGGGGGCGACTGGGTGGGAAGTTGTAAAGGGCCAGACCTGGAGGTGCCATATATCATGTCAGCCTTCATCCCCTTCCATTCTCAGCCACACAACTTCACCCAGCTGCAAGGAGACTGGGGAAGGTAGTTAAGATACATGCTCAACAAGAAAATGAAAATTGTATGGAGACCCATCTAGGTGGCATCTGCTATACCAACCAAAGTTGGATAAACACAAATGTTATTCGTTTTTCTTTTTTCCTTCCTCCCTCCCTCCCTGCCTTCCTTCCAACAAACTTAATGAGATGCTCCTATTAAGTGCCAAGCCTTCTATGCTCCACGGACTACAACTTGAACAGAAACAGACGTTGTCTCTTCCCTGCATCATTGTGCAGCTAACCATCTGATGTAAGGAATTCAGACTTTAGTCAAATATGCACGAACAGGAAACTTGCACTTATATGACTGGTGCTTTGAAGGGGAGGTATATGATACTATATAACCTACAAAGAAAGAGGTCGACTTGGTCAGAATGTCAAAGATACAGCTCTTGTGCTGATACCTGAAGGAAAGGAGGCATCATCTAGGTGAAACGGGGAAGGAGGAGGGGTGATGAAGGGACTATCAGAGACCAGAGTGGCTGAACCAGGAATGAGGAGCACATGAGTGAGATGGAGCTGAAAGCGAGGTGGGTCAGACCACATGGCCCAAGACCTGACTGAGGCAGGTGGCAGAAGCTCCTGTCCCACGGCTAATAGGACCATGGTCTGAGCAAAGGAACAGTGGTAGGCTTGTGGGAGGCACATCAGTGTTTACTCTTGTATGTTCCTGAGTCTGAGACATCTAAGGGAAGCTGCCAAATGGGCAGCTGAGTTTTGGGGTCGGGAGCTGTGAGGAGGGGTCTGGGCTGGGAGTCCCCTAATGTAGGTGATAATTGACGCAATGTGTGTGGACGAGATGGTCTAGAGTGGGAGGAGAAGGCTCAGGATGACAAGATGACTGTGATACTCAGTGGGAAAGTAGGCTAGGTCTGCAAAGGGGACAGAGAAGGAGCCAAACTCCTTTACAGATGGGACTTATTAAACTTCAGTTTCAATAACTAACCAATGGAAAGATAATCAGCCAAAGCCTTTCTATATTTACACTTAATCAGAAAAGAAGTCAGTTTTGTTTTGAACAAATAGCATACAAATAGACTGATATTCCTTAGACTGTGATATATGCAAGGATGTTTGCAATAAATTCATTTCAGAAAGGTATTACTGATACCAATAGATGAGAAAGGTTAAAAGAACACTATGATTTTCTTTTGGTCATCCTGGAACTAGAGAAGGTGCCATGTGGGTTGTTGAGAAACCTCATGAACCAAACTTTCAAGCAATGCAAAGTGAGACTGCATGGCCAGGACAGTAAAGGGAGACTTTTTAAACTTTTTATTTTTCATTGAGGCATAGTTGACATAACATTATCAGTTTCAGGTGTACAACAGTGTTTCAGTATTTGTATACAATATGAAGCAATCATCTTAATAAGTCTAGTTACCATCTGAAACTTTTTTAAAAATCAAACTAAGGACTGATGCCGAAACTGAAGTTACAATACTTTGGCCACCTGATGCAAAAAGCTGACTCATTGGAAAAGACGCCCATGCTGGGAAAGTTTGAGGGCAGAAGAGAAGGAGACTACAGTGGATGAGATGGTTGGATGGCATCACTGACTCGATGGACATGAGTTTGAGCAAACTTCGGGAGATTGAGTGAAGGACAGAGAAGCCTGGCATGCTGCAGTCCATGGGGTCGCAAAGAGTTGTTCATAACTGAACAATTGAACAACACAGCAAAGAAGAAGAAATCAGCTGCAACCCTCACTGCAGTAGTAGCTGTGTTTATAATTTCAGGAAAAAGGAATTTGAACACAGATGGCAACTTGCAGGACAAATTTTACTCTGCCTTCCTCCCTAGATGTATTGACAGTGCTGTTTGCTTAATGAGGACTGCAGTGTCAGGCAGAAGCTACATAATAATAGCATTGTTCCACACTTGTTTTCTGAACCCCTTACTGTTGTTAATTAGTTCACATTCCCAGTGTTATTAGCTGATCTCAGAAGTACATCTGAGAAGGTGGAGTCTTTACCCAGAGGGCTCTGAGTTAGTTTAAAAAGCTGGTTAGGGAAAGAAAGCAAAGAGAGAAAGAGAAGAAACCGCAGGTCCGAGAGGAATGTATCAGCAGGAGCCTGTAGGGACTGGTGTGTTTCGTACCTATCCCCTGGGAGGAAGTATCAGGTATCTCTTGAAATTGCCCACTCTTAAAGCTTGTAGACTGGGGCGTTCTTTCCTTTTCGATCACTCCTCCAGTCATTCTTCCCTGTTAAAATGACAGAGGAAACTTGAGCTCTGTGGCCAGCTGTTAAGTATAGTTGGCCAAGTTCAAAGTGGAAGGAGCATTTTGTGTGAGAGGGAGTCCCGGACCCTATCACCTTCCACAGTTTAATTCTAGAGAAGCTGGGAATAAAATGAGAAAACATTATGTTGGGGGTGTGCTGGAAAGTGAGCTGTTGTAACAGACGGTGGTGGGAGTTGAGGGTAAGAATCACCGAAGTTATTGACCTTCTGCTGTGCATAGAACACTGTGGGAGAATCTGGGGACAGTCATAGCAACGGAGCCTCCTGATATCGTCTTTCACTGAGATAATAAAGTGGCAGATACAGGACAAACATATCAGAAAAAGGCAAAGCAATTACAGAAACCCATGAAACAAGTGACATTAAGTGCAGATTCGCAATAGTTACTAAAAACTTGCAGAACATTCAACTGTGCTAGATAGTGACTCTGCCACTCTCAGCCATGGGACATTGGCAAAGTAATTTAATTACTTTTAGCCTCAGTTTACACAGTTTGTAAGACAGGAATTATAATATCCACCTTACAGAATTTGGGTACAGATACATTTGATAGTTTATGTAAATCCCATCACATAGTAGATATCTCCTACGTGTTGATGAATGAGTGAACAGAAGAATGAAATAGTTAACATCATGCCTGGCACATAGTAAATGCTCATTTAATGAATCTGTTAGTGTTTTGATGGTATTATTTTGTAAGCCGTTTAAAGAAGGCAGAAGATGGCTCTTTTGTAACCTAATGTTTGGCTATACTCTTGCAACTTTGCCCCTTCATATGCTAAATAATAAAGAATGATTGGATAATTTGCATCTGTACAATTCTGTAGAGGAGAATACATTACAGTTCTCACTAACATTTTGCTGCCTCAATTCCTTCAATGTATTTGGAGAGAGGCCAAAGATAAAGGAAGATGGAGGCACCACACACTTAAGGAAAAATTTGATTTTCAGCGGGATTTAGGATGCAAATAGTACACAGCTGAGCGATAAGAAGTAAGTGAAAACAAGCATGTTGGAGAAGTGGCCTGAGAGAACCTCAGCCAACTTGTTCACTCAGATATGGAGTGAGGGGCAGTAAGCGGGACCTCCATGTGATGTAACTGACCAGAAATCCCCAAGGACTCCTGTTCGTTTCTGTTTGAAAGTTATCCTAGAAAATGCAGGAAAAACATGCCTTTCCATTGATAGTGCAACTGGTATAGATTTTCTGAACAAATGGTCTACTATGCTTGATTAATTTGGTCAAGCAACATTAAGCAGCTTGTTTTCTTGTTATAACTTATCCAGGCCATTAGGGGTAGTGGTGAAAATAAATAAGTAAAAGGCAAGATAATGAAAAAAAGATTTACTTACTGTCCACTATAAAGCAGGCACTATTCTAGTTACTTTATAAGCATTTTCTAATGTGTTATAATAATCCCATGTCAATCCTGTTATCTATACCCTCTGTAATGAGAAAATATGAACTATCATCTAGGGATCAGCAGACTACAACTCATATCTGGGCCAGATCTGGTCTCTGCTTGTTTTTTGTAAAGTTTATTAGAACACAGCCTTATCTTCTTATTTAAAAATTGTCCATGGCTGCTTTCATGCTACAAAAGCAAGTTCAGTTGTTGTGACAGTGACTATATGGTAAGATATTCCAAATTTGACCCTTTAAAAAAATGTTTGCCATCTTCTAAACTACTATGATTTAGGTCATACCTGAATGACCTGGTGGTTTTCCCTACTTTCTTCAATTTGAGCCTGAATTTTGCAATAAGGAACTGATCGTCTGAGCCACAGTCAGCTCCAGGTCCTGTTTTTGCTGACTGTATAGAGCTTCTCCATCTTTGGCCACAAAGACTATAATCAGTCTGATTTTGGTATTGACCATCTGGTGATGTCCATGTGTAGAGTCTTCTCTTGTGTTGTTGCAAGAGAATGTTTGCTGTGACTAGTGCGGTTTCTTGGCAAAACTCTGTTAGCCTTTGCCCTGCTTCATTTTATACTACAAGGCCAAGCTTGACTGTTATTCCAGGTGACTCTTGACTTCCTACTTTTGCATTCCAGTCCCCTATGATGAAAAGGACATCTTTTTTGGTGTTAGTTCTAGGAAGTCTTGTATGTCTTCATAGAAGCATTCAACTTCAGCTTCTTCGGCTTTAGTGGTTGGGACATTGACTTGGATTACTGTGATGTTGAATTGTTTGCCTTGAAAATGAACCGAGATCATTCTGCTGTTTTGAGATTGTACCCAAGTACTGCATTTCAGACTCTTTGGTTGACTATGAGGGCTACTCCATTTCTTCTAAGGGATTTTGCCCACAATAGTAGATATAATGGTCATCTGAATTAAATTTGCCCTTTCCTGTCCATTTTAGTTCACTAATGCCCAAAATGTTGATGCTTACTCTTGCCATCTCCTGTTTGACCACTTCCAATTTACCTTGATTCATGGACCTAACATTCCAGGTTCCTATGCAATATTCTTTACAGCATCAAACTTGACTTTCACTACCAGATACAACCAGCAGAAACTGGGCGTCGTTTCTGGTTTGACTCAGCCTCTTCATTCTTTCTGTAGCTATTTCTCTGCTCTTCCCTAGTAGTATATTGGACACCTAGCAACCTGGGTAGGTCTAGGCTTATTGCAAAATTCAGGCTTAAATTAAAGAAAGTAGGGAAAACCACTAGGCCATTCATTTATGACAAATCAAATCCCTTATGTTTATACAGTGGAGGTAATGAATAAGGGGGACTAGGTCTGGTAAACACAGTACCTGAAGAACTATGAATGGAGGTTCACAGTATTGTACATGGAGTGGTGGCCAAAACTACCCCCAAGAAAAAGAAATGCAAGAAGGCAAAGTGGTTATCTGAGGAGACCTTACAAATAGCTGAAAAAAGAAGAGAAGTGAAAGGCAAGGGAGAAAGTGAAAGATACTCTCAACTGAATATAGAGTTCCAGAGAATAGCTAGGAGAAATAAGAAAGCCTTCTTAAGTGAACAATGCAAATAAATAGAGGAAAACAATAGAATGGGAAAGACTAGAGATTGCTTTTAGAAAATTGGAGATATCAGTGGAAACTTTCATGCAAAGGCAGGCACAATAAAGGACAGCAATGGTAAGGACCTAACAGAAGCAGGAGAGATTAAGAAAAGGTGGCAAGAATGCACAGAAGAACTGTATAAAAAAGCTCTTAATGGCCCAGATAATCGTGATGGTGTGGTCACTTACCTAGAGCCACACAGCTGGAGTGTGAAGTCAAATGGGCCTTAAGAAGCATCATTACAAATAAAGCTAACAGAGATGATGGAATTCCAGCTGAGCTATTTCAAATCCTAAAAGATGATGCTGTGAAAGTGCCACACTCAATATGCCAGCACATTTGGAAAGCTCAGCAGTGGCCACAGGACTGGAAAAGGTCAGTTTTCATTCCAATCCCAAAGAAAGGCAATGCCAAGGAATGTTCAGATTACTGTACAATTGCTATCATTTCACATGCCAGCAAGATTATGCTCAAAATCCCTCAAGCTGAGCTTCACCAGTATGTGAAGTGAGAACTTCCAAATGTACAAGCTGGATTTAGAAAAGGCAGAGGAACCAGAGATCAAAGCGCTAACACATGCTGGATCATAGAAAAAGCAAAGGAATTCCAAAAAACATCTACTTCTGCTTCATTGACTATGCTAAAAAGCCTTTGTGTGGATCACAACAAACTATGGGATATTCTGAATGAGATGGGAATACCAGGCTACATTACTGCCTTCTGAGAAACCTGCATGCAGGACAAGAAGCAACAGTTAGAACTGAACCTGACTCAATGGACTTGTTCAAAATTGAGAAAGGAGTATGTCAAGGCCGTATATTGTCACCCTGGTTATTTAACTTATATGCAGAGTACATCATGAGAAATACCAGGCTGGGTGAATCCCAAACTGAAATTAAGATTGCCAGGAGAAATATCAGCAACCTCAGATATGCAGATGATACATGTATAGATGTGAAAGTTGGACTATAAAGCAGGCTGAGCACTGAAGAATTGATGCTTTTGAATTGTGGTGCTGGAGAAGACTCTTTGAGAGTCCGTTGAACAACAAGGAGATCAAACCATCCTAAAGGAAATCAGTCCTGAATATTCATTGGAAGGACTGATGCTGAAGCTGAAGCTCCAAAACTTTGGCCACCTGATGCGAAGAGCTGACTCATTGGAACAGACCCTGATGCTGGGAAAGGTTGAGGGAAAGAGGAAAATGGGGCAAAAGAGGATTAGATGGTTGGCTGACATCACTCATTCAATAGACATGGGTTTAAGCAAACTCTGGGAGTTAGTGAAGGACAGGGAAGCCTGGTGTGTTGCAGTTCATGGCATCGTAAAGAGTCAGAGACAACTTAGTGACTGAACAACAACAAACTGCTTTACAATTTGTTTCCCTAACACTTTGAACAGGTCCTTTAGGAGACAGTTTCTTCAGTTGTAAAATAGTTAACATCTGTTAATGATATTAATGATGCCAGTCTTACAGGATTGTGAGATAGTAACTTCTCATATATGAAAACTGTATGGAAACAAAAGTGGTCTACCATATAGTATCAGTTACTTTTTCTCAAACATGCTGTTAAGATAATTTTCAAATATATAAAAAAATTGAAACATTATACAGTGAACACCCATTTACCCACCATCTAGAGTCAACAATTAAAATTTTGCTGTATTTTATTTCCCTTATATCCATCTACCAGTTTCTTTATCCATCCACCAATCCATCTTATTTTTTACTTAAGCATTTCAAAGTAAGATGTTGACATTAGTAGAAGTAACTGGATATCAGTGTTTCCTCTTTTTAGGGGAGATGTACATACAATGGAATGAAAAAAAAAAAAAACCTAAATGTACCATTTGATGAATTTTTACAAGTTAGCCTCGTTGAGATGTAAAATATTTCTACCACCTCATATCTCTTCTCAGCCACTCCCAGAGACAACTTCTGTTCTGACCTTTTTTACTCAGCATTATGTTTCTGAGACTCAGTATGCTGTTGTGTATAACAGTAGTTTGTTGCTCTTGGTTGCTAAGTAATATTAATTTTATGCACACTCTGTGGTTTATTCATTCACCTATTGATGGACATCTGGGCTGTCTCCAATTTTAAGTTATTGTGAATACATCTACTTTGAATATTCTTACACAGGTCTTTTGTGGACATCTGTTTTTTGGTCTCTTGTATAAGCATGCTGAAGTGGATTTGTTAGTTCATGAGGTCAGAAACTGGGAAACCTTGCTTCCCAAGGTGTTTGTTTCACACCCCTTCTAACAGTGCATTAGGCTTCTGGTTGGTGTACATTGTTGCTAACATTTGGTGGTATCAGTCTTGTTATTTTAGCCTTTCCGGTAGATGGTAGTGGTGGATTTAATTTGCATTTCCACGATGACGAGCAACGACGGGCAACTTTTTGCGGGTTGGACCTTTGTAGGTGTCTGGTAAAGATGCCCAGTTCTGAAATTCCTTTCAGTGCACACCTGACGTGGGCCGTGTGTGTGTGTGTTCTTCTCTCAGTTGTGTCTGATTTTTTTTGCAACCCCATGGACTGCAACCTGCCAGGCTCCTCTGTCCGTGGAATTCTCCCGGCGAGAAAACTGGAGTGGGTTGTGTTTTCCTTCCCCAGGTGTTAGGGGTCAAATTTGGGTCTCCCCAACTGCAGGCAGATTCTTCACCACGTGTGCCACCAGGGAAGCCCGAACTGAAGATAGAAGATGTTACCATCTATGTGGGTATGAGGCTGCTTTACTGTTTGTTCAAAAGACATTCTTTCCCCTATGAATTGCTTTATGCCTTTATTATAAACAAAATCAAGGCATCAGTGCAGGCCTGTTTTTGTTCCAATGATCTGTTTGTCTCAACACCAGTACCACACACTCTTAATCACTGTGGCTTTAGAGTAAGTCTTACATTCAAGTAATATAAGTCTTCCAAATCTGTTTTTATTTTTCAACATTACTTTAGATATTCTAGGTCCTTACATTCTCATACAAATTTTTAAGTTTGTCTATTTAAAAAAAAATGGTGGAGTTATGACTCTAGATCTGAAGAAAATAGATATTTTAATAATTTTAGGACTTCCAGTCCATGAATGAGGGGTATCCCTATATTTATTTAGATCTTTAGATCTTATTTAGATCTCTCAGCAATGATTTCAGTGTAATTTCAATGTGAAGGTCTTGTATGTCTTAGATTTATTTCTCCATATTTTATGGATTATAGTACTTTCAAAAATGTGTTTCTTTTTTAAATTTCGTTTCCAATTATTCACAGCCAGTGTATATGATTTTTTTTTGTATTGATCTTATATTCTGAAATCAAGCTATATTCACTTATTTCTTTTAGCAGTTGTTTTGTAAATTCCTTAGCATTTTTCTATCTGTGAAAAGGGTCAGTTTTACTTTCTCTCCAATCTTTATGACTTTCTTTTCTTTGCCTTATTATTACATTGCTAAGATCTCCTGTATGATATTGAATAGAAGTGGTAAGAGTGGCCATACTTACCTTGTTCCTACTCTTAGTAGGAAAGTTCAGTATATCACCATTATGTTACCATAATAGCTTTTGTAGGTCTTTGATAGACTATTAAAAAATCATTCTGAGGAAATTTCCTAACTTGGTGAGGTTTGTTTTAATATCATACGTGGTTCAGTTCAATTCAGTCGCTCAGTTGTGTCCGACTCTTTGTGACCTCATGAACTGCAACATGCCAAGCCTCCCTGTCCAATCACCAACTCCTGGAACCTACCCAAACTCATGTCCATTGAGTCGGTGATGCCATCCAACCATCTTATCCTCTGTCATCCCCTTCTCCTTCTGCCCTCAGTCTTACCCAGAATCAGGGTGTTTTCAAGTGAGTCAGCTCTTCACATCAGGTGGCCAAAGTATTGGAGTTTCAGCTTCAACATCAGTCCTTCCAATGAACACCCAGGACTGATCTCCTTCAGGATGGACTGGTTGGATCTCCTTGCAGTCCAAGGAACTCTCAAGTGTCTTCTCCAACACCACAGTTCAAAAGCATCAATTCTTCGGTGCTCAACTTTCTTTATAGTTCAACTCTCACATCCATACATGACTACTGGAAAAACCATAGCTTTGACTAGACGGATCTTTGTTGGCAAAGTAATGTCTCTGCTTTTTAATATGCTATCTAGGTTGGTCATAACTTTCCTTCCAAGGAGTAAGCGTCTTTTAATTTCATGGCTGCAGTCACCATCTGCAGTGATTTTGGAGCCCCCCAAAATAAAGTCTAGCACTGTTTCCCCTGTTTCCCCATCTATTTGCCATGAAGTGATGGGACCAGATGCCATGATCCTAGTTTTCTGAATGTTGAGCTTTAAGCCAACTTTCTCACTCTCCTCTTTCACCTTCATCAAGAGGCTCTTTAGTTCTTCTTCACTTCCTGCCTTAATAAGGGTGGTGTCATCTGCATATCTGAGGTTATTGATATTTCTCCTTGTGAGTGGCAGAGAGGAGATACCCAGCGTCCAAGTTCAGGAGCAGTGGCGGAGAGGTGATATCCCACTTGGTTAGAATTTTGTTAAAAGAATTGTCTGCACCTCTTGAAATGATCATGTATAGATTTTTTTTCCTTTATTAGTTACTGTGTTACATTTTTGTGTCACAAGTATCCTTGATACTTTTTGACTTGTTAAATCAAATTTGCATTCTTGGAATAAAACCCCACTTTACTGCTAAATTCAATTTTGCTAATATTTTCTAAGGCATTTTTGAGTTGATCTTGATGAGAGATCATTCTGTATTTTTTTTATTGGTAATTTCTTTGTTAGGTTTTGGTATTAAGGTTATGCTAGGCTTGTAAAATAAGTTGTCTCTACCACCACTGTTTTCTCAGAGTTGGTATAATATTTGATATTTTCTTCCCTAAATGTTTGATGGAATTCACTAGAGAAACTATAAACGTGTGCTGTTTCTCTTTGGGGATGATTTTATGTGATTTCAATTTCTTTAAAAAAATAGCCTCAAGATTTTCCTTTTCATCTTGTGTAAGTTTTTAAAAATTTTTTTATTGAAGTACAATTGATTTACAATGTGCTAATACACAGTAGCTAATACATTTCTGCTATACAGCAAAGTGACTCAGTTATACATACCTGTATCATATATATATGTATATATGTATATTCTTATCATGTGATAAACCAAAGTGAATTGAATATAGTCCCAGTACTATACTGTAGGACCTTATAACTCATCCATTCTACTAGTTTGCATCTGGTAATCCCTTACTCCCAATCCTTTCTTCCTCCCCCCACCTACCCACCCTTGGCAACCACAAGTCTGTTCTCTGTGTCTGTGGCTCTCTTTCTATTTTGTACATAGGTTCATTTGTGTCATATTTTAGATTCCATGTAAAAGTAATATCATACAGTGTTGGTCTTTCTCCTTCTGACTTACTTCACTTAGTATGATAGTTTCTAGCTGCATCCATGTTGCTGCAGATGTCATTATTTCATTCCTTTTCATGGCTGCACAGTATTTCATTGCACCACACCTCCTTTATCCACTCATCTGTTGGCAGACATTTACATTGTTTCCACATCTTGGCTTTTGTAAATATTGCTTGTATTTACACGGGGGTGGTGGAGGCGGGGGGCGGGGGTGGGGGGCGGGCAGCATGTTTCTTTTCAAGTTACAGTTTTATCAGAGTTTATACCCAGGAGTGGAATTGCTGGATCATATGACAACTCTAATACTTTGGCCACCTGATGAGAAGAACTGACTCATTTGAAAAGATACTGATGCTAGGAATTGAATTGATTGAATAAGGGAGGAGAAGGGGACGACAGAGGATGAGATGGTTGGATGGCATCACCAACTCGATGGACATGAGTTTGAGTAAGCTCTGGGAGTTGGTGATGGACAGGGAAGCCTGGCATGCTGCAGTCCATGAGGTCGCAGAGAGTCGGATATGGCTGAACACCTGAACTGAACGGATGACAGCTGTATTTTCAGTTTTTAATCTTGTGTAGGTTTTGATGAGTTGTCTTTTTTTGAGAAGTTTTTCCATTTCATCTGAATTTTCAACTTATCGGCAAAAAGTCATTTGTAATATTCACTTATCTTTTTAATGTCTATGGGCTTTATAGTGATAGTTCCTCTTTAATTCTTAGTATTTTTAATTTGTATTCTCTGACTTTTAAGGCATCAGTTATACTGTGTAACAAACCACCCCAAATTTAATGATTTGAAATAATAACCATTTGTTTTCCTTCTGGTAGGCCATCTGGACTAGGATCAGCCAGGCAGTTCTTAGAGTCTGTCAGGTTTACACAGAAGTCTTTGCTCAGGTGCCAATCCACCAGGTGCCCCCGCTTCTGGGACTTGAAGCTTTGGCTGGGGCAATGAGGGTGGTGGGCCATGTGTGTCTCCTCATTGTGCAGGCTAACCCAGGATTATTCACATGGTAGATGGGCAGTGTTCCTGGAGAGAATGAAAATATGAAAATCCTTTTAACCTCTGCAGGGCTATAGTTGCTTTTTATCCTCACATTCTTTTGACCAGAGTAAGTCTTAAGAACAATTCAGAGTTAGTTTCAAGGTGGAGAAACAGACCTACTACCAAATCCAAATAACTATGGCTGTGGGTTAGGGGAGAATTAGTACCATTTTGGCAATCGTTCACGTATTAAGGAGTTTTAGTATAGAACAACTGTTATGTGCATGCGTGTGTGCATGTTATGAATTTGGCAATTTTGCGTAGTCTTATCAGTATTGTGATATTATAATCTTTGTGCCTCTTTCTGGATTTTGCAGAACATTAAGTTCTTTGGTGTCTCATCAAGAGCAAAACTCCCATTAATACTTTGGCAGATTTTGATTATTTATGTGTTTTTTTTGTGTTATAAGTCAGTATAAATTTTGGTTGTGTACATAACCCCAAGCCAGCAGAGATTCAAGGCATTTTTTGTTCCATAGTCCTTGAGGAATTAAAAATGTGATACTGATAAAATTATCATAGATATGTTGACTTTGGGCTTGTAAAAACAGTCCAGCTCTTAAATAATTCTCAACTATGGATAAATTATAAGTAAAACGAAAGGCAGTCAATTTACCTAGCATAGGTAATATATTTCTCTAGGTTTCTCATCCTGTTGGTCAATAGAGAAATTCTTGGACATAGGAAATAAACTGTATTTTTATTAGTCCCTAAGTATACAGTCTACCCATTAAGTCAAATTTGTTATGCCTTTCCAGAAATCTACCTCTAGAAATCTATCCTAAGTTACTTATGGGTGTGTGAACTCATATGAGTATGAGTAGTCATTTATAGCCTTGTTTCTCTCATGAGAAAATTGAATTAATATAAATGTCTAGTAGAAGGGGATTGAATTTTTTTTAAATATGGCATTTTTCATCACATGGAATACTATACAACCATTTAAAAGTTATGGAAGAGTATTTAGTGAGCTGCCTGGATGTTCATTATATATAGTTGGATATTCATCACATATAAATATATATATATGTATTTAAAAACAGATTTTATTGCTACTTTTATGATTATGCATGCATGCATTCTCAGTCACTTCAATCATGTCTGACTCTTTTCAACCACATGGACCATAGCACACCAGGCTCCTCTGTCCATGGGATTCTCCAGGTAAGGATCCTGGAGTAGGTTGCCATATCCTCCTCCAGGGGATCTTCCTGACTCAAGGATCAAAACTTCGTCTCCTGCATTTCAGGTGGATTCTTTACTCCTGGGCCACCGGGGAAGCCCTTGTATGATTATATTGTGGTACATAATGATATATATAAGTGATATATATATTATATATTATAAATATTATTATATATTATAAATATTATTATATATTATTTTAATATATTTATATTTTAAATATATATTATGTGCATAATATGTATTATATTATTATATATTATATTTACTTATTTATATATCATTATAAATAGTGATATATAAATAAATATATACAAATCTTGGAAGAATATACAGCAAAGTTGTGATGTCATTATTTATGCATGATGGCAATATGATTTTCTAGTTTTATTGAGATATAGTTGACATGGAGCATTGTATGAGTTTTAGGTATACATGATAATTGGATATAAGTATATATAGAAAAATGATCACCACAATAAGTTTAGTAATATCATATTACAAACTGCAGACTTTTTTCTTGTGATGAGAACTTTTAAGATCTACTCTCTTAGCAACTTTCAAATATACGATACACTATTATTAACTTTAGTTACCATACTGTGTATTATATTTGCAGAACTTATCCTGTAAATGAGAGTTTGTAACTTTTGACCATCTTCGTCCATTTCACTCACCCTCCACCTACTTCTATGGCAACCATTAACCTGCTTTCTGTATTTCTGAGTTTGATTTTCTTAGATTCTGCATGTAAGTGAGATCATAGAGTATTTGTTTTTCTTGGTCTTACTTATTTTACTTAGCATATTGCCCTCACCGTCTACCCATGTTGTCAGGAACAGCAGAATTTCTTTTTTTTTTAATGACTGAATAATTTTCCAGTTGTGTGTGCAGATATGTGCAATTTTTCTTTATCCATTCATCTGTTGATAGACACTTAGGTTATTTCCATGTCTTGATTATTGTAAATAATGCTGCAGTGAACATTGGGACACATATCTTTTAGAGATGTCGATTTTTTTTCCTTCAGCTGTATACTCAGAAGTAGAAGTGCTGGATCATATGGTAGTTCTATTTTTAGTTTTTAAAGAATGTCCATGCTATTTTCTAATTTACATTTCCATTAACAGTGCACAAAGATTCACCTTTCTCCACATCTTTGCCTATACTCGTTATGTAATCCCAGAGATAGATTATCGTTCTGGTAATAGTCAATCTAATGTGTGAGTAGCCATGGTGGCAAAGTGGATTTTATTTTCTTATTTTTTTAATCCATGATTTGAAATTTTTAGAATGAATATGTATGGATGATATGGGGGAAAGTAAATAAAAGTTACTTTAAAAAAAGCCCTAGTGATTTACAATTTCAGTATTATTTGTATTTTTGTCACTACTGTCTATATGAGGTTTGAGCCTTATAAAATCTACAGAATTACATAAAACTCAAGATGATCTGAGTATACAAAAGGCTGGTTTTGTTGCCACCCTAGTAGAACACAACATCATGAAATGGAGTGCTTCCTTTAGAATTTTTTTTTTTTTGCTCTTAACATTCACAAGAACTCATAAAGACTGGGGAACTTTTTCTCTAATAACCATCATGTCTTTATTTTAAAACACCACCATTGTGAAACAGGCTTGTAAAATTTGGTTTGGAAGCAGAATCAATGTTCCTATTTATTTCTTAAAGCTCATGTAATCATGGGATCCAGAGTCTTTAAAAAAAAAAATCTGTTGGCTAGACAGTTACTGTTAAAAGTAGACATGGGTATTGCTTCTGTGTTAAACTGCTAGCCGTGATTCTGTGCTTTTCTTGCTAGTCTAATTGATGAGCTCCCTGACAGGGAAGTGTTGTGTTGCACACATCTGTAGTACAGTGGTATTTCTATTTAGTAAATCCCTGGTGCAATATAGAGTTTGGCCAAATTCTCCTAGATTTTAACATGGCTACAAAACAAAACCCTGTATTGGAAGTTTTGATGTCTATCTTATTCTCGTTGAATAGATGGTTGAGACCGGTTGCGATCTAAGAAATGATTAATACAGCCTTCCCTGGCAGTCCAGTGGTTAAGACCCGACTCTTTGAGTGCAGAGGGCATGGGGTTCAATCCCTGGTGGGAGGAGCTAAGATCCCACATGCTGCACAGCACCCCCCCAAAAAAAATAAAGGTGAAAAGAAATGGTTAATGTAGTGTGTCATCTGTAATGAATAAGCACGTCTTCAAGGGAGTATTGAAACTTTCTAGGACCCAAATGAAGTCTGACTGTGCTGGAGAGGATTTTTTAAAGTGGGGCAGAGTGTTGTGAAACTACCACATCTGCAAAATAGTCAACACTTAAGTTGTTTGGTTGATGGATTTTTATTGGGTTTGTTGCCAGAAGGAGCAGAATGTGGCTGGGTGTGTAGAGCTGAGCATGGTTTCCTGGGGCGGGAGGAAGTCTTGGGGCGAATGGGGCCCCATCCAGGTAACACCCAGGTAGCCGCAGTGCTCCGTGCCTGCAGCGCCGATGTACAGGCAGCCGTTTCCGTGTCAACACCTGCTCATTAGGAACTGGACCAAGACTCCCAAAGAGCTCTCAGATGGCCTGAATTCTGTATCCCTGCCAATCCGAGCTAGAATTTAATAACAACCTTGAGGTGAAACTTGGGCCTTTCCTCACTGCTAATCCCCAAAACCATCTGGCTTTCCCTTTCTCTGACTAACACTTTACTGTATGTGTTGGGGGAGGGAGGAGGCTGTGGGCAGATGAAGGGGAGCAAACCGATCTGACCTTTCTTAAAGGACAATCCACTCTCCTCCAGAACAGATAGAGTTTCTTGTGGGTCCCAGACCTAAGCTTGTTCTTTCCATAACTTCCGCATTTTCAATTGCCACATCCTTGTTGGAAGTTCTCACCATTCATTAACTATTGACAGATCTGCTTCCCTGTCCAGGCATTAACTATTGACAAACCTCCAAGTTTCATTCTTTTAATAAAATAATGTCAAAAAGAAGCATTTAAGTCCATGAAGATGATTCTGATGTTTTTTTAAAGGTATGCATTTTCTCTTTAATTTCTGACTCAGTTTAGCACATTTTTAGAAATAAGGAGGATTCTCCATAAATATTTGTTTATTCCTGTGCCCTGAAAAGTGATGGAAGTAATTTAGTAGGAAATACGTATAATGTAATAGTAAATTACTAATAAAATAGAAAACACTAGAGTTGCTTCTGCCTTGCCACCACCCCAGGGAAGGGAAGAGAGCATAGTAAACCAGATGTCTGTCCTGTGCATTGCGTAGGGAATAACATGGCTGTGGTCCTGCTGGAGGCTCGCTCTGGGGCAGATGGCCATTGAATTGAATGGCAGATGGGATCAGCTGTCCTACTGCAAATTGATCTCACTCTCACTCTCCTGAGTGCTTGTTGAGCTTGGGCATCCTGAATACACATGTAGAATTATGCTACTTTAATAAAAGAGGTGCCCAGTAAATATTTGTAAGTGAAGGAATTAATACACAAATTTTATTTCTGTGTATGCAGTGCGATGCGAAGTCACTTCAGTCATGTCCAACTCTGTGCAACCCTACGGACTGTAGCCCTCCAGGTCCCTCTGTCCATGGGATTCGCCAGGCAAAAATACTGCCGTGGGCTGCCATGCTCTTCTCCGGGGGATCAGCCTCACTTTTTACAGCCTGCAAACTAAGAATGGTCACACAAAGGTGACCCAAGTTCCGATTTCAGTATGCACAAATGAAGTTTTATTGCATCCCAACCATGTTTGTTCATTTACCTGCTATCTCTGGCTGCTTTTGCACTAGGGCAGGGAAATCCAACAGGTACAGCAGAGGCCAGATGGCCTGCAGAGCCCCAAATACTTGTTGTCTGGTCCTTTACAAAACTGTTTGCTGATCTCTACCATAGAGATATTAAATTAAAAAAAAAATGAGTTGGATGAAATCTACCTAGATGAAGCTACATCTCACAGTATTTGTGAAAATATTTCTCCACTTCACCCTTTCTTTTAGGAGATTAATTGGAGTGAAAATGAAAATTGTTCTCAACTTTTATCTTTTTCAAAAGGGCCTCATAAGTTTTTCCCCAAACATAAAACTTGATGTCCCTGTACTAACTCTACTAACTCTTGTGATTATATCTTGGTATGGTATAATGGAAGGACAAGTAAAAAGGTGCCAAGTTGTGGACCACATAATACAAAGTTTAATTCATCTGATTTACAGTTTGCCTTTTGAATCAACATGGAAGAGGAAATGTTCCAAGACTTACCAAGTTTGTAGGACAAGAAGAAAGAGGAGGAGTCCCACATATATTTAGGAACCCTGAGGGCCAGTCTGTATTACAGTCTGCCTCAACATGATAATGCCTGTGTGTACATGTACTGTTTCTGTCTCTTGTGGTAATCATGTTGTCTCATAAACATTAGTTATTGAAAACATACTGGTAAGGAGCACATACTGTTATTTCCATTCCAGAAGGAAATAGTTATAAACTCTGTATGTAGCTCCTTCTACGGCAGTAAATCAGTTCCAGATCCAAGAAAATGTCATTTTTTTTCTTTTTTGCCATACAGAATCTCTGCATGATTGATGTAGTCCACAATATGATATAGGATTGCTACATGAGTTTTAATGTGAATATTTGACTATTTCGTATGACTTCTTCTATGGCACCTGGCATAGTGTTCAGTTGTTTTATCCTACTCACGGTCACTATAATATGACATCATGAATCAACTAATTAGATACTCCATTCTCTAAAAAACTAAGTCTTTGCCTTCTTTTGTGCACCACACTCTCTCTTATATTCAGAGTCAGCAAATGATCCCTGAGTAGGCCAATAGTTTCCCACATCTACAAATCCTATCTGCTTCTTCACACATTTGCTGTTTTAGTTGTCTCTTAAAAGAAATGTGTTGAAAGTGAACTTTCTTTCTTTGTGTCTTGGTCAAAACACACCAGCAGAGGAAGCCCACATAAGTCAATCATTGCATCCTACCTTAACTGTATTTCAGAATTACAGAGTACATAGGTCAGCAGAGAGGAGAGACTTTAGAATTCCTTTCCATCCCTACATTTATGGAACCAGGGACTCGGAAGGATAAGGGGCTTCTCTAAAGTCTTACAGTTACTTTTAGCAAAGTTGAGAGAAGAACTATTTTGCCTTTCTTGCGTGTTTGCATTCTCTTCCCTTTGGACCCCCGTAAGTATGATTCTGATATAAATATTAAATTACAAGGTTTCAGTGAAATATCACTGTTTGGCTATAAACAGTGAGACTTGATTCCATGGTATTTACTCCATGACTTGGTGGAGTAGTGGAGTAAAAAAGTCAACGTTTTTGGAATATTTATTAAACTATAAGTTAATAAAGACTGATGGAAGCCATAGTTATCCAGATAGTTTAGGAGAAAAGTAATACAGAAACATATTTTATCTTCAGTAATATATTTGAATTGAGCCTATTACCTGAGAAACTATTCACATTTATTATCAGCCATTGTGCTCACCTTCTTGGTTTAGAGGGCTAATTGGGAGGAATTGCTACCCTAATAAGGTCTTCTGGTGGCTCAGAGGGTAAAGAATCTGCCTGCAAGGTGGGAGACCCAGGTTCAGTCTCTGGGTTGGGAAGATCCCATGGAGAAGGGAATGGCTACCCACTCCAGGATTCTTGCCTGAAGAATTCTATGGACAGAGGAGCCTAGCAGGCTACCATCCATGGGGTCACAAAGAGTCTGGCATGACTGAATGACTAACACTTTCACTTTACTAGCCTAATACAGTGGAAACTCAACTCAACTGGCTTCTCACTATCTTGAGAATCTAAAATTGGAAAGAAGCAGAGGACCCCGTGCACAATTGTTCCTCATCTTGACTCTCAATCCAGTTACAGTCTTCATTTTTTCCCCTAACATTGTGACCGAGATTTTCTTCTTCATTGATTTGTTGACTGGTTTACTCCTGCCACCCCATACTCCCAAGAATGGAAGCTTTAGAGAAGGGGACCTCATCCATCTTACTCGCCATCCTATCACCAAGCATCTATGACAGTGCCTGGGCTCTAGGGGGAATTCTGCATTGTCTGCTCAAGCATGAACAGTTGGCCAGGTAGACTAAGAATATGAGGTGTTGAACTGTGAAATTGTAAATTCTGCAGATAGGAAAGAGAGTCTTTATACCTGACCTAGAATGCATTGTTCTGCATACTCGCCACTTGGTTTTGTATTACAGGTCCACACCCCTGCTTCCACAGCACCTGTATATGTGTTATAATTGTCAGTTTCCTTGTCTGTCTTTCTCATTGATGATTTGAGGGATGGGACCAAGTCCCTTTCACCTGTGTGTCCCAGATGCCAAAATGGTGACCAACAGAGCGAATGAGTCCATGAGTATGTGAATGCTGCTTTTAGCACAAGTGCCTGAGAACATCACGTGTTTTTGTCCTTTAACATTTCATGTGGAAAGCATAATGACTGACTGCTAAGTGTCTTCTGATGCTTCTTTGGAGAAATATCTGCCTGCAGGAAAATACCTACTGGCAAGTTGGGCTGTCTTTTTGTTAAGATAAGCTCTTTATGTAGACTGTCACTGTCCAATAGAAATGTAGTGGGAGCCACATATATAATTTTAAATTCCAAATAGATACATTTAAAAATCTCTTTAAAAAGTGAAATTAATTTTAGTGTATTTTATTTAACTGAACATATCCAAATATCCTCACTTCAGCATGAATCAATATATAAAATTATTATTGAGGTAATTCACATTGCTTTTTTTTCATGGTGTCTTGAAATCCAGTGTGTATTTTACATCTCAATGTGGGTGCTAAATTATCATCAGAAATACTTGATCTTTTATCTTATAAAATGAAAAGCGAAAAAGTAAATTCACATTTCCAAATTATTCCAACACTTAAATGTGTTTCAAATATCTGAACTGAGAATGTTTTTAAATAAAAATTTCTTAATTAAATAAAATTTAGAAACTCAGTTTTGCAGTCATGCTAGTACTATTTCATTGCCAATAGCTAAATAGGGCTGGTGGCTACTGTTTTGGCCAGCCCAGATTGTAAATGCTTCATTTTCATTTTTTTAAAAATTTTATTAAAGTAATCTCATCGACAGAGGAGCCTGGCGGACTGCAGTTGCAAAGAGTCAGACATGACTGAGCAACTAAACAAGAACAAAATAGTCGATTTACAGTGTCATGTTAATTTCTGCTGTACGGCACAGTGACTCAGTTATACGCATACTTTCATATTTGTTCCATTATGGTTTACCATATATATAATTCATATCATATATATGGGTTACCATGACTATAGTTCCCTGTGCTATACAATAGCACTTGTTTATCCTATAAACAAGGATAAATACATATAATTGTGTAAATTCTTCTTAAATAAACCTTTCCTAAATATCCTTCTTCACTTTCAAACATGCACCACCTTCTACCATCTCAGTTCAGTTCAGTTCAGTCACTCAGTCGTGTCCGACTCTTTGCGACCCCATGAATTGTAGCATGCCAGGCCTGCCTGTCCATCACCAACTCCCGGAGTTTGCTCAAACTCATGTCCATCAAGTCGGTGATGCCATCCAGCCATCTCATCCTCTGTCGTCCCCTTCTCCTCCTGCCCCCAATCCCTCCCAGCATCAGGGTCTTTTCCAATGAGTCAACTCTTTGCATGAGGTGGCCAAAGTACTGGAGTTTCAGCTTCAGCATCACTCCTTCCAATGAACACCCAGGACTCATCTCCCGTAGGATGGACTGGTTGGATCTCCCTGCAGTCCAAGGGACTCTCAAGAGTCTTCTCCAACACCACAGTTCAAAAGCATCAATTTTTCGGTGCTCAGCTTTCTTCATAGTCCAACTCTCGCATCCATACATGACCACTGGAAAAACCATAGTCTTGAACTAGATGGACCTTTGTTGGCAAAGTAATGTCTCTGCTTTTTAATATGCTATCTAGGTTGGTCATAACTTTCCTTCCAAGGAGTAAGCGTCTTTTAATTTCATGGCTGCAATCACCATCTGCAGTGATTTTGGAGCCCAAAAAAATAAAGTCTAACACTGTTTCCCCTGTTTCCCCATCTATTTGCCATGAAGTGATGGGACCAGATGCCATGATCTTAGTTTTCTACCACCTCAGGTCATTGGATTTTGGGGTTTCTTTGTGGATTTCTTTGTGGTCATCTGGTTCCACTTGTTCCTCCTGTAAGGACCAAGTCTGCAGAGAGGAAGCAACTTGTCCGGTACAATTGTTTGTCCAGGACTTTGGGTGCTGGCTTCTTGCTCACTCTTCCATCAGGCACTGCCAGCTCCCTCCTTTGGGTGGGACAGAGTCTGGGGGCTGTGCCTGTGGGGGTTCATTCATGTGCATCCAGGGATCCCCTTCTTTCTGCTGGCCAGAGTGTGTGTAATGAAGAGACCACAGGGGAGCCATTCCTGGCAGCCCGCCCCCCGCCCCCCATGGGAGGTGGCAGAAGCAGCTGGCAGCTTGGACCAGCTGGCTGGCTCCAGGCTGAGGTCATGCTGGTGAGTTGGACAGACAGCCTGCTCCAGGGACGGAGGGCAAACCAAGTACTAAGACGAATGAAACCAAGGCCAGCGCTCATTTATCCAAAGGTGCCGCCCACTATGAGGAGTGTGAAAAGGACCACCAATCCTTCAGTATGATTTAGTCACTGCCTTTTTTTTTTCCATGTGTCTCATCTGAAAATGAAGAATAATCTGTGACTGTGGGCTAAGCATTTCCTAGGGTGCCTTTCTGTCATTTATAACCATTGACAGGTTTAGTGCTTGTTTTCTTTCTTGTGCCCCACATTGTTCAGAACCCGCTCAAGATCTCTTGACATCATCTTTATCTAGGGTGCCAAAATTAATGCAGTGACGATGGATCCATTTTTCTTTCAGAAGGAAAAATATTTTGACTCTCTCTTATGGTGAGGCTGTTCTGCTTCTGAGAAAACTGAAGTGGGTGCAGCACGAAATAATTCTGATCCCATCAAAACATGCACTTTCCTTGTTATGAAGAGCCGGGGGCAGGGTTGGGAATGTGCAGCTTAGTTGGTGGCTGGCAGGGTTGCTCTTTTTTGTTTTTTTCCTGCTCCCATCCCCCATTCCTTATATACTACCCACCCTCTGCTTCTGCACATTACTATGTCTATTTTTTTCAAAGTGCACTTTGAAACTCTTGTAACTTCAAGATCACCAGGAGAGTATCACCTCCACAGAAATCAAATACATGATTTGTGTGTCAGCTCAGCTGAGCAATGTTGGAGACACAGTATAAATGATAACCGAGAGTAGTCAAGTTATTGGCTGAAGAATAATCAAAACTTGTCTTGGAATCCTGGCAAGGTGTTTGCCAAACTGAGGAGAAAACAGCTCCCTGGCTCGGGTAAAATGTCCAGTGTATTGATTTGCTTTTATTTTCATTGGCATATTTTAGTCACAGCATTTTGACTCCTGGATTAGAATTTATTTGGGGGTATAGCCATTATTCCAGATGCCAAACTAGAAAGTGACTTTTACTTTTTTTATACTAGTTTTACACTCTAATAATGCAAGGACAAGAAGGACTCAATGAAACATGTTACCTCTCATCAAAAATCAGGAATTATTTTGAATAAGATTATGAGGAAGGTTTAATAGGGGGAATCACTTATTGATATAATTTCTGTAATCAAAGGTAGACACCAGGGAAAGATCAGGACTCCTTGCTGTCGAGTGCCAGATTTCAAATTTCAAACCGTGCTCAGCCAACCTGCCTTCAGGAGGGAGGCTGAGGAGGTCTAAAACTTGGGGCTCTAGACAGTGTCCCTTCCATTCAGCTAGGTAACTTCACTCTGGTTTATTATTCTCAATGCCTGTCCTGTAGGGCTTACTCAAAGGAAAAATTTCTGCAGCTAATAAAAGTTTGAAAGATCAGTCTTTAACTTTGTTTTGAAAAGCTGGTGTAGGAATTCTTGTACCTGGAATTTTTATAAAGCCCAAATAGCTTTTTTTTTTTCTTCCCCCCTTGAGAGAAGTTGTTCCTTAACTTTCTGTAGCTTCAGCATTCCTCAGATGGGCCGCCCCATCCCATACAAGCCCTGTTCCTTACACTCTCATGGCCAGTGTCAGGGAGCAGGCCTGGAGAAGCTACCCGGTGGACCTCGCATTGCTGTTTGAGGCGCGGTGCTCACTTTAATGCTGTTTCTGCATCTCCTTCTTGCTGCAGAGACCCGCCCCTCTGCTGGGGACCTACTCTTACACCAGCTGCAAAGTCTTACTTGGAAGGTTTGAATGAATTTGATCACCACCCAGAAGAGAACAATCTCGTGAGACTGAAGTGGAAAAGTTTTATAAAACTTCAGGCAAAGAATTAAGTTTTTGAAAGTTCTTTTCTTGGTTGTTTCAGCTACAATAAGAGCTTGCTTTCTAGAATTATTGTTAGAACTGTGAATTAAGTTTGGGAGGAACAAATGCTAATATTTGTGGCAATCTTGGGTAAATGCCTTTGCAATAAATAAATAAATAAAAAATAAATGCACCAGGAGCTTGATATCAGGGTGTGTGCTGGGTAGGAAGAAAGGGACTAAGACTTTAGTTATATTACCTAGGACTCACAGAGCTGCCTTTCTTGGCAGTTTTGCTGTTTAAAGTTCTAGTTTAAAAATGGCAAACAGAAGCCCATATTTTCTGTAAGAAAGAGAATCTAAATGAGCTATGTCTTAGAGTTTAGTTTTGGTGGGATAACCACTAACTGCAAAATCCACTATAAAAAAAATTCATATTATGGTGGCATATAAGTTGTGACTTATTCTCAACTTCTGAACATTTTGGGAAAGCAAAGAATTATTCCAGAGAGAAATGTGTCCGGTGGCATATAAGTTGTGACTTATTCTCAACTTCTGAACATTTTGGGAAAGCAAAGAATTATTCCAGAGAGAAATGTGTCCAAAAATACCTGGACCTGTTTTCCTAATTTCCATCTTTGCTTTTGCTGATAGACAGCAATGAGACAGTAGCTTTGCCAGCCTTAGATGGCAAGTTACCTTGGTCAGGTGTGCTTATAAAAACATTTTAAAGTATCATTAGTATCTATAAAGGAAGAAAAAGAAGATTGTGGAGCCAGTGGGAAATCAGCCAGTTTTTTAGCTGGCTATCCTCTTCAGCTTGCTGAAAATAAGGATAGGAAATTTTGTGAATATTCCTCAGAAGTCCAGGATGGTTAATATCAAGAGCAAGCACACAAAAGTTTAACTTCTTATATTTTCTGCCTCACATATTACTATTACAATAAAAACATCTTCTGATAGAAAAGCACTTATTTTTATTATGAAGCTCCAAATACAGTTTATTGCTTTTGGATCTGAGTTACATTTCATCCTTTGCCTTCTTCCCCACCCCTGCTTTTTGTCAGATGATGGTTTTTTAGACAGTGGGGAACTTTTCTACAACTCTTCTTCATGTAGATAGTTTCTGTGGGAAAGCAAGCACCCAAGTGTCAGTGGGCTGTCAGAAATATAGGGCCACAGTGGTTTTCACATGGTTCGCAGTGAGGCCATCTATTTCAATCCACTTGTAGTAAAAGGTAATGGCCATGGTCCTCCTTTGCTTTCCATTGTCTGTTGCTGCCCAGGGGAAGATGTAAGGCCCCCTGCTAGGGAAGAATGAAGAAAGTTCTTGATCTCCAAATCAGAAATACAGTGAGTAGTCGTTGGCGGGAACTTACACTTTGGGTTTTTAATGAAGCAGGTGGACAGCAGCTCCAGGGACCTCCGACCAGATCCTTGCACAACACCTCTGGACTGCGTGCTTTGGCCGCCACACATTTTAACAGTCAGTCCTGCAAACTGAATCCCGGCGTGTTGCAGTTCCTGGGGTCACAAAAAGTTGGACTCAACTTGGCGACTGAACAGCAACCACCACCACCTGCAAACTCAAACGTGCTGATTTCCAAAGTCAAGGACTTTGAATATTAGAAGCATACACACTAAGTCTTTTCAGTGAAGCCTCATCTTTTCTTCCCCTGCTCATTTACTTGGGGAATTTAAGGTTTCTCACCGGGGCCTGAAATGGTTCAGGTCCAGACTGACATTTCAGCCATGTCTTGGGCACCATGTGTTTGTGTATATGAATGATTCCTGACTTATTAAATTTCTTCCAGTGCATGCATCCTAGCAGAAGATAGCCCAGCAGGCCTTGAGCCCTACTGCTGCTTCACTTCACCTCATGAATATTCAGAAGCTGCAGTCATTGAGGACTCAGGTGGCAAAAATAGTAAGGTGATTGAAGTGCATATGAACGCCGAGTCCACATTTCCTCGACTCGGAACCCCTGACTGTAGCGCAGATTTTCTGTGACCCTCGGACCTCAGGAGGGGAGAGTCCTGGGGAACCCCTCTGAATCAGGCATCTGTTCCTTACACCAACATGCTCATGGCCTGCTGTATGATGTGTTGTAATCAGCATGTTGTTTTTAAAAGACAACAGGCCCTTCTGTGAATCCTCCCCCACAAAATGCATTTAGGCTGATAGTTGAGCATAAAGGCCTCACTGTGGAGATGAGCAATGCATGCATTGTTTTCCCCATCATGCAGTCAGGATCTCTACAGCAAAATCGAGTGTCTTTTGTAAAATCTTATTTTATATATTTTGTCACCATCAGCAGTTACACTGGAGTAGGAACCGCTCCATTCTCTTATGGGTTAAATTCTGCTCTGTGCAGACCTAGTGGTGATGTATAAATTGCAGCCCTGCCTTTTTTTCGAAGGATTCTAAAATAGGTTTTCAGAATTAGTGCTGGATTTTTGCTCCTGCATGTGCGGTGACTCTTGATTTTTTCCCTTCAGAGAAGCATCCTTTGCAGCATTCCCCCTTCCGAGGAATCACTTAGACACTTCCAGCTGGTGGCAGGGGATACAGCCATAATACAGCTTCCTGTGTCCCAGCTGTCTTTTTCACTACGGTAAATGCATTACGATGGCTGCACTCGCGTGTAAAGGGTCAGGTACAGGGAGGTGTAGGATGAAGTCTGGAAACCGTCGTTGGGGTTTTTAAAGCTTTGGCTTCTCCAGCATCTTGGCATTTTGAATGTCTTCCTGCTTGGAGTTCAAGGTTTCTCTCCAGTGATTGGAATGCTGCTGGAAGCCTGATTAAAGGTGCCTGAGGATATCACCTTCTACCAGGAAGCCCTGCGTGCTTGAGAGGGTCCTTTTCAATGCATTATGGCTCATGCGGCCTCCCAATTAAAGAAAAACCGGGATTTAGAAATCAATGCTGAAGAGGAGACAGAGAAAAAAAGGAAACACCGCAAACGGTCCCGGGATCGGAAGAAAAAGGTAGCTATGTATGCCAGTGCATAGATCTTGCCTGGATCCTTTATGTTTAAATCTCCTCTTGGCATCTGTGAGAAGCTTTTGGGGCTATTTTTACATGTGCTGTAGAGTGTAAATTGGGTGTGTAAGTTGGGTGTGTAAACTGGGAACAGATGATAGAAACCCTGTGGTAGACCACGGGTGTAGGGTGGGCAAGGCAGGGGAAGATTTATCCCGTGTAGGGGGATGCAGTGCTGACGCGGAAGGTTTGCACTTTACATAGGCATGGGCATGCTTCCATGACACGGAAAGGTGTTGCAAGGGAGTTCAAAGTAGTTTCTTTCCAGCCCAGTCAAGGTTAAATGCACTGCGGTGACTTAGAATTGAGGGAGAGACCGGAGAAGCAGCCTTTGTACTTCTTACAGTTCTGTCTCACGGAAGAGGAGCTTTTGTGCTAGAACTGTGTCACACGTGTGCATTTCTCAGGCAGATCTGTGACCTTAAAGACGTAACAGTAAAGTCATTTCCTGCTTTGCTTTTTGGTTCCTTCTTTCCTTCTGACTCTCAGTTCCATGAGGTACTTCCTAGGTAGGTTGTGCAATGGAAATAAGCTGCTGGAAATAACTTTTCTTTTGTTAAATACTGCTGAAAGCACAGAGGTTTGTCTTTCTCTACTGGCTGAGAGTGATACCCTGAATGCAGGAATTCCCATGACAAGGCAGGGACTTCAGCACTGATTGCTTTAGATCCGAGCATGGGCATTGATCATCCCCTACTGATACTCTAATGCAGGGGAGCAGATAAGAGGAATATTCTGGGTCATTGGTGTTTAATTACAGCCTGAGAGTGCTAACCTTTTGGGGGCTGTGCCCTTAAATATGAATCCTAGATACCGATTTGGCGAGTGAGGCCCGAAATCACTTTTCTTCCATGACAGTTCATAAAAATGGACTATAACTCTGTGATCTGAATATGGAAGTCAGGTCATAAAGCATTTTTATGTCTCTTTGTGAGAATTCCCAAGGGAAAGATCATCTTAATTTGCTCTGAGCAGTGATGCACGTGCCTTGCAAATGGCATGCAGATTTCATCCACCACATGTACCTTCCTTCAGGAGTGATCATGAATATTTTCAGGGCCTTTGCCGTTTTCCTCCAAGAGAAGGTCTAGAGAAACCTCTTTACCTTTTGTTACTGGCAGACTTTCTGAGACTGAGTTCAGAGAGTTGCGGTGGTTCTGCCACACGACATTAAATATAGGTGTTTCCTGCTTCAGGGTTCTCGCAAAAAAACTTCTTGAACATATTTTCACAGAAGTACAGACTTAAGTTAGGAAATTCTCAGCAGGTGTATTTCAGAGCCTCACACAGCAGAGTTGTTACGAAATTGCCTTGTTTTGCTAGGTTCTGGTCTGATTTTATGAAAGTCAGGCTTGTCTGCGGTCACTATACTTTGACCTCTGTATGCACATCCCCCTCCTCCACCCACACGACATGATGAACTGGCTTCTGAGAAACACAGGGACAGGAACGTAAATTTATATGAAGATATGGTTTCATCATTAATGTCAGTGTTCTGTGTGAGAGTTGCTGGCTGAACCAGGCTTACGGCCAGCCGTGTCCTGGGGAAGTAGTGACAGGTCTGCTGCCTTGTGCCCGCTCCCCTGTTTGACTCGGAAGCAGAGCAGGGAAGGGGTGAACCAAAGGGGTTTCTGGCTCACTGAGCTGAAGCAAATGCTTCGTGGATCAAAATGCTTAGTACAACAGAGTCTGTCCAACGTAAATCTCTTAGCAACCAGAAGGGAACATGGAGAAATATCAATATCGCTATTGTCAACGTGCAGGCACATTTAAATGTTTTGTTCTCAGGGCACTCACAGAGGAGATCCAGAAAGGGGCTCATGGGTAACACTTGCATTGCTACTGCGCTTTTTAATTCATAACACAGTATAGTATATATATTCCCCATCAAAGGTGCATGTATCACCAGAGATTTAATATTGATAGCCAAATGATTGCATGGACCACTTCTATGTGCAAAGTTAAGGTTAAATGACTTTGAAGACATGCTCCATATCTCCTTCCATGACACAGTGTATGTTACACTTATTTTCTACAAAGTGAATTATTTCAACTTTGAGTTTCTTTTTTCCTACCTTTTCCTAAAATCCTAATTAAGGTTTCTGGGCTATTTTGCTCCATGTTGTAGCCCTCTGTCAATTAAAAAGCTGCTTTTAAATATTTTGCAGGCGGTACTTTTCTGGCAGTCCAGTGGTTAAGACTACACACTTTCACTGACACTTTCACTGCAGGGGGGTGTAGATTCTATCTCTGGTCAGGCAACTGGGATCCCACATGCTGTGCAGTGCAACCAAAAAAAAAGTTAACACTGCATATGCATTTGATGAAAAAAAAAATACACACACACACATATATAGTGGGTTATTATGGGACTTATTCTCATTCATATGCAGAAATATCCTCTAGGATATTTTAATTACAAAAAGGAATAGTGAGCACTCTCATAAAATCTCGAAATACAAAAGGAAATCTTAAGAGTATCTAGTTTATAAAACAAGGAATTTGATTCATGGTTCCCCTTCAATTCAGGTTTGAGCAAGCCCAAGATGAATCTTTCTTGATTATATGACACAATTATACAGGATGTGATATTACTAAGTATTATACTCAAATCATAATATGCATGTAAAATTAATATAGGATTCACATTTCAAGTTTTTTTAAACACAGTGAGTTGCACATTTGGTCTCTTTTGAATATTGATAACCATGAATAACTGATTACCACAGAACCACCTGGGAAGCCCCTATGAATAAGTAGGAAACTTCTAGGAATTTATGATTAGTTGAATTTTAGTAATGAGGTATTTTATTCTTGGCACAACAACTTTCATCTCAAGTAAAAGAAAATCTTCCTGTTTGCTAAAAGAAGAAATTCATCTAGATGGATGAACACTTACTTAATCCTTTTATCATCTGACTTTAAGAAAAAAAGTTTCAGTGAGTGTCTAGTGTAAAAGTTTCTTACCCTCACCTCCCATTGCTCTTCCCTGATCTGTTTTTCAGCTTCACTCTCCTTCTCTCCTGATGGGCTTAGGTTGGCAGCAAGTAGGAGGCATGCCAAAGGTAGACAGTGGCTTTGGGTGGGTTAGTATTGGATCCATGCCCTTACTAAGCACCTTGCAGGGAGGAACTCTGTACCTCCTGCATTCAGCAGGCTCCCTGGCCCACAGGGTTTGGTCTGGAGAGGGTCCCAGCCACCTTGAACCCACAAGAGTTAGAAATCATGAATGCTCTTCAGCCCCGTACTATCCTTGTTGCCATTGGCTTCTTGTGCCGTGTTACCCGCATGGTTTGCCCGCTCTCCACATTATATTATTAAATTATAAAATACATTTCAGTAGTGAGGAATATTAGTATCAAACCTTAATTTAGTCAATATTTTTATGTAGTTTGTATGTATTTACTACATCCTGTCCAAAAAAAAGAAAAAAAAAGAAGCTTTGAGGTGACCCATGGAAATGTATACTTAAAAAAAGGAAACTATGGAATTTCTTTCTCTCTCTCTATGAATGACAAAGGAATAATCAGTCAATTAATTCTGTGATTATTGATGTCAAACTCATACAGCTATTCCAGTGGCAGAGCAGGAATGGATGAATATTCATTGCTTTATTTTTGCATTCATGCACTCATTCAGCAAATATTTATTGAATAACTTCTGGCATTAGGCACTATATTCTGTGTTGGAGACAAAGCTAAATGAGGCAGAGTGGCAACAGTACATCACGTTGTACTGTGCTTCCCGGCACAAGGAGGGGGAAGATAAGAGCACCATTAAACACCCTACAAAGAAGGAGCCACAGCGAGACCCCCCACCACCACCAATTCAACTCGAATGGGCTCACAGAAGGTTCTTGGCATAGCTAAGCCTTGGAGGAGTCAGCGAGATAGACAAACAGAAGGACAGGAATCCCAGGCCAACAGGGGTTCAAGTATGAGAGAGATTCAGCTGTGTGAGAAATAAACAGTATTTTGGAGAAAAGGGTACATGAGGATATGGCAGAAAAAATGGCTGTAAAAGTAGTCATGGGCCAGGTTACGAAGGTCTTTGTATGCTGTCTTACGGAGCAGGACGTTAACCCCTGCTCAAAGGAGAGAGGGACCTGAATGGTTTTAGGGGTGATGATAAAGAGAGAAGGCTGAAGAGCTTTCTGGGTTGAGAACCATCCTTGAAGCATCAATGCTGCGGGCATCAGCTGGAAGAGCCTTAGGAAGCACCAGTGGTGATGATGCAGGCATGAGAGATGCTCAGGGTCTGAACCACGGCAGAGATGATGTTGATGGAGAAGGGGGTGTTGCATACAAGAGATATTTAGAGGAAGACTCAAAAGAACTTGGCAGTGGACTGTATGTAGGATGTGAGAGGGAGAGATTGGATTCTAGGGTAACTGCCAAGTTTCTGGCTTGAAGCGGAAGATGAAGAATTAAATTTCCTGGGTTCAATTCTTTTCTCCCAGGACATTTCTTGACCTCTTATAAAGTGCACCAGATAGGGTTTTAAATTACCTTTTTAAGGTGGCGGCTCATTTATTTTTCACAACAACCCTATGAGAAAGTATTTCTATTATTTCCATCTTCCAGATGAGAAAACTGAGGCATGAGCCTTCAGGCTGCTACCTTAGAGTTCCCACACTAATTAGTGATACAGCCAAGATTCCAATTTGGGCAGCCTAACTCTCTAGCTTGTGTTCTTAACTACTACACTCTACAGTGTATGTACTTAATATTTTCATAGCTACACATGAAAGTGGGCTTGATTCAGAGAATCTTCTAAGTGATAAGCTATTTTCTAAACATCTGGAACCTTGAATAATAAGTTTTATATCTCTGAGTACTCCACTATTGTAGTGAGTCTCTTTTTCTTACCGTCTGCAATAGATTTTAATGTTTTACCTTAAGAATTTCTTTCTTTTTAATTTTGAAAAATGAAGTGAAAAATTACAAATACCATAACATCAAACCCTCAAAGACATGTTTCTGTGATAACAGCACAGCAGTGTCTTAGGTGCTTGTGGTATACCAGACAATCTGCAGAGTGATTTCTATGGATTATTTCACTTTTTTTCTCACAGCTTTCCTATGAGGCAGGTATTATTTTCATCCCAATTTTTCATAGCTAAAACCAAGGCTTAATGAGACTGAATAACTTGCCTGAGGTCATAAACTTAGTAACTCGAGGGCCTACACTTAAACTTGGGTCATAGGACTTTGGAATCTGTCATTCTGCGTTTATTTTAATAGAACTGTAGCATTGTCTTTTAGGTTAAAGCAATTTAAGGATTTGAGAAGAGATTTCAGGGGGCCTGATCTCTTGCCATAGAAGTGTGATGCTTCTTGACATTTTACAGACTCTCCCGTATCTGGTTATCTGGGTACCGGTGACACCCGTGATATAAGATGCCAGGCAGGAGGCTTTTACTGTAGCACCTGCACTTGGGGGAAGAGGACTGTGTAGACTCTTAAGAGACAAAGGGAACCTAGTCTGTTTTCTGCTCTGCCGAGTCTGTAGTCTTCAGACCTCTAGGGAGCCTGGTTTCGCTCTCAACATACTTGATATCCTGCTCTGAAATTAATTATGTGTCTATATGTGTGTCTCACCCAAGAAACTGTGAGCTCCTTGAGGGCAGAGGTGATATCATACTCACCTACTACCGAACTGGGGCTTTCGGAGTAGGAGGGTGGATAAGAGGGTTGGTGAAAAGTGAGAGAGGGAGAAAGGTGGCGGCTGGATGGACGGATGGGTGGATGAGAGGCCGTATCATGCTTAGAAACATGGGCCATAGAGTAAGACTGAGTTCAGGTGCTGACGCTATCACGTAGCTGCTGTGTCCTTGGGGATTTATTTAATCTTTAGATGCTTTGGTCTCTTCAACTGCAAAACGAACACAGTAATAGTTGCCATAGAGGTGTAATAATACGTCAGTGAATTCATATTGGAACAGTGCTTGGCACGATGTTAAGAGCCATAGAGTGGTAGTTGGTGGTGGTTCTATTGAACAGAAGAATGGATTGTTTCCACCCTGCCTTCAAGAGGGATTGTGCCAATAAGTCAGCTCACAAAAGTGGGGCAGGTAATCTCCCTAGGAGCATGTCTGGCTGCTGCCTTGTCTCCACTCTTCCACATTTGGAAAAGGATGGATGGAAGAAGGCTTAGCTCACTCTTAGGAAAGGCTGTAAAGCTTTGTCCTTTGGTGTGCCAGAGGTTTAGAAACAGGGAGGCAATTCTATAAGGCTTGTCAGCTGATTGGTTCTCTGTAATCTGTTATGATTATGGCACATTTAAGAAAACACTTAGTTGCTCTTAATCAATTACCTTTTTAACCAGTCCAAGATCATGCCAGGGATAAATTATGCATTTATTAATGTCTGAATAGTAGTTTTAAAGTTTTCATTAGTTTTTTTAAATTGATTTATTTTTTAATTGAAGGATAATTGCTTAACGAATTTTGTTGTTTTCTGTCAGACATCAACATGAATCAGCCATAGGTGTACATATGTCCCCTCCCTCTTGAACTTCCCTCCCGTCTCGCTCCCCATCCCACCCCTCTAGGTTGATACAGAGCCCCTGTTTGAGTTCCCTGAGACATACAGAAAATTCCCATTGGCTATCTATTTTATATATGGTACTGTAAGTTTCCCTGTTACTCTGTCCATACATCTCACCCTCTCCTTCCCTCTCCCTGTGTCCATAAGTCTGTTCTCTATGTCTGTTTCTCCACTGCTGCCCTGCAAATAAATTTATCAGTACCATCTTTCTAGATTCCATACATATGTGTTTAGTATGGGATATTTATCTTTCTCTTTCTGACTTACTTCACTCTATAGGCTCTGGGTTCATCCACCTCATTAGAACTAACTCAAATGTGTTCCTTTTTATGACTGAGTAATGTTCCACTGTATATATGTACCACAACTTCTTTATCCATTCATCTGTTGATGAATGTCTAGGTTGCTTCCATGTTCTTGCTATTGTAAATATTGCTGCAGTGAACATTGGGGTACATGTGTCTTTTTCAATTTTGGTTTTCTTAGGGTATATGCCTAGGAGTGGGATTGCTGGGGCATGTGATGGTTTTATTCCTAGTTTTTAAAGGAATCTCCATACTGTCTTCCATAGCGGCTCTATCAATTTATATTCCCACCAACAGTGCAAGAGGGTTACCTTTTCTCTAAAGCTTTTGTTAATTTGTCACCGGCATAATGCAGCAGTTAAACTGTTTCTTCATTACTCTTGAGGCCCTTGATCTTTTCTGCCTTTCAGTTTTCCTTTGGCATGATAATCAATTATTCTGTGTGTGTGTGTGTTTTATTGAATCCCAATATGGAAAAGTGCCAACTTTTCATAGGTGCGCTTGAGGAGGAAGGATTTGGCAGTGTTTTAAGTTCTTTATAGTTACAAGAATAGTTTACACTAAGGGTATCACATTTTACCTGCTTCTCTGCTCATGTAATACAATTGTATTGTGCACCTCCATTGTGCCTGTATGGGAGGTTAATAAGATAAGGGGTGGAATGGTAGATTCATCTACTTGCTCTCTTTGTGTTTCTCCTTGTGTTACTTTACACAGGTAGGGGTAAAGGACTGACTTATAAAATGAGTATTTCTTATTGGGCCTCCAATATTCTGAGTGACTTTTACATTCCTCATCTCATTTGATTTTATGTCAACACTATGCCATAATGTTATCTCCATGCACAGAGGTATTAGCCTAAGCTTAACTTTTGTTATGTAACTTGCCTCAGTTACAGAAATAGCTGGGCTTATGGCCAAGGTCTCTTTGGTTGTTAAGTCCCATTCTTGGGCCATCTGAACCTCTCCAGGAGAGATTTTTTTTAAGGGAGATTCTTACTAATAGGCATCTATAATGAATTCTTATGTCAAGAGAAAAATTGTCACCTTTGAAATGTGAAGAGTTAAATTATTTAGTAATCAAGATTTTGATAAGTTCACCATTTACATTTAACTGCAAAATCTAAATATTGTATAGACGGTTACTTAAGTTACTGTAATTCCACATTTAAAAAAATTTTAAAGAAGAATTGAGTCACTGAAAACACTAAATCATCAGTTTACATCTATTGACTGATGTATAGGTTACTTATTGAAAGAGAATGTCTAAATACAATGTTACACTGTCAGTTACATAATCCAAACTTTCTTATAGAGATTTTCCTACAGAAAGGTAACATTTGGGAACTAGCAAGCTGTTATTAATTTACCCAAATTGGTGTCCCTAGTTTGTACAAGTTAAAAGTGGAAGAATTGAAAGCAAAGCAGTGGAAATCAAGCTTGAATCTTTTACATATAAATTAGATTTTCCTGGCGTTTATCCCATTCACTCAAGATTATGCTTTCCTGAACCCATAGTGGTGTCATGAACTAGAACAGTCTATCACTATCGAATATAGGAGCTGCCTATAAAATGTGTAGATTTCAGTTTAGATTTAGTTGGTTCCAGTAAATTATTTCTCAGTCATAGGTGACCTTCTTATTAGCATCATGCTATCAGTTCTGTTCGCATTTAGATGAAACCCATTAGAATGGGTCGAATAGAGACTAATGTTCGTATCTGCCAGTTTTGTGGCTTTTCTTTTGGCAGCACAAAAGTCACCTAACATCATTATTGTATGAGAAGGATGTGTGTACTGCATGGAAAAGAAATAGGAGGGAAGACTTGGCCAGAGAGGGTTGATGGAAGGCAGCCCAAGATTTTCTAGTAACTGGAAGTCAGTGACACAGAAACGTTTATAATTTACATGTAGATCCCCTAAGACCCTTGTGATGTTAATATGAACAGCATTATTTTATCATAATGAAATAAAATTTTGTAAGTTTGTACAGTGGAAGAGGTAAAGAGATGTTCAATTTTGTTTAGTAGAGATTAAAAACCTGAATAAAGTAGGCAGGCAGTAAGGAGAAAGGTGTGGGGAAAAGGCCAGGTGTTTATTACAGTTCATGGTTTTGGAAAGAATAGGCTTTGGGGCTAGGTGTGAGTTTATATGGCAGCCACATTTAGCTGTGTGGCCTTAAACTAAATTTCTTTGGGTTTTAGTCTCCACATTGGTCAAATGAGGCTATTAATCCTTTTCTTCATGCATGTGTGGTCAGTTGTATCCGACTCTTTCCAACCCCTTGACTGTAACCCACCAGGTTCCTCTGTCCATGGGATTTCCCAGGCAAGAATACTGGAGAGGGTTGCCATTTCCTTCTCCAGGGGCAGATTCCTGACCCAGGGATCTAACTCATGTCTCCTGCATTGGCAGGCAGATTCTTTACTACTGAGCCACATGGGAAGCCCTTTACTTGAATACATATTGTTAAGAGTAGAAATATTGTAAATGCTTCTTGCCAGGTTCCTGGCATAAAGAGAGCCCTTACGAGGGCTTCCAGCTTTCCTTATAGTGTGGGCTCCCAAATGTAATCAAGTGACTGTAGCCAAGAAGGGGGCAGAGGAACTGAGAAAAAAAAGGGAATGTTCTGAAGAAGGTTTATACCCAGGAAATATTTAAATTCTTTGATGAATGAAATTTTACTCATAGATTTGCATCCTCAAACAACCATTTGAGTCCTTCAGTTCAACCCTTTGCAAACTTTTCTGCATTCTCAGGGAATTTACATCTGCCATTCTGAGAAATTCTCTCAAAGATTTTTATATTAAATATGTTTCTCAATCATTAATACTGTTATTAATTAGCTTTTCTCAATAGTTAAATGATAGCCTAGGAAGATATTAAAGAAAGCATAAGAACCATATGTACAGATAGAGATATCAGATCACTCTTTTAACAAATGAACTTGATTTTACAGATTAGGATATGAATATTAAAATATTTATAGAGGAAAAGTACTTATTTGAGCTAGTGAAACAATCTTCACTGGAGAGTTTATAATTACTGAGAAAAAGCAAAATGTTACCTGTACAGTATGCCTATAAGAGACATATTCTATATTTCATCATCCCCTCTAGGGAACATGGCCATTAAAGACCTGTTTTTATAGTTGCGGGATGGTTGGGGACTGAAGGAAGAGTGAATAATCTGGCCAGTGTAGAGCTATCATCACCTTTGATACCTGGTTTCAGAACCCACAGGGGCCTGTGGACTGCCTTCCTTTACCAGCACGTTCTCTTCTCCCTGCCTTCTTCGACTGCCAGTGGGGAAGGCCTCTACCATTTTCAGTCAGATTTCCAATCAGGTACTCCACCCTGGACCTAATTGGCTCAGTTCAGTATCCGACACTTAGGATTCTCAGTGTGTTTAGACAGTTTCCCTCACCCTAAACCAAATAGAAAAAAAAAAAACAACCTGAAACCTGGCATCTCTCCTGAAACATTTTTATCATAGGCTCTGTGTGATGTTTGTTTGTTTAGCTGTGGCGGGTCTTTGTTGCAGCCTGTGGGATCTTTAGTTGTGGCATGTGGGATTTAGTTCCCTGACCAGGGATCGAACCAGCACTGGGAGCTTGGAGTCTTAGCCACTGAACCACCAGGGAAATCCCATGTGATTTTCCACTTTTCAAAGAGGACAGTATAGTGAGATACTCAATAGCAAAGTATATGGGACATAATTTACCCTTTCTTTCAGTTATTGAGCTATAATTCATTGGGGAATTACAGTGGGCTGGGCACTCTATCCAGTGCTGTGAGTATCGTGTTGAATCCTCTTGCATGGATGGTATTATCCTCATTCCCTCATGTTGTATATATACATACATGTATATATACATATGTACACATATATATATGTATATATACATATATGTATATATATGTATATATAAAATCCCCTCATGTCAGAGGAATTAACACTCTGAAAGTTTCATCAAGCCCAGGGTCACATAATTAGCAAGTGCACAGCTAGAGTTCAAACCCAGATCAACTTGACAGCCAGCTCTGTGCTGATTCTCTGATTCCTCACCCCTTATTCCTAGCAGGTCACTTGCAAGTGGCCATTGAGAACACAATTTTCCCAGAATATTGGGCTCCATGAAATCATTCTTTCCTGGACCATGGAAGGCCCTGCTGGGGTTTCTGCCCCTAAAAAATTCCTAATAAGATGCTTTTCATAATTGATCCCCCCCCCCAATAAAAGAAAAGTACAGAATGCGGCATGGAGGGTAGGAAGGTGATAATACTGAATGTCGTAAATCAATTTACTTAACTTCAAGCCACTTTCACTTTACACATTAACTTGAAATACATCCTACCTTAACAAGATCATAATTATATTAAGGGTAAAATAAAGAAATGTGAATATAATTAATTTCCAAATGTTGGAAGTTTCCAAATTTTCCAAGATAAGTGGTGAAATAATTTCGTGTTGGCTAATTTCTTGGGTTTTGAAATCAGTGCATTCATGTGTGTTTGCCCATGCCCTCCATCTCATACTTACAATTTTTTATGAGAAAAGTGTGGAAGAAGGTGATTTTATAATGAACATCTTAGTCAGGGTTTCAAAACAGACAAATTTTCAGAACCTAGATTAAAAATTAAAATATGATTTATAGTATGGTAAGAAATTACCACCACCATCAAAAGTGTACTTCAGCTGATGACACAGACAAAATATTAGAATTTGAGTCACCATCAGCTTTGCCTGATTCTTTTGTCATCATCAGGATAGAAGAGATCTTAGGCTTCATGAAGTGATACTTCTTTTTTTTCCTTAGTAATAAGAGCAAGGGGTAAAAATCTTTAGTTTGGGAAAGGAAGTTGTTAAAAATTGGAGTCTTCAAAAATTTTATTATTTAGAATAGATGATTTGGGGTTCTACTAGGCAGCCTCAGTGTGAATCAACAGGAAATTCACCAGCAGAAGTTAGAGTCCATTTACAGTAAAATAATTGGTAGATGCCAAAGGCTTTTATCTCTGCTAATATTTACATGAACCCTCTAAATTAGGTGGCTTTATTCTCATTTTGCTGATCAGGAGAATGTGGCTCAGACATTAAATTTATCAGTTGTTACTGTTATTCAGTCGCTAAAATTCTATCCTACTCTTTTGCGACCCCATGGACTGTAGCCCTCCAAGCTACTCTGTCCATGGAATTTTCCAGGCAAGAATACTGGAGTGGGTTGCCGTTCTCCTTCTCCAGGGGATCTTCCTAACCCAGGGATTGAACCTGTCTCCTGCATTGGCAGGTGGATTCTTTACCGTCTGAGCCAACAGGCAAGCCCAAATTTATTAGTAACAGAGCAAGAATGAGAGACAGAAGTTGAGCCCATGGTTGTCAGACTCCAAAGCTTTTCCCCACCTGTACTTCACTGTTCTGCTTACAGATTATTCATGGACCATGTACTTTTCTTGCATTTGGGGAAATCTTCTACTTCCATTTTTCATTATTTTATTTTCTAATCAGTTTCTAAATTATTCTTATGCCTCCCCATCACCAATGTTATCATTCATTAATTTTATGTGATAAATGCCAGATAAGAAGTGCTTTTTAAATAACGATGCATGGCTTAAGCCTGTGTTTTTACCTTGAAATATTACATGGGGACTGTAAGTACTATTGCAAAGCACAGCAGTTTTGAATCAGGTACAAAAAGATCATAATTGACATTGGCACCACGGATTTATAATAGTCCAGGGAAACAACATTTGTCCGAGCCATAACCTTGAGTACTGCATTTGATTTTCTATTAGTAAATCCTCAAAATGTCCAGTCTCATAATTCCCAGGTACATGCTGCTACCTGACTGCTTCAGGGTAAAGGAGAGAGGACATGCTAGAAGGTTTTTGAGGTCACTCTACCCTACACTGCCCACTGCTTCCTCCCTCTCTTGTAAAGACCTGCTGTCCCCTAATTCAGTAACATCATGAATATATTTACTTAGCTCTGTCAACACTCAAAATACATTTGCCTGCCCTTAAGTACCAGGAAGATAACCATATTGATGTTTAAAAATGCTGAAAGCAATGAATTTCTTTCCTTTGAAGAATGGCCATTACTAACGATCCCTGCTCTACTATTCCTCTTCAGCAGGCATTGTTCCTCACCATCTAAAAATAAACGGATTCATTATGCATATTTATTCCATCCACATTTGTTCCAAATGGAATTAATGTATTAATACTGGTAATTCAAGCATGTGAAGTCTACACATTCACTTGTCTTCATTAGTGTAGGATTAGTGATCCTGATCATCCTCCTCATTTCCAGTCTGTGATTCGTTTCCAAAGGTTTAGGTTGCACCCCATCTTACCAGAAATTGGATCTTTGAAGGTGACCATGAGTACATTGAAAGTCTGTGTTTTCCCCGGTGACTCTGTTTTACCTGCCTAATGCGAGCCTCGGTAGTGCTTTCCCACAGACATTCGGCGTGGTCAGAACACCCGGGCTTTGTCTTGCTCCAACTGTGTGTAAGTCCAGATTCCCTCTTTTTTCCCCTGAGCTCTCCATGGGAGAGCCTGACTAGTCTTCATTTGATTTTACATAATTTAGTGGATTTTCTATGGACTAAGATTAAAATAATCATGTAGCCCTCCATTTGGCATCTGGCATCACGGTATTTTGTTTTCTGGTGGATTAGTCAGGGCTTTGTTGGCAGTGTTCGGGCCAGGGGGCGGGTGTCCTTAGGTGCATTTGGCACTCTCGGCTTTGACCTGCTTTCCTAGAGCTCCATTTCAGTTTTAGCGGAACCTAAATTATTAATACGGTCTGTGCTGTGTCTGCCCATAATGCTAAATCCTGCTTCTCTTTTTCTTTTTTTATAAAGTGCTGCTGGGAATCTCTGAGATCATAAATAAAATGATTTTTGAACTTCTGTGGAAGTTCAAAATGGGTCTCAAATGGGTCTAGTCATGAGCTCTGGATCACATAAGCTTGGATTTGAGTCTCACCACTGTCGCTTCTTTGCCGAGTAGTCCAAGGTGGTTACTTAACCTCCTTGAACATCCGTGCTCTCTTCCGTAATAACAACTATTGCAGAGAGGGGTTAGAAGACAAGACTAAATTGATCATGAATTATCTGGCTCAGAGAAGTGATCCAATGAATATTAATTCCTCCTACTTCCCTACTTCTTTTCTCTTTCCCTGGTCCACTTGGAGGAAATGAGAATCTTGTCCTATGCTGTGTCCTTAAGTGAGAGTTGTTAGTTAAAATGGGGGAATGCAAGCTTGGTGAAGTTAATGATAAAGCAGAGGGTAAAAAATGAAGAACATATGTGAATGTAGACAAAAATAGGCATTTATATAAAATGTAATTGTAACTTTAACATTTACACCTCTTACATATATTCTGTCTACATGTCCTATGTGTCATGTGGAAGTCGCTCAGTCACGAATGACTCTTTGCAACCCCATGGGCTGTATAATCCGTGGAATTCTCCAGGCCAGAATACTGGAGTGGGTAGCCATTCCCTTTTCCAGGGGATCTTCGCAACCCAGGGATCAAACCAGGGTCTCCTGCATTGCAGGCGGATTCTTTACCAACCACCAGGGAAGCCCATTTGTTTCATACATGTGTATATATATATATTCCATAGGTAGGTAGATTCCACCTAGAGATTATTTAAACCTGGAGCCGTATTTCATTAGTCTGCATTAGGAAGAAATGTGGTTTGTGGTGAGAGCATTGAAGCTGGTCTGGAAGGTGATGTAGGGAGCAGGACACTGGGGTCTTCTGGAGGTGCAGGGCTTTTCCAAGGGCACCCTCCCCCCAGTGCGGGTATGTTTGTCCTGCGTGGTGGATTCTCCAGTCCTTTTCCCGGGGTTGGCCTTCATAGGTTTACTTTTGCCTTCCCATTAAAGGTCTCACACTGACAGCTGCTCTTGGCTCCCAGAGTGAAATCCACTTGGAGGAAACCTATCAGAGCAAGTTCAGTTTTAGTGACTCTCCTCTAAGTGCCCGAAAGACCATCTCTGATACTCGTTTCCCTGGGTCAATGAACGAGACGTAGGCAAGCCACAGAGTCTTAATGAATATCACCGTCCAATCGCAGAAGACTTTTCTGAAGGCTTTGGTAATATTTAATACCTGTTGTGCCACTTTTCCCTCCTGCTGATTTCCTCGGACGTCCTGTGAGTCCTCTTACTTAGTTGTTCTCACCGTGTAAATCACTGCTGTCCATCATACACGCAGGGTGACCAGCATCACCCTGAGAGCATTGCTGTGATTCACTGTGACCTTTTCAAATGTCTTCCCAATATATTTCTATGCGTGTCTACTTTCCTGTCTTCCTCTCCCTTCTCTTTCTTTCCTTCTCTTCCCTCTTTTCCTTCCTCCTACCAGAATTAATGAAAATGAGATAATACTGGTATCTCCTATTTTGTGACCTCATTTTTTCCTCACTGGAAAATACAACATGAACGTGTGTTCGTATCACACATATGGTTCTGTAAGTCTTTCAGTGGATCTATGTAACATTTTACTTAATGGATGTACCAAATTGTTTTCAACTAACCCCTTATTTTTATATGTTGAGTTCATTTTAGTTTTTGTTATTATGAGAAACGACACCAAAGACAACAGAGCTTCATCTTTTTCTGAAACCACAGGGTTCTTGTTTTCAGCTCTACTCATTTCTACTGGTTCCTCTATTCAAGGTCCTCCATTCTCAAGCCAGAGCCAGCATTTGCAATGTCATTTTCCACAAATCCTCTAGTTGAGCCTAGTTCTAGTCAGAATGACTCTACCTTTTCCCTTTCCCAGAGAATACCCCTCCTTTCCCATCACTGGTCTTAGTGTTGCTCAGCCTATAATATCTCCTTCTGTCTTTGCTCTTCCAACTTTTAGGGCTCAGCTTCAAGCCCCGCTTCTTCCTGGGACACAGGTTTACCAGCTGGAAGTCATTTCTTTGCTCTTAATGATTACAGTTCTTGGGAAACCTAAGATACTCTCCATGGAATTAGTCTTTTGTATATGAATACCTCTAGGTGAAAAAAGTTACAAGTTTTTTCCTTTGTTAAAGCTTTTTAAAGTTTCTTTTTCCCTTGGGATATCTTCAGAATGCCTCATATATGGCTCTCCAGGTAAGGGATGAATTCCCAGGTCTTCATTTTTTTTTTTTTTCTGGCTGCACCTTGGAGCATGCAGGATCTTAGATCCTGACCAGGGATCGAACCCACACCCTCTCATTGGAAGTGTGGAGTCTTAACCGCTGGAGCTCCAGGCAAATGCCAGAATGTTACAAGTTTTGATTTTGAGTCTTGGCAGGGCCCCTAAGTTTGCAACTTCAGCTGCTTTTTCCTTGCGTTTTATATTGAGGACCCGGGCACCGTGGTATGGAGAGACCTACCCAGCTCCAAAAGTTCTCTCATGCTCTTACTGGACTGCAAATTCTTGGCTCCAGATGATTCCTGACTGATAGTGCATCCTCCCAGGCCACCTTGGCTCTGTCCTATTGCATGGGTAAATGACGGTGACTACACAGCTCTTCATCCAGGGCTCTGTGCCCTTGCTCCAACTTCAGGTGAGAGTTCTTAGGCCCATGGCTTTCAACTAGCGTGAGAAGAGGCTGTGTCACCTTCACCTGGAGCTAGTGTGACCAGCCAGCCTCCTTTGTCCAGGGCTGAGGGGTTCCCCAGCATGTAGGACTTCCAGTGCTAAAATTTGGACAGCCCTGCTCCTCTACCCAAGGGCATGTTAGAATTGATAGAACAGGGCCAGAAGCGGAGCCGGGAACAAATAATAGAGTAAGGGGGAGATCCTCTGAGCCAGCTATCTCTGAAGTCCTGTCTCATTCTGTGTCCTTTGAGGGTCTTGCCTTCCATCTGTGATGTCTTCCTAACATCACTCTTTCTCTTCCAGGAATCCAGTTCCCCTTTTTAAATTTCCAGTGTCATCAGTGGTCATTATTTCTTCCTAAATTTTCTGCCTGATGGTTTAAGCACAGTGGACCCTTCAACACGCTATGCCATAGCAAGTAGAAGAAAATACATAAAATTTATCTTGGGGCAACAACTTCTGCTTTCTTTATATAGAGTTTTATCTAAGTCCACATTGCTTGTGCTTGGCATTTTTCTCTCTGTTCTTTAACTCTCTGGATCGTTTGTTTGACTCACTTTTTTTTAATTAATTTTTTTAAATTAATTTATTATTGAAGGATAATTGCTTTACAGAATCTTACTGTTTTCTGTCAAACCTCAACATGAATCAGCCATATTGTTTTGAGTATTCCCAAGTCTGACTTGCCAAAGCTCTCTCTTCCCTCCCCCGATCTGAGCCTATGAAAGAATACCTTAACCTTCCACCAGTCTCACCCCTGGAGAGGCCCTGGCCTGATTGCCACTTTCCACCATGTAATGGGCATTGAACACAAGCAGACATAAAGATCTTTACGTGCATGCCAAGTTGCTTCAGTTGTGTCCAACTCGTAGCGACCCCTTGAACTGTAGCCCACCAGGCTCCTTTGTGCATGGGATTCTCCACATGGGAATACTAGAGTGGATTGCCATGCCATCCTTCAGGGGATCTTCCTGACCCAGGGATCAAGCCCCTCCCCATCTCTTGCGTCTCCTGCATTGGCAGGGGGGTTCCTAACCACTAGCACCACCTGGCAAGCTCATTAAAACCTTTGTGCTAAGTTACTTCAGTCACGTCCAACACTTTGCAATCATATGGACTTTAGCCCGCCAGGCTCCTCTGCCCTTTACTACCTTGCAATTTAATTCTGATTTAGAGTCTCACTTCCTAGCTAGAGAGAATCCACCATTGCCTTTTTTGGGAAATGTTTAGATGGGCCACTGTAGATCTACATAGAATCTACATCTGTCAGAATCCACCTGCAATGTAGGAGACCTGTGACCTGGGTTCAGGAAGATTCCCCTGGAGAAGGGATAGGCTACCCACTCCAGTATTCTTGGGCTTCCCTTGTGGTTTAGCTGGTAAAGAATCCACCTGCAATGCGGGAGATCTGGGTTCAGTCCCTGGGTTGGGAAGATCCCCTGGAGAAGGGAAAGGCTACCCACTCCAGTATTCTGGCCTGGAGAATTCCATGGACTCTATAGTCCATGGGGTTGCAAAGAATCGGACACGACTGAGTAACTTTCACTTTCATAGATCTACATAACTAAAATGTTACATGTGCAAGAGAATCACATTTTATTCTAATTTACTGGTTAAGATAACAAACGTGATTGTTTACAACAATTTAAAGTACTGGGTTAAAAAATTCATTCCATTTTCATACCAACCACTCAAATCATAGATAATGGACTAATAACAACTTTCATAGGCTACAGATTAAAATATATGATTCAATCACTTCATTAGAATGAATAGATGATTAATTTTATTCCATTTAAATGAAAAAGCTACTGTAGCAATCTGAATTTGAGCCTATAGGACTTATGTAAAGGACAAATACATAGGTTTTGAAGGGCAGAGTTGTGTGGAAAATTCCCACAGAGTGTCTCGAGTTGTGGAATGTTATAGGTGAAAGGAACCTTTGAGGTCACTGAGCTGCCCTCTGCAGAGCCTGCTTCTCCTTGACAGCAGCTCTATGAATTGCTTGTCAGTCTCGGTGTGTGAATTTCCTTTGACTCCAAGTGTCCTACCTCTAAACATAGCCCACACCGTTTCTGGAAGTTCTAAATGTTAGAATATACTCTTATTTTGAGACTAAATCTAGTTCCCAGTTATGTCCACCCATATGCCAGCTCTTTATATAGATGAAGAAAGTGATGTGCTGGTGCTGCTGCTTCTCTGCAAGATAAACGTTCTTTGTTCCTTTAGCCAGTTCTCTTAAGACAGTTGCAAGACCCCTTAACTCCTGCCTGCAATGCAAAAGACCTGGGTTCGATCCCTGGGTTGGGAAGATCCCCTGGAGGAGGAAATAGCAACCCACTCCAGTATTCTTGCCTGGAAAATTCCATGGACAAAGGAGCCTGATGGGCTACAGTCCATGGGATCGCAAGGAGTCGGACACAACTAAGTGACTAACACACCAACACAAGCATCATATAGGACCCCGAATTGACAGAGTAGTTTGCTTGTGGATTGTCATAATCATAATAGGCTGATACAGCATAGCCTCTGCTGTTGCCACTAATTTGAAAAAGGGGCCAAGGTCACAGTCATTTTAGAGAGAAGACCGTTGAGAGCTTGTTCCATCCCTTTTCATGGGAACTTTGTTTCCATTTTGCACATAGATTTTATCCTTCCTTTTTAACTTTCAGTTTGGCCTTCTGGTTGGCATTGCAATGCAGTATATACATTTGACTTATTTGTGAATACATAGGAATATTTGTAAACAGACTTAAAAATAGATTTATAAAGATGCAAAAGCTTTGTCCCTTCTAATACTTTATCTTCTGTGTCTTCCATTGAAATTATTTCCCATTACTTAATCACTTAGAAATTAATTACTAAGTATGAGGGATAATTAATTACCAACCATAAGTCTGACATCATTCTTTCTCTTTTTCTATTTGGCTTCTGCCCTTCCATTTTGTTTTTTCTTATCTTCTTTATCATTATAAAGTATTGACTAGAATTCACTACAACAAATGGAAATATTTCAGTATCAGTTGGGTCCCAGAGGAGAACAGATTGTGTAATGTGGTAAACTTTACCAAAGGTCAATTTTTCGTATATTTCAGATTAACCAATTTAATAGTTAAACAGTTGGCTTCTCAGAGACTAACTTTTATGGACTGACTCTTTAGAAACCAAGGCAAGTGGAATTATTCTGACAGAAAAATTAGGCAATATTAAGGGCACAAAAAAGGAAGAAAATTCTTAAATAACTTACTATAGTGCAGTGAATGTGAAATATACATATTGTTTTGATTCAGAAACATTTCAGTTCAACAAATATGTATATACCTTGTGAATACAGAGAGAAATAAGACATGCTTACAGGTCTTTGGGAACTGGTAGTTCCATAAGGGAGATAAATTTAAAAGAATTAAAATAGTCTCATAGATGATAGAGAAAATTTATAAAGTGAAATAGAGGTTTGTATGAAGGGGCAGGTCTGCCAGGCCCTAGGGCAAAGTGGTGCGGCCCTTGAAGCTGCCCACAAAGGCTGAGCAGTGTGGGCAAATGGCATCGAGAACTCTCAGAAGTAGGATGGATCAAACATGATGGCTAAATTGGGGTGGAAGAGAAAGGAAGGAGCCAAGAAGGATGGGTCAGAGATGTCGAATGTGAGTGTCTGAGAGCCTGGTAACACCTTGTATTCAGAAAGGAATACAGGGATTTCCCAGGTGGTTCAGTGGTCAGGACTGTGCACTTCCACATGGAGAGTCCAGAGTTGGTTCCTCGGCAGGGAACTAAGATCCCACAAGCCACGTGGCAGTACAGTGGGCTTGGCTTACATTTATATGAGAGGTGTCCCCTCCCTTTCGCCTGCTTTCCCTTATTCCTGTCAACTCAGTATTTTTGCAAAGTGAAAGGAAATGTTATTTTATGGGTTTTTTTTTTGTTTAAACTTGGGTTTTTAGTATTAACTCGGAAGTATCAAAGTCCTATACCTGGGCCACCCGAGAGCACAGAAATTCGCTCAGCTGATAAATTAAAAACCTGGAGAGTAATTACTGTATTATTTTGAGAAATTTTGAAGCCATTGCTTATGGACTAGGCTGTCATTCATTGGACATGATGAATTTAGAAACGCTAGAGAAAAGGCTTCCTAACTTTAGATTGCAACAGCCTTCATGGTAAGAACTGTGATGTTGTATTCATGTTTGCCCATATACTCTTAAGTATTTGTTATATTCACAGTAAACCCTCTATAACAGTGACATGCTTTAATGAATTTTTCCGTTTTGCAAACAGTGTTTTTGTAGAGATTTTTGAAAAGAAGTAGAAAAATGGAAGAAAATCACTCACAATAAACTACATGATCAATCTATTTCTTTCACAAAACATCTTTAAATGCTTAATTTTCAGAAGTTCTAAGAAATGAAAAAGAAAATGTCTTGGAAAACAATTTAATAGGGGAACAGTTTTTTTTTTTCCTAACAAATATGTTCATTAACAAAAATGGGCTTGATTACACTTGAAATATACGAGTGCTCTGAAAGTTTGCCTAACTGATTCTGGTAACATGCACTAGATTCAACTTTTCTGAAGTGTGCTACATTTATTGAAAGAATAGTTCAGTTTGAAGCTGCATTTTAAAGACTTCTGCAAAATATTCAATGCATTCAGCTGACCTTTTATAAACTACTTCTGGGAAATGCACATAATGTTTTAGTGGAAAATGTTGCTTAAATATTAAAGCGCTAATACCCGTAAGGAATGTCATCAGCCCAAAATTCATGAGATTAATTTTTTCTAGTTCTTGAATGCTTGTATTTGTGTATCTGTATTTTTAAGTTCATTAGCTTGACAGCTGCGTATCAGTATTTGCAGTTACTAGTTCTAGCAGAAGTGAGCAGACATCTAATCTTTTAGCATAGTTGAGAGTCAACATAGACAAAATGAGAAAAAACAGTCCACAGTTTGCTTTTTTAAAGATAAAATAGGTATCTGCCACTCAGTGCAATAGATAGTTATGTTAAACAGGAAGTTCCCTTGGACAGAAAGTTGCAAAATACATGATGGCCCTTGACAATTTAAAGGAGTCTTTTTATATTAGGATAATTGTGTCTTGATGTCTCTATCTTTGAGGTTCACTACCCAGTTATTATAAAGTGAGAAACACACATGGTTTATGAAGAGAGGCCTTCTTAGACTCAGCGTTTTGTGATCTAGACTACAGCTGGGACATTTACTTGAGATATGACTGGGAAGTCCCAAGGTCCCTCGTGTAGTTATGGGGAATGTGGCAGGAATGCCTAGCCCAGAATTTTAGCTTGAATTTGCAATTTAATGTAGTGCTTTTAATTGCATTCTCAGTGATATTTACTTTCATCTCATAACAACAAATGTCATGAAATATCTTAGTAAAATATGGCACCCAAGCTCAGACATGTGGAACCAGGAATCCCTCAGCTTTTATGTGAACTTGCAGCAAAAGCTGTCCTTTTTCCTTGCAATTAAACATCTGGAAAATTTTGAAAGGAACTCTGTGCTTTGAATCTTACTGTTTTTATGTTTCCAGGAGAAATTTTTAAATTGAATTATAAATCACTGGAGTCAAATGCAGTGATGCTAAGTACATATTTATTCAATTCTGGCAAATGCATTATTGTTTAGCCCATTCAACCCAGTAAGATAAGTGTCTCATCTCATCACCTTGGAAGTTTGCTGTGCCATCTGCCAGTCAGCATCCCTCGTCCACTTGAAGTGGTCATTGTTAAGATTTCCAGCACCATTATTAATCAAAGATCAAAGACAAATGTTTAAAATTATGTTTTATTTTAAGGAATGTTCCCCGCTTAAAGAATCATTGAGAAGTCCACGCACTGACCAAGAATAAGGATATAAAACTTGGCCACAGAGAATTTCAGTGAATTGTTTCTAAAACACATGCAAGCATCCTAAGGGTTTAGTTGTTACTGAAAGAGGACAGGTCCATTTCCATCCTGTCAAAAACATTTCAAGTCATTTTATTTCTCATTGCACTTTTTAATTTGGCTCTATTTTAATTTCTACTTCCGATAAAAATTGCCGGCAATGGTTTGTGTGGTGTGTGCTCCCTTGTGTGGGGTGGGATGAATGATCAATTAGTGAAAATTGAGTAAGAATAAATGACATGGATGAAGCCAAAAAGCTCAGTTAACCCCCCATCATCCTCAAATGTAGAGAAGTAATGTTTGCCTTGATCCTACCAGCCTCTTTAGGGTAAGAGGAGAAGTAAAATATTCTTCACATCTGTTTCTTCTCCATAAGTGTGTGCCATTGCTTCAAAGGTAAGGCTTTATCACTTGGTTCTCATAGTAACCAGACAAAGAGTACTTCTCTTCCCTCCCTTGGGGGTGGGAGTGAGGAAAGAGGGAGTGAGAGAGAGAGTGTGTGTGTGTGTGTGTGTGTGTGTGTGTGTTGAGCATTCCACATTGCCCTTAGAGATTTTCTTTTCCCTCCTTTTAGCTAATGTGCTTTTTTTGATAAATAAATTTCAGAGGCAGGGTTAGAATAGACTGAACAATGCAGAGAGAGGAAAGATTCCAGGATGGAGGGCTACTTTTATTTCAATACTGCAACACATGATATAGAATGAAATTGCACTGCCAATGTAATTTATTCTCTTCATTAAAATAGACAAGCGTTAGACAAGCCATAAAATTTCCATCTGCATCCCCAGCAAGCTCCCACCATCAGAAACAGTCCCTTCTCTCTAAAACACCCAGGACTGAAACATTTTAATATTAGAGACCAACACAACAGGATTATAATATTAAATTTGTGGAAGCCATGGATCCTGTCATCTGTTCTTTCGATTACTGCATCTGTTTCAAAGGATGTTACTGAGGACACGGGAGCTGGATCACAAAGAATCTGCAGTGCGCAGAGGGAAATGAATGGGCTCCCAGCTTGGTGATTCTGCTGTAGTTCTGCTTTCATCACCTCAGTAGCCTAATCACCTTGAGAAGGAAAACAAAAGGCATTTTTACACAGTGTGCTGACGATTAGTCTAGAAGTGAAGTACGCACGGTTGTTTAAGCACATTTTTCACCGTCGCCTGAAGGACAAAGGCTTTTAGTAATGGGAACCTGCCATTCTACGGCATGAAAAGTAAAAGCCTCCTTCATGGGCTAAAGGGGAAATGTGCTATTATTCTTGCAAATTTCAAAGCCAAACACTCGCTTGGCATTTTAGGCCTAGAAAGCAGAGTCCTGAAAAGGTGGTTCAAAAGGTAATTGTACATTTTCATCTTCTTTTTGGCAAACTGCTCCCTAACTTGGAGAATATTGTTTCAATTTTTTATAAAGGCAGTCTGATGAAAAATTTAAACATACTCTTTTAGGAGCGAGCTTCTGTCAGGTGTCACGCCTAGCTCCACTTTGGTAGGAACGGTTATGTAAGGCACTCTGGGCCATCTCTAATAGACATCTCTTATGAATCCAGGGCTCTCATGCTAGCTCATCTCTCCCTGAATACTTCATGTCGATGGCCTTTCTGCCTTGGTTACCATATGTATAATAGAACATTTTAATATTACTCTGCTGAAATAGCATTGGTAGGGTAGGGGTATCCTTATCCCAGAGGGTAAAGTACAGTGTAAGTGGTACAACTGTGTAAATTTAGTTAAGAATAAAAAGGATGTCAGTGCAGTTTGCCCAGTGGATGAAGTGATAGAGTACTACAGTGCTTTGAGAAGGACTCCCAAGGATTCTGAGCAGAGAAGGTATGAAAAAACAAAGTTTTGGATTTTTAGAATCTCAAACGTGTATTATCTTCTTATTGACAAGGAAATTTCACCTACATTATCACACTTGATCCTTGTAATTCTGTGGAAAGGATATTCTCATATTCAAGAAGTTGTATTACTTGCTCAAGGCCGGTTATCTACCAGGTTACTTGGAATCCTGAGTGCTTTTCTCCCTTCCTCCCTCTTTCCTTCCTTCCTCCTTTCAACAATGAAAGTGTAGAATGTTCTCTTCTGAATACAGGTGGCCTGGGCCAGGGCAACTAGCCTCTTAGGTTCCCGTGTTTCTCTCAGGAACAGTTTAGGCCTTGAAACACAGGAGCAGTATTTGAGCCCAAATTTAAGATATAAAGTGTGTGTGTGTGAATGTGTGTTTATCTCCTGCGTGCATGCATGCTCATTCACTTCAGTTGTGTACGACTCTTTGTGACCTCATGGACTGTAGCCCTCCAGGCTCCTCTGTCCATGGAATTCTCCAGGCAAGGATACTGGAGTAGCTATTCCCTTCTCCGAGGGATCTTCCCAATCCAGGGATCAAACCCGCATCTCCTGCATTTGCAGGTGGATTCTTTACCTGCTGAGACACCTGGGAAGCCCCTGTTTATCTCCTATGTGGGTCCAAAACTTGAGATTCAAGGAAAGTTTCTTGCTTGGTGATAAAGCATACCATTACCATCAGATGGTTTTCTGTAGCAGTTAAATGAGTTTACACTTCTGCCGTGTGCTGACCTCACTACATCCTCTCCAGCAGTGAGGGTTAACTTTTTCTTTTCTTTGCCAATTTTACAGTTGATCAGTGTTCATAGTTTCATAGGTTTGCCAACCATTTGCATTTCTAATTTATAGGTTGCTTGCTCACATAACTCACATGTCTCCTGCAGTTGTCCTTTTTCACTTTTTATGTTATTCCCTGTCTTTCCATACAGAAGTAACTAGGAAGGCCAGTTCATGAGGTTCTAAGATTATGTAAAGTGAAAGTGAAGTCGCTCAGTCGTATCCGAATCTTACACCACACTTCTCTGTCCATGGGATTTTCCAGGCAAGAGTACCGGAGTGGGTTGCCATTTCCTTCCCCAGAGGATCTTCCCAACCCAGGGATCAAACTTGGGTCCCCCGCATTGTAGGCAGACTTTACCATCTGAGACACCAGGGAAGTCACAAGATTATGTAGCATACCATAAACATGCAGAGATTGAGTTGGTACCTACATAAAACACTAGAGCCAAAGTCTACTTTTATTTCTTTTACTCTTTAAGGATTTTGTTGTTGTTGTGGACCACTTTTAAAGTCTTTATTGAATCTGTACAACACTGTTTCTTTTTGTGTATGTTTTGGTTTTCTGGCCGAGAATCATGTGGGATCTTAGCTTCCCGACCAGGGTCTGAAAGCCCATCCCCACCCCCTGCCTTGGAAAGTGAAGTCTTAACCACTGGACCACCAGGGAGGTCCCTATGATCTGTTTTTAAATGGCCAATTCCCTGATCAAGGCACTAGAAATATAGAAACTCAGATGGTAAGAATTGTTAATATTTCAGATAGATAAACAAGGCCAAGTTAGCACTGCAGTGTAACCGGCTATGGATAGCAGTTCCCAGAATTTAAGCTCAGTGAACAAACACATCTAGTTTGTTGTTTCCATACAATGTTTTTGTATTAGGAAACTGAGACACTACCTCTTAAGTTTGCATTCAGAGTAGAGTTTAGGTGGCTACTCATTTTCTCTCTGGCACAAACAACCAGAAAATTTAATACCTACTCTCTGCCTCTGCCAGAGCAGTAGCTTGAGGTGTGTGACAATTTCAGGCATGTAACCACAGGGAAAGCAGTGAAGAAAGGTCCAGCCCTGCCTAGATAGTATTCCAGAGGCCTGGAGGAGATGTTGAAAGTGTTTCCTCTCTTTGCAAGGTCAATAGCACTAAGGTTAAAAGGGAGACAGAACAGTTGGGTTTTGATTGAGGATTTTCAAGCACAGGGATTGGATACTTTAGTCCTAAAAAATAAGTTTGCCATTGGCAGCAGAGGGACAACTGAGGCTTGATATATCTTTTTATTTATTTAATTATCAATTATTTATTGGAGTATAATTGCTTCACAATGTTGCGTTAGTTTATGCTGACAACAAAGTGGATCAGTTATATGTATACATGTTCCCCTCCCTCCTGGACCTTCCTCTCACCCTCGCATCCCACCCGCTAGGTCATCAGAGAGCCCAGGCTGAGCCCCCTGTACTAGGTAGTAGCTCCCACTAGCCATCAGTTCTACACGTGGTGTGTATATGCGTCACTGCTACTCTCCCGTTTGTCCCACTGTCCCCTTCCCCCTCGTGTCCACATGTCCTTTCTCTATGTCTGCATCTCTATTCCTGCCCTGCAAATAGGTTCATCTGTTCTGTACCATTTTTCTAGACTCCGTACATATACGTTAATATATATTTGTTTTTCTCTTTCTGACTTTACTCTTTATGACAGATTCTATCCATCTACATATCTTGCAAATTTCAAGTACATATGAAGTTCCTCCCATGATTGTTGTAATTTATTAGTATTATTATCAATGACTATTATCACTGTCACTACTGGTGACACCATGATAGTTGATCATGGTGATTAGGAGTCAGCTCTGGAGTCAGAATTCCAGATTCTTTCTATGTTACTCTGGTCTCCATCACTTTAACTAAATGTGTGAACTTGAATTTGTTCATTAACCGCACACAGTCTGTTTGCTCATCCAGAAAATGAAGACAGCAGTAAGCTCTGTCTTGAGGTGATGGTTGGGAAAATTTTCTGAAATGGTCAATATAATCATCTCTGATGCTTTCTTATCATCCCATTAAGAACATACTTCAGATTAAATCATGGTTAAGAATTTCATAGATAAGTTTCTCATTATTAGCCAACAGGAAGTATTTCTTAAACATTAGGCAACCAAGAGAGAAATGCTCCCAACAAGTGATAAATACTTGTAACCTTGTTCGACATCATGTAATTCAGTCTTCCCTTCTCAGAACAGATTGCTCTTTGTTGTTTTAGAGACTTTGAAAAGTGTTCAGTGAAAATGATGATAGATCTTATCTATCAGGCTTTGATTAATAAAATCGAGAATAGAATTGAAGAGTGATCTTCAAAATGTGTTTATCTTACATAACCTACTTCATAAGAATGTACCCGCTGTTGGTTTTCATTTCATTAATGCCATATTGAAACTTATGTGTATTTTATATTGAATGTTACTTCTGTGACTTGAAAGAGCTAAGTCCTTTATGAAGAACATGTTGTTCACATAGGCCATTTTCCTCTTCTCTCTTTTCCTTATATTTCCCCCGCTTTTTTCAACAAATATTTTAGTGCCTGTTTGTCAGGCCCTGTGCAAGATGCCAGGAAATAGTGGTAAGTCAGTGCCTTACTCTCTGATTTTAGTCTGTTTTTCCACATCTAGAAATTTATTCCACATCTTCTATTTCACACTTAAATGTTTGATGAGTTTTGGTTATTTGGTTATTTTTCAGCGAAAGAGCCACAAAACAGCACTTGTTAGGATATTGTCCTTCATCCTTTGGGAATATCGGAACTGTCTCTATGTTTAGGTTTTATTGTTTCGGTATTGTTTTCATCAAAGTACATGGCTCCCCTATTTATGATGATATAAATTGCCTATATCAAGTGTGATTACCATATTTTCCCATTACCTTGGGAAACAGTTTACTAGGACATATGATTTGTTATGACAACAGTCTGCATATTCATTGTGTTATTTTTCTGACAATTATCTGCATTTTTATCATTAACTCTTTCTTTTTCTGAGCTACCTCTTTATATCATATCTAGATTCCTTGAGCAGCCTTGAATAATCTTACATTTTGACTAAGATACATGATGGTCTAACGCCTGTTGTTTGCTTTTCTCTTAAAATTAAAAAGCAATCACTTTCTTCCTTTTAACTTCAGTGGGCTGGTAGCACATGGCTGTTAGTTTTTAAAATAAAACTGACCTTATATTTTCCTTTAAACATTTAATGTTTCTCCCAGAAGAAGACAGAATATAGAGAGGATATTATACACATATATTCCTTTTGCTTGGTTGTAGTGCCTTTTTCACTCTGCATTTTTTAAAATCCGAGTGTAATTGCTTTACAATGTTGAGTTAATTTCTGCTATACAACAAAGTGAATCAGCTGTGTGTATTCGTGTACCGCGCCCTCCTGGGCCTTCCTCTCACCCTGCCATCCCACCCTCTGGGTCATCAGAGAGCCCCAGGCTGAGCTCCCCGTGCTATCCAGCAGCTCCCCACTAGCTATCAGTTTTACACATGGCAGTGTATATACGTCAGTCCTGACCTCTCAATTCATCCCAGGCTCCCCTTCTTGCACTGTGTCCACATGTCCAGTCCCTCCATCTGCCTCCCTATTCCTGCCCTATTAATGGGTTCATCTGTACCATTTTTCTAGCTTCCACATATACGCATTAAAATATGATACTTGTTTTTGTCTGTCTGACTTACTTCACTCTGTATGACAGACTCTAGGTCCATCCACAGCTCTACAGATGAGCCAGTTTCATTCCTTTTTGTGGCTGAGTGGTACTCCATTGTATATACACACCACATCTTCTTTATCCATTCCTCTGTCAGTGAACATTTAGGTTACTTCCATGCCGTGGCTGTTATAAATAGTGTTGCAGTGAACACTGGGATATCTGTGTCTTTTTGAATTATGGTTTATCTCAGTAGTGGGATTGCTGAGTAATATGGTTGTTCTGTTTTTAGTTTTTTAAGGAACCTCCGTACTGTTGTCCATATCACTTTTCAAAAATTAATTTATTTTATTGAAGTATAAAATGCTTCACTTTTGATTCCTCCTATAACCCATGTTAGGGTTTGTTGTTTTGTTTTTGGTACTTTTGAAGTTGGTTCATCTTAAGGAAACCATAGTGCTTCAAAATTCATTATCAATAGCATCAGCATATTTTCTAATAAAAAAGAATCACATATCCTTTCAGTCCTCCATACTTTAAAGATATGTTGCCCTGTATGCCTGGTCAAACCTCCTGAGCTTGAAAGGACTATGAGTTGTGAGCCTAAGTTTGTTGCAATGCATGTTCCGAACCCTGCAGGCTTCTTCCCTGTGGTGCTGTGTCGTGGCCCTTAGTCTCCAATAATGTCCTCACCTCCATCTAGACACCATCTTGGCTGGAGGAGTGATGTGTTGGTTAGGAATACCCTCAGCTATAAATACTGGTAGCTCTGGCTACCAGTGATGTAAATAACAAGAGGTTTCCTTTTCCCACAGAACAGGCAATCTGAAGGTAGACAGCTGCTGGTGTCTGTAGTTCAGAGGTTTAATGATACTGGCCTTTGCTCCTCACTTGCCTAGCTCCACGCATCAAATCTGCATTGAGAGACAAAAGAAGTGAAGGACAGGGCTAGCTACTTCAGTACCTTTATTAGAAAAAGAAAATTCCTTTCCAGAAACCCCTAAGCACATCTGTCTCACTGGCCAAAACTACCTCTTCCAGAAACCTCTAGCTCCAAGGAAGGCTGGAAAAGGGAGTAGCTATTCTTTCTACTGTGGAGACAGGAAAACAAGGACAAGAGAACCAGTAAAGTACCAGAGAATAAGTCTACTACCATCCAAGTTAACCTAACCCATTCACCCTCCCAAGATCAGCTATAATGTGATGTGCCTTGTGTGAACTCTGCCCTGAATTGCTCAAGCAGAAGGTTTCCCTGTCCTGCTGGTCCCTGTCATCAGCTCAACAGAGCATGCTCCCTGAACAAGGGCCACATGACCACTCACAGTGCCCAGTGAGGCCTGCTGGGAGAATGAATGAACCGGTAGGTATGTGGCTCCTCTGGACGTTGCCCTAAGCCAGCTGCTGGAGGTAAATGGAGAATGCTGAATGAGGAAATCTCCCTTCCATCTGCTGTGCCATCCTGGTCTGTGGGTATTCCCTTGATGAAATGCAAAACCACAACCCTGACCACTGGTGTTCATTAAGATACTGTGGGGAGCTTTTTGCCAAAGCACTCCTGGCTCACAGGTGATAGAAATATTCTTGTTTGGAACAGTAGACTCCCTGCTTTCCAAAAATGTTGGTACACATTTACACAATGATGGTCATTTGGTCTCTTGATACAGATTTTAGCTCAGCATGGCAATCAATACAGTTCTGAAATAATAAAATATACAAAATAATCTGTTCATAGGAAATATTCTTGATTGTACCTGAATAAGCATATAGTATATAATATAGTTTATACTTCCTAGAATTTATCTTAAGATAATTAAACTAGTGTGCAAAGCTAATGTGTGCAGAATTTGAGGGATTTTTATAGCAGTGTTTTATAATAAAATTGGGAAACATTGCAAGTCATCACTAGGATTTGGGTTAAGTAGATAATGGAACACTATGGAAGGATTAAAAATGATCATGGAGGTTATCCTAATAGCATAGAAATGTTCCTGGGTATGTCATGTAGCTATGCAGATCTAAGGCATAATTCCTTCTGAGTTTACAAAGCTGGGATTATGCATTTTCTCCAAAATGGTAGACATTGACTATCTCTAGAATGTGATTTTTTCATTTTGTTTTTCTGCATTGCTTAATTTTTGAAACAATATGTGTTTTACAGTCAGAAAATAGGGTTTTTTAATATAAATTTATTTATTTTAATTGGAGGCTAATTACAATATTGTAGTGGAAATATTGTAGTAGAAAATAAGGTTTTCATAAATAATTTTCACAAAAAATATACTTTAATTTAATGGAAAAGTAGTATGAGATACCATACATGAAACCTCTACTGACTAGAACCAAACTAACAATACACTCAAATTAACAGACCTTTTTCTCTTTATGTTTACAAGAGTGGGAAACCAGAACAAGATGATCTATAAATAGGAAACTATTGTAAATAATAGTTTTCAGGATATGTCTTGGAATATATTTTCTCCAATATCTTATTCTCTTGGGATGAGTAATATCCATCATGTGACCTCTTGCAGGTTCCTTTCCTACTGAATAAAGTAGATAAAACTATATGAAACACAAGTGGACTAAAGCATTTATGAAATATTTTCACCATCAAGGGCTAAATAAAAAAGTATTTTCTGAAGTTTTTGATTGAACAGAAATTAAATTCACAATTCCATTCCCTGAACATTCCAATTACTAAAGCATTCACCAGAAGTGGTTTAAAAATTCCTCTTTGGAATTCCAGTATGTCCAGTTACTATTACTAAAGACCACAAGTATAAATGAAACCTTCTAAGAGTAGATCACTTATATTTTATTGCCTTGCTTTTTCTGTGTAGCATAGTTAGGTATGGCAAAACTCTGATTGACTCAAATGCAAAATGTGTTAGAGAAGATGAGGGGGTGCCTTAGCCCTGTGGAATACTGAATAGCTTCTTTAGGTAGTCAAGTACGAGAAGAAGAGCCCAGAAGACAGATTTCAAAAAAGAAAAATGATCTATTGTCTTGATTCTAGACTCTATCCAATATCATTCATCTTGCTGATAGAAGCCTGCGTTCAAATATAGTTTTCAGGCTAAAGAGTAAAGATTTAAAGTTGTATTACTTAATAAAACAGATCTATCTGGACTTGTATTTTTAATTGGTAACTTACGCAGGTTTAGTATTTTTTATTTTCATCCATCTTTCTTAGAAATAACCTCTTAGAAAGAATCCTTCCTTGTAACTGTCAACTTACTTTTCTTTTATGAATAGATCATAGGTAGAAACCAAGAAAAAAATAATTCTGAGTTTCCATTTTTAGGTAAGTGTTTAGGTAAGTGTTTACAGTGTTAAATTCAGAAGTTAAAAGTGATCTGTCATCCAAAATATCTTTTGCCTTCAGTAAATCCAGTTACCTAACTCCTTACCTAACTCCTGTCACTAAAAAGGAAAAGAGTATTTTAGTTAGTACCCTTCATTTGCTCCTTATATGGTGAGAAGTATTTCATGTCTACTTTATTAAAACAAAATGAAACAAATACCACACTCCAAGTTTCTTGACTTTTTAGCTGAGTGGTCTTATTCAGTTGGCTCCCTGGAATAAAATATGTTTTATTAATAAAAACTAACAAATAAAAGTAAAATTTATGAAATTAAATCTGCACCTAATTCCTTAAAGTCTTGGTCAAAGCAGGTGAATACAGTAAGCCCAAAGGTGTAGTTGGGGCTTCCCTGGTGGCTTAGTTGGTAAAGAATTCGCCTGTAGTGTGAGAGACCTGGCTTCCATCCCCGGGTTAGGAAGATCCCCTGGAGAAGAGCACACGCCCTGCCATGTGTGCGCGCGCACACACACACACACACGGACACACATATGCACACGTACACACACTGTGCTAACCACATTGAGAAGTAAACCTGTGGTTAAGAACTGTAAGTATCAGAACTGTTGCTTGGATTCTGGAAAAAAGGATATTTCATATTTTAAACTTTTTTTCAGAGTCAGTTCCTTTTTTTTTTTTCTATTACAGTTCAGAAGTGTGGGGAGAATTAATGATATCAAACACTAGAAATCTTAGAAATTACTAGTAGTGCTGTGCTTAATCTTTTAAATTTGGTCAAATTAGATTTCTTGGCATTGTTGTCAGGAATCTTCAAATTTCAGGCAACAGGATTCAAATTGGCATGTAATTTAGATTAGCTTTGTTTTAAAAGGAATCTTCGAAAGGCCAGTTGATAAGAACTTTGACTGAATTACTTTAAGGAAAGCATAAATGACACTAACAAAATAGACTTAGGAATTAAGAATCCATGACTAGGGATTTCCCTGGCTGCACAGTGATTAGGACTCCATGCTTCCACTTCACGGGGCACAGGTTCAATCCTGGTCAGGGAGCTAAGATCCTACATTACACATGGTATGATTAAAAAAAAAGAGTACATCTGCTAGATGTTTCAAACTGACTAATACTTGATAGGGTGCTTTAATAAAAAGTCAGTGCATTTGATTATGATTTGAAGAGATGCTGTTAGGTCTTCATCATGTTAAAGCTTGGTATTTATCTGTAGAGAGAAATTGTTCTAAGGCCACTGTTCTGACCAGCTCTTTCAGTCAAGATAATACATAGGCTCCAGCTACAGAAGAGTGCCATTGAGGCCACTATATCACCGAGTGTCAACCCAATTGTGAAAGTGAGGATAACAGGTGCTTATAAAAGAGTATAGTCAGAACAGTTTACCAATGGTATTGATCCTCGTTACCACTTGTGGAGACACAGCGGTAGTCATACATTAGATATGCCCTGAGCAGTTCCTTGCGGCAGACACCTTTCTAAGTACCAGGGATATAGCAGTGACTGAGATAGCCTGAGGCCCTCCAAGGATAGAGCTGGGATCTAGTGAAAGAAGCTATTTATCATGTTAATAAACAGACAAGCAGGCCAGTAAGACAATTGCAGATCCAAATGCATGTCAAAAAGAATTAAATTGATATAGCCACTATGGAAGATGGTATGGTGATTCCTTAAAAAACTGGGAATAAAACCACCATATGACCCAGCAATCCCACTCCTAGGCATATACCGTGAGGAAACCTGGGTTGAAAAAGACACACGTATCCCATTGTTCATTGCAGCACTATTTACAATAGCTTGAACATGGAAGCAACCTAGATGCCCATTGACTGATGAATGGATAAAGAAGTTGTGGTACATATACACAACAGAATATTACTCAGCCATAAAAAGGAACACATTTGAGTCAGTTCTGATGAGGTGGATGAACCTAGAACCTGTTATACAGAGTGAAGTGAGCCAGAAAGAGAAAGATAAATAGTGTATTCTAAAGCATATATACAGAATCTAGAAAAATGGTTCTGAAGAATTTATTCACAGGGCAGCAATGGAGAAACAGACATGGAGAACAGACTTATGGACATGGGGAGAGGGGAGGAGAGGGTGAGATGTATGGAAGAGTAACATGGAAACTTATATTACCAAATGTAAAATAGATAGCCAATGGGAATTTGCCATATGACTCAGGAAACTCAAACAGGGGCTCTGTATCAACCTAGAGGGGTGGGATGGGGAGGGAGATGGGAGGGAGGTTCAAAAGGGGGGAATATATGTATACCTATGGCTGATTCATTTTGAGGTTTGACAGAAAACAACAAAATTCTGTAAAGCAGTTATCCTTCAATAAAAAAAAATTTTTTTTAAAGACATATTTAACCTAGGTAGTGACTAGGAGAGCTGCTTTATTTAAGATGGTCAGAGGAGGCCACCCAGAGGAAACATCATTTGAGTTCTGATCTGCTTTATTAAGAGGAAAAAGTTCCTCTCGAAGAAGAGTTTATTAAGTACAAGGAACAGTAGGTACAAAGGCCCTGGAGATGGGTCATAGCTGGATGGCTTAAGCTCCAAAAGATGGCCAAAGTTCCAAGAATAAAGTGTACAAAAGAAGAGTGGTAGAGCGTCTGGTTAAATTGAATCTGGATGTGCCTGCTCTGTAGCCAGCTGTAGCTCCATCAGCAAGACAGTCAGTTATGTACATGTGGGTGACAGTCAGTGGTCCAAACCTGACATGGGACAGTCATCTGTGAATATGTTGAGAGATTTTAAAAGAATGGAACTTGGTGAGGGGGTATACAGAATAGAGGGTGACAGAGCATAGAGCTTGGGGGCATCTAAGTATTTAGAAGAGGAGAAACCAAATAAAAGACTGAGAAGTACCACCCAGTGAGATAGGAAGAACACCAGATAAGCCTGACTGGTTGTCTAGGGAGGAAAGTAATTGATGAAGGAGGATGTGGCCAACCATGCTGGTTGCTCTATAGTGTTAAACAGAAAATCGGTAACTGATTTTGTAAGATGTAGACTACTGGTGATCTCACTAAGGCAGTTAAAGAGAAATGAAAACATGAAAGGACCTTGTATTGAGGCATTTTATAGTGGAGAAGAGAGAAATGAGGTAGCAAGTGGAGGAGAAGTGGGGCTATGGGAGAGGTTTTGTTTGATGTGCTTTTTAAGCATGGGAAGGATGAGGAAAGCATCTCATTGATGGGAAGGAGACTGTAGACATGAAGAAATTGACATTGCAGAAGAGAGAGCGAATGATGACAGGAGCTAAGTTCTTGAGTCAAGAGGAGCCCTGGATGATGTGAGGGAACCAGTGCCCACATGGAAGGGCTGGCCTTAGGAAAAAGTAGAGACACTTCTTGTGTTGCAGAGTGAAGGGAAGCAAAGTACCTAGAGCAGACTCAGGGAGACTGATAGGAGTGCCGGTCAGAAGATGACGCCATACTCATCCTACTGTGTCTGTTTTCTCCCCCAAAGTATGAGGCAGCAAGAAGTATGGGGTGAAGGAGGCTTTGGAGGATGAAGAGAGAAGACAGAAGTGAAATTATTTTCTATTTTGATGGGAAATGATGTGCTATGGAAGTTTTATAAGACCATCTGGCACTATGGAGTATCCATTCATGATTTATGGCAACAAATGTAAAATCATTCCAGTGTGTGAGGTCAGATGATTTTCTCTGGGATTGTTCAATTGGTCAGCTCCAGGTGCAGCTGGATTTGCCTAAACATGTGCCGGGAGGCTCCAGGAGGGTGTGGTTGAAACACCGACGGCATAGTATACAAAGGGAACAGTTGACTAGTCTTGCTAGGATGTAAAATAAAAGCTAATAAGAAAGAAATTGAAAGTAAAAATGGGGTATTGGATAGAGAAAAAGTGGAAGGGGCAATAGAGTCCTACAACCAAGAGGCTCAGGGTGGTGGCAGAAAGGCTAATTGTGTGTACTTTGGAGGTGATGCAGTCATAAGTCATGAGGTATAGTTTGTGGCCATGTGAGTGTACGGCTGAAATGATTGGAGCAGAGGAGGGCAAGGACTTGGAAGGCTTTGGAGATATCAGCTGTGTGAAGGTTGAAGCTGCTAAGAAATGTGCATGGATGCAGCAAGGAAGACTGATAGGTGATGGTTTGATGTTTCAGAAGATCTGGGTTTTTGAAGAGGAGAAATGGTTTGAAAGCTGCAAAGGAGAGCAATAAGGATATACACTCCCATTCCAGGCCCTGAATTGTTGGAGGTTTGGAAGTAAAACAGATGTATCTAAGGAAGCCAGCCCATCTCTGCTAGAAGAGCAGGGCCATGAGAAGATGCAGTGAGTGTCTGAGACGCTTGGACTTCTGATAGTGACCAAGGGGATTATGGATAATAGGTGGGGTGGGACTGTACCTAGAAATCTATCAGAGGAAGGGTGTCATCCAATAGAGTTCAAAGCACTAGACTGGGGCCAATGCAGCTCATTCATCCTCGTGCCACCGGGCAGAAGGTGGACAGGACTTCCTCAGGGGACTACTCTGTTAGGCAGCTTCCTGAGCTGGGGGCACCCAAGAGAGGAACCAGGATGTTCATTTGCCTCAGGCCAGTTAATGCCATGCCTGCATCTACCATAGGTCAACATGCATCCAGAGGAAATCTCTGGGTATCTCATCTTTCCAGTGGTAGTGAGAATACTGCTGACTCTAAGTGAGACTGGGGCCAGTAGATAAATACAGGCTAGGAGGCCTGAGTGCTCAACTCCCAAATAACTTCAGAGGTTTATAATTATATGTATATGAACTTAGAATGTTTTTTGTTGTAAAGTTGTGACAGTGGAGGGTATCAGGTTCTCAGGGCAGTCTGTGAAGACATTTTACATACAAGGTGGGTAAACCAGAATTCTAGAGAGGCTCCAGTGCTCATCATCCTTTGATGTTTTTTGGTTGCTAAGGTGTGTCTGACTCTTTACAACCTCATGAACTGCAGCACACTAGGCTTCCCTGTCCTTCACCATCTCCTGGAGTCTGCTCAAATTCATGTTCATTGAGCCTGTGATGCCTTCCAACCATCTCATCCTTTTCTCTTCCAACCTTCAATCTTTCCCAGCAACAGGGTCTTTTCCAATGAGTAGGCTCTTCATATCAGGTGGCCAAAATATTGGAATTTCAGCATCAGTCCTTCCCATGAATATTCAGGGTTGATTTCCTCTAGGACTGATGGGTTTGTTCTCTTTGCTGTCCAAGGGCCTCTCAAGAGGCTTCTCCAGCACCACAGTTCAGAAGCATCAATTCTTCGGTGCTCAGCCATCTTTATGGTCCAACTCTCCCATCTGTACATGACTACTGGAAAAAACATAATTTTGACTAGATGGACCTTTGTCAGCCAAGTAATGTATCTGCTTCATAATATGCTGTCTTAAGTTTGTCATAGCTTTTCTTCTAAGGAGCAAGCATCTTTTAATTTCATGGCTGCAGTCACCGCCCCCAGTGATTTTGGAGCCCATGAAAATGAAATCTGTCACTGTTTCCATTTTTCCATCATCCTTTAGACCATTTTATTGGAAAAGTACATTGTACTCACTGCTCCTTCCCTGTGCTTCCACTAAGCCGTCAAGGGCATGTTTGATTCTTTCTTGTGATCTTTTTATGTATGTATTGCAGTGACTAGAGTATAAGATCTTTGAAAGCAGGGCTATGCCTGAAATCATCATTTTCTTCATATTACATTGCCTGACAAGTTCTTGAAAGCGTGTCATTTCTGTTCCTCCCTTGCCTTTTCTGGGAGGGCAAGAAAGGCATCGTGAAAAGACAGGAAGGAGAAACAAAAGGAAGGTGAGGACCCTTACTGGTCACGTTTTCCATCCTTGTCTGAAATATAGAGCTTTGTTTAAAGTGATCGAGGGCAAGATGGTGTGGACTATGTTTAGGCATATGAAGAAAAGGACCCAGGAGACAGATGTTGGAAAGGATCTTAAAATACAGCTCTCATCTGTGAGTCAAGAGAGACTGTGCTGTGACTATGGAGGTTAAAAGGTACTTGAAGATTTTTGTGTAAACACATAGAAGATGGAGCCCGTGGGGAGTTGTTCATCCAGCTTTTTTGCTTTTTTTCTCAATTAGAGATGTGTTTTCTGAACTATCTTTGGCCTCAAATGCCTCACAGGGAACAAATATGATAAAATAATAGGCAGAGACCCTGCCCTACACCTAGGTTCCATTTGACAAAGTCTTCCTCTCCAAGAACGCTAACAGGGATAACCCAACTAAGTACTAGTTAGGTCATGAAAGGCCCCCGAGGAAACAAGCTGTCCCAGACAGCGGCACAAAAGCCAAACTTGAATTAAAAATTTCAATCATTGATTTTCACCCCTTCAGTGTCTTTGAGTGCAAAGCAGAGGCATTGACTTCTTGACAAGGCTTGTTTTCAGTTAAACTTTTTGGAGAGAGTGATTGTTTTTTGTTTATTTTTAAATAATTCTTGAAAAATCGCAATTCTTAGAAATTCCAAAAAATACAGATTATGAGAAGGCCAAAAGAAAATAGGAATAGTCTTAACTCTCAGGATTAATTCTTATTAACAGTGTAAATCAACTATACTTCAATAAAAATTAATTAATAAAAACAATGTAACATAGTCCTTTTTTAAAAGGTCCCATTTTTAAGTAGCTATGTTACAGTCTATAAACAGCCATGATAAAATAAATTTGAAATGTGTTCCTAGATAAAGCCACAAAATATAAGCTCTTATGGTTCCAGGATTAATTATGAAGATTATTTGATTCAGGGCTATTTCTTTTATTTCTGTTTATTTATTTTTTTACTTGAGGTATAGTTGATTTGCAATGTTGTGTTAGTTTAGGTATACAGTAAAGTGATTCAGTTATACATATATTTATATATTCTTTTTCAGATTCTTTTCTATTATGGGTTATTATAAGATAATGAAAATAGTTCCCCTTGGTATACAGGTCTTTATTATTTATCTATTTTATAATAGAAGTAAGCTTCTGTTAATCCCAAATTCCTAATTTATCCCTCCTAGAGCTATTTCTTTCACATAAGCATTTAACATGGAATTCTCTCTTTATAAAACATAAAGCCATCAATACCTAAAAGTAGATATAAAAGAAATAGTATCTTTAATTTTTAAATCCATTAGCATAAAAGTTTAACTTGTATTACCATAAAATTTTCTACTTTTTTTACAACCACATTTTAGAGGGGAACTTCCTTAAATAGGATAAAAGCAAAGAATTAACACTAGCAATTTCTATCACAGTCCTTTCTTTCAATCAGTATCTAAGCAAAGCCAAGAAGAACTGGGGCAAGGAGCTATTTTTATGTTTTATGTTCTTTATTTCTGGGATTTGCAGGAGAAACGATGGTGGAGAGTTAGTTTCCTGACTGCTGTTCTTAACTCTAGTTTATTTGGAAAGTGTTATTTTAAGCTCACATTGGTTCTAGTTATTTTTTCCTTAAGGATTTACCAAACAATGTCAAATTCAGTTTTCTACTGAGTTTGAATATAATGTTTGCTCTTTTTTGTGATAATGAAAGTGGTTCACTCCTGAGAAGAGTTTTTCAAGAAAGTGAAGATGTATGCATCTCTTTTTTAAAGAAACCTATAATTCCAGGAGAATCATTTAGTTATCTGAAAGACTTAAAGTGCTCTCCCTTTAAAAATTCTCAAATCTTCTCTGACTTTTATTCTAACGAATATGTCATCTGTTTTGTGGGGTGCGGTAGAGACTGGCTTAAATCCTAATGCCTTGTTCTTACAGTCATTGAACAATTCACAATTCACAAAGTCCTCAGTGATCAGGTCTAGCATATTATAGATGATGGGATGGAACTGAAAACTGGGCTGTTCATTAGATTTCGATAGATGGCATACAGTACTCTGCAGGGGATAGCACAATCCCCATGACATCATGGACTGCACATGGGCACGGAGACGCCCCAGCCAAGCACAGCCACTTCGTGCCTGGCCACGGGCTCCACTGATGATTAACAGTGCACATGGGTCTCCTGGCCCTGCCTGCTGACATCTACTGTTAATAGGCTGGGATCTCCCTGGAAAATCCTAAGTAGAAAAGTTCAGGGGGAGAAACTATAGGTTTCTGAGACAGTGTTTATTTGAGAATCCGTCTTCATTCTGAAGTTTGCTCTTGTGATCTTCATATTCTTGGAGGGTTGTTGAATGTTCCTGATCTCCTCTTCTCCCAGGTCAAGCAGGGGCCCATGCAGGGAATGGAATGAAAGATGGAGCCTGTCTTATTTTGCCTGGGCTGCCCAGCCTGGGGACAATGGACCAAAGGTCACAGTCACACACAGCATCTTCAAAACAGAAAACTCCCTCCCACAAAAGTAGTCTCAGTTTATATTAATCAGTCAACAGAGTTAATGATGAAACGAAGATTGTGTGGCCAGAAATCCTATAGACTGTAAATAATCTCAGAATCTGGAGATATGTTGGGCAAGGATCATCAAGGAAATTTTTACAAAGAAGTTTATACTGAAATCAATAGATTTTTAATTAGGTGATGTTTGAATCTTGGATTATTCCTATGCATGCTATAATAGTTATGGAGAGCTTGTATAGACTAAAGGAACTTAAAGATTTAAGATTATTTTTTCTTTCCTTTATTCATATTCTTTTTTGTCTCTCTCTTCATCCCTTTGTCCGTATTTTCCTTCCTCCCTCTACCATGAGAATCCAGTTTGCTTTCCTTAAGCCAGATAGAAGCCTCATTCAGCTGCACTGTGCGTGTATACCTACATCCACATAGTACTTCCCGTGCCTGGGTCTTAGAAACGTCAGTGGTCTTAGAAATGTTACTGGAATACAAAAATAAATGGTTCAGACACTTTTATTTTCTCCTTGCTGATCACCCACGCTCTCTTCTTTTGGAAAGAGAAGGAAGGAGGGAGAAATAAATGTTGAAAGCATTCAAGGAGCAGTCCAAAAGGTGCTAAGCTCATTTCATAAGAACATCACAAGAAGAAGGGCTTCTCACCTGTGATCTCAGGGCCTTCACTGTATCAGTTAATGTCTTGCACCACAGTTTTCTGGAGTCTACTTACCCAGCTGTTCATCAACTTGAAATTTTAAGTCATGCAGTTACTGTGAAATGAGACTATCTGCGTTTTTTTAGATGTGGACACTTCTACCAGTTCACAGGCATCTGTGTTTGTGTAGAGGCATGAGTGAAGTCCAAAGGCAAGGGCTTTATTATCAGCAGGTGGAGGGATTTTTACTCCTCTGTTTTTTGATTTGCTGCTTATTTTAATTCATAATTCAAATGGACAGGAGAAATAGGCTGCCACTGAGCACCTGTCTTTTAAAGTGGGATTATTTTTCTTTCATTTTAAATGCATTTCTGGGTGTTTTCAGTGCACTCACAGCTCAGCTTTTTGTTTTGTAATCCTTGTTAGAAAGCAATTTTTAAAGTAATAAGGATGTACCTTTTCATTCGGATGCTTGCTAAGCTGTTCAGTGGATCCCTGCAGGCCTGGGCAGCTGTCGGCTGTCCATCTCTGACTGCCCTCACCATCCTCTGTGACTCACCTTGATCTTTCAGGAGCCTGAATTGTAGGTAGCTGCCTCCTTTCTGAAGCTCTGCCTTTGGACCTCTCTCCAAGGCAATAAGATTCAAAATAAAAATTAACATCATGACGTTGTATGTAGTTTTACATATTTTAGTAAGAGAACCTGCACCAGATGAGTGGTCTTTTATTTCCTCTCTTCAAATAGGGAACTTCCCAAATGCTCCTACCCTTGGATGGAGCAATCTCTGTTAGCACTGAAGTGAATAATTCTATATTTGGCAGTTATATGTCAGAGTGAATCTCATAAATGCAGCAGATGTACATTCTGGGTGACTGCCATTAGCGTGCATCTGGGGAGTTACTTACTGGTTATTGGCAGATTTGGGGTTGGGGGATGGTGAAGGAAGGAGAACAGAGGAGTTCCCCTCTCATTGTTTTATCTTCTGAGCAATTGTCCCCAAAGAAAAACCTTCTGAGTCTGAATCCATAACTGAATCTTTTTCTACTGAAATGTCTGTGGTCCTGTTAACCGTGGGAAGCTTTTGGATTGGAGGTTTTCAGCTGAATACAGGAAGCTTACAGGCTTCCGCTGTAAGCCTGGCCTCTCTCACTGTTTACATTTTAATTGTTTCAAAAAGCAAAACTTTTGTGGAGGTAAGTTGCTGCTCCTGAGTGGCATCATTTGCTTTTGTGAAAGTCCACTTACGGAACTGTCTGTGTGAAACCAATAAAACAGCTTGTCACTGGAGCTGAATTATTCTCTGTGGAACACAGCTGAGTCAGTGGCCCAGGGAGCATGGAAGGGCACAAGGGGCTTAAAGGACAGCAGCGCCAGCGTCTGTATTTTCTCCCAACTGGTGAGTGAAGGGCTGATGGAACCATAAAGATCCCAAGGAGCCCAGTTGAATTTTTCAAGCACATACATCCAGGGGGCTCTTCGTGATCACTGATCTACAGATCTCACTGTAATGTTTCTCCTTTTCCTGTTGCTCCAGCTTTCTCTCTTTGATCTCCATAACAGTTCCATTTGTAGCTTTCCACAGCTGCTTTTCCTTTAGAGATTTGAGCTGGGGTTTAAGAGACTCTCTGGATTAGAGTCCTACAGTCTCTTTCCTGGAGAAGCAGGACTGGGAGGATTGCCTGAGCAAGCAAAAGAGCCCCCTTTATCCACTGGGAGACAAACCCGTAATAGCTTCTACAAATTACTTAATATCTTCCTGTCTCCCCTCATTTGTAACTTGCCAAGAGTTAGAGGATCCCCATGTTGCTTATTCATGGTAGAGTGAGGATTTTTTCATCCTCTTAAGTTTTTTTTATCACATTCATTTAAAGCTATAGCACAATTTTTTTTTTTTTTTTGCTTCTGTTCCTTTATGCTGCTCCCTCCCTTTTTTATGTCTCCTCCCTCATACGCATTCAGTCTCTTCTGAAAGCCAGGACCTTTAGCTACCATCTGAGCTCCATAATTAATTAGCCTACACTTAATGGATGTTTACTGTGTACCTTACTATGCATATTATAGATACTTGTACACATTATCTTATCTCCTTACTGGACTGTAAATTCCTTAAGGACAAGTCATCATTTGTCTTTGACGCTCCCTAGAATAGCACCTTATATATAGTACATAATGCATAGTGAATAAATGTGGCCAGCACTATGGTTTTCAATTGATTTGAAAAAAAAATGTAAACGATAGATATATTAGTTATTAGGCTGTAGTCCCTGCACATTGTATATTTCATTTGTTTCTAGGAAAATGCTTACTAACTGGTTAGAGTCCTGCTCCCACGCCCCCCCGCCGACCCCCCACCTATTCTCCTGCTGTTTTCTTACCATGTGTTCCTCTAAGTCGCAGCTTACCTTTGGGAGATGTGACGTCCACAAAGCCACCGCTCATAAGCTTCTTATCTCTCCATGAATATTGTATCAATCAGAAGGGAGCAGAGAGGGTGAGAGTCTCTACTTTTACCCTCATTCTAGTTCCTGTTCCAGTGATTTCTGCTCTTTTTATATTTTCTCCTCTTTTTTCTTTGTATTTAGAAAAGAATAGGATTCATATGAGCTTTTAGCAGATAAGGTGAGTTAATTTGTCAGTCCAAGGAACCTTAGTCATTTTGAGGCCATTTATATGTGAAGCACTGATTTATGTCTGAAGAAGGATTAAGACTTTCAAATATTTTGGAGAGTTTTTTGGTGTTTTAAAAATGGGGGTAGATTTTCCATTCACTGAAGATTTCATGGATTAATTTATCGAGAAGTTATCTTCCTTAGCATCAAACAGTCATCCCCAACTAATCTTTGTTTACTATTTTCATGAGAACTGAAAGACATTTCCTTCAGTTTTGAATTGCCTGCCAAAGCTATAACACATGAGGTCTTTGTACTTCTTTCTGCAGTAGCCTATGAAATCCAGCATTCAACTGTCTGCAGAGACATCGTGCAGAAAAGGATCTTTTTCTGATTTCTCTGGTTGAATTCATGAGATCACAAGTTAAAAGGTTGAAGTTCAAGTAGCAAATAAAAGGCCAAGCTGTAACACCAAACAGTTTGCACCAAAAGTCTTCTGCGTTTCTCTATTTAAAGCAACCACACTAAGCTGTGTTGGTGTTTTCCTTTTTCTGTGTCTCTCTCATGAGCCTGTGCTGCCGCCACTTACTCAGTTCCTGGAGCAAGGCTTCCTCAGAAACCAGTGCGTGCCTGGGAGACCAAAATGGCAGTAGAGGGCTGTAAATACGTGGGGAGATGTGCACATTGCACCGTCATTCCTTCTGTCTTTAGAGGTTGTAGTCTAAGCTCTCTTAGAAGGTAATGGGTATGTTCTTCACTCACCATACAATTATTGAGAACCTGTCATGTGCATGCTTTGCTGTACCAGGCATTGTGGAACTGTAGTCTGTATGAAACAGCTATAAATTGATTTCTTGTATGGTTTATGAAATCACATTTTCTTTTAGAGGAATCCCTTCTATAAAATAGAAGTATAGTATCTCGTGAATGATAAAACTACTACTATTGCTGCTGCTGCTGCCACTGTGACCACCTACCAAGTCTAGGGCTTTTACATTCTGTCATACATCTTTGAATTTTTAGCCCTCTGAAATGGGTTTTTATTTCTGTTTAACAGCTGTGAATCCTGAGGCTCACAGAGGTCAAATTAGTTGTTCTGGGTCCCATGCTTCATGTGTTTCAGAGCTGAAGTTCAAACATAAGCCAGCTTTACCCCTAAGCCTGTGTCCTCAGTCACTACCTCCTGCTTTTTCTGAAGGCTGTCAAACACCAGATATCCTCAAACAGCCATAAAGTTTCATCTAGCTCTGGGTTTTTCTTTCACACAACAGGTAAGACAGGTGCATGAATAATTAAAACCCAAGGACTCAGGTTTCCCTACCACTTGGACTCAAATGGGTTAGCTGGGGTGACAGAGACTTAATGCTCAACAAGAGTTTGCTTGGGAAATAGCAACAAGCAAGATGCAGGAGTCCCGTTTATCTTGCTCTGTCGCTAATGAGGCTAGAAAGAATATGTAGGAAAGAAAGCCATTTCCTGGCCGACACCTCCAGTGTAAGGGCAGCCAGCAGAGCAGAAGATGGTGGTGGTGAGAGAACAGAGCTTACAAATTCAAGATCACATTTGAAATCACAGAGCCTTTTTCACTTAAGCTGTGTTTCACAATGGCCACACAATATTAAGTGTTTCAGGTGGTGGTTCTCCAAGCTTGTTCCCCAGGCTAGCAAAATCAACATCAGCTGGGAACTGGATGAAAATACAAATTCTCAGGCTCTACCCTACATCTGTTGAATCAGAAATTCAAGGGTTGAGTCCCAGCAGTCTGTGTTTTTACAAGGAAATTCTGGTACACTGTGAATGTGACAACCACTGGTTTAGGGCATACCTTTCTTCTCATTGCAAATAGGTCTAGTGAAGCAAGCAAAGGGGACTGGTTTATAATAGTATCAACTCACCTGTCATGAACCTAACTTAATTCATTTATTCATTCACCGTTTTTGTCGAGAACTTCAACAGATACCAGTGTTCTTACTTGACGTATAGTTGATTTACAATGTTGTGCCAGTCTTGGCTGTACAGCAGAGTGACTCAGCTATACACATGTATCCATTTTTTTAACATTCTTTTCCATCATAGTTTGTCACAGGTTACTGAGCATAGTTCCCTGTGCTATACAGTACAACCTTGTTGTTTATTCGTTCTATATATATAATAGTTTGCGTCTGCCAACCCCAAACTCCCACTCCATCCTCTTCTCCCACCCACCTCCCCCTTGGCAACCACATGTCTGTTCTCTTTGCCTGTGAGTCTGTTTCTGTTTTGTAGATAGGTTTGTTTGTGCCCTAGTTTAGATTCCACCTATAAATGATATTATATGATATATGTCTTTCTCTTTCCGACTGACTTCACTTAGTATGATAATCTCTAGTTGCATCCATGTTGCAGCAAATGGCATTATTTTGTTCCTTTTTATGGATGAGTAGTATTCTGTCCAGAGAAGGCAATGGCACCCCACTCCAGTATGCTTGCCTGGAAAATCCCATGGACTGGAGCCTGGTGGGCTGCAGTCCATGGTGTTGCTAAGAGTCAGACACGACTGAGCGACTTCAGTTTCACTTTTCACTTTCATACATTTGAGAAGGAAATGGCAACCCACTCCAGTGTTCTTGCCTGGAGAATCCCAGGGACGGGGGAGCCTGGTGGGCTGCCGTCTATGGGGTCGCACAGAGTCGGACACAACTGACGTGACTTAGCAGCAGCAGCAGTATTCTGTCATTTATAGGTACCGTATCTTCTTTATCCATTCACCTGTCAGTGGACATTTAGGTCGTTTCCATGTCTTGGCTGTTGTGAACAGTGTTGCTGTGAACATGGGGGTGCATGTGTCTTTTTGAACTAGTTTTGTCCAGGTGTATCCCAGGAGTGAGATTGCTGGATCATGTGGTAATTCTCTTTCTAGCTTTCTGAGATCTCTCCGTACTGTTTTCTGTGGTGGTTGCACCAACTACATTCCCACCAGCAGTGTAGGAGGGTTTGCTTTCTCCACACTCTCTAGCCTTTGTTACTTGTAGACTTTTTAATGACGGCCATTCCAGTATGACCAATATGAGGTGATACCTCATTGTAGTTTTGATTTGCATTTCTTTAATAATTAGTGATGTTGAGCATCTTTTCATGTGCCTGCTGGCCGTCTGTATGTCTTCTTTGGAGAAATGTCTATTAAGTCAGCAGATATCAGTTTATTTCATCCTTATAATAATCCTGTGGGATGTTCTTTATTCCCATTTTACAGTTGAGGAAACAGGTTTAGAGGTGACTTGTCCTACCGCGCATAGTCCTCTTCAATTTGAACCAAGTTTTGGGACATGTGCTCTGAGAGTTAGGGAGCTCATCATCCCAAGGAGCTCATCATCAAGCAGGGAAATAGATACACAACAAAAATTAAAAACCCTACAATCTCTGTATGCTTTCATGATACTCTCAGCATCCAAAAGAGTTAACCAAGTAAAGGTTTCTTTTAAAATATCCATATAGAGAATTCCGTGGAAGTCCAGTGGTTAGGACTCTGAGCTTTGACTGCTGAGGTTGAGGATTCAATCCCTGGTGGGGGAACTAAGATCCTGCAAGCCATGTGGTGTGCCCCGCCCCCCAAAAAAAGGAGGAAGAAAGAAATATCTATATACCCTCCTCTCAAAAAGAGGCACAATAAAGAGATTAAACATGCAATCTTTTTGTCTAGAGTTCATAATCATGGAACAATGTGTGAATAGTGTTTTTAAATCCATGCTGTTTTAAATACCTGTGAGTGTGCAGAGTCAGTCATTCAGTAAACACTATGCGTTTACTGCATTAGGTACTGGGTAGAAACTTTGAAGAAAAAGGGGGGGGGAATAATATTTGGTCTCAAGTCACTTAAAAGATTCTTTGTATGAATCATTAGAAAACAATAAAAGAGAGAATATCAAGACCTAAGTAATATGATGCAATAGTGGTTGAATAAAGGGTGAGATCAATGATGGTCATTCAACCCAGCAGTGTTTTTCACTGGTGAATAAGTCTATATAATCAGTACATTGAAGTTTGTTGCTCTTGGCCTGGGGCAAAGAGGCATGAGGCATAGCTTATATTGGGTGGGTGTGTGGAGGGGGCAGTGTGAGGGAGAAAGGGAGAGAGAATGTGCATTTATTTGTATGTACAAACTGCATATGTATAATTCCAGTTTGGAGTTACATGTATAATCTCAACAATATTTACTAATTGTTCATTGAATAGACCTATGTAGTTATACTTTCTTTAACGTACAATCTCTTCTTCAACACTGGATGTTTATTATCAATTCTCTGACTCTCTACCAACTTAACAGGCAAAATACTATTTTAGTTTGTCTAATTTTAAAGATTTATTCATTTGAGTATTTTTTCATATTTTATCTTTAACAGCCTGTGCCTATTATCTTTCATTAGATTGTTTCCTTATTTGTAAGAATTCTTTATTCTTGCAAAAGAATTACTTTTTATTTATATGGATGAGAGAGCCCTTTGTTGTATGAGTTGCATATATTTCTTCCTGTTTGTACTTTTTTTAGCCATAATTTTTTTGTGTGTGCCATAAAGAAAAGTTGCATTTTTATGTACACAAATGTATACATTTTATTCTCTGACTTTTGAGCTTTGTTTCCTACTCAGAATTCCTTGCTGCAAAACCATTAAAATACCCATGTTTTCAACTAGTTCTTTTATGGTTTTTATTTTCTATACACTTTCTAAAGAAATCTAAATTTTATGTAATGTAAAGAGTGAGGAAGAGCCCTAACTTCATTCTTTTTCTTCTAATGGCCAGCAAAGTACTCTAGACCCAATCATTACGTATAACCCACTGACTTCAAATGCAACCTACTATTGTGTATTAAACTCCAAATTTTATTTGACTGATTTAACTGTTTTTGAACCAGTTTTCAGACTTCCTGGCATCTTCCCCAGTTTAGTCTATACTCCTGGTTATAAGAGTATTCATATAACTCCTAATTTTATGAATTACTAGTAATAAAGGACCACACTTGCTTCCTGTGAATACTGCCTCCAGTACACTTTACAGAAAAGTGGAGAGATATAAACATTATTAAAGAGTACTTGCATCAAGGATATAATATAATAATAATAAGGTTTTTTATTTTTAATGATATATTCTCCAAGAACGTGAGACCTGTAAAGTTATGGAGCAATACCTAGAGAAGAATAGGTTCTCAGTAAATTGAATGCATGAATCGGTAATTTGGTATTGTCATATTGTCTTCTTTTCACTTTTCAAAAGATTAACATAGTTCATCTAGATAAAGAAGCAATAGATCTAAATGGATATGGTTCAGCAGTTCTGAATTTGGTACAATGTGTCAAAAGCCATAAAACTTTTCGGGTCTTTAACCCAGTAAAACTCATTTCTAAGAATCTCTTCAAAGGAAAAAAAATCAAAAAGGAAGGGGAAAGTTACATGTATAAAAGTCTCATTATAACACTGTTTATATTAGGAAAATCTTGATAGCAAGGAACCAAAATAGAAAATAAGATAAATTGTTGAAAATAATCATTAAAAAGCATAAATCAGGATATAGTATACCAAATCAACAATTAAAAGAAATAGAGGAAAACAATAGAATGGGAAAGCCTAGAGATCTCTTCAAGAAAATTAGAGATACCAAGGGACGATTTCTTGAAAACATTGTCACAATAAAGAACAGAAATGGTATGGACCTAACAGAAGCAGAAGATATTACGAAGAGGTGGCAACAATACACAGAAGAACTATACAAAAAAGATCTTAATGACCCAGATAACCACGATGGTGTGATCACTCACCTAGAGCCAGACATCCTGGAGTGCGAAGTCAAGTAGGCCTTAGGAAGCATCAAAATGAACAAAGATGGTGGTGGTGATGGAATTCCAACAGAGCTATTTTAAATCCTAAAAGATGATGCTGTTAAAGTGCTGCACTCAATATGCCAGCAAATTTGGAAAACTCAGCAGTGGCCACAGGACTGTTTTCATTCCAATGAATGAAATGGTCAGTTTTCATTCCAATCCCAAAGGAGGGCAATGCGAAAGACTGTTCAAACTACCACACAATTCCACTCATTTCATAAACTAGTAAAGTAATGCACAAAGTTCTCCAAGTTAGCCTTCAACAGTATATGAACCGAGAATTCGCAGGTGTTCAAGCTGGATTTAGAAAAGACAGAGGAACCAGAGATAAAATTGCCAACATCTGTTGATTCATCAAAAAAACAAGAGAATTCCAGAAAAGCAGCCACTTCCGCTTTATTGACTTTGCTAAAACTTTTGACTGTGAGGATCACAACAAACTGTGGATAATTCTTAAAGGCATAGGAATACCAGACCACCTTACCTGTCTCCTGAAAAACTTGTGTGCAGGTCAAGAAAAAACAGTTAGAACCAGACATGGAACAACAGACTGGTTCCAAATTAGGAAAGAAGTACATCAAGGCTGTATATTGTCACCCTGCTTATTTAACTTGTATACTGAGTACATCATGCGAAATGCCAGGCTGGATGAAGACAAGCTGGAATCAAGATTGCTGGGAGAAATATCAATAACCTCAGATAGGCATATGACACCACCTTTGTGGCAGAAAGTGAAGAGGAACTAAAGAGCCTCTTGATGAAGGTGAAAGAGGAGAGTAAAAGAGCAGGCTTAAAACTCAACATTCAAAAAACGAAGATTATTGCATCCAGTCCCATCACTTCATGGCAAATCGATGGGGAAACAGTGGAAACAATGACAACCTTTATTTTCTTGGGCTCTAAAATCACTGCAGATGGTGACTGAAGCCATGAAAATAAAAGATGCTTGCTCCTAGGAAGAAAAGCTATGACCAAACTAGATAGCATATTAAAAAGCAGAGACACTATTTTGCTGACAAACCATTCTGAGAAAACCATTGTCAAAGCTATGGCTTTTGCCGTAGTCATATATGGATGTGAGAATCAGACTATAAGAAATCTTGAGCACTGAACAATTGATGCTTTTGAACTGTAGTATCGGAAAAGACTGTTGAGAGTCCCTTGGACTGCAAGGAGATCCAACCAGTCAATCCTAAAGGAAATCAGTCCTGAATATTCACTGGAAGGACTGATGCTGAAGCTGAAACTCCAATACCTTGGCCACGTCATGCAAAGAACTGACCCACTGGAAAAGACCCTGACACTGGGACAGATTGAAGGCAGGAGGAGAAGGGAACGACAGAAGATGAGATGGTTGGATGGCATCACTGACCCAATGGATATGAGTTTGAGCAAGTTCTGGGAGTTGGTGATGGACAGGGAAGCCTGGCGTGCTGCATTCCATGGGGTCACAAAGAGTCAGACATCACTGAGTGACTGAATTTACCAACTGACTAACCAGAGAAGCCCCTAGTAAAATATTAATTTTGGTCAAATATTGTAGCTATGTATTTGTGATCTGAAACTTGAGAAATGTTCTGTGACAACCCAGAAGGGTGGGATGGGGTGGAAGTTTGGAGGGAGGCTCCAGAGGGAGGAGACATATGTATATGGCTGGTCCATGTTGATGTAGGGCAGAAATCAACACAATGTTGTAATTATCCTTCAAGTAAAAATGAATTAAGGGAAAAAACTGAAGAGAGATCTTAAGTTCTGTATTTTGTACCAATAGCAGATGTAAAAGATATAAGCTATTTTGGGGATTGGGTGGGTTGATGATGTTTTTAAGAGGAGCTTTCTTTGTAATGTACTGTAGCCTTGTGAGTACCATGGGGATGCAGACCACTTTGATCTGTCTCCTGTGTGTCTTTGTAGTATTCATCAAACTGTACCTGTTGAGCTGTTATCTCTGTTCCTCACATCTTTCATCAAATCTCGATTCTCACAGAGCATCTTTGGCAGCAGAACAAGCTTGGTCAATAGCTATATTTCAGTTTTACTCTTCGGTTTTCTGCTCACACCAGAGACCCTTTCTGGATGACATTTGTCTTTGCTTCCAAGGGGAGTAATGAAGCTGTGGACGTGATCTCAGACACCTGAAATCAGTTCACAGATTGCTGTCAATGCTCTCCCTGCATCTGTACAAATAGGCAGCTGTTGGATTTGGGGTGTTGACAGCAGATAATTTAAAGGGCAAATGCAGTGAAGGACAGGCAGTGTCTGCTCTCAGGGAGTTGGTTTATAAGTAAGTGGGTATTAGGCTGTGCCTCTACTTCTGCCCCTTCACATGTTTAACCAGGAGCATTCACTCCCAGCATACAGGCTCAGGCCTGTGTATCATCAGGGCAGCACTTGCCCAGAACAGTGATTATCAGTGTGGTCCTCAGACAGCAGCAGCAGCGTCACCTGAGGACTTGTTAGAAATGCAGGTTCTCAGGCTGCTCATCAGATGCAGCGAGTCAGGAACTCTGGGGTGGGCTCAGCAGAGTGTGTTTAAACAAGCCCTCCAGCTAATCATGATGGGACACTCAAGTTAACACCTGTGAGTGTTAGAAGAGCAGAAACTTCGCCCCCAAGTACATTCTTACCATCATCTTCTTTTTTACTTACATTTGTATAATTCATCAAATCTCACAAGTTCAGAGGAAGGTACCCCCTAGATCTGCTTCCACTCTGAATCCTCAAGGGAACTGTTTTTCATCTATTTTTAGATATATTAGTAGTGCTTCCCCTGCTCTAAAATATATTCTTCTTTATGTATCATCCATTAAAAGTTATTATTGCTATCTTCTTTGAGAAATAAAGATTTAGGTTACTTTTATGCCCTTCCCTTTTCCTTGCTTCCTCTGAATTTTTTATCAGTTCAGGTCAGTTGCTCAGTCATGTCTGACTCTTTGTGACCCCATGGACTGCAGCACGCCAGGCCTTCCTGTCCATCACCAACTCCCAGAGCTTGCTCAGACTCACGTCCATCAAGCTGATGATGCCATCCAACCATCTCACCCTCTGTCGTCCCCTTCTCTTCCTACCTTCAATCTTTCCCAGCATCAGGGTCTTTTCAAATGAGTGAGTTCTTTGCATCAGGTGGCCAAAGTATTGGAGCTTCAGCTTTAGCGTTAGACCCTCCAATGAAAAGTCAAGACTGATTTCCTTTAGGATTGACTGGTTTGATCTTGCAGTCCAAGGGACTCTCAAGAGTCTTCTCCAACATCACAGTTCAAAAGCATCAATTCTTCAATTTTTTATCATGTACATTTAAAAAAAATTTTGGTTCTTCCAGAGATGACCTTGATTATTTTCATTGATGTACTTCAGTACTTGTCTTCACTGTTGTACTTAGTACTGTGTAAAGTGAAGAAACTGACATTCACTGCACCACCTCCTCCTTTCTTCTTCCCTCATTCAGACTATTTTAGTCTGTCGATGTTCCTATTTTACTGTGATAAATTATTTGATAATTAATTTATACATTGCTGCTGAAAATTGGAAATAGTGTCTGCAGTAGAATGATTATGTCAATATTATTGGCTGCAGAATGAACGTCTTTGACTTAATGCCTCACCCCGAGGTGTGTGCCCCCCTGTGCTTATGTGCTGCCTCGGTTTGGTGCCTAGCCTTCCATCCATGGCAATGTGTCCCAAAGAGTTTTCGGTAGTTCTATAGATATGAAGCAAAAATATGGCAAAGCAAGTTTGGGAAACACTTGAGTAAACTTAAACCCATTGCTATAAGACTTTTCAGAACCTTTCATTTCTTTTTTTGTTTTGTAAAAGGACTTTGGTTTTATTTTTTTAACTTTTTTATTTTATATTGAACTATAGCTGATTAAAAATGTTGTGATAGTTTCAGGTATATAGCAAAACAACTCATCCATAGATATACATGTATCCACTCAACCCAAACCTCCCCTCCCATCCAGGCTGCCACATAACATTGAGTACAGTTCCATGTGCTATACAGTAGGTCCTTGTTGCTTATCTATTTTAAATAGAGAAGTGTTCACATGTCCATTCTAAACACCCTAACTATTCCTCCTCCCTCCCCAGCTGGTAACCATAAGTTTGTTCTCTAAGTCTGTGAATCTTTTTCTGTTTCATTTGTATCATTTCTTTTTAGATTCTGCATATAAGAGATATCATACACTGTTTCGCTTTCTCTGTCTGACTTACTTCACTCAATATAACAGTCTTGGTACCATCCATATTGCTGCAAATGGCATTATTTTATTTTTTTTAATGACTGAGTAATATTCCATTATGTAAATGTACCCCATCTTCCTTATCAATTCCTCTGTTGATGAACATTTTAAGTTGCTTCCATCTCTTGGCTATTGTGAATAATGCTGCAATAAACATTGGGGTGCATGTTTTTCTCCAGACATATGCCCAGGAAAGGGATTGCTGGCTAGAGCCTTTCATTTCTAAAGAAAATTATGATTCTTCAAAAGACAGATTCAGTTCAGTCACTCAGTCATATCCAACTCTTTGCAACCCCATGAACTGCAGCACACCAGGCCTCCCTGTCCATCACCAACTTCCAGAGTTTACCCAAACTCATGTCCATTGAGTTGGTGATACCATCTAACCATCTCATCCTCTGTCGTCCCCTTCTCCTCCTGCCTTCAATCTTTCCCAACATCAGGGTCTTTTCAAATGAGTCAGCTCTTGGCATCAGGTGGCCAAAATATTGGAGTTTATTGGTATGTAGCATTTCTCAAGTGGGACCCCTGTCTGATGGGCGTCTCTAGGAATTAGTCTGATGTACAACTCAGTGTGGAAAGTAATGCCCTCTGATATTTGTCAGTCCTCTGATCAGAAGGCCTCTTTTCTGCCTAAATTCTGCATCCTGCCTTTTGTGTCAGTGCTCAGACTTAGTGAACTATTGTTCACTGAGATCCTAGTTCTAACTCGTTAGGTCCAAGAAAGCACTTTCCCCCTCAGCTACCATAATAACTTCTAAGAGCCACATGTGTATGATCTGTGATGTAGTCAAGTACTGCCAGCACCATCTGGCCTTTGTCCAAATGCTTTTCCACTGATTTTCTTGTACCAGATCACATGACTATGATTTGCATGCTTCCTAAATGCTTCCCAGTGGTGCTAGTGATAAAGAACCCACCTGCCAACATAGGAGACATGAGACACAGGTTTGATCCCTGGGTTGGGAATATCCCCTGTAGGCGGGCATGGCAACCCACTCCAGTATTCTTGCCTGGAAAATTCCATGGACAGAAGAGCCTTGTGGGCTACAGTCCATGGGGTTACAAAGAGTCGGACACGACTGAGCACACATGCATGTAATGATCTAAATTCTTGGATTCTCTTGTTTTCTTTCAACTTCTCCTAGAGATAGTGACCTTAACCAACTTCTCTGAAGATAATTTCTTTCTGAAAAGCAGAGTCATTTAGTAATTAGTGACTCATTTAATAATGAGAAAACCCCTGAAGTACATTTTCCATTCTTAAGATTTCAGTATCTGAATTCTTATCTACTTAAATAAAGAGTTCCTTTATTTTGGAAAACTCTGTTTTGGAATATGACCATATAGGAGAACATTTCATTTCAGTCTGATTCATGCTTTATTCATGCTTTATTCAAGAATAAATTAGACCATTCTTGAGAACACAGGCCTTGTCATATTGCAACATATTGCAGAATCTAGGCAAGCACAATAAGTGGACACAGAGTAGATTTTAATAAAAATATTTATTAGTTTTACCTGAATGGAAGCTACCTTCCTTTGCTCCTACAGATTTAGGGGTTTTGTTTGTTTGTTTGCTCCCCTTCCTCATGAATGTATGATTTGTCAGAAGGAACTAGGTCTATATTTATGTTTCTGGAAAGTACCCCCAACTGAGCCTCCCTTGAGACACTTGGTTTCATCAACCTGACCATTGTATCCCAGAATCTGACATTTTCAAAAGAAACCCAGGCCTCACTTGGATTAACCCAATCATGGGATACTTAAGACCAATCTAGATATTTTTAACCTAAAATTAGCATTACTGTTTCCTTTGACTAAATCGAGTATTTTGCATAACCATTCATTCAAAAGCCAATCAGTGCCTCCTCTGTTTAAAGCACCATATTCCAAGCACAGAGCAAAATGCAAAGATGACCAAGACATTATCCTAACCCTCAAATGCCCACTCTTTCATCGGGAATATTAGACATACAATTAAGAACATAAGATGCAAACCAGAGGCATGTATGCAATCATACTGCAAGCAGTATTTTTGGAGATGGGGAGTTCTCTGAATACACATAATAATCACGCATAGGTTATTTTCATGGAATCTCTGATGTTATCCAATCAACTAATGGTGCATCCTAACTAGTAGATGCTGGGAGGAATATAAAGAAAGATAAAACCTGGTTTGTGCCCTTGAAACACTTGTTCAGGAGACAAGCTGTGAATGTAAAAATGTAGGCAGTGATAGAAGAGGTAACCAATGTGAAACAGGAGACATTTGAGCTGTCATAAAGCAGATCATGATTCATCACAGATACATAGATTTGCATTTCAAAAACCCTGGTTCCTGGCTTCCATTGGTCTTTTTTATACTTTCTCGAGAAATCAGGATGTCCCAGGTGCTTAATAATGAAAGTGATAACTGCAGAACTGAGCAGCCCATGTCAGGGTTGGAGAAAAGGAAAGGTCAGAACTCCTAGGAGCAGAGTTACTGACAGGAAGTAGTTAGGTTTTGAGGGGTTTTGAGCAGAAGCGGGAAAGACTAAAAGGCAGACAGAATAGACTAATGATTTAGCATTTTTGTTCTAAATATTTTTAGGTTTAAGTCCCAGGTCTACTACTTTGCTCGTTTTAAAATGTACAACATCACTGTGAGGATAAATAACATGGTACGAGAAGTGCACGGAATAGGGTTTCCAGAGAATAACTGCTGTCCGTGTTGGCTGTTTAGTGCTGCTTCCGTTTTTATTATTCTGCAGTCTCCTTCCTGATCGGTAAAACGGATAATAATGTCATTCAGAGTGAAGTAAGTCAGAAAGAGAAAAACAACTGTCCTGTGTTAATGAGTATATATGTAGAAAAATACTACAGATGAACCTATTGGCCAAGCAGAAATAGACCCGCAAAAAAAAAAAAAAAAAAAAAGAAATAGACCCGCAGACGTAGAGAACATATGTATGGACACCGAGGAGGGTGGGGGTGGAATGTATTGGAGATTAGGAGTGATAATGTACACTATTATGGATAAAATGGACAACTAATGAGAACCCAGTGTTTAGCACAGGAAACTCTACTTAAAGCTCTGTGGTGACCTAAATGAGAAGGAAATTAAAAAAACGAGGGGCTATATATGTACACATAGCTGACTCATTTTATTGTTTAGCAGAAAATAATGCAAAATTATAAAGCAACAGTACTCCAATATAATTCTTTAAAAAATATAACTCCACATAGAATTTTTTGGTAAGAATTAGAAGAGGTAAGCATGCAGGATGCTTCATCAGGGCTGCAACTTACCGTCATCTGATGTATGCTTTGCACATCTTCAGAGGAAATCAGTCCCCTCATTGTCATCATCAACAGGTGTGGTGATGAGTATATTCTCTTTTGGGAGGAGCAGATCTTTACAATATTCGCATGAAGTAGTCATATTTGTTAGCGCTGAGTGCATAGTCAGCTCTAGCTAGTACTGATGCTGCTACTGCTGTGACCACCTCTGGAACCCTAGTATCTCCCCTCGGCCTCTGTTCATGTTCCTTGCCTCCAAAAGCCTCAGCTCTGCCCTAGAAGGAGAAAGTTGTCTTGACAAGTCAGAAGAGCTACTCTGGTTTTATTATTTTGTTTAGTATTTGCAAAACTGTAGGGTAAATAGTGTATTTTGCATTTTATAACAGAAGAAAATCTCTCTCCTGCTGAAAGGCCCGTGTGGCCTTTAGTGTTAGAAAGATAAAGCTGGAATATAAACCCAAGTCTGTCTGATTCTTTTCCCCCCATTAACACATGCTGTTAATATCCAGATGAAATGCCCATCCTTGGGAAAATTGACTCAAAGATCGCATGAGAGGATTATGGTCAAATAACTATGTAAATGTGAAATGGTGACATGTTTATTATCTAAGTGTGGCTGCCCAGGAATTCCCATTAACACAGGCAGGTAGAGGTCATAAGCTAGAGCCTTTCTTTTCCTGAGAGAGAAGTCGTGGGATGTGAAGAAAGCTCACTGATGTTTTATCTCCTTGCTAATGTTTTCATGTTATTCCACAGCCCAGAAATATTCTTGGCCTCTGAGTAGATTACATTTTCATAGCAATGCGGAGGATTTAACTCCCACAGATGTTAATGGAAGCCATATAGCTATGCAGCACTTTCAAAATGTACCACTTAATGTCTGAGCCTTTTAATCATGCTAGAAGATTTTTTTTTTCTAGCAAATAAACACAAATCTATTTTTGTCCTAACAAAGGAAAGAAACAAGCACACATTCTGTCGCACTCTGCTCTTGGAGTATATTCTGATTCTTTCTTTGGAAATTCACCAAACATCTGTGAAGCTTTCCCCTAGGCTTGATGGCTTCCAGACTTAAACACGACTCCCATTTATTTGGAGACAAACAACCAAACAAAATCTTCAAATTTTTCTACGTTAAACCTATGGGGAAATTTTTTTCTAGGAAGTGGTAGAGAATAAGCCTCTTTCATGGATTTATTTAGAAAAGCAATGTAAAGAGCTTAACCAAAGGATAGAGATCATTCAGCCTTGTAACTCACCATAGTAGACAATGAAAATCAGAGTGTCAGTAGACCCCACATGGGCTGAGAACACACCATGGTATTCCCATTGCTTGGCATGTGGTGATATATTACAGATGTGGCTAGATACCACTGACATTACACAACAGCAAAACAAAAAGATGTTCAGTTTGAGACATGAGGTTGCTTATTGCCTATTTTTAAAGGCAGTTCTCCAAAGTGTGGTCCCTCGACTAGCAGCATCAGCAGCATTTGGGAACTTGTCAGAAATGCATGTTATTAAGCCCTAATCCAAATTTACTGAACCCAGAACCTCTGAGACAGGGTCCCACATATCTGTGTTTTAGACAAACCCTCTGGGTGATTCTGGTGCATGTGGACATTTGAGAACCACTGGTCTAAATACTGGCTAAAGCACTGAATTAACCTGAGTTCTATTTGAGTGCCTCCTGGGTGGGTGGAGGTTTATTCTAGCCTATTCCCTGTTCTTCGTACTGGTTAACCATACTGGATTGTACTTTGTCAGTCAGTGCTCTGTTTAAGGCTCTAGTGAACCTCAGTGTGTGGAGAAATAGAACCTAAGACTTGAAGAAGTCCGGAGTTGAGAAAGAAACAGGGACCAGGTACACAGACGTTAGCACACAGCTGAAAGAAGTCAGGCGTCAACCTTCTTGCTAATAGTTCACGGCAGCAGTTTGAGCATTTTTGAACTATGGGACTGAGGTTACAGAATGGAGCAAGGTAAAATATCGTTGTTGTTCAGTCGCTAAATCATGTCCAACTCTTTGTGACCCAATGGACTGCAGCACACCAGGCCTCCCTGTCCCTCACCATTTCCCAGAGTTCACCCAAACTCATGTCCATTGAATTGGAAATATCATGTCATATGGAAAGTCAAATATAAAAGCAGATAATAGGTTAAATTTAGGCCTACTTTATTGACAGTTATGTGCAATCTGCTTTTAGCTACCACACCACTCCAGGAATATGTGTTTCTGCTGTGGCCCCAACCATGATGCATGGAAATTACTAGTTAACCTTCCCTAACTTATTCATTGGAAGGAAAGTTATGACCAACTTAGATAGCATATTAAAAAGCAGAGACATTACTTTGCCAACAAAGGTCCCATCTAGTCAAGGCTATGGTTTTTCCAGTGGTCATGTATGGATGTGAGAGTTGGACTCTGAAGAAAGCTGAGTGCTGAAAAAAATTGATGCTTTTGAACTGTGGTGTTGGAGAAGACTCTTGAGAGTCCCTTGGACTGCAAGGAGATCCAGCCAGTCCATCCTAAAGGAGATCAGTCCTGGGTGTTCATTGGAAGGACTGGTGCTGAAGCTGAAACTCCAATACTTTGGCCACCTGATGCAAAGAGTTGACTGATTGGAAAAGACCCTGATGCTGGGAGGGATTGGGGGCAGGAGGAGAAGGGGACAACAGAGGATGAGATGGCTGGATGGCATCACCGACTCGATGGACATGAGTTTGAGTAAACTCTGGGAGTTGGTGATGGACAGGGAGGCCTAGCGTGCTGCGATTCATGGGGTCGCAAAGAGTTGGACATGACTGAGCGACTGAACTGAACTGAACTGAACTTTCTGAAGACAGGGAACACCATGCTTTATTCCTTTTTGGTATCCTTTAGTATGTGCCTCATACATATTATGTGCTCAGTGGATATCTGTTGAATTGAAGCAAGCACTTCTGGTTTAGGGAGAGCCGCTTGCTTGCCAAGTATGATGTCACTGAGCGTCCTAGAGAAACAGACAAAGAATACAAACAAGGGAAAAGCTTAAGAGATTGTAGGGTCCAAGGGGAAGCATGGAGCTGAATAGGGAGACTATTCCAGTGGGAGTCTGATAAGAGAAAATCTGTGATTGGAAGTGGGAGTCTGCGATTGCAAAAGGGAAGGAGATGGTGGGAAAATGTGATGTTTGGAGAAAAACAGAAAGGATTGGATATGAACAGGGGAGCTCCGATTGTGGTGTTTGACAAGAATAGAGCGTTCAGACAACATAATGAAGCAAGGTGGGGGCGGCAGAGAAAAGACGGGATGGAAGATATGCAAATACCATGAGCAGTAGGAGAGATCAAAAGCGTGGGGGAGGGGGTAGGAATGAGAATTTTATTTGATCAGCTAGACTTAAGGATTTGGAAGTTCATTGTTGCTTTATGGATTTATCATCAAAAGAAAGTCCAATTCACACAATCAAGCTGCCTGTGCCCCCACAAATGCCCGGCCATCTTCCCTGAAAGCCCCCGCTAGATATTTTGGTCCTTGGCAACACAAATTTTTCCTCTGCAACTGGTTTTCGAGGCTTTCTCCGGATGACAGGCCACTGAGCAGCAACCCCTTTCTTCAGTCTTGTTCCTCTGTCCCTGAAAACCAAGAGGGAGGGCCAGGGGACTCCAGAGTCAGCACTTCCCTCAGGAGCCAGCACTCATCTGCCTGACTGCCTCTGATGAGGCCTCAGATGGATGCCAAAGTGGTCCAAGGAAGGATTCAGGATTGGGTACTTTTCTCAGTGGATACATGTCTTGTGCTGTAGGGATGCTCTCAGCCAATTCCAGGGCTTCAGTAGGTTGTGCACTGAGGGATCAAAAGTATCAGCTTGGTATCAGTAGATATTAAGCTACTCATTTATAATTGTCTTCCCAGGTGGCGCTAGTGGTAAAGAACCCACCTGCGAATGCAGGAGATATAAAAGACATGGATTTGATCCCTGGGTCAGGAAGATTCCCTGGAGAAGGGAATGGCAACCCATTCCAGTGTTCTTGCCTGGAGAACTCCATGACAGAGGAGCCTGACAGGCTACAGTCCCTGAGGTCACAAAGAGTTGGGCACAGCTGAAGCAACTTGACATGCAAGCACAACACATGTTTTATTTTGTTTTTGATAATTTGCTGTTAGTTTTTTCCTTCAGATGCTTGTTAGTTTTAGAAAATGTAGGTAAGCCAAAAAAAAGGTTAGGATTCCTCCAGACCCTACCAAATGAGAAATAACTCATTATCTTGACATGGTGCTTTCTGGTAGGTAGATGTGTTTGCATCCTAGCAACAGTAAGCACATTCCTTTAGGAAAATGCATTGGTGGGAAAGTATGTTGGTATGTTGGTCCCACAGTTCATATGTTCCTCTGTGAACTATCAATACTGTAATTTATTGAATCGAGGGATATAGTATAGGAAAGTGAGACCCCAGGTTGTCATGTACTCCCTCTCACTCTTGCATTTTAAACTTTTCTCCTTCTGAAATTCTTTCATGTATCCCTGCAAATATGCTCAGATCTCTTCCAATCTAAAGTAAGCCTGTGTTACCACCTAGAAGTGGCTGTGCAACTTTGGCCAGGTGTCTCAAGCTCTGTGTGCTTTGTCTGCCTCATCCATAAATTAAGGGTAATAATAGGACCTACCACATAGAATTTATGCAAGGATTAAGTGGCTGAAAAGTCACACATTATTTAGAATACTACTGAAGAAACAATGATCATGATTGTGTGGATGGTGATTCTCCCATACCTGCTGGTTCCATGTCAGGATAGGTTTGTTTTTTTTTTTAATTTTTTATTAGTTGGAGGCTAATTACTTCACAACATTTCAGTGGGTTTTGTCGTACATTGATATGAATCAGCCATAGATTTACACGTATTCCCCATCCCGATTCCCCCTCCCACCTCCCTCTCCACCTGATTCAGACTGATGGGTTCATTAAAATTCTGATCACTCCATATTTGCTCAGAATTCTAAGTTCCAAGAACTGCTCCATTGCCTGCATTTATATAGCCTTGACTCTACACCCTTATTTGCTGTGCTACAGCTGTTTGTGAAGGCTAGAATTTAGATGCAACAACTTTCTTTATTCTCTCTGCTAAAGAGCAGGAATGGATCAGGTCTGACTTTTCTCATTTGCAGGCGACAGAATTTCACAGATTAATTACCTGAAAGAGAACAGCATTAATGCTAAGTGCTACCAAAAAAATTTCACTCCTCTATGCAGGGATCATTTGCTCTAATACATACATATAATATAAATATATGTATTATATATATATATGATACATATATGTTATGTGTGTGTATATATGTGTATATATGTGTGTACATATATATGTGTGTGTGTACATATATGTGTGTGTTTGTATATATATATATATATATATATATATATATATATATATATGCCTTTGAGAAAACATCATTCCTCAAGAAAACAAAAACTTTTTTTTTTTAAGGTGCCTAGAGATGGAAGTAAAGAAGACAAGTTTGTCTTTAAGACTCTTATTTGTAGCCCTTACTTCCCCCAATTCCCACAACAACCTCATGCTTGTTCCTGGCTTCCCAGGGACTCCTATGGCCAATTTGGGACTGCACTGGAATGCACTGCTTTTCCTTCACAGCCGTCAGACAGACAGACAGACACATACACACACACACACACACACACACACACACACACACAGATACACACACGCAACATGAAATCCTTTCCTAAAGTCCCTTTTTCTCAAAGTGGCATAAGTTTTCATAAAGGATCAGTCCCCAGGACCTTATCTTTAATAAAAACCCAAGTACCTCCTGGAAAGTGACATTAAAAGTGGGAATTTAACCTCTGAGTAGACCTTCCCTTCCACCCCGGATCTCATGAATACTTCATAGGCACACACTTTAGGGGGTTTGTGAATTTCCTAACATTGGCTCATAGAATCCAAGTTAATAAATAAAACCCCAAGCTTAGATGATGATTTCTATACCCATAAAATGCTAACAAGGGAAATAGTTTTCACTACTTTCACATTTAAAAAATCATAAAGATTATATAATGTGGTCAAACAAAACAGCCCTGTTCATTGTATTAAGTGTTGGTAAAAATCTTTCTTAGGTAACAAAGTATAAGATAATTGGTACCCAATATACCAGGATTGCAAATATTGTGTATAAGCTGTGACTTCTAACTGAAATTTACCTAACTGTTGTCACTTGGGTATTTTTTTAACCGTTTGTAAAAGTTTAGTATTAATCTCCTCTCTTGAAATTCGAGTAAGCGCATAGCTAGGAAATGAAACAAAATATAGCTAAAATGTATAATCCACATAATTAGTGGATTATTGATGGAAATAAAAGAATATATAATTAGAAATTAAGTAGTATCCAGGATTCAGAATAACAGAATATATATATCTTGTTTCATCTTTTATGTAGAAAAGAAAATGAAAATTGCTTTAAATATACTATGGAGATTTAGGGACTGCCAGTGTATATCCATGTGACCCGTTTTAGACTTCTTTATCAGAATTAAAAGATTAAGAGCCTTTATAAAATCTGCAGTTAAATAGGCACACTTTAAACAGACCTTGCCAAATAAGTCTAAAATTTGCTCAAGTTGTAACACTGGAACAGCGTGGTTTTCTCTTGTTTCTCTTTATCCTTTCAGTGGATCCATTCTCTTTGTGTTGTAGTCACTTTTCACAGCTCAGTGATTTCTCTGATACTGTCTTAAAGCACTGTTCTTCAAAGGGTCAAAATAAAACAGCATCCCAGAAACCCCAGAGGCAGCACACAGCCAACAGCCTCAAAGTCATGGTTGCAGAAGGCAATTATCAAAATAGAACGATGCTTTTATTTAATACAGTTTAGAATTCAGAATAGGCTGCTTTAATTTATGTATTTGTTTTTTGCCTCTTCTGAGTGTCTGCCTGTGTTCCTTTTTGTTTTTCCTTTCAGCAGCTCTTGCCAAGCAAATGTGGCAATACTGACAGTTGCCACTTTAAGCAGCCTTGCCATTCCTTCTGTTCCCCCTCCATGTGTCCCTCTAGTTGGGCCAACAATGAGGTGACTACAAGGAGGTACAACTGGCAGAGATTAGTAAATATCATTATAATGTTAAAAAATAATACACGCTTATATGTGTTAGATAGATACTTATATCAGAGCCCTGGAACTAGCATCTGCCGACACAGCCTTGCAAAATTCATACTTGCATTTGGTGAATTTGTACTTGATTTAAGATTAACTTCTAAAGGACAAGCACTGGGTATCATTTACTCTCCACATTGTATTAAAATATTTTGCATATAATTAAGCTGCATATGTCTTCAGCAGGAAATCTCTAGTCATTCTGGATAAAGCCCTGAGTTGCTTCATTATACTTTCCTCAATTTAGGAGCAGAACATTAAGGAAACATGCCTATTTGCATGCACTTAAAAATGGCAGAGATAGAGTGTCTTAATTAGTTTTAATCCTGAGGAGAATGGTAACTAGATGATGTGTGTTTATGCTGGGCTTAGCACAATAGAAAATGGGCTTAGACTGCAACAAGAGAACTTATGTTACCCCCATGGATCAATTTCCTGCTCCTGTGAGTTGCTCAAATGAGTTATTAAGCGACTAGATCTGCATCAATTTTTTAGAAGATTTACTTATTTATTTTTTAAAAGATTTATTTATTTTTGACTGCGCTGAGTCATCATTGCTGCCCGCGGGACTTCTCTTAAGTGCTGTTAGTGGGGCTACTCTTGGTTGAAGTGCCCCGGCTTCTCATTGCAGTGGCTTCTCTTCTTGGGGAGCACAGGCTCTAGGCTTGGACCTCAGCAGCTGCAGCGCAAGGACTCAGAAGTCGCGCTTCAAGGGCTCTTGAGCGCTGGCTGAGTTGCTGTGGCACAGGGGCTTAGTTGTTCCCAGGCATTTGGGATCTTCCACGACCAGGGATCGAACTCATTTCCCCTGCATTGGTAGGCTGATTCGTAACCACTGGATCACCAGGGAAGCCCTAGCTCTGTAGTTTATTTCAATAATTTTTTTTTAAAAGGTAGTGACCCTATTGGGAGAGACTAGCCAATTTCTTTCTTTTTTTAAATTTACTATCTTTTAAATAGTTTCTTTGCAGAAATGAGCTGCATTTAATATTCATATCTAGAGGCAGTTAGGTCACTTCTGTTTTAATTGATTGCTACTTGTGATAAAATAGTATTTTAATTTAGATTGTGGACTATTATTTTTTTAATTTCCTAGAAGAATAAATTTGGTGTGTTTATTAGCTTATGCTAACTCAAGGACTGGTTAATGTGTTTATCAAAAAGAATGACCTGTGTGGGTCCATAGTGGAAGAGAAATGAGTAGAAAACAGATTCTGAATCACCAGCAAGACTGAATACATGGGCCATCTTTTTTTTTTTTTTTTATGAGGCTGGCTTAACAGCATGGTAGTTTCAGGGTTTCCCTCTACTTTGATGTCATCTTAGCTTTTATAAAATATGTAGAAATATTCATTCTCATTTTTGTAAATATTGATTTAATACCTGCAAAGTATTCCATCACAAAGATATAATCTTTTCATTAACCACTACTCTGTTATTAGACACCACTTCCAATTGTTTCTTATTGTTAAATACCAATGTTGAAATGAACAGTTACTGGTAAATCCTTGTCTACACGTAATACTATATCTTTTGGAAATAACATTTTTAACTCCATCTTTGTTCCAAGATCTAAAATTGACACCCACCTTAAGATTAATGTCAAACCTACGTAAGGCTATAGAAAAGATATGTCATGTTAAAAATGTTGTTACTGAAAGTGGGGCCCAGCTGCTTGCTGTCCAAAAGCCGAGATTGGAGGGGCAAGATTGGTGGAAATTCTATTTTATTTCTGGTGCCAGCGATCAGGGGAGAGGGCAGACTCATGTCCAAAGGCCAACTCCCCACTGACAATCAGTGGGAAAGAGCTTTTAAATAGGGAGTTTCAGGGGTGTACGGGGAGAGGGCTACATGCAGAAACAGCACATCCAACTCTGACAGTTGTGTTGAAATTAGTCACATGGTGGTCTGACAGGCATCATCTTGATTGTCTTGAGTATAGTTAATCTTCAGTTCCAGAGTTAGTTCCCAAATCCTTGAGGCCTGTTCTTGGAATTGTGGCAGCTTATGTCATGGCTATGGCCGGGTCATCATGTAGTTAACTTCTTCTACCTGATTTCAGTCTCTACAAGACAGCTCACAGCATATGGTGTAGAATATTATCTATAGCCCTTGAAGAGAACCTAAGAACCTTGACTTGGTTTAATGACTAAACTATTATTATTTTGTCCTGTTAGGTGCTTTTCTTTGTTGGATACTTTCTTACTTCTCTGATTAAACTTATTATTTGGCTACAGTTTTTCCATAGACAGAAGACAGACTGAGGACATGGCAGGGAAGGACCGTAGTGTCCTGCTCCATTGCAATGTCATTGAGACTTTTATTTCTTGTTGTGTTGGCTTACATGGTTTTATCAGTTGTTCTCTCTCATAAGTATCACCATCTACATAGACTTCAGTTTCTTATCTTGGAGATATCTACTTCAAATGAATCAAAGCTAAATTTGAATAGACAAAACAATGTTGAAGATGATTGCACACCTTTAGAAAGGATTCTTTTAAAGCAGAGATTCACTAAAGAGTTCATTTTATCAGTACCAATCCAAATATGTTTAAAATATAAGTGAATTCACTAGATTTTAGGGCAGACACAACTTTCTGAAAATAAACCATTTGGACTCTAAAACAGTGAGGATTTTTAAAACTCTAGGTCCTTGAGGGCTGGTCATGGAGAACTGGTAGTTTTTAAATCCAGTTAATTGATTCTGATGATCAACCAGGTTGGAAAGCTATAGAACTAAGGGTGTCTTGTAGCATTCATCCTGTGATGCCTTTTAGATTTAGAAACGCATCAAACAAAAGGAAGGAGGCACAGAAGAGCCAGGAGACTCGATGGGTTCAGGCATCACAGCCTTTAAGCTCACCCTCCTTTACTTCTAAGAAATCCCACAGCACTCCGCCACATTCTCATCCCTGTTCTTTGCTAGACGGTTAAGCAAGGCTCTGAGGGGCTCTGGAGCCAGCAGATTGTGTAATTCTTATGGACTGTTTTGCTTCACTATAAGGAGAAAAAAAGATTGGTAGAATGTGGGAGTCAGTAACCCCCCCAAAAAAGTTTTTATATAAGGCAGCATTTACCATCCTACTGTTCTGAATTTATACACTAATATGTATTGTCTCTATCCACTTATAAAGAAAAAACAAAGAGCTTGCTATCCTATCTAAGAGAAAATTATTTGCCCTCTCCCTATCTCAAAAAAGAAAAGACAATCTCCTGGAGTATTTTTTGTTTTTTAACTCAACTTACTGTGAAGTACTGAATATAAGCAGTCCTGGGCACATATTGAAGGATGGAAAAAGCAGTGAGAGCAATCATGACATCTTATGTTCCATCAATCCCACAATTATATCAATTGATCTGGCTCCTCACTTTCTCTATCCTCATTCCATGAATATTTGTATGAAAGCTCCACACTCAGATAAAAATAAATATATCCAGTCCCTGCCATGATGAAGTTTTTTTCAGTCAATATTTTTTATTGACATACAGTTGATTTCCGACATTGTGTTAATTTCTGCTGTTTAGCAAAGTAATTCAGTTATGCACATAGACATACACATTCTTTTTTAATATTCTTTCCCATTATGGATTATCATAGGGTATTGAATATAGTTCCCTGTGCTATATATATAGAGTCAGACCTTGCTATTTTTCCATCCTATGTATAAAAGCTTACATCTGCTAACCCCAATGAAGCTTACTTTTTAATAAGGGAGAGTAGATAAGCAAGCCATCCAGCCTCAGCAGAACAGTTGTGGGGAAGGAGTGGTTCTATGATCCTCAGACATTGGGTAGTACAGGTAGGATACCACTCCTGAGAGCCCTGTCTGTGATTGAAATGAGAAGATGGGTGTGATATTAGAAACCAGAGAGGGGAAATGCTTTCTCAAGTCCAAATACTTTGGGGAGTGGAAGCAAGGATGAATACCCACATCAGGATAGAGAAAGATCTGGAAACAAAATTAGGTAGGTGTAGGGTAAGACTCCTGGTAGAAATTTTTCAAGAGAATAATCAGAGCTTTACCCTGGAACTTGAGTGAAATGACAGTATGGAAGCTTTTACAATGTAGCAAATGGACACCAGCTATGACTTTCTTAAGCAGAAGGTATCTTATTAAAAGTTATTAGAGCTCTCGGCTGGGAGGGGATTGGAGGACCTGCCTTAGAAAACAGAGAATCAAGAGAAGTTGATTGTGCATGCTATATGTCAGGGATGGGGGAAGTGAAAATTCGCTCTTCAGAGTTATTCCAGACTATTTTACCCATGTTTATGGTTAGTTGAAGTAGGAAAGAAAGCCATGGAATCCTGGCAGTTAAGTGCTCCCTCCAGAAAATGACATGTCATTTCCACCCACAACCCATTGGCCAAAATTAGTCATTTGTCTCCTTCCAACTGCAAAGAGAGGATATCCTCCCACAAGCAGAGAGAGAGAGGAAAGCCAGATGGAGAGGAGCTTCCGTTGCCTCTGTGTTGGGCAGGAGGCGAGGCCCAAGAAGTGGGAATGCCAGGAATCCTGTCTTGAGTGGTCTTGTCTGGGTGCCTCTGTTGGGATGGATGAAGACAACCTACACTGCAAACTCTGTCATTGTCTTTGGAGTCACGTGTCAGGGAGGAGATGTCCGATTGGCCTAACTGGGTTCTGGCTCTTCCCATCTTTCCTGGGTAGCTGGGCACATGATGGGCGGTGACAGTGGGTAAAAGTTAGATTCAAAGGGACTCGGGTTGCAGCAGCCCAGGGTATGAACATGAGGTATTTGTTAAACAGCAAAAATACCCACCTCAACTGAGAGGAACTGGGAGGCTTCTTTTCTCTGTGTTCACTGAATAAGTTATGGAGAATCTACTGTACACTCTTTTAAGAACCATGAATAGAGTAGTGAGCACAGTAGACAAAGTCTTCCCTCTTACTCAGCTGCTGACGGTTTTAATGGTCAGATCATTGTGGCTGATGGATTGTTTGGTAGTGTGTGAAGAGAATATTCTAGAATTGTAAGGATAGGAAAAGATGATATGGTCTAGGCAGCCAAAGTGAGGCCTCTCGAAAAAAGAAATGGTTTTGGAAAGCTTAAGAGTCTTTGTGTTCCTCATTCTGAAAGATTCCAAACTGATGCTGACCAGCTGTTTATTTCAAATGTTAAGAATGTTGATGTTATATTTATATACATTTATAATAATATATAACTATAATATTTATCATATGTGAGGGGGGAGACAGAACAACCTTTGCTTCGGTTCCTCACAGCTCAAAAGTTCACTGAATTAGTGAGGGCCCAATAAACTAAAGTTGTCCTTGGGCAGCAAAGACCTGGCATGACAGAACTTTAGCAGCATTATCATCAGGAAGGAAACATTTCATCTTGGCCACAGAGGACTCTGTAGGTTACCTTTAGTAGAACCCTACACTGGGGAGCTAGATGAGCACTTTGTGACCACACTTAGGAGGCCTGACCACCACATCTGCTCACTCACCACCTGTATTTTGTTTTCTGTTCTAGCCCAAATTTGCCTGTCCTTTTTCCTAAGACCCTGCTGCTGCCAAGTCACTTCAGTCGTGTCCGACTCTGTGCGACCCCACAGACGGCAGCCCACCAGGCTCCGCCGTCCCTGGGATTCTCCAGGCAAGAACACTGGAGTGGGTTGCCATTTCCTTCTCCAATGCATGAAAGGGAAAAGTGAAAGTGAAGCCACTCAGTCGTGTCCGACTCTTAGCGACCCCATGGACTGCAGCCTACCAGGCTCCTCCGTCCATGGGATTTTCCAGGCAGGAGTACTGGAGTGGGGTGCCATTGCCTTCTCCCCTAAGACCCTGCTCCCGACATAAACACTAGGTCTTTCTGTGCTTACCCACTGTGGGTCATCACTCCAGCATTTCTCTCTTCCTGTTACATTTTTACAGTTTTTTAAATTGGAGTACAGTTGTTTTACAATATTGTGTTTCTGCTCATAACAAAGTGAATCAGCTATATGTATACATATATCCCTTTCCTCTTGGGCCTCCCTCCCCCACAGCCTCCTCATCTAGGTCATTATAGAGCACTGAGTTGAGTTCCCTGTGCTATACAAATCTTTTATTTTAATTTATTTATTTTAATTGGAGGCTATACAAATCTATAGACAATAAATGCTGGAGAAGGTATGGAGAAAAGGGAACCCTCTTGCACTATTGGTGGGGATGAAAGTTGGTACAGCCACTATGGAAAACAGTATGAAGTTTACTTAAAAACTAAAAATAGTTACCATATGACCCAGCAATTCCACTACTAGGCATATACCCTAAGAAAACCTTAATTCAAAAAGACTCATGCACCCCAGTGTTCATTGCAGCACTGTTTACAACAGCCAGGACATGGAAGCAACGTAGATATCTATTGACAAAGGAATGAATAAAGAAGAAGTGGTATGTGTGTGTGTGTGTGTGTGTGTGTGTGTATGAAGTGAAGTGAAAGTTGCTCAGTTGTGTCCACCTCTTTGCAACCCCATGGACTGTAGCCTGCCAGGCCCCTCTGTCCATGGAATTCTCCAGGCCAGAATACTGAAGTGAGCCAATTCCTTCTCCAGAGGATCTTCCCAACCCAGGGGTCGAACCCAGGTCTCCCACATTGCAGGTATCTGACCCACCAGGGAAGCCCAAGAATACTGGAGTGGGTAGCCTATCCCTTCTCCAGCAGATCTTCCCAATCTAAGATCAATTATTAAACACACACACACACACACACACACACACATATATACATGTGTATGTATGTGTGTATAATGGGATATTACTCAACCATTAAAAGGAACAAGATTGGGTCTTTCTATTACATTTTTCTCTCTTTTGTGGGCAGTTCCCATTATCATTCTCATTTGTCATGTCTTCTTTCATTAAAAACAACAACAACATCTCTTTCTTCTATCTGCCGCTCACTCATTCTCTTGGCTGGTCCTTTCTCGTCTTTCCAACTTCTAAATGTTGGCAGACCCCCAATTTCAGCCTTTCAATGACTGTCCTTTTCCATTTTCCCTTCTTCCCTGATCACCTCATCCAGTTTAATGGCTTTAAAAACCCGCCAATATGTTGATAACTCCCAAATTTCTATTTCCACTCATTCGTCTCTCTCAGTCCAGGCATGTATATCCAACAGCCTACTCACAATCTCCATTTGCACATTGGGATAGACAGTGTTACTGCCCCATCCGTATTCTCTCAGAAACAACAATTTTCATGAATTTGAGCCAAATTCCCAAATACAGACACCAGACTGTCTGCTAGAGCCCACACACCCGTGTATGGTGCTAGGTTAACTCTCTCTAGGAGTGTCCTTTGACCAATGGCTAGTGGGAGTTGATGGGTAGATAAATGTCCCAGTTCCCTCACCTTTTGGGGCCCCTGTGCCCTTGAAGAGAGGTGGGTTCTGATTTATGTTCTGTTTCCCAGAGAGATTGAGCCCCATTTACCCATCGTGCCAAGTGGCTTGGTAAGATACTCTGTATGGAGTCTTTCCTATACCTGTCTCATCCCTCCAGTCCTCTTGAGTGTTTCCTGGGATTCTCTTCCAAAGAAACTCGTTGTACTCAGATGCTTGTCTCAGGGCCTGCTTGTGGAGAAACCCGTACTTAGACAGATGGCAAATGAGCATCCCAGCTCTTAACACGAAACGAACCCCGCAAAACTAACCTTCACTTGAAACTTGCCCTTCCAAGGTCTTGCCTGTGTCTGTGAATGAGTAATTCTTCAAGTTACTGGTCAAATACCTTGACACTTGTTTGTTTCTCACACTTCATACCTGATTAGCAGGCTCCACCTTCAAAATTCAAACACTTGCTTTTCTCCATAGAATTTCATGCTCTGGCATAGTGTAAATATTCAGCATTTAAAGGTTGTCTCCAGACAATTAAATGTAATTCTGTGAGGAAAAAAATGTTCATGTGTTTTGTTTGCTGTTTTATCTTTAGTGGCCAGAGGAGAATCTGGAACACAATAAACCCTCAAATATTTGCTGAATGTGTTGCATGGATGTGGAAAAAAAAAACTGATTAATGAGGATTAATGCTTTGGGGATGAAAGAGTAAAAAGATGCTACTTAGAATGCCTAAAGATGATAAATGCAGCTTTTCCTCAAACAAACTACTGTTTGTTACTGAAATGTTGTACAGTTAGAAAAAAATCCTCTGAGGATTACCTTATAGGGTCTGTCCACAGTAAGATGCTATGTTATGAAGATGGTGAGATCAAATGACTAATGAATCCTTTTTTATAATGAAGCCTGCTTCCTCCCACCTTTACCCCCAAAAGTTTACATGTTCAGCATTTCAGGAACACACCTATTCATGTAGGTATTTTGAGAAAAAACTTGCATTTGCTGGGATCACTTTGAATAAGTGAATTACTCCTATGATCAGTAAATGAACTGGCATCATGACCCTTCTGATGAACAAAAGGCAACCATGGAGGCAGGGTTGCCTCGGGGATAAGGCCCTGGGCTCTGAAGTCGGCCTGCTGATTTCAGCCCCAGCTTTGTGGCTCACTAGTGACGTGCACATGGGCAAGGTTGTGTGACCTCTTCAGCCTCAGTGTCTGCCCTTGCAAAATGGGACTAATAATAGTGCCTTGTTAATGAGACTGTTGTGAGGATTAAGTGAGCTAATGCATGCAGTATTCAGAGCAGAGTATCTGGTACAGAGTAAGCCCTGAATAAATGTAAAACACCCTTCTCTGATTGGTTTCTATATTTACCTGTCATATGTCCCAGACAACACTGTAAATTCTATGACATAAGCTGAGCTTTCTCATAACATCATTATTCTGTTTGTATAATGCTTTCCACAATTTTAAATACTTTGTACATTTCATGTTCAAAATAGCACCTCTGTAATCAGAAGGATATGTGTAATTATCTTGATTTTTACCAAAGAGTCACCAAGCTTCCCTATAGTAGTATTTTCATCAAGACTGGGGACATGGCGAAGGAGCTTTCTGGAGGATTTCGCCACCCTACATTTAGCCAGTAGAGATTTGGACTCACCGCCACACAAAGCCAATCGAATGGGGAGAGAAAAGGGGAAGGGTTGTGTCCCTCAGGTTAAGTCCACCCTGTTGAGTGGTGTTTCACAGTTTTGTGAAATAAGCAATAATAAACCTTTGCTTTGCATGCTCATGGCCCCCTCCCGCACAGATAATAAAGGCCACCTCGACAGGTTTTGCCACATCCTGCCTGTTCCCTTCAGATCTTGGTCACCACTGACACTCACCAGTGTACACAAAGCAGCCTTCAGAGGAGCTGGTACTTTGAATACAAGCCCAGAAAGGGCTGGAGTAGGAGCCTCCGTTCTTTATCCAGACGTGTGTTTCCCCGCATAAATGTACTCCAGGTGGCCAAAACGTGCCGCAGAGTCGTTCCAGGCCCCTCTGAAGAGACGACTGTAGGTGGTAGTGGGCCACTGCCACAAAGGCAGGTATGGAGCCTGGTTCCTTGGTGACTCCAGATAAGAAAGTGCCCAGAACCGTGGAGGAAATCGCTTCAGGCATTTAAGGAAAGAGCCTTGCTTAGGAAGGTGTCATGGGTGTGAAGAGAAAGCCTTGAAGGCCAAGGGGAAATGATGTCCATTTCCTCCAGAAATTCCTCTGGAGCAACAGTTTGAGAAATGCCAATCCAGGGTTGGGGAGAAATCTGAAGTAAATGAGGAGGAGAATTCAGAAGAGTATTTAGGTTGTGAATAATCATCAGCTGGTTGAATGAATAGGCATAGCTGATGGATGAGATATAGTTAGAACTCTCAAGCTACTCAATATACTATATGTATATTATATATATGTATATATAATATATACACACACACATAAGCTATAGTTAGAACTCCAAGCTATTCAATGTACTATATATATATAATAGATATAAGTATATACATATATATTATGTATATATAAATATATATATATTTAGCAAGCTGGAGGCTTACCCAAAATATATCTAAAATATATTAAAATGCATATTAACGTATAGAATAGAAAACATGCTTCATTATAATAAATTCTACAGTGCCATCCAGTTGTTTTCACCCAATTTGGCATTTTTGTGTTGTGTTGTTTTCCTTTCCAGTGATGGGAGGCCATGTTAACATGCAGATGTTAGACATTAAAAGACCTGGTTCTAGCATATTCTAGTCTACCCAGGTTCTGTCCAGCCACCTGATTTAGAGAAAGGTTATTTAACTGAGCATTGGTCTCCTGGTCTTTTTCAGGAGAATTTCAGTGCCTGGACAGAGTACCTGGTATCTCAGGTACTAGTGATGGTCAAGTGAAATAACACATGCAGCACAACCTTGGAAACCACATACACCCTTTTGCAAATGCATAATTATAACCATCTTTGTTTAGTGATTTTAAAGACTGGTAATATTTTGGAGGAGGCAATTATCATTTGTATTAAGAACACCAGTTCACCGCTCCTCCTCAGTGAATGGGCAAGAGTGGGAGCCTTGATTAACCAAAGCTCCGGGAGGCTGCTTTGCTGATGAATGAAGTGTTCTTCAGAACTTGGTGCATTAAATGGCTGTGTACTCTGGATCACGCTGATCTTTAATGCTACAGGCACTTGTAATTGTCAGTGTTTCTTAGGCTGAGGAAAGTTCTCTTCCATAAATTATCATGGTATTTTGTAATTTTCTAAACCAGATATTTAAGTCCAGATCACTATTAGCATTAAGAGATAGTGTTTTGAAAGGGAGGAGGGCAGAAAGAGGGCAACATTTTCTTTTTCCTGGCATTCTGGACTGTGGTTCTCAGTTTTTTGACTTCACCCTTCCCAATGCCCATATGCACAAACACAAAAGGAGAATTTGCATCCTGTTTTCCAGTTTCCTCACCAAAGCCCATGAAGTTGGGACTTCCTAGTCTGGTATATTACCAGAGAGTTTCTCTTTAAGCCAATTTGTATATTGTGGTAAAGCATGTGCAGCAATTCAGAGCTGTGTTGGCTCAGGGTTTTGAGAGAAAGTTGATCCCATTATCTGTTGTCATTGATTTGAGAGTCTGATGTTAGAAATTCACATTTTATGGTGTCAAGAGTATAATGCAATGTAAATTGTAAAGAAAGATAGTTTAGAAAAATATTTATAAAATTGAATGTTTAGTAGATAATTGTAATAGTAGGATTTAAAAATGAAAAATATGTTCACATCTTCCAAGATAAATTATTTGTATAAACTTCATGTGGTAAAGGGTATTTCTTTAAAGCTTTGGTGTTGGTTTTAGTACCTCATGACTATGTGAAAATTCATGAACTGATATTTGCAGCCATGACAATAGCTCATTATATAACTGATGATGTTATTTCAGGTAACCTTTCTGACCTTAGCTTACTCATTTATCAGATAGGGATAAATAATACCCACTTTATAGAGATGCTGTATTAAGTCAAACTTCATTTAATCAATGAATAGCTTTTTGTGTAGACAAATTAAAATGTAAGTTACATAATACGGTAGAAGGTGGAAGGTGCTATGGAAAAAAGTAAACAGGCTAAGAAGGATGGGAAATGCTGACATGGAAGTGGTTAAAGAAAGTCTGGGCAGGACTTTGAGTATGCAGAGTACTCAGTACATATGGTTTCGATGAAGGTTGGCAAGCACATGGTGTATAAAATGTGCCCCTGTCATGTGCAAATCCATATAGTATGTGGAGATGGAGGAATGGACAAGCTGCCTCTACATATAGGTAAGTATGAGGCAGGACTCTGTATAGGTTTGTGGTTTTTCCATATTTGGTTTCGATTCTATTTTTATGTAGAATTTTTGTTAAGGTATATTTCACATACAGCGTTATATTAGTTTCATGTGTACAATATGAGTTGATATTTCTATATATTGCAAAATGAGCCCCATAATCGGTTTCAGTTCAGTCGTGTCCAACTCTTTGCAACCCCATGGACTGCAGCACGCCAGGCCTCCCTGTCCGTCACCAACTGCCAGAGTCTGCCCAAACCCATGTCCACTGAGTCTGTGATGCCATCCAACCATCTCATCCTCTGTCGTCCCCTTCTCCTCCTGCCCTCAATTTTTCCCAGCATCAGGGTCTTTTCAAATGAGTCAGCTCTTCACATCAGGTGGCAAAAGTATTGGAGTTTCAGCTTCAATGAACACCCAGGACTGATCTGCTTTAGGATGGACTGGTTGTATCTCCTTGCTGTCCAAAGGACTCTCAAGAGTCTTCTCCAACACCACAGTTCAAAACCATCAATTTTTCGGTGCTCGGCGTTCTTTACAGTCAAACTCTCACATCCGTACATGACTACTGGGAAAACCATAGCCTTGACTAGATGGACCTCTGTGGACAAAGTAATGTCTCTGCTTTTTAATACGCTATCTAGGTTGGTCATAACTTTCCTTTCAAGGAGTAAGCATCTTTTAATTTCATGGCTGCAATCACCATCTGCAGTGATTTTAGAGCCCCCCAAAATAAAGTCAGCCACTGTTTCCCCATCTATTTGCCATGAAGTGATGGGACCGGATGCCATGATCTTAGTTTTCTGAATGTTGAGCTTTCAGCCAACTTTTTCACTCTCCTCTTTCACTTTCATCAAGAGGCTCTTTAGTTCTTCTTCACTTTCTGCCATAAGGGTGGTGTCATCTGCATATCTGCTGTTATTGATGTTTCTCCCAGCAATCTTGATTCCAGCTTGTGCTTCCTCCAGGCCAGCATTTCTCATGATGCATATAAGTTAAATAAGCAGGATAATTAGTTTAGTTAACATCCATCACCATATATAGTTGCAAAACTTGTTTTCTCTTGAGACGAGAGCTTTTCAGATCTACCCTCTTAGCTGCTTTCAAGTGTACAGCAGAATATTAGTAACTGTAGTCACCATGCTGTACATTACATCCCCAGGATTTATTTATTTTATAACTAGAAGTCGGTGTCTTTTAACTCCTTCACCCATTTTGCCCACCCACACCCCCATCCTCTGGTAACTACCAGTCTCTTCTTACCTGTGAGCTTGGGGTTGGTTGGTTTGTTTTAGATTCCACATAAAAGTGAGATCATGGTACTATGTTGTTTTTAATAGGGCAATTTTGGAAACATTTCCTCTTCCTTCTCATACACTTTAATAAGGTAATTACAACTAGTGTTTTTGGATGCCTACTGAACATATGTTAAATAACCTCCTTGTATATGTTACATATATCTGCATACATTAACTCACATATTCCTTGTAGAAGCCCTATGAAGTAAAAGTATTATCATCTTCACTTTAAAAAGAGGAAAACTGAAACATAAAAGGCAGAGTAATTTGCTCAAGATTAAGAGCAAGGGAGGGGCGGAGCATATTTGCTAGTCGGCCCGTGAACTTACACACTGAACCGTAACACTCACTGCTGCTGTTTCTGTGAAGGCATCCAGTTTGCTAAGGAATCATAAGCTCACTGAGGTTTTCTTGGCCTGTTTCTTGCCCTGACAGTTAATCGTTTTCACAGGGTCAAGTACCAGGCTGCCTCAGAACCCACCTTGATGGCAGCTTGGAAGAATCCACAGGCTGATAAGCATCTCCTCATGGCTCACCATGTAGATAGAGAATTCCTCGGGGAATTCTCTAGTCTTGCCTGACTGTCATGGAAACTGTGGCGTGGGAACCTTGGTTTCAGCAGTCTTCTGATGCTCAGGGATCCCTGAGTCTCTGGAATTCCTATGCTGTGCTAACTTGAGCACATTAGTGAATCAAAATCTTTTCTTTAACATTTCCATCAGAAATGGAATTGGCCCTTGTTCAACACATAGTTTGAAAGCGGGGGAGACTTCATACACTTCTGAAATACAACATTGGACAATTCTGAATTATCTTTTAGTTCATTGTGTCCTTTGGTAGAATCATGCTGGAACACCTAAAATAAATTTTTAACATGCTAGTTAGGGTGAGAATGGTGATAAACAGGGCCAGCTCACTCTTCACTCAGTAAAACTACCAAGGATTACTGGGATTAGAAGGGGGAGGGGGAACAACACTGTATTTTTATTTTAGAACCTTCTGAAATCCCATAGAAGAAGTTGAAGCAAGTGAAACTAAATCTTCAAATTAAATTGTACCAAATATTCTCTCCACAGTTACAGGTGGATAAATTAGACAACTTCCTAGGTCATTTCCATTTTAAATATCAGTATTTTTACAAATGAATCACTTCTAGCAGTGATTTTGACAGAAATGACAGTGATTCTGAAAGGTGTTTTTACTTTTTGATCAATACTTGTTTGAATTATTGCAATTTTAATCGACTCCAACTGGGGCTCAGTGCCAGAATGCTTGGGCTCTTGGATGAGTCCCTGAATTTACTGGGTCAAGCAAGCAATCTGCTTGTATATTTCATTTGCACTTTGTAGTGAAATTTTATAGATTTTAAAACACAGTAATAAAATGAACCTATCTACAAAACAGAAATAGAGTGACAGGCATCTCCATCTCCATCTTTTTGACATGGCCCTCATACCTGGAACACAGGTGTTTTTCTTTCAGATCTGTCCTTCCTCATATATTTCTAATTTTTAAATTATTTGCCAACATAAAAAAAAAAAGAGTTTCACTGAAAAACATGGAGGTTTACAGCCTTTCTGGAAATTTCAGAAGACACACCTAACAGGCTGAACCAGGGGGGCCTGCCCCATCCAGGTGCCGCTGGGCCTTCTGTCAGCACACCCTGCACTCCTGCATAAAATATTACTCCTCCAAGGAAAGCGAGGCTCATATGTTCAGTCCTGATTGTGCTTTTACAATTTCATATTCATAGGGCTGTTCACAGAAATATGCATATCCCTTTTCCGGTGAGTCGTGTATTACTCATAAGACATATATTCCCAAGACTGTGTCCTCATTTACATTTCTTGCCTGACCCAGACCTGCCCCTATTTACATAACACGCTTGAAAAATTTTTATTTTGAAGAGTTAATTTGGTTAACTCCTGATATGTGTGGTTAGTGCTCGTATTCTCTCCAATATAACACAGTAATAAAGAGATATTTCATAATTTACTTATAGAATGAGTAACAGTGAATTCTTTTGGTATTATGATCATTAATAGGCAGATGAATGTACAGTGCTTATTGCAGGGTCTGAAATATATCATAAATGTTCAATTGATATCACTACATGTAAAATGTAATAGCATTACATTTTTCTGTCTATGTTGATCACATTAACTGTGTATCGTCTGATGAAAGCTATATAATTTAATTTTTATTTTTTATTGTAATTATATACTATATATATTTATATGTAAAATATACATATTTATATTTACATTAAATATGTATATTATACTATATATATTTAAAATGTATATATATATATATGAAAGTGAAAGTGTTAGTCGTTCAGTTGTGTCTGACTCTTTGTGACTCCATGGACTATAGCCTGTCAGGCTCCTCTGTCCGTGGAATTGTCCAGGCAAGAATACTGGAGTGGGTTGCCATTCCCTTCTCCAGGGGATGTTCCCAACCCAGGGATCAAACCTGGGTCTCCTGCATTGCAGGCAGATTCTTTACCATATATATACAGACATACACACACATATATATTCTTTTTCGGATTCTTTCCCATTATGAAAGTGAAAGTCGCTCAGTAGTGTCTGTCCGACTCTTTGCGACCCCATGGACTATACAGACCTTGGAATTCTCCAGGCCAGAATACTGGAATGGGTAGCTGTTCCCTTCTCCAGGGGATCTTCCCAACCCAGGGATTGAACCCAGGTCTCCCGCATTGCAGGCAGACTCTTTACCAGCTGAGCCACACTTCCATTATAGGTTATTATAAGAGACTGAATATAGTTCTTCTGTGCTATACAGTAGGTTGTTGTTGGTTGTCTATTTTCATATATAGTAGTGTGTATCTGTAAATTCCAAATGTACCCCTTTTCCGAATTTCCATTTGGTAACTGTAAATTTGTTTTCTGTGAGTCTATTTCTGTCTTGTAAATAAGTTCATTTGTATCATTTTTTTAGATTCCATACATAACTGATACTGTATGATATTTGTCTTTGTCTGATTTATTTCACTCAGTATAATAATCTCTAGGTCCATCCTTGTTGTTGCAAATGGTATTATTTCATTATTTTTATGGCTGAATAATATTCCATTATATGTATACCACATTGTCTTTATCCATTCGTCTGTCAATGAATATTTAGGTTGATTTTATATCTTGGTTATTGTAAATAATGCTGCTGTGAGCATTGGGGTGCTTGGATCTTTTCAGATTATGGTTTTCTCTGGATGTATGTCCATGATTGAGATTGCTGGATCATATGGTAACTCTATTTTTAGTTTTTTTAAGGAGCTCTGTATTCTTCTCCATAGCGGCTATATGAATTTACATTCCTACCAACAGTGTAGGAGGATTCTCTTTTCTCCTCACCCTCTCCAGGATTTATTATTTGTAGACTTTTTGATGATGGCCATTCTGACTGGTGTGAGGTGATACCTCATTGTTTTGATTTACATTTCTCTAATAATTAGTGATGTTGAGCTTTGTTTCATGTGCCTGATTGCTATCTGTATGCCTTCTTTGGAGAATTATCTATTTAGGTCTTCTGCCTATTTTTTGATTGGGTTGTTTATTTGTTTGACATTGAGTTATATGAGCTGTTTATATATTTTGGAAATTTATTCTTTGTTGCATAATATGCAAATATCTTCTCCCATTCTGTAGGTCGTCTTTTTGTTTTGTTTATGATTTCCTTTGCTGCACAGAAGTTTTTAAGTTTAATTAGCTCCCATTTGTTTATTTTTGTTTTTGTTTGCAAACGTATATTCTTACCTCCTTTGCCATAAATTGAGCATTAGTGCATGTATTAATTTTGGGGCTTTCTACCCTGTTCTGTTGATCTATGTGACTGTTTTTGTGCCAGTACCACACTGTTTTCAGAATGGAAGTAAATATCGAAACATCTGTGGTCAATAATCTTTGGGTAACAAAAGGTGAATTAATAAATCTCTGGCCAAAATGTATCAAAAATATTGATTCTTTCAATTCAAGAACATGGCATATCTTTCCATCTGTTTGTGTCATCTTCAATTTATTTAATCACTGTATTATATAGTTTTTGGAATATAGGTATTTTTGCTTCCTCAAGTAGCTGTATTCCTAGGTATTTTATTCTTTTTACTGAGATGACAAGTGGGATTGTTTTCTTAATTTCTTGCTGATGTTTCATTTTAGTATATAGAAATACTACAGATTTCTGTGTATTGATTTTGTATCCTGAAAGTTTACCAGATTCATTCACGAAGTCTACTAATTTTCTGGTGATGTCTTTAGGATTTTCTGTGTATAGCATCATGTCACCTGCAAACAGTGACAGTTTTACTTCTTCCTTTCCAATTTGAGTTCCTTTTGTTTTTCTTCTTTGATTGCTGTGGCTAAGGCATCCAAAACTATGTTAAATAAAAGTGGTAAGAGTGGACATCCTTGTCTTGTCCCTAATCTTAGAGGAGATTTTCAGCTTTTCACCATTGAGTGTGATGTTAGCCATGGGTTTGTCGTAAATGCCTTTTACTGTGTTAAGGTAGGTCCCTTCTTTGCTCGTTTTCTGGAAAGATTTTTATATTAATAATAAATGGATATTGAATTTTATCAAAAGCTTTTTTCTGTATCTATTGATATGATCATATGGTTTTTATTCTTCATTTTACTAATATAGTGTATCACACTGACAGATTTGCAGATTTTAAAAAATCCTTCTATCCCTGGAATAAATTCCACTTGATTATGGTGTATGATCCTTTTAATATATTGTTGGATTCAGTTGTCTAGCATTTTGTTAAAGAATTTTTGCATCTGTGTTCATCAGTGATATCATTTGATGCAAGCTATGTAATTTAAAAATTTTGACTTTTTAACTTAATTCTCTCAAAGTATCCTTCTTATCAAAATATTCACTGAAGTATTCAAGCACTTAAACATTATTTACTGACTACTAGGCACTGTTCTAGATTTGAAGAATACTATATTAACCATTAGACAGTCTCTTGCCCTGAGGCAAGAGAGACTTACACTTAGGCAGGGAGATAGCCAATAAAGTTTTATTTATAAATATATATTCATATATAGACAAGAGCAATAAGAAAAGTAAAATAGAGTCAGGAGCTGGAGTAATGACTGGAGAGGACTGGAGATGCAATTTTTTAGCTAAAATGTTTAGCACAGACATCTCTGACAAGGTAACATCTGAGATGCTGTGATCAAAATGAGTGATTTGCTTCATACAGTGTCATCTGCTGAACTATTTATTCTTTGGTTCATTTGAAACTTCTTATAGAACCATTTCTGTAAATGTGAAAAATGTCATGATAGCTGAGTTTAAAGATCGTGATTTGAAACCAGAGGGAGGAATATTTTATGAAGGTGCTGAGTTGCAGGGAAAGAGCTAAGGTCAAAGGAAAACCAGCTGAAGATTCAAGAAAATCAAGTGAGTGATGGTTAAAGAAGTTCAGGAGGAAAAGAATGGCCCCAGAGGACAGGTGGAGAGATAAGCATTGGGCAACAGAAGAAAACTTATATATCCCAGCTTACCCTTTCCTGCAGTAAAGATAACTAATGATAGAGTAAAGTCAGCACTTTTCCCTACTCTCTGCAAAGGACATTATCCTCCTGAGTCAAGTGAAGCTCATTTTTTCAATGTTGACTCCATTTTAGGGTATTATATTCATACAGTTGTTAAAAGAAATGTGCTTATTCCCTTTCCCATGACTCATATATTACTCAAAAGTCGCTGGCTTCCGTTAACTTTGGAACCCCAAAATCTCTGGTGGATATTTCTCCAATGTGTGTTGAGTCTAACAAAACCACAGCTCCTGTCTTCCTCCCAGCACTGTGGTAAGTGCCATTTCCAAACTGGGCATGCTCAGTTCAGGACTCAGGTATGGTGCTGAGTGAAAGAGGTGAAAAGGGGAGTGGAACACTTTCCCTGGAGATCAGCTGCTACCAAATCTGGTGTTCCCAGCAAGAGCTCGGCCATGTGTGTTCTGTACCCTGGGGAAGATCCAGCTGCCTTTAGTTGGGCCTTGTGATGGCTCTCAACCCCTGAGCTGCATAATCCGCTGTCTACCAAGGCCAGGCCAAAGCCCTGGAGCAAACTGCAGAGCCAACCACAGCTAAAGGTCACAGTTTTGGCTCAACTACGATTAGTTTTTGCCAAATGGATGGAAATGGAGGGCTGGTTTTTTCAAAGCATCTGATTTATTAAGAAGAGGCAGATATCTGTCTTTTTTATGAGAACTGTCTTTAATTTTGAATGTTGGCAATAAAGTAGAAGATTTTTTAAAATATTAAGACCTTAATGAGGATCTTCATGAAGGAAAATGTGGAACCCACTAACAAGCAATCCAGTGACTTTGGACAAGTCATTTATCCTGTAAGGGTTTCTTATGGGGAAAACTGGATCCCATTGTCTATGAGGCTTCTTCTATGTGTAAGATTAAGTGTTTGCCATTTGAAGACCATGACTGAATAGCTGCAACATGACAAGGTCAGGAGATAATGGGGACTGTGCCCACCTTGCCTGTACAGGCTCCCTTTATTGCAGGAACAGAGCATCCAACACTCCTGCCTCTCTGGACCATTAGTAATATATGGGTAGATAGATGCTTCCAACATTTAACAGACATGGAGGCCTTGCTCTGTGCCAAGCTGCATGCCAGGCACCATCTTTTATGTGGATAAAGAGATTTATTCTTTCCAACTCTGAAATTCAGGGCACCCAGCCCAATGCTGGGCTCAGAATAAGGGCTCAGTAGTTGCTGCCCTCCATCTTCTGCTTCCCTGAGGCTGTCTCCATGGAGCATACTTTCAGAACTCACTCTGCTCAACCTTTCCCCTCAGCCTAGCATCTGCTTATCTTCCTTTAGCTGTTGTAATTGCCCTCAAGAGATAACTCAAGCCCATCCTTTTTCATTCCTTCCCACAACCTCTGAACTCTGGTTGTTCTCCTTCTTTTACAAGTATTTATTGAGCATCTACTATATTCCTGGTCTTGTTCTATCAGTGAACAAGACAGACAGAGCCCTGCTTTCATAAATTAAAATTCTTTGGGGGTTGGGTGGAAAGGAAGGAATAAACGATGAACTAATGAAAAATTTATCAAATAGTGCTACATAGAAAATAATGGTGTCATGTTAGTTCTCTTAAGCCAACTTTGCTTAAAGATTTACTTATTATTTATGGCTGTGTGGAGTCCTTGTTGCAGTACACGGGCTCTTCCTAGTTGCTGTGAGCAGGGGCTGCTCTCCAGTCGCTGTGTGCAGGCTTCTCATTGCAGTGACTTCTGTTGCAGAGCCTGGACTCTAGGGTGCACAGGCTCAGTAGTTGCAGCACACAATCTTAGCTGCCTCAGGGCATGTGGACTCTTAGTTTCTGGACCAGGGATCGAACCCATGTCCCCTGCATTGGCAGGTCAATTCATAACCACTGGCCCACCAGAGAAGTCCCAGGCCCACTTTAAATTAAGTGGCCAGAGAAGACTCATCTGAGGAAATGCTGTTTATTCTTTGGCCTCATTGGTAAGAAGGCACCAGCAGCCCTGGAAGAACTAGGGGAAGGGAGCATTCTAGGCACATGCATGCATGCTAAGTCGCTTCAGTTCTGTCCAGCTCTTTGTGACCCTATGGACTGTAGCCTGCCAGGCTCCTCTGTCCATGGGACTCTCTAGACAAGAATACTGGAGTGGGTTGCAATGCCCTCCTCCAGGGTCTCTTCCTGACCCAAGGATTAAACCTGTATCTCTTATGTCTCCTGCATTAACAGGCAGATTCTTTACCACTAGCGCCTCCCAGGAAGCCCAGAAAAGAGTAAATGCAAAGGCCCTGGGGCAGGAATAAAATTATTGTTTGGAAGGTTGTTAAAGAAGCCTGTGTGGCCTTAGCATAAATTCAGGGTGGGGGACAGGGTGTAGAGGTAATAAGTGATATCAGAGAATTTGTTTATGTATAGATGCTTTTAAAGTTACTTTATGCAAATAAATTCTCTTTTTCCTCAGAACATCATCTCCTTGAGGAAGAGAGGACTAAATCTGTCTTTTTTGATCATCTGTAGTACCCAGTTGCTTAGTTAATATTTAGTTAATGGACTAAGTATGAAGAACTTATTCTTCAGTGTGGCAAAGGAGAATTACGGTTCATTGCAGTTAGATTTGGAAATATTCAGTATGGGGTGCATCTCATAGCCTAGGAAGTTTGAAGGGGGACACCCTTGTCCAGCAGCTGTTTCAGCTGTACCCAAAAGAAGACACATGATCCTCCTTTCTTACTGGTTCATCCATGTGCTGTTTTGGCTGCATGTTGCTTTGGAGCCAGTAGCCAACAGACCTCCATCTGGTTTAGAAGATGAAGTGGGGAACTTTCCACAAGTCTTTGTCATTGAACAACCACCACCACAAGATGGCCTTTCCCCACCAAGTCTGGCACTCTGATGAAAGGAGGAGGTCTTTTGCTTTCTCTGATAACTGGCTGCTGCTTCCCAGCCCCCTTTCATGCCCTGCTGCCTGAGAGAGATTAAAGATGGTTGGAATGTGGGCTGGAGTCATTAAGTGTTCTCACCCTTTAGAACACAACACGTGACAGACGCTGGTCCTTTCTGCCCAGCAGCGGGCCAACATGTGACTTGTTCCACTTGACCTTTTCAGTTCCAGTTTTGAGGAAAAGGACCTTGCACATAGGAATGATGTGTGAAGATATTTAGTATTGAGTTCTCCCCCTTGGTGGTGAATTTCTGGGGAAAATGTGCTTTCAGTAAAAAGGAAATCACTTTCACAATTTTATCATTTTTACACATTTTTCATTCTATCATTTTCTACACATTTCTACACATTCTAGACATTGGGAGTTGTTTATGTTAGAATCTGGGGCTCATTTGGATAGAAGTCAGAGTGTGGGTCTATCTCAGGAGGGCATCAGGACTACTGAGTCCAGACTTGCTTCATAATATGTCACAATGATTTATTAAATTCTTATGGCTCCTAAACTTTGTTGTTAAATGCATTTTTACTTCCTCCTATTAAAGCACTGTTTATTATTTTCCTTAATGTATCCAAATCATACACAGCTTTTTTTTCCAAGGAATAATTTTATGGGTTAATAGTTAGTGTTTTCTATTTATAAAAGAGAACTGGTTTTCATCAAAGAATTATCCACATTTAACATGTCTCACATAGTGTGTGTGTGTGTGTGTGTGTCTGTGTGTGTGTGTGTGTGTATTTATAGCAAAAGCAGTGTCTGGCGAAAGGATCTTAATTTCTTCGTTTCTGGATGGGAATTTGTCAGCCATAATTCAGAATGAGAACTTTGCAGTTAGAGTTGAAGAACCATTAGAAGATTCCTGGAAACCTAGGTCACTGTATGTGTGTGCATGTGTGTGTTTGTATGCATGCACACACACTTTAACTCAATGCCATAAGATTTTAAAGAAATTGAGTGTACTGATTTCAGATGATAAAACGCAATCTTGAAAACTAAGCTGGATTGTGGCTTGGATGATTTTGTGGACCTAAGTCCAATTTCTCTCTTTCTTACCTTTGGTTTCTTCCTTTTTATGGTTTAAATCAGCGGTCCCCAACCTTTTTGGCACTAGGGATGGGTTTCATGGAAGACAGTTTTTCCACGGAGAGTGGAGTGGGGGATAGTTCAGGCACTAACATGAGTGAGGTGCTAACTCATGGTGAGCCAATGGGGAGCTGCAGATGAAGCTTGCTTAGGTCTCATCTCCTGCTGTGCACACCTGTCCATGGCCTGGGGGTTGGGGATCCCTGGTTTAAATAAAGAATTTTTAAAGGGTTGGTATATTTCAGCAAGTATTTTTCCTTTACGAACAAGTGTCAAACAGAGAATGTTATTCAAGCATTCTAGTTCATCTTCAGAAAACTGTACAGGCATCACATTTTCTGGACACCCTCATAGACTAATGTGTCCGTGTTGAGAATGTACAACTATAAGTTGATCATCTTTAAAGGTGTTGTTCTTAGATTAGTCAGAGCCCCAGAGCATATTATATTTTCAAAATCTCAAGCCCTGAACATGCGTTAACAGCAGAAACATAGTTTCATCTGCGGGATATTTACATTCAATGGAACCCCTTGGAGCTGAGAGGAGTGATCATTTCATAATGAGTTCTGAATTTTACATGTTCTTATTTATATATTCAAGAGCCTATTAAATAATTGATAGATATCTTGCCATTCTGTTTCTTCAGGCTACACTGAACACAGCTTTGGTAGTCTGGAAATAGCTGGGCTCTCTTCATGCAATTTGGGCACATAAAAACCAGTGTTCTTCCTCATTAATGTAGAGTACCTTTTACCTTTTATCAATCTGTTAGAGTTGAAGTGTGAAGGTATTGAGAATGCCCATATATGAAGTGCTGAAGATGACATAGGCTGTTGTTATTCAGTCGCTCAGTCGTGTCCAACTCTGCGACCCCATGGACTTCAGCATGCCAGGATTCCCTGTCTCTGACTTTGCTCAAACTCATGTCCACTGAGTCGCTAATGCCACCCAACCATTTCATCCTCTGTTGTCCCCTTCTTCTCCTGCCCTCAATCTTTCCCAGCATCAGGGTCTTTTCCAGTGAGTTGGCTTTTTGCATCGGGTGGCCAAAGTATTGGAGCTTCAGCTTCAGCATCAGTCCTTCCAAAATGTGGTCCACTGGAGAAGGGAATGGCAAACCACTTCAGCATTCTTGCCTTGAGAACCCCATGAACAGTATGAAAAGGCAAAAAGATATATGATATAGGTCACCACGTGTCATTTGTTCTCTTGTATCTTTGCTAAGGGACCCCCTCCTTTATTCAGCTGGTGTCATTTGCATACAGAGCCATTTGCAAAAGAGAAGAGGAGAGAATCTCTGAGTTCATTTCTTCTGGAATACAATATTTTGAGGGAGTGTGGTAGTGGGGACTGGGGAGTAGGGAAATGTGTGGATGGGGGTTGGAAGCTATGAGAGTGGAAGAGCAGTCCCCAGAGGAAAAAGTCTCCCAGACATTCAGTGCAAAAGAAATTTGTCACTACTTTCATTGGGGATAAATCAAACCTTCTGAGAGTTTTGATGAATTGCGGGTTCTCACCTTGGAATTGGTTGTTTTAGTGAGTAATGCCCAAGGTAGCTGCTGTGTGTTCTCGCCTATGTAGGGCTTCACTGGATTTTGGGTGGTGGGCACTTGGGACTCTGGGAATGCAGAGGAGGGAGAGGAGGGTGCTTTCCCTGAACACTGGGCTTCTCCTCACCACCTTCTCCCATGGTCCCCAAAGGAGCCATCCCAAACCCAGTCTCCTTCCAAAGTCAAGGGGCTCCTGACCCTTCTGAATCTCTACACTTTTCTTTTATCCTTTTTCTTGTCTATTTCTCTGCTGATAAAGGAGGGTAGAATGTGCCCTGATGGAGATATGGAAAATACTAATATGGCCAATCCAGATTACTCTGCTCTTTACAAGCTGTCTTGTAGATTAGATCATTTGCCCTCCTAGAAGCTCAATGAGCTGCTTTTTCCATGGGTTCCTGTGAATAATGCCTGTGTCATGGTCTCAACTGGAAAGAAGGAGGAAAACAAGAAGAGAGAGCACACTTTGTTACTATAAGTTTTCAAGAGTCACATTAGTGATGTCAATCCTGACGTCATTTTGTTTTCCTTTCAAAACACATTTTATGTTTTTGTTGAATATTGAACAGACACAGTTTCACAGGATCTAGGTTCTAATGCTCAATCTTATGCACAGATAGGGGATAGAAAGTATATTAATACCTTAAATTATTTCATAAAAAGACAGTGATATTTTCTGTCCCCTAAAGCTACTAGGTGAATGCATTCTATGGGGTTTTTGTGAGGTTCCTGCCATTTTTCAATCTCAAAGATCAGATAGCACTATAGGTACCCGGGACACTCCACTGCCTTTTAAAAACATGTCATAAGGGTACAGCTTCCAACCCCCTGGCTGTAGATTAAGGGTTGGTGACTTTCTCTGAAAGAGGGCAGAAAGTATGTGTTTTATGTTTTTTTTGGCCATACCACCTCCCACATGTTCCAATAGAACTTTATTTGTGAACACTGAAATGTGAATTGCATATTATTTTCACTTGCCACAAAATATTATTATTCTTTTAATTTACACCCACAATTTAAAAATGTAAGAGTCAGTTCATGGGCAGCACAAAACCAGGTAGTGGGCCAGTTTTCGCCCTCAGGTCATAGTTTGGAGACCCCCCTGATCTAAATACTGATGACATATCATGAGAAACCTACCTTCACAATTAAAAAGTTGGAATGTGGGAGACCCGTTTTTAGGGTGGACAAAATAGGGAAGCGACATTTCTCCAAGTATCTGTCTTGGACCTGCTGGGTTTGTGAGGAAAAGAGATTTCAGGAATGATTTCAGCATGGGCACAAAAAAATCCTCTTCCTCTTATGAATGGTTTCTGACATTGGATTATCCAGAATCCATTAACTATGCACATGCTACCAGCCTCTCCTTGGTTCCTTTCTGCCTCCTCCACCCTCCTGATATGTCCATTGGGCATGTAGGGAAGAGCCCCTCACTGGGAGTCTGGTGACATGAAGAGCCAGACAGCACGAAGTACTCCAGCCCGCAGGCAGGGCCAGAGAAGTGACTGGAGGCTCTCACACACAGGATGAGTTGCCGGAAGCAAAGTGCAGCAAGCAGCATCGTAGCACCGCGGCCCTCCTCTCGGCCCAAACTGCATCCTCTGCTCACAGAGGGTGCTCACAGAAAACTTCCCCAGCCAGTCCTAGCTATACGACTCATGATTCAGAGTGGCTTGACGTGAGTGGACACTGGATCCTTGGTTCCCAGTGGGAGACTTAGATTGATATAAAAGGCCCTAACCTCCAAGATGCTCTGTACTTTAAAGATCCATGCAGAAAAATATCACCAGACTTTCCGTTAAGTCAGGGACTCTTCCTTACACATCCTGATGCAGGTTTCTGTTCCTTCATCTGAGCTCCAAATGAAGAATACCTGAGGATGCTGGTACCATCATTCCTTGTGAGAGCATCATTCCTCAAGAGCAGTATTGGTGCCCCTTGAAAAAAAATCACAAGCTGAATCTTATTTTGTACATTTATAGTATCACTTGGTAAAAACCCTACATCTTGGTTCTTGTTGAAGGAGTCCATTATGAATTCTAGGCACAGCAATAGTATCAATAGTGTACCATCATGGAACCACTTGGCCTTCCATTTCTTCATTTTTTCAAATGATGGGGTTTGAGTACAGGAACTCCAAGCTTACATGATGGACTCTATTGTTTATCTTTTGTGAGAGAAATATTTTTGACTATTGGTTCCCCTACAAGTAGAACACAGTTGTTTTTTGAAAATGAGATAGAAAGTGTGAACATCATATCCCATTTTGGAGCATTTAGTTTTTTTCAATCGACCCACCAGCCTCCCATTTCAGGCTACAATAACCTCCCATGTCAGCCTGTGCTCACCGTTCGGGTAAGTTCTATCTCTGCTTCTCCTTTTACAGCTGTGGTATCTGTGAGATGAGCAATGATCATGAGGGAAAGAAAATGTCCTGGCTAGGGGGTGGGTTGAAAGAGACAATTACGGGAATTATTACTCTTCTTATTTGGGGTAATTATGGAGTGTTTTTCCCTGAAGTACTCCATGGGAAGGTTGAATCAGTTGGGATTATTTATCCTAGGGAATGAGAAGATCAGAGAGGTTGGGGATAACTCAATAACAGTTTTGAAAATTTGGAAGACTATAATGAACTGTTCTGTCTTCTCACTGAAGACAGGAGATTAAGAAATTGGCGGGAGGGATCTCAGATGTGAGGAAGAATGTCTTGCTACTACACGTGATTAAACCCTGATGCTCACGTGGAGCTTGATGTCTTGTTCTCTGATTTCCACTGGGGACACAAGGGGTGACCTACAGGATCCAATGAGTAGACCCACAGCTCTGTACTCCCAGGCCCCCAGCTTTCTGGTAAACCAGGTATGTTAACACAGACATCAAGGGTGATCTTGACGAGAACAAGAAACACAGCCAATGTCATTGGAAGAAGTCTGAGGCTCCAGAGGCAAGAGCTGAGCTCAGGGAAGCAGCCCAGAATTTGGTAGAAGAGTTTGTCCTCATTCTCCCAACAGCTGACCTGGGGATTGTGAGGATTTTCTCGGCCAGCCTCACCTGTCCAGGCATCAGCTGACAGGACCTTTCCTCTTCCTGACCCCGACCCCCAGCCCCCTCATGGCTGCAGCAGGAGGATCTGACCTGTGATGTTCCAGGGGTGACTCTGGCTCTCCTGTGTGTCAGTCCAGAAGTAGGCCCGGCAGGCTTTTTCTGGTGTTCACTGCCAAAGCATCATTACCAGCAGCTATCAGAGGCTCACCTCCCACAGTGTGACTGTATAAATGATTGAATGCAGAAAGTGGGGGGAAGACGGAGGGGTGCAGCTGGCAGATGCCCCCAGGCATTTCAGAGCCATGCCTGACCTCCCCAGGGGTCACCCCCATCTTGGGTGTCATTTGTCTTCCTGGGGTGCCACACTCCCTTGGGAATCACTAACCCTGTAGTCAGAAGCACAGGCTTTGTTTTTTGTTGTTATTATTAATTTTTATTAGAGTATAGTTGCTTTACAATGTTGTATTCGCTTCTGCTCTATAGCAAAGTGAAGCAGCTATATGTATACGTATATCCTCTCCTTTTTCAATTTCCTTCCCATTTTGGTCACTGCAGAGCATTGAGTAGAGTCCCCTGTGCTATACAGCAGGCTCTCATGAGTTATCTATTTTATACATAATATCAATAGTGTATATATATATACATATACATCAATCCCGATCTCCCAATTCCTCCCACCCTACCTCCCTTTCCCCCTTGATATCCATATATTTGTACTCTACCTCTGTGTCTTTACTTCTGCTTTGCCAGTAAGATCATCTGTATCATTTTTCTAGATTCAACATATATGTGTTAATATACAATACTTGTTTTTCTCTTTCTGATTTACTTCACTCTGTCTCTAGGCCTAGACTTTAGAACAGAGGCCCAATATCAAATGCCTCTGGATAGCAGCCCCCTAAATTCAAGGAGTGAAGCAGACCATAGTCAGACCATAGGGATGCTAAGAGCAGAGGCAGGAAGCCATTGCTCAATACCAGAGTCATGGCCCAGCAGAATGGTGGGCCTTGACTTGTCAGATCCTCACATTATTTTTTTGAACAGGAACTATAGATTTTAATATATCTCTCAATTTTTCAGTGTTTCCAACAGAAAATATATCTAAAGCACATTGAGGGCCAAGAAAACATGTACTTGTTTTTGGCTGCCAGTGTACAACCTTCCCTTAAGAATCCTATAGAATTAGATGCAAATTCTGGCTACTTCCTAACTGGTGTCCTTGGCAAGTTACTTAACCTATATGAACACTAGTGTCTTGCTCACAATTGTAAAGAGAGAGTGCTTCACAGTGAAGCGATATGTAAGAAATTAATATAGTGCCTTGCCTGCAGCATCCTTAATAACTATTAAATGATAATGATGATGACTATGATTATATTATTAAGCCATATAAAATTGCTGGTATGTACATGGAAGTGACCTACAAAATGGAAATTTCATGTGGCTATTAATATTATACAGTATTAGTTGTACTATATTAATAATTATATTATTAACATAAAATCCTATGCTATATACATGGTTAATATTTTACCAATATTATTAGTATCAGGCTTACACACCCCCTCCCTAAACACATATTTGTCCCCCTTTTTACTCTTTTTCCACAGTACTTTTTCTGTTGATTGTATTCAATAGCTTCTTTATTATGTTTATGGCGTAGAGTCTGTCTGCCCTGTCCCTGCTGGAATATAAGCTTTCTTAAGGGAGGCATTTTTTTTCTAATTTGCTTATTGTCTTTCCTTGCTCATACCACACCAGCACCTAGAGGAGTGGCTGACCAGTAGAGGCTCTCTGTAAATAGAGAGTGAATAGACATACACATTGGCCTTCTCAAAATTGAATTCAGTTCACCACGAATGCTTTCCTTTAGGTCTGACAGATCTGAGGGACCTATTGATTAGGACTGTTCTAAATAAAACATAAATGCAAGTTCTTAGGATGATGGATTTTTTTAGGGCTTTGACTCTTGAGCTCAAGGGTAAGACTAGTATAAAGTTACCTAAGTACTCTATGCCCCAAATCTGAAAAACTGAATTCAATTATTAAAAAAAAAATTAAATTGAAAAACATTGATCAGAAGCATTCAATGAGTATTTTTTTTTTTTCTGATTGTACTCATGAGCTTCTTACAGTGCTGCATTTTTTAAAAGGTCATCGATTATATTTGTCCTTGGACAGAAGGATATTAAGTTTGTGAGATAACTCTCCTTGGTAGTACAATATGCTTTAACGTGTGTGTGTGTGTGTGTGCGTGTGCGTGTGTGTGTGTGTGTGTGTGTGTGTGTACCCATATCTTCAATAGTGAAGCTAATGCAGAGAAGAAATTAGAAGCTGAAAAAGCTCAGTGGTAAAGGGTGGGTCTGACCAGATCCCAGAGGAGGAGAAAATGGTGGTATTGTCTTTAGAAGGAATGTCAGAGTAGCCTGCACACAGAGGAAAGTGCCGATAAGCAGAATGACAAAAGCTGGTTTCATGAGTGATTCCCAGCAGCCAGGGTACACTCCCAGCTGATTGCCCTGCTATTTTCGGCATCCCCATATCATGACTAAATACACGCAGCTTGACTGGAAGCCACAGATATGGTAAGTCCGAGGGGAATGCTGGGAGGTACTATGTTGTTTGTAAGGACCACGGCATCGTCCATCCTTGCCTCCACCCACCCCTTGTTTCAATACTTAGGGACATTCTGACTAGTTTGGACCTCCTTACTAGGAGTCAGGGGAAACCTTTGCATTCCCCAAGGTGGATATTTTTAGATGCAATGCTGTGTCCAGAGTGTTAACTAATTGAGTTATCAAGTTTCATACTTGGCCACAGAGAATGGCAGTGGAAGAGGGAGACAGCTTCCCAGAACAAGTAAGCATCTACGTTTCGGAATGAAATGCATTTTCCTTACAGAAAGTGCTGTTTTGGGTCTGGTTAGTTGTGCCTTTTACAAAATGTTTGTTGGCAGGTGAGAAGGAAGCCTGCTTCTCTGCACCGTGGAGCTTGGGGGGCAGTGGGTGTCCTTTCTTTCTGTTTTACTGGGATCTGGATTCTAGGTATGTTTCGCCTCAGATGTAACTAGGAATGTGCTCATCTCAGGCTGGTCTTAGGAGGTTGTTTATTCACATGCAAAAAGACAGTGGGCAGTTTGGGGTGCAGGAAGGGCCCCGTAGACCCAAGAATGTAAGAAAGTTTGAATTGTCACACTTTTCTCAAGAGAAATCTGAGAACTTTAAACTCAGCCATTTTTGCTGTATTAATTGCTATCGAGGATATGGACTTTTACAGTTGAGAAAAAAACAGTAAAGGGTTAAAATTTGTTTTTGAAACTCATGTAAATAGTAGATGGAGGATGTAATTTGGAGGTTGGAAGTGTAATGTTATTTTTCTTTTCATAGAATTGCACATAGATATAAATAAGTCATCTCATTTAATTTTAAAGAACTAGCATAGTAAGTCTTTTCCCCTTAAGGGATACTATATGGGAAAGAGATATTTGGTGTGATGTTCATAAAATTTCGATGTATTTGACTGTGAAGGATTCATAAAATACTATTTAGATTATGGCAGAGTTCAGGATTTCATGTGATCTCTTGTTTCTACCTGCCTTTTCAGTTATTGTCGGTTTATCTAACTATGAGAACACTATGAAAGAAGGGAGAAATATTTGCTATTAATTCAATATATTAAACCCTGGAACGTAAGATGAGCCTTTCATATGAAATGGTCATAGGGACTAGAAGAAGATATCATGAAAATAAAGACATTTGTCCTGGATCCATTCTCTGGTAGACAGACATGCTAATGGCTTTGAAAAAAGAACTATCATTTCTTAGTGCTGCAAAAAGCAATTCGGAGAACTCTCTCACAACTTGGAACCTTATTTTAAATGGATTCAGTTTTAATCTTGGTATTCTTAAAGATAGGTTAATCTTTTAGCAAAGAATATTCTTTTATGATCTGTATGGAATATCGCTGTATTCAACAGTAGACATCTATGAGATTTTAATCTGAGGGAGAATTTTCAAACATGTGCCTTAAGACAAAGGACTTTTTAGATTAAACATTGAGATTCAGAATAAAGATATGGATATTTTTCATGAATTCCTGGCATCAGTTGTAATTTACTAGAATATAAGCCTATTGTCAGGTGAGTCCCACCTAAAAATCATGTTATGTCACTCTAAAAATAATCACCCATCAAAAATTATGAGCTATATTGAAGGTTGACTTTTAGATATGCATTCTGTTCGATTAGTTGTAGAGCTGAAAATTTTAGCTATAATCATAATGACATTTGCTGATTACCTAGTGAGACCTGACTTTGAAAAATATTAATTGCTAGGAAGTTTTGAGCCAAGCGCAAATATGACAGATATTAAAGCATGTAAAAACTTTGGCCTTTTACGAAGTAATAAATTAATTTAAAAAGGAAAGATCTGAGATCTGAAAGGAGAAAATGAATAAAAGCAGACCATCTTGTTTCTGCCTTGTGTCAGAATATATCAACTGAACGGTGAAAGCGTTTGATCTCAGCCCATATGTGCAGCATTTTCTGTTTTGGTGGGCATGCTGTTTGAAAAAGCACGTAGTAAAACGACAGACTGAATTTGAAATTATCCTGCCCTAAGCAGTGACTCTGGAAGGGTACTGACCCGATACAGATCACACAGAGGTCGCGTCACGATAGAGTAACATGTACTCTTGCTGGACTGGGCTTGGTTGGACAATGAATAAGGATTCTTCATCTCCTGGTTTCAACTCTGGCTTGAAGACTGAACAGTTCATCTGCATGAGCTGAACTATGGATAAAATCCTTGCAAAGAGGGTATTGTAGATAATTACATTTTCCCAAATGATCATTAATACCTCTTGCTCCTTCTGTTTGGCTTGGTGTGTCTATAGAGTTGTCTAGAGATTTTTCTACAGGATTGCTTAGTTGTGTTATGGAAGAAACTTCCAGTGATTTTACAGCTTCTTATTGTGAAAAATTTGCAGCACAAACCTTTTAAAAATATAAACGTATGTATACCTTTGCCAATGTTAGAAATGCTCATGGGTTGCTCATAATCAAGCCTGTATGGAATTAATTTTACCATTAAGCCTTGATGAAAAATTAAGTCTTAAAGTTGAACTTTTAAATAATGCTCATGCCAAAAAAAAAATCTAGACTCTAATAACATTGAGCAAAGCTCAAACTTAATATAATTTTAATGTACAATTTAGAGGCAGTTAATAATAAGATCTTTCAATAGCTGTGATTTACTTTTAAATCCTGTAAAGGTATTTTATGATAATACCAGATAGAAATTCTTGTTATTACTTTCTATCTTCCAACTCAAATGTGTTTGATTTTGTAGATTTGGTTTGATAATCCATTAATAAATACATGTTTATCTGTTAGGAGACTCCCTAATTTTATTGTTGATGATTTTCACTTTAAGAAGTTGGGAGCAAGTAGAAAATTTTATATAATCTAGCTTAAAACAGAAATCACAAAACCTATCAGTTTACTGCTGAGACTATCTATATACAAGATTTTACAGAAAAAACACAACTAACTCTTTTGCCAACCCTTTAGTTTCTTGCATTGAAGTAAAAACTTTGTTATATAGTTAGTATGATATTTACTTATCAGCTAAATTTATTTTCTTTTGTGTGACAATATACAGATACTACCTGTTCTCAGTTATAAAACTGTGCAATAACCAAGTTTAATCAATATTAATTTGAACAAAAGAGAATTTAAAATCTGTCATGTCTTTTTTGAATAGTCATTCTCTTTATAATGTTAAGGCCTTTTCAGTTATGAAACAAAATATATTTGCCAACTCTTTTATCCTAATGCAAATATTTATTTGTTATATTTTCTTTTTATTATAGTCCCAGAGTATATTGCAAAAGTTAGTAATCAATCAAAATTAGACTATACCTTTTAATTAGACTGTTGATAAATATATTATTAGATTATATAACAAATTTCAGGCACATAGCTACAGTTACTAATTAACCATTTTTTTTTTAATTAACCATTTTTAAGTGTTAAAGTCTATACAGAATCTAATTTTTTAATTTTAGTAGTCCCTTTTTTATTATATGAAATGAAGGTGTGGATGTATGTAGGTGTTCAAGATAGACACTTATTTCCAGAGAATACTGAGAAGTTAATGCTGTTTTTCTTTGGACAAGTGGCAAGTGAATGTTGTTTCCATTTAAAGAGTAGAAAAAGTCAATAATGTTAAATAATGTTTTGTAAAATCTGGATATGGTTCAATTTTCTTTAGTCTTGAGTTTTTGATTATATTATGTTTTAACTCAGCATCATTCTGATATATTACTGATTTTGCATGTTTCTGTAGCTCAGTGATTATTCCGTTATATTTTTAAAACTCTTGTATCAATAAGATAAGTTACACTTTGAATAACACTGTAACTTTTTAAACAGACTGTCTTACTCATCTTTGAGCCCCAGAGTTTGGCACATGTTAAGCACTCAATAAATAAGTTGTTAGAATTTTCTAAATAATTCTTCATTTCTGAAGAGTGTAGCTTCTCATCAAAAGAATGTTGAATTAAATTGAAAGTAAACATGGCATTAGTTATAGAGCTGAAAAGGAGCCAGAAATTTTTCATAAATGAGACTTAAAATAATGTTTGGCCTTCTAGCCACCATTTAGTCTTATAATAAAAGACACTTATTTTTCAATATTTGATTATTTTAAACAGGAAAATGTACCAGCTAGCTTTCTGTCTTAGTGAACAAAATGAGACTTATTTCCAGTCCAGAAGTTTCCCAGGATTGGCCTCTAGAGCTGCGTTTATACAAGGACAAGTTTCTATAAAGAATTTTCACATTGTCGTTCTGATATGGTGGGACCACTTACAATAGAATGTGTTGTTTCTCATGTGTCATTTCTGGTTAAGTCATGACTCTTGCTTATATTCTCCTGTTCAGAGAAAGTAGTCCTCCGTACCATGAAGTAAGTCTTTGAGAACTTGCCTGTAGACCAGCCATTCTCAAAGTGTGGTCCAGGACTCCCTGGGTGTCCCTGTATCCTTCCAGAAGAGCGTCTATGACATCCCTCCTTCTCTAACTACATTATCTGTCTGAGGTCAGATTTCCAAAACAACACAAGGCCAAAGATTGAATGCCAAAGTAGATATAAAAATCAAGTCTTCTACTGTCAAACATTAAAGAGAATTGCAAAACTATAAACCAGTACCAGTCTTCTCACCTTTTACAGTTTTTTGTTTTTTTGGAAAATTTATTTCTTTTTCATCAGGTATATATTTTATGTTACCATGTAATAAGTGTGTTACTGTTATTTTAAATCAATAAGTGTGTGTTTAATACTCAGTTTTATCTCCTAATATGGCCAGTAGTAAAAGTTATAACCCTCTGAATCAAAAGCTCTTTGAGGCTCCTCAGTAATGTTTAAGAGTAGAAAGGAACCCTGAGACAAGTTTGAGAAACACTACTGTAGGCAGAATGCGCTGTGGATGTTCTCTGGCCTGGTTTACATGCTTAGTTGCTGAAAGCATTTGTCAAATCAGGTCAATTTATGAGTTCATATCCTGTGTGAACAGTTATGTTCGTTTGACTCTTCTGGTCATAGCTGTAGCCAACCAAGCAAAAAACTTAACTTTAAAAAATTTTGAAATGGTGATAATGAATAATATTAATTAAGGGCTGTCTGTGTGCCAAGCCATTTCTAACTGCTTTGCATGTGTTATCTCCCTTCTTCCTTCATAGCTCAGTCAGTAAAGAATCTGCCTGCAAGGCAGGAGACCTGGGTAAGATTACTGGATTGAGAAGATCCCCTGGAGAAGGAAATGGCAACCCACTCCAATATTCTTGTCTGGAGAATCCCATGGAAAGAGGAGCCTGGCAAGCTACAGTCTGTGGGGTTGCAAGAGTCAGACATAACTTGGCAACTAAACTACTACTATTACTACTAAGCTTATCGACAAGCCCTACAAGTTCAATTTTACTGCTCTTCTCATTTTATAGATGAGGAAACGGAGCTACAGTCTGTTGTAGTATCTTTTCCAGTGTCACACAGTTTGTAAGCTGTAGAGCCAGATGCTGAACTGAGGTATTTTGGCTCCAGAGTCTGAACTCTGCAATCATCAAAATATATTGACTAGCTGATTGTCGTTCAGTTGCTCAGACATGTCCAACTCTTTGCAACCCAGTGGACTACAGCACACCACACTTCCCTGTCCTTCACTATCTCCCAGAGTTTGCTCAAGCTCATGTCCATTGAGTCAGTGATGCTATCCAACTATCTCATCCTCTGTCATCCACTTCTTCTCTTGCCCTCAGTCTTTCTCAGCACCAGAATCTTTTCCAGTAAGCTGGCTCTTTGCATCAGGTAACCAAAGTATTGGAGCTTCAGCTTCTACACCAGTCCTTCCAATAAATATTCAGGATTAATTTCCTTTAGGATTGACTGATTTGATCTTCTTGCTGTTCATGGGACTCTCAAGAGTCTTCTCCAACACCACAGTTCAAAAGCACTTGCTGATAGGATGGGATAAATTAGGCTAGATCTTCCTCCAAACGCTTTAAAAACATATATGACATGCTAACCCTGACTTACCACCTTTATCTTCTGCATGAAGAGAAGCTCCTTAAACCACGTACTATGTCTTTGCTGATAGATTATAGTATGACAAGATATTTCAAAGTCTCCTACCATGTTGTGACTGCTTATGACTACATGTTTCATTGGGTTACTTAACTTTAGAATGAAGTCTATTCTTGAATGTTTTACTTTATGTAGTGGAAAAAAAAATCCTTCTTTTTCTTTACCATGTGTTTTCATTGTACTTTGAAAAAGATCTTTGGCACATCCAGGCACTACCTGCTTTCTCTCTCTGTCCCCACCCCCCCCCCACCCCACTTTTAAAATAATGGTTTAAATTTATTTGTTTTTGGCTGTGCTGGGTCTTTGTTGCAGAGAAGGCTTTTCTCTAGTGGTGAGCTGGGATTACTTTCTAGGTACAATACGCAGGCTTCTCGTTGCAGTGGCTTTTCTTGTTGCAGAGCATGATCTCTAGGACACATGGGCTCAATAGTTGCAGCTCCCGGTCTCTAGAGCACAGGTTCAATAGATGTGGTGCAGGGACGTATTTTCTCCAGGGCATATGGGATCTTCCCAGATGAGGGTTTGAACCCATGTCTCCTTCAGTGGCCGGCAGATTCTTTACAACTGAGCAACCCTCTGTTCCCTTTTATTGCACTCAGTGTGAAGATTTAATTATTGGGTTAGCACGTTCCTTCAGGTTTTTTTTAACATCTTGAAGAAAAACCCAAACAAAGTTTTTGGTCAATCCAATACAATTCTTATTCTAGAAAAATGTTAATGTCACTTGAAGAATATTTAAGAATCCCAAATCTATCTATCTATCTATATATGACTTCACTAGTGACTTGAGCTTATTTTTAAATATATTTTATTCATTCCCATAAGAACATATTTAGTTATATTTTCACCAAGTGCTCCTGAGACTCCTTTGTTGATCAGAGAACTCAAGTAGAAATGAAAAGTTAAAATGAAAAAGAGCAGTAGCATTTTGGAATATTGGTTTTGAAAAGAATCAGTATAAAATACCCTCCCTACAAGGATCCCGAAAAAAGGCAGATAGTTTCATATACCAGCAAGGCTTCAGCTGTGCCAGCTGGCACACAGAATTTTAGGGTGATAAATTCAAGAACCCTTCCTCTCACTAGCTAACATCTCCCTCTGGTATAGTCAGCCTCACCCTTCAATTCCTCTGGGTTTTTAAACCCAAGCCTCTAATTATCTGACCAGGAAGCGAAGTCCAGCATATTGTGATTTCCTTGTTGATCCACACCATATATAGTACATTTATACACCAGAAGAAAATGGTTATGTTTGCAACATCAAGTCTATCCACACTGAAAAGCAAACTATTTATTTCCTGATCTCATAAAAAGAAAAGAAAAACATTGGGAAAATGTTCATTTCCACAGTAAATACTTTCTCTTTTCTCCTGATACCTAGACCAATTTTAGCTTATCACTGTTTTCAGTTGCTATATTTAAAATGTGAATAGTTCCCTGAATTAAATATTTTGGGACTCATGCCAATACCTCCTACATAATAAGTATCCTTAAGCATGAAGTCCTGACATCCTCGTTCTGATTCATAACATACCAAATTAATGGAAAAATCCCAAACATTTAACGTATTTTATATCATCCACCACATGTGAGGCCAGAAGTAACTGCTCTGTATTTCTTAAGTGATAAGTAGTGGTATCTTAGTATTACGAGGTGGGGTTTCTAAGGGACTCTGCAATCTGTTGTCATCAATGTTGTTTAGCCAAGATATGCAACAACCTGGTATTTGTGTTGTAAACAAAGGTGCTCATAGAGTCCCAAATACTGACTGCATAATATTTCGACCATTGGGCCTCAGCAACTTCATTTGATGTCTAAAGAGACAAAGTCGTCTGTTGTTTTTAGTCCTCTTCATCTGTGAGACGTGGGGTCACACTGTTGAGATGTGTTATTGTGCCCGACAGCATCCTGTGGGTTGGCTGTGTAAGGAGAGAGTTGGGAGGCTGGACCAGTTGACCTTGGAGATCCCATTCATCTTACGAGTCTGACAGGAAAGTCTTCAACCAATTCTTTTTATTAGTGCATACCATAAAATTGTGGATGAATTCCTTCTTGTTCTTGGACTATGAAGTAGTGGGAAGAATATTAAATCCAGGAATCTCAAATGCTCTTTTCAGCAATTTTCTAACTAATTAAGCAAATCATGCCCGTCTTTGCTTCAGTTTCCTCTTAGAAATGATGAGGTGATCTCTACCTACCTCAAAAAACAAAGTGTGTGCAAAAAATACCAGCAACAGAAATGTACCTTACTTTTGTTAATACAAAGCAAAGCTGTTTATTAAGACTAAGATTTAATCATCTGTATAATAAATCTTTGCTCAACAGTGTAGTAGTTAAGGGCTATGTGTCTTGAGATTTAGTACATATTGCTGAGGTCAGTCAAGGGCACACACATATGGGACACTTGTGCTGTAACACAATTGTAAATGAAGGCAACATGAGATACATGTCAACTGATCTTTCCCAGGGTAGGGGAGCCTGCTCCTTTAAGACAGCCATGTCCCGAAGTGAACAATGAAGTATGGATTATGCATCAGGTGTTTTATAGGCAGCCATCACTCATGGGAGAGCAAAAGCAGATTTCTTAAAAGACAAGTTCACGTGGGAAATAATTGAGACAGATGAACTAGATGAAGCATAGCAAGAAGAGGGACAGGGATGACTGACAATGAGAAATTTTAAGACCCCAAATGGCTCTATTTTTTTTGTTCCGCACTTGCCTTCCACCTAACAAGTGGAAAAAGGCATTCAGTCATACATTTTGGAAAGCCTGCCATCTACAAAATGGACACATTGCAAATGGGTAGGAACTGCTCTTTTATGCAGTCTTCCATTGTGTTCTTATTGTATCTCAATGGGGAAAATAATTCCCTAAAATAAAGATGATTAAAATTCCCAAAAGACTAAATCTTCCTTGCTGTAATATTCCATCTTTGTGGATGAAGATAGGGGGAAAAAAAATGGAAAATTATCTAGGGCTGTTCCATATTCTGAATTGTTGAGCACCAAGAGTGCTGGGAATAGACTTTTATTTTTTTTCCCCCAAACAATGTGTTACCATTTCTCTAGTGCTTCTTTGTCCCAAGAGATAACCTGAAACATGCCCAAACACAGCAGAGGTATCAAACAAGCCTGGTAAGGAATGTACCTGCAAAAGAGTCTTTGCAGGAGTGATTTCTCCATCTCTGACTATTTTCCTGCTTACTTATTTGGATCTTTATCATTTCAGAATAACCAAAGAGAAATATTTTATGAATCTTAAAATAACGTATCCCTCTTGTATACCTTCACTCTGATGTAAATCAAGACTAGCTCACCCTATCTGAAATGTCCTTGGATGGAATGAGAAGTTCCTTTGGTTTGCATTTAAAACTTCAAGCACATTTTGGGTAAAGAGCTACACCTTGTTCCACATCTTGTATAAGGTACTCTGGCTACAATAGAACTTTCATGAACACTTACCCATTTTTGCTCATTGGGGAAATAAACTGTTTATTTACCATGAGCTGTAAGGGTATATATACCTTCACTCTTGGATATATACCAAGAGCTATATTCCCATCATATAGTGTCAGGGAGCTTTTAGGGGAGTTGGGGACTCCCCTGTCATTTAGTCAAATCATTCTGTTCTATCAATTCCTAACATTATTTATTGTTTCTACTTAATACATAGTAGAGTTAGGATATAATCTGTGTCTACAGTATACTAAGAGAACTTGCAGCCTCTATTGTGTGAGGAAAAATTTTTAAATGAGAGTTTTAAGTCAAAGTGATTTGAAATTCTGCCCCAGGCTAGTACAAATAAAGGCAAAAGATTACTATGTTGACCTCATATTATTAAGACATTCAAAACTCTCCCTCCTTGATACAAATGGTTTTGTATCCCTTGGGAGGCAGGTGAAACTGGCCCTTTAAGTCCTACTTTGTATTCCAGAAAATTTCAGACAAACGCAAACAAATCTTGTTCAGCAGCTAAACAGAATTAACCTTACGTTTCCAGAAAGACTGGAAATGCCCACGTGCCCACCACCGGTAACTAGCGTGCTTTTTTTGTTTCCTCTGTGAGAAACATCTTCTCTATATTTATTTTTATTTCTAATCAGTCTCCAGGAGAATTTTTAGGACTCTGAATGATGAGTGAGAAAATATATCTCACCCAGATAAAGGGGCTTGGATTCTGGATCTTCTTCTTTATATAAGTTACATCATAATAGACTCGATGAGAGTGGTTTTATCAGCATGGCAACATAAATCTCAAAAAAAAAAAAAAAACAACAACCCACTGCCTTTATAAAAACAAAAGCCTGCCAGCCCTGTATTTCTTTTTTTAAACTGATTCTCATTCCCCTCTAAGTCAAGATAAGGCTAGGAATGTTGTTTTGCCTTTCAGTTTCCGAGCGGCTACTATGTGCAGAAGCCCTGGCAGGTTTGAAATGTACAACAGAAGGGGCCTCCCTGGCCGAAGTCCCAGTGAAAAGATGCTAACCATGCCTAACATGTGTTAGGGGACAGTGACCTCATTTTCAGGGATGAACTGAGGTTACTTCCAAGCAAAATCCTTACAAACAAAGGCAGCCTTGTAGTGATCGGAAGGAATCTGTGGAGGCAGCCTCTTGTACTTGGGGTGGTTATGTTGGTGGTGATTACAAGTGTAGACAGCCTTTAGGAGCATTTTCCATACTGGTTAAGCCCCCAGCCCCTTGTATTCCTCCCCCTCCCTCTTTATGGATGAAAAATGCTGGTTTATTTCCAATAACTAGGGAGCAAATAAAAGAGAACGGAGTCTTAATAACCACAGGTCTTCCCTAAATAAAAGGTTTCGAGTTTTTTCAAACACTTGCCATGCAAAAGACACACACACAGAATTTCCCTTTATTTAAGATCTCTATACCCACCTATAAACACATACCTAAAAGGGATCTGTTAGGTGACATGAATACCTCATGCCCTGTTCAGAGAGGGAAAAAAAACACAACTGTATCCCACAGACAGGTCTGAGGTTTTTACTGACAGGAGGCAGATTGTTGCGTGAATGTCACAGTTGTTTTAAGTTGTGCAGTCAGTTGCATTCTTTTGAAGTGGTCAGAAATTAGATCACTGGGTAAAATATCTATAAAATAGCAGCACATAATATCTTACTCTAAAAGTTGCTGGAAGCTTTGAATACGGGTACTATCTGAATGGTCATGATCCAGGATGTAAGCAGCGATTCTGTGAGTCTAGTGAGAAAAAAAAAGTTATCCTTTGTCACTGGCTCCCATCTCATGTGATTGCAAGCACCATGGCACCATGTCTGATTTCAAAGTTTTAAGCTTAGAGGAGTATGACTGTCAAGTCACTTGACTTGTTTCCATTGAAAATTGTTTTACTCCAGATAAACACACTGGGTTTGGACTTGGAGAAGTTCTACAAAGCAACTCCATGTATATTTCAAAACTGTAATTGACACTAAAGTCACTACTTGAGGAGCAGTGCCATAGAGGATTTGGGGATCTTGATAAGCAGGCCCCCATACTGTGTAAGTCTCCTTGCTGATTGAGAATAATTTATAAACCTGTATTACTTTATCCATCAAAAATTGCTGCTCATGCTACCAAGAAAAGCTTTGTATCTTTCATTTCATCCTGTGAAAGTTTGCTTTAAAAGATGAGGGGCAGGCAGAGAAGAGTGAGAGAAAGAGGAGAGGCAAATATGAAAGCTAAAATTTACAAATTTAGCATTGAGAATTTAATCTTCTCTTACATGAAATTAAAAGTCAGTCAACAGACCTTCAAAAACACACTTCTCAGCACTCCTTTCTTTTCCATTCTACTTGCTGTTTGCCCTTCAAATCTCCATTTATCAATAGTGAAAGTCACTCAGTCGTGTCCAGCTCTTTGTGACCCCATGGACTACACAGTCCAGGGAATTCTCCAGGCCAGAATACTGGAGTGGATAACCTTCCCTTCTCCAGGAGATCTTCCCAACCCAGGGATTGAACCCAGGTCTCCCACATTGCAGGCAGACTCTTTACCAGCTGAGCCACAAGGGAAGCCCATTTATCAATAGAGCCATGTTTATACAACAACCTAATTCAGCGGTGCTCACCTAATACATACCTAATTCAGCAGTGGTCACCTCTGTTTTTGTATTAGAATCACTTGAGTTGTGTTTATCAAAAGTCCCATCTCAGACCAGTTGAATCTCTGGGTGGGATCTGAGTAGTTTGATTGTTTCCCCTGGAGGTCCTTGAAGCACGGTGATTGACAACCATTGACCTACAGATCTTTTTGTCTCTATTTTCTCCCACACTTTAATCCACCATCAGTTAAATTGGGCTAAAATATAGATTTAATGATTCCTTTTCATTCTTCAAAACCCTTCATTGTCCCCTGGTATCTTTAGGGTGAAGTTAAATCAGGTTTATCTGCCATTCCAAGCCTTCTGTGACACTCTCCTTGAATGTTCTCCCCAGGGGACTTTTCTTTTCCGTAGAGACTGTCTATTAACCATTCTTCCAACCTTTCGTTTCTGAATCTCTAGCCTCTTCCTTCTTGTCCCCACTGACCAAGTGGACAGGAGTTCACTCTGTTGAACTCTTATCTCCTTCTCTTAGCTCTTTTCCCAGCTCTATCCAGGATGCAGAAAAATGGCTTTTCTCTATGAGCTTCTATGGACTTTATCATCTGCCACAGGTTCTTGTACTGTGAATTCTCCTTACATGTGCTGCCTGCAGGTCACTAAAAGCCATAACTACATCTCAGGGTAGTAGTCATTTACTACCTTACTACAATGACTACCTACAAGTAGTCATTACTCCTTGACTGCTGGATATTGATACCTTTATTGACTATGACTTCTTAAATACTGGTAATGGAATGAACAATGTAACATCCACTTTGAAGATGTGTTTTAATAGTTAGAAAACACTGATGACTTCAAGACCCAGACTTGTAGATTTCATTTCCAGTGCCACTTCACAGTGAGGTAAAGAATGTGGATTTAAGAAACGATTGATTTACTTTCTGGACATGTCTGCATAAACACACTGGTACTGCCATTCACATTTAAATTAGTGCATCCAATATGAGAAGTTTGGAAATTTGGTGATCTTCCTGGGCCATATTTTCTGATGTGTGATCAGAAACCAGGCAGTGTGCTCTGTTGGATCCTGTCACCTAGATAAGATGTTATTACTTATGGATATTTTTATTGGAAAAAGCTTTATTCTAATAAAGGTGTTTTAGAATCTTCTCAAGAAGTAGGAAGAATGGTCAATAGAAAGCCTTTTATTTTTTATATTAGAAATCTACTTTGAAGAGGCAAATATTTTAAAATATTTTAATTAAAATATAGTTGATTTACAATGTTTTGTTAGTTTCAGGTATACAGCAAAGTGCATCAGTTATACATATATCCATTCTTTTTTAGATTCTTTTCCCATATAGGTTATTACAGAATATTGAGTAGAGTTCCCTGTGTGCAATACAGCAGGCCCTTATTAGTTATCTGTTTTATATATAGTAGTATGTAAATATCGATCCCAACCTCCCAATTTCTCTCTCCCCCCAATTTCACCTTTAGTAACCATAAAGTAAGTTTAGTTAACTGTAAGTTTGTTTAGAATGTCTTTTTACATAGAAGAATTTATATTAGTAGTTCTTGGGTTAATTTTTTTAAGTGGTTAGCAGTCAGGAATCATAAAGTTATTCATATTTGTTGAACATTTGATTTTTACCTTAAGGCACGTCAATGTACATCCATTTGCCAACTGGGAGTTGTGAAGATAAGGACTTTTCTCTGAACAAAGATCCCCTTCTAGAGTTCATGTTGTCCGCCCATGACACCCGCTCTTTTTCTGTGAGTCTCAGATTCAGTATCTTTAAAGGAAAGCTAGAAACTGAAGTGATCTGGGAAGTAATCTGACTATAAAATTTTTCCAATTTTTATTTTCATCACTTCTAGTCATCGTGTCCATATCTGACTCACCAGCAACACTTTTAGGAACATCAGGTCTTTCCAAAACACTTAATTTCATTTTCATAAAAATACTGTTTCTCTATATACTATTTCCCAGCTTAAATAATACCTAATTAGGTTACTTAATTATAACATCCAGAACACCTAGCATAAACATGTTAGAGGGAAAAACACAGTCGACTACTTGTAGGAACAAGTGAATGTGGGAAAGATCTCCCATGTTTGGGCATCTGTCCTGTTGGCCAGAAGGAATGGTGATGGGCAAGGGAAGTTGGTTAAAGAACAATTTCTAGGATGTGACGTCACACAGACCTGAATTTGAATTCTCATTCTAATGCGATTTAGCTGTGGCATTTATGCAGCTTCTTGAGTTTCCTTCTTCTCTTTGAAAACACAGAATTATCAAATGTCGAGGATCATGAAATAAATTCATCTATGAACAGTACCAAGCTGCGTGCCTGTCTGCCTCTCCCATGACTCCAAAAAAATGTTGCTGCTGTTTCTTTCCCTCTTGACTTAGTGAATCTAAGTTCCTTTTTCCACTTTGATATCACTCTGGAACACTTAACTAAGGAAAGCATTACGTACTAGGGTGTTAAGACCAGAGCTCTAAAACCAGGTGGATGTAAGTTCTAATCCTGGCTCTGCCAGTTTCTAGAAGAAAGTCCTGTGGAAAAGTTGCCGAAATTGACTTTTTTTTTTTTTTTTACTTTCCTTTCTTGTTTTATCATTATTTTTTTAATAACCTGATTTTCTAGTCTGTAAAATGGGTGATAATGACACAGACCTCACAGGCCCCTGAGAATATGGCAATCAATGAACATACCTTTCATATTATCAGTTCAGTTCAGTTCAGTTGCCTAGTCGTGTCTGACTCTTTGCGACCCCATGAATCGCAGCACGCTAGGCCTCCCTGTCCATCACCAACTCCCGGAGTTTATTCACACTCATGTCCATCGAGTCGGTGATGCCATCCAGCCATCTCATCCTCTGTCATCCCCTTCTCCTCCTGCCCTCAATCCCTCCCAGCATCAGGGTCTTTCCCAATGAGTCAACTCTTTGCATGAGGTGGCCAAGGTATTGGAGTCTCAGCTTCAGCATCAGTCCTTCCAATGAACACCCAGGACTCATCTCCTTTAGGATGGACTGGTTGGATCTCCTTGCAGTCCAAGGGACTCTCAAGAGTCTTCTTCAACATCACAGTTCAAAAGCATCAATTTTTCGGCGCTCAGCTTTCTTCACAGTCCGACTCTCACATCCATACATGACCACTGGAAAAACCATAGCCTTGACTAGACAGACCTTTGTTGGCAAAGTAATGTCTCTGCTTTTTAATATGCTATCTAGGTTGGTCATAACTCTCCTTCCAAGGAGTAAGCATCTTTTAATTTCATGGCTGCAGTCACCATCTGCAGTGATTTTGGAGCCCCCAAGAATAAAGTCTAACACTGTTTCCACTGTCTCCCCATATATTTCCCATGAGGTGATGGGACCAGATGCCATGATCTTAGTTTTCTGAATGTTGAGCTTTAAGCCAACTTTTTCACTCTCCTCTTTCACTTTCATCAAGAGGCTCTTTAGTTCCTCTTCACTTTCTGCCATAGGGTGGTGTCATCTGCATATCTGAGGTTATTGATATTTCTCCCGGCAATCTTGATTCCAGCTTGTGCTTATTCCAGCCCAGCATTTCTCATGATGTACTCTGCATATTAGTTAAATAAGCAGGGTGACAATGTACAGCCTTGACATACTCCTTTTCCTATTTGGAACCAGTCTGTTTTCCCATGTCCAGTTCTAACTGTTGTTTCCTGACCTGCATACAGGTTTCTCAAGAGGCAGGTCAGGTGGTCTGGTATGCCCATCTCTTTCAGAATTTTCCACAGTTAATTCTGATCCACACAGTCAAAGGCTTTGGCATAGTCAATAAAGCAGAAATAGGTGTTTTTCTGGAACTCTCTTGCTTTTTTGATGATCCAGCAGATATTGGCAATTTGATCTCTGGTTCCTCTGCCTTTTCTTTTTTTTTTTTTTTCCTCTGCCTTTTCTAAAACCAGCTTGAACATCTGGAAGTTCATGGTTCACATATTACTGAAGCCTGGCTTGGAGAATTTTGAGCATTACTTTACTAGCTTGTGAGATGAGTGCATTTGTGTGGTAGTTTGAGCATTCTTTGGGATTGCCTTTCTTTGGGATTGGAATGAAAACTGACCTTTTCCAGCCCTGTGGCCACTGCTGAGTTTTCCAAATTTGCTGGCATATTGAGTGCAGCACTTTCACAGCATCATCTTTCAGGATTTGAAATCGCTCAACTGGAATTCCATATTATAAGTGCCCAGTAATTATTATTTATGTTACCATATTATTAGATACAGGACACTTAGATGCCTTGTGATTCATTAGGCACAACAAAATGTCGACTTGATCTGCATATTCTTTTTTTAAAATTCATTTTATTGAAGTATAATTGATTTACAATGTTGGTTTCTGGTATACAGCAGAGTGACTCAGATATATTATTTTTGATATTCCTTTCTATTATGGTTTATCACAGGATTCTGAATATAGTTCCCTGTGCTGTATAGTAGGATCTCGTTGTTTATCCATCCTATATATGATAGTTTGCATCTGCTAATCCCAAACTCCCGATCCTTCCCTACCCACTTCCCATTGGCAACCACGAGTCTACTCTGTGTATCTGTGTTTCATAGGTAGGTTCATTTGTGTCATATTTTAGATTCTGAATACAGGTGATTTCATTCAGTATTTTTCTTCCTCTTTCTGACTTTACCTGAGGATTCTAACAGTTAGAGCAAAGACATTGCTCCATTGGTGATCCCAGCAGGCATATTACACATCAGGTTATGTGCAAAGTGAGTGAAGAAACCAAAATAAAGTCAGATCCACTCCTTCATCTTCTCTTGAATTTTGGAGGAGCTTCTAATTCTGTCAGTTGACTCTGGTGATATGAAGAGGGAGCAAGAGACTAAAGAGGATATGAAACAGACACTTTTTTGTTCCCAATTAAGTTAGTGTGAATGTTTGCTTCTCAAGGAAAAATTAGGGCACTGGACACTCAAGGAATGAATATGTCTTTATTTAGCATTTCCTGACAGTCTATCATGTAGAACTCGGCTCTGAGCAGGACATAGACCTAAAAGAGAGAGAGTAGAGTCCATCTTGAGGAGATAGCTGGCATCTAAGCTGAACAGACCAAGTGCTCTAGGAGTCTGGAGAGAAAAGGGGTCATAACTGGTGTTTATCAGGCAAAATAGCAAAGCTGCAGTGACATTTGAGCTGGACGTAGGATATAGTTGGTGTATCTCTTGTTGGGGGATGGAGAGTGAGGGGTGATGGTGAGCATGACTGCCAGGCATGATGTTGTAGGTGAAGTCACAGTGCTGGGAAATTATGGGGCCAGTTGAGAAATAATAAGTCTTTGAGGGATGGGAATCAAGATTGCCGGGAGAAATATCAATAACCTCAGATATGCAGATGACACCACCCTTATGGCAGAAAGTGAAGAGGAACTAAAAAGCCTCTTGATGAAAGTGAAAGAGGAGAGTGAAAAAGTTGGCTTAAAGCTCAACATTCAGAAAACTAAGATCATGGCATCTGGTCCCATCACTTCATGGGAAATAGATGGGGAGACAGTGGAAACAGTGTCAGACTTTATTTTGGGGGGCTCCAAAATCACTGCAGATGGTGATTGCAGCCATGAAATTAAAAGATGCTTACTCCTTGGAAGGAGAGTTATGACCAACCTAGATAGCATATTAAAAAGCAGAGACATTACTTTGCCAACAAAGGTCTGTCTAGTCAAGGCTATGGTTTTTCCAGTGGTCATGTATGGATGTGAGAGTCGGACTGTGAAGAAAGCTGAGCGCCGAAAAATTGATGCTTTTGAACTGTGATGTTGAAGAAGACTCTTGAGAGTCCCTTGGACTGCATGGAGATCCAACCAGTCCATCCTGAAGGAGATGAGTCCTGGGTGTTCATTGGAAGGACTGATGCTGAAGCTGAGACTCCAATACCTTGGCCACCTCATGCAAAGAGTTGACTCATTGGGAAAGACCCTGATGCTGGGAGGGATTGAGGGCAGGAGGAGAAGGGGATGACAGAGGATGAGATGGCTGGATGGCATCACCGACTCGATGGACATGAGTGTGAATAAACTCCGGGAGTTGGTGATGGACAGGGAGGCCTAGCGTGCTGCGATTCATGGGGTCGCAAAGAGTCGGACACGACTGAGCTACTGAACTGAACTGAACCGAAGCTGTCTAGATTACCTTCAAGATCAGTGTTTGTATTTTAATTCAAGCTGGAAGTATTTGGCCCGGGTTTTCAAGGGCCTTAGAGACTGCCATAGGAATTGATTGAATGTTATGGTTTAAAAGCAGAAATATTTTTTACAAATGAAGCACATCATCAAACATTAATATATAAAAGTAACAGATAAAAGTAGACCTACTTTGGCTGTCACTGAAAATAGGTATATGGAACTCTGCTTATTACTCAACCTTACTCTTTGTTTTCCTTTTTAAAAAAAATTTTATTGGAGTATAGTTGATTTACAATATTGTGTCAATTTCAGCTATACAGCAAAGTGATTGCAACGTTAATGTATGCCCATGTATTCATTCTTTTTCAGAATCTTTTTCAGATTCTTTACCCATATAGGTTATCATATATGGGTATCATGTAGAGTTCCCTTTGCTATACAGTAGGTCCTTGTTGATTTTCTATGTTACATGTAGCAGTGTGTATATGTTAATCCTAAACTCCTAATTTATTCCTCCTACTCTTCTATCCCCTTTAGTAACCATACTTTTTTTGAAATCTGTGTCTGTTTCTGTTTTGTAAACAAGTTCATTTGTAAAAGTTAGATTCCACATATGAGTGATATACAATATTTGTCTTTCTCTGTCTGACTTACTACACTTAGAGTGATCATCTCTAGGTCCATCCATGTTGATGCAAATGGCATATCTTCTTTATCTGTTTATCTGTCAGTGAACATTTAGGTTGATTCCATGTCCTGGATTTGTAAAAGTGCTGCAACAAACATCGAGGTGCATGTATTGTTTTTGAAGTATGATTTTTCTCCAGATATATGCCATGGAGTGGGATTCCTGAATGATATGGTCATTTTGTACATAGAATTCTTGAACCCTAGGGTTCCACAGCACCATGGGTTTTGAGAAAACAGCCTGGGCTTATAGAGTAGTTATGGTTTCAATTCTGCTTCTGTTAACCCAGATCCAAAAGAATTCTCAAAGATTAATTTCTGAGGACTGTGAGCTTACAATCAATAATCACAAACTACAGAAAGTGTAAAGTGGTACCAGTCACTTTGAAAAACAATTTGTCATTAACTAGTAAAATTGAATAAGCACATAACCAATGACCCAGCATTTATGATCCTAGATGTGTATACCTTAGGGGTTCCAAGGTGGCGCTAATGGTAAAGAAGCCACCTGTCAATGGAGGAGATCCCTGGGTCAGGAAGATTCCCCTGGAGGAAGGCATGGCAACCCACTCCAGTATTCTTGCCTGGAGATTCCCGTGAACTAGGAGCCTGGCAGGCTACTGTCCATGGGGTCACACAGAATTGGACACGACTGAAGCAACTTATCACGCATGCATGCGCATACCTTAAGATCTTGCCTGTGTGTACCAGGAGTAGGGTTAAATGAGAATGATTAAACTAGAACAGAGGATGTCTTCGGAGAGCTAGTCAAGGAAGGGCCCCTTGCAAATCTACAAAGCTGCCTGTAACTTTCATTCTTCAGCTGATTGGGTATGTGGGTATTTCTTTTATGATTTTTCTTTCACTTTTTTTTCTCTTGGCTGTGCTGCATAGCATGCAGGATCTTAGTTCCTTGACCAGGGATAGAACCCATGCCCCCACAGTGGAAGCATGGAGTCTTAACCACAGGACCACTAGCAAAGTTCCTGATAAGTACTTTTTAAAAGGAAAATAGAAACTATAAAAGTTCTCAGAGACGGAATATTTGATAGGATTCAAGTGTGAAACTTTCTCGGAGAGAGTTTCAGGGAAATGATGAAGAAGAAAAAAGTAATAAAAAATTCACACCTCTCATCACAAGAAAAAATTATAACTATGTATGGTGATAGATGTTATCTTACTATGGTGATCATTTCTCAATATATGTATCAAGTCATTGTACACCTGAAACTAATACAATGTTACATGTCAAATATTACCTCAATTAAAATTAAAAAAAGGACTGACACCAAAGTTGCATGCCTGAGTGGTTAGGATAATCTTGATATCTTAAAATTGAATTAAGGAGATCAAGGAAGTTTTTTATTCACATCTCTGCCATGAATACCTAGTTGCAGTGACAGATACGTTACACATTCTTGGTAAATGTTGTGCTGTTGTGGTACAGAAATTGTGAGACATAGAAATGGAAATGTTTGGGTTAGATGCAGATAGGCACAATCAATGAGTATTAAGTGTAAAAAGCGTGGTAGAAGTCATGATAGTGATGAAGAGCACAGGAAGGAAAGAAATGTGAGATCTGAAAATGGAAAAGCCCATTTTTCAGTGATGGGTTGAAACAGTGAGGAGCAAAAAGGCTTGAAAAAAGAAAAGAGAGCGGCCAAAAGGAAGATGCTGACGAAAGAGAAAGTGATTGGTACTGTCCAATGGTTCAATATTAAGAGGAGAGAATTATAATTAAGTAATGGAATTGAAATGTTGTTGGTGATTTTGTACAGAGAGATTTTATTGATTAGCAAGAGGATTAGCAAGAGAAGCCATATTGCCAAGGATTCAAAGATGGATTAGTATTAATTATATGGAAGTAGTCAGACTAACCTAAACCAATCCGTCAAAATGTTTGATGTTCAATGAATAATTATAAAATAGTAATCATTTATTGTTTCCTATGCATTCAGCCTGTTGATTACTGTACATGAACTAATTTCATTATAATAGTAGATTATTTTATCCCCATTTGACAGCTGAGAAAACTGAGGCAAGCATGTTTAAAATCTTGCCACAGGTAACACTGCTAGTAACTAGAGTTTTTGGGATACAGACCAATTAACTAGTCTACTGCACTGAGAAATAGACATCCCTTGCAAAGAGTGCTAGGTACAAAAGTGGAAGAAAAGATTGTTTTGTGTTTGTTTGTGTGGGTTTTTTTTGGAGGGGGAGCAGTTTAGGTTTAAGAAATACCTGATTATGTTGGTAGACAGAAAACAGGACACCAGGAGAAAAAAAGAACCTGAAGCTTACAGGAAGGATTATCTTCCCCTTCACCTGGTTCCCAGATAGTTGGGAAGGTGAAATAAAGGAAAAGAAGAGAGAACTGGTAGATCAGGTAGTAAGAGATGTCAGAGGTTGCCCCCTAAGACTTAGCGGCAGTGAAGAAGAACTCTGTTATTATTCTCACTGCATCGGCAGTCTGCATGTCTTCTGGTGAGCCACTCTCAGACTGATCTTGAGCCTTAAAATAAACTCAGTGAAGGAATTGGGCTTGAAAGGGGACATACTTTAAAGTATCTATATAGTTCATTTGATGGATTGATGAATGGACAGACAGTTGTTTGATGGAAAATGAATGAAATAATGAACTAATGAGTTACTGGGCACAGACTAGTGACCAAATATTAATCGCCCTTTCTTAAACTACTGATTAACAGTCTAAACTCTGGAGTCAGACTGTCTGGATATGGATATATATCCTTGCCACTCACAGGTTATATGTCACTGTGAAAGTCATTCATTCTCTCTGTAGTTCAGCATATATAAAGTGGAGCTACTACTAACAGTGCTTCCTTGCATCAGGACTTCTACACAAACCACCACAAGCTAACTGGTTGGAAACAAGAGAGTGTATTCTCTCACAGTTCTGGAGGCCAGAGGTCCAGAATCCAGGTGTCCTCCATGCTACACCCTCTCCAAAGGCTCTAGGAAATAGTTCTTCTTTGCCTCTTCCAGCTTCTGGTGACTCCTGGCCTTCCTGGTCTTGTGGCAACATTACTCTAGTTTCTTCCTCCATCTTTATGTGGTCTCCCTTATGTATCTCTGTGTCTTCTCTTTATTAAAAATTGAAATGTAGTTGATATACAGCATTATATTAGTTTCAGATGTACAACATAATGACTTGATATTTGTATATCTTCTCTTCTTATACGGACATCAATTATTGGATTTGGGGTTCATTCTAATCCAATATGACCTCATCTTAAATAATTTTATCGCAAAAGCCCTATTTCCAAATAAGGTCATGTTCTGAGTTTCACAGTGAACATGAATTTAGAGGGACATTATTCAACCCACTATACTATTCCATGGAAATATTATATGGATTAAGTTAATATAAGTACTTATACAACTGGGGTTTCCCTGGAGGCTCAGAGGGTAAAGAATCTGCCTTCAATGCAAGAGACGTGGGTTCAGTCTCTGGGTGGGGAAGATCCCCTGCAGGAGGGAATCTCCTTGGGAATCTTGCCTGGAGAATCCCATTGCCAGAGGAGTATGGGGTCACAAAGAGTTGGACACTAACACACACACACACACACTATACGCTTATACAATTAATACATATTATATTGTGTGACTAATGATATAATTCAGTGCCAGTAATATAATTAAGTTGATCTAAGTGCTTGTAATAGTGTCTAGCACATTGAGTTATGAAGTATTAGTTATTACTGAGATTAGTACTTGGGAATTTTTTTTTTTTTAATCACTGCTTTCTGTTGAATAATATTCAGTACAGGTGAAAATTCTGAGTAAGTTTAATTCCTAACAGTGCTTGTCTGTCCTTGAAGCGATTTCCTTGTAAAACATACATGGTTCATATTTCTTATCAAGTAAAATTTTATGTAGACAAGATATCAAATAGTGGCAAAAGATACATACATTTTCCAAATTCCTCCTTCAGATTTTCATCATCTAGGAGGGGCGGGGGAGGAGAAAAAATGCTGACCAACTTGCTCATACTCATTTTGTACCAACTAACTCTGATGACGATGGCCTCCTTAGTATGACTTTCCATGTGACAGCGCTCAGCCTCTCATGGGACCTAATCTCCTTCCAGAGTAATTTGTCTACAGTTGCCTTTAAAGAGACACTGTTTGGATAGAATGTTCTAGATTAAAAAACAGGTCATACATAGCCTGTGTTAAGAGTAACCCCTAGTTACTTGATGGAATGACAGCTAAGATGAAGGCAAGTGCGTCTTAACTGGTACCACATCTGTTTTGTTTCCCACCATATAGCTGGATGTTGGCAGGGCTAGAACAAAGTCAACATGCAACTAATGCTCGTGGAAGAAAGACATTGCTGCGTGGCTTGCAGGTGGCTGAGACTAGAAGGAAGAACTTCTCATTTCTTGTCTGTGCACCATAATAACTGCATTTCCTAAGTTGTCATGTTTCTTGAGGGCAGTCTTTACTTCCCTCTTCTTGCTCTTTCTTCGTATTTTCCTCTCTTTCTCTTTCTGGACTTTTTCTTTGAAGTACAAGCAGTGGCTGGTTATTATTATTGGTGTGTTGTACATGTCTGCGTATAACAGAGAGCTGGGAGAAGTGAAAAAAAAGAAATTAATTCCTTTTTCTCTTCCCTTCTCTTTTTCCTGAAGTTCTCAGTTAATAAATTAGCCACCGCAGAGAATTATTTGATACCAGGGTATACTGGGTGAAATAGATATAGAGAGAGTATCCACCAGAGAATTCTTTATCCTTAGAGCAGATGTTCTTAGACATGAATCTGTGGGCCAACTTTATGATCCTGAGCCTGAAATAGTGTGCAAATTGTGTTTGCATATGCATTTTTATACACATGCATGTTTATATTGCATGCATGCAGATTTATATTTACATTGCATGTATGCAGATTTGTGTATGCATATTTGATGTCTGTATGAAAATGTGTGTGTATGCAGATCTGAGGTACATAAGCATACTTGGTCTATGTATGTATATATGTGTGATTATTGAAAGAAAGCAACTGATTCATAACTTTTGTTAATCTCAAAAGAATCTGAACACCAAATAGGTAGGCAACCACTGAATTAGAATATTTTGTTTATACTGTCTGTATTTTGTTTTGCTTTAAAGTTTCTAGTGGGAAAATTCTGAGAAAATGTGAGAGCAAAATGGACAGTATAAAGAATCGCCAAACCTTTTTAGATCTAGAATCAATTCAGGGGCTTTCCTTGAATTCTGACATCTTTTTTTTAAACTTCCATAACTGCTGTTTTTGTGTATTCAAAGTCAGGGTTTGGGGTGCTGACTTAATTCACTGTTGTTATCTCTGGCCATTGAAATAATCCAGGCAGGCTGTGTCATTTGTTCCTAGGACAGCACCAGAGCCCTTCTGGGCAAATTCACTGATAAGTCACTGAGCAGGCACAAAGATGATGTTTTATGGTACAGTGACTCATCCTTGCATAGCTAATTTGTTTCCAACCGAACTTAAAAACCAAACAAAACTAACCTTCTCCAAGTACCAAATTGCTTTAAGGACTGAACTTTATGTTTCATTACATTCCTGGAAACTTTAGTTTGTCCTTTGTCTGATTTGAACCAAATTTGTTGTTTTACTCTTACTTAATTCTCTGCCCTGATTAAATTATCTGCATGCTTGACTCAAATCCCAATTTTACTTCAGCAATACCTACATGTGTTCCCAGACACCAAACTTATGGCTTAGCTTATGCTCTCTGCCGTTCAGCTTTGTGTCACAGCAAATTCTCAATGTAAATAGCTCCCGTGTTGTTTTTGTTATTGTTAATAAAGCCTCCTGTATTGTTCCAGGAAATATTTTAATTAAACAGTTTGTGCTTAGTTGCTCAGTCATGTCTGACTCTTTGCAACCCCATGGACTGCAGCCCTCCAGGCTCCTCTGACCATGGGGATGCTCCAGGCAAGAATACTGGGGTGGGTTGCCATGCCCTCCTCAATTAATCCGTTATTTCCACACAGTTTACTTATTTGTTGATTCATCCATTCACAAATCATTTATAGGCACCTGCTATGTGCCAGGGATGCTTCCAGTTGTAGGGGAAGCAGAAGGATGAATGTCATACATATAGTCACTGCCTGGTGCCAGGACAAGGCATATGGCAATGCAAAATATGAAAGCCTTTTGAAACGCACAATCTTTAAACAAATCGATTTACTATTTTTTTAGAGCAGTGGTTCTCATCTGGAGAGGTTTTAGCCTTCACCTTGGGAAACTTGGCTTCATGAAGACGTTTTTGGTTGTCTCAAATAGGAGATTCCACTGGTTCCTGATTGGTAGATGCTGGGAATGCTGGTGAACATGGACACTGGACAGGATTGTTCCTTACATCAAAAAATTATCTGGATCAAAATGCCAGTACTGCTGAGATTAAGAAACCCTGATTTAGAAGAAGCAGGACTCCTTCAGAGAGAGGCATACTAATGTGCATGGGAAGAGAGGACACCCTAGAGGCACTGCCCTTTCATTTAGGTCTTGAGCAAGTCAATTCTTAACTGAACTGACCCATACCAAAATTGGAGATTCTTCTGAGGGAAGGAATTCTCTTCATCTCAAGTACATTTCCAGGGTCAAATTAGTGTTCCTCAAGGACTGGCATCTTAGTGACTTTCCATTTGTCTACCCCTTAATACAGCTCTGCCTATTATTCAGGAGCTTACAATTTAGGGAAGACAAAGGACAGGTACACCAAAAACTATGATGCTGGGTGATACCAAGAGGGCTCAATGAAATGAGTGCCTTGGGAGCACTGAGCAATTGGACTCTGCCTGGAGGCCTGGGAAGCCTTCACAGATGAGGTGGCAAGTGAATGGGAGTTTGAAGGAGGTAGTGGCCAAATGCCTGAAGGAAGACACTTGGCTCTTTAAAGCCACATCCTGCATGATTGCATTTATAACCAGTGATGTTTTCGGCAGCCCTTTCAAGAAAATCTCCTTCTGTAATTCCTTTACAAATTGTGCAGACTCAACTTGGCAGTTTTTCTTATCACTTTTTTTCTATTAAAAAATTTCAGTAGCAGATGATTTCAGCTGTGTAACTGTAGGTATTAGAATTTAGCAATAGTTTAGAGTTGGAAGCTTCCAATGAATGAATTATAGACTTGGCTTTTGATGTTCAAAAAAGGTGGACATATTTCTTTATTTGTACAGGTTAATGCTTCTAATAGAGTTGTCCACGGGTTGTGGACTTAGCTTTAAAATATATGGGAAGTATGCTTCACAAACTGCAGACGTTTATAAATGAATGCTTTTCAAATACAATCAATGTTCCAACACATGGCTATGACCTGCAGGAAAACTGAAGAGAACATCATTAACCACAAATTCCTGTTAAACTAGTATAACAGCGTTAAATGTATTTATGAAGCTATTAATTGAAAAATTGGCCATAGTTACATACAAAGGAATGAGGTAGATGTTAAATCACTTTTTTAAAAATTATGAGTTTCAGATGTAGTATTGTAGTTCAGCATCTGTATAATTAAACTTATGATTAAAGAGAGCAGTGAGGTTTATTGTAACGTAACTACCAGAAAGTTTCAGGATTTTCCTTAACTCTTATGAAATTGTATGTGCCTACACATCCTGGGAAATTTTCTCTTTCAGTTTGGAATCACTTATGGCATCACAGAAGGAATAGTTTTATACACTTGAAACTAACTTTTGAAGAATTCGTTCTTTTCCTGGTGACTTCATGAAGACCTTATATTAGTGTTTTCATGTTAGAAATAAAATAGTTCAGTTGAAAAAAAAATCTCGGTTTTACTTTTTTTTTAAATAGTTTGAACAATAATCTGGTAGTTAGAAGCAGGCATATTTGTTTCCTTTTTTTAAACCAAATGTTTTTTCTTTTTTATTCAGTCTGATGCCAATGCGAGTTACTTAAGAGCAGCTCGAGCTGGACACTTAGAAAAGGCCCTTGACTACATAAAAAATGGAGTTGACATCAACATTTGCAATCAGGTTAGTTGTGGTGATTGTTGTTGTTATTTAAGTTTTCAGTTAAATTTTTTTAAATCTAGACTTTAAAGTCCTCAAATCCTCTATTACCAAGTTATTACCAAGACCTTCTCTTTTTGCCAGTGTTTTCTATTAAATGTCACCAACTTGAATGATCAGGTTATTCTTCGCTTTGTTAGAGGAGCATTCAGAAATGTAGATATGTGTCCTTGAACAATTAATTCCTAAAATAAAGTACATAATGACATCAGAACAACTGACCTAACTGCCACAAGTACTTTAATTCCTAATTCAGGCTCCTGCATTGCACACATGCAAATGGTTGTTGGTAGGGTGTTTTCTTCAGAATTCTTAGTGGACTGTTTACTGCTCTATTTTCAACCTGCTGAGTAAAGCTTTCCCTTCACTTAATCAGAATGGGTTGAACGCTCTCCATCTTGCTTCCAAAGAGGGCCATGTAGAAGTTGTTTCTGAACTGCTACAGAGAGAAGCCAATGTGGATGCAGCTACAAAGGTCAGTGTCACGCATTTCGTGCTTTTTGTTATCAGTTGCCCAATTCAATGAGAATTCAGTAAGAATCCGGGCATGCTTCTCATGAAATACTCATCAACATTGTTCTCCTGGGGAACCTACAGAGGGATTTAATATTTTGTAAAATGCTGAAAGCAGAGAGAAAGATGGGTGAACTGATGGCTCTTGTTTCTCGTTTCACAGAAAGGAAACACAGCGTTGCATATAGCATCTTTGGCAGGGCAAGCAGAGGTGGTAAAGGTCTTGGTTACAAATGGAGCCAATGTCAACGCCCAGTCCCAGGTAAACCTATATCTCAGATGCCAAGAAATGCTGTGATCATGATTCACAAATAATGTTCTGGGTCAGGTGCTTGTTTGTTCTTGTGTCTTCTAAGAAAACTATATTTAAGAGCTATATCATCATTAAGGAAAAACCCAGGACAATGGGCAGGGCCAATGCAGCAAGGACTGTGAAGAAGTACCCTTTGCCCTTAAAAGCAGCAAAAAATTCATTCACCAAGCCACTTAGGTGGCCACGTAGGTCCTGTCCTTTTATTTCTATTTGCCAGCAACTTTTTTTGAAATGAATACACAGGCAGACCTTGGAGATATGTGGGTTCAATTCCTGGCCACCCTAAATAAAGCATTGTTGCAATAAAAAAAAAAGTCTGCAAATAGTAAATGTTGGAGAGCATGTAGAGAAAAGGGAACACTCATACATTGTTGATGGGAATGTAAATTTGTGTACCACTATGGAAAACAGTATGGAGATTCCTTAAAAAACTAAAAGTAGAATGACCATATGATCCAGCAAGCCCACTCCTGAGTATATACCCAGAGAACATCATAATTCAAAAAGATACATGTACCCTAGTGTTCATTCCAGCACTGTTTACAATAGCCAAGAAAATGAAAGCAACCTGAATGTCCATCCACAGAGGAAAGGATAAATAAGATGTGTATGCACATATATGCATACAATGGAATACTACTCAGTCAAAAATAATGAAATAATGCCATATGCAGCAACATGGACGGGACTAGAGATTATCATCCTAAGTGAGGTAAGTCAGAGAAAGACAAATACTATATATCACTTATATGTGAAATCTTCAAAAAAAGTGATACAAATGAACTTACTTACAAAACAGAAACAGATTCAGACTTTAAAACAAACTTATGAAAACCAATGGAAAAAGGTGGGGAGCGGGGGGAATAAATTAGGAGTTCCCAGGTGACTCAGTTGGTAAAGAATCTGCCTGCCAATGCAGAAGACTCGGGTTCTGTCCCTGGGTTGGAAAGATCCCCTGGAGTAGGAAATGGCAATCCATTCCAGTATTCTTGCCTAGAGAATTTCATGGACAGAGGAACCGGGCAGGCTGCCATCAATGGGGTTGCAAAAAGTTGGACATGACTGAGCAACTGAGCATGCAGGAGAAAGCACTCCTATATATAAAATAGATAAACAAGGACTACTGTATAGCACGGGGAACTCTTGTCAATATTGTGTAATAATCTATATAGCAAAAAAGTCTGAGTAAGTATGAACATATGTATATGCATAACTGAAATCATTTTACTATACACCTGAAACTAACATGACATTGTAAATCAACTATGCTTCAATATAAAATATAAATTTAAAAGAATTATGTTCATTGAATGGGCTTCCCAGGTGGCACTAATGGTAAAGAACCTGCTCGCCAATGTGTGAGACTTAAGAGACACAGGTTCTATGCCTCAGTCAGGAAAATCTCCTGGCAGAGGGCATGGCAACCCACTCCAGTTTCTTGCCTGGAGAATCTCATGGATAGAGGAGCCTGGCAGGTTATAGTCTATAGGATTGCAAAGAGTCAGACATGACTGAACCAACTTAGCACACACACATAAATATTCACTGAATAGGTATATTATTCCAGATTATTTAGTTTCATATATATCCTCATTTGCAATCCTCTACGTGTGAAAGGAAGAGGTTTTTCAAAGTCAGCCATTTGTAAGACTGGTATGTATGGCTGGTAGTTATAAACACAAATGACTGGAAAATCTCTGTAATGTAGAGACTTATTCTATTTTATGATGTTAGCTAAAGTCCAGTATAGTCAATTCCTATTTACTAACTGAGGCATCATTGTTGCTCCCTGAAACAGATTAGGGAAAAAAAATAGCAGAAGAACTTTAAAATCCCCAAACATTGAAATTTCCAGATTGTTTGTAATGGATTTATACCGATCATTCATTCAGAAGATTCTCCTACAAGCTGTGAGAGTCCTGCATGAAGTTCTAACAAAAATACTAATAGGTTATCATTTGGTGGACTTTGAGTCCAAAAAAATTAAGTTCACTGTATTGGTCTAAAAATACAGGTCTTCATTATCCAAATTATTCATTATGTGAGTCCCCCAAAGATGTGAGCTTGTGTAGGAGAGCATACATCATCATAACACATAAATATCCACTAAGGACCTGACTATTTTTTTTAAATTTTATTGAAGTATAGTTGATTTGCCATGTTGTGTTCATTTCTACTGTACAACAACATGACTCAGTTATACACTTATATATATTCTTTTACATATTCTTTTCTATTATGGTTTATCACAGGATATTGAATATAGTTCCCCGTGTTACACAGTAGTATCTTATTTATCTATTCTCTATATAATTATTCTCTGCTAATCCCAAACTCCCAATCTTTCCCCCTCACTTGGCAACCACAAGTCTGTTCTCTGTGTCTGTGAGTCTGTTTCTGTTTCATAGATATGTACATTTGTATCATATTTTAGATTCCACATATAAATGATATCATATGGTGTTTGTCTTTCTCTTTCTGACTTACTTCGTTTAGTATGATAATCCCTAAGGACCTGACCATTTTAAGAACTGGTCTCTACTCAAACATTCCTTCCAGCTGAAGGCTGACATCTATCCTGGTTCATCAGTGTCTACCCCAGGGTGTTAGATTGAACAAACTGACTATAGAACAAAGCTGCAAGTTTTCCAGAAGATGTAGAATGTCATGAAGTCAGGAAAAATGATGCTAGAGGACTGCTGAGCACACAGCCAAGTTGTGAGGTCGTGGCTTTCTGCCAGGAGTAGACCAGACTGTGTGAAGAATCAGGATGATTTCCTGACAGATGTTTCCAACTTGAACGATTTGAGAAACAAAATGTTAAATGAAGGAAAAAATTAGTCTGAAAATAAAAAGTGAAGGCTGTCAACCCATCATATAGTTTTGTTGGAAATGAAAATCATACTTTCTCCTCCAGAATCATAGTTGGTTTAGTCTTCATTCATCCTGTGGACTCGTACATAATGCAGTTATAACCTACGTTTTGTTAAATCATATAAATTCGCTTTTACAATTTCTGGTTTTCTCTTTCCAGATGGAGTCTCAATCTAACTTTTTTTCATTATTTACCATGGCCTTTTGATCTCCACGTTAAGTGCACTTGATTTCCTCAGTTTTTTCCAGGACTGATTATCTTTGAGTAACAGGAGCCTCTGGTACTTTATGGGTCCACAGAATTGCGATGACTTTCCACCTTGTTACGTCAGCCATGTTGATGAACTCTCTGATGCCATTAAATATCAGTGTTGCAGAAAAGAAACTGAAAGGTTGCTGCTGAGCCATGAAAGAAGCCAGGACTCGTGGCCTCCAGAGGAGAGGAATTCAGTCCAGGGCCAGTGACGAGGCTTGATTGCTTAGAGCTTTTGCGTAATAAAGTTTTATTGAAGTATAAAAGAGACAGAAAAGCTTCTGACATAGACATCAGAAGGGAAATGAAAGAGCCCCCCTGTGCTAGCCTTTAGCAGGATGTTATATACCTATAAGCAAGCTGTTAGTTAGAGAAAGGGTATGTCTCAAACCTCAGACTGGCACCAGTCCCCTCACCCACAACACGCATTTTGAGTAACATTGGCACAATGTAAGTCATCTCAGGCCATAAAACGATTGATGTGAATCTTGAAAAAAGGCAGGTTTCCAAGTAAATATATAGTTTCATTAACATAGATTAGGAGAACAATGTATGAGTAAAACATACTGGTTTGTTGAGCCCTTATGGGTTCTGGGTCTCAAGTGGAACTGACTTGAAGAAAGACAGGGTCTAGGGTAAATACATAGTTCATTACCATAGCTTGAGAAAAATATTTCCATAAGAAAAACGCGTTGGTTAGCTCAAGGTTTGAGAAAAGTTAAGTTCAGGTAGAACCAGGTGTCATCATGGCAACACAGAATTTTAAGAGAAACCTCCTTTTAATTTTGTATAGAGAAGGGAAAATAGTCTGACACTTGTAGTTTGTTTCCTCCTGCTGCTTAAGAGAGAGATAAAAAATGCCTGACACTTGCGGCCTGTTTCCTCCGTTTGGAGACCCCTGGCCTTCCTGCCTGTTACCCTCTCAAAACTGTTCTTCCAACCACACGGTTTCTTGTGTAATTGGTCTAATCTTTAGTTCCCTGTGGTTGGACTTTTGTTACATGGTTTATGCCACCTGTTCTGATTCCCAATGAGAGCTCCCTTAGAGTGATAATGTTTTTCCAGAAAGGAGCAATATAAAGTTGAATATTGACAAATAAGAAACACAGACCAGCTGACCACAAGAGAAGCATTATGCTTTTCAACCAATTATCTTTAAATGCCTCTATGATTTTTTTTTACTCAGGAAATAGCTAGTGTTAAGCTCTGAGGTAGTGGGAAATGCTTTGGTCCATTTTCATTTTCTTCTTTTTACCCCCAAGGGAGAGACAGTTAGCCTCCCTCATCTTGTAAACAATGTACACATTCTTAACTAATGTTCAGAGAAGGCATAGTTTTAAACCTTCTTTCCAATGTCTGGGAGAAACTGTAGTCAAAGTAAAATCCTAAACAGATTTGATTTCAATTTACGCACATTCTCTTCTGATGATGAAGTGCAGAAGAAGAACATGGGCTGTGAAATGCCCTGTTCCTTGCAGCTATGCTTGGAATACCCAGCCACACACTTGACAGTAAAATCTGTCCCCCTTCCTCTAGACATCTGCCCCCAGAAACCTTCTGAACTGCATCATTGTATGGATGGAGTAAGTAATGAGATCACCACACAGCAGAATGGAGTTTTAAAGATAATTCCTGGTAGCAGCTTTTCAAAAGGAACTTTCATAAAGAACAACAAGCAGAAATACCATGAAGAGCAATGAAATTCCATTTAGGTGGCAGAACAACACAGGAATATTAATATTCAAGAACGACAGTATTCCTGTCCACGTGAAATTTTATCCTATAGACAATAATTAATTGCCAATGAGGAACAGTATCAAAAGAGCCCCTCACTTTCCTTAAATATAAAAATTCTGGAAAATAAAAATAGCATTGGACAATATCAAGTTCTGATGAACTGGGACTCTATAAACTAGGAGTTTATAGATTTTTTAAAAATAATTCTTGTCATTGCCTTGATCTTAGGTCTTAATAAGTAGTTAACTCTTTCTTATATTACTTAACATTCCAGGAAATCATTTATGCCTACCCTGAGAAAGAAATGGGGTTAGATAACTAAATTGTGATTTTAAAGAACTCTAGTTTAAGTCCTTAGTACTTTATATAAAATACAGCAATGATTAACAGTGTTTGCTCTTGAAAAATCCTAAACTGTCATGTCAAATGACATCCCTCATGCTTTTCTCTTTCTCTGTCTTTATTCCATAAGACACCAATCATATTTATAAAAAAGCAGTCTATTTCAAATAATATTTTAGCTATCAAAGTATTCTAAATGGACAGGTTTTCACAGTGGTTTTAACAAAGACAAAGCCCTTTAATTAAATCAATGTTTCCTTAGTCTTTCTGTGTTTTTAATGTTTCCTATTGAGGAGGAGGTCAGATCCTGATGAAGCTAGACAGTGGGTATGGCCCAAATAGAGCCTTTCTGACCTTAAAACTAATAGCATATCTCTGATGTAAACAACCTTCAGAAAAATTAGTATCATATATGAATCAGTACAAATTTATTACCAAGCCCTTAATATTTTAATTAAAAACAGTACTTTATGATATACAAAGGCTTAGTTAGAGGAAACTAGCATAGATAAGAAAATTTCAAGGATGAAATTTAAGCCCTTATTTTAGTTCATTTTATTTCATTTTTATTTTATTTTAGTGGGTACTAGGCAGCATGCCTCAGTACTATCTATAAAACTATAAGTCTGCAACTTTGCATACTTATGATAACACCACAACATTTGTAACAACACTGCAGTGCCTTCAGAGCAGAGGGAATCGAAGATATTGGATAAAGTCAGGAATCAAGAAGCATATTCAGTCTTGAGCTGTTCTGCTTTTTGAGAATTCAGTCTATTGTTGCTACAGAAAAGGAAATGTAAATTGGGCCACCCATATGTTCCTTTTTGGTCAGCTCTTTGTTTTGGAAATTTCCTAAGTTAGGAAATTAATATAAAACCAGTGATATACTTTTTTCTCTTAAGAGAAAAATAACATCTTTCCTGAAATCTGACCATTTTCCTAATCCAAGTACCATTTCACGGAAAAGCATTACAGCTCTAGGTAGTCCACACTGAATTTGCTGGTACCTTAAGCCTCTTTGCACTAGAGAGTAATGGTAATACCTTTTTTCACTCTTTCCAAATGATGCTTATAATTATCTCCCTAGAACGTAACCAAATGTGTATGTGTTCTCACAGCTTCTTAATCCTTTCCTGAAAGATGATTTTTTATTAATTGGTGTTAATTTCTATTGCTTTAATCCAAATAACTTCAGCAATTTGGAATTCTCTGAGGAACCCATAGAACAGAAAGCTAAAGAAGCTTTCAGAAAGCATGCAGCAGAACCAGTGTTTCCTAGGTAATCTTGAACTACAACAGATCTCTGCCCTGGAGTTGAGACACTACTGACATGTATTATCTACTTGATATTTATGTCTCAGAAAATAATATCCATTTTGGAATTTTTTCTTAAAAATTTTACTCCTAAAATCTGAATATTTGGTCTGGAAATCTTGGGTGATATGTAGTTCATAGAGTGATAGGGAAAATCCACCTTTTCTTTTTAATATTTTAAGTTTTTTTCTCTGTTTTGGTTAAGAGATATTTAAATCAACCAAGAATTAAACAATCTTTCATTTTGGTCAAATAAGAAAATGAGAAAAAAGTAATATGATAAAAAGTCTAAACCGCCTTTCAGTTTCCTTCATAGGTCTGGGAAGAGAGACAAAGATGAAACCCACCATCCCCCCACCCCACCCCCCGACACACACACATATACACCCACACATTGGATTGCAGTTATACATGTTTCATATTTAATATTGATAAAACCTTTCATGATAGAACAAAGTAACAGTGAAATTAATGATTTTACTAGGTAAATATTATACAGTGAAGAAGCTTGAATCTTGTCATACTCTACTGCCTCTTATTTTGTGTCTCTAATCTTGAGCTTGGCAAGCTAATAACCTGGCTAATTACAATTATGTGTAAAATAAGTAGAATAGAGGAGCTCTCTGATGAATAAAGTATATTCACCATGGTAGATTTGTTAGGTGGTACCACTTTTATCTGCTTAAGAATCTTTTAAACTTCCTAATTCTGAGGTATAAACCAAAAAATTGACATTAGTAGAGGTTGAGTTTTATGTTATTCATATTACTCATCCAGAGATTGGATAAGTAAGGTCATCATATAATAACTGCTATTTATAATAGTGAACTTAAACTTTGGTGGAATCACAAAACTTTGAGTATTATTTTGTAACATTTAATTTAGAATGTATTTCCATTTATTCTTTGAGATTGCATAATATACACAACAAAATTTCCAAACCAGTTAAATAGAACTAAGTTCTGAAAAATTTGTTCAAAGAAAATTTATTATAGTTTGAAAAATACCTGTTTTGTTATATATATATCTTGCAATAAGGTTTTTTTTTTGGTAATATTACAGTATTTTACAGATGTGAAATACATTGTTTCAGAGAACATTTTCACTAAGAAGTTTAAGATATATATATGCATTTATTTCCAAGTTCCTTGGCAGTTGGGCACACTTCAGACACTGATGTACAATATGTCTTTTCAAAAAATACAAGGAAGGAAACTTACAAAAAGTAGACCATCTAATTGAATTCTACTTTAAAACTGAAGTATACCCTTTTCAAATTGGTGTTCTTTCCTTTGCTCCAAGTCACCTCATATGTGGTAAGTTTGAAGCTGTATGAAATTAATATAAATTCCTTCCAAAGTTGGAACTATTTCAGGTGCTTAATTTTATGTAAAAGTATTACATATTTTGTTTAGGAGAAATAATTATTGCTTGGGATAAAAAACTCATTGGGACAATGACCAAATGTATTTTTCTTCATATCTTCATGGTATCTAGTAAAACTCTTTACTCATGGTAGACACTCAGTAAGTGGTTAGTTAAATGGATACACGTGTTTAACTAAACTGGATGTATTGGTATGAATTAGACTATTAGCTATGAACCACATTCAGACGAGAATTATGAAGCATGATTAACGATTATACCTCATAATTCTGCTTAAACTATCATGCTCAGGCTTATAATACATATAAATATATATATTAAAGTATTATAAAAATTACTATGTGTGAGCATTTCCTGAAACATATAATATCATCAGTACAGTAGAAAGACAGATTTGCTTTAAAAAGCTACAAACGTTTAAATTGGTGTTTTGCAGAATGGTTTCACACCATTGTATATGGCAGCCCAGGAGAACCACCTGGAAGTTGTCAAGTTTCTCCTCGACAATGGTGCAAGCCAGAGCCTGGCCACAGAGGTAAGACACTTTGGTTCTTTTTATGGGTGAGTTCAGATGTTTATAGGGATTTTAGAAACCTGAAGTTGTATCATTGAGAATCTGTCCCACTGGTATTTCATTATAGTTGTATATTAATGTGTGGGCTCATAAGTTTTTATGAAATACATTAGAAAAGTCTATTTTTAGTCTTTCAAGAATCTTCCTTGCCTAGTTACCCTTTCTGCTCTTAAATGCCTGGCTCTACCCTATAATTGAGCTATTTGTTTACTATTTACATAATCGCTTGAGAGTACTTTTCTCCTTCTTAGAATTTTGCGTCAAAGGCAGCCATTGTTTTGAAATATTTTTTGTGATAGAACATAAGCTTTAAATTTGTTGTTTTCCAAATTTAAGTTAGCATAATTATAATGATTGGATTTATGTATTTCTAAAGTTAACTAATTAGATTTAACTCATACTTCTAAACAAAACTAGTATACATTTTTGAATAGTAGATAAAAGCAGCCTTTAAAAAAACATTTGCAATCATGAATAGGGGAGTTATTAAAAATAAAAAGTTATTTAAGTCACCAATACTATTTTAGGTAATGTAGTTTATTTTTGAAACTAATCTGGATGGAAGATTGTGATCCCTTGAAGTGTATCACTAGAAATCTATTGCTAATAATAAAGTACTACTGCTTGTGTACTCTTTATTTTTAACAAAAGAAAATTAGAACAGGTGTAGGGTTATCCCTGTCATAAAGCCAAAATCTCTTTCATTCTGAAGTGTTTCCTGTATGGCACAAGAAAGATGTATATCATCGGGATTATATGCACAGGGATTGCATATAACCTTGCCCAGCTTTTGAGATCATGCCTTCCAGGAAAACCAGGAGATAAATGAAGAGGCAGTGCACACACAAAAATATACAGATGACCACAAATGTATGAAAATACCTGATCCTCCCTTATAGTCAAATAAATTTTAATTTATTAATCAGATAGAGAATGAGATCCAGTCTTTAGCCCATGAGATAAGGAAAAAATTCAAGGGGTAGGAAATATTGCACCTTAACTACTGTATTGGTGATGTTGACAACCAGTTGCAACACTTTTGTAGAACACTTAGCAGTAACTATCCAAATTAGTATTTATACACCTTTTTGCTTAGCAATTCCACTTCAAATAGTTTATGTGGCATCATATATTAGAAGATAATGCAAAAAATAGTTATTATATAAGAAACAGCAACATAATTAGTAGTACCAATTTTTTAAAAACCAGGAAGAGCCAAAGGGGAAGTTACTGGATAAATATTGCTTTACTTAGACAGTAAAATGGTACTCTACACTATTAACAATGAGGCAAGACTCTATGTACTAATACAGGAAAATGTCCATAGTGTACTGTTTCCATTGGTTTATTCTGAGAATTCAGAGAGAGCCTTACTTTTCACTTCCTAGCCTTCAGTTCTCTTGGGGATTTTTATCTTGAGGATGGATTTTTTTTTTTTAATAATAATATCCTTAGAGCTTGGTAATAAATAATGAATGGCTAATAGCAGAGTAACTGACATTTGTATGCATAGAGCAGGCCTCTCCTCACACTGGGGAGAAGGTAACCTGTGTGAGTCCCTAAAATGATACGTGGGTCACATCATGCTTTGCAGGGAGGATGGGTATGGGAGCCAGGGTTGTTGTAGAAAAAAAAAAACCCTTCCTGTTTTTGGATGGAAATACTATGTAATATAAATATCCTGATGACAGCAATTCTGTAGTACTTTTTTGTCTGTGAAGGACAGGTAGTATCTTTTTTTAGGCTGTGATGGGCAGTTCACTGAGTGTCCCCCCTTTAGAACAAACATAAGACCAGTTTACCACTAAAAGACTATAGAATTACCTTGTCAACTAATCATCAGTAACTCACTGGTTCTCTGTTTGTGTTCTTTTAAGTTTTTAAGCCCCCAAAAAAGACACTACAACTGACTAAAAAGGAATATATGAGATCCTCAAACAACTAATTCAGTCTTTTAGCAGGAAGATAAATAGATAGATATAGGTAGATATGTAGATGGATAGATGATAGATAGATATTTGATAGATTTTTTTTTACTGCTTTATATTAATTTACTTTCAAAGGTTTTTTTAGCTTTAAAAAAATAAATGAATGAATTAGTGTTCCAAGAACAAATCACATCCATGTCTTCATGAGGCATTTGGTGCCATCACTACAAAAACAACAGCTATCTGATTATCTAGAGCTATTTGAAGCTTTGACTGAATTTTTATCTCTTGGATTATTAGTACTAGAGAATTAAAGAACAACAAGAAATAAGATGTTTCATTCACATAATGTTCTAATTACAATTTTACTTTCTTACTAGCAATAATATTGGTGTTATTTATACAGAAGTCTGTATTTACAGAATGAACAGTAGTGAGCAATGAAAGGATTCCTTAGGTGAAAAAGATTTAATAGAATTTTCAATTTGTTAGATAATATGATATTGTCAAGTTCCTTCAATACAATTTTTTCCATATGTTCCTTGTATGTATGTATGAAGTCTTCGGCATCATTGTGTTTTTCAAAACTTTTCCTGTATTACTCTGTACTGTGTATCCTGTCTTTCCATGTATATCTTCCTTCTTTGGCTAATCAAGATTTTGAAGCATGAGGTAAATTTATTTGTTCACTTATGGCATCTATTATGTGCCAGATACCCCAAAAGGCAGTGAGGGTACACATGAAGCCTCCATCATATTTCCTTTTGGCTTGTATTTTTCTCTTAAGAATAACTGCATAGAGCAAACTAAACCATTTAAACTTGGTTTGGAAACAAAATCTGGACCTTCTAATTTTAGCTATTAACACCTTAGGACTGGTATCTTTATGTCTTTAATTGGTTTATGCAAGAAGCACATTCTTGTCAGTGCTAATCCTCTTAGCTGCAGTTGATTTTCTGGTGCAAAATAGTTTCCTTTATGTTTAGGCCCTATGGATTGAAACATTCCTATGGGTGGAAATGTAACCACTTTATTTTGCTGCAAAACAGAAGTGAGCTGTCATTTTTACCCCTTAGATTTTGCTCAGGTTTTAAAAGTGAGGTGCAACATTAACTCTTAATACACAGCTCTTTCCTTTCACCATTCCATTTTTTAGATGTGTTTTTCTCTTTTGTGAAAGTAATATATTAAGTAAATGAGGAAGTACAATAAAAAGCGAAAAGAAAAAGCCACAGTTAGTTGTCCCTAGAGATAAAATTCTGTTTATCCCTCCAGATTTTTTTTTGTCCATGTTCACAATATGCATGTTTCTCTTAGTGGAAATCAGATCAAGTATTTTCATGGTTATGCTGATTCCTTTTCCCATAACATTAAATTACACTCTAAACTTTGTACTTTAAGTGTACTTTAAGTGTAACCTGTGATATCGTTTTGGTGATGTCTAGGTTGTATCCAACCTTTGTTATTAATGGTTGCAGAGAATGTCCTTCTGGTTACATTGCTGCTCATCCTCTTCCTCACTTGGGTCTTCCTGGAGAAGTTGAACAGACCAAGTGGAACTGCAGCCAGATCTTGAAGCTTGAAGTGTAGATAGAACTTATGTGTGTAGAGCAAGGAGGAGGACATTTCAGAGTGGGGCAAATAGCCTGAGTTTAGATGCCAGGTAGAGACAGTAAGGAGAATGGAGATTTATACAAGATTTATACAAGAAGGGCCTGGGCAGTACTGTTACTTAGGTGCTTGGGGGCCAATATTTTACAATCCTTGAATATAAATGTACTGATTTGCATTCAGCCAAACAAGTGCTAGGAGCACTTATCTGTTTTCCAGCAAGGAAAACAATGGTGAAAGTGATCTTCTAGGAAAACCAACAAGACATGAGTATGCAAGTAACTATGCTTTTTCTTTTTCCCTTACAAGCACTCTTCCATTAGAACAGTCCTCGATTTGTACCACAAGGAGTATTATTTGTACTACAGATAATAAATATTATTTGTACTACAGATAATAAACATCATGATCTGAATAGAATAATAAGTAACCTACTTGCTAATTGTCTAGCAAAAATGACTTTGAAATGTTCTTTTTAGTGTGTGATAATTAAAGTATTGCCGATTTAAAATTTGGGAGCCAGTCTTAGGATATTCGAGGGCTTCCCAGGTGGCTTATTGGTAAAAAATCCACCTGCCAAGCAGGAGATGCAGGTTTAATCTCTGGGTCAGGAAGATCCCCTGGAGAAGGAAATGGCAACTCACTCATTCTTAACTGGGAAATCCCATGGACAGAGGGACCTAATGGGCTATAGTCCGTGGGGTTGCAAAGACTCAGACACAACTTTGCAACTAAACAACAATAACAACAACTTAGGATATTCTCCTCTGTGCTTTCTTTTTTATGGCCAGTAATGCTAGATTTTCCAACTGCAGTGAAATCTGTAGCTGTCTTCTCTTTGTCAAGTCCCAGGGTAATACAGTAGGAAGACTAAATGTACAGATATGTGTATATGTCTGAATTGCTTCTAGTCATGTTTTATATGATCTGTTCTTTTGTTGGTCAGAGAAGCCAAGAGTCTTTCATGTATACCTTCCTTAAAACAGCAATGAGTATAGATCATTAATTCACATATAGTAATTGAGCACCAAATATATACTAGGTTACAAGGTATAGTGATGAAGCAGACAGGATACACTAGGCAACAAAGTACTGAATAAAATAGTTTGAAAATAACGATGGAAATTTACTTTTAAAATTGTTTTCTGCTTTGGTGTGTGTGTGTGTGTGTGTGTGTGTGTATGTATGTATTTTTTAATATCTTTCCACATATATGTGGAACTACTTGAATATATCAGCTTTAATAACTGTGAACAAAAAGTGACACTCGATCACCTTCTTATTTGTTAATCAAGAAGAAAATATCCATAGGGGCCAAACTTGACCCATAATCTACTTGCAGGACGGCTTCACACCATTGGCAGTAGCTTTGCAACAAGGTCACGATCAAGTAGTGTCACTTCTGCTAGAAAATGACACAAAAGGAAAAGTGCGTCTTCCAGCTCTTCACATCGCTGCCCGAAAAGATGACACGAAAGCCGCTGCCCTGCTGCTGCAGAATGACAACAACGCGGACGTGGAGTCAAAGGTGAGGCCCTGGGAAACACACTCGTCACACGGCATCCTCCTCTGTTAGGCACCCAAACGTGAAGAGCGCCTGGGCTCCCTTTGGGCATGCTTACGCCAAACACTTAACTGCGCTGAAAGGAATACAGTCATGCCCCCAAGTCATCCAGTTGAAGGCACAACACCCCCACCCTTGGCGTCTACAGCTGGGAGGGACCTATGGGTGCTGCCCTATATGTGTTAATGGGTGGCCACCTCAACAGAAATCAATCGAGAGACACCCAATAATGTCCTTCCTTTGAACATGTATTTTTGATGTATTTAGCACTTCAGTTCCAACATCAAGGTGAAAAATTATAAAATGCTAGCCACAGTGTGTGCCAAATAAATTTTTGGTTGATATCTAAGACGGTAGGCAATGCAGTGAGTATTGATCAGCTGCAGAAGGCAAACCAGCAGCCAGAGCCCCAGCCAACAACTCCCATTGTCTGGACACATATTACTTACAAGTGTCTGTGAAGGAAATGTGGCATTTGAAATAGGCCATTGTGTAGCCCTTCATTCAGTCTAGCTTTCTTTCTGTGCCTATTGTGCTGCCATTAGAGCTTCCATCTGCATTACTTAGCTGTCATGAGCTTTCTGCCATCCATGATCACCGATAGCAAACTAACCGTTCATTTTTTCCTCCTCTTTGCTTCCAAATGTGTTAACCTAGATGGTGGTGAATAGAACAACAGAGGTATATATATATGTATATCTGTGTACATTTGATCTATATCTGCATCATCATTTTCCCATTCCTTAGTGCTGCTGCCTCATTTCTTTCCCTTCTTCTTTGCATTGCCTTCTGTAGGCTAGATACCTGCTTCCTACCCCCACCCTCAAAGTAGCATGTGCCAGAGGAGATAGTAGTTTGATTACCAGGGCTTTCTGCAGCTGAACCTGGTGTTTGAAAGGAGGAAGTATGAGGCATCCTTGAAACTTAAGGGTACTGCAATAGAGTCCTGTGACATGAAGCATCTTGACACTTGAGAAACTTCTCAGCTCTACCTACAGCTGCAGACAACCCTGTCATTCTACTCATCTAGGATTGAATCTTTAGATTTCTGCATGACACTCGCCCTCAGTGGTGTCAGCAAAATGAAAGTTACCTCGGAAGGGTACCCTGTGACCCACCCTTGACAAGAGTCAGTCAGACCGCTAGCATGGCTGAGAAGCTTGCTGACGACTTAGAAATGCATCTAGTTCTTGTAAGGTTGAAATCTTTGGGGACTAAGTAAATTGCTGCATGTTTTAGCATTTTTCAAGGAAGTAAAATGATCTTGGTATGAACAATCCAGAAAAATGGGTTATTGAATAGGCATTTGCTAATAAGGAGACCAGCTTGTCAATTTCTTTATGAAATGCATTCACAGTGATTCAAGACCAATTGTAATAGCACCTCTTCCCCCCAAATTGCTTTTATCATTAAAATTGGCTTTTACTGTTAGTTGATTTGACTCTATATTGAATCTATAATACTAGTGAAATTTTGACAGTTTCAATGGACAGTTCTACCATGAATAATACAACAGTGGTACTCATCGAACTTTCTATGAGCTATCAAGATATTTCTTGTCACCCCTATTTTAATTTTTGGACATGTTGGCTTCTGTGTAGTTCTGCTCCCAGATTACAAAAACGGCTCAGTCTCCACCCTTGGTTCCTTCCTGGCTATTCCTCTCCCTGTGAGTTTGGCATCCCTTTGAAATCCTATGAGCAATTGGCACTAATGGAAAGAAACCTAGTACAGAATGGAATGCGGACCTCAGCATATTTTGCTTCCTCATTTTGATCTGGGCAGGGTTGTGGTATTAACGTGTCAGACAAGAGGCCAACAGGGATCAGTTGAACGTCTGCTGTGTTTTCTTTCCAGAGTGGCTTCACTCCGCTCCACATAGCTGCTCACTATGGAAATATCAACGTAGCCACATTGCTGTTAAACCGAGCAGCTGCCGTGGACTTCACTGCACGGGTAAGCGCTGCAATCTGACGTGCCCTTAAAGCATTTGAAATGATTCATTCTTAACCCTACTCCCCCAACATGAGGAGGAGGTCAAGCCAGATGACCTCCAAGGGTCCTCCCAGTCAGTGGAAGCCATGTTTTTCTACTTTTCCTAGTGCATTTTCTTGCTTGTAGATAGGTATGCCTATTTTCTAACAGGAAAAGAAGACCAAGATCAGAAGTGGGGATGGGGTGTGTGATAAATAAGTGACGTATAGAAGATGTGATTTAAATAATCACATCTGGAAACTGCAAGCTGTCCCTCCAAGCTGAAATTTCTGAGTGTGTTTGAAATGGGTCTGATAGCACTAACAGTGCTGTAGAAATCAGGGTCTTGATCTTCCAGATGGGAATGAACTGGATTTGAGGCCCAAATCTCAGAACCCAAGTAATAGAGGCTGCCTTTTGCTCTTATCTTCTATCCCCTATAAACTTTCAGAATGTGTAACAAGATTCTGTAACGCGAATAAGCTCATATTCATAGTGAAAGGAATTACAGTATCACATGTACCCCTGAACAGCAACTCAGACATCCAGAGTAACAGGGTTCTGAATGTAGAAACCAGTCTTGGGCTGGGCTTGATCGTCAGCAACAGTATTATCAGGAATAGAAACAAAGTAGGAAGCAGAATGTAGAAGTGGTCAGATATGGGGACTCAGGATTCAGACCCCCTGGGCTCCTGTGTTGGATTTAGCTTTTCTTTCTCTGTCCATCAGTTTCCTCACTGATAAGATGAAGTTAAGGTGGATTGTGAAATTAAATAACAAATCCTAACAATAAGATAGCATCAGCACTCCTGCGTTGGCTCACTGAGAAATGGGCGAGTGTGGAGAACACTTAGCATGGTGTCTGACACATCATCACCAGCAGCAGCAACACTGTGATTTTGAACATAGCATTTGAAGTATTATTTTTGCTAAAAGCCTCACTTGTTAGGGGAGAAATGGCAATAGACCAGGTAGGGAGAACATTCATAATACTGTTGCAGGAAGGGGGACCCCTTCCAGGGCCCGAAACTGGGCTCTCGTCTAACACTCAGAAATGAGTTGTCTGAGGAGATACGTGTGCTGACAAAGCAAGAGATTTCATTGGGAAAGGGCACCCCGGTGGAGAGCAGGAGGGTAAGGGAACCCAGAAGAACTGCTCCGCGTGGCTCGCAGTCTTGGGTTTTATGGTGATGGGATTAGTTTCCGGGTAGTCTTTGGCCAATCATTCTAATTCAGAGTCTTTCCTGGTGGCGCTGGCATCTCTCAGCCAAGATGGATGCTAGCGAGAGGGATTCTGGGAAGTGGACAGACACACGGGGTCTCCTTTTGACCTTTCCCGAACTCTTCCGGCTGGTGGTGGCTTACTAGTTCCGAATTCCTTATCAGGATCTCCTGTCATGAAACAACTCATGCAAATGGTTACTATGGTGCCTGGCCAGGGTGGGCGGTTTCAATCAGTGTGCTTCCCCTAACAACACTAGTACTAATAGTGGTTGTAGCAGCCGTAAAAGTAATGCCATCTTTGGAGCAGATGCCAAGCTGAGCACTTTTATTTCTTATATGTATCTCTTTATGTATTCTTATTATATGTATCTCTTTGTGTATTCTTATGTCAAGAAAAGTGTTTTTGTCCCTGTTTTACAGAAGGGGAAACCAAGACTTAGAGACAAGAAATAGCTGGTCCAGATGATAGAGCTAGCAAATGAGAAAAGGCAGAATTTCAGCCCCAAAGCTCTTCACCCCTCCATCTGTCTCACTCTGATGATTTTAGGGGTTCATTTTTCTCATCCTTCTTATAATTCGTTACTCCTATAAAAATTAATAAGAACTAACATTGTACTAACATACAAGCTATTTCCTATCCGATTGTCTTCAACCTGCTGAAAGCTTTTGTCAGTTTAAATAAGGCAGCTCTTGTCACTCTATAGCTGTGTGTGTTCTTATTGCCTGAATAGCATCCTTGGGTTTCAGCAGACCCAAGGGCTTGTGTAGCATTTAGAATGACAAAGTTAAGCCCTTCTCTAAGTCATGTATAAACAGGGCATGCTGATGTGAAAAAACCTCCTGTCTATAAGATGCAGTCTTCCGGTTTCATTTCTCTAACTCACAGAAAACCTCATTAAGTCACGTCTTCTAATTAGGACATTTGGAAAATTCACATCAGGGTAGTGTTTGAAGTTTGTTTTGATGCCACTGTTCAGAAATTTCCTGATGCTGCTGAAAATAAGAAGATTGGGACAATGTTTAAGCAATTTAAGAGGACAAATTACAGTATTTTCAGCCTCCTTCAAGCAATTCCAAAGCATCCATTTACATTGAAACAATGACTATGGTAATTACAAATGATGCTAATTTATCGGTTAAAGATCAGTGGAGACCTCAGACCCTTGTTGTTAACCTTGTCTGAATTACCATATGTGATTTAAGACAGTCGCATTGTGCCTTTGTTTAAAATGTTAAATTTCAGACCTTTTGCTGATTGAAAAAAGCATTTACTCCCAGTCATTCCTAATTAGTGAGGCCTCGTAGCATTCTGAGCTAAAGGCTGCGGCAGAATTTGATTGTACTTACTAGGATGCCTGGACTGTTGCTCACACTGGAAAGCCCATGCTCCCCTCTGCAGTGGCTGATGGATGGCTTGTTGTAGGAGGTCTGAGCTGGACTGGTCTTCATAAAGAGCTTAATCAGAAGCAAGTGCTAGTTGCCTCCACAAACACATTTGCGTTCCAAATCTCTAGTAATATGTAATAATCCAGCATCTAGCCTTTTGTGTTACAGAGTCCTCTCCCTTCCCACCTTAAGCAGGGTCTTCCTCGGTCAGAGTTCTCTCAGGGATGTAGCAGAAATAGCAGGTGAAAGTAAGATGCCCTGGAACACAGATAGGATCCGATTTTGCCTGGTCAAAACAATAAAGGATCAGTAAGCCTCAGTTGCTAAGAACTAGCTGCAAATCATAACCATATATCATATTCTTCAGGAACCAGGTTGAGATAGAGGTATTGATTAGCAAAAAACAACAGCAGCCACCATTGTCTGAGGGAGGCCGTGATGTCTGCTTCCTGGTTGTGACAGATCACTGAAGAAAGGCAGATACAGTCTTGAGGTTCTTGATGGGCTGAGAGCATGACCTCAAGAATGGATAGCTACCTGCTGGCAAAGAGAAGTGGGGGTAGCAGTGGGGAGTCACCCTTCTGGAATCATTTCCTGCATGCAGTCCATGTACATGTCCAAAGCCAATAGGAGGCAGGACCAAACATGGTGTGACTAAAGGGAGAACACAATAGAACGGATTGCTTTCTATGCTTCTTTGTGGTGCTAGCTAATTTAGGCAGCAAGAAAGCAGATCCTAGCCAGTGGCACATGTATGCCCCTAGTATCAGTGATGGTAACTGCTTTACAGCATACTTACCTGTCCCATTAATACCTTTCCTTAGATTTTTATTATGATGTAAATTTTGGCTTTTGTATTGTAATTCTGCCATGTATATGTAAGATATCCTGTCTGACATCTTAAATATTTCCTTTTGGATTATCCACGGAGACCTGTTCAGCCTCGTGGGTCTGCTGCAGGGAGTAAATAGAGTAAGCGCTGAATACTGCAGTGCAGCGTCAGCACACTTTGCTGTCTGCGTTTGTGTGCTGAGATGGCCTTGACATCATCTGAATTTATGCGTGACCCTTGCTCTCTTAGCAAATTATCCTGGCTCTCTTGGGAAAGAGAATGTGACTAAGACACACCAGAGCTGCTACTGATTGTCATTCCAGTCAGGAGCATTTATGCACTTTAGTAAGTAAAAGCCAAATTATATTATTGGATGCCTGCAAAATTCCTTTTTATTGATTGAAGAAGATAGATGAATACTTTGCTGGCTAAGAGTTTTTTCATCAAATGTGATGGACCACCTAACTTAATCTTCACTCTTGTCATTGACCTTTCTCTTGTAAATTATTATTTACCTTCCCATTTGGGGAAGATAATTGAATAAAATATCCTTCTATTGGTCTTGGTAGGTAGTACTTTTTGTTTTTGATCTCTGAAAGGATTAGGGATTTTATGTGTTTGAGTGTAATACCTCATTTGTTTCCAGAAGGATTTCAGGAGGTTTACAAAGACATGTAAGAATGAAAAAGGAAAAGTAAACATTACCAAGCAGCTAAAAAAGACTAGTGAATACAACTGGAGAATAAATGTAATCTCTAAGGACTTTGATACATATAGTATTAATAGAAAGGGAAGCTGGGTTATATAGTTTTCACTTTTTGACAAAGGAAATATTAATTATCTATAGAATCACTTTGTGTGTGAAATAGCTCAAATACAATTTATGTACCATGTGAATCCTTCTGTTAAGAATAGCGAGTTTGGGGGACTTCCTTGGTGTCCAGTGGTTGAGACTTCTGTGCTTCCGTTGCAGGGGACATAGGTTCAATCCCTAGTCAGGGAACTAAGATCCTGCATGCCACACAGTACAGCTAAAAAAAGAAAAGAAAACTTAGTGAAGAATGGTGAGTTTTATAGTTGATACTATCTTTAGTAACTACATTTCAAAAGGTTCAATTCCTACTATCCTATACAGCCTAAATCTCCATCTGTGAAGGCACCCTGTCCAGGGATGCTGAGAGACTGTGGCTCAGCTATTCAGCTGTGTGATGTTCCGATTGCATGTGATAGATCTTGGCATGTGTGTCGCAGTTAACATGTCCAGTTGTACTGCCTTTCTAGACGTTTTGAACAGTTTTAGCAGAGGTTTGGCCACTTTTGGAACTCAGTTAAGTCAGAAGAAAGGCTACTTTATCTAAAGCATCTTAATTTTTGATTAAAGTGAGAGCAGTGGTTTTAGACAGTTGAATTACTAATCCCATTGATGGTAACATACAAGTGTCAGATTTTACATTCAGCCCAAATAAGAGGTCGACGTGGGGTCAGCACAATGTCCATGGATAAACATTATCAGATTTCCTTTCTCAGTTAAATTCCACCTAGGAAATATTAAAGCGCTTCTGCTATAAGCTAGTTCAGACTAGCTTATAGTTCAGACTCAATTAACCCACTGTCCTGACGCTATTAAATTGTTGAGGCCCCAAAATGCTCAACCATACAACACAGACGCTCCCCTAGTTCTTTAATGTATGTGCATTATCTGAACAATCCTATTCAAGCTGAAGCAGAAGTATCATGAAGTAGGCCTCCCGCACGCTGTGCTTTGCCTCCCTGCAAGACTTGGAGCTCCTCAAGGGCAGATTTATGTGTTACAACACATTTTGGAATTCCTGGCATGTAACCCAGCACCTAGCCCTGGGAAGGACTATTATATTGGGTGGGCCAAAAAGTTCATTCGAGGTTTTCCGTAACACATTATGGAAAAATCTTAATGAACTTTTTGGCCAACCCTATATTTATTGAATTCAAGAATGAATGAACAAATAACTTTCAGGCCTCCTTATCCACTACTCCTGGGCACCCAGTACCTGTTTAAACCTGCTTTCTTCAAGCCCCAGTCCTCTTCCTGATCTGTCAGAATTTCAGACTGAGCTTCAACATGGTGTCAGGGTCCCACTTCCCAAACTGATATGAGCTGCATTAATGAAGATGAGAAATCCATGGAATTCTAAGAGATGTATAGGCAGGTGCACCAAACACAGGTATTGACTCTCAGACACTGAGGGGCAAATTGATTTCCAACTGAGCAGCATAGTTGACCTTGGAAGACAAACCTAGGACAAAGGGTTAGTCACCAAGAGCTGCTGCCAAGTTTTGTTCGGTTAAGGATGTTTGAAGTAATGCCTCAGTTTATGAGCTATCAAGGCCACTGCCAGACAGCCTAGGAATGGGCATCAGCTACTCACACATGGAGAAGGAGAAGAGTTGAGCGTAGCTCCAGCAGGAAGGTGACTTTTTGTCATGTTTTTATAAGGGTCCAGGGCTTCTGGAGACTTTGCTATGGTTTGTGTGGCGCTGTCATTGCAAATACAGTTTAAAAAAATATTTTCCCTGCATTCTACAGTCCTATTTTTTTAATAGATGTCATTCCTCAACTTGGGTTGAGCCAACACACACACACATTCATTTTTATTGATATGTGTTTTCAAATATAATACAGTGTTTATCTCCTAATATAGACTCAGTAGCATTAAAGATACTTTTTTAATGGGTTATATAAACCTCCTTTGGAATGAAAATGAAGATTGGGGAGCATTTAGCAAAGGAATGTGAGTTATGGGAAAGTCACCATGTGGCTAATTCACGAAGCATATTCTTGTTGCCATGGTGATATTAACATCTCAGGAAGAACAAAATCAGTAAGGCAAGGGCAGCGTGGTGGGGGTATAGGCCTTTTATAGAGGATTGCTCTAAGCGTGCCACGCGCTCTTATTCCTGCCTTTTCCATTTAATTCCCCAAATGCCACATCAAAGGAGGTTTGCCTATGCAATTTTTTAAGGGATATTTTTATCTTAAATCCATTAGTACATTGGAACTTATTAACATCTTACTGTGTGGAGTGGGATCTGTGTTGTTCATGTTTGAAAAGGTGAAGTTTCTAAGCTGTAGCAGCCTGAGGTGAGGAGAAACGTCCTCAGATACATGCGGGAGCCCTGTTTCTCATCCTGGCTGTGACATCAGTCATTGATCTGGTCCAGGGCAAGTCTCTTCACCATCCAACTGCAGATTTCTAGTCGCCAGATGAGAGAGAGATCAGTCGACCACACGCCCTTCCCTTCTTTCTGCTCGACCACCTTGTCTGACAGTGATGGGGGCCATTCACAGTGGAGAGTCGGTGTAGAGCAGTGTCAAAGCAAACAGCACTGCAGTCAGACTGTGTTCATATGCTCCTGGGCAAGTTATTTATGCTTCAACTTTATCATCCATAAAATGGGTCCAACAGTAATATCCAATGCACAGCATCATTGTGACTGCACAAAACGATCCATATAAATTGCTCAGCCCGCGGACCAGTGTCCTAGCCACATTTGTGGCGGTGGTGATTGATGCTTGCCTCCGCAGGGAGACCCATCGTTGTAAGACACGTTCACCTGTCGAGTGTAACATGTGTCAGATGAGTGGTGTCGTGGCTACTCTCTCAAGTACTTCCAGAGCTAGTCAGACATGATGCTTCCCAGACTGTTGGAGTTACATTGTTTGCATCCATGTTTGTCAGCGTGAGAAAGTCAGCCTTTGCCAAGCTGTTAGTATGATATTGTTTGAGACAGTAAGAATACCAATACAAAAAAAAATCACAGAAATTGGAAAGTTCATATTTCCCTTTGTTTCACTTTTCCTCTTGGAATATTCATCCTGCTCCCTACAGTGCTGCTCTAGAATTGTTGCTCTGAGAACATTTTTAAATGACCCGAATAAATCCTATTTTGAAATTCTGTGAAATAAAGTTCTATTAAGGTAGGAGTTAGCAGAGCTCATTTTATTCATTTACACTTTAAAAGGGAATTATTCATTAACTGTAGAATTTTCATTTCCTCCAGTGAGTGCAAATAGCAGCTGAGGGCCACTGCACTGCCCCCCCCCACACACACACCCCTGCTGAAATTTGGACCATTGTTCACACTCCCTGTTGTCAGAAGGTACTCTTGGATGAACTCAAGTGCAACCTTGCCTTCTCCTGGGCATCATAGTTCTTCTTGTTCTTCATAGAAAATCTTTTTCTTCATAGAAAATCTTGTTCTTCTTCCTCTGGCGGTTTGAAGAATATACAGGAAGGGTGAAGGGACATTTAGAGGGAAGCATTTAGGACTTTGCAGAACCAAAATGTTGCAAAAGGTAAATTTGTGAACACATGCACAATCATTTAAAGGCTCTTTCCCAAATCAAAGTAGTAGATTTCAAGAAAACAAGTTCAGGAAGGAGATCAGCCTGTCCCTGCGTAGTTGAAAAAAAAACTGAAAAGCTAAGCTGGGATAGATGTAAAGGGATTAGAGTGAACTCCAAGAATTGGAGACTGAGGCCCATTTGTACGTATGAAATGAGGCTGGAGATGGATGATGAGTCCATGCCAGTGGGAGGGGACTCCCTGAAAACCCACCTGGACTGAGGGCACTGGGCTGGATCCTAAAGGTGGAAGGGAGTAATTGCAGGGTTTGGGGTTGGTTTATTTCTTTGTTTTTTAGATAATCAGATTAATACATTTTGTAAGTTTGAGGTATAAAAGGTGTTAGTTTATATATTACAATCCAATTACTACAGTAGTATTAGCTAATAGCTCTGACATGTCACATAATTATTTCTTTTGGGGGTGAGAACAATCAAGATCTAGTCTCAGCAACTTTGAAGTTGGTAATACAGTATTATTGACCATGATCACTATGCTGTGCATTAGATCTCCACAACTTATTTATCTACTATTTGCAAGTTCATACCTATAAACAACATCTTTCCAACTTACCCACCACCTCCAGGCCCTGGTCCCCACCATTCTACTCTCTGTTCTTAAAAGTCATTGCAGGACTTTAATGGAGAAGTGGAATGATGGCTGGCATGTGACAGGAGAGGGCTGGGATGGCTAAGTCCCCTTCAGAGACATCTCCATGCCAGTAACAGTGTCCCAACCAGAAGCCAGTGGAGCCAATGCTATTCCTTCAGAGACAGCACTGCTGTATTGATCATCTTTCTGTAACCGAGAGATGGAGAGATGGGAATGTCCCCAGATGGGGAAGAAGGGCCTAGCAGTCCGGGCTTACTCTGGGACTCCTCTGCAGAGGGCATCAAGCTTCCCCTATGGTGCATCCCTGAGAGTGGTTGGACTAGGAGACCCTGAGGGTCTTTTAGCTCTTATAACTGAGAATTGAAATATGAGGTGGAAATAACTTATCCAAAATTCAGATCAACTTAGGAAATAGCTTTCATTTATTAAGTTTCCTACACATTATTTCATTTATTCCTCACAGTCATCCTGGGAGATGTGGCTATGGGTTTCATTTTACACCAGAGAGAAAGAAGTTAAGTAACCTGTTTCAGTTAAATCATACAGCTTCAAGGTGGTGGAGCTTGAGCTAAGAACAGCAAACTAAGTCAGTCAAGTAAAATTAGACAGTATAATCAAGTAAAATAAACTGCATTCAAGCTATGTAGTTCATAATATTCCAGCATTGGAGGAAGTGTGTACCAGGCTTTGAATTTAATCCAGGGTCATCCCAGGAAAACCAGAACTTTCCTGGATTGGCTGGCTATTTGTTCTCTGCCTGTGCCAGTTGCAAAATAAATTCAATATATTTTTAAAGACTTTGAAGGGGTTTTTTTTATTTGCTAAAAAACCCATCACATTTTTAAGGATGTTTTAATTGAAAGATTGTGAAAGTGTTAGTCTCCCAGTCATGTCTGACTCTTTGTGACCTTGTGGACTGTAGCTCACCAGGCTCCTCTGTCTGTAGGATTTCCCAGGCAAGAATACTGGAGTGGGTTGCCATTCCCTGCTCCAGGGGATCTTCCCTACCCAGAGATTAAACCCAGATCTCCTGCATTGCAGGCAGATTCTTTATAGTCTGAGCCACCAGGAAAGCCCTAATTAAAAGATTAGCAAACTTAAAAACTGAAAAATGATCAGATTCATTTTTAAAGATAATGCATTCATTTTTCCACTACATTTTATTTATCATCTCTATCAGTTCTGCATTGTTGAATTCCTAATGATCATGCTTTGAAATAGACTCTTAATACTTAGAGACTTAGTGGCTATATGACAAAAAGGTATCACACATTTCCCTCAGGTGATTCTTCTGATCAACCATATTAAACAACATGGACTGAGGCTGTGCTATAAAATCTTTATGTAAATTGTCTAAAGTTGAGTCACAGAAATCTCATTAATTCTTTTGCTTGTCACAACTGCCTTTATATTTATAAGCCCTTAATATTATAACCTTGAATTTCTATCATATTTACAGCTTACAAAATACTTTCCTACAGTGCATCATTTGAGTCCCACAAGAATAGGTATTTTTACAGATGAGAACTGAAGTCCCAAGAAGTTCCTTGTCCCAGATCCTACTAAGCATAAGATGGAAGAATCAAACATTTGAATCAGAGCTTCTAACTCATTTTTTATGCCTCAATTTGTGACCATCAGCCCCCAGCTCAGTACCAGATGGAACCTGAGGCTGGAATGTTGGCCTCTGGGTAGCTGTGGTCTTCATGGTCCCCAGAGGAGCTCCATCTCCTCAGAACAAGTACATTGCACATAGATAAGGCCATTTGCAGTAAACTGGCTTTTTTTTTTCTTATCAATCCATCATTCTTTAGAAATTTCAAAAACATTATTTTCATTTTTTAAAATGTTTGAAACTTCAGCAGGAATCTGATTTATTGGAAGGCCAAATGAGGGCAAGATAGTTGAGGAACTAACAGTGTCATGTTCACTGACATCTCCAAACCTTGCAGAGTGATTTACTTTCTGGAAGCGAAAGAAAACTATTCAACACAGAAATTACTTTAGTTTTAGATTTATCAGAAATGACATGAGTTTGGAAAATTTATAATTATGAAGTACCTTCATATTTTTGTTTTTAACAAATTTTACTAATAGAGTAAAAAGATAGACTGTTTTAAAGATGGACTAGTTAAGGGAAAAAAGAGACTGTTTTAGTAAAGTTACACCATTCATTAGAAAGATTCCTGAAAATCTAGTATCATTAACTCATTTTTAGTAATTAAACATTTAAAAACAACTTTCCTCAATGTATAGAAAACAATTTATTATTTAATAATTGAATTTTTCATCCCCCCTTTAGTTCAATTACTGTATGTCCCTCTGTTCTTAGAAACTTACGGCTGGGAAGGGCTTTCTTTACTGTCAACACAGAGCAGACTCCTTTTGAATCAGCACTAATAGTGATATAATTAAAGAAATATGAGATCCATGAGTTCTTTAAAATGTCACAGTTGAACTAGCCACTCTTTTAGAGACTGAATATCTTTATAGCTTTCGTGTGTGTATGGTGAAGGGAAGTATATCATCTATACGTAGGGTGCCAAGCAAGGACAATGGGCTTCTCTGGTGGCTCAATGGTAAAGAATCCATCAGCCAATTCAGGAGACACAGGTTCAATCCCTGGATCAGGAAGATCCTCTGGAGAAGAAAATGGCAGCCCACTCCAGTATTCTTGCCTGGGAAATCCCATGAGCAGAGGAGCCTGATGGGCTATAGACCATGGGGTCACAAGAGTCCAACATAACTTAGTGACTAAGCAACAAGCAAGGAGGATGGGCAGCTAATGCTCAGAAGACCTGAACTTCTTGATGGCTTTTGGGCAAGGGGTTTTAAATGCAACATTAAGGGTGAGGGTAGCAAGGTGTGTGATCAACTGGATTCTTCTGTTTGGTTGTCGGTGAGGTAGCAGAGTAAGGTTAGAACCAGAAGACTGATGCTTTATAGCCCTTTCCTTTTGGTTGGAAATTGTCTGCAGGCAGTGTTTTGAGTATAGGGACTATGTTACTTGGATTCAGAGCTAGAGTTGGTGTTTGCTCAAGTTGGAAGAGACTCACTATCTGGATATATTTGTCCTATATGACCTACCGGAAAGAGCCAGTACAGCTTTTGGAATCACAACTCAGGTTCACATCCCAACTCTGGCATTTTCTAGCCATGGGACCTGTAGCTCCTTCCAGCTTCACTAATTGCTGAACTGTGAATATGAGCTAATGCATCTCTTTCATGGGTTGTCATGGAGAATAAATGAGGTGATGTACGCCTCATTAGGCCTGCACCAAGTAAGAGCCTAATAATTGGTGGAGTTTGTCTTTTGAGGTTTTTTTTTTTTTTTTTTTTTTTCATTTGAATGAAACAAACTTCATTCTCAAGTAAAATGAAGAGTTGCTTGGTCTAAGTCAGTGCCTGTGTGCATGTGTGCTCAGTCATATCCAACTCTTTGTGACTCATGGACTGTAGCCGCCAGGCTCCTCTGTCCATGGGATTCCCCAGACAAGAATACTGGAGTGGGTTGCCATTTCCTTCTCTGGTCTAAATCAATAGGTATCACTTTTTTAGCAGAACTCTTTTTTTTTTTCTAAAACATTATTACAGGATCAAAAGGCAGTTTTGATTTCAAAACTATTTCAATTCTCAGTGGCCAACAATTTTTCATCATTTATGGAATTATGGCTTCTTCCCTCATAGTTCAGTTAATAAATAATCTGCCTGCAATGCAGGAAACCCGGGTTTGATTCCTGGGTTGGAAAGATCTCAAGAAAAGTAAATGGCAACCCACTCCAGTATTCTCGCCTGGAGAATCCCATGGATAAAGGAGCCTGGCAGGCTACGGTCTGTGCGGTCACAAGGGTCAGACATGACTTGGTGAGTAAACTACTACTATGGAATTATGGAAACCCTGAAATGAATACTAAAAAAAATATTTGGAAAGAATATATTAAACACCCATTAGGATGGCTACTATCAAAAACAGGAAGGGAGGGATGAGGGAAGAAAGGGGGAAAGAGACAAAGGAAGAAGAGAAGGAAAGAAAGTTGTTGACAAGGACATGGAGAAATTGAAACCCTTGTGCTCTGTGGAAAAGTAAAATGCTATAGCTGCTAGGGAAAAGAGTTATAGAGATTCCTCAAAACGTTAGATATAGTCATCATATGATATAGCAATTCCACTTCTAAATACTATATATATACACACACACACACACACACAAAAGCTTTGTAAGCAGACTCTCAAATATTTGTATAGCAGGTTCACAGCAGCATTATTCACAATAACCAAAATGTAGAAGCAACCCAAGTGTCCACTGACAGACAAATGAATAAACCAACTGTTGCATATGCGTACATACAATGAAATATTGTTCAACCTTAGAAAGGCAGGAAATTCTGACATATGCTACAGCGTGGATGAACCTTGAAGATGATATGCTAAGTGAAATAAGCCAGTCACAAAAAGATGAATATTGTATCCTGCCATGTAGTATATGAGATAACCAGAGTAGTCAAATTTAGAGAGATAGGAAGTAGAATAGTTTGAAATGGCCTGGAGAAGAAGGAAATAGGGATATGTAATGAGTACAGAGTTTCAGTGTTGCAAGATGAAAAAAGTTCTGGAGGTTGGTCACACAACAATATGAATGTACTTAACACTACTTCAGTTCAGTTCAGTAGCTCAATTGTGTCAGCAAAGTAATGTCTCTGCTTTTTAATATGCTGTCTAGGTTTGTCATAGCTTTTCTTCCAAGGAGCAAGTGTCTTTTAATTTTATGGCTGCAGTCACCATCTGCAGTGATTTTTGGAGCCCACGAAAATAAAGGCTGTCCCTGTTTCCATTGTTTCCCCATCTGTTTGACATGAAGTGATGGGACAGGATGCCATGATCTTCATTTTTTGAATGTTGAGTTTTAAGCCAGCTTTTTCACTCTCTTTCACTTTCATCAAGAGGCTGTATAGTTCCTGTTCACTTTCTGCCATAAGGGTGGTGTCATCTGCATATCTGAGGTTATTGCTATTTCTATCAGCAATCTGGATTCCAGCTTGTGCTTCATCCTGTCCGGCAGGGTGATGATGTACTCTTATAGCTTTTTTCTCTTTTCTTTTCTTTCTTTCTTTTTTTTTTCAAATACAGTATGGGAAATAGCAGTTCCTAGAGACTTTGGGATTTGTGTCCGATGGCAGGAGAGGAGCACTTGGAGCAACCAGGGCAGGGTTAGTAGGAAAATTCTGAAATATCTTATGTTGTTCTAATTGGGCCTTTTGTAAGACATCATCTTCTAATTCATATTCATGTAATAAGTGTTCTGCCTGTTGCCGAATATCAGGAGGGCTAGAATTACCTTGTAATGGCAGAATCACGGCTTCAATGAGAGCCCATAGGGACCAGAAATCTATCGGAATGTTTTTTCCCTGTCTGATGGCTCATTCAACATTCTCTTTGACCTGATGCCAAATTTCTAAATCAAAACTACCTTCATCAGGGAACCAAGGGTTACATTCAACCACTGTCTGAAGGCAAGCCTCTGTTTGCTGGAGTGGAACTGAAAATCCCTGAACTTTAAATAAGTGATAAAGTAAAGTAGAAAAGAATCGGCTTTCCAGCCGATTGACCCATGTCTTAGTGCTTACCAGCCTCAGTAGGCCCTCTGGGGTTACTCCGTCTGAATCCACATGTACCAAGTCCCTGTTTCTGGGCGCCACTTGTTGGTCCTTTATTGGACCGGAACCTGGTGGTCCAGAGTCGACAATGAGAGAGTGAAAGAAGGAAAGAGGCTAATATTCCCTGGGTTATGCGCTCCAGGGAATCAGCCAGAAATAGATATATATATAGAGAGAGAGAGAGAAAGAGAGAAAGAAAGAAAGAAAGACATGGGGACCCAAGCTCTGATGGAGCAAAGGTGTTTTAATCAGTATGGTGTGGGCATATATACTGTCTTACAAGGTAGTTATTCTTAGCAAAGATAAAGACTAAAATTCCAGACTTAGAAAACACAAGGCGATCCCTATTAAAGAGAGAAGAGGGCACTTAGCACCATAATGAGAAACTAACAAAGGAAATGCCTAGATTCCTCGGGTGGGGGGGGAGGCGGGGAGACATGCCTCTCCTCTTAATTCCTGAATATTCAGGAATTAATAAGGACCAAAGGGTTCCTGACAGATCCAAAACAGTACACAGGAAGCCTCCTGTTAAATGCTTCCTGACAATGTACTCTGCATAGAAGTTAAATAAGCAGGGTGACAGTATACAGCCTTGACTCCTTTCCCGATTTGGAACCAGTCTGTTGTTCCATGTCTGGTTCTAACTGTTGTTTCTTGACCTGCATACAGATTGCTCAGGAGGCAGGTCAGTTGGTTTGGTATTCCCATCTCTTTCAGAATTTTCCAGTTTATTGTGATCCAGCAGTCAAATGCTTTAGTATAGTTAATGAAGCAGATGTTTTTCTGGAATTAAGAATTTTCCACACTTAGTAATTTAACACTACTTAGCTGTACATTTAAAAGTGGTTAAAGACAGAAAGTTTATACGTATTTTACTAAAATTAATTTTTTTCATGTAAAGCATATACTGGAGATGTAAAGACAGTTCCAAAACCCAGTCAGCCCTAACATCCAGTGATACAGAGGTAGAAGATGAGTTTGTGATTGAAAGGAGAGTCCAAGACCAGTTTCTGTCCCAGTTTTCCTGCCCCTTGGGAAACAGCCAGGATTGCGTATATGACAGAGGGTGTGGGTGAGAAGAAGGTGTGAAATATTTACTCTCAAGATGCTCTGTATTCTCCCATTACTAAGTCATTTGCAGAACTAGAGGGAAACCTGGCAGTATCTCATCTAAATTGATGATGAGCCATCATTGTTAATCCAAGTGAAAGCCTCTGACAGTATTAATGATACACAGTCTCATATTATCCTTAGAAAAAATAAATAAATCACTTGAAGTCTTCAGAGCAGAAAAGATCCAAACTCTCAGAGCCGATTTCACAACAAACATCCAATATCCAAACATTTGCTGCCACTTTCTTGGGGGGCCCAGCACTGTCTGGCGTCTACTCTGATGGAGTTTGGTTGATCTCTCTGGGGAGTGGGGCTGAGGAAATGTCAGTGACATCAATATCTCAGTGTCAGTCTCAGCAAGACCTGTGTAGACTTGAGCTTTTTATCCGTAAAGCACAGAGACAGAAGAGTTGATGTAGACTGAGCAAGCAGTTAGGAAATCTCTGGAAGAGAAAAAGACTTGATCCAAAAAGGCTATTTCATTTCATTAGAGCTTGATGAAGTAAGAGAACTCTGGACTTTGACTAACAGTGGTGGTCATCTTAATAATGATGGCTATAGTATAATGGGCTTTTCTGAGTGAATTTATACTTGTATTAATAACAGACCACCTAAAGTTGAGTTTTGTTGCTGTTAGAAAATGCCTACTTCTGTATCAGACTGTGAAGGCCAGGATCTTTTCTTACCTTATATTCCATTGTTTGAAATATTCCTGGATAGATCCTTGAAATCGCAAATCCTTATCACTGAAAGAGTCATTTGTTTGCATGTGTTTTATGGATCACTTTTTTAAATTTTTTAAAAAATTGAAGTATAGTTGATTAACAATGTTGTTAATTTCTTTTGTGCAGCAAAGTGGCATGTTTTTTCATTTTCTTTTCCATTATGGTTTGTCATAGGATATTGAATATAATTCCCAGTTCTATACAGTTGAACCTTGTAAGCCCAAATTCTCATTCTATCTCTCCCCTATCTTGCCTCCATGTTGTTTTATGGATTTCTTAAGGCATGAAAAAGTCAGGCATTCTTATAAAAACAAAAAAGGAGGTATTGATACATATTACAGCATGGATGAAGTTTGAAAACATGCTAAGTAGAAGAAGCCAGACACGAAAGGCCTCATATTGTATGATTCCAATTGTATAAAGTGTTTGAAGTCGGAAAATCCATAGAGACAGAAAGTAGATTAGTGGTTGCCAGCAGGTTGAGGGGACAGAAAAAGTGACTGTTTAATCTATGGGGTTTCTTTCAGTGATTGTTAAAAAACACAATTCAACTGAGTAAATCTGAAGATTTAATTGCCTTTATTCAGCAACGATTCATGAATCAGTCAGCATCCCATCTAACACATAGAAAGGTGCTCCCAGGAGCTGTATAGAGGAAAAGACATTGTTAGGCAGAACGGGGTGGGAAAAGGATGTTTCTAACAGAGAGTGGATTGTTCCAGGCAAGGTCACCTTCCTTTGGGAGAAGGCTGATGTCTGTTAGGCAGATTACCTCCATAGTGCTGACCAGGTAGTTCCAGATTGACTGGTTCAAGGTCACATTCCTGGGAGACACTGCTACAATTGGTCAGGTCTTAAGTCTTGGTGGGTCTCAGCACAAGTGTTCTGTTTGGGGCCTGTTGTTTCCGTTTCTAACAGAAAGATGAAAATGTTCTAAGTTGATACTATGGCTGCACAGCTTTGTGAATATACTGAAAAACAGCTGAATCTCACACTTTAAAATGGTCAGCTTTATGGTATGTGACTTATATCTCAGTACAACTATTATAAAAATAAAGTATCCGAGAAGACTTGCAGTTGTCAGGAAGGAAGAAATTTTCCTCTATCCTTCTAGGTTCTTCTGGCTGGACTAAAAATTAAACTGGCATGAGATAGAATAACAGAAGGAAATCAAACAAAAGTTTAATAACACGTGTACATGGAAGAGACCAGGAAAACTGAGATACTTGCCAAAATGGATGAAATTCTCACTTTAAGTATCATCTTAAGACAAAACAAGAAGCTGGGAGTAGGGGTTAGGGACTTCAGCAGGGAGAAAGACAATTCACATGGAGATGAAAATTCAAATGTTTGGTAAACAAGTGTTACGTGGATGAGGCAGAAAAAATAGGATACAGAGTGGACTCTGATCTCTAGGCCCTGCTGAGGATCCCCATACCACAGTTCAGTTCAGTTCAGTCGCTCACCACAGTTTGTGGTGATCCACACAGTCAAGACTTTGGCATAGTCAATAAAGCAGAAATGGATTTTTTCTGGAACGCTCTTGCTTTTTCCATGATCCAACAGATGTTGGCAATTTGATCTGTGGTTCCTCTGGCTTTTCTAAACCCAGCTTGAAGTTCCATCTGGAAGTTCACAGTTCATGTACTGTTGACGCTTGGCTTGGAGAATTTTGAGCATTACCTTGCTGGCGTCTGTTCAGTTTAGTTCAGTCGCTCAGTTGTGTCTGATTCTTTGCGACCCCATGAACCACAGCACGCCAGGCCTCCCTGTCCATCACCACTACCAGAGTCCACCCAAACCCACGTCCATCGAGTTGGTGATGCCATCCAACCATCTCATCCTCTGTCGTCCCCTTTACCTCCTGCCCTCAATCTTTCCCAGCATCAGGATCTTTTCCAATGAGTCAGCTCTTCGCATCAGATGGCCAGAGTATTGGAGCTTCAGCTTCAGCATCAGTCCTTCCAATGAACACCCAGGACTCATCTCCTTTAGGATGGACTGGTTGGATCTCCTTGCAGTCCAAGGGACTCTCAAGAGTCTTCTCCAACACCACAGTTCAAAAGCATCAATTCTTCGGCGCTCAGCTTTCTTCACAGTCCAACTCTCACATCCATACATGACCACTGGAAAAACCACAGCCTTGACTAGATGGACCTTTGTTGGCAAAGTCATGTCTTTGCTTTTTAATATACTGTCTAGGTTGGTCATAACTCTCCTTCCAAGGAGTAAGCATCTTTTAATTTCATGTCTGCAATCACCATCTGCAGTGATGAGATGAGTGCAATTGTGTGGTGGTTTGCGCATTCTTTGGCATTGCCTTTCTTTGGGATTGGAATGAAAACTGACCTTTTCCAGTCCTGTGGCCACTGCTGAGTTTTCCATATTTGCTTGCATATTGACTGCAGCACTTTCACAGCATCATCTTTTAGAATTTGATCTGGAATTCCATCACCTCCACTAGCTTTGTTCATAGTGATGCTTCCTAAGGCCCACTTGACTTTGCATTCCAGGATGTCTGGCTCTAGGTGAGTGATCACACTATTGTGATTATCTGGGTCATGAAGATCTTTTTTGTAGAGTTCTTCTGTGTATTCTTGCCACCTCATCTTGCCACCTGGGGTTCTGCAAATTAAATGGACAAAAGACAGAGTAACCAGACAAAGGTTATATATGCTAATAGAGGCCTTCATAGAAAAGAAGTGAAGACCCAAAGGAGGCAATTAAATTCTGGAGGCTTATATGCCATTTTAACAATGAGTAATAAATTTGTAGGAAAGTGACAAGATAAAGAAAAGGGGGCTTGAGTTCTAGGGGTGGTAAATTGTGGGAAGGTACATATATGCAGGGTATTGGGTACCTGGAGTGCTATTGAAAAGGAAGAGTAGTTTAGTAAGCTCTGTTAGGCAGATTAAACTCAGAGCATCTCTGTTGATTAAGAGGCATTCTCCTCTTCCTGGAAAGGGAGAGGAGACACCTTTACAAAGGGAAATGTGTGTCCCATTTTTACAGAAGAGCAGAAGAGAGAGCTCAATACAATCCTTCAGTCAAAGAGGCCTATTTGGGGGGGGCGCATGCTGATCTCCTTCAGCTGCTTCTCTCGGAAGCTAAAAGACTTTTCAAAAGATAGGCATCTGTGGGACAAAAAAAGATGCTGGCAAGCCTTGCTTAAATGTCTTTCTGGTGCTTTCTCTGTGATTCGTTTACTCATCATTTTCCTGTTGCTATTTACACTAGGGAATAAGGATGAAGTACAAGAGAATAGAATGAGAAAACATACAAATCTTAAAATGTGTGTTTTAAATACAATTCATTAACACATTGAAGTCTTCATCTTCTGAAATCTTGTTTTGTACTTTGAAATTTTTAAACCTAGTAATAACTTAGAGGTGAAATTTAATACAAATGGGAAGAATTTTAGAAAGATATCAGATTCCCTCTCAACTTAACATTTAATTAATTCAGAATTTGTTTTCAATTTCAACCATATCAAGGAACTAAACTAAAAGAATCATCATCTCTTAGTATGTAGAAAACTTTGAGTGATACCATCCATTTATTCCGTTACTCAGTGATAACCACCCCTGACAGTTTTTAAGAAAAAGGGAGAAAGGGGAGAGGTAGGAGGAGATCAGTAATCAACTGCCCTTAATATATTTAAATGGAATGAAAAGTCTGCTGTTTATTACAGCATAGCAAATAACATAGTAACATAGCAAATGGAGCTGAATTCCCTTTGGGGAGTTGCAGAAACGATCTTGCTTTGGTGACTATTTTGTAAAGGAACTTGGCTCCTATTCAGCTTGGTTTTGCAGTGAGAATTGAGAGGAGATAAGCCAGAGATCCCACTGTTTCCCAGCAGAGGTAGCTGTTTTGTCCAGGTCCCTGTTTCTCAATATGGCACTCACATGTTTCCATTAGGTCCTGTCACGTATCATGTTAAGTACTACATGTGTCAATCATGTTCTGTCAGCTACGCTCCCCTGCCCCTCTTTTGCTGCTGAGCTCAGCCACAGGCCTTCTAACGTTTCATAGATTTAGTCCACACTTCTGTAACACCTTTTGCATCCATCCTAGGAACTGCCAATTTTAGCACCTTCCTAGAGTTCACCAATAGGTTCAGGTCTGCGTGTCTTTTCTACCTAAACTATTTCATAATGTCTTTGTGAGATGCAGTCATCTCATATATTTTTTAAATGTCTCTATGATTCTGGGAGGGATTTGGGGCAGGAGGAGAAGGGGATGACAGAGGATGAGATGGCTGGATGGCATCACCGACTCGATGGGCATGAGTTTGAGTAAACTCCGGGAGTTTGTGACGGACAGGGAGGCCTGGCGTGCTGCGATTCATGGGGTCTCAAAGAGTCGGACACGACTGAGCGACTGAACTGAACTGACTGACGATAATTTAATAGGTGACATTTGTGTTTAATAAATGCTAAACACCATTCTTAAGACTCTGTGCTTACTAACTAACTTAATGCTCATGATGATTCTATAGTATAGATATCAATATTATCATTACCTAATTTTGCAGATACAGAAAAATTAAATACACTTTCTTAAGCTTATGGAGCTGGTATGGAGTAGGCCTGGGATATGAATCTAAGTAGTCTGGCTATAGAATATTAGCTCTCAGCTCCTAAACATCCTGACCACAATACCCTCCATCTCTTAGTACACTGTGAGATACTCCAGAAAAGCTCTGATAGTAAGAATTAGTTGTGTTTGCACTACTTAGAAGTTCAGGGGCAGCATGGTCTAATCTAGCAAGGGAATCAAGGATTTAGGAATCAAATTACTGCAGCTTTGTGATCTTTTGACAAGTTATTTTGATTTGTTTGGGTTTTAGTCTCCTCATCTGTAGCATGAAGAAAAAAATATTAGTACCTCTTAATGTTTTTGTGGGAGTTAGATGAGATAAGAGATATGAAATACCAGTGAGTTTCCCTTTTCCTTTCCGTGTGAATTACCTCATTTCTCACCCTTGGCAGTTCTGTGATGGAGGCACTGGAGGTATTATATCCATTATACAGGTGAGAATATAAATCCATAAAGGTGTGGTTTAATGTATTTCATTGCTTTGAGATAATTCTTGACCATGATCTCTTCAAATATTTCTTCTGCTCTATTTTCTCTCTTCTCCTTATGTGACTCCAGTCGGCTGTCTTATATCATCCCACGGCTCTTGTGGGCTCCATTTCTTTCTTTGTGTTTCAGTTTGGATCATTCATACCAGTGTATCTTTCTTTCAGTTCACTGATTCGCTCCACAGCTGTGTAAAGTCTACTGATCCGTCCATCAAAGGAATGCTTCATTTCTTAACTTTATTTTTCTAATTTAATTTTTATTTTATATCGGAGTGTAGTTGATTTGTAATATTTTGTTAGTTTCAGGTGTACTGAATGATTTAGATTTACATATATCCATTCTTTTTTAGATTCTTTTCCCATATTGATTATTACAGAATATTGAGTAGAGTTCCCTGTGCTATGCAGTAGGTCCTTCTTTATTCTCTATTTTATATATAGTAGTGTGTATATGTTGATCCCAAACTCCTAATTTCTCCCATCCTCCACATTTCCCTTTTAATAACCATAAGTTGTTTTTTGAAGTCTGTGAGCCTGTTTTCAGTTTTAAACAAGTTTGTATCAGTTTTTAGATTTCACATATAAATGATAATCTATGGTATTTGTCTTTCTCTGCCTGACTTACTTCACTTAGTATGATAATCTTCACTTAGTATGATAACCATCCATGTTGCTAGAAATGGCATCGTTTTATTTTTTATGACTGAGTAGTATTCCATTGTATATATGTACCACATCTTCTTTTTTTTAATTATTTATTTTAATTGGAGGTTAATTACTTTACAGTATTGTGGTGGTTTTCACCACACATCTGCATGAACCAGCCACAGGTGTACAGGTGTCCCACCATCCTGAACACTCCCTCCCGTCTCCCTCCCCAGTCCATCCCTCTGGGTTGTCCCAGAGCACCAGCTTTGAGTGCCCTGCTTCATGCATTGAACTTGCACTGGTAATCTATTTTACATATGGTAGTATACATGTTCCAATGCTATTCTCTCGTATCATCCCACCCTCGCCTTCTCCCACATAGTCCAAAAGTCTGTTCTTTACATCTGTGTCTCTTTTGCTGTCTTGCATATAGGGTCGTCATTACTGTCTTTCTAAATTCCATATATATGAGTTAATATACTTTATTGGTATTCCATTGTATATATGCACCACATTTTCTTTATCCATTCATCTGTCAGTGGGCCTTTAGATTGAGAATGCTTCATTTTTGATAGTGTGGTTTTCTTCTTGAGTATTTCCGTTTGACAGAAACTCCTTAACTTCTGATGCATGTAGTTCATCTGTTCTGCTGGATAGAATCCAGATGCTCTGCAGACACTGAGGGAAGTATCCCTACTTGGAAACAGGCATGCTGCTTCTTCCATCAGGCTGTAGATGTGGACAGCTAAACCAGTTGAGTCCAGAACTGAGCTAGTTTACATTTTGTCTGCAGCACAGGCTTCACCTCCCTCTCGAGGGGCCTGCCTCGCCCTATGCTGAAGCGGGGCCAGCAGGTCGGAGATCTTCACTAGTCCGTGTGCTCCGCACTCAGCTCTTCCTGCAGACTTGTAGCACAGAGTCCCACTCTGACCAAGCTCCAGTGCCACCTCAGGAGCTGACCACAGCTGCTGCTCACACTAGGCTGGGTTCCTGTGGGAGTGAGGGGTCCTTCATTCGGTCTGCTTCACTCTTAGGTCATGTGTCTAGGCCTCAGACCTGGGGCTGTCTCAGGATCCATGCCTTTTCTACCATGGCAACTAACCTTGGCCTTGTATCTGTGGTTGTGATCTAAGGTGGCCTCAGTATTCAGCAGTATGAAGTAGGATTTCAGCTTCCTGGCCAGAGATTGAAGTCAGGCCGCGGCAGTGAGAATGCTGAATCCTAGTCCCTAGATCACGATGACCAGTAGCCAGTGACAAGGCACTGACCTTTTGTCTTTGTAGAAATGAATTTCTACAAAGAGAAAATGGGAGTACATGTAAATCCATGGCTGATTCATATCAATGTATGACAAAACCCACTGGAAAAAAAAAATAATTAAAAAAAAAAAAAGAGAAAGTGGTGAAATAAGTAAGTGGTGGTGGTTTAGTTGCTAAGTTGTGTCTGACTCTTTGTGACCCATGGACTGTAGCCTACCAGGCCCCTCTGTCCATGGGATTTCCCAGGCAATTATACTAGAGTGGGGTGCCATTTCCTTCTCCAAGGGATCTTCCTAACCCAGGGGCTGAACTTGGGTTGCCTGCATTGCAGGCATATTCTTTACCATCTGAACCACCAGGGAAGCACCTAAATAAGTGTTTTGTTTATTGGGAGGAAAAAGAGTACATGTGAATAGACTCACACGGGTAAATTCAGCAAGTGTTGCACCTTTTTTTGGTAGTTTGAATCACTTTTCTGGGGCATCTCTTCTGGGTTTTCTCTAGCCGGTCTTCTTGCTTTGCCTGACTCTGAGTCCATATTTGGTTTAAGTCAGGGTCCTCCCCTGTGTGTGCATGCCTCTCTTAGCCAAGGTGGACTCTAGTGAAGAGGGCTGTAGGAATGTTGACATTGCCTACTATGGGGTGGTAGCCCTTCCCTTTTGGCCCCCAAGGAGCCTTTCTGCATGTGTAGTTGGGAAGGTTTCCTTGATCTCAAGAATGAGGAATACGTGGTCTCTTTTCTTTTATCTGGACAGAGCTGTTTCTCCTCCCTCCTGCTATTATCTTCATCTGGGAGTGTCTGTCCACAGCGGACAGACAGCTCAGTGTGGGGCTCCTCTGTCCCCTGCCTCAGTGGTAGATCTGAAGGTTCCTCATACACACAGGCAGCCTGCATCCCAGAAAGCAGGCACATCGTTCACATTTCCTGAGTCACTAGTGAGGTCTCCTAAACAAGCCTTTTTATCTCTCATATCGTTGGACTCTTGATTTGTTGGGATTCCATAATTTTGTGGTTCACTTGTATAATGGAAATGCAGCACTGGGCCTGGTGCCTAGTAGGACATAAAAGATCTTTATTGGTTAACTGAGGAACTACTCCGGGAGTTGGTGATGGACAGGGAGGCCTGGCGTGCTGCGATTCATGGGGTTGCAAAGAGTCGGACACGACTGAGTGACTGAACTGAACTGAACTGAGGAATCTAAATAGAAACGTCCTGTTGACTGTCCAAAGGTCCGACTCTAATTTTGACTTGTTCCTAATTGACAAAAGAGGTCACTGCCTGACTCAGGAGTACAAAAGTATGCATTTCATTTAGAAGTTCCACTGGACAGAGTTGAGAAACATAGTCTTTAAGCAAAGCTATTATGATCTCTGACTGAAAATACACATTCACACACCCCACCTCTGAGGGTCTAGAAAACCGAATTCTGATTCTGCCTCTCATTAGCTGTCTCTTAATATGCAGATTACCCACCAGATCTATTCCTCAGTTTATTTATCAAATGGGATTAATGATATGTATCTTACTTCAATAAATTGTTGTGAAGGTAAAATGAAATTACATAAGTAATTTAAAACACTTTCTAAGTGCTATAGAAATATAAAGTATTCCTCTAGAAGGGGTCAGAGAGGTGTAGAAAAAAGTGGGAGTTTGAATTTCAAGGCACCCTTTTGACATCTATGCATCACCATAAGACAGAGTCCATGAATATGGAAGAGAGCAAAATTAGAAATAGAGCTCTTCCTCTCACTAAAATTAGCCTACTTGTGATAAAGGTTAATTAAGTCCTTCTCCACCAGGCAAGGGCACATTTTTAAAGGGAAATAGCATGTCAGCCCTGAATCATGCTGGGGAGTGATGAGGTCTTCGTGTCATATCCCACTTTGAGCTCAGACAGCTCTCCTATTGGACTTTGTTTCTTATAGACCTAACCTGATGTTCCATTTCCTGTCTCAGGCCTAGAATTCCTCCACAGCGCTGCTTGATTCATTTATATACTTGTACTCAGACAACAGAGACAAGTAAGACTGTCAGAAAGTCATTAGGAAGTTTCTTTCTGCTGGCTTCATTCATACCCCAAATCATCCACACCAAAGAGTGCCAAAGCATACCCAAGGCACAGCCTATATAGTTTGACTTCCTTTGCCTGGGTTCAATCCCTGGATCAGAAAGATCCCCTGGAGAAGGGAATGGCTACCCACTCCGGTATTCTTGCCTGGAGAATTCCATGGACAGAGGAGCCAGCAGGCTACAGTCCATGGGGTCACGAAGAGTCAGACACAACTGAGTGACTAACACTTGTCACCTCTTACACACCATTGAAACCTTCAACCACAAGCTGATAAGTCTAGAGCACAGGTCGACCAACTACTGCCCACAGGCCTAAATCCAGCTTGCCACCTGTTTTGTAAGTAAAGTTTTTTTTTTTTTTTTTTTAATTTTTTTATTAGTTGGAGGCTAATTACTTCACAACATTTCAGTGGGTTTTGTCATACATTGATATGAATCAGCCATAGATTTACACGTAAGTAAAGTTTTATTGGAACACAGTCACTCCCATTTCTATGCCTATTGCATGGGGCTGCTTTATCACCATAAAGGCAACGCTAACAAATTGCAATAGAAGTGGTATGACCTGCAAAGCCAGAAACATTTGATACCTGGCCCTTTGCAGAAAAAGTGTGTCTACCGCTTGGTCTAGAGCAATATTAGGCCTGTCCACTCCCCACCAACATTACTAAGCCACATTTGGTTTACTCAGATCTCTTCCTCCTTCTTTGATTTAATGAACTAATTATTCTGGAACTGACTTATGCATTAGCACCTAAGAATAATGAGATAAAGAGTTGTTCAGATTTGAGAGTGTGTAACGATATAAAGTATTTAACTAGGAAAGTTCATAGAAAATTTAAAAAAAAAAAGGTGATAACACTCCATAAGGATGCAGTCAGCCAGCCAAATCTACAATGTAGAAAATGCTACACAATAAACCACCCAGTTTTTCCAGAAAATACCTGGGCATAGAAAACCAAAAGTGGAGCAGGGCACCTGTGGAGATTCAAAGAGACTTAAGGTATATTTTAACCTAATGCAACTTGTGGATCTTCTTTTTGTTTAAACGATTGATTTTTCTGTATTGATCTGCGTCCACACATCTCGCAAGCCCTCTTCTTCTAATATACAAAGGTTATTTTGGATTTTCTTTTTATTTGCTTTTTGAAAAAAATTTTGGCCACACAGCTTGCAGGATCTTAGTTCCCCAAACAGGGATCAAACATGCACCCCCTGCAGTGGAAGCACAGAATCCTAACCATTGCAAGTCCCAAGATGATAATTTAAACATTGAAGAGATCTTGGTGTTTTGAAGGAATTATTTGTACTTAGGTATAATGATATTGTGATTACTTGTTTATAAATATCCTTATATATTAGAGATAATTAAATTATGGTATGGTATTTGTGGGTGAAATAATATGATGCCCAGGATTTTCTTTCTACTCTCCAACTCCTTCAGTCAGAAAAATATAGTAGAGAATATAGAAGGAATAATATTGGCGAACGTTTGATGATTACTGAGCCAGAGTGTTGAGTACATTAAGCTCACTATGGCTTTCTCTCAAACTTTGGTCTTTTTGAAAATTTTCACTATTAAATATTTTTTTCAAAAGCATGAATTGAACCTGGGTCTCGTGCATTGCAGGCAGATTTTTTACCATCTGAGCCTCCAGGGAAGCCCGTTAGTTTGAGTCATCTTTTAATTTGAATCCTGGTTTTGCTAGCTGTTTCTAATCTGTAGAATGGACATTGTGATTCAGATTATATGTGATATTGTGAGGACTATGAAAACTCAATGAGATAGTAAAGAGTTTAACACTGCATAATTCATAGGAAATGAATCAATACCTGGTAGCTATTATTTTGTATTTGCTATCACATGACAGGAATGTAAATACTTATGAGCCTAGTTCATTTATCATGTAATTGACTTCTGTGAATTGCAGACCTTAAACCCATATTGTTGCCAGTCAAGAAGAAGGAGCCAAAGCAGAGAATGTTTTCACTGTGTACACATATTTCCTTGACAATCTGGGAACAGTCACAGAACCTGTCAGATACATGGAGGAAAATTGTGGTATCCAGGGGATTGTGATTGGAATGTCACATTGTCCTGACAATACATCTGTCCTCAACAGTAGTTTTTTTGTTTTTTTTAATAAACATAGTCATTTTCTGTGAAATTGCTAATAAGTGCCTGTGAACACTTTTAAGCCCATTGTACATGGGAAGCCCTGTGACCATGTAGGACACTGGCAGATTTCTCATTTTGAGTTACTCTTGTTTCTCCCTGACAGCTTGCACTCAGATGACCTAGAGCTGGTTCTGAGTAACTTGACACCCCTTTCACTAGTCTCAGCTGATTAATCCACCATTTAGTCAACCACTCAGTAGCCAGCATGCATCATTCACATTTATAGGAAAACACATTGACTTAAAGGCACAGGATGTTAGAACAAAAACAATCACCATCAAACAAATGAAATAAATGTGGGCCCTACCCCCACAGAGAGTGTCCCTTAAAATTCATCCCTTTTGGGGGTCTCATTCTGAGTAAAATTACCATCAGACAAAGATATTGGGAAGCATTCTGTTCACAATGGATATTTTTTTTAAAAAAACATAAGAGAAATGTGAGATGTTGGAGAAGGTTGGGAAGCAATGTTTTGCTTGAACTCAAAATAATAACACTGTACTTTCTGTTTCTGTTCTTCCACAGAATGACATCACTCCTCTACATGTTGCATCAAAAAGAGGAAATGCCAACATGGTAAAACTATTGCTTGATCGAGGAGCTAAAATCGATGCCAAAACAAGGGTAAGGGTGCAACTTATGTACTTGCTCACGCTTATTTTCAGGAAGCAGGTCTGCTTTTTACCTTTGTTGCTGGCTCAGCCCTGGCTTTGTTATTTCCGTTTTTGTAGTCTCTTAGAAAATGACTGCTAAGTTGATTCTTCTTATAATGGGATAATGATCCCCATTTATAAAGCTTTAATATACTTTTAAATAGTACTGGCATTTAATTATAGAAACTAAGGCTTAGGTCCAGAGTTTTTGTTGAGTTAAATTTTTAAGTATTTAATCACTACTTGATACTGCAGACAGAGCTGTTGGGCCAGTTTGATACTAAAACTGACATTTCATTTAAAAACAGATCTGTCTCCCTTTGCACACTGCTGGTAGGAATGTAAAATGGTGCAGCCACTGTGGAAAACAGTATGGAGGTTCCTCCAAAAACTCAAAATAGAACTAGCATATGATCCAGCAATCTACTTTGGTGTATACACCCGAAACAATTGAAAGAAGTATCTTGAAGCCATGTAATAGTCAAGAGGTGGAAGCAGCCCAATATCCATAGATAGAAAATGGTTAAAGAAAATGCATTATGTACATACAGTGGAATGTTATTCAGCCTTATAAGGAAATCCTGTCACATTCCCCAGTATGAATGAGTCGTGAGAACATTATGCTAAGTGACAGAAGCCAGTCACAAAAGTACCAATATTGTATGGTCCCACTTACAGGAGGTACCAACAGTTAACACATAGAAACAGAGATAGAATGGCGCTTGCTGGGAGCTTAGGGACAGAGAAGTGGGGAGTTGTTGAGTGGGATAGAGTGTCAGTATTGTAAGATAAAGTTTTAGAGATGTTATACAACAACATGAATACAGTTAACACTACTTAACTGTGCATTTAAAAGTGGTGAGGAGAGTAAATTTTATATTGTGTTTTTTTTTAACCACAATTTAACAAATTTTTTCAACATATATCAGTCCAGGCAGGTGTTTTGACATGTTGATTGTTTGGTGTGCTACACTGTGTGGGGAAGGGAAAGAAGTGAGACTTAGAGTCAAGTTGGAATCCCAGAAGGTGAGCTTAGCTGGTTGACTTAGGTTGAGGAGGCGATGTAACCTTTTGCATGCAATTTCTGTATCTGAAAATAAGATTAATGGCTTCCTTGAAGGCTTGTTGCAGTGATCAAGCGAATGTTTGTAAACTGTATTGGCATAAAGTAGACCAGAAATAAATCCTAGCCATTACTAGTAGATGTACACCTCAGAGATATTGCAGCTTTGGTTCCAGACCACTGCGATGAAGCAGTATTGCAAGAAGGCAAGTCACAGGAATTTTTTGGCTTCCTAATGTGTATAAAAGTTATGTTTATACCATATTATAGTCTATTGTGTAAAAGCATTATGTCCTTAAGAATGTATATACTTTAAATTAAAAAATACTTTATTGCTAAAAAGAAAATCCTAACTAGTATTGGAGCCTTTAGCAAGTTATAATCTTTTCGCAATAGTAACATAAAAATCACTGACCAGACATCATCATAATAATAACAAGGAAGTTTTGAAATGTTGCAAGAAGCACAAAAATGTGACACAGAGACACAAAGTGAGGAAATACTGTTGGAAAAATGGCCTTACTGATGAGGATAGCCACCAACCTTCAACTTATTAAAAAAAAAGAAAGAAAGAAAAATGCAGTATCTGCAAAGAGCAATAAAGCAAAGCACAGTAAAATGAGGTGTGCCTATGTAATTCAGAGCTCCAGTTAACATTAAACTTCTGACCAGGGATTTTCTTTTTCAACATTTCATTTAAGAGCAAAATGTGCTCTTATAAATATCCTCCTCTCTAAGGGTTTTGGAGAGTTATCCCTGTCTTGTAATGGTATCTCCTGCAATCCTGTGGTTCCTCTTTCAAAGAATCCTGATATTTCTAAAACTGGTCCTGTAGTTCCTTGATTCAGTACTTTATCTTTCACTGCATGTATTCACTTAAGCAGTTAATGATTATTGAATGCCTACTGTGGGCCAGACATGGCTAAGTCATGGAGAAAGCCCACAAGCCACCTCCCCTGCCTTCATAAGGCTGACTGATCATTTGTCTGTTGTATACTCTGACTTGAAGATAGCCCAGCCCTGGGTATTTGACAGGAGACCAGACTTCTTTGTAACTGTTGAACCTGAAAGTTTTATGCTTTGTATGTAGCATAAAAGAAACAAGCTTTCTGGAGAAGGGGAATGAAGGAAAATGAGGGTTGACCCCTACAAGACTGTCTGACTGGGGAAGTAAATTGAAGAGAGGTCTTATTGCATTGACCTGGCATTATTTGCTAAGAAGCCATCAGCAGTAGGCTAGACCTATTGCTTTAAATGGCAGGGGTGTTCTGCTGAGTACAGGAGCAGTTGCAAAGAATAAGTTAGATAATCATCACTTAATGCCTCTTGGTTACCTGTAGAGGTAGAGGGTCATTTGTGAATACAGAAATTTTTGTGAAGAGCAAAGAGGGATACTGGAGCTGAGCAGAACAGAGAAACTTGTATAGCTATACTTGGCTACCCAGTTGGATTTTAACGAAGTGTGTAGATTAGAAATGACTGTATTTCTCCCTTTCTTGATACAGTCATCAATCACCAGAACAGCAAAATTGCTTGTCAGTAGTTTTGCATCATTTATCAAACACTTACTTGTTCTATTTGGTACAATGGGAAGAGGACAGGGTATGTAGAAATTTCAGGTACCATATTAAAGGGGCACTTGGTGTCACAGGGGTGGCTAGAATGAAACATACAAACACTTCTGGACAAAAGCATCAGACATACAGAATACGGGACATAGGCGAATTCAATATACACTTAGTTTCTATGCCATTTTGCCTCCTTGTTCTGAAAGCCTGTCTTATTTTAAACAGAAGGTAGATTCCTTTTTACCAGTCACTCAGTTTCAACGTAGAGTTGCTTTTCTCCTGTTTTATGTGAGTGCTGTGTGGATGTGAAGAAAACTTAGAGAAACAGAATAGTCATTCTTCTATTGTCATTCTTCTATTGTTGTCCTGCTTGGGGTGGAGGGGTGGTGTCACTTGGGAACAAACTGAATTCCTAGCAGACTGTATGGAAGAAAACATAGTATATATCCCAAATATGTCAACTATTTTGTGTTCTCCTCAAAGCTTCCCTTCTCTCTTGCTGAAATGACTGAGTAGTGACTCAGTGTGTGGGTGAAAAGGAGGGAGCCATAAAATTCAGAAAGCCCTAGGGACAAGCCTGAAAATGGAAACCAATTTTTTTTATAAATACAAGTTTTAATGATTCAATCCAGTAGCTCTTTATAAAATAAATATTGTTATCTACCCATCTACTTCCTGCCAGGTACTTCCTACTTGTGTAGCTACCTTGTTGCATCAACAGTCTGACCTGCTACACACCAATGCCCTAGGTTTAGAGAGTTTACTCAGCACACTCCAAGGGACTTCCTCGTTGGCTTGCTGTGTTCCGTGCTTGTGTTGCTAATCTAACAAAGGATTTGGTTCAAAAGCAGACTCTTACTGTCCTTTCAATCAGGGAAGTAAACTTGAATTGTAGTCAGAGTGATTTAGGTTGGGATCTGAGCAAGGCCTGACCAGCTGGAAAAGCATGATGAGTGAATTTTTTCTACCCTGGTACCTGATCTCTAGTCTTAAGTGTGACTAGCAAGTGAAATCCTGACCCTAGGAAAGTTCATCCTCCTGAGTCTTAGTTTCCATCTCAGTACAGATAGTAAATTGTTCCAATGATTTCACAGACTTTCCCCACTGCTGGGGCACTGGATGTTGTAACTTTAAGAATAATTAGTTGCAGTGAAAGTCAGGGTGGTGATATATGTTGGGGTGACGTGACCAAGATGGTGAAGTAGGAGACCCCAGCCCCCACCACCCACAAAGATCAACAATTAGACAATGATGCACTATCAAAAAGAGCTCAGGAGAGCTTAGGAGTCCAACCAAGAAACTGCAGCAAGGACTTCTCTGGTGGTCCAGAGGCTAAGACTGCACGCTTTCAAATGCAGGGGGCCCAGGTTTGATCCCTGGTTGGAGAACTAGATTTTGCATGCCACACTGAAGATCAAAGATCCCACGTACTGCAGCTAAGACCTAACACAGCCAAATAAATAAATGCCTTTTTTATATATATAAGAAGAAACTTCAGCAGCACAGAGGAACAAAACACCAGAAAATAACTCACAAAAAGGTTGCCTGCAGCATCTGATCTCCTAGGCCAGTGCTACTCGGGGCCAAGGGTGAGCCTCCCCAACTAGGAGGAAGTTCTCCTCACCAAGAAAGGGAGAATGGGGTGAGCAGCCAGCCTCCCCAGCCTTTCGGGAAACTGAGCGAAGGACCCACTTGGGTCTCACCCAACCAGAGGCTGGCCAAGCTGAGGTAAATAGAGATGGGGGGAAGCAAGGAAACAGAGCAGGGGCTGCCAGCGCCAGCCACGTGGAGGGAATGCCTGGGGCTCCCTGTGACCTGCTCTCAGACCCCAGCACCTTTCCCCCTTAAGTGGCCAACAGCCGGCACAGACCCCCGTAGACGTCACTGGGTTTGCCCCGCGGATACTCTCATTCGCGGACACCAGCCGTCTGAGCCCCCCCCTGCTCCTCACCTCCCACTGCCTTGCTGGGGCTCAGGATCCACACCAGCAGCCAGCCAGACCTCTGTGGCCACACAAGTACGCGACACCAGCTTGGAACTCTGTGTGTGACCCCTACTTCTCTGCTGTGCCCTTGCACACTGCCGACCAGGCCCTCATCACAGGCTTCTACCTCTGTGCCTGTACCTAGGGCAAGATCCTTCAATATGGAATGGCAGGCCAACAGCCAAGGCCCTCACAACTGCCTGTGGGCCTGAACCTGGCTCTCTTTCTAGTCACCGGCCTCCGTCACTCAGCACGTGCACGCTCCCAACCAGACCCTCATGACCAACCTCCACTGCCATACATGCTCCTGGGGAGACCCTGCACCCACAGTACACACCCGGGCCTCCACAGCTCCTGTGGGCCAGGCCTGGCCCCATCTCCTGTCACTGACCTGCACCACCAGGCTCATCTGCAAGGAACCCCTCCAGCTGGGCACCTGCACGCCTCCAGCCTGATGGCCAATACCAGCCTCCACGGCAGTGCACCCATGGTGAGACCTTGCAGCCACAGTAATGAATGCTGACAGCCAAGGGACCCCACAGCTGCCAGAGTACCTGCAGTTGGCCCAGACCCTTGCAGCTGGCCCTTGCCCACACTTGTTTGTGTAAGTCTGAAATCAGCATTTGCAACTACATAGGCACCTGCAGCTGGCCCCTGCAGCTGAGCTTGTACACACCACCAGCTCCAGCCACCACCACTGCCTGCCGGGTCCTGAGCCACTGGACCTGAGATACACTGAGGTCTCCACTAGCCCTGCAGTCACTGTGGTCAACGCTGTGCCCCCCAGAAGCCTGAACAGATGAGACATCAGCCCCCAATCCTGTATTTGAGACCCTGCACCACTAGATGCAAGGTTAGAGAATGTTCCAGCATGCTCCCACCCAGAAGAAAGTCTTTCCATAACAAAGACAACCCATGAAGTCTGAAAGAGATGACTGCTTCTTTAAATGCACAATGCATCTATGCAAAGCTATAAGAATCAGGAAGGGATCAGGCTAACATGACATCAGCAAAGGAACACAGTAAACTTTCACTGACTTTGCTGGACAAAGGATTCAAAATAAGTGTTCTAGAGATGCTCAGAGATCTACAAAAAACACAGGTAAGCAGTTTAACAAAATCAAGAGAAAAAATACAAACTATTCAAGAAGTTCAATACAGAGATAGAAAACACAAAAAGAACCAAACAAATTTTGGAGCTAAAAATAACAGTGACTGTGATGACCTAGAGGGGTAGGATGGGAGAGGGGACGGGGTCACTAGAGGGAGAAGATATATATGTATTTATGACTGATTATGTTGTACAACAGAAACCAGTGCAACATTATAAAGCAATTATCCTCCAATTTAAAAAATTTTTTAAAAATACAGTAATTGAACTGAAGAATTCAGTAGACAGCTTCAACAGTAGACTGGACCAAGTTGAAGAAATTGATCTATCCAATTTGAAACTATCCAATCAAAGGAACAAAAGAAAAAATAAAAAGGAATGTAGAAAACCTACAGGACTTATGGGACACCATTAAGTGAAAACAATCTACCTATCACAAGAGTCCCAGAAAAAGAGAATCACTGATGACTTAATAAATTAGATTGCTACTCTGTGGTATCTTTTAGATGTGGAATCTGAAAACATTGAATTTATGGAACAGAGAGTAGAATAGTGGTTGCCAGGGGCTGAGAGGTAGGGGAAATGGGGTGATGTTGGTTAGATAGTACAGACTATCAGTTATGAGATGAATAAGCTCAAGTATCTAGGGTACAGCATGGTGGCCATAGTTAACAATCCTGTATTGTATACACCGACAGTTGCGATGACAGAAGAGCTTTAATAGTCTCTCCAGAACAATGACAACATAATTTAGGAGGTAATAGTGGTGGCAAATGTGCCGAGACATGTACACATATCAAGGCAAATGCTTCAGTCTGATCTATATGTAGCATCCTAATTTGTTTCCTTATAGAAATGCATTGCTAAGAATGACTACTTATGTTAGCTGCCATTTCTATATAATTCTTGCTCTCTGCAAAGCTAGCATGTGTATTTGCATCCTTTCTAAAGGAAGAGACTGCGGTGGATGGTCTGTTGTCATTTTTATTTTCCTTCGCATCAGCTCACAGTCAAATCAGAGGCTCAGTATGGACCCTAAATTAGAACCAGTTTAAAACTAGTTTGGCAACTTCTGAGCTTAAACCAATTTAAATTAGATTCTAAATTAGAACTGGTTTAAAACTTTGTGCCAACTTCTAAGTTCTCCATTTCCTTTTACTGACTCTTCTCAATCCAATAATAAAGGCAACTGTGCTTGTATGTAGTGCTTCAGAGAACATTCAGGAGTTCCAGGTAGAGTCAGTAATAATAATACTCTGGTTCCCAGACTGCTGCTCCCACCATTCCTCCTCCAGCTTCCAGCCTTTCTAACAAGGTACCACTGCCCACCTCTCCATATAATCCCACTACTACAATATTACATCCAAAGCTACGCCTTGACACTCGGAAACATATGTTCATCTTAGTATCTATAGCACTTAGTACACTTCCTGGCACATGCTAGATGTTTAATAAGTATTTGCTGAATATATGAGATACACTTCCTAATGTTACGTTTGTCAAAATGTCTTACTTGATTTTACACTAGTCCTGTGATAATGGGGATATGGGGCTTCCCCTGTGGCTCAGCTGGTAAAGAATCCGCCTGCAGTGTGGGAGACTTGGGTTCGATTCCTGGGTTGGGAAGATCCCCTGGAGAAGGGAAAGGCTACCCACTCCAGTATTCCGGCCTGGAGAATTCCATGGACTGTATAGTACATGGGCTCACAAAGAGTCGGACACAACTCAGCGACTTTCACTTTGTGACGATATAATTTTGCTCCCTGAAGTTAATGGCATCCAACTGATTTATATTTGTATGCAGGTGGATAAAGGGTTTTCAGAATATCTCAAATCTGTCAGTTGTTAAATTCTTACTAGTCTGGAAAAAGGTCAGGAGACACTTAGATGTCCTGTAATTTTAGCCTGTCCTTTCCCAGAAATGCAGGCTTCCCTGGTGGCTCAGACAGTAAAGAATCTGCCTGCAATACAAGAGGACCTGGGTTCAATCCCTGAGTCGGTAGGATTCCCTGCAGAAGGGAACGGCAGCCTACTCCAGTTTTCTTGCCTGGAGAATTCCATGAACAGAAGAGCCTGGTGGGCTATAGTCTATGGGGTTGCAAAGAGTCAGACACAACTGAGCAACTAACACTTTTTTTCTTTCCCAGAAATGCAACTGGTTCTGTTTATCAGGTTAAATATGAGGGAAAAATAAATATTGGTATTGAGTTTTGCTTTCCATTATATTTCCAGAATTGTGATTGCCTTGGTTAAGAATAAATTCTTAAACTATTAAATATTTCATAGTCATAAAATAGTTCCAATTGAAGAGATGCTATCTGACTTCTTATCAGAAACTCTGGAGATCAGAAGACAATGGAACATCTTTAAGGTGCTGACTGAAAAGTATCTGCTAATCTAGAATTTATATCCAGTAAAAGTATTTTTCCATAATAAAAGTAAAATAAAGACAGTATCAGATAAGCAAAAGCTGAGATAACCTGTTACCATCAAACTCATACTAAAAGAAATATTAAAGGAAGTTCTTAATTCTGAAGTAAGATAAATGATACTAGAAGGAAATGTGGATATAAAGTAGAGAAGAGTTAGAAGTAATAATCAGATAAAAACTATTTTTATTTTCTTAAAATTTTAAAAAATTGATTGTTTAAATAAAAGTATCAATTTGTTATAAGATTTATAATGCATTTAAAAGTTAAATATATATTTATAGCACAAAATATGAAACTACTAATATAAATGAAATTATAATATTGTAGAATTCTCATACATGAAATTATATAACAACACATAATACATGAATACTATTACTATATAATATAGTTAATAATATTATTTAGGCTGTGATAATTTAAGGATATTTATTTTAATCTCTAGGAACACCACTTTTAAAAACAGGAAAGAAAAGAAAGAGTTTAGTTAAAAAGGCAGAGGAAGAGATTGTCAATGATATATATGGTGAATCAGTCACTGGAAAACTAAATTATACTCGGTTAACCCAAAAGAAGATAAGAAAGAAGAGACAGAAAAAGCTCACACAGAAGAAAGTAGAAAAATACACAACAAATATTATAAGGGTGTGTTCTCAGCTCAGAAAGAAAACTCTCGTTTTCTAAGTAGAAAGAACAACAAGGAATTCTACCTCATTTTAGTTTGATTCTAAACATATAGAATGTATGGGAGGACAGCATGGAAGAGCACTAGAAAGATAAATTTCTCTCTCCTGTATATAAATGGCAGAATTGAATTCTTGATGTTAAAAGGAGATTCCTTGCTGCAGTAGAAGAGATCCAGTCCCTCTGATGCAGGAACTAAGTTCTAATGTGAGTCTAACTGAGTCTAAGTCCTAACGTGAACCAGTGACTTGCATGTGACCTTGGGTAGGCACATTAATCCTTGGAGCAGCAATTTCTTATCTATAAATGCAACTTCTGATGCCTTTCTCTTATGTTGTTATAAAAACTCAGTAAGATCGCAAATATAAAATGCCTATGACAATAGAGCAGTTTCAAAAAATGTTATTTCACTTCCTCTCAGGCCAAATCTACAGTTCTCTAACATGCACAAAATGAGGATACAGTCAGAATTTTTAGAGAAAAATACAGGTATGAGAATAGCTTGACTGTTAGAATGTAACCAGTGCCTTTTAATTTCTCTCTGGCTATCATTATAACTCTCCTCTCCTAGGTACTGCCTGCTTTTTCTTTCACTGTTTTTAATCTTCAGTTAAATATCATATCCCATTTTATATCCATGACAAAGAAGAAAATGTATATCCAGAGTTTTCTGCTCGATTTCCTTTTCCTTCTCTTGGGTATATTTTTTGCTTAAAAGGAAAAATAGAAAAAAAAGGAAAAATAGAAAGGAACCTAGAGAATACTAATCAAAATAAATGTGTCTCTTTCTGAAAGTATTTCCCAAGTCATGAATTTGTGTCATTTCAGTATTATCTTTGAGCAAGTTCAACTTGTTAAGGATATTTTCTGGGTTCAGTATTCCTAAGTGTGATGTTTTAATGTCTCACTTTGTGCTTTTCAGAAAAGCTAGACCTGAAAGAAAATCTTTTTGACCTTGGAGTGTGCAAGCTTTTGCTCTTTGTCTAACACTAGAGAGGCTTTTGTCTAGCCAGTGAAGTGCTGTTCCCTACCTCACTAATAAGATCACTGCCACTGAAATGAAATATGAGATCTAGACTCGCCAGTTTGCATTGCTTCAGAATTCTTCCCAAGGGGATACTTGTTCATTATGTTAGCGCTGTAGAAATCAGGGGAATTGGAAAAAAAATCACTAACCCCATGCAATTTCATTTCCCTCCCATAATGTTACTATGGCAACTCCACATCCTTGCTCCTTCTCTCCTGTCCAACTGCATATATTGCCTATCTTGAGGCAGCCTCCCTTGAGCCCCAAGAATTGCCTTTGTCAAGCATTTTTCAATTGGAGGTCAAAACTATATCCTGTTGTATATGGTTGAGGGACTGCTTTTTGGTCCAGGACCATTCAAAGTAACACAGTACATTGATTGTAAATTTCTAGGCATTGGGAGTGGATAAGAATCCTTATATTATATTGGAAAAAACATTGCTCTAATTTTAAAGAAAAGAGTTCCCTGCTATGTAAACCAGTTCGCTGCTGTGTTACAAAACACAATATCCACAATAGCTCTTTTTTTAAAGCTTAAAATGTCCTGAAATGAAAAAGGAGGGGGAACCTTAATTAGAGCAAATATCCTCATATTTCTCTTACTTTCTAATTCTTTTTTTACTGACGTATAGATGACTTACAATGGGTTAATTTCTGTTGTGCAGCAGTGATTCAGATATACATACATACATATTCTTTTTCATATTATTTTGTTATGATTTATCACAGGATATTGAATATAGTTCCCTGTGCTATACAGAAGGACCTTGTTGTTTATTCAGTCTATATCTAATAGTTTGCATCTGCTTACCCCAAACTCCATCCTTCCATTCAACTCACCTCCCCGCTGGCAACCACAAATCTGTTCTCCATGTATGTGAGTCTGTTTCTATCTTGTAGATAAGTTCCTTTGTATTGTATTTTAGTTTCTGCATGTAAGTGATATCATATGGTATTTGTCTTTCTCTTTTTGACTTACTTCACTTGTATGATAATCTCTGTGGCTTCCCTGATAGCTCAGTTGGTCAAGAATCCGCCTGCAATGCAGGAGACCCTGGTTTGATTGCTGGGTCAGGAAGATCCGCTGGAGAAGGGATAGGCTACCCACTCCAATATTCTTGGACTTCCCTTGTGGCTTAGCTGGTAAAAAGTCTGCCTGCAATGTAGGAGACCTGGGTTCAATCCCTGGGTTGGAAAGATCCCCTGGAGAAGGGAATGGCTACCCACAGTATTCTGGCCTGGAGAATTCCATGGACTGTGTAGTCCATGGGGTCACAAAGAGTCACAAAGGGGTTGCAAAGAAATATCATATGGTATTTGTCTTTCTCTTTCTGACTTACTTCACCTGTATGATAATCTCTGCTTCTATCCACATTGCTGCAAATGGCATTATTTCGTTCTTTTTTATGGTCTTACCTTCTTATTCTAATGCTAAGAAGACTGAGTCATATTCTTCAATGTAATTCCAATTTATAAGTCACTTATCTATTGAGAATTTTATTTTTTCTGGAACAATAAGGTATTTTAATAGCACTTCTAGGGTGTAAAATCAGTCTAGTCTTAAACATAGAGAATAAGAAGGAAAGGAATTTTTAAGCAGCTAACTAGAAAGCATCTTTAAAAGATTAGCCTAAATGCCCATTCATTCACCCACTCATTCTCATTTACTCAGTCATTTTTATTAAGCAACTTTCATAAACATGGTACTGAGTTAACTTCTCTGTGAGATTCAAGTATCCCTTTTAAGCCATTAACTTAGTCCTCAGGAACAAAATCATTGGAATGATAATGCATGTCCACAAATAACTAAAATACCAAGCAAAATGTCATAGTTTCCCACAAAGAGATTCAGATAAAATATGAGGGGAATCCTGATGGTCAAATGGTTATGTCTCCCTTTGAATAAGCCTGCAAAGAAAACCTATATTTTAAACAATAAGGTTTGGATCTTGGTGAAAGTGGAAAGGGAAGTTTGGGGTACATGAAAGTGCACAAAGCAGAGAAACAAGAACAGGAGAGGCTTTTGCCAGGGACTGCAAAGAGTATAACTGAGGTGGAAGGGAAGGGGATTAGGCAAAAGCTAAGTGTAGAAGCGACTGATTGGAGGACTTTGAATGCTAACCTGAGGAATTTAGACTTCACTGAGGACTGAATCAGTTATTAAAGATCATTATGAACACAGAGGTATCATCAGAGCAGTGCTTCAGGAATGTGAATGATGTCCCATGTATTTCAAAGCCCAAGAAATTAGTTCAAAATTTAAATGTTTACTTTTTGTCCTCCAAACATGATATTAAGTAATGTCAATCCCAGCTCTTTTTTTTTAAAAAACAAAACTGTGAATCACTACCTGGCTTATACTTTTCCGTCTCAATGTGGATCAGCCAGTCCTGTTGGTCTTCGTGACTATATAAACTATGATACTAATTAAAGATCTCACATTAACTCTAGTCACTAGTTTTCCACTGACCTGTGACTGTCCCAGCAGCCAGGCTGGTACTGTCTGTGCAGTCAGATAGTCGTGACATCTCAGGCAGCTTCCTGCTGAAAGGGATCTTTCCTGCTGGGCTTATGGCTATTTGAAGAACCATGCACCCGTGAAAAGTTACAGGGCAAATTTGCCGAAGATCCAAAAGAGTTAGACATTCGCAGTTTAAAACACTGCAAGTAAAACTGCAGTTGATCGAGCTGTGCTTCAGGTAGCTCTGTTGAGCTAGGAACCAATGAGGTTTTTCCTTGGGGAACTTGCAGACTTTATCATTGAAACAAGGTGGTAAAACAAGCAGTGGCTAGAATGGAAAGCCCTTCACAGCTCTGACACGACTGAAAAAAGTCACCTTTCCTGGCTGAGTTCCCGGATTCTATGCGTTTTTAATACATAAACACCGGAGATCAGAAGTAGCAGATGCAAAATGTAAAGGAAGGCAAGGAGTGTCCGAAAGTTTGAGCAGAGAGGCTTTGTCTTAATAACTACTACCAAGACGTGTCTTATTTGTCCTGCAGCCAGCACTGACCTCTTGCTGAATTCAGCCTGTGATGCCTTAGATGAGTCATTTAACTTCTTTGAACCTCAGAGTCTTCATTTACAAAATAAAGGTCATACCCTTCTGTGTAGTGGTAGTTGTAAGGATACAATGATATACAATGATCCAATGTCTTGGATTCACTTCAAAACAATAGAAGAAGAAAGAAAAGGTCAGGATAGAGATGAATCAATGGGGATGCCAAAGTGACATTTGTTGTTGCTGTCCACCAGGTACCTAGGGACTCATTACACTTTTCAGTCTACTTTAGTCTGAAATATGTTTGAAGTCTTTCCATGATTAAAACGTTTTTAACAGGATGAAGTCAGCAAAATTATATATGTCTGTATAAGGAACAATGTACTTCAAAAGATTAAAGAGTTGAAATAGATTTTTCTCTTAGGTAGCCAAACACTTTATATTCAGTATGTAGGGTTTTGCTTGGGGGAAGATCATTTTCAAAGATATAAATGAGTTTTCTTTGAAAATGATAAATGAGTTTTCAAGGATGAATAGTTTTGCGTGTGACCACAGTTTAAAAATGCCTACGTGTATTCTGTCATCCAGAGTGTACTTACAAGAAATGAGAGAATCAAATTTGACCTTTTATTTAGTTCATTAAAATACAATCACATTCAGAGAATGTGAATTTTGTGTGTGTCAGAAGTTAGATGTGATTATTGTATTATTTCTTCTTCAGTTATTTTTAGATTTTACATTACTGGGAAGACATTTGCCTTCATGGTATATTTTTAATGTCTTCTCAGATTTTATTTTATTCTATTTTGTTAGGAAAATGCTGTTTCTGACTTGAAAGACTATTATTTTTTTTTTTTTTTTTTTTTTTTTTTTTTTTTTTTTTTTAGTTGGAGGCTAATTACTTCACAACATTTCAGTGGGTTTTGTCATACATTGATATGAATCAGCCATAGATTTACACTTATTCCCCATCCCGATCCCCCCTCCCACCTCCCTCTCCACCCGATTCCTCTGGGTCTTCCCAGTGCACCAGGCCGGAGCACTTGTCTCATGCATCCCACCTGGGCTGGTGATCTGTTTCACCATAGATAGTATACATGCTGTTCTTTTGAAACATCCCACCCTCACCTTCTCCCACAGAGTTCAAAAGTCTGTTCTGTATTTCTGTGTCTCTTTTTCTGTTTTGCATATAGGGTTATCATTACCATCTTTCTAAATTCCATATATATGTGTTAGTATGCTGTAATGTTCTTTATCTTTCTGGCTTACTTCACTCTGTATAATGGGCTCCAGTTTCATCCATCTCATTAGAACTGATTCAAATGAATTCTTTTTAATGGCTGAGTAATATTCCATGGTGTATATGTACCACAGCTTCCTTATCCATTCATCTGCTGATGGGCATCTAGGTTGCTTCCATGTCCTGGCTATTATAAACAGTGCTGCGATGAACATTGGGGTGCACGTGTCTCTTTCAGATCTGGTTTCCTCAGTGTGTATGCCCAGAAGTGGGATTGCTGGGTCATATGGCAGTTCTATTTCCAGTTTTTTAAGGAATCTCCACACTGTTTTCCATAGTGGCTGTACTAGTTTGCATTCCCACCAACAGTGTAAGAGGGTTCCCTTTTCTCCACACCCTCTCCAGCATTTATTGCTTGTAGACTTTTGGATAGCAGCCATCCTGACTGGTGTGTAATGGTACCTCATTGTGGTTTTGATTTGCATTTCTCTGATAATGAGTGATGTTGAGCATCTTTTCATGTGTTTGTTAGCCATCTGTATGTCTTCTTTGGAGAAATGTCTGTTTAGTTCTTTGGCCCATTTTTTGATTGGGTCATTTATTTTTCTGGAATTGAGCTGCAGGAGTTGCTTGTATTTTTTTGAGATTAATCCTTTGTCTGTTGCTTCGTTTGCTATTATTTTCTCCCATTCTGAGGGCTGTCTTTTCACCTTGTTTATTGTTTCCTTTGTTGTGCAAAAGCTTTTAAGTTTCATTAGGTTCCATTTGTTTATTTTTGCTTTTATTTCCAATATTCTGGGAGGTGGGTCATAGAGGATCTGCTGTGATTTATGTCGGAGAGTGTTTTGCCTATGTTCTCCTCTAGGAGTTTTATAGTTTCTGGTCTTACATTTAGATCTTTAATCCATTTTGAGTTTATTTTTGTGTATGGTGTTAGAAAGTGTTCTAGTTTCATTCTTTTACAAGTGGTTGACCAGTTTTCCCAGCACCACTTGTTAAAGAGGTTGTCTTTTTTCCATTGTATATCCTTGCCTCCTTTGTCAAAGATAAGGTGTCCATAGGTTCGTGGATTTATCTCTGGGCTTTCTATTCTGTTCCATTGATCTATATTTCTGTCTTTGTGCCAGTACCATACTTTCTTGATGACTGTGGCTTTGTAGTAGAGTCTGAAGTCAGGCAGGTTGATTCCTCCAGTTCCATTCTTCTTTCTCAAGATTACTTTGGCTATTCGAGGTTTTTTGTATTTCCATACAAATTGTGAAATTCTTTGTCTAGTTCTGTGAAAAATACCGTTGGTAGCTTGATAGGGATTGCATTGAATCTATAGATTGCTTTGGGTAGAATAGCCATTTTGACAATATTGATTCTTCCAATCCATGAACACGGTATGTTTCTCCATCTGTTTGTGTCCTCTTTGATTTCTTCATCAGTGTTTTATAGTTTTCTATGTAATAGTTGGTTCTTTTTGTTTCTTTAGGTAGATATACTCTAAGTAATTTTATTCTTTTTGTTGCAATGGTTGAATGGTTTTGTTTCCTTAATTTGCTCTTTCTGTTTTTTTATTGATAATATAGTAAATGCAAGGATTTCTGTGGTGTTAATTTTAGATTCCTGCAACTTGTACTATACATTGATTAAGTTCTAGTAATTTTCTCGTAGAGTCTTTAGGGTTTTCTATGTAGAGGATCATGTCAATCTGCAAACAGTGAGAGTTTCACTTCTTTCTTTTTCCTATCTGGATTCCTTTTACTTCTTTTTTCTGCTCTGATTGCTGTGGCCAAAACTTCCAACACTATGTTGAATAGTAGTGGTGAGAGTGGGCACCCTTGTCTTGTTCCTGATTTCAGGGGAAATGCTTTCTATTTTTCACCATTGAGGGTGATGCTTGCTGTGGGTTTGTCATATATAGCTTTTATTATGTTGAGGTATGTTCCTTCTATTCCTGCTTTTTGGAGAGTTTTTAATCATAAATGAGTGTTGAATGTTGTCAAAGGCTTTCTCTGCATCTATTGAGATAATCATATGATTTTTATCTTTCAATTTGTTAATGTGGTGTATTACATTGATTGATTTGCGGATATTGAAGAATCCTTGCATTCCTGGGATAAAGCCCACTTGATCGTGGTGTATGATTTTTAATATGTTGTTGGATTCTGTTTGCTAGAATTTTGTTAAGGATTTTTGCATCTATGTTCATCAGTGATATTGGCCTGTAGTTTTCTTTTTTTGTGGCATCTTTGTCAGGTTTTGGAATTAGGGTGATGGTGGCCTCATAGAATGAGTTTGGAAGTTTACCTTCTTCTGCAATTTTCTGGAAGAGTTTGAGTAAGGTAGGTGTTAGCTCTTCTCTAAATTTTTGGTAGAATTCAGCTGTGAAGCCATCTGGTCCTGGGCTTTGTTTGCTGGAAGATTTCTGATTACAGTTTCGATTTCCTTGCTTGTGATGGCTCTGTTAAGATCTTCTATTTCTTCCTGGTTCAGTTTTGGAAAGTTATTTTCTAAGAATTTGTCCATTTCATCCAAGTTGTCCATTTTATTGGCATAGAGCTGCTGGTAGTAGTCTCTATGATCCTTTGTATTTCAGTGTTGTCTGTTGTGATCTCTCCATTTTCATTTCTAATTTTGTTAATTTGGTTCTTCTCTCTTTGTTTCTTTTTTTTTTTTCTCTCTCTTTGTTTCTTAATGAGTTTTGCTAATGGTTTGTCAATTTTGTTTATTTTTTCAAAAACCAGCTTTTAGCTTTGTTGATTTTTGCTATGGTCTCTTTAGTTTCTTTTGCATTTATTTCTGCCCTGATTTTTAAGATTTCTTTCCTTCTGCTAACTCTGGGGTTCTTCATTTCTTCCTTCTCTAATTGCTTTAGGTGTAGAGTAGGTTATTTATTTGGTTTTTTCTTGTTTCTTGATGTAAGCCTGTAATGCTATGAACCTCCCCTTAGCACTGCTTTTACAGTGTCCCATAGGTTTTGGGTTGTTGTGTTTTCATTTTCATTCATTTCTATACATATTTTGATTTCTTTTTTGATTTCTTCTATGATTTGTTGGTTATTCAGAAGCGTGTTATTTAGCCTCCATATGTTTGAATTTTTAACAATTTTTTTCCTGTAATTGAGATCTAATCTTACTGCACTGTGGTCAGAAAAGATGACTGGAATGATTTCAATTTTTTTGAATTTTCCAAGACTAGATTTATGGCCCAGGATGTGATCTATTCTGGAGAAGGTTCCGTGTGCACTTGAGAAAAAGGTGAAGTTGCTTGTTTTGGGGTGAAATGTCCTATAGATATCAATTAGGTCTAGCTGGTCCATTGTGTCATTTAAAGTTTGTGTTTCCTTGTTAATTTTCTGTTTAGTTGATCTATCCATAGTTGTGAGTGGGGTATTAAAGTCTCCGGCTATTATTGTGTTACTATTAATTTCTCTTTCATACTCGTTAGTGTTTGCCGTACATATTGCGGTGCTCCTATGTTGGGTGCATATATATTTATAATTGTTATAATCTTCTTCTTGGATTGATCCTTTGATCATTATGTAGTGTCCTTCTTTGTCTCTTTTCCGAGCTTTTATTTGACAGTCTATTTTATCTGATATGAGTATTGCGACTCCTGCTTTCTTTTGGTCTCCATTTGCATGAAATATTTTTTTCCAGCCCTTCACTTTTAGTCTGTATGTGTCTCTTGTTTTGAGGTGGGTCTCTTGTAGACAGCATATATGGGGGTCTTGTTTTTGTATCCATTCAGCCAATCTTTGTCTTTTGGTTGGGCCATTCAACCCATTTACATTTAAGGTAATTATTGATAGGTGTGGTCCCGTTGCCATTTACTTTGTTGTTTTGGGTTCACGTTTATACAACCTTTCTGCATTTCCTGTCTAGAGAAGATCCTTTAGCATTTGTTGAAGAGCTGGTTTTGTTGTGCTGAATTCTCTCAGCTTTTGCTTATCTGTAAAGCTTTTGAGTTCTCCTTCATATCTGAATGAGATCCTTGCTGGATACAGTAATCTAGGTTGTAGGTTATTCTCTTTCATTACTTTCAGGACGTCCTGCCATTCCCTTCTGGCCTGGAGGGTTTCTATTGATAGGTCAGCTGTTATCCTTATGGGAATCCCTTTGTGTGTTATTTGTTGTTTTTCCCTTGCTGCTTTTAATATTTGTTCTTTGTGTTTGATCTTTGTTAGTTTGATTAATATGTGTCTTGGGGTGTTTCGCCTTGGGTTTATTCTGTTTGGGACTCTCTGGGTTTCTTGGACTTGAGTGGCTATTTCCTTCCCCATTTTAGGGAAGTTTTCAGCTATTATCTCCTCGAGTATTTTCTCATGGCCTTTCTTTTTGTCTTCTTCTTCTGGGACTCCTATGATTCGAATGTTGGGGCGTTTCACATTGTCCCAGAGGTCCCTGAGGTTGTCCTCATTTCTTTTGATCCTTTTTTCTTTTTTCCTCTCTGCTTCATTTATTTCCACCATTTTATCTTCTACCTCACTTATCCTATCTTCTTCCTCCGTTATTCTACTCTTGGTTCCCTCCAAAGTGTTTTTGATCTCATTCATTGCATTGTTCATTTTTAATTGACTCTTTTTTATTTCTTCTAGGTCTTTATTAAACAATTCTTGTATCTTTTCAATCTTTGTCTCCAGGCTATTTATCTGTAACTCCATTTTGTTTTCAAGATTTTGGATCATTTTTATTATCATTATTCTAAATTCTTTTTCAGGTAGATTCCCTATCTCCTCCTCTTTTGTTTGACTTGGTGGGCATTTTTCATGTTTCTTTACCTGTTGGGTATTTCTTTGCCTTTTCATCTTGTTTAGATTGCTGTGTCTGGAGTGGACTTTCTGTATTCTGGAGGTCTGTGGTTCCTTTTTATTGTGGAGGATTTACCCTGTGGGTGGGGTTAGAGGATTGGCTTGTCAAGGTTTCCCGGTTAGGGAAGCTTGCGTCAGTGTACTGGTGCGTGGAACTTGATTTCTTCTTTTTGGAGAGCAATGGAGTGCCCAGTAATGAGTTTTGAGATGGATCTATGTGTTAGGTGTCACCTTGGGCAGCCTGTATGTTGACATTCGGGGCTATGTTCCTGTGTTGCTGGAGAATTTGCGTGGTATGTCTTGCTCTAAAACTTACTGGCTCTTGGGTGGTGGTTGGTTTCAGTGTATGTATGGAGGCTTTTGGACGGTCACTTATTGCTTAAAGTTCCATGTAGTCAGGAGTTTTCTGGTGTTCTCAGGTTTTGGGCTTAAGTTTCCTGCCTCTGGATTTCAGTTTTATTCTTCCTGTAGTCTCAGGACTTCTCCAACTATACAGCACTGATAATAAAACTTCTAGGTTAATGGCGAAAAGATTCTCCCCTGTTAGGGACACCCAGAGAGGTTCACAGAGTTACATGAACAGGAGAAAAGGGAGGAGGGAGATAGAGATGAGCAGGAGGAGAAAAAGGGGGACTCAAGAGGAGAGAGACAGATCTACGCAGCTGTCTGTTCCCAGAGTGTTCTCCGTATCTCAGACACCTACAAGGATTCACAGAATTGGATTGGGAAGAGGAGGGGAAAGGAGGAAATAGAGGTGTTCTGAGGTAGAAAACAGAGAGTCAAGATTGGGAGAGAATAATCTTCGGTTTAAAGATAGGGCTTCTCTTTTTTTTTGGTAAGGTTATAGTGTAGTGAAAATGAAAATGAAGAGTAGTAGAGGAGTACTAGAGGACTTTAAAAGAAATAAGAGAAAAAGAAAAATAGAAAATAAAAGAGAAAACGGAAAGAAAAAAAAGAAGAAAAAAGAAGAAAAAAGAAAAAAAAGAAAAAGAAAAAAAAGAAAAAAAAAAAAATTTTTTTTTTTCCCCTAATTAAAAAAATCGTAAAAATCTATGTAAATGAAAGTTAAGGAGTAATGGGGGAGTAATAGGAAATTTTAAAGGAAAATAAAAGAGAAAAAATAAAAAAGAAAAAATATAAAAAGAAAAAAAAATTTTTTTTTTTTCCTTACTTAGAAAAAAAAGTAAAAATATATCTAGGAGTTTCTCTGGAGCTGCTGCGGTCAGTGTGGGTTCGGCTCAGTTTCAGATAGCTCCTCGTTCCAGCTTACACTTCTCGATATCTACAGGGCCCTTCCAGTGAAGTCGGTGTTTTCTAGAGGGATTTTAATCTGTTGCACCAGTCCCTTCTGAAGCGGTTCCCTTTGTTTATTTGGCTTCTGTTTGCCGGTCTCTTCAGACCCTCATTTCCGCCCTGACACAGGCGGGCGGAGGCGGACTCTTATTCAGTCAGCTAGTTCCGTTGCGCTGCTGGGAGGGGCTGGCGCTGCGGGGCGGGGCTGACGCTGCGGGGAGGGGCTGGCCCTGCGGGGGCGGGCTGGCGCTGCCGGGAGGGGCTGACGCTGCTTTCTCCGTCTGCGCTGCTCAGGCTCCCGGCTGTTCTATATGGAGCGGCGCCCCGCGCTGCGCTAGGTTCCAGCCCTCGGGTGTTACACAAAAGCGCGGAAGGAAAAGCTGCGCCTGCTCTCTGTGCCTTCCCCGTCAGAGCGGTCCAGGCAGCGAGGGGCTTGATGGGCGCACTCTCCCCAGGTGTGGCGCACTCACTCCCTTCCGCGGACCCAGTCTCAGTTTCCGCTGGCGCCAGTCGGGTGCGCGCGCCTTCCGCCCTCTGCGTCCCCAGCCCCAGTCCCCGCCCGCGCCGGTCGGGTGCCTGCGCCCTGTGTCTCGCCGCGACCTTCCCCTCCCCCCTGCCTCCTGCCTCCGGCGGGGCTGGGTGGGTCCGCAGCCTGCGACCTCTTCTTGGGACTTTCTCCGTCCCTTTGTTCTGCGAACGCCGGCAGTGTGTTCCGGCCGGTCAACTCTCTCCCCCTTGGTCTCCCACAGTTCAAGTTGGCACCTCACAGAAGCTCCCTCCGATTGTCCTCAGGGCACTCAGGCCCGGACCCTAGCCCAAGCAAGGCCGCCTAAGACTCCCTTCCCGGGATGGGTCTCCGTCCTTAGCTCTTTTGTCTCACTTTTTATCCTTTATATTTTGTCCTACCTCCTTTCGAAGACAATGGTCTGCTTTTCTGGGCGCCTGATGACCTCAGCTAGCGATCAGAAGTTGTTTTGTGAGGTTTGCTCTGCATTCAGTTATTCTTTTGATGAATTTGTAGGAGAGAAAGTGGTCTCCCCGTCCTACTCCTCCGCCATCTTGGCTCCTCCTCCCTTGAAAGACTATTATTATATTGCTTTAGTTTGCTTTAGAAGAGCAAGTGTTTTAAATTAGCATAAAAGGTGGAATATTTAAATATGTTCAAAGAATATACAGTCCAACTCGTATCATATTTGTGATTCAAATCTCATATTTTAAGGAATTTTAATTGTACTGAGATTTGGCTAGTAGTTTAGAAATAGGATTGTACCTTATTGACTACGTATTAGATAATTAGGCTTACTTACAAGATCTGTTCATGTAGTCTAGAAAGTGACTTGAATATATTGAATCAGCTTTTAACGAATTTTAAAATATGGCTATCTTTAGGGTAGGTATTCAGTGTCAACAGCAGGAATCTTCAAGATGGGGAACAAAACTAAGATGTGTGAAAACTTCTCTGTATGATTTGGAGCCATTTAGATAGTTTAAATGAATAAATTTCCACTTCCTCACTTCCCTGTTAATTCTCCTTTCTCACCTTTTTTTTTATTTTAATACAGTAGCCCTTCTCCCCTAGTCCTAAAGAAAGGCCCTGACTCTAACTGTGACCCACGAGGCCCCACGGTGCAAAACCTCTGAGGTGAAGGGAAGAGCTCAGATCACTGGTGTCCTGTTAAGAACTACATGCTTCTGGTGCTTAGATAATTGAATTCTTCTGCTGCTAACAGAAAAGACCTAATGAAGTTGTCTTATGATGCATCATTGAAAAAATCTTTGATTAAAGGTTATTAAGTGATTTTTGGCATGTAATTCAGGAATTTAGAGAATTAGTGGTACTGCCAAAACAAAAGTCCAACTACTCATTAATGCAGACAAGATGTCTCAGCACTAACATTTATAAAGACAAAAATTGGGAAAGTATTGATGCTGAACCCTGTCTCATTCTATCAATAAACTGAAAAAACATAAGTCATTCAGGAGAGGAATTTTTAATAAATTGTTACTCTTGCTTAATAATCATAAAATTTATAATGTATTGCTGTTTTGATCTATTGTGTTTGAATAATTATAATTCCAATCAGATTTATTTTTGACACTTAAAGTCTTGTGTTCTCAGGAAATCTTTAAACTTTTTAAAATTTTAGATTTATGTTTTTTTGCAGCAGGGAAGTATGATATGGTAATCAATAAAAAACACTCAAGCATAAAATTATATTACATGAAGATACAATTATATGGGGGAAATGAAATGGAAATAGACATGCAGGAACAAAAAGGAGCAATGTAAAATTCCTGTTACAAATTCCTATTTGAAAAGTTTGTAGTATTTTTTTAAATGGTAGATATACAATTATTTATAGTACTTAGATTCCATTGGATAGTCAAAAGAGTAGTGGAACAGTTACATTTTTAACTGTCAACTTTGCAGGGAATTACACACTTGACCACTGCTTAAACTTATGAAAAGTTCAGTTCTTTAGTTGAAAAAATAGAATTATATTATGAGATACATGAGTAAATATTTGAAGCTCGCTGGTCCACAGCACTTTGGATGCCATGCTGAATCTTGATGAAATATACTCATTCATAGAGTTTCCCGTCAAATGTATTTGAAAATGTTGCCTTTTTTGATAGGATGGTCTGACGCCGCTGCACTGTGGAGCTAGAAGTGGCCATGAACAGGTGGTGGAGATGCTGCTCGATCGAGCTGCCCCCATTCTCTCCAAAACCAAGGTAATTTCTCCCCAGGTGTTTGAGGATCACATTGTATTTAGCTTTGAATCCCTTGCCTGGTTATTTCACCCAGCCTTCCAATCACATAGAATTTGCTGTAGTTTGAATATAGCAATTAGTGTGCTCTGTGCACCAAATCTTTAGAGATGCTCAAGATCAAGTTTGAGTTCATGAGGCCTTCAGATGGAACACACTCTACCACAGAGTCATTTGTGTGTGTATGTTAACTTTTGTTTTTGTTTCAGGAACACTTACCGTTTGATTTTATTCTATGAAATTTTCATAGGTCAGAAATGATTGCTTGTTGGGAAAAGAAAGACTGTAAGATTTACAGTCTGAAGTCTGGGTGCTGGCATCTTTTCTCCTGACCCTCAGTTTATTTCTTGAGAGTTCACAGACTATTTAAAAAAAACACCAAGGTATTATTTAAGTGATAAAGGCTGGAAACTTTGGAAAGATTACACCTTGGGCCTTTGGAACAGTTGACATATCTAAAAGGAAAACATGATGATTACCTAAAAAAAAAATAATGTTTTACTAAGTGTCTTCTGAGTTTTTTAAATGGTGAGACCATTTAACAGTATTTGAAAAGGGGAATATTTGTAAATAAATTTGGGGACGTACAAACTACCTCAGAGTCATTGCTATTTTTACAAATCAAACTAGTGAGTTTTTGAAGCTATATTAAGCTTTATAAGGAGCCGTAATTTCTAAACATGAACAACAACAAAACACATATTACTCCTGTTTGCACTCTGTTCAATTATTTACTCAACTTTAGTGAAGATGGACAGGGTCAAAGTTGTCTGAACAATTTTAAAACTCATCACACAGGGTTTTGATTGGCAAGCGTTGGAGAAATTATCCAACAGAATTAAGCAGCCACCCTTTTTCACTGCATGTGATGACATCTTGGACTTTTGAGTGTTTCTCATCTAAACCATTCTACTTGCTCCTTTTCCTTTCACATAGTCCATATCTATCTTCTCTTAATCCAACTGCTATCTTTGAACTACATCATCTTCCTAAACTGCTGTAATTACTTCCTTACTTGTCCCTCACTTCCCCACCCGCTCCTTTCTAATCCTGTTCCCATTTTGCAGTCAGAGTGGCCATGTACACATCAACCAAATCATGTCAGCCTCCTGCCTAAAAAGTCTAGAATTAATTCTCATCATTCTCTTTAAAATTAATTTTCATCTTATCAGAGCAATATGGGCACAATTAAAAAGCAAATCATTGTCTCATCTTTCTCCTCCTATTGTTCATCTCATTGTGTATTTGGCTTTTTTTCCTAAGAAATCTCGATTATTTTTGATGTTTTTAATATGCAAGAACATTTTCTTGTCCTCTGAGAGCTTCTTTTCTTAAAGCATCCAGTTCTTGTTTTACAGATGCAATACATTCTGTTGCCTTTCAGAAAACATTTAAGATGACTTTTCTTTAAATTCTTTCACCTCTCATCTGTCCCTAACTCCTCAGATTTCTTTTTATCTCTTTGTTGGCTTTGTCTCTCTCTTTTGTGATGGGAGTTTCGCCCCATGAGTGCCACAGGCAGGGCTCCTTTCAGGTGGATCAGAGAGGTCCCTAATGTCTAGGATTCTTCCTTATTCTGAGTGCCTGTTCTGAATCAGAGCCTAACCACTGCCCTCTGCTCAGCCTTGGGCCCAGAGTCCAGAATCTCCAGAGATTTAATTCCTGGTTTCCTGCAAGGCACAGCGGGGAAGTCATTTGGTTTTGTTGGGTTGGAAGGACCAATAGACCTGACAGTTCCATAGGCAGACAAACCAATCAAGCTTTTGGTCCCAAGCCTCATCTTTATCCCCCAAGGTACTACGTTTCCATGTTGACACCTTTTGAACATTTGGGAGGTTAAAGCCATTCTCTTCACTGTACACTGTAGTATGCTGGAGCCACATGGTGGAACCTATTATGTACATCTCTTCCTAATTCCATATTCAGTAACACCATGTTGATAGCTTGACATAGGTCATAGTGTAGAGGTCTTTACACAGTGCAAATTGGCAAACACTACCTATTTTCATAGAGCTATCGTGAGACATTTACCAGCATACCACAGGTTATACCTTTCACCAGGCACTTAGGTGTCAGCCTTCTCCTTTTTGCTGGATAAGCTAACACACTTAAAATCTCTTCTCATATTCTAAAGTTGTAGACATCACACATATGTTTTTGTTTTCTTTCCCATTGTGTGACTGTGTGGGGGTGCCACACACATACGTGTGTGTGCCCCATGGATTCTGTCTTTTAATTCCATTCATGTTTTTCAGTGGAGCTTGTGAAAGGATGGATAAACACACACATCACTTCTACCATGTTTATCCAGAAGTCCCCATGCCCACTACACTGAGAAGTCCTTCCCAGAATCTGACCACCTCTTTGCCTCTTCTCTGGTCCTCACCATCTCCAGCCAAGCAGCCTCCTTCCACTTCCTATAATACACCAAGACTGTTCTCATTTCCTGTTCCCTCAGACTGAACTTTCTCAGTCTGTCCCAGATCTCTGTAGTCTTCACCTATTTCTCAGCTCAGATGTCATCTTCTCAGAGAGATCTTCTTAGTTTCTTTACTTGTTTGCTATCTCTTTCTTCAATGAAATGAAAACAAGAACTTTGTCTTATATTCAGTGTGATTCCCCAAGCACCTCAATCAACACCTGTTACCTAGGAGACCTTCACCAAATATTTGTCAAATAAATATTAAGTGGATGAATGCATTCTGAACTTTAAGACCATCTCTCTAAATCTTCAAGACTTCCATCTTTCTGAGCTAAGAAAAACCATCACACTGGACCCATGTTTTTAGCTTGATGAGGTGCTATATATATGTAATAAGGTCCCTTTCCACAAGGCAGATGGTGTTTCTTTCTGGTGCTTCCCCAGTGACCTATAAGTTACCCATTCAGAGGTGGTGGTTTTGTGTATCGTTAGAGAGTTTGCTTCTTTTTGTGACACTGCCACCCATTTCTAATCTTAACTAAGTCATTTGTCCTCTCAGAGTTTGTTTCTTTGTTTGCTTCCTGTTTTCCTCTAAGGCTGTATCAACACACAAAGCAGAGGGATTTTTGGCAGGAAATAAACAAGTGCATATGCTCAGGGGTGGCAGTGTCTCAAGTGAGAAGTGTTCCCATTCTTTGTTGCACCTTAGTTTCTACTTTGGTTCAAGATGTTGAAGTGGAATTTTTTAGGCAAAAATATCCTGATTGACTGGCCATGTATGGAGGTTTTAAATTTACATAGTTATTTATGGAGCTCTTTCTGTATAGACAAGGCTCTCTGTTGGGCAGTATGGGGAAATTTTAACCCATGAAACTCTTGCTTTCAAGAAACACAAATAGTTAAAATACATAATGGGGTGTGTGAATGACGCCATGAGTGTGGTCAAAGGAAAACTTGCTTTTATGCCCCCTTAAACTGTTGTTTTATGTTATTTATAAATAAATTAGGGGAATTTAACTTGGCCTAGAAGATTCAGAAATCATCAGTGCATATTTAGTGTATCATTATTTTGAAAGTTCAGTGATGATGATTTTTTTTGGAAACTAAATTTACTGTCACTGTTCCCCCCACATAGGTTAAACCAGGTTATATTAATTACTAAAGCCTCTCTTGATAACTGGATTCTCTGGAAATTTCCCCAGGCTGCTCCATGTTGCCCCCACATTTAAAGGAAGCATGCCTGAAAAGACTGATATCTATCTAATACCTTGCTTTTGCCTGTGTTGAGAAACATGTACTGAATGCTAAGTGTCATGCTAAGCCTTTTTAAAGGTTTTATTTACCTGGTACCCTACTCATGCCTTCTCTCAGCAATCTAAATGAATGTGTTACTTACTGTCTACGATGACCTGTCGTTGAACCCAGTTAATTGAATATTAGTCAGTTTGTCAGAGGCTTGCCTTTCCTTGTTGTAAACACGTGGGGGCACCAGATTGATGGAAAAGGGAAAAGTTGTCCTTTCTACACTGATGTGAGAAGAGATGTGCTGTATTTAGATCTTTCTTAAAAATTGATCAAGTCAATAATAAGTATTAGTAATATAGAATTAGCAAATAAAAATCAATCTAGTGAATACCAGTCTGTCCCTGCCTTTATTTTATCCTTTTCAGTCTTAAATAGTTCAGTTCAATTCAGTTCAGTTGCTCAGTCATGTCTGACTCTTTGCGACCCCATGGACTGCAGCACGCCAGGCCTCCCTGTCCATCACCAACTCCCAGAGTTCACTCAAACTCATGTCCATTAAGTCAGTGATGCCATCCAACCATCTCATCCTCTGTTGTCCCCTTCTCCTTCTGCCTTCAATCTTTCCCAGCATTAGGGTCTTTTCAAATGAGTCAGTTCTTCACATCAGGTAGTCAAAGTATTGGAGTTTCAGTTTCCACATCAGTCCTTCCAATGAGTATTCAGGACTGATCTCCTTTAGGATGGACCGGTTGGATCTTCTTGCAGTCCAAGGGACTCTCAAGAGTCTTCTCCAACACCACAGTTCAAAAGCATCAATTCTTCAGCACTCAGCTTTCTTCACTGTCCCAACTCTCACATCCATACTTGACTACTGGAAAAACCATAGTCTTGACTAGATGGCCCTTTGTTGGCAAAGTAATGTTTCTGCTTTTTAATATGCTGTCTAGGTTGGCCATAACTTCCCTTCCAGCGAGTAAGCATCTTTTAATTTCATGGCTGCAGTCACCATCTGCAGTGATTTTGGAGCCCCCAAAAATAAAGTCTGACACTCTTTCCAGTTTCCCCATCTATTTCCCATGAAGTGATGGAACCATATGCCATGATCTTAGTTTTCTGAATGTTGAGCTTTGAGCCAACTTTTTCACTCTCCTCTTTCACTTTCATCAAGAGGCTCTTTAGTTCTTCACTTTCTGTCATAAGGGTGGTGTCATCTGCATATCTGAGGTTATTGGTATTTCTCCCGGCAATCTTGATTCCAGCTTGTGCTTCTTCCAGCCCAGCGTTTCTCATGATGTACTCTGCATATAAGTTAAATAAGCAGAATGACAATATACAGCCTTGATGTACTCTTTTTCCTATTTGGAACCAGTCTGTTGTTCCATGTCCAGTTCTAACTGTTGCTTCCTGACCTGCATAGAGATTTCTCAGGACGCAGCTCAGGTGGTCTGGTATTCCCATCTCTTGAAGAATTTTCCACAGTTTGTTGTGATCCACACAGTCAGAATTCCATTTCACTGGCGATGCAATTAGTAGTGGCCCTTAGTGCAGTTTACACTGTTTTTATCTTTTCAAGTCATGGAAAATCTTGTTATTACAAAATTTTCAAACATGTGCAGAAAAAATAGCAAAATAAAGCCCTCAGTGCACATTAGTCAGCTTCCTGATTCACAGCATGTGGGCCGTGTGCTTGCTCTCCACCAGCAACTACTCCCTGGACCTCAATATCCATGCATTCTTTCATAGTGAACCCTCTCTCACCAGTAAACACTTCAATACATCATGTCTAAGAGCTGAGGACTCTTTATCTTCTGAATAACCCGAATACGTCCCAACTAATAATCATTTCTTCTATATCGTCAAATAGCCAGACTTAAGGTTTTCCTGATAGTATTATCATTTTGTCTACATTTCATTTGCAGTTTGATAGCATGAAGAGATTTCCACTGGCCAAATGTCACACCATTTTTAAATTCGAGAAAGAAATTATCTTTGAAATTTTATTTTCGATTGATATAAGACATGGGAAGACTAGTTTGGAAAGGAACTGCAGTTCAAAACAGTTGTCGTAAAATCTTTTCAAAAGAGATGGTATTTCCATGTGTAAATCTCGGGTTTTCATCTGTTCATATTTGTACTACGTTTTTTGGGGCCCATTTGCAAATGAAAGATAAAACAGTCAACTCCACTTTTCTTCTGTGTTCCAGAATGGACTGTCTCCACTGCACATGGCTACACAGGGGGATCATTTAAACTGTGTCCAGCTTCTCCTCCAGCATAATGTTCCTGTGGATGACGTCACCAATGACTACCTGACCGCCCTGCACGTAGCTGCCCACTGTGGCCATTACAAAGTCGCCAAGGTTCTCTTGGACAAGAAAGCTAATCCCAACGCCAAAGCCCTGGTGAGTGGCTCAGCTCACAAGTCCAGCCTATGTTGTCTTGCTGACCACATGCTACCCCTACATGCAAAGGGACTCTTTTTCAGCAGGTGAAAATGGAAGGTCTAGTTTAGTAAAGTATATACTTCTTGTCAACCTTCAAGTAGCCTTCTTGTAAATTTATAAACCCTTTTATTTCCAACATAAGCAAGGCTGGTGAGGCTGATTTAAATCATTAGCCTCTTTATAGTCACATTTCTGATTCTCTTATGTAAATAAACCCAAAGACTGTACAAGTACAAAAAGACTGAGTTGGTCAACTTATCTTCTGGTAGGTAAAGTGATAACTCTGTGAATTAAAAGTTTTTTCTGAGATCTAAAAATATGAGGCAAATGATAAAAAATAAACCTTGAACGTGAAAAGTCTAGGAATTTGTGAGTGGAAATCTGATATGATATTAACCATGTAAGGTAATGAAATATCACCTGTCATCTTCTTTTCATTGAGATGCAAATCAAAATTTTGATCTAGTTTTGTAGTCTTAACTCCTAGAATGATTTGCTATTTTAACCTTGAGCTTTATTATATAATTTGGTTTTCACAATGATATTTGTTGAATTTGTTGTCTTTAGAAAAATAAATGCCCCAATTTAGTAAGCTGTTTAAATTTAGTTCAGAAGAAACACTCATGTTTAGGAAAAAAATACGTCACCAAATGCTAGGGAAAACCTATGTTTACTAGCAATTTTGCGGTCAGGGCTGTCATGTGATCAACCATTTTAGGAAGGGGCTCTGCTCCCTTACAACTCATCACCTCTGGCAGTCTGTGGGCTCTGAAATTTGGAGTGGCCAGGAAAGAATGGGCAGGAAGGAGCCCTTCAGACCCTGGGCAGCTCCATGGCCTTTGTAATTCTAAAGGCTTTTCCTGGAGCAGCATTTTAAGAGCTGCTTACTGGCCCAGGATATCGCACGTATCTTTGAATTCTGAGAAGGGAGGAAAAGAAATGAGCAGCCATGACTCATTTTTCCATACAAGAAAAGAAGCCTTACAACAGGGTGTGGGCTCTGACCCTCATTTTCCTCTGACTCTGAAGATTTCACAACAGAAGGCAACGGTTATGGAGGTTGTAGCCTGTCATCCTAGGATGGACTATGGCCTGGTAAGTGGTCTCAAAACCTCCCCAGAAGCACCTGCAGTTTTCGTGATGCATCCTGAGAGTCTGCAGTTCTCTGTGCTGACAAAAATATGCCCCATGGTCTCACTTAGCAGGTAGTACGGCTAGGTAGGTAATTTGTTAAAAACCAAGTTCCTTTATTTGATTAAATATTAAACCAAATGTTCTAACTAATGTTGAGTTGTTTAACTTTTTGCTCCCTTGGACAAATTTTTGGCCCAGATGTTTTTAGTCTGTGTTTTTGAGGTGAAGGAGGGACATATTTAGAAGGGTAAATTCCAGACTAAAATAATCTAAAAAGATGAATGAGTGACTTCCCTGGCAGTCCAGTGGTTAAGACTTCACCTTCCAAAGTGGGGGATGCAGGTGTGATCCCTGCTCAGGGAGCTAAGATCTCACATCCTTGCAGCCAAAAAACTAAAGCATAAAGCAGAAGCAATATTGTAACAAATTCAGTAAAGACTTTAAAAAAAATGGTTCACATCAAAAAAATCTTTAAAAAATTTAAAAAGATGCATGACCATTTTGCCTTAACTACCGAGAACCTATGACCAAAATTTGCTGCCTGTTCATGATTATCAGGGCACGTTGGGTTCCTGGGAGCAGGTAGACTACCTGTGCTTCCAGAAAAGAACCTATATTCAATTATTTTTGCTCTCATTGTTTTTTGCTCATTTCCAAATCTTTACAGACATCACTTTTGCAGAGGTATTTTATTGTGTACAGGAAGTGGATCTCAATGGAATGTAATCAAATAGGTCTGTGTCTTTTTCTGTTGCAGAATGGCTTTACCCCTCTTCACATTGCCTGCAAGAAGAATCGAATTAAAGTGATGGAACTCCTTCTAAAACACGGTGCATCCATCCAAGCTGTAACCGAGGTGAGGAGAGGAGGATTTCTGGGGTTCCTCATGTATAGCCTCAGCAGCCAGAGTCCCAGTACCCTCCCTGACGACCAGCTAGTTGTACAGTGTGTGGTTGTCATAGCACTTTCTGAACCCTTCCCGAAAGGGCTGCCAGTTCTTAGGAGAGCAGACAAGAGTGTGGGAGGAGAGTGCAAATACTCAGTACAACGCCATAGCCAGAAGCATAACCCGAACACATGCATCGTGCTGGCCGGGTGCCATCGCCAAGTATAATTTACGTGAAATCCTTTAATGCAGTGCTTCTCAAGCCCTGTGTGGGGGTGGATTCGCCCCGCCCTGAGGCACTTGGCTGTCTGGGAAAGTCTCTCGTCTTCGCAACTGGATGGTGCTACTGGCATCTAGTGGCGAGAGGCCAGAGTTGCAACGAAATATTTTACTGCGTGCAGCCCAGCCTCCAACAACAGAGGATTATCACATGTGCCACGGTGGATTGCTCTCTGGGAAAACTCAGAATTAATGAAACACAGAGTTTCTGAAGTTAGTAAAAGGGTAGCTCTAGGTTTCTTTCATATAAAGCGACACAGAACTCAGAGAAGCCATCTATTGGGATCAGGGCTGAGCCTGCAACAAGGAAAACTGAGTCTGGCATCCACCCTCCAGACTTACCCATCCCCCACCCACCTGTAGCATTCTGGTCCCCTTGAATTTTAGCCATTGGCTTTCCCTAGACTGGACTCCCTTTGTTCACCCCGCATCTCCATACCCTCCATGTATCACCCGCCTCCAGGCTAGTCCTGCATGTCTTTGAGGACCACATCTGGGGCCACCTTCTCCAGGAGTCCTCCCCTAACCCTTGATCTGGTCCCGGAGCTCTTTCTCGGGACCATCACCTCATCCTAGGTGTATTTCCATCAAAGCGCTTATCCAGCACTTGTCCAACTGGCTTACTTATGACCCAGTCACACTCCCCACCCTCTGCCACCCCAAAACTGCAGGCTCCACCAAGGCAGGCCTGACTCTTACTGATCTTAATGTACTCACAACATGGTAGATTCCATAGTAGATCATCCAATAAAGGTTTGTTGAATGTATCATTAAAGACTCTAGAATTTGAAGCAAATGTAGACACTAAGGTTTAATCTAGTCATTGCTGCTTTGCCTCAGTTTCTTATCCAGAAATGAATTATTTACCTTGATTTCTAACCTTCTCAACTTTAAAATACTAAATGATGGAAAATATTAATACTGATTTGCTCTTTTATGAGTTTTCTGGCTCCCTGGTAGGCACCCAGTTATTCCAATTAGAAAAGAGTAAGTTTATTCTCAGTGCATGGCAGCCCTTTTTAGAGATTTTGATGGACTCTGGAATAAAAGGAGATTTCTGACTGGTGTCTAAGTAAGAGTCCAGAGACGCCAGCCTGCGGTGGTAAGTTCCACTGTCAGCTCTGTTGCTCCCTGAGGGCTTAGAAAGGCGGTGCGGACAATGTCCTAATTAGACTTTGCCTGCCAGAGGGAAGAAGCACCAAATTAAAACACAATTCTCCTTCCTCTTGTTTTCCTCAGTTCCCACTACTTGAAGTCTGACAACTAGAATTCTTGTCTTCTGTCTCCCTTTCATTGTATAGAGTTCCTTACACATCTTTTTTGACATTACTCAAATTTCAGTTGAAATTAGTTGTCTTCTTCTCTCTCAGCTTTTTTCTGGCTATATTAAATATTTTTTTCAAGTTATGATGTTCATGGTGTAAGTGAAATTAAATCCTGAAACATTTAAAATGGAATCATTTTATACAAGAAGAACCAGTGTTTTGAGGTACGTGTGTACGTAGGACTTTGAAGCACACAAAAAAAATGAAGGTCTAATCTAGTGACCATTGTTATATTTGCCTTAATTATATCACTTTATAATACTCAGAAAGTTAAAAATTTTAATGATTGAGACCTTTAATGCTTATCTGCTCATTTCTTAGAGGGATGGCTTTGTGTTCCGACCTGCTCTTTCATGTATAATACAATCAGTTATTCTGAGTACATGAGAACCCTTATTAAAGGACAGAATAGGATCTGAAAAAAAAGTTGACTTTTTTGCTACTGTATGTGTAATCACACACATGCATACACACACGCAAACATATCCATGTAGATAAGGAAGATTTAATAAAGGGAAAAACCTTCAAGGTATTTCTGTCTAAAGTTTTCTTCATAGAGCTGTATAAGATGTATGAAATAAGTCTTCAATAGTTATGACATAAGCCTTTCATAATCATGGAACCTGCTTTAGGGAAATGATTATTGGTACATTTGCCATATAGAATCTAAGGCATGGTGGTGATGTCTTGATGTTTTCTGATCTGATCAGTAAATTGGTTGTCTTAATATTGAAAGGATGGATGGATAAAATTGCAGCCAGGCAGACAGATAAGCAGGCGGACAAATCGTTTTGAAAATAAGCCAACAAGCTGACATTTCCCTTTTCTCCTCCAGTCGGGCCTTACCCCAATCCATGTTGCTGCCTTCATGGGGCATGTAAATATCGTGTCACAACTAATGCATCATGGAGCCTCACCAAATACCACTAACGTGGTAAGTATCCTTTGAACAAAGTAGGTCCAATTGTGAGTATTTTTGAAACTGGAAAAGATTACTCTCAATCTACTTATTTTTTGTTGTAAGTAAATTAATTACTATTTAACTTGACTACTTAAAAGGACAGAATTTTGAGAATACCTGTGGTTTCCTTTACTTCAAAGGCAAGATCCATTCAGTAACTGAAGTGAAGTGAAGTGAAGTCGCTTAGTCGTGTCTGACTCTTTGCGACCCCATGGACTGTAGCCTACCAGGATCCTCAGTCCAGGGGATCTTCCTGACCCAGGGATCGAACCCAGGTCTCCTGCATTGTAGGCAGACGCTTTACTGTCTGAGCTACCAGGGAAGCCCAGTCACTAACTGGTCACAAATTGTTAAGACTTAGGGGCTGTGTAGATTACTACTGAATATTATACTTCAAAAAATAAAGTTTTCTGGAAAGGGAGAGTTTTCTTTTTCAATAGAAGCATTAAGAAGTGTTTCATGCATTGTCGGACCTAGAGATTATCATACTAAGCGAAGTAAGAAAGAGAAAGACAAATACCATATGATTTCACTTATATGTGCAGTCTAAAATATGACACAAATGAACCTATCTATGAAGCAGAAGCGGACTCACAGACATAGAGAACAGACCTGTGGTTGCCAAGGGGGAGCAGGATTGGGAGGGAAGGCTTGGGAGTTTGGAATTAACAAATAAAAGCTATTTATATAAAATGGATAAACAAGGTCATACATACAGTGCAGGGAATTATATTCAATATCCTGTGATAAACCGTAATGAAAAGAATATGAAAAAGAATATATATATATATATATATATATATATATATATATATATATATATATATGTATAACTGATTCAAACTTGGCCGTACAGCAGAAATTAGCACAACCTTGTATATCAACTATACTTCAGTAAAATTAAAACAGATAAGAAGTATTTCATGCTGAGAAAGTAGTTCCAACACTCTCCTTACTGTGATTTCAAGTAACTTCGAAGTAAATTCTCTTTAGTGTGTTTGATATCGTGTCACAAACCCATGGAACATAGTAAATGTCAAAGGAGTAGCTTATTACTCTCGATCTGCATGTGGCCCTTGACCTTGTTTTGTAGGATTTTAAGTTTAACATCCTAATAATATTGGCACCCCAGACACAAGCATAGGGATGTTAGTTGGATTCATGGGCACTAAAGAAATAAAAGTAAAACGAACAACATGCTGGCACAGACAGGGTAAACCCTAAGACCCTGTGGCTCTACCCTTGAGGGCAGACGTCCAGTGAGGCTCTGTCTTCCCGCAGCTGGGCTCAGCACATCCACAAGATAGAAGCAGACCAGATCCCAGCTGAATGCAATCTTCCCTGGTACTTATGCCAGGGAGAGAGTGTTTTCCTTTACAAACAGAACACTGGGTAACATGGTCAGCTCCATCCTCAGAACCTTTCCAGAAATAACAGCAGCAAGTTCCATGTGAACCATATCCCTGCATATCCTTCCACGGAGATGAATATCCTACAAAGCAAAGCAAAATTTATAAAAGTAATTTAAAAGTGGGCATCACTTCTGTGTGGAAGAGTATATTTGATTTTAACATTTTGATCCATGTGTGTTTTCTATGTTGTTTCATTTTTTAAAAATGAGATCATCTGAATTAAAGTCTACTTGCTGAAAAGCAGCAGAGGTGGGGAAAGTCCAGTGACAAAGAAAATAATCCCTTGGGATAATGCTCAAAGAATAGGATAATGACCTGTTGAGATAAAGCAGGGAATGCAAACCAAGGACATGTCGTATCTGGCCTTCGGTTTATTTTGTGTTGCTTATGCAGCACTTTTTGCTTTGTTTTGAACTCTGATTTTTTGCCCAACACTCAAGAAATGTACACAGATATCCCAGACTGCTACTATTTTTGAAAAATAGAAAGGTGAGGCATGATACAACTGGCATCCCAAAGATTTACTGCTGCAGTCTGCCCATGCCAGGTAGGGGTGCCTCCCTCGAGCAGGACAGAACCTGGCCTCCCTCCAAGAACACTCTCCACCTGCTCTCTTTACTCATTCAGTCTCCTGCTTGGTCCTGTTGCATTTGCCTTTGAACCCCAGTGACGCGGCATTGTAGATTATTGAGTTTCCAATCCTGCCGTGCTCCATGGACTTCAAGCTGAAGTTGTCTATCGTCGGCCAGGCTCCTGGGCAATTCTTGTGCATTTCATTTCCCTTCTTCCCTATTTTCAGTAAGGAAGTGCTTGGGACTACTTTTTATTTAAACCAAAACCTCCATCACAAACTTTATGTAAAGAAAATATGCCAGTCTTTAGAGCTGTCTTTAACTCACTTTGGCTCCTGTTCCCCAGAGAGGAGAGACAGCCCTGCACATGGCAGCTCGGTCCGGTCAGGCTGAAGTCGTGCGGTATCTGGTGCAAGATGGAGCTCAGGTAGAAGCTAAAGCTAAGGTATGTGCCACGCGTGCTTTGTTTGCTACCAAGAGAAGAAATGATTTTAATAAAACCTTTAAACATATGCATGCTCTCTTCCAGGATCACTCTTCTAGAGTAATGACCACCACCAGTGACAAAAGTCTCTACCCCAGGGATGTTGAAAACATCCCTTTGCTCCCCATGTCTACTCAATTATTTAACAAAATGAAATAGAACAAGAGCTTTGTGCCAGAAGGAACTCTGTGTCCTTGGCATGTTGCTCATCCCTAACAACTTAGAAACCAAGCCTAGAATTGGCCCAGAGTGGTTTACACTCTGTGAAGAGAGGCTCGTGCACAAAGTTTCTAGCACAGGCATAGTTTGGAAGCACAATTGAGTTCTTTTGGTTGACTTAGATGTCAGCTGTCACAGCCACAAAAGGGAAAGAGGAGTTTTAAGTTTTCCTCCAGGGCTTCCCTGGTGGCTCAGTGGTAATGAATCCACCTGCCAATGCCGGAGACTCAGGTTTGATCCTTAGGTCGGGAAGATCCCTTGGAGAAGGAAATGGAACCCGCTCCAGTATTCTTGTCTGGGAAATCCCATGGACACAGGAGCCTGGCGGGCTACAGTCCATGGGGTTGCTAAGAGCTGGACATGACTTAGCAAGTAAACAGCAACAGCACAATATTTTCTCCACAAGTTGTGAATCCATAAACTCTGAGACTTGGTCAGAGTTGTTCATGGAACATAGAATGTAGAAGAAGGTCAGGACTGAGTTTGAATGTGTCATTCTCTGCCTGGCATTTACCCACTGGAAGAAACTTGCTGTCACTATCTGTCTGCATAGTTGGTCCAGTTATCAAATGGCAGTTTTGGTCAGGAATCATAGATACATAAATACCTAAGGCATTTAATTTTAGCCCTTCAATATACAAATGTACATCTATTTGTCATTTATGTATATACTTTGCAGTTTCTGGTTTGGGGTTAAATGGAGAGGAAACTGAAGCGTTTGTGAAGCAGTCTGAGTATAGAATATTCCTCGACTTTTAACATTGTCCTCCAGTATATCCAGTTCTCCGGCATGCATGCAAGCCAAGTCGCTTCAATCATGTCCAACTCTTCTCAACCCTATGGACTGTAGCCTGCTAGGCTCCTCCGTCCATGGGATTCTCCAGGCAAGAATACTGGAGTGGGTTGCCATGCCCTCTTCTAGGGGATCTCCCCAACCCAGGGATCCAACCCATGTCTCCTTCATCTCCTGCATTAGCAGGCATGTTCTTTACCACTAGCACCACCTGGGAAGCCCATTCAGCTCTCCTACCCATATCTAATTTGACCATAATTGGTATTTATCAACTTCTACCAAGGCTCTCCAAGGCTTTTACCTTAGTATTCTTAGGGGAAAATAAAGCCTTTCCTTTCATGCTTATATTTTACCTGTTAAGAGTTATGTTTTTTTATAATTTATATATTTTTATATATATTTATATTTATATATATATATATATTATATATATTTATATATTTTATATATATATATATAAAAATAGTTATATTTTTAACTATGTAAATATATAGTTAAAGTAATTAATACAAATATAGTACAAACTGGTAAAATAGTATAAACACATTAGTGTAAGAACAAAGACAACTAGGTCTTTGTAAACGTACAGTCCACATGTGGGTGCAAAGACGGCGATGTTCTAGGCAGCAGACCATAACCTTGAGTGTCCAGTGTACTGTGGTGTCAGTTGGCAGATTGTACAGATGACCTAGAAACAAAGCTTAGCAAACTTTCTGTCAAGTATCTAATCGTAAATATTTTAGGCTTCTCAGTATACACAGTCTCTGTCATAGCCACTCACCTCTGTTGTTACAGAACAAAAGCAGTGATAGACGGTACATAATTTAATACATCAGCAGATGGACAAGACTGTGTTTCAATAAAACTTTATTAATAAACACAAGTGGCAGCTGGATTTGGCCCCTAGATTTTGCTGTTCTGACCCCTGATCTAAAGGATGTTGGTTAATCTGCTAAACCAGTTAAGTGGAATGGTTAAGAGATGCTGTACTCTACCATTACAAGAAACCTCACATTTTTGAGTGTTGTTACATATGAAGCATGTCATCTAAGAAATGGTTTAACCTACAAACTGAAATTGACCATAAGATTTTTAGTTATTTTGTTAAAGAGACAGTATGCGTCAGCCAGACTGCCTGGGTTTGAATCTTTGTCGTCATTTACGAGCCATGTAACACTGGGCAAGTTAACATTTCTGTGCCCCATTCCCTTCTCTAGTTTCCTCATATACAAAATGGGAATAATGACAGTTGTAATTGATAGAGTTGCTGTGATGATGAATGAATTAATGCAAGTGGAGTACCTAGTACAGAGCCTGGGGCATGCACACTCTCAGCTGATGTTTAACGGTGATCGTGGCAGTAGTAGAGTTATGTGAGATTTTTCGTTTTAGCAATTATCTCTTTCTGTTTTTGGTGTTTCTGTTCTTCCCTGTGGCATCTCCGCTAACTGCTCATGCTTCCTACTCGTTACATAGACCCTCTGCTTTGACCTTGACCCTCCTTTTACTTGCCTTTGCAAAGCAGTGTCCTGTGCTCCAGCCTTACCTGTCTGCTTGACCTACCTAAAGTGTTGGCCTGGACCTGTTCACATTCTAGTAGGGGATTTCTCTCCAGAGAGCATCTTTGGGCAAATGAGGAAATGATATACCTCCAATGTGAGGATAAGGCCCTCAGGGTGCAGGACTTATGAGTGCCTCATGTCCTTGGGTGAACTGTAATAGGGGGCCCTCCATTCCAGGCCAATGCAGCTTATGCCAGGATGACAACTCGGCAAGCAGAGGAAAAACTGGTTATCAGCCCTCATCAGACCTCTCGGCTGGGAGCCTTCCTCAACCATCCTGATTACCCCCATCTCCCCACTTTTGATTGTGGGAAGGCAGCACCAATAGAATAATTCATTCTCAATGAGTGTGTGATAACTGGTGGAGGTTATCCCTCCCAGGTATTTCAGTTTTCCCAGGATACATTTCCTTATGTCCCCTCTCCCACCAAAAAAGAATCATTAGAGGTGAAAAAAATTGATAAAGTATAGCAGGGATAAGTGAGTGGGGATGATTTCTTAAAAGAAATACCTTTCACAATTCTCATTCTAATAGGTTACTCAAAGGGTATTTAAGATGCTTAAATCCACCATCATCACCTTTCTGAAACTTAAAGAAAAAGATAAATGGGGTTCTTTTTAGTATTGTGTCAGAGTTGAACGTAGCCTCTCATACCAAGCAGCGAAGTTTGCTGTATTTTTCAGGACAGCACCATTGTTTTCTCAGTTCATCAGACCTGCATTCTTACCTTGCCCTTTAGGATGACCAAACCCCACTCCACATTTCTGCCCGACTGGGGAAAGCAGATATAGTACAGCAGTTGTTGCAGCAAGGAGCATCTCCAAACGCAGCGACAACTTCGGGGTACACCCCACTGCACCTTGCCGCGCGAGAGGGACATGAGGACGTCGCAGCGTTCCTTTTGGATCATGGCGCATCTTTATCTATAACGACAAAGGTAAGAAAGTCAGTCTTAGAATCCTGCTGTGTCCCCCAAATACATTCTCTTTATAGTTTCCTGCACAGTAATAGGTAGAAAAGCTGTACAACAGCATATATGCTTGGATCCCGGGATTAACATGACCAGCAAAGTCCTGGGGTGGGGCGGGGTAGCTTGTTGTATGTATATATACCTTACATTTTATTATCTTCTAATGAAGCCTTAGTGATGTCCGGAGTCAGATGTTTCTTGCAAATTATTTGATAGTTTTAAATGGTGCTTTAAAAACATAGCCACAGGTTTCTCTTGCTGAGGCCAGGTCGACAAACCGCATTATCCAGTGGTTTTTATAGTACTTTCAAAGCAGGAGGTAGATTTTTCTTGGTTTGCTGTCATTGCTGCTTTGTTGTTGCTGTCTTTCCTGATTTATGGTTTTTTAAACTCTCAACTCTGATGCCTTGCAGAAATAGCCACCACCCCACCCCTCACCGACACACAGTTGAGAACGCAAAATTTAGAGTTTTTCTTTGATCCTATATAAACCTAGCAAGTGTGATAGCAAGATGACCTGGCCCATGGCATGTCTCAGAAAGCTAGAAACTGATGTTATACTCTCTTATTGAAAGGCAGAGAAGAAGCATTAATGTGTGATCAATGCTGAAGATAATTACAGTATTTACAAATACTTGGAAAATCATCTGAACAAACTATGACTTCTTCAAAATTCACCCCCTGTGATTCTTTAGGCTTTTCAGTAGAGATGCAAGTTCCTGGATCTTACTTAATGTGAGAAAAAAGAGTAATGAGTGATGACGTTTTGAGTGCCCCAGCCCTTCCACCATGCCAGCTGCCCCCTGTCTCTAGATGGTTATAGTCCCATGAGGTCAAATATGTTGATAACCCTCTAGTCCCGGCCTTGTGCTTGGAGCCCTAGTGGTGCATGGTGACTAACTGGTTGATACCCAGATCCTTGTAGGAATTGGAAGTAAGAGAGAGGAGCTACTCAACTCTTGGCCTCCAACTCACATATTTATTGGGATAGAACCATGTGTTTTGTTTCAGTTCACCTGCAGTAGCTGAGGTATGAGAACCTCTGACTCCTACATGCAAGGACTGGGCTGTATCTTCAGACATGTATTAATATATAGCTGCAGAAATAGAGAAAAGGGTGAAGAGAGGCTCTCTTCTGGTGATGTGAGATTATGGGAGGTTTAGACTTGCCCTGGATTTTTCCAAGCCCTCCAAATCCAAACTGGGCTTGGACCCTGCAACCTATTCTTCCCACAGGATGAAATCCCCACGTGGCCCTTGAATAAGCCTCAGCTCCATCTTTCCAAATTCATCCTTGTCAGATACCTGAGGAGTACCAAGATTAGTGTCTCGTTGTGGCTGAGCCAGCAGAGAGAGAAAGCTTAAATATCCTGCTCATCTTTGTTGAAAAGGAGACTCTTTCACTGTTGTCTACCAGTCTTGATCCTTAAATATAGGCTGCACTGCTCTTCACCAGTAGAATAACGCATCAGTTCCAGAAAAGTGATGCCTCTGTATCTTTTCTGTTGTTACTGTTTTTATGTTTCTCTTATGCTTATGTTATTATTTTTATGGTTCTCTTTTCAGAAAGGATTTACTCCCCTTCATGTGGCAGCGAAATATGGGAAACTTGAAGTAGCCAATCTCCTACTACAGAAAAGTGCATCTCCAGATGCTGCTGGGAAGGTATGAGATCATCGGCCGACATGTAACAGGCCACTCCCATGATAACCACACAAGCGCTTCCTCATATTCACTGACAGCCACCTAAATTGTTAACTAATCCACACTTAAGCGTCATAGGATGAAAAACAACTTCAGAAATAGGAGGTCCAAGTATTGTTGAAACTGGAATGTAAATTACACCTTGTATTGTATCCAATCTAATCCCATCTCCTAAATCTAGGCCACTGACGTTAAGTCACTTTGACACTTGTTGTTTCTGCACGTGTTTTCAGAGCGGACTAACTCCACTGCATGTAGCTGCACATTATGATAATCAGAAAGTGGCTCTTCTGCTTCTGGACCAAGGAGCCTCACCCCACGCGGCTGCAAAGGTACCTGTCATTCAGCAGCATGAGGAGACTGATGAGCAGTGTCCTCCAGTCTCTTTATGTATATTTACTTTGGCTTCATGTGGAGCACCCCCCTGGTTTAGGCACCACTGAAAGATCATGGGAATATAAGCAGCCTTAGGAAATCTGTGCCTTCAGCTATTTAGTCAACTCATGTAGTAGATGCTCAATAAATATTTTCTTGTCCATTGATACTCCTTGCAAATCTAGGACATTCTAGAGCCTGGGGAAAATTCAGGGAAAAAAGGTGAAGTCCTCTTTAGCCAGATTAAAAACATAAATACAGCTTGAAGGAGTGAGAAAGTTCTCATTTGTCAAAGTTATAAAATATGTGTTATATTTTCTGGCCATAAAACATTGCCTTTGAGTGGTTTTTGTGTGTTTAATAAGTCGGGAGGTTTTGCTTATGTGTTGTTATTATTGCTGAGGAGAATCTGTATTCTTTTTTCAATTGATTTTATTGAAATATAGTTGATTTACAATGCTGTGTTAATTTCTGCTGTGCAGCAAAGTGATTCAGTTATATAGATGTATACATTCTTTCTCATATTCTTTTCCATTATAGTTCATCATTGTATATTGAATATAGAATCCTATGCTTCACAGTTAGAGCATCTTTATTCTTAGTGTTAGGTCATTTTTTACCAGTAGACAACAGAGATTTCTCATAAAAGAGATACTCATAGTGAATGGCTTTCTTATGACTCTGGTATTCTAATTTGAGAGGCAAATCATAAAAAGCTTGTTTAAAGATAGGTTAATATAGTTTGAGGGCAGGAGGAGAAGGGGATGACAGAGGATGACATGGTTGGATGGCATCACTGACTCAATGGACAAGAGTTTGAGTAAATTCCCGGAGTTGGTGATGGACAGGGAGGCCTGGCGTGCTGCAGTCCATGGGGTCACAAAGAGTCGGACACGACTGAGTAGCTGAACTGAACTGAATATAGTTGTTGTTCCGTTGCTCAGTCATGTCCAACTCTTTGTGACCCCATGGACTGCAGCACGCCAGGCTTCCCTGTCCTTCACCATCTCCCAGAGTTTTCTCAAACTCACGTCCATTGAGTCGGAGATGCCATCCACCCATCTCGTCCTTTGTCGTCCCCTTCTCCTCCTGCCTTCAATCTTTCGCAGCATCAGGGTGTTTTCTTTCTTTCTTTCTTTCTTTTTTTTTTTGATGCCAGCTGAAGAAGCTTTTTTATTACTTTTACGTACAGAAAACTCAATAGTGTACGCTCAGCCCAGCTTGGTGGCCAGTTCTTTGGCCTTTGCCTTTTCCAGCTTGGCGATGCGAGCCACTGACTTCAGCCCCAGGACATTGCCTCCCCAGTGACGATGGATCTCATCGTATCTGTCGTTGTAATTGGTTCTGATGGCTTCCACCAGCTTAGCCAGGGCACTCTTGTCCTCCTCACACACTCTTGTTGACTTGTGTGAAGGCTACGGTGGTGCATGTCTTCCTGTGGACCAGGTGCCCCAGCTGGGCCTTGCCCTTGATGATGCAGTAGGGAACCCCCATCTTGCAGCACAGGGCAGGCAGGAAGACCATGAGCTCGATGGGATCCACATCGTGAGCGATCACCACCAGCTGAGCCTTCTTGTTCTCCACCAGGGTGGTGACAGTGTTGACCTCTGCTCTAAAGACAGGTGGCCTCTTGGTGGGGACGTCGCCTTTGCTGGTGGCTTTCTTCTTAGCTTGGGCCAGCAGCCTCTGCTTCTTCTCTTGCTTTGTCTCTGGTCTGTACTTGTGGGCCAGCTTAAGCAGTTGAGTAGCTGTTTGTCGGTCCAAGGCCTGGGTGAATTGCTTAATTGCAGGAGGCACTTTCAGCTGCTTATAGAGAATAGCCCTTTGCCGCTGCAGCCGGATGTAGCGGGGCCATTTGACAAAGCGGGTGAGGTCCCTCTTGGGTTGGATGTCAACCCAAGATTGGTTGGATGCCAAAATTCTTGGGCCTCTTCTCGAACAGGGGGTTGACCACCTTCTTGGCCTCCTGCTTCTTCACCACGGCCGGGGCTGGGGTCACCTTCTTCCCCTTGGCCTTCTTTCTCTTCGGCATCTTGAAGGGCTGGCGTACAGCAGGGTCTTTTCTAATGAGTCAACTCTTCACATTGGGTGGCCAAAGTACTGCAGCTTTGGCTTCAGCATCAGTCGTTCCAATGAATATTCAGGACTGATTTCCTTTAGGATTGACTGGTTTGATCTTCTTACAGTCCAAGGGACTCTCAAAAGTCTTCTCCAACACCACACAGTTCGAAAGCATCTATTCTTTGGTGCTCAGCCTTCAGTATGGTCCAGCTCTCACATCCGTACATGACTACTGGAAAAACCATAACTTTGACTATATGGATCTTTGTTGGCAAAGTACTGTCTCTGCTTTTTAGTATGCTGTCTAGGTTTGTCATAGCTTTTCTTCCAAGGAGCAAGGATCTTTTAATTTCACTGGTTCTGAGCAGATGGCTATGATCAGAGAACACTAGAATGATATGAACCACAATTTAAAAGCTGTCCCATTCTTTTCCTAAATACTGTTGGTTGAAGGAATGTTTAGCATCCTTCAGGCTTTTTGTATTTGTTATGCTCTTCTATTTGGGGGCAGCTATAGTGTTCTCCTTTAAACTGAGTGTTTAGATCACATCTCTTGTGCACACAAATCAAAGAACTTGAGCTGTTATAGATTACTTTGGGTACTTTCAGGGAGAAAGTATTCACGTGTTTTCTCCATTTCTCCAAATGCAATCTTTGGCAAGTATTTCTCTTCAGAACTTCTTTTCCTATAATTCTCAGTCATCTCTTGCCCCATCCTCTTCAGAATTGTACCCAGTGAACCCTACAATTCAAAATCTAGCCCCCAAACTTCTTTTCATTTGAGTGGCTTTTCTCCATAATTTTTAACCCTGATGTTCTATCATAAAGCCATGAAAAGCAGCATTATTCACAGTAGCCAAAAGGTAGAAGCATCCAAGTGTCCATGGTAGGATAAATGGTTAAACAAAATGTATATACATGCCATGGAATGTTATTCAGTGTTAAGAAGGAAGGGAATTCTGACACATGCTGCAACATGAATGAACATCAGAGATATTGTTTTTGTTTAGCCATTAAGTCATGCCTCACTCTTTGCAACCCCATGGACTGTAGTCCACCAGGCTCCTCTGTCCATGGTATTTCCTAGGTAAGAATACTGGAGTGGGTTGCCATGTCCTCCTCTAGGGTATCTTCCCGACCCAGGGATCGAACCCACATCTCCTGCATTGGCAGGCGGATTCTTTACTGCTGGGCCCACAGGGAAGCCTCAGAGATATGCTGAGTGAAATAAGCCAGACACGTCAAAACACTGTATGATTTCATGTAAAAACAGAAAGTAGAATGCTGGTTGCCAGGGGCTGAGTAGAAGAAGGACTGGGGAGTTAGTGTTTAGTGGGTGGAGTTTCAGTTTAGAGATGGATAGTGATAGTGAACGGAGAACAATATGAATGTACTTAATGCCCTTGACTGTACACTTAAAAATGGTTACAATGGTAAGTTTTATGTCATGTATATTTTACCACAATTTTTAAAATGAGAAAAATTTGCAATGAAATTTGATAGTTATCTATTTCACTTTTTTTTTTTTTTTTCACTTTTTTATTTTCATAAGTTTTTGAACCTGGGCCATTTTTCTTTTAAATACCCTCAGGTTTGTGGTAGGCAACCAGTAAATAATTAATAAGTGAGCTATTCATTCCCCACATGGAGAAATAATTTTGTCACAACTAGTGCTAATCAGTTTAGAATTGACAGAAGGCCTAAGTAATAACTAAAGCAAAATGAGCCCCATCCATCTTTCCATCCACAAGTAACTCTTAAACAGGTCAATAGTTGATATATTCTATTTCCAGTTGATTTCCAGCTTTGTGTTTTTCCATCAAGACTTCATGTTTCCCTATCTGCACAATATCTTTAACAAAGAGTAGAAAAACAGTTCTTTCATTCCTTCTAACAGCCTTTAGCCTTAGGCATATCTTTTATAGTCAGCTGAGCACAGGCTTTCCCAATAGGACATTCATTCTCTTTCCCATAGCCATGAGAGTCTCTGAAATGCCATCTCTTTTGCTTGTCCAACCATCCCTACTTTCTGAGACAGTGATCCTGTTCTGAAGGTTTTTCTCGACTTTGATCCTGAGTAAAAGCCAGTTCTGTCAGTTAGGATTTGGTTCACTTGCTAGAAAAAAAGACCTAGCTACAGTGGTTTAAACTGATGAGGTTCTATTTTTCTTTTGTCATATACAGTCTGGAGGGAGGCAATTATTGATGCTGGTTCAGAGTTTTCAGAGGGTTGAAGATTCTTCAATTTGATTCTTTTTTTGGGTCTGTCTTCCAGATATTGTCACTCATGCTGCCAGGTCCCCCTTTCAAGCAAAAGGTAGTAAAGACAGACAACAGGGCATTCTCAGTAGCTCCACATTTCTCCTTACGTTTCATAGGCTACTTCTTTCTGCAAGGGAAGCTGGGAAATGTAGTCTTCAGCTGGGCACACAGCAAAAGTTATTTTATTAAGGAAGGAGGGAGAATGGATATAGGGGAGGTAAATAGCTGCCGTTAGGGAGCATTTCTGAATTTAAGCATTGCTGAGGAGGGAGGGACAAAAACTCAACAAGCCAATCATGCAGATGGATATGACAGTGGTGACTTCCATGAAACTTCCACAGTTTACATCCTTGGTTTTTAGAGAATATGATGTGTTCTTTTTGCCCTTTCTTTTATAGAATTGCTGGCATATTTTCTTACTCATACATGTCCTAGAAACACAGTGTGACTTTAGGTAATGGAGGACAAAGGAGGGTGCTGAAAAACTAGATTGGTTCCTCTAATCCATTTTATCTAGATCTATTTCCTGAGGCAGGACTTTGTGCTGGAAAGAGGATTGGCTTGAGTTCAGGTGTAACCTAGACACAGATTGTGGAAGGGCTAGTGAGCTGTAACTTACTATTGGTGAGATTTCTCTTTCATAAAATGTACATTATAACTACTGACATGGATCAGTAGAGGTTGTGAAAATTTGGGGGGAATATATAAATATAGTGCTAAACCCACTGTAGTACTCGTGCTTGGAAAATCCTCCCGGACAGAGTCCGTGGGGTCGCAGAGTCCGACATGACTGAACTGATTAAGCGGCAGCAGCAGCGGCGCTAAATATGTTACTTTGCTTATAATTTATATTTACATTTGCTCTTGTTTTTGTTTTTGTTTTGCTCTTGTTTTTATCTTGAAATGCAAAAGGATACATGGCATGTGCTTTGTCCTCTGCATCAAGAAGGAAAAAGTATTAAGATTATTCTTTAGTTCAATCCCCCACTGTTTTATTTCTCTTCTGATAAATATATTTGTCTCCTTTAGTATGACAAATAAGAATCCTTTGTTTCTAGAAATTATAAAAGAGCTTAAGGAATTTAGAAATTTTTATTATAGATCTCAAGATTAATAACTCGTTTATCATTTCAACTATTTCTTAAGTCTTTCTGAGATGAACTATCCATTCTAAAATAATACCCTGAATTGTTTTTCCCTTGCTTTATACTTTTGTTTGTATCTCCGATAAGGAGCTCAGGATAAACCCCTCAGTAATAATGAATAGCTTGTCTAGAGTTGGTGTACCTTACAGAGACACCAGAGCCTCTCTGTTTTGTTTAAGAGCATATGATTTTTTTTTTTTTTTTGGTGGAGTTAAAAGTAATCAAGAGGATTGTCACAATCTCAGAGGATGCTGACTTGCCAGTAGAGGTGAAGCAGTTACTGAACTTGAAGGTTATGTCAGTAGCAAAAGCAAAAAGAGATAAGGTGCATGGTTGGAAGCTGGACTCTGACTTTATCTGTGCCTACCACTCCAGTTAACTAGTGTTAGAATCTTGAATAATCAAGTTTCCTAGCCCTGCTTTGTGAATTTTTCCTTTTCTTCAGGGGTGGGGAGGGCAGTAAAACAGCTCACCCCTTCCTGTCACTCACTGTAGAGCTGGGCTCATTCCAGAGCTCTGTGTTTGGCTCTGAAGACGATCTCTTTAGGGTGTGTCTGAGCAGAGGGCCAAATGCTTCTCAGGTCAGCTGGGGTTTCCAGATGGCAAGAGGTCAAAACTAAAAATAAGATATAAGATCTTCTACCCTGACCCATCCATCTCGCTTGACAGAGGTTGGTTTCAAAAGAGTCTGGAAGTGGCATTTCCACTTCCTGGTTGATATCAGTTGATATCCAACAGCCTAAATCTTCTACAGTTGATTATAGAAAGAATGTTTGTCAAGTGAAAAATGCTGTCACACTAGAAGAAACCAATGACGTAAATATGAGGGTTAATTATAGTAGGCTAGCTGACCAGTGATCCAGCAGCTCCCACTGCCCTCTGAGTTGTTTCTGAACCGTCCATGTGGCTTGGAAAGATTCTGACTGATCTGTTGTCCAGGTTTGGATCATATTCTCAAATAGAAATTCTCTTTGTATTGTATAAGTTCCAATTATTCTTTTTTTCTTTTTCTGTTTTCTTTCTCTAAATCCTCTTGTCTATACCAAAAAAAAAAAAAATCATTCTAATTTTTCATTGGCATGTTTTATATAATAAGATTCAGGCCTGTGTCAAAATGTAATCTTCCATTTCTCTTCAATGACCGAGAGGCAGGAGCATTCCATGAGGCTGGGGACCTTTCTTTATTAGGACAGAGGACTCTGAGGGCTCTTGAGTCAGCTTATGAACAATTTGGCAAAGGAATTTTGCTTCCTTCCACCTCTGAGCAACAGGGATCAACCAGGAGAAGGAGCCCAGGGTGTTTTGAAAGCTCTAATAAACTTGACCCAAGTCAAAGGATTTGCCAGTCACCGCCAGGCACTGGAGACACAAAAACAAGTTTGGAACAACACTTGCTCTCAACAAATTTGCATTTTAGTAGAAGGAGACAGATGCATGAAGAAGAATGCCACTAAATATATCCAGGATTTAGACTGGAGTCAGTCAAGTTGAGGGGCAGGTGTAAGAGGGGAAGGGGAGGTAAAACACTTCATGGGGGTGTGACCCTTGAGCTGAACTTTCAACTGAAAGATTTTGGCCCCAAGGGCATGTTGTGTTGGAGAAATGAATCCTTGGTAGAGTAAGGCAAGACAGAACCAGGAGCCATATGTTGTTTTGTGGACCAAAACATCTGAAGCATGATGTAGAAACTGGAGTTTCCATAAAGGAGGCCTCAGAGGGGCAAATGGGAGGAGACTACAGTATCTTGTCTACTGTAAAAATAAAAAATTTCAACATGTAAGCAATAGACTACTGAAGGGATTTTAAAGGTAGGATAATGGCCCCTGCTACAGGGGCACCATTTGTTTTCTAGTTGGGTTTTTCTGTCGTTGATACATAAGGCAAATAATTATTGAGCACCTACATACTGTCTGTGCGAGGGATTGCCATCTCCCATTTATAAAACCACTGGTTCTTTGACTCTTGAACTAAACTGTCTGTAGAATGTTTTCCCTATTTAGATATGTGGGCAACACAAGGGAACTACATTAATAACACTCTTGATTTCTCAGTGATTGCTTCCTCGATCATGATTTTTTAAATGGTCAAAGAAAATCATTAGAAAGGGAAACATACTATTTGAAAATGCAATGCACACATTTTTATCTTGTGATTGGACATGTGACCAAGTGATTTGTGTTGACAGAATGGTTATACACCACTGCACATTGCTGCCAAAAAGAACCAGATGGACATAGCAACAACTCTGCTGGAATATGGTGCTGATGCAAATGCAGTTACCCGGCAAGGAATTGCTTCTGTCCATCTTGCAGCTCAGGAAGGACATGTGGACATGGTATCACTGCTCCTCAGCAGAAATGCTAATGTGAACTTGAGCAATAAGGTAACCTTTTTTTTCTCTCTGCAAAGCATACCTTGCAATGAAACCTCACCTCCAGAAAGATCACTAAGAAGTCATGAAAAATTCAAGTCAAATAGAATGTGGAAAGTGTAGTATGCACAAAGATATTTACCAAAATGTTATTTATCATAGGAAAAACTTGAAAAAATGTCTTTAAACAATAAGAGAATACTAAGTCAGTAATTGCAAAGTCATATAAGTGAGTGTATATTGCTATAGCCATAAAAATGAAGTCCATAAAATTTTTCTAATAATGTGAAGTTTTTTTTATAATAAGTCAATGGGCAATATTGTGACCTCACCAGAACACAGTAAATAAGAAGCTATAAGCTGTAAATTACAAGTTGTAAGGTGAAACATTTGAGGGGTACCTACTCCTTGCTTGTCCTAGTTTTAAGTCTTAGGTTACAAAGAGAAATTAGGAGCAGGTCTGCCTTCAGAAAGTTCATTTTAGTAACAGAAATTTAGAGTAGCTCTTTTATTCAGTAGATCAAAAAGTTAGTCTTTGTAGGTAAATTGGCAGTTCCAGGCAACCCTTTAAGTCTCTGTTCCTCAAAGTCTTTAGACTCCCACACCCTTGCATTTGACTCTCCTTGGTTAGTAAAAAGGTTTGTGAAAAATCCAGCCCACAATTAGCAGGAATGAGGTTATAGCATCTCACTGTATTATCAGAGAATTTGGTTTTGTTGACCTGCTTATTAATACCTGAGTCTGAGATTTACCCAGAATTCCAGACCCATGTTCTTAAGTCTTCAGATACAACAGAAGTCTGCAAGAGTGCCCCCAAATACCCAATAATCCAAACTCCCTGAAATTTAGCTTCTCCTCTACAGGATGGTGATGGCACGGCTGTGACATTTCTCAGTCATAGCTCAGATATTGGAGGAGAGTTTCAAGACAACAGTAGTTTTACAGCAACAAGTTATAAGGAGTTTTAATATTGTAATATATGTGGCCTATACTTTGTAATCGTGGAGGCTTTGAATCTCCTGGGTATAAACCCTAAATCTGACTTCCGCTTGATGTATAACTTGATTGGACAAGTCATGTGACCCCTCTGAGCCTTAGTTCTGTCCTCTAATAAACAATGCCCACAATATTTACTTCCTAGAAATGTCATGAAGGTAAACTGAGATAATATTTAGTACCTTCTTCTAAGTAGAAAAAGAATAATTGTCTTAATTTTAGACTTTTTACAGTTTGGGGGAAAGGTTATGCACTAATCTTAATCACCAAGGTGATTTAACAAATTCTATAAATGAAAAGACATACGTAAGAAAATACTCACTTTTAGAATCTTGAAAATACTTTGTGATCATTGCAGAACCAACACAATTTTCTTTTTTTTTTTTTCTCCTGGTTTACTGATTTTCTTTTCTTGTATCTTTCTTTTTAAACCTTTCTTTTGGGATGTGTGTCCCAGCATTAATGGGAATCACAAAGCAATTTCAAATAGTCATTAAAATCAGGGTTTGTTTGAGCTGTTGAATTTCTAAGGTTCATATACTAATGCACAAGCCAGATTTATAATAGTTTGTTGCAAAATTCTACTTGTCTTAATGAGATGGAGGACCTGGCATTCTCAAATTGAAGTGCCTTCTGGCATCCATTAGTATAAGTTTTCTTAGAAGCCCAGAATATTATCTTATTAACTCTCCCAGAGACAATATAGGCCTGAAGCGATTAGTTAACAAGGGAACATTTTACATAGGTTTGACACCCACATATAGTGTAACTAACTTTTTTTTCTTTTTAAATTCCTTTAGCCAACTTGTTGTTTTATATATATATGGCCTTGAATTCACCTTAAAACCATTTTTTTTTAAAATTTAGACTGAGAATACTTTAGAAAGAATTCCTCAGTGTCTACTTTGGTAGACTGAACATTAGCAAGGGAATTCTGAGGTCCAAAAGACATAGTAAACCAAGGAAACCTGGAAGTGTCCAGCCACCTTCCTGAATAAAGTCTACCTAAGCGATATACCACCAAGGAAATTTTCTGGTTTTACATCAGCACATGGTACTTACAGAACTTTTAAGAACTTCACAATTCCTAGAAATGGTCTAATACAAAAGTATTTGTAAGTCTTTGCGTCCTTTCTCATCATTTTCTGTATCAAATGTAAGTTATGGTGTGAAAGTAGAGAATCAGTAGGATTCTATTACTCAAGAAGAATTCTGACAGGCTTTCTGTCTGTTTTTCTTGAGTTTCCAAAGTTTTAGACATCAGTTATTGTCCCTCCACCCCACTTTCCTCATCCTACCTCCCCATTTCACTCTAGACTTTATTTCCTTGCTAAACAGTGAATATTGAGGGACTTCTCTGAGAGTCCATTGGTTGAGACTTTGCTTTTCGCTGCAGGGGATCCAGGTTTGATGCCTGGTTGGGGACCTAAGATCCCACAAGCCTCATGAGTGAAAAACTAAAACATAAAACAGAAGCAATACTGTAACAAATTCAATAAAGACTTTAAAAATGGTGCATGTCAAAAAAATCTTTAAAAATATGAATATTAGAAGATTTAGCTTTTGTGAAAAGTTACATTGAACTAAACACTCAGTTGTTTTCACTTATTTCTTTTCTTACTATTCACCAGCAGTTCTCAGATTTTAAGAAAAAGGAACCCTGAACTTAAGTTCCTGCTGAAGTGCTACTGTTTAATTGGATTCCATTTTGCTTTTGACGTTTTCCCACATGAATTTTGAAGACCACAAGTAGCTGTACTTCTTTACACAGCTAATAGACTATGAAACGAAGCTACTGCTATCCCAAGTTTATTTTATTTAAAATAAAATGTATTATTTTTAACAAATGCCATTTAAAAAATGAGCTGTGGTCAAAACTCAGTAAAAGATTAACAGATAACTTCTGAACTCAAACAGGGCTGTTTTAACCATCTCATTGAAAAAATCATGAATAGAAAAATGATCTTTCTTTATTTACTTTATCCTATTTTATCAAAAGCTGTGTGCTTTTTCCTCTGACTTAATTAGTAGATGGATTAAATGCTATTATGTAGATACTTTAATCCTTGGCTATACATTAAAGGTACAGTAGTTGCCTCAACAGGCTCACAGTGGTTTGAGGAAGACAGACCAGAAAAGAGTTTAAATGTGGGATTATGATGCTCTCAATAGAAGTGAGCACCTAGAGGGTTTGCACATAAATAGTAACAATGAGGCCCTTTTCGAGACACAGGGAGAGGGAGAGAAGCCCTGGAAAGCTGGAGGTGACTCTGTGCCAAAGGTGGAGTGGGTCATCCCCGGGGCAGCATGAACATACATGGGGAAACAGGAGAGGGTAGAGCACAGGCCAGAATACCTTCCCCAAAGGGGGGGTTGTGACACTTTCACAAAATGTTATGGCTGAAAATATCTGTTGCCTCTAAAGTGGAGCATGGAACATTGTTCTATGATTATGTCAGTGTTTGGGTGGTGCCAGTTTTGGCCCCAGGCTTATTTTTCTTGGATTCCAAGTGAAGGCACCACTCCTCCTTTTTCTATTTCCTCTTTATTCGGTTTGGGTGAGCTTCTTCCGAAAGTCTGTAAACAGCATCAGAAAGTCTGGAGTGAATGACTCTTCCTGAGTGCTGGCATGTGTTTGATAGAATAGCAGCCCTTAAATAAATCATGTCGTGTGCCCTTCCTGATGCTGCATTTGGCTCTCTCCTTTCCCCTGACAAATGGGACAGGCTGATGGTCTTGCTGCACAGATGCTGGTGGAGGAGAAAGAAGGCCCCCAGGACTTAAGACATTAACCTCTGGGACTTCCCTGGCGTTACAGTGGTTAAGACTCTGAGCTTCCACTGCAGTGGGCATGGGTTTGATCCTTAGTTGGGAAACCAAGATCCCACATGCTACAAGGTGCAATCAAATAATTTTTTTAAATTTATATTTAAAACGTGTGCCAGCAGATCTTGTCTGGTGAGGTGTTTTAGGGGAAAAAAAAAAGACAGTAACTTCTGTGCTCATTATGGATGAAAGAAAAGAATCTGGAAGCACTTACACCAGCTTACTTTCTCTTAAATGTTATTTATGAAAAAAATGCAGCTACAGAAGATTTCTAAGCCAGAGTACAGTCTTAGTGATTTTTTTCTTGGCCATTGGAATAATGGCCAACAACATAGCCTGTCCATTCTGTGGTAGAGTCCATTTCAAATACCCAGTCTTATAAAATGATCTTGAAATTCTCATGAAATAGACTTCATATTACATTTCACAGACCATCTTTCCTACCCAGAAGCAACATACAGAAAATGTTTTCCAGCCTTGGATTTTAATATTTAATGGAGAAAATGTTATCATCATATGTCAGTAACAGTTTATAAACAATTTTTATTTTAATTTTTGCTGAAGCTAGTATCACTAGTAATGCAATAAAACTCTTGCATAATGTGAGTTTTAAAAATCTCTATTTTTTTAAAAAAAGTGAACACTGAAGTACGTAAGAGGAAAATGATATAATGTCTGGAATTTGCTTTAAAATACTTCCGCAAAGAAAAGAACATACAGGAAGTAGGCTTGGATGAAGCAAGCAGAGGAAGAACTTGATAATTGCTGCATCTGTGATCAGTACACAAGGTTCAGTCCATCCCCTCCGCTTTTGAGGATGTTTGAAATTTTTCAGTAAGCCTGCAGATAACAGTGTTGTCACATGCTAATTTATAAACTTACTCTATAAATTTTTTTAACATAAAAATTCTAGGTTCACTCTTCTTGAAGTCATAAATTGTTTCTCTAATATGCTTGTATGTCATCCATCCCTCATGTAAGATGACCACTTTGATATTTTGCAGAGTGGCCTGGCCCCACTCCATTTGGCTGCTCAAGAAGACAGAGTGAATGTGGCCGAAGTCCTTGTAAACCAGGGGGCACATGTGGACGCCCAGACAAAGGTACGCAAAAAGATTGTGCCCATCCAAAGCATATCTGTACAAGGGACACCAAAGCCACTGTTTGTGGTGTCCCATGCACTTTTACCTTTCATGGCCCGAATATGTAGCTGTATGTTGATGCCTCCTGTGTTAACACAGTTTATTAACCTTTGTTACAGCATGTCAACCCTTCAAGGTCGGAGTGTGAAAGCATATACCTTTCTTAGTTTTTTTTTTTTTTTCCTTTCTTAGTTTTTATGACTGAGTTTAAAAATGCATTTAGAAAAATTTGTTAGTCAGTAATTGATGGCCTTACTTTGTTCAGGCATAGTCTATGGATGAGGTTACATTAAGTTTTACTCAATTACTACTCACTTGCTAGACTCATAGAAGATAAGTGGATATTTTGTGTCATAATCAAAGATAGGACTTGATATTAATCTTTCTCTGAACATTTTTTTCAGTGCTTAAGTTTGTTACTCTTCATATCAAACCTGTTTTACCTACTTCAAAATGTAACCTTTCTTTCTTTCTGGGTGTCACATGTTTGACACAAACATGAATACTTGCTAAATACTGTATTGTGAATGTGAACATTTTGGGGTATAACATAGATTGATTCTGAGGTGTGTGAACCGATATTGAAGATATTAACAATATAGATGGATCACTGGGAATTAGCCAGGTAAAAAGGTATTGCAGATGTCAGGATCAGTCTGGATTTATGTGACAAGCACAGGGAACAGCCCTGAGTAGACTACGCCCTTTGCACAATGTTCTCTCTACGGCTGTGACTTCTCCACCCATACTTTTCCTTTCTCCAACAATGGAATTTTATTCCATTCATATACATGCAACATTTGTTGAGATATTATTTCTATCAGAAGTAGAACATTATCTTTGCGATCAACAGGTGCAATTTTCCAACTCTTATATTTAAATAGATCTCATGTATGAATTAAATTCATACTTACAGCCTTGAGTTTAGGGTTTGGGTTTAGACTGTGCCTTCCAAAAGATAAAACATTATTACAATACTGCTGCCAGTAATTTTGTGCATTCTTACAAAGTATTGCATTTAACAGCAAAGTTGAAAAATCGACAGCTACATCAGCAAAAGAAAATAGAGGAACTGTACAAGAAAAAAAATTCCCACCCTCACTTAACAATCATATTTAAGTTTAAGAAAATGGACAGAAACATACAGCTACATACAAATGCAAAGCCTAGTGACTAAGAGGCTGTATGTACTAAAATATAAAGTGCAGATGGAGCCTGATTATCCAAGAATTGAAATCTTAAGGCAAACACAGAGCATGTGTATTTAGAACATATTTGCAAGTTATATTTAGTTCTATTAGAAAGAAACTGCCCAAAAAAGATATGACCAGGTAAGGTCCTTTAAGCTTTTTAAATTCTGTGTTAAAATAGTAAAGCAAATGTATTGATCTCTTCTCAAGGTAGTCCTAGATGTGACCTAGGCAGCTCCCCACACTCCAATTTCTGAATGCCTTGTGCCCTTGATGGCTCCTTGGCCTCTTTGGTAACCTAACTGCCCAGCTCTCTCTCCACTCTTTTGCCTTCCAAACTTGTCATTCTAAAAAAAAAAAAAAAAAAAAAACCCTTATCTTTAGCCCTGAATGCCTTCCTAGATAACTGTTTATTTAACAAAGAAACCAATGAAGGCGACAGCAGTGACTGGATGGTTTCTTGTTACTTTTCATGAAAATATAAGCATTTAAATCTGATAAAGTCAGACTGAATTTAGCTTATATTCTTTATTTTGCTTGTATACTTTCATCAGAAAAGATATCTTTACTTTAGAAATTTACAACTTCACAGTAAGTAGATTCACCCTGTGTTGTTTTATTTACATACACATATACAAATTTACATACACATATACATATGGCTTCCCAGGTGGCTCAGTGATAAAATCCTCCTGCCAATGCAGGAGACTCAGGAGAAAAGTGTTGTGAAGATCCCCTGGAGGAGGAAAGGGCAACCCAGTCCAGTATTCTTGCCTGGATAATCCCATGGACAGAGGAGTCTGCCAGGCTACCATCCATGGGGTCACACAGAGTTGGACACAACTAAGCTACTGAGTTTTACAAAAGGCAGAGGAACCAGAGATCAAATTGCCAACATCAGCTGGATCATAGAAAAAGCAGGAGAGTTCCAGAAAAACGTATATTTCTGCTTTACTGACTATGCCAAAGCCTTTGACTGTGTGGACCACAACAAACTATGGAAAATTCTAAAAGAGATGGGAATACCAGACCACCTGACCTGCCTCTTGAGAAACCTATATGCAGGTCAGGAAGCAACAGTTAGAACTGGACATGGAACAACAGACTGGTTCCAAATAGGAAAAGGAGTATGTCAAGGCTGTATATTGTCACCCTGCTTATTTAACTTATATGCAGAGTACTCATGAGAAACGCTGGGCTGGAAGAAGCACAAGCTGGAATCAAGATTGCTGGGAGAAATATCAATAACCTCAGATATGCAGATGACACCACGCTCATGGCAGAAAGTGAAGAGGAACTAAAAAGCCTCTTGATGAAAGTGAAAGAGGAGAGTGAAAAAGTTGGCTTAAAGCTCAACATTCAGAAAACTAAGATCATGGCATCCGGTCCCATCACTTCATGGCAAATAGATGGGGAAACAGTGGAAACAGTGTCAGACTTTATTTTTTGGGGGCTCCAAAATCACTGCAGATGGTGACTGCAGCCATGAAATTAAAAGACCCTTACTCCTTGGAAGGAAAGTTATGACGAACCTAGATAGCATATTAAAAAACAGAAACATTACTTTGCCAACAAAGGTCCGTCTAGTCAAGGCTATGGTTTTTCCAGTGGTCATGTATGGATGTGAGAGTTGGACTGTGAAGAAAGCTGAGTGCCGAAAAATTGATGCTTTTGAACTGTGGTGTTGGAGAAGACTCCTGAGAGTCCCTTGGTCAGCGAGGAGATCCAACCAGTTCATCCTAATGGAGATCACTCCTGGTTGTTCATTGGAAAGACTGATGCTGAAGCTGAAACTCCAATACCTTGGCCACCTCATGTGAAGAGTTGACTCATTGGAAAAGACCCTGATGCTGGGAGGGATTGAGGGCAGGAGGAGAAGGGGACGACAGGATGAGTTGGCTGGACTCGATGGATATGAGTTTGAGTAAACTCCGGGAGTTGGTGATGGACAGGGAAGCCTGGCATGCTGCAATTCATGGGGTCGCAAAGAGTCTGACACAGCTGAGCGACTGAATTGAACTGAACTGAACTGAAGCTACTGAGTACACACATATACACACAGATTTAAACCATTTTATTTGATTACCTTATCCCTTTATAAGTTAAAACTTCTAGAAGGCAGTAATAGAGTTCTGTTTCTCAATACTTTTTTGTCCCAACACATCCAACGTAGACACCAACACTCAGTCAGGGCTTAAAGCAGTGATTCTCAAGGGCAGATTGGCAGGAGGAGAGATGGTGCTGTGAACCTTCTGCTGCTGATTTGCACAAGCGATCCCATGATGTAAGAGTCTCAGGTCTCTACCAGGGTTTCCCTCTAACCCAGCCCACTCAGGTCACAGTCAGTAATCATTTTTGTACTCAGTATAATATTTCTGAAGCATGTACCTTTTCCTGCCCTTTACAAGTGGTGCACTTCAGAATGCATCTCTTGGGACTTTCCTAGTGGTCCGGTGAAGACCCCACACTTCTGATGCAGGAGGCACAGGTTCAATCCCTGCTCAGGGAACTAAGATCCTGCATGCCTCAGAGTATAGTGAAAACAAATGAAAACCCCAAAAGCATCTCTCTGCCTCTTGAAAAAAATTCCTTGTTTTTTTCTTCTCAGCAAAGATCACAGCACCAAAAAGAAGGGAGGCTGTGATTGTCCCATAGTTGAGCAGGGCAGGAGTGCAGAGAGATGGGTTGTTTGAACTCTTTTCTTAACCTTGTAAATAAGGAGCTGATTACATCCCATGAACTTCCAAACTCTTCCTGGTAAAGATGATGTCCCCAACCAGCATATAGTTAGTTAAAATGTGTGGTACTGATTGATTCACTGGCTTCAGTTTTAAAATAATAATAATTAAATTATCAAGAGCTCTTCTCTGTTGTGGGGGAAAGACCGGAACATCTTGGTAACCACCCAGGCAGCCTTCCCACTGGCCTTCTGACCCGCCAAGTCTCCCCTTCACTTTGTATTTGAAGTTCATCAGATCATTTCAGACGAAATTGTGCTGCTGGCCACAGGGTTTAATGTTCAGTGTCGTTGAACTAAAATGAAGCCACTTCTTTTGCTTTTTAAAAGGATAATCTCTGGAAGCCTTTTATTTAGACCACCCCAAAACATACTGAAGCAATTGTAGTTGTAAGTGGGTGTGTTCACTGAGGAAGTGCAAGGAAGGCCAAAGATGAACTCCAAGAGAACAGAGTGTTTAGGGGGAGAGAAAATACTGTGGATTTCCTGCCCCCTCTTTCTCAAACTGTGTTGCACAGGAAGGCCCCTAACCACTGCTTAGTAAGATCTCATGCTCAGGCACCACGGATGAGAAACACCAGCCTGAATATTCCACCTGTGGCTGTCTGCCCTTCCTACACAAACACAGCCTTTCAATATTACCTCAAGGAGATGACTCCCTTCAGCTTATAATGATGGGATATATAGGCAACAGTGAAAAAAGGAAACAAAACTGCTCAGTTATCGGAACTGAGACTGCTTCTTAGTTATTAAAAAAAAAACGAAGAGTTGCCCTTTCCAAAACATATTGCCACTAGTTGAAAGGAATTGCCCAAATCACATTTTTCTGGGCATATTTGTGCCAGGTGCCACTTAACGTGGGAATTTTGTGACCCTCAGTGAATGGAGGAGCCTCAGTTTGGTTTCTCTGGATGCAAACTGAATCTTCCTGGCCATGCAGTCATATTTTTAACAAAATAGTGTTTGTAGAACAGAAGCAGATCAGTATCTTATAGCAGAGTGAACACGGGAGAGAAACTGTGCATTAAGATACTTAGAATGATCCAGTATCTTTTAAAAATGTGATCAGTACAATAGCAAAATAGCATTGGAAACTGTTTATCATAGCTTAGGCATGTTGACTGAAAACTTGAAGCATTCCTCAGTGTTTAAAAGTTTGAAATATTTTCTGTAATTTTTGGCTTGGAAACCGTCATCTGTCACTAACACTGGGAATGTTACTTCAATCAATCAAGCTAATTGTACTGAGAACTGGTAAGAGAAGACCTCCCTCCCTAAGTGGCATTCTGACTCTTAATGCAGCATCCTGAGTTCCTCAGTACCCAGAAAGAACCCCACAGAGCAGGCAGGTGGATTCCGGTCTTCAAAGTGGGATCGTCACACATGAAGCAGCTTTAGGGGTTGTAAGTCAGACTCATCTATATGTAGTTATGGTGAGCTTATCATCACGGTCTGATTAGTGTGGCTGCACTCACAGGTCAGTTCAGGGAACAGAATCTAACCAGAGTCAGCTCTTTAGGGCAGCACCTACTTTGAGAGGTATCTTTACCTTCCACAATCAGCTGTGTTCTGGGCACCCCTTTTTCAATTCTAATTTACCCATTTGCTGGAGTGTCTTAGTCAATTTGAGTTGCTATAACAAAAGTACAATAGCTTCGACAAACTGATTTCTCAGAGTTCAGGAGGTTGAGAAGTACAAGATCAAGATGCTGGTGGCAGGTAGCCATCTTCTTATTGTATCCTTAGATGGCAGAGAGCAAAGAGAAGAGACAAAGTCTCTCCTGTCTCTTCTTATAAGGGCACTAATCCCATTCATGAAAGCTCCATCCTCATGACCTAATTACCTCCCAAAGGCCTCATTTCTAAATTCTATTACTCTGGGATTAGGATTTCAGCATACAAATTTTGGGGGATACAGATATTCAGTCTTTAGCCCAGAATCACCATAAAGACACATTAATGCCATCATGTAATAAGATGCAGACCCTTAAAAATATGGACCCCTGACCCTTGCCTATTTAGAAATGTTATAAAAGGTCCATGTTCTCCCTTTCAGTAATCTGGTGCTTCCAGTTTCATTGTAAACAGGGGTTGGTTAAAGACACTGAAATTGTGTGGTGGAGTATGTTACAATATGGTCACCAAGAAAAAATACCTGGAATATCTTTATTTTAAAATATCTAGAATATATATATATGTATATGTGTGTGTGTGTAGATACATACACATATGTATACACACATGATACATTTTCAAAATATTTATTTACTTATTTTGGGCTGTACTGAGTCTTTGTTGTTGCATGGACTTTTCTCTAGTTGTGAGAAGCAGGGGCCACTCTCTAGCTGTGGTGCATGGGCTTCTCGTTGCAGTGGCTTCTCTTATTGCAGAGCATGTGCTCTGGGCACACAGGCCTCAATAGTTGTGGCTCACGAGCTCAGTAGTTGTGGCTCACTGGCTCTAGAGCACAGGCTCAGTAGTTGTGACACTCGGGCTTAGTTGCTCTGTGTCAGGTGGGATCTTCCTGGCCCAGGGATCGAACCCATGTCCCCTGCGTTGGCATGGATTCTTTACCACTGAGCCACTAGGGAGGCCCATGTTTTTTAATAGATAGAACTTACAGGGGTCAGTGGATATTAATTTGGAGCAATGGAAACAATCCATTGCTTTGTCTAATGAATGGTTTTCAAGCTGTGGGGCTCTAGCTATGTAGACAGGCATCTTAACTAGAGCATCTATTCCTAGATCAAATTCATACATCTCAGATCTCCTGAACTCACTCACACTAGCCTCTCCTGCTTCTGTATTTCTGTCCTTCCTAGCTCTGCCATGCATTCTGATCATCATTTACTGCCTTCATGATCATTTAGCCAGTTCATTTTTTTTCTACCTTGTTTTTATGCTTCTAGAGAGTAGAGTATTGAATAAAGGCTAGTCCAAGTCTGTCCATTGAGCACTCTTCTGACCCTTTATAAGAAGCCACTGGATACATCTGTCTAAGCTGTGTGTTGCTCCATCTTTTTGTCCTATCTTGAAAAGTTATTTATTATGAGAAGAAAATGAGCTAATGCTAGAGAGAGCACTTGGGGACATTTAATAACTATTTATATGTGAGGTGGTATTGTTATTTATACCTTATACTAGCTCTGAGAATTGTCAAGGACACTTGTTTTTATACAGGGGGGAAAAAACTCTGCCTACTTAAGAGAGGTTGAAGAACATTTTTGCTTCTATTTAGGATATCTGTTACTGAAAGTATACTAAAAATGTTTCTTTTAAAAAAAAAATATATATATATATAATTACAGATGGGATATACGCCACTACATGTAGGCTGCCACTATGGAAACATCAAGATTGTTAACTTCCTGCTCCAGCATTCTGCAAAAGTAAATGCCAAAACAAAGGTAAACTTCTTTCTCCTTTGTATCTACCAAGTCATTGATCTTGTATCTTGTATGGAAGGGAGTTAAGAGTCTTTTCTTCCATCTTCCTTCTACAGAATGGGTATACACCATTACACCAAGCAGCTCAACAGGGACACACCCATATAATCAATGTGTTGCTTCAAAACAATGCCTCCCCCAATGAACTCACTGTGGTAAGAGCAAAGGGTCAGCTAGGGGAAAGGGGGGAGCTGGGCTGGGCTGCTCGCATGTTCTTACATTTTTCATTGTGCATCAAGGTTGCTTTTTAGCTTTCGTTTGTAGGCATAAGCAGAGCATTCAGTAGAATGAAGGGAAAAGAACAATAACTGTATTGTGGTGAGCTGTCCGTAGAGAGAGATGTGGTTAGTGTTTCCCACTTAAAAAACTACAAACCCATTGCTGCCTAGTAGGAAGTACATATGTAAGAAGAAGCACATGTTTGTTTCCTTGATTACTGAGAACATTACAGAGCCTCTCAGATTCCACGTAGAGCAACCCAGACTCTGCTGTGTGAGTAGAAACAGGTTAGGTGGCTCTTGGGCAAGGTTCATCTGTAATGAAACAGCATTTTGTGTGTGACTGTGGGAAAGGACCAGTGAGACACTCGCCTCAGGTTTGCACGGATGCCACATGTGCAGACACACGGGTGCTGATGCCGTGGAGTGACTGGTAATTCCTGGTCCCCGTTTCCCTCTTGCCAGAACGGGAACACTGCCCTGGCCATTGCCCGGAGGCTTGGCTACATCTCGGTGGTGGACACCCTGAAGGTGGTGACCGAAGAGACCGTGACCACAACTGTGAGTAGTGGATGCCACAGCCTGTTACCCCCTTGCCCTGAAAGCCAGTTCTTGGACTGCAGGTTTTCCCAGGCTGTGGGGAGAAGAACCTTGTTCCTCCACTCAGAGACTAAGTGTCATGCTTCCAGATGCTGTTACCTCATTGATGGCAATCAGCAAAGCAAAACTCTCATTTCTGATATTTAGAAAAATTAAAAACACTAAAAATACCTTTTATCTTTCAAAAAGCTATAGAGTTTTTAGTTCCATAGAAAGCTAACTGTGTGTGTTAAATTTGATATAAAAAATATTTAATGAGATGAAGGCAGAAATGTTTTAACAGCCTTTCTTTGGCAGTTTAAGAACTATGAAAACTCTAAGTTGGTTCTTTAAAATATTTTAACTCACAAATGACAATGTATCCATTGTCATCGTTATGGTGAAAATATTTTTGTTATAGATACATTCACCATAGGATCCAAATTGATTTTTCCCACCAGGCTGGGTCCTCTTCCATTCACCTGTTGGAGCTTAAATAGAAGAACAATAGGGTGTTGCATTAAAACTTAAATCTTCACCAGGAGGCCTTATTGCATCAAATATATTTTTACAAGCTGCCAGCCTCTAGGATAGGTCATCTCTTTTGAACCTCACCTGATGTCTTTGAACTCTTTCAGGATTTGGTAACTTTGGGATCAAGACCAGGTGTTGCACCATATCAGAGGCTTATTTGAGTTATTCTTGACTCCATGACTCAACACACAGGCCCAGACTGAGTCCATAAAATGTCAGTGTAGGACTCTGCAACACTTGGAATTATCAGCTGTGCTTCTTTTTCTCAAAGACCACCTACCACATGAAGGCATAGTTCACATCTTCAGTCTGGATACACAGGGCTGCATACAAAACATGGCTCACGGGGCTCTGTAGCTTCCTGCCTGTTGAGTTATTTGGCTGTATACAGGTTTTAAAAACTAAAAGTTCAGCCTGATGATCACAAGAGAGAAATTCTATAATTTTCTAAAGAGAAAACAGCAGCTTCGGTCAACTAGAGCAATGGTTGTCAACCAGGGCACATTTCTAACTTCAAGACTGTTTGAATAAATTTCCACATATTCTTTCGTGTGTCTTGATATTTCATTATCTTAAAATCTATTATTAAATTATCAAGAAAAGAGTTTAAATAATAATATTTATTAACCTTAATTTTATAGATATGCCATGTAACTCTCTCTAGAATGGGAAAGGAGAGAAGCACAGGTATTAAACAATGGCCAGATGTCACCATGCTCAAAAGATTTGAAGCCACTGCAGTAAATACATGAAACTTCTATTTCAGTGTTAAAGGACTTAAAATGGTTCAAAATATAAATCTTACGTGATTAAATGTCAGTGACTTTCTCATCCATTGCTATGCCGTGCTAAGTCACTTCAGTCATGTCTGACTCTTGTGACCCCATGGACTGTAGCCCACCAGGCTTCTCTGTCCTTGGGATTCTCCAGGCAAGAATACTGGAGTGGGTTGCCATTTCCTCCTCCAGGGCATCTTCTGGACCCAGGGATCGAACCTGCATCTTTTTTTATGTCTCCTGCATTACAGGCAGGTTCTTTACTACTAGCACCGCCTGGAAAGCCCATTAGGAAAGTTCAAAATGTTTCTTTGATGTCGAAAGAGTTTTAGGAGAAAATAAAGTCACAGACTAAGACAGTTAAGTTATAGCCTCAGGAAATGTACTGAGAGAAAAGCATTTTGGGGCTCCAGTTCCTAGTGAAAGAATGTGCACAGTAGTCATACCATTTCTCACACAACTTCATTAGCTGACTTGGTAGGTGATTTTCTGCCAGAGAGAAAAGAAAGGACTCATGCTAACAGGAGGTAGAGTTTGCCTGGTGCAGTGAATGAGCCTCCACCAAATGAAGCTTTCACAGTGACTGTAAGAGTCCACGCAAGTCCCTGAGACTGAGTCCAGTGCTGCAGTATCAAAGCTTTATTTCAAGCTGAGACACCGCCTTCTCAGCCTTCGCTCTGCAGTGACATCCAGCTCAGACAGGACTGTAGCAATTCAGGGTGGGGGTCTATGATCCTAAACTAAGCAAGCACAGAGCAGCCTCCACCACAGGCCGGTCTTTCTTCAGCAGCTATGGAAGCCCCAGCAGCCACTGTCCCCATAAGCAGACGTCAATTTTTCAGCAACCTTAAAAATCAGACTGCATCAGGACTTCCCTGATGGTCCAGTGGTCAAGACTTTGCACTTCCACTGCCAGGGGGCACGGGTTCTATCCCTGGTACAGAAAGAAGACCTCATATGTGGTGCAGCTTGGCCAAAAAAAAAAAAAAGACGACATCTTTGATAGGAGTGCCATGTTTAATATGGAAATTCTGAGAAAGGTGCTTTAGTTAATGACTTTACAGTCATGGCTGAATAGGAAACTGAGTAACTAGAACTGGATATACAAAACATACAAATTAAGCTATTTAAATTGCATTGTTTAAAATTTCCATCAGAGCACCTCAGTCACTCAGATGTTGATTTCTAATAGCGTTCTCTGATAAAGGAAACCAGGCCTCCTTGGAGAAGTGACAAAAAATCTAGAGCTGGGGCAGGAAATATACAAGATGAGCCTGGGACCTCTTGCAGTGCCATAAAGGATTCCCCCCAACAACTGCCATATAAATAAGTACACATATATAAAATGATGAGATATATTAATATTAAAGGGACACAGGAATCCACTGAAAGAGTTCCCAGTGGCCAAAGCTGGAACAATTTGAGCAAAAGAAATACAATGGAATTGGGGTACAGGTGCAAAGTATAAAACATATATCTATGCATTCTTACTGATACAGATAAATGAATAACTAGAGAATAAAAGATGAATTCCTCAGTCAAAAGAATTCCAAATAATTGATGAAAATGCTTCACCATCAGTGAGGTAGAACATGATTCCCCACTGCTGAAGTATATCTGAGTATAGTAACTTCCCTCCAGAGAAAACAGTACAGAGACTGAGGGAAGTAGAGTAATTCTGTGATGAAGAAAACTGATCAACAGCCTGATGACCAAGTACATCAACACCCATAAATCATGTTGATGGTACATATCCTTCATGTAATATGATGAAAATGGCATTTTACCATGGTGATATTCCTCCCCCAAAACATATAACCCCCGTCTAATCAATGAGAAAAACATGAGAAAATCTCAGTTTAGGGACATTCTACAAAATAGCTGAGCAGTTCACCCTGAAACTGTCAAGGTCATTAAAAACATGGAAAGTCTGAGAAACTGTCACAGCTATAGGAGCCTAAGGAGATTGACAACTAAAGAGAACACGGTATCCTGGATGAGATGCTAGAATAGTAAAAGGATATTTGGCAAAAACTAAGGAAAGCTGAATAAAATATAGACTTTAATAATAATAAATCAATATTGACTCATTAATTGCAACAAACGTACCTTGCTAATGTATGCTAATAATAAGGGAAATGGGGTGAAAATTCTACTATCCTTACAATTTTTGTGTAAATCTAAAACTGTTCTAATACAAAATATTCGTTTTTTTAATGTTCAATTACAGTATTACATGCTGGGGAAATACCAAGTAATGCTTTATTTCAACGTGACTTGTACTACTGTTCTTTCATTTGCTCAGATTAAAAGAGGACTCATTTTAAAACTAAAACATATTAAGTCATTCATATTTTCAAACAAGTAATACTGTCAGTGTCCTTTGGATAGATACAATCTATCTAGGTAAAAGTTATCAAAGAACAAGTAAAAATTCAGTAAAGCCTTTGCTCTGTAATATACCATTTTTAAGATTTTGTAGATGTTCAAATTATTCTGCAAATGCATCATCTCTAAAATATTTTCTGCAAACACATAATTGTAAAAGTTATGTTTTAAAATCTTAATATTTTGTTTTAGAAATTAAAACATACACATAGGAGGAAAAACAAAAGAAGTGGCTGGCTTGGCAGAAGCAACAAAGACATATTTCTTGCCTTTCATCTGGTTTATCTTCAGCTAGGACTTTTAGTGGAGTGGGGTGGCAGGTTCATCAGACCATGAAAAAGTGTAGCAATAGACTAAGAGAGGCAGTGTCTCTCTCCTTTCCTTTGAAAAAACTTTATTCAGGACCTAAATCTTTTAAGCTGATGTGCTTTGCCACTAGAACTCTTTCACCTTGTATTCATTCTCTGCCATGTATATGATGAGGACCTCAGTGCTACTAAGGGATATTTTTTATGTTATTTTGTAGGCGGGAGCTTCAAGGTATTCATCAATCCCACACATAAATCCCACAGTAAACCTATAGATTAATTTAGGAAGAAATGAATAGTCTCAGTAAAATGTGCTATTTACTCATACTAAAGTGACTGCTTTTTTTGTTACTAGACTGTCATAGAGAAGCACAAAATGAATGTTCCAGAAACTATGAATGAAGTTCTTGATATGTCTGATGATGAAGGTATGAAAACCTCCTTTGAGTTTGTTGTAACAAAGAGTGACTGTGTATTTGTTTCCTGAAGGAAATTCATTGCAAAAATGTTTTTAGAAGCATTAATATGTTTTGTTTTAGTATCAACAGTATGCACTTTTCACACTTACATTGTTCACTTAAATCATGCAGTTCGTAAAGCCAACGCCCCTGAAATGCTCAGTGATGGCGAATATATCTCAGATGTTGAAGAAGGTATTTGCGAATTTTTATTGTGATAAAATTTAACTACCAGTTTTATCTTCCACTTCTTATCTTGAAATATAACCCTTCCCTGAGTTACTAACTTTTCATTTTATCTTGTGATTATTAATTAATGTATCATTTAAACAATATGTATTTGATATCACTGTCTTCTTTTGGTCTCTTTGAGTGCCCTCCCCTTGAACCCATTTTCCTGCTTGAAAATACAAGTGTCACTACTTATCAGGATTACTTTCTTTCTATTTGTTGCTATTAAGTAGAAAAGTGATATTTTGATTGCTTACATTTGAAAATCTAGAAAAGAAAATCTGTTTATATCTAAAATTTTTTTTCATAAGTAGGTGAAGGTTTATGAGGATGGGCTTAAATGCCCATTCTAGGATGTACTCTAAGCTTTGCAGTGAAAGCTATTTTTGATCTTGAACTCATAATGAAAAGCCAACCTGAAAAAACTTGCTTTCAAAATATAAATTTTCAATCTTGATTTCATGAAAGAGACAAAATATAGATGATTATACCTATTCTTCATGTGCTTAAAAGAACCTTTTAGTTTCCTGCCTCACTTAAAAATTAGTGCATTTAAGCAGGTCATGGTATGTAGATATATTAATGAAATTATATCTTTATTGTTCATTGAAAAACTGACATGTTTACAGTGAATAAATATAAAGATGGCAGATGTTGGCATTTTACTGAAATGTTTACTTAGAGTAGAATATGTATTTATGTTTCTTTCCTGCATCATTTGACTCTCCCAAACAACGTTCTGTCTTTTTGCTTCTCCATTTGCCATCTCTCATGTTGTTTTTTTCTTTTGGATCAGTCTTAGCGCAGCTACTCTTTCTTTGCCTCTAGGTCACCTTTATTGCAATTATTGGTTCCTTCTTTGGCTTGTCCAGTTTTCATTGGAAACCTAAGTAGTGGGAAAGCCTACCCGATCCAAAGTCACTTTAGCTTTTTCGGTGACCAGGGGCTTCCTCCTGTAAGTGCATTGTGACCAGAACTGCCCTCCTAGGAATGCTTATGTCTTGATGGTTTAGGGACTTGGTAATTTAGGGACTTGAAAGTACCTGTCTCATTGTTTGTGAATGTAGTTTTGATAAATGTTAAAGGCATATACTCATCATTTTTCTTTCTTTTTCTGTAAACCATCAACTATATATTTATTTCTGCTCATCCCCCAATGGATAATACTTGTATAATCTTTAGGATGCAATGAGTAATATGCCTTACTGTCATACTATATTTCAGTGCTTTCTTTTGCAGCATTATCAGAGTAATTTCTCATGTGCAGAAGCAAAAAGAAAAATGATGGTCTCACAGAGATGCATACACACAGAAAATGTGATGTAAAAAGTACATTTTCAAATAAAATTGTTATGAAATATAATATGACAATCAAAGACCTAAAAATGTGCTAATTTCTAACAGAATATCCCCAAAGAGCTGCACTGATGAGAGGCCAAGTTTGAATGGACATTATAACAACCTTCTACATGTGGAAAACCTTAATTTCCAAAAAGAAGAAATTTTGCATCTCTTAAAGATAATTCACTTAGCTGTTTAACTAGAAATGAAAATTATTTATTTTAGATTTATATCAGCTTGGGAACTTGAAATGAACAAGCAAATTTTCATTCTCATTTTATCTATCTTTCAGCCCTTGCATGTGTCCAGGGGCTCCTGGAAGCAAATGGCTCTTGATTTCATAATGTGTAGAATTTAATGTTGAAATGGGGTTGTTAAAGGTCATTCAATCTGAACAACCATCACTTAGTGCTGGAATTACCTCTGTTAGGAGATCCTTTTCCCAGATGCCTCCATGTGAGTTCCCTAATTCTCGGTCTGCCTATTCCTATGAACAACTCTGGCTTTAAAAATTCTTCATTTTATGGAGCACTTTGTCACTGATTCAGGCTTTAACTTAGTAACTCAGGCTATGATCAGTTTGGCACTATTCAGAACAAAAGCTGCCTCATTCATGTAATAATGCTTCTGATATTTAAAAACACTTTTCATGTTTCTTGTCAGTGTTTTTTCCTTCAGTCATATTATGGGCACTTCCTCCCCCTGTTCCCTTACCATCATGGTCAGTCTCCTATGTCCATTGCAGTGTGTCTGTATCCATCTCCAACTGAGGTGGCCAGAACTGAGCACCATATTCAAGGTATAGTCTGATCAAAGCAGAGTCTATCAGGGCTCTTGTGTTGTCCATAGAAGATACTAAAAATCTATAATTGAAGATAAAAATACTGTTGAGATTATAATATATACTTAATTGAGTCCTATTAATATTACTGTCAGCTAATGTCCCTAAATTTTGCCTTCATGAGGTCCAGTAAACCACATTAGCCCTTTATCACATACTTGTATCATTCTCTGCTGCATGTGCTAGCATTTCTATTTTACTCCAAATCCTACAACAAATCATTTTGAAAGTTTAATTTGAAAAGGAACCCTACAACTGCAATGATAGTATTTACATCTGACTCATTTGTCTAGTAGATTTGCCAGGGCTTTGCCACTGTGGTCTGATTTGGTGCTGCTGGTTTCATTAAGCCCTTTTGAATGGAAACAAATGTTTATTTCCATGAAACCACAGCATATTGTGAATCTATGTGAGAGTTAGTAAGATCTTCAGGTATCCCAGGTGCTAAGAATATCAACAGCTTTTAAAAGCAAATAAAAATAATAAGCAAAATATGCTGTCAGTTTTTCTCAAGAAGAATGAATTTGTAACATGGGAAAATATAATCTGAATTATAAAAATAAAGTGAACATTGAGGGAACAGTGCCAAAAGTAGTCTCTTTTTCTCCACCTTTCTTTTTAATTTTTGCTTTCTCTTTGTCCTCTTGCTTTGGTCCATAGTGAGAAATTAGTCTAAGTTAAAAAAAAAAAAAAGCAATGTTGATTAATTTCTAAAAAAAATTTTTCAGAAAAACAAGGCTAAATGTTATCAGTGAATGACCTAAGGAAACAATGGAGCCAAGTTATAGAGCAGAACAAAGGCTGACGTGTCAGCACAGCAGAGATAAAGCAATGTGTTTAAGGCAGGTGATGAGTTCACATGTCGTATGGGTAAGGGGCAAGTAGACCTACTTGGAGGGCCAGACTAATTCACAGACATCTTAATGCTCTACTTTTTTCTTTCCCAGAAAATATGTTACATGCATATAAAATTAATATACATGCAAAATTAATGTTGATTCCAGTACCACTTAGAGTTTTAAGTTTTGCAATTCAGTTTGTCATTAAAAAGAAAGAAAAAACTAAATTGGGGGAGGGAAGAAAGAGGGAAGGAAGAAAGAGAAAGGAAAGAAGGAAAGGAAAGGAGGGAGAGGAATTAAAGAAGAAAATTGAGATTAAGATTCAAGTTGTCTTCTAGTTTGAGTCCTTCTCCCAAGAGTCACCATTGGCTTTGATTCAACAGTGATTTTACATTGCAAATTCCTAGAAAATGTATTTTGTCAATTTTTAAGAATGTATAATCATGTTATTTTAGCTTGCAAAATTCTAGTGGGTTGGGTTATAGCAATAAATCTAAAGAACTGCAGATGGGACATAATGAGACCTGGAATGAAGTCATGGAAAGTAAAACCCCAAAAGGCAGCTCTGTGAAATAGGACTCCACTGAACAGATTTCTGAGACAACTGGGTGAGACAACTCTTGCTGGGAAGAATTATTTAATTCCCAGTTAGTTACAATTCAGATAAGAGTGTAGAAGCTCTTCAGGATCAAATGTAGACCCTAAAATATTAAAAGAAAATGCTAAGAATCTAAGTATACTTAGAAATAATTGTCGGATAGCCTACCAGGTTTTTGTGATGTTTCCTATTAAAGGAAATCCAAAAATCTGGAAACTAGATTCCAGATCCCTCAAGGAGCAAAGAAGAGGTTCATGAAGCAGAATAAATCTGTCTGACCCAGGAAAAAAGTTTTATGTACTAAAACTGCTATCAACTGGTCCTTTGGAATTGAAGCAGTAGATATCTAAAGGCTTGATATCAGGCTTGAGCCTCTCAGAATGTAAACTCTTATAAAAATCTGTGTGTGTGTGTGTGTATATATATATATATATATATATATATATATATATTTTTTTTTTTTTTTTTTAAAGAATGAGATTCTTTCTTTGTGTGGTGGGTCAAAATCTTTGGATACGTTATTCATAAAAAAATTTTTAAAAGTCTAAAAAAATAAAAATAATTGTCAGATAGGTGTAGCTTTGAGATATAATAAAGCACTGATGTTTCATCTGATAATATGAGAGAGTCGTAATCGGCTCACTTTTGCATCAAAATCAGTGCCTAATGGAAACAAACCACAAATTTCAAAGAACTAAAATGGCAGATCAGTATCCTATAGCCCAAGCTCTTCATTATACTGGTGAGAAGTAAAGCCCAAATAAATGTTGTGTGACTTGCCCAACCAGGTTAGTGGCAGAGCGGGACAAGAAGACACATCTGCCAATCTGTGGCATTAGGTCATCTCTTTCACAACTACGGTAACATGAGCTGTGTTCTTACATTAGAACCCAAGATTGAACTTTTTTTTTGAGCTTCAAAAAAACAATGTGTGCTTAGGAAAAGGAACAAATTGAAACTTGTCACAAAGTAATAATCATTCTTTTTTAAAGACCCAATGAAACTACAAGAGATGGTCCTCTGATCATCTTGGCAAAAGACCAAGATTCACATTCACGTAGAAGAGCTATAAACATAAGGTCGAATGGATTTTAAGAACTCAAAGCAAGTAGTTTTAGCAAACATATCCAAGTATTCTTAGTCAGGGGAGAAAAAGTAGAATTTCATTTGGCACAATCTGAAATTCAAAAAAGTTGGAGAAATTATTTTGGGAAACACAAAGCCAGATATTGGGGGAGATGCCCTATAGCACTTCTTCTCACCAAGTGCTTTGGACTATCCTGATCTCCTAGTCATCCTAATAAATACATCAGACTATCATGTTTTTAGCTTTACAGATCTGGAAGGAAGCCTTGAAGATTAGTTTGCCTCCAGGTGGTCCAAGGGAGTCCTGGTTGCTATACAGAGACTGCCCTTCACTTGAAATCTTACCATTTTATAAATACCTGTAAAATCATAACATCTAACTTCTTGCCTGATGTTTCTCTGCTTACACATGACCTTTCAAACAGATAGTACCTAATTGCATGCTACTCTGGCATGGCAACCCACTCCAGTATTCTTGCCTAGAGAATCCCATGGACAGAGGAGCCTGGCAGGCTATGGTCAATAGAGTTCAAAGAGTCAGACACACCTAAAGTGATTTAACATGCACACTTTTATTGCTATAAAGTCAAAATGAAATACCAGATGCAGGGACCTAATCTTAGTCTCTGTTGTCTCCCTAGAACCTAGTACAGGGCCTGGAACAAAACAGCTCTTCAGTATGTGTTTGCACAGCTGCAACCAAACAGAGGAGACTCAAGGAAAGGAGAGCTGTATACAGGTTTCTGAGAACAGGCAAGATGAAGACAATGTGCCTCCCTGCTCCCTGTTCCGGCCGTCGTACCCCTCCTCACTGAGACAGCCTTAGTTCCGGCCGTTGTACCCCTCCTCACTGAGACAGCCCTAGGCGACGTAGTGAATCACTAAACACCTTCATAATGACTCTCCTAAGAGGTACCTACAGCTCAAAGAATAGTTCATGAATTTAAAAGAATTTCCAGCTAAAGGACAAGACTTGTGGGCTGAGATAGAAGTCTCGATTTTCTTTCTTTTTTTTTTTTCTTTTTTTTTTTTGTCATACATTGATATGAATCAGCCATAGATTTACACGTATTCCCCATCCCGATCCCCCCTCCCACCTCCCTCTCCACCCGATTCCTCTGGGTCTTCCCAGTGCACCAGGCCCGAGCACTTGTCTCATGCATCCCACCTGGGCTGGTGATCTGTTTCACCATAGATAGTATACATGCTGTTCTTTTGAAATATCCCACCCTCACATTCTCCCACAGAGTTCAAAAGTCTGTTCTGTATTTCTGTGTCTCTTTTTCCATTTTGCATATAGGGTTATCGTTACCATCTTTCTAAATTCCATATATATGTGTTAGTATGCTGTAATGTTCTTTATCTTTCTGGCTTACTTCACTCTGTATAAGGGGCTCCAGTTTCATCCATCTCATTAGGACTGATTCAAATGAATTCTTTTTAACGGCTGAGTAATATTCCATGGTGTATATGTACCACAGCTTCCTTATCCATTCATCTGCTGATGGGCATCTAGGTTGCTTCCATGTCCTGGCTATTATAAACAGTGCTGCGATGAACATTGGGGTGCACATGTCTCTTTCAGATCTGGTTTCCTCCGTGTGTATGCCCAGAAGTGGGATTGCTGGGTCATATGGCAGTTCTATTTCCAGTTTTTTAAGAAATCTCCACACTGTTTTCCATAGTGGCTGTACTAGTTTGCATTCCCACCAACAGTGTAAGAGGGTTCCCTTTTCTCCACACCCTCTCCAGCATTTATTGCTTGTAGACTTTTGGATAGCAGCCATCCTGACTGGCGAGTAATGGTTTTCAAACAGAGTCCGTTCTGTCTTTGTTAGCCTGTCTTTGGAATTGGAATGGTTTAGTGATCTTCAGCCACACTGCCCACTTACCCAGCCATGTACTTGCCGTGTCTATTCAGAATCTCACAGATGTCTCAGCCTGCCCCAAACATACCCTGCAAACAGTGTTTCTTCTCACCCTTTTCCAGGTCAGTAAACAGCTCCATCACCCAAGCCAAAACCTGTGGTTCTGTGCAATATCCCTTTCTTATACTTACATCCAGTCCATCAGTGAATCTATCCATTCTGCTTCCAGAATACATCCCACATCCCTCCACTTCCCACCGCCCCCACTCTAATCCACCCGCTGACATGCCGCCCATGGAATATTGCAGAAGCCTTCTTGCAAGTCTCCACTTCTGCGCTTTCCCCACAGGCTCAGTTTTCTACACAGCATTCTCAACAATCTTTTAAAATGTAAATTGGATCGTGTTATTCCATTCCCCAGCTTCAAACCCTCCAAAGCTCATTTGTTGTTCAGTCGCTAAGTTGTGTACAACTCTTTGTGGCCCCATGGCTTCCCTGTCCTTCACTGTCTCCTGGAGTTTGCTCACACTCATATCCATTGAGTCAGTGATGCCATCCAACTATCTCATCCTCTGTCACCCGCTTCTCCTCCTGCCCTCAACCTTTCCCAGCATCAGGGTCTTTTCAAATGAGTCAGCTCTTCTCATCAGGTGGCCAAAGTGTTGGAGCTTCAACATCAGTCCTAACCAATGAATATTCAGGGTTGATTTCCTTTAGGATTGACTGGTTTGATCTCCTTACAGTCCAAGGGACTCTCAAGAGACTCCCTGAAGCTCATAGCTAGGTTTTAAAGATTCATATATATTGTTGTATATAACTGTAGTTCATTTGTTTTCATTTCTATATATTATTCCATATGCCTGGATCATAATTTGGTTATCCATTCTCCTGTGGATGGAAGCATGGGTTGTTTCCAGGGTGGGGCTGTTGCAAACAAAGCTGCTATAAACCTTATATATGTTTCCTGGTACACATACATATATGTACATTTCTGTAGGGTATAACCCTAGGATTTTAGTTGCTAAGCTGTAGCTTATGCAAAGACAATAGAATTCATCACAACCAGGTAGCACTAAACTAGGATTATAAAATTAGATAGTGAGGCTATTAAAAAAAAAAAAACAACAGGAAAATAATGTAAAGAAAGCTATTATAACACCAGGAGGAGGCAGGAGGAGGCTGTGATGGGATAAGAGTGTGGGTGGCGGCTTCTGGGGTGCTGATGTTCTATTTCTTAACCTCTGTGTATTTATTTTATAACAGGCTGTTAAAATGTATGTTGCATATCATGTATTCATTTGCACGGTTGCTGTATTTCAAAATAAAAGTAGCTACCTCTTCTAAATAATACACATACACCCCCAAACTAGTACAAATACAAAAGTAAAATAAAAACTTCCCAAGGCTTTACAGTGTACTTACAATAAAACTCACAGCCTTTCCGTGGTCAGTGAATCCTGTGTAATATGGCCCCTGGTTCCTCTTTTGCATTCTTTCAATCACACTTTTTGATTTCTTCCTAATACTCATCTCAATATGTTAGTCATCAGTTTCAGAAAAGCAAACTTTTTCTGGCAAGGGCCAACAGTTAATATTTTCCATTTTTCAGGCCACATGGTCTGTGTCCTAACTATTCAACTCTGCTATTGTAGCCCCAATAGCTAACAGAACAAATGAGCAGGGATGTGGGCAATAAAGCTTGATTTACAAAAACAGGCAGGGGACTGGAATTTGCCCAGACTGTCATTTGCCAAGTTGGGATTAATTTTATGTTCTTTCAAAGTAGGCTGTTAGTGCCATGGAAGCAGAGCTGTCTTATCACCATCAGAGCACTTAAGACACATCCATAGGAGTCCTCACTCAGGAGGAGTGTTGCCACCTGTGTCTCTTTCCTTCCCCATCCCCACCCCGTCCCCACCTAGGATTCGAAATAAATGAACACCCTCAATGAAACACACAAGGTACTTACCATTTATGGAGCCCTTTCTATGTTCTAGGCATTAAGCACCATTCATTTCATGTACTATGTTGTTTAAGCCTCATGACCCTCTAGTTTAGAGCCATTGGTATCCCCATTTTATAGATGTGAAAATAAGTTCCAGCAAGGTTAAAGACCTTGGTCAAGGTAACACAAATCAGTTCAGGGGCTTATAGTGGAATCCCAGTCTCTAGCCTCTAACATCCAGGTAATTTAGATAAGAGTCCTAAAACAATTGGATTATTGTAAGTTGTAAATGAGATAATGTATAAAGGTTAGCATGGAGAGATAAGAAAGCCTCCCTCAGCAATCAGTGCAGAGAAATATAGGAAAACAACAGAATGGGAAAGACTAGAGATCTCTTCAAGAAAATTAGAGATACCAAGGGAACATTTCATGCAAAAATGGGCTCAATAAAGGACAGAAATAGTACGGACGTAACAGAAGCAGAAGATATTAAGAAGAGGTGGCAAGAATACACAGAAGAACTATACAAAAAAGGTCTTCATGACCCAGATTACCACAATAGTGTGATCACTCACCTCGATCCACACATCCAGGAATGAGAAGTCAAGTGGGGCTTAGGAAGCATCACTATGAAGAAAGCTAGTGGAGGTGATGGAATTCCAGTTGAGCTATTTCAAATCCTAAAAGTTGATGCTGTGAATGTGCTGCACTCAATATGCCAGCAAATTTGGAAAACTCAGCAGTGGTCACAGGACGGGAAAAGGTCAGTTTTTATTCCAATCCCTAAGAAAGCCAATGCCAAGGAATGCTCAAACTACTGCACAGTTGCACTCATCTCACAGGCTAGCGAAGTAATGCTCAAAATTCTCCAAGCCAGGCTTCAACAGTACGTGAACTGTGAACTTCTAGATGTTCAAGCTGGTTTTAGAAAAGGCAGAGGAACTAGAGATCAAATTGCCAACATCCATTGGATCATCGAAAAAGCAAAAGAGTTCCAGAAAAACATCTACTTCTGCTTTATTGACTATACCAAAGCCTTTGACTGTATGGACCACAACAAACTATGGAAAATTCTGAAAGAGAGGGGAATACCAGACCACCTGACCTGCCTCTTGAGAAATCTATATGCACGTTAAGAAGCAACAGTTAGAACTGGACATGGAACAACAGACTGGTTCCAAATTGGGAAAGGAGTACATTAAGGCTGTATATTGTCACCCTGCTTATTTAACTTATATGCTGAGTACATCATGAGAAATGCTGGGCTGGATGAAGCACAAGTTGGAATCAAGATTGCCGGGAGAAGTATCAATAACCTCAGATATGCAGATGACACCACTCTATGGCAGAAAGCGAAGAAGAGCTAAAAAGCCTCTTGATGAAAGTGAAAGAGGAGAATGAAAAAGTTGGCTTAAAACTCAACATTCAGAAAACTAAGATCACGGCATCTGGTCCTATCACTTCATGGCAAATAGGTGGAGAAACAGTGGAAACAGCGTCAGACTTTATTTTTTGGTGCTCCAAAATCACAGCAGGTGGTGACTATAGCCATGAAATTAAAAGATGCTTGCTCCTTGGAAGAAGTTATGACCAACCTAGATAGCATATTGAAAAGCAGAGATATTACTTTGCCAACAAGGTCCGTCTAGTCAAAGCTATGGTTTTTCCCATAGTCATGTATGGATGTGAGAGTTGAACTATAAAGAAAGCTGAAAAAAAAAAAGAAAGCTGAGCGCCAAAGAATTGATGCTTTTGAACTGTGGTGTTGGAGAAGACTCTTGAGAGTCCCTTGGACAGCAAGGAGATCCAACCAGTCCATCCTAAAGGAGATCAGTCCTGAATATTCATTGGAAAGACTAATGCTGAAGCTGAAACTCCAGTACTTTGGCCACATGATGCGAAGAACTGACATTTGTAAAGACCCTGATGCTGGGAAAGATTGAAGGCGGGAGAAGGGGAAGATAGAGGATGAGATGGTTGGATGGCATCACCGACTCAATGGACATGAGTTTGAGTAAGCCCCAGGAGTTGATGATGGACAGGGAGGCCTGGCGTGCTGCAGTCCATGGTGTCGCAAAGAGTCAGACAAGACTGAACTGAACTGATAAAGGTTAACCCAGACATCTCCGTGAATGTTAGTTACAAGGCACTTTATCTTACTTAATCTTCTGAGAGTAGTTGAGAGCAGTTTTGGAACTATTCTTATTCCTAGTTTACATTTAGTCCTAATTCAAAGCCCTAATCTAAAGTTTTATTAACCCTTACTTGCATTAAGGAATCCGAGCCTAAAGGGGTTCAAGATACTTGTTCAGGTTCACATCGCCAATGAAACTGTAATTTGAATTTAGGTTTTTTTCACTTTCAGTGAGATGCTGTAAGAGAACATATGAAAGTCACAAGAAAATTCAAAAGAAGGGGAGATGACTGGAGGCCTCAAGAAGGATGCATTTTATGGAACAGACAGAATGTGAACAAGCAGAAGTTTGGGGGTTGAGGAGAAGGGAGGGGACTGGAAAGAAGTGTTCGAAGTTCAGGGTCAAAGCATTAGAGACCGGAAGAGCTCACAGAAGACTTCAACATGAGGCAGGGGAGCTGGGCACTGACCTGGCTGAGGATCCCAGGGCAGGGCACAGGGAGGAATGGAAAACCCTGGGCACACTGATGTTTGAGAGGAAGAGGAATGCCAGAGGGAGTGGTGAACAACAGAGGGAGAAAACCAGAAGAGTGAGCTCTAGTGGATGCCGTCCATGGGAGAAACTTCCCTGGGCCGGTCCAGTTAGAGGAGCACAGGCCATCTGCGACAGCAGCTGCCATGTTCATAGTGTCATGGATACAGACCCAAAATAAGTAGTTCTCATGTAGTTATTTTTTTTCCCTAGAAGCTATGACAGATGAGCAGCTGGAGCAGTCTGTGGCATGAATAGGAACAAGAGTCAGCTAAGAGCTGACAGGGAATTAGCATGTTTATTGATTAAGTACAATAGGTGGTTTTTTCATTCACTCAAAACAAGTTGTAATTTTGAATATGATTCCTTCCCACTCGCACTTCGTTTAGTCTCTGCTTATCTACCTAGAAAGTCTGAGCTTCTTCATGGGGAAGTGGGTCCTTATGTGACCACCCCTGCCCCGCTCCCCCAAACTGGACTCTTACTACAGAGAGAACCAGAAGTGGAGGGTGACACTGGGGAAAATCAGCATGGAGAATGCTTGGCCAGGGAAAGGCCAGGTGGTGGCAGAGGGCCGGGAACAGGAGGGCTTGGAGAACGGAAAGACGTTACACAGGGCAAGAGGTGGTCCAAGCACCTGGGCCAGAAGCACAGTGAGGATGAGAACTGGCCACAGGCTGTCTTTACCTTGTATGGATACACCTTTTAGGTAGAGGTAGGAGATAGAACACAGATCAATAACTGGTGTTTGCTGCTCTGCACAGTGAAAAGCGGTTTATGTGTAAGAAAAGGAGAGACCAGATTCAAGCCCACAGAGTAATCACAATGCTTGTACTGCTTTATGCCTAAGGGTAGTGAGCATCTTCTGGTGCTTTGCACACACAGTCCTCATATACATACATAAGGAAGAGCCAAGATCAATGAGATCTGGATGTGGGGCTGAGTCTAAACGAATTGCTAAGAAAGAATGAACAGAAGGGACTTACTGGCATGACACAGCCACCTTGAATTTAGCAATGTAATTTCTCCGTACGTAAGAACCATTTTAGTGTCTGATTTCACAGGATTACTTTGTGGCTAGTCATTGTCTGGTCTTATTTAAAAGTGGCATAGATTTTAGCTAATAAGGTCAGTGTAAGTAACCGTGTGCTCCTCTCTACCTGCATTCTGTCTCTATCCTTTAGTGTCCGTTTGACCCAAGTCATTGTAACATCTAATCTTCCTCAGGTGACTGACAGTAATTTCTGCACTAGGGTTAACGAGTATTGATAAAAATAGGAAAAAATTATAGTGTCTGCCCCAGAATTGTCTTTTTCTAGCTCTTCACAGGAAAGACACAGAATTCTTTTTCCTTTCTGGAATGGGTTTGTTTATGAACCCAACCAAGATCACAGGGGGTGTTTTTCATTGCTCCATCTGGAAAGCTTCCAACACTGAGTCATGTGTCCTTACTTTGGAAACTGTATCTCACTTGGATTAAGGAATAGTAAACCGCAGTACAGTTTTTAGAAAGAGGTACATCTAGCCACAAAGAACAAAATAATGTGTGAGAGCAGAGAGTCACTGACTTTGCACTCAAAAATGTCAGACTGAATAGAAAGTCATTTGTTCTGTGCCTTCACGGCGACCTGTTCTTGTCATTGCTTAAGAGATGTGCAAACTTTGCCATTAAGCCCGGTTCCTTTATGGCCACCTATGAAGTCAGTCCTTACCAGCACCTGGAGTTAGGGAAAGAAAGAAAAAGATAGCAGGTGGCCCTCCCATGAGAGGTACACTAATCCTTTAAAATGACGCACACTTCTTAAGACTACCTATGTCACCCTTGCTCATCTAACAGTGTCTCAACTTACCCCATTGCTCACACACCTTTTGAGAAGGAAATGAGCAGGAATCCTTGCTTAATACAAACTCTTCCTCCAAACTGCAAAATGAAAGATGAAATGCACACTGATCTGGAATCGAAGTAACTTTCCATTTATTTAGTGTGTGAGTCTCAGAATTAGACTTATAGAACTAGAATTTGAAGGGACTAGCTACCTACTCATGTTCTGGCCTGGAGAATTCCATGAACTGAATAGTCCGTGGGGTCACAAACAGTCAGACACGACTGAGTGACTTTCATTTCACTTTGAGTGGGTCAGTTCAGTTCAGTTCAGTCGTTCAGTTGTATCCAACTCTTTGCGACCAAATAGACTCCAGCACGCCAGGCCTCCCTGTCCATCACCAACTCCTGGAGTTCACTCAAACTCATGTCCATCCAGTTGGTGATGCCATCTAACCATCTCATCCTCTGTCTTCCCCTTCTTCTCCCATCTTCAATCTTTCCCAGCATCAGGGTCTTTTCAAGTGAGTCAGCTCTATGCATCAGGTGGCCCAACTATTGGAGTTTCAGTTTCAACACAGTCTTAGCAATGAATATTCAGGACTGATCTCCTTTAGGATGGACTGATTACATCTCCTTGCAGTCCCAGGGACTCTCAAGAGTCTTCTCCAACACCACAGTTCAAAAGCATCAATTCTTGGGCACTCAGCTTTCTTTATGGTCCAACTCTCACATCCGTACATGACTATGGGAAAAACCATAGCCTTGAATATGGATGGACCTTTGTTGGCAAAGTAATGTCTCTGCTTTTTAATATGCTGTCTAGGTTGTTCATAACTTTTCTCCCATGGAGTAAGCGTCTTTTAATTCCATGGCTGGAATCACTATCTGCAGTGATTTTGGAGCCCAAGAAAGTAAAGTCTGCCACTGTTTCCACTGTTTCCCCATCTATTTCCCATGAAGTGATGGGACCGTATACCATGATCTTAGTTTTCTGAATGTTGAGCTTTAAGCCAACTTTTTCATTCTCCTCTTTCACTTTCATCAAGAGGCTCTTTAGTTCTTTTTCACTTTCTAACATAAGTGTGGTGTTTTGCATATGTGAGATTACTGATTTTTCCCCCGGCAATCTTGATTCCAGCTTGTGTTTCATCCAGCCCAGCATTTCTCATGATACAGTCTGCACATGAGTTAAATAAGCAGGGTGACAATACACAGCCTTGACTTACTCCTTTTCCTATTTGGAACCAGTCTGTTGTTCCATGTCCAGTTCTAACCGTTGCTTCTTAAAATGCATACAGATTTCTCAAGAGGCAGGTCAGGTGGTTTGTTATTCCCCTCTCTTTCAGAATTTTCCACAGTTTGTTGTGGTCCACACAGTCAAAGGCTTTGGTGTAGTCAATAAAACAGAAGTAGATGTTTTTTTGGAACTCTCTTGCTTTTTCGATGACCCAATGGATGTTGGCAATTTGATCTCTGGTTCCTCTGCCTTTTCTAAATCCAGCTTGAACATCTGGAAGTTCACGGTTCACGTACTGTTGAAGCCTGGCCTGGAGAATTTTGAGCATTACTTTACTAGCATGTGAGATGAGTGCTATTGTGCAGTAATTTGAGCGTTCTTTGGCATTGGCTTTCTTAGGGATTGGAATAAAAACTGACCTTTTCCAGTCCTGTGGCCACTGCTGAGTTTTCCAAATTTGCTGGCATATTGAGTGCAGCACATTCACAGCATCATCTTTTAGGATTTGAAATAGCTCAACTGGAATTCCATCACCTCCACTAGCTTTGTTTGTAGTGGTGCTTCCTAAGGCCCACTTGATTTCACATTCCAGGATGTCTGGTTCTAGGTGAGTGATCACACTATCGTGATTATCTGGGTCATGAATATCTTTTTTGTACAGTTCTGTGTATTCTTGCCACCTCTTCTTAATATCTTCTGCTCTGTTAGGTCCATATCGTTTCTGTCCTTTATTGAGCCCATTTTTGCATGAAATGTTCCCTTGGTATCTCTAATTTTCTTGAAGAGATCTCTAGTCTTTCCCAGTCTATTGTTTTCCTATATTTCTTTGCATTGATCACTGAGGAAGGCTTTCTTATCTCTCCTTGCTGTTCTTTGGAACTCTGCATTTAGATGGGTATATCTTTCCTTTTCTCCTTTGCTTTTTGCTTCTCTTCTTTTCAAAGCTATTTGTAAGGCCTCCTCAGACAACCATTTTGCCTTTTTGCATTTCTTTTTCTTGGGGATAGTATTGATCCCTGTCCCTTCTACAGTGTTCTGAACCTCCGTCCATAGTTCATCAGGCACTCAGATCTATCAGATCTAGCCCCTTAAATCTATTTCTCACTTCCTCTGTATAATCATTAGGGATTTGATTTAGGTCATACTTGAATGGGCTTGTGGTTCCCTACTTTCTTCAATTTAAGTCTGAATTTGGCAATAAGGAGTTCATGATCTGAGCCACAGTCAGCTCCTGGTCTTGTTTTTGCTGACTGTATAGAGCTTCTCCATCTTTGGCTGCAAAGAATATAATCAATATGATTTCGGTGTCGACCATCTGGTGATGTCCATGTGTAGTGCCTTCTCTTGTGCTGTTGGAAGAGGGTGTTTGCTATGACCAGTGCGTTCTTTTGGCAGAACTCTATTAGCCTTTGCCCTGCTTCATTCTGTACTCCAAGGCCTAATTTGCCTGTTACTCCAGGTGTTTCTTGACTTCCTACTTTGCCTTCCAGTCCCCTATAATGAAAAGGACGTCTTTTTGGGGTGTTAGTTTTAGAAGGTCTTGTAGTTCTTCATAGAACCATTCAACTTCAGCTTCTTTAGCATTACTGGTCAGGGCATAGACTAGGATTACCGTGATATGGAGTAGTTTATCTTGGAAAAGAACAGAGATCATTCTCTCATTTTTGAGATTGCATCCAAGTACTGCATTTCGGACTCTTGTTGACTATGATGGCTATTTCTTCTAAGGGATTCTTGCCCACAGTAGTAGATATGATGGTCATCTGAGTTAAATTCACCCATTCCAGTCCATTTTAATTCGCTGATTCCTAAAATGTTGACATTCACTCTTGTCATCTCCTGTTTGACCACTTCCAATTTCCCTTGATTCATGGACCTAACATTCCAGGTTCCTATGCAATATTTCTCTTTGCAGCATCGAACCTTGCTTCCATCACCAGTCACATCCAACAACTGGGAGTTGTTTTTGCTTTGACTCTGTCTTTATTCTCTCTGGAGTTATTTCTCCATTGCTCTCCAGTAGCAAATTGGGCACCTACCAGCCTGGGGAGTTCATCTTTCAGTGTCCTATCTTTTTGCCTTTTCATACTGTTCTTGGGGATCTCAAGGCAAGAATACTGAAGTGGTTTGCCATTCCCTTCTCCAGTGGACCACATTTTGTCAGAACTCTTCACCGTGATCCGTCCGTCTTGAGTGACCCTACACGGCACAGCTCATAGTTTCATTGAGTTAGACAAGGCTGTGGTCCATGTGATTAAATTGGTTAGTTTTCTGTGATTGTGGTTTTCATTCTATCTGCCCTTTGATGGAGAAGGATAGAGGCTTATGGGAGCTTCCTGGATTAGCGTCCTCGTACTACCATATTCCTCTTCCTTCGTACTCCTGCTTCTCTGCTTTTTGAGAATGCAAATATTGGGAGGTTGAAGGAAAACCATGATCAAACAGAGTCATTTGGATCCTTCATGATGAAAATGTACTGTCTAAACATTAGGGGAGGTAGATATCCTATTATAAGGTTTTGAATGGATGGAAAAGATTTTCTCTTTAAAATTACCTGGGTATTTATGTCCCTTATTTGAACCTTCAAAAGCATAAAATAGGCTGTGTCTTACCTCTTTATTTGTCTCTGAAGGGGTTAATAATACTGTGGAATTTCTGGAAAGATGAAAAGAAGTAACATATCCTTAAAACATTTAAAGCAGTGATCAGCATAAAATAGGTGCTCGGAAAATGGCAGTCCCTCTTTTTTTTTATCAGATGGATAGGACTGTCTGTATTCTTCGTGCTATAGGATTAGAATTAGGCCGGGACAATACTAGAGGAAGAGGGAGAGCTTGGAGCATTTAGGTCTTCAGTTTAAAACAGCAACAACCAGTGTGGGTTGACATTGCGTTGTCACCCACTGATGAGTTTATGTTGCTTGTCACTTGGATGACAATTGTTAGTCTATAGTCAATTTCAAGGACCCTAAAAATCTAACCCAACCAACCCATTTCCTACAGCTCAGTTGCCTGTGACTTTACTAAAGCCAGATGCTGTTGGTCTCCAGCATTCTGTCCCACTAGGCGCATGCTGTGGCCTGGGATAGCCAACTTCCGGCTTCTGCCCTTCTCTTCCTACCTTTTCTCACACACCCTCCATTCAGCATCTACCAGATCTACAGTCCAGTGTGCTACCCTCTTCCTTTGTGCTTCTGTAATACTTTGTAATGCCTTTCACACACCATCTGTCCTGGTGGTGCGTTGGAGAAGTACCTGAGCTTTGCAACTTGACCTTGTGGGTTTTAATCCAGATTCCACCACTAACTAAATATGTGAGTTTTGAATAGTAACTCTAAATCTGTTTTTTCATCTATCAACTGGAAATAATAGTACCTGCTTCATAGGGTTGAGGATTAAGTGAGACATTCAAGCACAGTATGTAGGACATGCAAAGCAGTAAATCGTTGGGACCCAGCAAGAGGAGTACAGGATTTGTATCCTTGTTTGCATCTTGGCCTTATCTCCATTAAAGTAAATTTGCTCAGTCGTGTCCGACTCTTTGCAACCCCATGGACTGTAGCTTACCAGGCTCCTCTGTGCATGGGATTTTCAAGGCAAGAGTACTGGAGTGGGTTGCCATTTCCTTCTCCAGGGGATCTTCCCGACTCAGGGATCGAACCTGGGTCTCCAACATTGCAGACAGATGCTTTACCGTCTGAGCCACCAGGAAGCCCAAACTAAATACCTCAAAGGCAGTAGTTGGCTTTACTCCTAACATAGGCCCTTGCCCAGCGTTCCACTATCTCACCACTCAGAGTGGGGTACAGGTCACCTGGGGGCTTGTTATTCATGCAGAATCTCAGGGCCTATGCTAGACCCATGAAGTCAGGATCTGCATTTTCACAAGTTTCCGTGAAATTTGAGAAGCACCGCACTTGATAAAATATATCCCTTGAAATTTGAGAAACACGGCACTCAGTCCTTGAATTCAGTTGCTGAAGCTGATATTTTAATTATGCTAGTAACAGCCACTAGGAAAACAGACATTGAATGCTCTGTGATCAGTACTGCCGTTACATCGCTGGCATTTATTATTAGAACCCTTTAGACCAGTGGTTCTCAAAGTGTGTTCCCCAGGCCAGCAGCATCAGATTCACTTGGGAACTTGTCAGAAATGCAAGTTTTCAGGTGATTCGAAAGCATCCCCCAGGTTAGAACCACTGCTTTAGAATACTGGGAAGCAACCAGAAGTACCATGCTAATAATGTGCATCCCCTTCTTCCTGCCTTGTGGTTTCATTTCTTCTCTTCCATCTCTTTAAAGAGGCAAGCCAGTTAAATATTATATTGTTTCCTTTCTGTGTTTGCTGGATACTTGCTGGTGCACATACATATCTTAATGTCTACCTGGCAGACTGACATGTCAAAATACCTTTTCCATAGTATGGAATACACAATCTATATGGCTTATCTGCAGTCCCTGTATTTTGTTTTGTTTTGTTAATTTTATTCATTTTTTGAATAGGTGATAGATGTACATGGTATAAAATTCCCGAAGTACAACAGTTTACCATGAAAAGTAAGTCTCCCTGCTTCTTTCTCCAGTAATAGAGTTCCTTTCTCCAAGGGCAATCACTAAGCTTTCATCACACACATTTATTGAGCACCTACTATATGCCAGGCATTGTTCTGGGCACTGGATATGGAACGAAACAGAGAAAAACCCCTGCCTTCACAGAGCTTATATTTCATTTACCGATTTCTTGTTGTATTTGTTCAGTAGCACAGAATTTGGCAATAGTTAAAAGCAGGACTCTGGAGTCAAACCAACTGATTTTAAGTCCAATATTCCCCATATTCTAAGTGATCTCAAGCTATTTATTCTACTACCGTGAACTGGGTTTTCTTTATCCTGAAATGGAGATAACAATTCTATAAGGTTGTTGTGAGAATTATACTTGTAAAGCACCAAACAGTGCCTAAAACAGAGTAAATGCTCAATAAATATAGGTGTTGATTATAATGATGTGATCTCATTCTACTGTTCTATAATGTAAAGTAGAAATGGCTAGAGGCTTTATTTTCTAGTAGTATCCATTTCCTCTCTTTGCTATGTGATGATCAAAAAAAATCACTTTTTTCACAACAAGCACAATAAATTTGCCCTCTCAATTCTGATCATTAACAGATTGATGATAAGACTGACTTCTATGAAGTAATCAGCCTCTTTTTAAAAAAATCACTAGAGCATAGAGACTGTCTTCCTCCTTATTCTTTTTAATCCAGCTTTTAAAAAAATAATCCCATGTAATTTGGAGATTTTTCTACTATTATTTCATTTGGAGGTATGTTGTACCATTAGTTTCAGCTTTTTAATTTTATAAAGTACATTCCTTGGGAAGAGTCTGTATTTCACATCAGAGGGATTAAACACTTCTAAGCAAAGTTTCTGATAATACAATTTGATATAGTTACCTTAAGGAACATTTTTTGTGATTCTAGTCCCCAACCAGATAGGAAAACAACTTTAACCCCTGGAAAAGTAGCAAAAATATTCCTCAATGATAGTCTTAAGATGGAAAAGATTAGAAGGAACAAAAAGGGGGAAAGAGCGAAGAAAAGAACTCCTAGGGCATGAAAACATTTCCATATTAAGCCAAATTAACCCTGAATTCTGAAAGGGAATGTGACCGACCACCGTCTTGATAACCATTTAATATATTCTTTTTTCCCCTTTGTCTGTGATTATATTTTGTATTATTTCCTGGCAGACTGGGTGTATGGATCTTTGAAAGGTTGACTGTAGTATAGGAAGCCTCTTCTCTTCGCCTTGTCATGAAAGGACTAGGAGGAGGTAATACCTGGGGAATGGAAGTGAAATGCCTCTGAGGTAGATTTGGGGTGTTTTGTATTCTTCTTTAAACATTTTCCTGCCTCTGATATTTTATTGTCAAAAATGGATTAACATAAGAACATCAGGGCTCGTAATTTTGAAAGGCATAAAGTCCCTTCTGGGATTCCCAGGTGGCTTAGTGGTAAAGAATCCCCCTGCCAATGCAGGAGACGCCAGAGACATGGGTTGGGAAGAGCCCTTGGAGGAGGAAATGGCAACCCACTCCCGTATTCTTGCCTGGGAGATCCCATGGACAGAGGAACGTGGCAGGCTACAGTTCAAGGGGTCTCAAAGAGTCAGACAGAACTGAGCACACACACAGAAAGTCCCTTCCAAACAGGTGAGGCTTCCTTGGGTGGCACTTACCCATGTGCTGTCCTCAGACTTCGTCTGTACTAATCGCATTCCCACTGCAGAGCTCACTCTGACTAGGGGCGCATTAGGCAACCGGTGTGCGAGCGCTTTGCCTTACTCCTGCACCTCGTCATTTCTCATTCGCCTCTGTTCCCACTACTTATTACCTCTAAGCTCAGTGGTTTAATTTATTATCATCGTTTCTCATTGTTGTGTGAGTTAACAAGGCTCAGCTGAGTTCTTAAGATCCTTCAGGAGTTTGCAGTGAGAGAGCAGCTAAGGTGAGGGTAACTTGGTGGGATGTTCCATGTGGCAGCATCATTCAAGGGTCTGTCACCTCGACTGGGGTGGCCGGGACAGCTGAGAACTGACTTGCATCTCTCTCCATAGGGCTACCTTGACTTTCTTTACACCTGTACAAGAGGTGGCCTCTTGGTACTCAAATTGCTTGCCTTGGGATTGACTCCTCCCCTTTGGAACAAGCGCTCCAAAGCTCTCTCCAAGTTTCAGGCAGAAACTGCAAGGTGTCTCTGAACTCAAAGTTCATAAAAATAAATGAAAAAAAAAAAAAAGTTCAGAGTCATGTAAAATCACTTCCCCTGCATTTTACTGTTCAAAAAGCAAACCAGCTCAAATGTAAACAAGTGCAGTATACAAGGCATGGATACCAGAAACTTAGTTCACTGGATGGGGTAGAGAGGGCATCTTTGGACACTAGCTACCACACCCTCTTTGCCAGAAAATAGTCAGACTTACCTTCAACACAATGGTTGTGCCATTGCACCAGATGCTTCTAGGAAACATAAGCCCACACAAGTACTTGGTGGTAGCGGTTTAGTCACTAAGTCATATCTGACTCTTGCGACCCCATGAACTGTAGCCTGCCAGGCTCCTCTCTTCATGGGATTCTCCAGACAAGAAAACTGGAGTGGATTGCCATTTCCTTCTTCAGGGGATCTTCCCGACCCAGGAATCAAACCCGGGTCTCCTGCATTGCAAGTAGATTCTTTACTGACTGAGCTATGAGGGAAGCCCCACACAAGTACTTAGTAAGTGAAAGTTTATGGGGTTTGGTAATGTTTATTTTAACTAAATATATCTGATATTGTATGAGTGTTGTTTGTTCATAGAATTGCTTTTGTTGGTTTATATGCATTTGTACCTGTTGGTCAGAAGCTGCTACTGATAAAAATATTTTTGGATTATAAAATGGATTAGAGGCAGTTAACCAGACACTCAGTACAGTTCATCTCATTCCTTTCTAATCTTTGGTATAGTCATGTATTGTACTATACAATAATTATGGAATATTTTGTTTATTAAAATGAGAACTGTATTAATATTATTCATCTTCATTCAGTCAACAAGTATTTGTTGAGTACCTGTGATGAACCAGGCTCTGTGTCAGGGAGTGAAAAGCTGGGATACTTAGTGCTATGTTGGGATTTTGCCCTGACTAGTATCAGTCTTAGCATTTTAAATATTAATTATATGAGTTCATGCATTCATATGGTTGGGCACTAAAGAAAGCAGATGTTACTGAACAATAGTAACAGTTAGTGCTGACTACACCTTTCTTTGTGCGTTATTTCACTGAATCCCCTCAAGAGGTCTTAGGACAGAGGCAGCGTTGATATCCAAGGTTCAGTAGAGGTTGAAAGTATGACTCAAGAGTCAACAATATTTCTACTACACTAAACTGCATTAAAATAAAACCTTTATTTCTAAATTCTGTGCCTTTTAAGAAATATTTTCACCATTCAAATGGTAAATGCATAACTACTTAATTACTGTTACTTAATATTCATAAGACCACTTTAGTCATTGGCCAAATGTACTGACAGCTCCCATCCCCACCTCAACACTGGGCTGCTTTAGGTTTCATACTGACCATTTCTGAGGCCTAAGAAGGAGATGTAAAAAAGAATAGAAACTTACTGTTGTTGAAATTTTACTGTATCCCAATCACCAAGCTTGGCATGCCAAAAGAGTGCTGTGGCATGTAGATGGGGGGCAAAAGCAAAATCATCAACCTATTTAATAAAAGCAATCATGAATTTCAAAAATATTGATGGGGCACTTACAATATGGCAGGCCCAGGACAATGTGTGTTCTCACTCTCCCATGGGAGAGACCAAGCAGATGTTTTTCCTGCCAATACACTGATACGGGGAACCCACATGAGGGCCACTCAAGAGGGGGAGTGGAGGATGAGAAGAGTTCTAGAAAGAATCAGAGATTGGAGAAATTACTCAGGTGGAGAAGGAGGAGTGAAGGTTCCATCAAAGGAAGACACCCTAGGTAGTGGCTCAAAGTCTAAAAATGTTCAGAATTTCTAGGGACTGAAAGAATTCTGTGTAACAGAAGGGCAGGATTAGTGTGGAGGAGTGGCCACAGAGAGTTGGTCAAGAAGTCATGAAGAAGGAAACTTTTCTTGCAGTCCTTGTTAGGAAGCTTGAATGAGTGACCACCATTGACTCAGACTTTGCTGAGTAGTTTGGGGGTGGGGGCTGTTTGTTTGTTTTGTTTTTTGGCCGTACCATGGGGCATGTGTGATCTTAGTTTCCTCACCAGGGATTGAACCCATGCCCTCTGCCTTGGAAGCACAGAATCTTAACCACTTGACTGTCAGGGAAGTCCTAGTCGGTTGGATTTTAAGTGCATCTGTGACAAACAGGTTAAAGTTCAGACATTTTCTCCATTTTAACCATGACTTCCTCTTCCATTATTTAGAGTTGGAAATGATTCTTTTTATTATGTTTATATTACTATTGGGGTGGGGGATATTTTTCAATATGTATCAGGCATTATAAATGGCTTCCCTTCTCATTATGGGTATTTACAATGTTGATTACAGCCGGGCGGATCCAATTCAAACGCCAGGTGTCATATCATCTGAATATTAGATGAGTCATTATTTATGCATTGATCCAGGAACAACAAATCTGTTCCCTACCTCATCAGTTCTATGGATTCATGCTTCTGTATATTTAGGTAACAGTGCAAGAGATAGATGCAAAATATGAAAAGGTGCTGCACACCCACTTCCTCCAAGATAATGTCAAAACCTTTTTGCCCTTTCTGGCCTGATTGTTCGGCTGTTCTGAGAGAAAGCGATTGAAATTGCCTCTCGCGAGTGCCCAGATGGCAGATGCAGAAGTCCCACTAGTTTTTCCCTCCACGGCCAACAGAAACAGGGTGGAGCAGCTGGGAAGGGAGGCCAGGAGCCCCAGAGAGAGGTAAACAGTGGAACAATGCCTTGACAGAGGCAGCTCCTCAGCTGCCCCTAGCCCCTTGCGGCCAAGACCTCCCCAGCCAACCCAAGCTCCCTCCGCCTCTCGCCTTCTCCAGGGACTCCTCAGGGAAGGAGGACCAGTCAGTAACTTCGATCGCATCAGGGAGATGAAAGAGTTTGTGCAAGAGATAAAACTGAGCCTCCACTCCATTTCCCCTGCTTGTCTCACTTCTCCTTTCCTCCCACTCTGGATAGAAACAGCAGTGATGAGTGCCTTCTCCAGCGCTGCGTGGAGAGCTCTTGTGGCTTCTCTCTGCCCCACAGTTTCCCAACCTCAACCGAGGGCAGGCCCCCCCCCCCCCCCCCCCCCCCCCGCCCTCTCTTTTTTTCCCCTCCTTCCACCTGACAGGGACCATAAATAACCCAGGCTCCTGGTGTTCCCAGCTGAAAACAAAAAGTTACAAAGTTTGCCTGGAGCTCTCTGCCACTCCCTGCCGGGGCCACTTCTTCCTTTCTTCTCCTGCTTTTCCTCTCTACCTGTTGGCTGTTTCTTCAGGTTGGAGAAGAGTCGCCTCCCCATTAAGTGCAGTGGCTTGCTTGCTGGCTACCCGGTTAGGCAGCGGGCATTGGTATCAAATTACCGAAAGTCTACCCTGGAGCAGTCCTCATATTTACATACAAATAAGTCTGGGGCTCGCATTTATGTCACCAATCGGTTCTGCTAGAGGCTTGCCAGAGGAGTTGTTAATCCAATCAGAAGGAGTTTTAAAAGGATGTCTTCGGAGTGATCAAAAAGGATCTTGATCTCAATGAAATGTGGCCAGATTTGGGGGGATTTTTTTTTCATCTGAAAAACTGAAAGTCTGTTAACACTGATGAGTAGGAAAAGATGTGTAATTCTTCAGTTGCCGGCGAGGAGATGAAGATGCTGAGAGGAACTCGGAGTTGGTGGTGAAGACCGTGGATCCAACCCAGGGATTGGTTTTTTGGGGGCTGATCTGGAGGTAGATTCTAAATCACTGTCTCAGGAATTCCTGGAAACATCAGGAAAACATTTGACCAGCCCAGCCTGGTGGAAATGGCTTTAACACAGAGTAAGATCTTTCTTTAAGTTGTACTTAAGTGTGTGCTGTTTTTGTTTCCTCCATAGTGAATGTGCAAATAGCCCAGCTGTAAAGTAACTTAAAATAATCTCTTGGTTCTGGGTAGCTGTAGAAAGCTGATCTATTTAGTTTTTACACTTGCAAAAATGGTAGTTGATAATGTATTTTTAAACTTGATTGGTAGTTTAAAAGCTGAGCTCTTGTGGTTTTCTGAGTTTAAATGAATGGAAATTATAAACGATGTTGAATGAAGGATTGGAAAATAGAGCCAGAGTGGTGAAATTGCTTACCTTTGAGAAAACAGAAAACATACACGCCTTTGAAATCCTGTTCAGCCAGCTAGGCTTGTACCCAGTAGAATGAGAGTCGAGTCATAAAAAGGAGAAAGAGTTTGCCTGTTTGTGAAAGGAACTTTTCCACAGCCCATGCTACATTTTGTAAAGGATGGGAAACGTCCCTGAGGGCAAAAGGCATCTGGAAAACCTGCCCAGTCACTCCTGGAATGTGTTTTTTTTTTCTGCGTGAGATCATGTTATGCCTGTGTAGCTAGTAAAAGTATTCTATGCACTTACTCTCTGTATAGATGGTTCAAGAACAATTGATCTCTTTCCAGCTGTTGAAGCCCCGATTTGATCTCTGTTGAGGGTAGAGCCACTTTCTGAGCAGGGTTCAAGCACTGCGGCAGCTGTATTGAGCTGTTCATTTGATAGATTTCGAAACAGTTCAATGTGGATGTGTTTCAAGGTTCCCCAGTTGAGCAGTTCTAATTCAGATTAAATCGCTTGCCAGTTATTTACATAACCCCAAACTGAAATCCTGGTTGTGAGAAAACCATTTAAAATAAAGTTGGTTCTCTTCCCATATAAAATTTCCAGAACAGGGATCTTGAAGAGGTGCCTCTTATTTTGCAATCCAGGTCCATTCAAACAAGCTGCCCTCATCATGGTCAGGCCAGAAACTCTCAATCTGACACAAGAGATGAACCTTTCTAGTTGGCTAGGGCTTGAGGTGGGACAAGGAGATATGGAAATGTTTTTAAATTGGTACCTATTGCCAGGAGCTCTTTCTGCTGCTTAAATTCACTCTTGAAATGATGAACTAACCTCTTCCTATACTTTTTCCTTCTTAAGGGCAGTTACAAATATTATCCAGGGGATGGGGGGAAATAAACATGAGAAAATGGATGATTAGCTGATGGCCAGTAGAGCAGTTTTCTCCCCAAACAGACACATTTTCAGAAAGGAAGCTTCTGATTCGGGCTTGCTTTGTCCATCCACAGGTGAAGATGCGATGACAGGCGACACGGACAAGTATCTTGGGCCACAAGACCTCAAGGAACTGGGTGATGACTCTCTGCCTGCAGAGGGCTACGTGGGCTTCAGTCTGGGGGCCCGTTCTGCCAGGTACTTCACTGTGGCCCTTTACTCACAGTTAGTTTAAAACAACCATGATGTCATAAATTGAAACCATTTTCATTTTTCACATTATCCCCAAAAGTGCCCTTGGGGTAAGGATGTGAATTCGGTGAAATGTACACATGCTCTGCTATTTTCTTTTGTGGTTTTCAGTCTTTAATTTTATGTGAGTGAACGTGTTAATTGTTTGTTCTGTTTTTCCCTACCTGGCAGTTATGCTTCAAGCATAATATAGCAAAAGAGTTCACGGACAGGATAGGGAGAACCAATCTGGGTCACATGTTTTAAAAATAAGTTTTGTTCTATAATGAAAGAAAAATCCCATTTTCCCATAAGTAAGAAATACTTGTGTTGATTGTTCACTATACTCTTTTCATGACTGAAAGAACAATTTATGACTGTGACTTTAAAAGAGTGCATTCTTGGGAAAAAGTACATATCGCTTATTGGAATTGTCTAGCAACTGTTTAAGCATCTCTTCGAAAGCTCTGCCATTTGTTTGTTTACAAGGGACATGTTAAAGGTGAAACGGTGACTTAATCAAAAGCCAGAGGCAGGAATGGTGGCAAATTCAATGCTGAAAACTGAAGCATAAAGCTTTTGTATGTGGAAAACCTTGGCTCCAGCCTGACCTGGTTAAAAGGAACAGGACCTTGTCCAGAATTTGGAGACTTCTTTTCCCTGGTTGAATTAACAGCATGTTTGCTGACAGTCAAGTTATTTTTAAGCTAATAATTAAACCTTCTGAGTTAGAGCCCTGGGGACATTTTCCTATCGTTTAAAAATCTGTTGTAAAAAGTTTCATTGTCTGATGGTAAAATGGCATTTCCCACAAAGTAAACCTGGGAGTTTATTCTTAGTGTCGTTGATATGGACAGTTTAGACTCAGAATTGATTTTTCTTTGAGTCAGTCTTTTTTTTTTTTTCTTAATAGAATTTGAACCTCATGTAACTTAATCAACTTTTGACTTTATACATATATTTATAGAAGGCCTTAAAATCTTATTGCAGCAGGTGTCATTAATGACAACAGGAAAATGAGTTTCTAGAAACATGTCTTATTTCAGGTAATCACAGATAACAAGTTACAACTGAAAATATGTAGAATCTTAAAGAACCTTAAGGAAAACTTCTGTTTAGAGACCTAATAGCTTTAGTAATCCAATAACTAGCTGATTCGCTTCCTCAGATAATAAATAAAAGCTACATTTCATGACTCACTCATTTGTGTGTAGGGAATTGTAGCAGCTGACCTCCAGTGAGAGCTGAAACCAGAATATTGTCTCTTATAAACTTTCCACAAGACAGTCCTGAGGCTTTCATACTTCTAGTTTGGATTGCACCATTCCTCTTTGTTGCTATTATATGTAACTCATTTTTTGACACTGGCAACTGATGTTATGCTCAGAGGCAAATTTTAAAAATCTCTAAAGCTGATGTGTTTTTTAAAGTACTGTTAGAGTATTACCAAGTATAACATTCTGAGTGTAACATTTAAAAAGGAATACATTAAATGTGTAACTCATCCAACCATAACATTTTTTTTTTCTTTTTTCCTGTCTGATTTTTTTTTTTTTTTTTGCTTTCTACTTCTCCTGTTTTTTCTAAAAATACTTAAAAATAGTCCCAAGATCAGGTAAGGAGATACGGTGCTTTGACAGTGTTTCTCCGCCTTTCCCAGCTCATTTTCTCGTCTTTGTTTTTCCGGCATTGTGCTGTGCTGTGCTGCCATGTGCTTTTTCTTTTTTTATTTCTCCGCTCAGCTTTAGAAAATCAGTTTTGTTATTTGAGAAAATAAGCAAATAGCTAAATGTGTAATAAATAATGTTACTTATGCAAAGTTGACTGAATACATGAGGAATTTATTTCCCTTAACATAAAAGTTGTGTAGTGCATGCAGTAACTGGAGAGATTGCTCTGGGTTTATAGGCAGTGTCTTGACTGGAAGGACTGTTTGTTTGCTGAGTGCGGTTTTCTTTGAGTTGTGCTAGGTACATTAGGATAACTTTAGGATTCTGAGGCGTGTGTTTTTCTAACACTTCCTCTGCTTAACACTTAGGGTATACTGATGGCTACAAATAATATCATTGACCTCAGTGAAAAACACTGTAATGCTTTCCAGACCCCCATGCAAATAATCTCTCATTTAAATAGCTGAAAGCACTTTGATGTATTAAAGATTCACACTGAAGCTTGATACCTTTAATGGGCTCTCCTTCTGCCTAATGTAAGTTGGTCAGGAGTAGGAATTATGTCAAATGAAGACATCTTTAGATGTTTCCACTGACAGCTCCCAATTCTAGGCTCCGTTCTTCCATTCACACTCCTACAGTAATTGAAAGAAAGAAGTTTCTTTTTTTTTTTAATCACTACATCTTAGATATGTTTAAGGACTAAACTTAATATGTCATCATTAAAAAAACTTTTAAGTATTTGTTCACATGTACAATAAAACCATCTCATGTACCACCAGTATTAATATCTGCCATGGGAACCATAATTTAGAGAAATTAATATCTGTATTAAATAGTGCAGATTGAGTACATGTCCCTCACTCTGTTGGAAAAGAAAGTTCTGTTGGATAGTGTTGAGTTAGAAAGTAGAAAGAAAATTCCTGCTTTTAGGAAGCTTATAGTGCATCTGAGAGAGGGCATGGGGCTAGAAACAGGAATAACAGCAACAAAAGTTTGCAATAAGAACAGGAAAAAAAAAAAGAGTGATGGGTCATGATTGGGCACTGCAGGCCCGACTATGTAAGAGGTCAGAGGCACATGGCTTACTAAGTAAGCTCTATGCAAGGATAACGCTCACTTTCTTTTTTTCCTTTTATATCCAATTTCTAATATTGTGTCCTGCCCATAATAGTCACTTAGTAAGTATCTGCTCAAAACACTTAACAATCACTCTGTAGAATGATGGCTATTTTAGAGAAAGTAAGGCTCTCATCCTAGAAGCAGGTACCGAGCCATTTGTGTAGACACTTGGAATAAAGCCTATCATTCAGGGGCCTCTGTATCTTGATATAAAAATACCCTCTTTGGGATAGTCTTTAGTACATTCAAAATATATCCATATATGCCTTCAATATTCTGTGCTTGCACAATATTCTGTGCTTTCACAAAACGATTTCTTTTCAAGACAGGCAGTAGGGGAAAAGAAATCATTTTGTGCAAGCACAGAATCATTTCTTAGGTATGTCTCCTTTGCTCTTTTTTCTGACAAGCACAGACAAAGCAGGGCTGAGGCCAAAGTCTGACCAATGCTGCCGGTAAAGATTCAAGTAGCCATGTTTGGATTCAGACAGTTTATTACTCCCTGCTTCTGCTGCTAAGTCACTTCAGTCGTGTCCGACTCTGTGCAACCCCATAGACAGCAGCCCACCAGGCTCCCCCGTCCCTGGGATTCTCCAGGCAAGAACACTGGAGTGGGTTGCCATTTCCTTCTCCAATGCATGAAAGTGAAAAGTGAAAGTGAAGTTGCTCAGTGGTGTCCCACTCTTCGCAACCCCATGGACTGCAGCCTACCAGGCTCCTCCGTCCATGGGATTTTCCAGGCAAGAGTACTGGAGTGGGGTGCCATTGCCTTCTCCATAGGCGGGGCCAACTTGCCGTGGTCCTTGTCCTCCACACCAGGAAAGATGACCCCGAAACCAAAGGGGCTGTATGTCTACCACATTAGCTGTGAGCTTCCCCATCGCTGAGGAGCCCGTTCCGGAAGGCGGCTCAGCAGTCTCGTATTCTGCAACTGTCTTCCAAGGACAATGAGACAGGAAGCCTCAGACCACTTTCAAAACAGGAGTCAATGAGAAGCCACCTCATGACCACCTACCTGGTAGGGAGGCAAGGGGCCTTGAAGCAGCTTCTCACAAGACTCCATGCTCTGTGTTCCTGAAGGATCACCAGGGTTCTTTCTGCCAGTGCCTATATGAGCTGCCACCCCAGTCTGTCTGGATATTATGTAGATATATGTAGATACATGGATATATGTAGAGTTACTAGGATCCCTTACTCTATTGGTTTCTTTTTTTTTAATCAAAATATAACTGACAAATAAACTTTATATTAATTTCAGGTACATAACATAGTGGTTCCACATATGTATATATTGCAAAACAAGCACCATAATAGGTCTTGTTAACACTCATCAACACACGTAGTTGCACTTTTTTTTTTTTAGGATGACAGATTTTAAGATCTCACTTAGCAACCCTCAAATATGCAAAACACTATTATAAACTATAGTCAGCATGCTGTACATTAAATCCTCAGGTCTGACTCATTTTATAGCTGAAAGTTTATACCTTTTGACCACCTTCACCCATTTTGCCCATCCCCCATGCCTTCTTGGTATGATTTTAGAGGTTCAAGGTGGTGAGTGGCACTTTAGGACATCAGGGGTCCTGCACTCTGGGGAGTTCAGAGGCTGCATAGAATATTGAGAAAGACTAGGAAGGAGAAGAACAGAAGAAGCAAAGCTAAAAAGAGTACAGAAAGGAAAGGCAAGATAACTGTATATGGAATTTTAATTTTTCACAGCCAGAAAGATGGCAAAAAAGATCATGTCAGGATAACACTTCTTGTTTCTTCATGTTTTCCATGAGAGGTAGTTGCCAACCAGAGCTCTCAGTAGGTTAAACCTGCATCTAGTTCCCAAATCCTTATTAACAGATGCATTTATAGCAACATAATTCCATTAAATAGTGCGAGACAGACAAATATGGACCAGAAAGAGAGGAGACTCTCGAAAAAGGTTTTAACAAAGAAAAAAAAATCTCTCCAGCTATCAAATTGCCTAGAGTCATCCGGTTCTTCTGAATTGTCATATTGGTTCAACTGTCACAGAGAAACATCCAAAGTCTTCCTATATTTCATCTTCTCACAGATTGAATACCAGACAGCCTAATTTTAAACAAAACCTGATCATGAGGTTATCTAAGCTTAAGAAATTTCCTCAAGTATAAGGAAGTTTATTTTTGACCATGTCTTTTCAAGAACGATTTTGGTTGATATTTTGAGCCATCTTGCCTGTTCTGAAAGTTGCATGCATTAATGTTCTTTTACCCATCTCATCATCATCTCCCCCTCTTGAATGGTTAACTGTAACTACAACAGCCTCCGCTCCTTCAGCTCGGATAGGTCTTACACCTTGAACCGAAGCTCCTACGCCCGGGACAGCATGATGATTGAGGAGCTGCTGGTGCCGTCCAAAGAGCAGGTACGTGTTCTTCCTCAAACCTTCTTTCGTTGTGAAGCTTTCATTTGTTATGATTGAGTCACATTCTTTGTCGCATGACGGGAACTCTATTTCTGCGAGTTTGATTTTGCCTTTGTAAGTCTTCCTATACTGCCAGTTAAAGAAAAAGTCAGGGATTTTCCTGGCGGTCCAGTGGTTGAGACTCCACACTTCCACTGCAGGGGGCACAGGTTCAGTCCCTGGTCGGGGAACCAGGATCACACGTGCCACAGTGCGTGGCTAAAAAAAAGAAAAAAGAAATCAGTCTTACCGTAAATCGAAATATCCCTGTCTTCTGCAGATCAGTCTCTCAGATCCCACAGAGAGGAACTTAAAGAAGTCCTAGGAAAGGCACGGGTACCTTTCTCATTTCTTAGTCAAGTCTTTCAGTTTTTTGAAAAAGAGAGTTAATAATAATTGGTAGCTAAAGTTGCTGACATTATCCACACGAATGCTTGATTCTGCTCGACAGTGTATGGGTGTTGGAATTTGCTGAAATTGTTTTTAGTGAGCCATAGATTAGATTGGTCATGTTTTTGGCCCATTAGCTCCAAAGCTGCCTGGGATGGGCTTTCTCAAGATATGCTAGTATTTTGCTTTCTGCTAGAATCTTTGTTTGGCTAATTTGGTATTTATGCAATGTCTTCTTTCCAATAACTGTGGCTCAATAGATACTGGTTTATTATAGGAAGTCCTAGTAACAGAATCTTGCTGCCTATGGACTTAGGATAGATCATTAGTCTAGATACACATAATAATACCTGGTTTTAAACGTGCAGTCAGGAGCTGGTGATGGATGAAACTGTTTGGACCATAAAACTAAGTTTGTAGGTGGCCTATAATAGTTAAACAATATACATGGTGAAATTATGCTGAACTTACTGATTCACTACATAATAAAGGTAAATTGGGGCAGATGAATAAGTGATAGACATTTATTATCACCAAGTTAGGTAGCCACATCTTGGGGGGTTCCACCTGTCTGGAGATGCTGACTTCCAGAAACACAGATGTACATGGTACTTCACAAGGAGCACAGTACGTATTTTTTAAAGCTTTTTTTTTTTTTTAAGTTATTTATTTCTTTATTTATTTTTGGCTGTGCTGGGTCATCGTTGATGTGTGGGCTTTTCTCTGGCTTCAGTGAGTGGGGGCTAATCTCTAGATGCCATGCACAGGCTTCTCATTGCAGTAACTTCTCTTGAGGACCATGGGCTCCAGGTTGTGTGGTCTTCAGTAGCTGTGGTTCTTAGCTGCTCACAGCATGCTCTGGGATCTTCCTGGCTCAAGGATCAAACTCGTGTCTCCCACATTGGCAGGCAGAATCTTTACCACTGAGCCACCAGGGAAGCACCCACAGTACATATTTTAACACTTTTATACTCTCTAGAGCATTCTTAGCAAGCAGGCCTTACAAAGATGACTACAATGGCTATTCAGTGTTTGGTCAAACAAAACACCATTTGTAGAATGATTATAGGTGCATGCCATAATTTAAGTGGGTGTTAGCACCAGAGAAGGCACTTGTCTCAAATAATGAAGCTAAGCTCTTAGGTATAAAGTGTAGCCTAGGTTGTGGTTTTCTGAAGAACTTTATGCTTGGTTGGCTGTGGTCATTCTCCTAGTTGGGTGATTCTGATCTCTTTATGTTCCCAACTGAAATGAAATATATTAGTGGGTATATTGATAACACTTCTGAGTATAGAAATAGCTGAAATTCTCTACGCTCTAAGAGAACCCCACAGAACTTGCAAAGTTTCAAGTGAAAGGAGAGTCCTTGAACACTTGGCTGTTATATAACACATGTGCCTAGTTTTATAATGGAATAACAGATCCTCCACTGAATCTAATTATGGTTTATATTTCTGAATATATAATTGTTTAGGGGCAAGGGCCTGAAATGGAGGCCACCACCACCATTATCACCATGAGTTCACCACCATCACCTCCACCACCATGACCCCATTACTGCCACCATCACCTCCACCACCCCATGACCCCATCCCCACCACCATCACCTCCACCACCCCATGACCCCATCCCCACCACCATCACCTCCACCACCCCATGACCCCATCCCCGCCACCATCACCTCCACCACCCCATGACCCCATCCCCACCACCATCACCTCCACCACCCCATGACCCCATCCCCGCCACCATCACCTCCACCACCCCCATGACCCCATCCCCACCACCATCACCTCCACCACCCCATGACCCCATCCCCACCACCATCACCTCCACCGACCCCATGACCCGATTCCCCGCCACCATCACCTCACCTCCCATCCACCACCCCATGCCCCATCCCGCGCCACGCGATCACCTCCACCACCCCATGACCCCATTACTGCCACCGATCACCTCCACCACCCCATGACCCCATTTGACCCACCCATCACCTCCACCACCATGACCCCTGGCCTGCCACCATCACCTCCACCACCCATGACCCCATCCCCGCCACCATCACCTTCCACCACCCCATGACCCCATCCCACCACATCACCTCCACCACCATGACCCCATCCCCACCACCATACCTCCACCACCCCATGACCCCATCCCCACCACCATCACCTCCACCACCATGACCCCATCCCCACCACCATCACCTCCACCACCCCATGACCCCATCCCCACCACCATCACCTCCACCACCATGACCACCCCTTTTACCACCGTAGTTATCAGTCTCTCAGTTTCTGCCTGTCTGCCTTAAGGAAAATGCAGATGTTTGCAATGCTACAAGCCTACAAACAGGCTTCTGAGCATTCTCACACCACTCCCTGCTAACTACTACCAAGATCTACTTAATCAGGTAGAAGGGTGGGGCAGCGTTTACTCAGAATGAAGGATTTGTGAAAAAGAAATGAAGGCTAGAGAGAACGTTTGAGGTGAAGCTGGTGTTCTTTTGTATAGTTTGTTGCTGCTCCAGTTTCAACAAGACCTCTGGACATCGCAAACCCTGCTATAGACCAGTCAGAAGAAAGGCAAGCTTAGGATACCTTAAAATTTTTTACTAATAATTATTAAGTTCCTAACTGCGGAAGCAGATAGTTGCTTTCTTTAATGGTGACAGGGAATCTGTGGTCTGACAGGCATTTCTCATGGAACTAGCACGTTTAATGAACACATCACTTGACTCCAGGATAAATTTACTGGAGACTTGGAAAAAAGAAACAAATGGCATAAAGACATTTTAGGGACAGTTGGTGGCATTTGAAAACATACTGGCTATACTGTTAGGAAATTAGTGTTCATTTTCCTAGCAGTGATAATAGTATTGAAGCTATATAGGGGAATATCTCTCTTCCAGGGGTATGCATGTTGAAATTTTAAATAATGAAGTAATGTTTAAGTCAGCTATTTTCAAATGGTTCAGCCAAAAATGTATTTGCATGGAGAGAGAGAAGAAAATCAAATATGACAAAATGCTCAACTGTTGAATCTACGTTGAGTGTCTATAAGTATTCCTTATACAGCTTTTTCAACTCTTTTATTTGTATAAAATAAAATAAGAATTTGGAGGAAAGGGGAGGACAAATTCTGAAAGAGGTATAGCAACTTACTTAGTCCCTAATGTCTCATTTATTACAGAAGAGAAAGAAAAGACTAATTCCTCAAAAGACTGGCTTTATTTCAGAGGGAAGAGTCTAGTTACACTGGGCACAATTCATGAGAAGCATTTACTTCAGAAGTGCATTTAAACACTTTGTTAGAATTAAGTGACAAAAAAATATTAGTTTATGTCTATCATGTCTCAAAATCTGCATGTGTAAAATTTTATAATGGAGTTTCTCCATGGTGTTGATTTTGTCTGAAGGCATGTAAGGAATCTTAAATATTTATAATTCCTAAAGCAGTGATATATGACTTAGTGTAAGATTTAAAACTGCCCTATCATTGCCCAGTTAAAGTTGCTTTGACAAGTAAAGGTGAAAAATGAATAAAAATTAACTCACCGTGAACTTCTTGTTTTTTTTTTTTTTGCAACGGTAGAGCTCACCCATACAAGGCACAGTTGCCTCTTTATTATCCGGCTGCTGATTAATCAGTTTGCACATTAACCACAGTTAAAGTGGAGATGAGACCCAGGATGGTTAGCACAGGCCTGCCACCCCAGGTTCCTGAAAACCTGTGCAGATATGAGGGCAGGTGTGGAGGCCAGAGCTGAGGAGCAGAGTTGGGAGAAGGAAGCCATCCCCATGCCCTGCTGGGTCTTAGTCATGATTAGTCCATGAACCACGTAATCCCCCTATGGATATCAAGAGTGGACTCTTCTGTACTGTGATACTGGGTTATCCAGGAACTCTACATTCCTTTACCTTCCCTTCACTTTGCAATCAAGAGTCACATGTAGTGGTGGCCTAAATGGGAGGGAAATCCCAAAAAGAAGGGATCGTGTAAACATATAGCTGATTCACTTGGCTGTCAGCAGAAACTAACACAACACTGTAAAGCAACTATACTCTAATAAAAATTAATTTACAGAAAAAATTAAAAGAAGTTGAGAAAGATGAAGAAATTGAGGTACAAGCAGCTGAAGTAACTCACCCCAGGGGACACAGCTAATGAATGGCAGAGTCACTAGCCATACGGCCCTATGTTGCCTTCTTTTTGCCTTCTTTATTTAAAGGAAGTTTTATTGAAGTCTAGTTGATTTACAGTGTTGCTTTCATTCCCTCTGTACGGCAGAGTGACTCGGATATACATAATATTTAATACCACTCCACTCAGTCTGCACTGCTCCACCTGGGAAGGGAGTTAGCTAATCCCACTGCACTCTGCCCTCCAGGATCTCACACTGTCAGTATTCTTAACATGGGTGTGGTGCCGTCCTCTGCATTCACTTTTTTTTTGGCATGAAAGATTATATTTAGACACATGTTCTTTATTATGCTTGTTTCTAATTCTAGTAATAAGTTCTTATTGAATGTGCTTTAAAAGGAACTGACAACATTTCCAGTTTATATTCAGCAACAAGTTATGAAAATTATGGAGAAAATGACTATACTAAAAATTAGGGCATAGAAGGCATCATTAAAGGAACGGAAATAGTTGACCTTTACATAGATATGAAGCAGAAGGTAATAGTGGTCTAAAAATATTGTGCAGGTTACCCAGTTAATTACACTTCCTTTGAATGACCCTAAAAGTTGTTGGGATGTGTACTGTAGGCAGAAACATTTAAATCAGTGTGATTTCTGGTAGTTATTAAAAGATGGAATAAGAGCAGAAATTAGAATTCCCAGCCCACTCTCTTTAGACGGCGGTGACGGCGTCTGATTCTCCTACGCCTATACCTTTACTCATGCCTGCTGTGTTCTGTCACTTCAGTCATGTTCGCCTTTTTATGACCCTGTCGACTGCTAGGCCCCTCTGTCCATGGAATTCTCCAGGCAAGAATACTGCAGTGGGTTGCCATGCCCTCCTGCAGGATATCTTCCTGATCCAGGGATCAAACCCACGTCTCTTATGTCGCCTGCATTGGCAGACGGGTTCTTTACCACTAGCGCCACCTGGTGTCATTTAGAAGGGGTTGAATTCCTCCCTCTCCTCTCCTACAAGGGTGGGCCTCAGTTCTGGCTATTCAGAGAATTCCTTGTCCTGGATTATAAAGACTACATCAGGGTGAAATATAAAATCTCAGCCGGCCTAAAGAGAGTTTGTGCAGCATTTGGGGTTGCTAAGCTGAACGGTGACATAAACCCAAAGGGGGCTAGAGATGGAGCATGAAGATGAACGATTCCTACCATCTTTTGGGCAGTAGCTAGATCCAGTCATGCCTGATGTTGCACCACCCAGACTTTCCCATTATATAAACCAGTACATTAATCTCAACCTGCCCCCAACCCCTGGAGCATTTTAAGCCAGTTTAATTTGGGCTTCTGTCCTCACTAATATGCTGGCTATTCAGTTCAGTTCAGTCATTCAGTCGTGTCTGACTCTTTGTGATCCCATGGACTGCAGCATGCCAGGCTTCCCTGTCCATCACCAACTCCCAGAGCTTGCTCAAATTCATGTCCATCGAGTCGGTAATTCCATCCAACTGTCTCACCCTCTGTCATCCCCTTCTCCTCCTGCCTTCAATCTTTCCCAGCATCAGGGGCTTTTCAAATGAGTCAGTTCTTCGCATCAGGTGGCCAAAGTATTGGAGTTTCAGCTTCAGCATCAGTCCTTCCAGTGAATATTCAGGACTGATTTCCTTTAGGATGGACTGGTTGGATCTCCTTGCAGTCCAAGGGACTCTCAGGGGTCTTCTCCAACACCGCAGTACAAAAGTATCAATTCTTTGGCGCTCAGCTTTCTTTATAGTCCGATTCTCACATCAGTACATGACTACGGGAAAAACCATAGCTTTGACTAGATGGACCTTTGTCAGCAATGTCTCTGCTTTTTAATATGCTGTCTAGGTTGGTCATAGCTTTTCTTCCAAGGAGCAAGCATCTTTTAATTTCATGACTACAGTCACCATCTGCAGTGATTTTGGAGCCCAGGAAAATAAAGTCTCTCCCTGTTCCCATTGTTTCCCCATCTATTTGCCATGAAGTGATGAGACTGGATGCCATGATCTTAGCTTTTTGAATGTTGAGTTTTACGCCAACTTTTCCACTCTCCTCTTTCACTTTCATCAAGAGGCTCTTAAGTTTTTCCTTGCTTTCTGCCATAAGGGTGGTGTCATCTGCACATCTGAGGTTATTGATAGTTCTCCCGTCAGTCTTGATTCCAGCTTGTGCTTCATCCAGCCTGGCATTTCACATGCATAGAAGTTAAATTAGCAGCGTGACAATATACATCCGTGTCATACTCCCTTCCCAATTTGGAATCAGTCTGTTTTTCCATGTCCAGTTCTAACTGTGGCTTCTTGACCTGCATACAGATTTCTTAGGAGGCAGGTCAGGTGGTCTGGTATTTCCATCTCATGAAGAATTTTCCAGTTTGTTGTGACCTACATAGTGAAAGGCTTTGGTGTAATCAATGAAGCAAAAGTAAATGTTTTTCTGGAATGCTGAATGCTGGCTATTGGTAATGGTCAAATCCGGCCTGAACAACCACCTATCAAGGGCAGCGTAGAAAGTCTTCTAGCCACCTCAAAGTGCAGTTCAACCTTGAGATTATGTTAGTTTATGCTTTCTTTCCAGGAATAAATCTAATTTTAACTAAATAAAAATAAAATGAGGGAACTCGTTGTCAGTCCAGTGGTTAGGATTTTGTGCTTCCAGTTCTGGGAGCCCAGGTTTGATCCCTAGTTAGGGAACTAATATTCTACAAGCTGCTCAGCAAGGTCAAAAAATAGAGAAAGGAGTTCTTTGCCAGATGATCTCTAACAAAACCTTTCATTTCCTTTTGGTTCTGTAGACACAGATGCCGTGCATCTGTTGTTGTTGTTGTTTAGTCACTAAGTCGTGTCCAACTCTTTGCAACCCCATGGACTGCAGTGTACCAGGCTTCCCTGTCCTTCACTATCTCCCAGAGTCTGCTCAAACTCATGTTCATTGAGTTGGTGATGCCATCCAACCATCTCATCCTTTGTTGTCCCCTTCTGCTCCTGCCTGCCCTCAATCCTTCCCAGCATCAGGATCTTTTCCAAAAGACCTTTTCCAAAGAGTCGTTTCTTTGTATCAGGTGGTATTAGAGTTCCAGCTTCATCAGCATCAGTCTTTCCAGTGAGTATTCAGAGTTAATTTCCTTTAGAATTGACTGGTTTGATCTCCTTGCTGTCCAAGGGACTCTCAAAAGTCTTCTCCAGCATCACAATTCAAAAGCATCAATTCTTCAGCACTCAGCCTTCTTTATGGCCCACCTCTCACATCACTATAGGACTACTGGAAAAACCATAGCTTTGACTATAAGGACCTTTGTCAGCACAATGATATCTGTGCTTTTTAATACGCTGTCTAGATTTGTCATAGCCTTTCTGCCAAAGTATCTTTTAATTTCATGGCTGCAGTCACAGTCTGCAGTGATTTTGAAGCCCTCCCCAAAATAAAATCTGTCACTGTTTCCACATTTTCCCCATCTAATTGCCATGAAGTAATGGGACCAAATGCCATGATCTTAGTTTTTTGAATGCTGAGTTTTAAGCCAGCTTTTTCACTCTCCTCTTTCCAATTCATCAAGAGGCTCTTTAGTTCCTCTTGGCTTTCTGCCATTAGAGTAGTATCATCTGCATATCTGAGGTTGTAGACATGCATCTACAAAAAGAGAAAAATGGGGCAGCAACAGGGCCCTGTCCGTCTCCAATTAGGTTGCTCTCAACTTGCAGACTTCCTTCTTCAGAACTGGTTTGCCCACAGTCTTTGTGTCTAAGGGGGCTAGTAGCAGAGCTTCCAGTGGTGACCAGTTTAGAAGGTGTAACTATACCAATATGTGAACAGTTATACTGGCTGTTGGGTCCCTGTGAAGATCGTTCTGGAGTCAGTGCTGGAGGCCTCCCAGTAGCCTCCCCATACCTGGAGGCAGTTGTCACACTGTCCACCCCCTAACTCTTCTCATTTATCTCCCCACCTAGGATTCCAGATCCTTTGAGCTGGACTTGGTCTTCTGTGAGGCTGACGATGGTTTCATGTATCCTTAGCCATATACTGTGTTGTGCACAACTTGATGTATTAGCAAGGAATATGTGAATTGGAGAGTTGTTTGGGAGAAATTCACATTTATTTATTTAAGACCTACGCCCTTTCCATGATCTCAGTAATAGAAAGGGAGAAAAATGCCCAACCCAAAAGGCTGGTTATGCTAATGTTCCCCACTGTCCCTGCCAACCCCATTCTACCCCTGCCTGCCCACTCCCTCCTCCATCAGCAGATTAACTTGACTGTTCCTTTCCTTTAAGCTAATTTCTAAAGGGCTCTCACAAATGTACCTGGTGGCAGAAGGCCACCAGCCTGGGATTAAAAATTTGCTAGAGATAGTCCTTAAAAGATAAGCACCTTCAACTAGTGATGTTTAATGTACTGCTTTTTCCTCTTCAAAGTGCTTTGCCAGCATTACTCAGGTGGCCCACTCAACACCTCTCACAGATTGGTCAGCAAGATTACAGGCTTTTTTCTTTTAAGGCAGAGTTTGGTGTTGTAACTTAAGATAGTACAGTTCATTTAGACGTCTTGAGCCGGATGTTGATGTATTAACATTCTCAGCTTCTATGCTGACCTTGACTCACCTTCTGTTGTTAAAGTGGTTGCTAAATTTGCTTAAAATCAATCTGATTTGGAAATCCTTAGAATGCAACTTCACTATGGTTTGTATTCTAGTCTCAAATAAGTCTTATGGGTAATAAGATTTCTAGAAAAGAAATACTTTAGAAAAAGACCCGGTTTAGTAAGCTCTTAATTTTTATTTTTCTGCTTCAATCAGTTTTTCTTTTATGGAATCCATTTATAAGGTGTACATGATGTTTTGAAATATATCTGCATTGTGAAATGGTGTCCATGGTCAAGCTAATTAACACATCCATCACCTCCCATAACTACCGTTTTTTGCTGTGTGGTGAGAACACTGGAGATCTACTCTCTTAGCAAATTTCAAGTGTTTGATACATTTTTATTCATTGCAGTCATTGTGCTGTGCTTCAGGTTTCCAGAATTTATTCATCTTATAACTGAAAATTTATTCCCTTTGATCAATATCTCCTCTTTTCCTCCACCGCCCCTGACCCCAGTCTACGGTAACCACCAGTCTAGCCTCTGTTACTATGAATTAGACTTGTTTTAAGATGGAATCCATTTCTTTCTCTTTTAAAAAATACATATATCCCTTCTTTTTTGGATTTCCTTCTCATTTAAATCACCACAGAGCATTAGGTAGAGTTCCCTGTGCTGTACACTAGGTTCTCATTAGTTACCCATTTTATGCACAGTAGCGTATATATGTCAATCCCAATCTCCCAGTTCTTCCCCTTTCCCCCTTGGTATCCATTCATTTGTTTTCTACATCTGTGTCTCTATTTCTGCTTTGCAAGTAAGATCATCTGTACCGTTTTCTAGATTCCAAACACATGCATTACTATACAATATTTGTTTTCCCTTTCTGATTTACTTCAGTCTGTGTGACAGTCTCTAGGTCCATGCACATCTCTGTGAATGGCACAGTTTCGTTCCTTTTTATGGCTAAGCAATATCCCACTTTGCCACAATCTTCTCTATCCATTTCTTTAAAAAATATTTCCGGGTAGTTGTGGTTGATGTCGAAACAGACCTACTGTGTATTTCAACAGTTTTCCATTTCATTCAGTATATGCCATAGGTCACAATAATTATAATAATCAGGGCAGCACCTACCATTCCTTTTATTAAATGCGTCACCTAATTCCATGTATTCAGCCACCTTATGGACTAGGTATTATCATTGTTGCATCACAGACAAAGAGCCTGGGGCTGAAAGGAGTGTTTTACTTGCCCATTGTCACATTAGGTGATGGTTGGTGGTCCAGCTGAGAATAAAACAGATCTGCTGACTACCTGAGTCCCTTCTGCTGCCGCCCTTAGGCCACAGTGCCACTGTTATAAGCAACGTATGGCAGCCTGAGTGAAGCATGTTCACCTGGAAGAGTTGATGTTTAGACCAGAATTTGTCGTGACCAAAATGCCACTTAATGTTTGTTAATCCAGCAGGCTACTCCCTATAGTCTAATAAAAACATATGCCAGCCTAAAAAGCTACACAAGGGGCTGCAATGTTAACATAAATTTAAGAAATAGATTCAAATATAAAAGATCGGGGAGTATCAGGATTATTATTATCTGTGTTTTTGTTTACCTCGCAATTTAGAATTTTCACATCATTTTCACACCACTTAGGTCATTGCATTCTCACAGTGAGTTGGGACAGTTAACATTATCCACCACTACTCTGATGCAGAAATGGAGGTTCAGTGAGGGTTTCTGACTTGCCATTCATGGGCCATGAAGTGAGGCAGCCCACCTCAAAGCCAATCATCTATTCTGGGTCTAGGGAATCTGACGCCCATGTGGGTTGCCCTGCCCTGGCCCTGTTTGACATGTGGCTGTAGGCTGAAGTTATCCTTGGGTAACTGCTAAAGCCACTAAGAGCTGGGTATTGACTTTTGACAAGCTTGTGTTTTCCCGGGTGCCCAGGCTGCTTACTTCATCCAGCTGTTTCTCAACTAGATCATGTTTACAGGTTTTCTGATTAGATGCACTGGGTTTTGCCTGTGACCTGTTGCTGTGAGCTTTACCTGGTGCCATTCACATTAGCAGTATTCAGACCACCAGTTCATCTACAGGACGGCCTTCTGCCAGGGGCAGCCAAGCTGACAGACCTTACCTGGTGTCATCTGACACTGGGGGTGACGGTCTGACAGTCTGCAGCCTGGAGAATTAGCCGATATTGGAGTTAATTGGATTTCTCTTTCTTTTCCTTGCAAATACTTTCTTTTCTCCTGACTCTTTTCTTCCATGCCTGCACATTTATTTCCAGTCCTGGGCATTTGGGTGCATCCTCATTGGTGAGGCCAGTGTGTACTTGTTCTCCTCTTTGCTCTGATAAATATGGCTGGTGAGAAACTATTTTGGGAAAGTATGAAGCTCTTGGAGACAGTGATATCATTAGTCAGGCTTTAGACTCTATTGAATAATGTGCATTTTGATTTTAATAGTATCCTTGACATCACTTCCAAAATGAAAAATGATGTGCTTAATCATAATCATTTTAGACTTGGGGAGTAAAAGGTCTAAAGTCAGTGTGAACTTTTCCTTAACATAGTGTTCTAAGTACTGAGTAAATACTTTGTATTATCAATTTCTTGAAGTCCCTCTCTGAACCTCAGTTTCCTCAACTGTAAAATGGTGTAATATTACCTCCTGAGGCTACTCGGTCCTAAGGATTCAAACAACACATGAATGTAAAGGCCTAGAACAGTCCTTAACACTGAGTTGATAGAGTTGCTGTTAACATAGAAATTTAAATAAGACTAAGGCATTTAGAAGATACGTTCTTCCAACTGAATGGGCTCTGTTGATTTAATTTAGGCATCCTGTGTCTGTCATTGTAAAGGGCCACTCCTAGCACTGGAAATTGTTTTTGCCATGTTTTCTCCACACATTATCAGATTTTAACAAATGGGCTCATATAAATAAAAGTCCTTTGAAAAGCAGAAGTGACTTTCAAAAAAGAAAGGAAAAATAGAAGCAACTATACATATGTACTTTGAAAGTCTTTGCAAAGTAGAAACGACTGTACCATACCAACACTGGCCTTGGTGCCTGATCTCAGGTGTACATTTTCACTTAATCTTCATATCAACCAGTCATCAATTTGAAAATAAGGGAACTTAGACCGAGAAAAGTTAAGAAACATTCTAAGGATCTTAAAACCAGCAAGTAGTGTTGGGGCATCTCCAAGGGGGCTTCCAGTAATTAAAGAAAAAGAAAAGGCAAAGGCAAAATATCTCCTTCATTCCTGGTGGAGGCCAGCTTGAGGGTTGGCTGAGTATCTGACCCAAGTGGGCCTTGGTAACTGAACCCCTGGGCAGAGCCCTACCCAGTGGCCAGCATCAGTGACCCGGGACAGGTAGCCCCCTCATGAAGTTCTGCGTAGGGGAACAAAGCAGGTGGCTATCCTCTGTGACCAAGCTCAGGCCCACAGGAGTGAAAACTGCATCTGAGCAGAGCCTCCCAGCTGCCTTTCCCAAATCTTCCATGAAGATAAATAAACCACATTTCCAGGGCTACAGTGAATATAAAGGGACAAGGTGAGGCCTTCAGTGACACAATCGATCTGCCTTTCCAAAATAGAAAGCTTATGAGTAGGAAAAGTGCTCTCTATTCACAAATGACAAAGATGATTTTCAAATCCAAGTCTGTGACTCAGCTCTAAAGCCCAGCTTTTTCATTAAGCCCTGGGAACACCCCTACTTGCTGTGGGAAGTTTGAGAGCCGTCTCTAGTTCATCTTTTTTTTTTCCCAAATAAGCATGGTATCTTTACTTTTCAATTTTTTGGCTATGCCTCGCGGCATGTGGCATCTTAGTTCCCCCAACCAGAGATTGAACCTATGCGCCCTGCATTGGAAACATGGAGTCTTAACCATCGGACTACCAGGGAAGTCCCTCTAGCTCATCTTTTTCAACCATCATTTATGTAGTGTCTGATTTATCATTTTAAATGTCTGTTGTAAGTAACGAAGTGGAAGAAGAGTTTTTCCTGGTACTGTGGTACCATGTACAGTGATGTGTCAGAACATTTTGAAATTCATATTGTTGATTAAAATAAGTAAGCAATTCAAGCAGCACATTTCCGTTTTAAGTGAACGTAGCCATTCCCTTCTCCAGGAGATCTTCCCGACCCAGGGAGCAGACCCAAGCCCCCCGCATTGCAGGCAGATTCTTTACTGTCTGAGCCACCAGCGAAGCCCAGTCTGTAGAAAGAAGTATTCAGAGACAAGTAGCTTGGAAATGAAGCTACCACCTCATCTCTATAAAAACCATAGGTTCAGATGGCATGCTTTGTTTTGTATTTCGGTGGATGCATTGTGAGAAGAGCCTTTTGTCTGCATTTCGGTTATTAAAATTGTTAGGCCTGCCCATAAACCTCTGCAAAACTCTGTGGGAAAAAAAAACTGGAACAAATATGAGGATGTACGGCCAACTGTTTTGAGCAAGTCTTTGTGTTCAGTGTGCATTGGTTCATTTGTGTTATGACAGAGTTCCTAGGAGTGGAGAGAGTGAGGGGGCCTCCCTCAATAAATATTGCATGACGGCAGTGTTACCTTTTTGTGGGATATAATTGATCGTTTCAATAATTAATGTCGCCAGTGCATGTTTCTAAGAGGACCAAGGGTAAATAATTTACTGTAATTACCAAAGAGGAGTGATATTATTTATTTATTAGAGCTTGAAAAAAATGGGTCCTTTGGAAAATAACCTTAAGGCCCCAAATGTAGGAATTTTAGTTTGCTAAAAAATTGAGTAAGCAGCACCACTACTTCACATTAAATATTTTGCCCTACTCTGGAGGTGAGTTGGGCTTCCCAGATGGCAGTACTGGTAAAAAAAAAACCTGCCTGCCAATACAGAAGACTCAAGAGATGGGGGTTCAATCCCTGGGTCAGGAAGATCCCCTGGAAGAGGGCATGGCAACCCACTCCAGTATTCTTGCCTGGAGAATCCCATGAACAGAGAAGTCTGCGGGCTATAGTCCATAGGGTCGCAGAGAGTCAGGAAACGATTGAAACAACTATGCATGGAGGGCAGTAGTTCTTTGGGGTCTCTAAAAGTTAGTAAAATTGGTAAATGAGGCCAGGCTAATGCCAACATCTAATCTTTGGTTAAACCTTAAAGAATGTGGGCACTTTCTGAAGTGATGTATTGCTCTTTAGGGATGAGGAACCTGGTTCTATATACTCCTATGAACATCACTGATCACACACCCACCCACCAGCTGTGTCCTCTCTCGCTGAATGCAGAGAAAGCTGCTCCTCATTCATTTCTGCATTCCCCTAAGATCTGGATAGGATAGTGACTGCACATAGTGCTCTACAAATTATTGTTCAGTTTGATTGCAGGACTTATCAAATAAACACACCAATAAAAAGTCATGTCTTGTTATCAGACATACTCATTTGGATTAAAAGAACCTCCATATACACCTTCAGCCTCTTCTCTCCAGAGACAATGACTTGGGGTACCTTTTGATGACTGAGTATTAAGCTCACAGGGTACTCTGCATGGTAGAGGACTTGCCATCTGTGACTTCCACTAAAGAAATGAACCTGGAACATTTCACTGGAAAATTTCAGAGAAGACTCCATTTTCAGCCTCGAGGCTCCATCCCTCACTGTCTCTCTGGGAGACCAGTAAAGGTAGAAGTTTGGGTTTGAACATTTGGTATATAAGCTTTCAAGTAATCTCCATTTTCACTATGGTGCCTTTAACCTTCTAATCTTTGCCTCTGGTCTCTGTGCCTCTAACTTTCTGCCAAGGATGATGGAGAGCAGTTAGTTTTTTGGCAACAGATAAATCAGTGAGGGGATTGTGAGGATCATATCACTTTTATAGAGACTTTCAACCAATCCTTGTTTTTCTGCTGATATGTTCTCTTATTCTCTTTGTACGTGTGTGTGTGTGATTTAACACTCAACTTCCGTTTTACTGGGGTTTCAATAGAAAGCAGATCTTTAGCAGGATGAAAAGTGAGATTGATATTGTTTGTGGTCTGTGAAATACTATCTTTCATCAGATTTGGAACATTCTTAGCAATTCTGTCTTCAGATTTAGCCTCTACTTTATTTTCTTCTTCTAAGAGTCCAATTACACATATGTTAAAACCTTTCACTGTGTTCTCTGTCTCATACCATTTTCTGTATTTTTCATTCTTTTAAACTATCTACCCTTCACATACACATACTACTATATTTAAAACAAATAACCAACAAGGGCCTACTTTTTATAGCACAGAGAACTCTATTCAATATTCTATAATAATCTATGTGGGAAAAGAATCTGAAAAAATATATATATATATAAAACTGAATCACTGAAGTATACACCTGAAACTAACACAGCATTGTAAATCAACTATAGTTCAATATAAAATAAAATTTTTTAAATCTACCCTTCATTTTATATATTTTTCCACTTACACTTCTAGTTTACTAACCTTGTTTTCTGTTGTGTCTACTCAAGAACTCACGTTATACTGAGAACTGGACAAAGACCCATTTGATTCTTTCTTACACATATTCCAGTGCTCTGTTGAATTGTCCAACTTTAATTTATTTTCTCTATCTTTTCTGTTTTCTTAAACATACTAATCATAGTTATTATGATCACTATAGTGAAAGTTCTTATAAGCTTCCTTCAAAATATGACCTTGGGATCAAAAGAATGACCTTGGGATCTGTTTATAATATTTGGGTATCTTTTTCTGTTTTTGTTCATGTGCTATGGCCATCCTTGGCAGTTTTTCATTGCATGCTGGACATGATGTATTAAAAACCAGTTTATAGACATGACACACCCAGTGATGATATATTCCTTCAAAGAGTCTCTCTGCTATGCAAATACAGGGGTGGTTGAGTCTTCTAATCCAATCAAGATTTTGCTGAAATGAGGCTGGTTTGAAGCCCTGATAAGCCTCAGGCAATCTCTGAACTGTCTCTGGCCCTTCAGGGTCCTCATTTGAAATTCTGGTATGATCTTTGAGGCCCCTCCCCTTCTAAGTCTCAAACTCTGAATCTTTTTCTCAACTGCCCAAAAGCTCTACTATGCCTTTCAGAAATTTTCAGGTTGGTTTTTCAGCTTCCTGTTCTGCATCACCCCAGAATTTAGCAGATGTTCTGAATGGAAATCTGTAGCGTGCTTGAGACCACCCAGATCTCCACCAAAACTCTTTTGGTTTTTGTATTCCCCTGCAGGTAGCCCCTGTAGGCACAAAACCCAGATTACATCCGCACTGGTAATTGACAAATGCCCTCAAGTTAAGAATGGAAACAAAAAGTCAGCTCATCTTTTTGCAGGTCACCTTCTCTCCAAGTACAGGTCCTCCAGTTTTGCGCCTCAGTTATTCTCTGCTGCCTGCAGAGATAGATGATTTCCATACTTACCTGGTGTGCTTAGCACAGCACTAGGCTGCTGCGGGCTTCTCTATCCCACTTGGAAATAGAAGTCATCAAGATTGATTTTTTTTTTTTTTTTAAGATTCAGAAAAGAAATTTACAGTTGTAGGATTAATTTAAGAGATTTTTGAAGTACTTAAAATCGTGGTTAGAATTACTTCTGTGATCTTCCTTGTGCCATGCCAGTTGCTCAAGTGGTTTCTTAAAAGACTGAAATAATACAGCATATCAATGAACTTTATTTTTTAATTCTTAAAACTGCAATGTAGACCTATAGAGAAATATACAGTCAGGCCAGTGGATGCAAAGCGCTGATGACACTGGTTATTTTATATAAGGGACTTGAGCACCCCTGGATTTTAGTATCCACAGGCACAGGTGGGTGAGGGGTGTCCTGGAACTGGTAACCTGAGGATAAAAGAGACGGCTATAAGAAAATGCTTATTTTGAATGTTGAACTATCTGGACTGATGGAGACATACAGGTATATTTTATAGGTACAGAGAAACCACTGTCTTGGGTGAGTTGCTGACATAATATATTGTTTATTTTTCAGCATCTAACATTCACAAGAGAATTTGACTCAGATTCTCTTAGACATTACAGCTGGGCTGCAGATACCTTGGACAATGTCAATCTTGTCTCAAGTCCTGTTCATTCTGGGTAAGTAACCAGAAAGTCACTTCTCCTGTTAAATTAACATTGCATTTATCATTTGCAGTTATAAATTCATATTGGCAAGTTTCACATGTATGAAATATTGATCTAAAGGACTTCATTAATGAGTATACGTGACATATATTTGTAAATAATTAGTAAATTTTTTTCTAGACAAGTCTGCACATCTGTTTTTATTGACAAAAGCACAGTGTTAGAAAGGAAATTAATAAAGTGCTGGTGCATAAAAATTGCCTGGCTATTCTGGCACTACTTTTGGGCCTTTAATTTTGCATTTCAATAAAAAAATTTTAGTATAATCATTTCATTTTACTTTATTCAAATGTTTTTTCTGAGTATATTATTTTCCTGAAATAAAATTATAATGAAGTTGTATTAAAGTTTTTTAAATAAATGAATTTTTAAAAGAAAAGAAACAGTAAATGTACCAATGTGTGTACACCAGAAGAGCTATAGTAAAAACCACATCAAAGAGGCTCCTCTTTGCTGCCTGTTAGTCAGCAGGCAGCTAAGAGGTGACCTGCTTCAACTGCTAAATTGATAATTACTGTATTTTTAGATATTGGGTTCTTTGCCTAATAGGTAATTAAAACTTGGGATAATCGATATGTATACAAATGGGAAAGAAATAATTTGAAAACTTCAAAGTATTTTCACCTCTGAAATTGATGTTTAGGCCGTAAATTAATTGTAATTCAGGACAAGTACAGATTCATTTTGAATTAAATAAATTAACTATGATTAACATATGTGAAGTGCCTTATATATCTTATGAAGTATTTTTTGCTGCTTTGAATTACAATAAAGTGTGATGGCTAACATAGCCAATACTTGTCATATATCTGGCATTGTGCTAAATCTTTTCACATGTATTATTTAATATTTATTTCAACCTTAAAATGACACTGAGATAAGTTTTATCATTATTCCCGGTTTACAGAGGAAAAGTCCTAAGCTCAGAGTAATGCTACAAATTATTTAAAAGGTTCTTACACAATCACAGCTTGCAACATCACAGTTGTAAAAAAACAAGTCACCACAATGTCATTTAAACAGAAATAATTTACATGCAAGTGCTTTATAAACTATAAACTACATGGTGGTCTTTGAGTCATCAATATTGCATTTCTTTAATTCAATTAGAAAAATTCTTAATTATAGTAATATTAATTTTTAAACTGCTTAAAATATTTACATGATTTATAGTATATGGGTCTAAGATTGTAAAAGCAAAAAAAAAAAAAGTCAGAGTTGAGACAGAAAATATAAAACACCCAGAATACATTCATTCAGTGGGCAAACATACTGAGTTTTTTGAACCAAGTGTAGTGAATTGCCACCATGTTACCAAAATCTAGAACCAACACTTTGTACTCTACATAGGAAAGAAAAGTCCAAGGGTTTAATTTAGTAAATTGAGAAGCTGAGGCATCATAGGATAAGAAAATCAGAAATGAGCTTTCCTCTGCATTGGACACAGTATAGTATTTGAATAGGCAACTTATCTCTCCTTCCCCTTGAATTCATTGCAGACAGCAGACTTCTACAGGGAAGGAAAGTAATAGCAGCTAGTTGGGCTTATTTGAAAAGGAGAATACACACTGGTATACACTTGGAACTAGTTCACTAATGCCAGGTCTATGGAGTAGCTTATACATAGCCATATGAGGCAAATCTTTTTCCAAATTGTCCCACAAATGCCAAATGCCTTGGTTTTGTTTTCTGGTGGTTTTTATTTTTCCTTTGCTTATCATTGACATTTTCTGTTGCTTGCTTCTAATTATCTTACATTAATTTTCCCATTTGCTTTCTAAATTATTTTGCAGCTATTCTTCTCCACTTCCTCAGTATGATTCAAGGTGATAACTGTGTCTTTTATGTGAATCATCCCTTTTTGTATTTTTAATTTATGTGAATTTTTCCCACAGATTGTGTCAGTGTCTGTAAGTGTATCAGCATTTGTCATCCTGCTGTTCCTAAAACTAGAAACATTCATGTGTTAGTTTTAAAATCATTTGTAGAATTCCTGCTTTAGTTTAAATATTAATAAGATGCAATGAATATGATTCAGTATTACCTTTCCATTTGTTTTTGTCAGTTATAGTGCATGAAATTTTATTTTGTATACAATATGTAAGAAGTGAAGTTGCTCAGTCCTGTGTGACTGTTTGCAATCCCGTGGACTGTATAGCCTAGCAGGCTCCTCCATCCATGGAATTTTCCAGGCAAGAGGACTGGAGGGGGTTGCCATTTCCTTCTCCAGGGGATCTTCCTGACCTGGGGATGGAACCCAGGTCTCCTGCATTGCAGGCAGACACTTTACCTGCTGTACCACCAGGGAGGAATTTAAAAAACAAATTGCTGTATTTCATGATCTTATTGAATAATAGGACTCAATATTATGCTTAACATTTACCCCATATGTCCTCAGTCTTTTGGCTCTATAAAGCTGAAAACCTTAGAACAATAAATAATTGGTAATGAGCCCCAGCTATGTGCTGGGTGCTATGCAGAATATATAGAAAGAGATTCTTCCAATTTGTCATTAAAATCTTCTAAGCCATGGTTTTTCCGTTTGGTTCTGATATTCTCTGTAGCTGGGATATTTTTATATTGATACTGGTAACCTTCTTACACCACCTTCAGTGTATATATGTATATACATTATATACCTATAATATATATTTCATTTATTTATATGTGTATAAATAAATGAAATTTATCACTCAGTTGTGTCTGACTCTTTTAGACCCCATGGACTGTAGCCCACCAGTCTCCTCTGCCACAGGAATTCTCCAGGCAAGAATATTGGTGTGGATTGCCATGCCCTCCTCCAGGGGATCTTCCCAACTCAGGGATCGAACCTAGGTCTCCCATATTGCATGTGGATTCTTTACTGTCTGAACCACCAGGGAAGCCCATAATATATATTTCATTTATTTATATATGTATATATTTTTCCATATTTTTTTTTCAATGTTAGTAACCAAATCTGACCTAGGCAATTTCTAAGCACACTTAACAAAATAGTTTTATATATTGGCTTATTCAATAAACATTTACTGTGTGCTTATTATGTGTGAGAATCATGCTCAGCTCTGCAGGTAGAGCAGTGAACAAGACAAACCTGATCTGAATTACTATGTGTGTGAATGAGACCCAGCTGTTTGTTGCCAGGGCGAGCAAGGCCCTCTCAGTGTAAATACTCCAGTGTTTATTTGTACCAATACAACTAACTGCATTTTCAAACCCAGAGTTTATCTTGAGTCATTTTTCTTTTATTCTGTTACTGTTAGTCCCAACCACAAATTCCTTTTTAACTACTAAAAGCTGGGAAAGATCAGATTTTTGTCTTGGGCTTCCTTATAATATTGCCACATTGTCTTCAATACTGGGTAAAAAGTGGTAAGCTTGTACATGTCTAAGGAAATGAAGGCTCCCAGAGTAGCTGCAAGGGAGCCCTGGATCATTCAGCACTGGAGACAGTTCATCTGGACATTTGTACAAGTGAACAAGGATCTTTGTTTTTGAATAGGAGGGAGTTTGGTTTTTGTTTTGTTCTGTTTTTGAGGGGGTCTGTCTCTTGCCCTCATACTTTGAATATCCCTGTGATTCCAGTCTTTCAAAGTAGATACAATAATATCAAAACATATAAAAACCATTAATTAATCCAGAGGAAAATGGCTAAATCCAAAATGAGCAAAAAGGTATGAAGTTGACTCACCTCACAGATGACCACAGTTGGTTCTGAAAATCTGCTGGGCTGAAAGGTGATCCCCATGTACCTGCCTCTCTCCATGGGGATGGTGGGCTGATTTGCTTCTTTGACGAGGTTACTCTTTAGGAAGGGGTCTCCAGCTAAGACCTCCAAGCAGAGTCTGAAATCTATTTGAGGGGATGTTAGAACTGTTTTACAGAAGAGTAAACAGTAGAGGATTTTGATGGATGGGATTGTCCGCCCCCACGCCCACATACACACACCAAATACTGTAGATATTCAGACAGTTTTCTAAATATCAACATTTGGTGCTCTTCCACGAATGAGCATATTTTCATATGTGAGAACTAAAATGTAAAAATATGTGTTTCTGTTCCCCTGTCTGACTTGCACTCCTCCATATGTTGGGCTCATTGGTTTATGTTCACTAGAGTGCTTTACAAGCCGGTGACAAAGGTGGGAGGAGTCACGGAGGTCTTTTTTTCATGAACATATGATAGGAATCAAGATATTACCCAAATAAGCTTGGGATTAGCAAACTATTATACATAGGATGGATAAACAACAAGTTGCTACTGTCTAACACAGGGGACTATATTCAGTAACCTGTGATAAATCATAATGGAAAAGAATATGAAAAATAATATATATATATATGTGTAACTGAATCACTTTTTTGTTCAGCAGACATTAACACATTATAATTCAACTATATGCCAATAAAAAACTTTAAAAGATACTACCCAAATATGACAGTTAATTCTTTACATCTTCATAGCTACAAGCACAAGCAGATAGTTTTTCTTTCCTAGCTTTAATATAGCAGCCAATGACAGAATTATATAGAGATGTTTTTCTAAAAAGTCAGTTCAACAATTTTTGCATTTCTGTACAGATACTCAAATGTAGGTTATTTTAAACAGTTTTTAAAGCCAAATTGATACTGAAAAGATTGAATCCCTTTCCATCAAAATTGCCTTAGTAAAACTTTAGTCACTTTCTGCTTTTATTCATTCCTGCTTTGTGAAAATAGTAAAAATTAGAGTGTCGGTATGATTAAATATACATTAATTTTCTGGGTTGTTCACGCTTAAGACATACTGTGGAGTTTCATCTTAACTGGTGGGGGAAGAGATCCCATAGTCAGCAAATGGCCCTTTGAATATAATTTAAACCACCCACAGCAACCACATACAGTGGTTTTGTTTAGGGGACTTTGCTTTTAAATGCAAGACAGTCCTTAATAGCCAGTTTTTATTCCAGCTTTGAAACATTCACTATTCTTTTAGTTTGAGCATCGACAGAGTGGTTGACTTCTGTCCAGAGGCCATTTGCCACCAAAAATAAATTGTCGTGTTTTACACTTTTGCTCAGTTCACAAGTCGAATGCATGTTTGAGGTATTTACTTCCAGTTTATTCTTAAAGAGAGGAAATGACCTTGTCTGTCACCTTAACATGTAACTTCAAAACTGACTGTGAAGATGGTTTGTGTCTCTCCCTGACTCGGCCTCTGATCTTCCTCTGCAGGTTTCTGGTTAGCTTTATGGTGGATGCTCGAGGGGGCTCCATGAGGGGAAGCCGTCACCACGGGATGAGGATTATCATTCCTCCACGCAAGTGTACGGCCCCCACCCGCATCACCTGCCGTTTGGTAAAGAGACATAAACTGGCCAACCCACCCCCCATGGTGGAAGGAGAGGGATTAGCCAGTAGACTGGTAGAAATGGGTCCTGCAGGGGCACAATTTTTAGGGTAAGTCATCTTGTCGATTTTCATCTTGGCCCTTATACCACATCTTTGATTTTCTTTACCCTTGTCAATTAAATTGAATCTATTGAGTTAACTGTTAAATCTGCTGAGTTGGACCATTTTGGTCGATTAGAGCATTGGTGTAGAATCAAAGGTCACAAAGCTATGTAATTCTGTGCAAAGCTGGTGGGCTGGCACTTACTTAACTCAGTTTGCTGGTCAAAGCTTTTACTAACCGAGAAGCATGTTTTCTGCTCAGTGAGTGCACGGAACCCCAGCAGCCCCCGTGGAAGTCAAGGCACCACTCTTACATGTGACATATTGAATAAATGGCTATTTTGGGTACATGTCTTCTTAATGATAATTTTGGGGGAAACAATCCATTGTGACTTTAAGAGAAAAAAAAAATGAATTTATTTTCTGAGGTGGCACTTGGGTGCAAACCAGGCAGGCTCTGTCATGACTGACAGTTTGTTCACAGTTTCCCCTTCTCGTTTCTCTTCCTGCTGCATGGATGTTATTCAGTAAACTGCATCTTCCCACCAATCCTCCCCCTGTAAATGAGGGTGAGAGCTTGGTTAGCCGAATCCTGCAGCTTGGGCCTCAAGGAACAAAATTTATTGGGTAGGATCTTTATAGACAAGATACAGAATGTCTACAATTCTTTTTCCATTTTCAATTTTTTTCTGTCACACCCATGGTCTTATTCTTGTCTTAATTTTATTTTCAGTTTTTAGTGCTTTCAGTTGATGGATGTCACTGAAAGAAAAAGAAAAATCATAGTGGCTTGACTTAATGTAGCACCGCTACCTCTCTTGTGCTTTTCAAGCATGTGGAATTCACTGCAAGCATTCTGCTTTCATAACTTTGTGCTTTTGTAAAATTTACTTTCATCTGAAATATTTCAACTGATCATGGTAGTTTTTAAGATAGACGGAAGGTCTAATTTTAACCCAGTGTAAGAGAAGGTATTTGCAGACTCTGAATCAACATTTGCTATAAATGATATATATATGTGTGTGTATATATATATATATATATATATATATCTGTGTGTATATATATATGTATGTGTGTGGAGTTACATTTTTGTAAAAGTACTTTTGCATACTAAGTAAACTTTATGGACTTTGAGAAGGAGAATCATCGATAAGTAAACTGATTTTGAAAAAAATGTTGGGAATACAAGATATTTAAAGAAAACCAAATGGGCAGCAGGTAGAATATTTACTAAAGTTATTAAATTGTTTTGTTTCCTTCTGTTTAAGCTGAAATGTGTTGGTGTTCGTCTGTCTGCTTGTCTGTCTGACTGGTGTGTTGGCCTTGGCAGTCTGCATGAAGAAACCTGTTATGAAAACTTATGCTTGGCTTTCACCTTGGTCCCAGATCCTCATTCATTTCTTCTCTCCAGTATTGTTGAATGTCATACACAAAGCCACATTCCTTAAATATTTACAGTGACAGTATCTGATACATCAACCTGCAAAGATTGTATCTAGTTCCCCCCCCCCAAAAAAAAAATAATGTCTGATCCAGGTGTGGTTAAAAATATGGTAAACATCTTAATAACTCTTGAAATTACTGTTAGGAATAGCTGATTCTGCTTTTACCCATCAAAAAATAAAAGCATTATAAAAAATCTTTCAAACCCTTAGTTTTAACTAATGATAAGTATTTTGCCAAAAGTAAACTTTTCATACCTATCATCCTATTTTAAGTGAATGCTTTTGTAATAACTCAGATATTAATATGTTTTATGTCATTTGGTCATTACAACTACTATCACTTTTTATGCTGTTACCTATTTAAGCCTGTACCTTCTGTTCCCACTTGTACATAATCACATAGGCTAAGAGGTGAGGTTACATACAACCTCTGTAGGAGAATAATGATACTGTCTACTTAAATGTCATAAAATAAAGCTGCACAATCCAGCTACATAAACTGTGTGTGATTGTGGTCTGCTTACTTCCATTCATCCTTTTTAGCATTTATCCTACTTTAAAATTTAACAGAATTATTCCTCTGCTTGATTGGCTAGCTTCAATTTGCAGCCATTTTTTTACATTCTTTTGCAAAAGGACACTGTCAAAGATTAACAGATTGTTATATGACAATTTCAAACCAATAGTGCTTTTTCAGAGAGTTTAATTCCTATGCAGTCCTACAAGAGTGAGGAAATTAAGCTGCCCATTTCATAACTTAAAAATTAAAGAAACTCTCTTGACTATACAGGCCATGAAAGTTATGAAAACTGACCGTTGGAGGGAATGAATTGTTATATTGATTGTTTTCTTGCTAAGGGGAAAAAAAATCAGTAACCTTTCAAAATAATTTACAAAATTTCTTTAAAGAAATGACTGTGTCCTTTTAAATCATGAGTGTTTTGTATAATATACCTATTGTGTTCTTAAAAACAGACCAACTTTCTTTCTTATGGTCTATTTTAATAACTTTCAATTCCTCGATTTCTAATGTGTGCTGAATATTTTCCCTCTTTTAAATCAAATGCCTAACATATGATAGGCCCCAAGAATTGTTTGTGAATGAATGAATGATGGCATGTTTTCAGGCTTCTAATATATTATTTAATTAGCAAATGATTCTGCAGCTTTGAAATCATTCCCAACCTTAGTGGCACCTCTGATTTTCAAATAAATATTGTCAGTGAAACATTTTAAAAAGTATGAAACTATAAACACATTTCTTTTGATACCAAAATAATGTGGCTTTTTTTCCAGCCCTGTCATAGTGGAAATCCCTCACTTTGGGTCTATGAGAGGCAAGGAGAGAGAGCTTATTGTTCTTCGCAGTGAAAATGGTGAAACATGGAAGGAGCATCAATTCGACAGTAAAAATGAAGATTTAACTGAATTACTTAACGGCATGGATGAAGGTAATTACAATGACTACATGTTTCTATAAATGTCTGTAGGCAAGAATTAAATGAATGACCAGACTAAAGGAAACAGTGCTCGAATTTCATTCATTTGTATTTTAAAGTGGGAATCGGGTTCCTCAGCAGTTGTTGTTTTCTACGTCTAAGGCATGAAGTTCAATTTCATCTAAAAAACTAATCCTATCCCAATACTAATGTACAAGTTTCTGATAATTCTCTCAGTCTTAAATCAATTATATCAATCTTTCCAAAGCTTAAGAAAGTTTTCTAAGTCAAAAATGTGTAAAGAGAGGGTAAAATAATAATGGAAGGTATGCAAAGCATGTAGAGTGTTTTTAAGAAAATACATTCACTTTTTAAAAAACTATTATTGCAGTATATTTGACTTACAATGTTGTGTTAGTTTCAGGTGTCCAGCAAAGTGAATCAGTTTATACATACACATGTATTGACTCTTTAAAATTCTTTCCCCATATAGGTCATTACAGAGTATTGAGTAGAGTTCCCTGTGCTATACAATAGGTTCTCAGTAGTTATCTGTTTTATGTATTGTAGTGTATATATGTCCATCCCAGTCTCTCAGTTTTTCCCTCCCCCCATTACTCCCTGGAAACCGTAAGTTTGTTTTCTACATTTGTGACTCTATTTCTGTTTTGCAGATAAATTCATTTGTACCTTTTTAGACTATGTATGTAAGTGATATAATATGATATTTGTCTTTCTGGCTTCACTCAGTATGACAATCTCTAGATCCATTCATGTGACTGGACATATGTATATGACATCTTCTTTATCCATCCCTCTGTCGATGGACATTTGGGTTGCCTCCGTGTCTTGGCTATGATAAATAGTGCTGCAGTGAACACTGGAGGACATGTATCTTTTCAAATTATTGTTTTCTCCAGGAGTGGGATTGCTGGATCATATGGTAGTGTTTACTTTTTGTTTTGGGAATTATTATTTCCATCCCCTTTCTTTTATCTCAGTCTTCTCCCAGATTATTCTTATAGACTTTTAATTTCTCCTAGATTCTAATCAGTTTTTTTAAAAATGAAGTTCAGGCTAATGATTGGAGTCTGTGGTGCTTCCAGTGTCTTTTTCCTTGATCTGGTAAGACTGGCCTACAGCAAGCATGTCACTTTCTCATATACACCTTCTTCAGGCTGCTAACCCTTAGAATCATAGTAGTTTTTCTTAGCAGACATTATGAATAGACTTGTTTTGAGAGTGGGTATAGTGTTTTCTTTTTTAAATGTTAAAAAAAGAGAGAGAGAGAGAGGTAGAGCAATCTCACCATAAAGAAAGCTAACCTTTATACTAACTTGCTAGTCCCTAAACATCCAGCAACTGTTTTATATAGCATTTTTACTGGAGATATAATTCACATACTATAAAATTCACTACCTTCACATTTAATTCACTGGCTTTTGGAAAGCATCTAACATAGTCTCTCCTGGTTGTTAAGTGTGCATGAAGGAGCTACACAGACTCGAGGGTGTCTGAGGAATGACTATGGACAACCTCCTGGATCCCCATGAGCCTCTGTTCCTTCTGCAAAACGGAGATTACCATCCTCACTTCATAGGCCTGCTGTTAAGAAAAAATAGTCATTATGTGAAGCACTTTCCAAATACAACCCTTGTTACATACTCAGCCCTTGATAAGTATCAGCTATTATCACTATTATATTCATTCTATAGAAAAAAATTATCATACCAGAGATTTTGTATAAGACACAGTGAATCACAGCCAGCCAAGAATTTTAAAATGTCTTTACAGCAGGGTAAGGGAGTCTAATCATTGTTGAGAGTCTACATTCATGAGGTACTGATGAATGCATTTATATATTAAAATTTTAAATGAACACGTACTACCGCAAGATAGGTAATTTTAATCCTACTTTATAGATGAGGGAACTGAAGTTCAAATAAGTTAAGTAATTTATAAAAGGTTACCCCAACTAAGAAGCAGCACCAGAGTTGAAATCTATTCTACCTGTTTGCAAAAACTTTTAACTATTCCACTTATTTTAGAATCGTGTGTCCTTTGGAGAGGAAAATAAACCTAAAAAAGAAAAATTCCTACAGACCTCTAGATTTCAAGATCGAGAATAGTCACTTTAAATGTTATACATGTAATAAGTATATAGTAAATGTTTATATATAATATTGATATTTATATCCTATACCATACACAACTTCAGATAATTTCTGATGGATGGGAACATGCAGTGGTGATTAAGATTTCTGATTTTTATTATTTTATTACCTTAATTTATTTTACAGCATGAGGTATAGTCATTCTTTTGTATGGAAATTTACAAGAAAACACAATCAAAGGTTTTAAAAAGAATAAATACTAAAGGAAAGAACTGAATTAGTGTTTTGAAAAGAGTAAAAGAATATGGATGATTCAGGTAAAAGAAATGGAGAGAATAAGATAAATGGGTTTTTCAAAAAGGATAGTTGTTTGTTTGTTTTAAGGAAAATAAAGTATAGAAATATTTTCATGTATCCAGTATTTCTTAAATGCTGTTGTTGATTACTAGTTTTTTTAAGGTAGAATCCTCTACACAAGGATTTTATTTTAACCAATAGCTACCTTGATGATGTAAGCTGCTGAGAGCAGGGTATGTGTCTGATAATGTCTGAGCCCCCAGTACTGGGTCCAGTGCTCACTTAGACACACACCCAGTCCTGGAGCGTGGGCAGGAGAAGGAGCCACAGCATAATATGTAGCTCTAGAGGAAAGTTCACCTCAGTCTATTTCTTCTACCCTAAACTTCACTGATGTTAATCTCCAGGGGGGAGAGTTAAAGGGGAACATTTACTTTGAGGACAGTTCTGAGAAAGTAGCAATATTTTAGGAAGAATGTTGAATATTCTAAGAGAATGTTGTCCAGTGGAATTTTCTATAATGATGGAAGATATTCCATACCTGTGCAATCCTACAGTAATCACTCAGTCAGTTAGTTCAGTCGCTCATTCATGTCCGACTCTTTGCGACCCCATGAATCACAGCACACCAGGCCTCCCTGTCCATCACCAACTCCCAGAGTCTACCCAAACCCATGTCCATCGAGTCGGTGATGCCATCCAACCATCTCATCCTCTGTCGTCCCCTTCTCCTCCTGCCCCCAATCCCTCCCGGCATCAGGGTCTTTTCCAGTGAGTCAACTCTTTGCATGAGGTGGCCAAAGTATTGAAGTTACAGCTTCAGCATTAGGCCTTCCAATGAACACCCAGGACTGATCTCCTTTAAGATGGACTGGTTGGATCTCCTTGTAGTCCAAGGGACTCTCAAGAGTCTTCTCCAACACCACAGCTCAAAAGCATCAATTCTTTGGTTCTCAGCTTTCTTCACAGTCCAACTCTCACATCCATACATGACCACTGGAAAAACCATAGCCTTGACTAGACGGACCTTTGTTGGCAAAGTAATTTTTGTCTCTGCTTTTTAATATGCTGTCTAGGTTGGTCATAACTTTCCTTCCAAGGAGTAAGCATCTTTTAATTTCATGGCTGCAGTCACCATCTGCAGTGATTTTGGAGCCCAGAAAAATAAAGTCTGACACTGTTTCCCCATCTATTTGCCATGAAGTTATGGGACCAGATGCCATGATCTTAGTTTTCTGAATGTTGAGCTTTAAGCCAACTTTTTCACTCTCCTCTTTCATTTTCATCAAGAGGCTTTTTAGTTCCCTTTCACTTTCTGCCATAAGGGTGGTGTCATCTGCATATCTGAGGTTATTGATATTTCTCCCAGCAATCTTGATTCCAGCTTGTGCTTCTTCCAGCTCAGTGTTTCTCATGATGTACTCTGCATATAAGTTAAATAAGCAGGGTGACAATATACAGCCTTGACATACTCCTTTTCCTATTTGGAACCAGTCTGTTGTTCATGTCCAGTTCTAACTGTTGCTTCCTGACCTGCATACAGGTTTCTCAAGAGGCAGGTCAGGTCGTCTGGTATTCCCATCTCTTTCAGAATTTTCCACAGTTTATTGTGATCCACATAGTCAAAGGCTTTGGCATAGTCAATAAAGCAGAAATGGATGTTTTTCTGGAACTCTCTTGCTTTTTTGATGATCCAGCGGATGTTGGCAATTTGATCTCTGGTTCCTCTGCCTTTTCTAAAACCAGCTTGAACATCTGGAAGTTCACAGTTCACGTATTGCTGAAGCCTGGCTTGGAGAATTTTGAGCATTACTTTACTAGCGTCACTAGTCACATGTAAATCTTAAGTACCTGAAATGTGACTAGAGCAAGTGAGGAAGGTAATTTTTAATTTTTTATATTAACCACAAGTAGCCACCATTGTGGATTCTAGTAGTATGTTTTTCATTTTTGAGCACAGATTATAATATATCCTATCAGGCGCAAGCAGATTTTTTTTTTTTTTTTTTTTTATTTTAAAGTTTCTTGATGGAATGAATTTCCAAGATTTCATGCTGACATGTCTTCATTTTGTTTTCAATAAGCTAATTTTCAAATAGGAAGTCTTCCTATCTTTGCTTAGACAACTGACTCCCCAAGCACTACCATACTAAGGGCATCTGTGTGATGTTTTAAAGATACAGTGATGCAGCTCTCTGTCCTGGATTCTACATGTTATCTTGGAAATAGTGGATAGAGTTTCTTTGCTACATTTTTAAAGACCAGATAAACTCTGGTTCCATTTTAGACAGTTAAAAGGAAATGTAAGTACTTCCAAGTTTACAAAAATCAAGCACTGGAGGCCACAACAGGAAAAATGAAGATTATTATTAAATTTAAAAGTAATAATAATGAAGGAACCAAGACACACATTTTTTTTCATTTATTTTTATTAGTTGGAGGCTAATGACTTTACAATATTGTAGTGGTTTTTGCCATACATTGACATGAATCAGCCATGGATTTACATGTGTTCCCCATCCCGATCCCCCCTCCCGCCTCCCTCCCCATCCCATCCCTCTGGGTCTTCCCAGTGCACCAGGCCTGAGCACTTGTCTCATGCATCCAACCTGGGCTGGTGATCTGTTTCACTCTTGATAGTATACTTGTTTCAATGCTATTCTCTCAGAACATCCCACCCTCGCCTTCTCCCACAGAGTCCAAAAGTCTGTTCTGTACATCTGTGTCTCTTTTTCTGTTTTGCATATAGGGTTATCATTACCATCTTTCTAAATTCCATATATATGTGTTAGTATGCTGTAATGTTCTTTATCTTTCTGGCTTACTTCACTTTGTATAATGGGCTCCAGTTTCATCCATCTCATTAGAACTGATTCAAATGAATTCTTTTTAATGGCTGAGTAATATTCCATTGTGTATATGTACCATAGCTTCCTTATCCATTCGTCTGCTGATGGGCATCTAGGCTGCTTCCATGCCCTGGCAATTGTAAACAGTGCTGCGATGAACATTGGGGTGCACAAAGACACACATTTTATAACTGAAGCATAATTGATCAGATTTCATACCCAGCTCAAGAACCACTTACCACCACTCTTGTTCTGTCCCCAAAGAAACTTCATTTTTACTGGAACCTCCCTCCCCGAAAATCAGGCAAAAATAAACATCAGTCTGTCTTTATAAATCTAACCCTTCTTTTTCCTTCAAGGTCCAACCAGTCAGAGTTCTTATGGAAAGTAAAGCCTGAGGTTTCATGTTATTTTCTACTTTCTCCACTCTGTCTCCTGAGTAGCTGTTAATTAGCAAGATAAAAATAGTATATAAAATAAGCCAGTGACCATCCTTAAAGGAAAAAAGAGATAAGTCTTCCTACTATAGCTTTATTTAACCTATTAATTTCCTCAGTTTGTAACAATTAAGCCTTATCTGTCATCTATGGGAAGTGATCCTTGATAATACCTGTCTCATTATAAATGTCTCATTTTAACCCTCTTTTCCATAAATGAATTCTATGTTACTTTATAACTAACCTATATTCTACTTTTATAACTAGTCCTAGTGTACCCCCTTCTCTGAAAATCTTAAAACCCAAGTGTTTAGAAAGCATCTTGGCCAGTATTTTGATCAGTATTTTGATTATATATATATATATATATATTTTTTTTTTTTTCTTCTAAGCAACACAATCATAAAGATTAGAGTATGGTTCTATAGTATTTTTAAAACTTGCAAAACCTTTTAGTGTGCACAATCAAATTGTAACTTCAGAGAAAGGCAAGTCCAAAGAGGAGGATAATTTGCACAATGTATAGTTTGGTCATTAGGGTTATGAACCGCGGCTGTCACACAGACTGGAATTCCTGTCCTGGCTCCACCACTTACTAACCCTAAGTCTCTCTAACCTCGTGGAGAACTAATTGGGGAATGGATGAGCTGAAGTATGTAAATTTCATAGCACAATGTCTGACACTTGAGAACCACACTCAAAGTCAGCTGTACACACAGTTGCCATGTACATACAGTTGGGCAGAAGAGCAAGCAGGGGTAGAAATCTTGCCTCTGCAACCTGCCAAGTCATCTGCTCTGACACTGGCCTTGAGGACAAAAGGTCATTTTTATCTAATTTTTTTTTTCAAAACTACTGTCTAGTTACCACGCTACATACATGGAGGCCTGTGTCCACTCCAAGTGGATGCCCTTTTCCAAATTGCACAAGGGCACCACCAGGGCTAGTGGAATCCCATCACCACCACCCATTCAGGGGAAGAGTAAGTTGATAGATCTAGACTTCCAAAATTTGGACTCTAAATCTAGTTGTTTTTCTATAATACTCCCTCACCTCTGTATCTTCTCAAATGAAGGATGCCTTACTGTTATTCAGTCGCTAAGTCATGTCCAACTGTTTGCGACCACATGCACTGTAGCCTGCTAGGCTGCATTGTTTTCCACTATCTCCTGGAGTTTACCCAAATTCATGTCCATTGAGTCAGTAATGCTATCTAACTATCTCATCCTCTGCCGCCCCCCTTCTCCTTCTGTCTTCAGTCTTTCCCAGCATCATCGTCTTTTCTACTAAGTCAGCTCTTCGCATTGGGTGGCCAAAGTATTGGAGTATCAGTTTCAGCATCACTCCTTCGAATGAATATTCAGGGTTGATTCCTTTAAGATTAACTGGTTGGATCTCCTTGCAGTCCAAGAGACTCTTAAGAGTCTTTTCCAGCACCACAATTTGAAAGCATCAATTCTTCGGAGCTCAGCCTTATTTATGGTCCAGCTCTCACATCAGTACATGACCACTGGAAAAATCATAGCTTTGACTATATGGACCTTTGTCAGCAAAGTGACATCTCTGCTTCTTAATACACTGTTTACATTTGTCATAGCTTTCCTTCCAAGGAGCAGGTGTCTTTTAATTTCATGACTACAGTCACCATCTGCAGTGATTTTAAAACCCAAGGGAAAAAAAAAACTTGTCACTGCTTCCGCTTTTTCCCCTTCTATTTGCCATGAAGTGATGGGACCAGATGCCATGATCTTAGTTTTTTTTTTTTTAATGTTGAGTTTCAAACCAGTTTTTTTCACTCTCCTCTTTCACCATCATCAAGAGGCTCTTTAGTTCCTCTTCGCTTTCTGCCATTAGAATGGTATCATCTGCATATCTGAGGTTGTCAGTATTTCTCTCAGCAGTCTTGATTCCAGCTTGTGATTCATCCAGCCTGGCATTTTGCATGATATACTCTGAATATAAGTTAAATCAGCAGTGTGACAATATACAGCCTAGTTGTACTCCTTTCCCAACTTTGAAACAGTCAGTTGCTCCATGTCCAGTTCTACCTGTTGCTTCTTGATCTGCACACCGGTTCTCAGGAGGCAGCTAAGGTGGTCTGGTATTCCCATTTCTTTAAGAATTTCCCAACGTTTGTTGTGATCCACAAAGTCAAAGTTTAAGGCTTTAGCATAGTCAGTGAAGCAGAAGTAGATGTGTTTCTGGAATTCCCTTGCTTTCTCTATGCTCTAACAAATGTTGGCAATTTGATCTCTGGTTCCTCTGCCTATTCTAAACCCATATTTTACATCTGAAAGTTCTCAGTTCACATACTGCTGAAGCCTAGCTTGAAGAATTTTGAGCATAACCTTAATGTGAAATGAGTGCAATTGTATGGTAGTTTTAACATTCTTTGGCATTGCCCTTCTTTGGGATTGGAATGAAAACCTTTTCCAGTCCAGTGGCTAGAGGATGCCTATAAAAGTGCTTTGTATGCAACAAAAGGTGACAGAAATGTCAGTTGCTATTTAAATTTTCCACTATGAATCAAGGTACCCTCTTAATTCTTGTATGATTCCAAAAGACATGGTGTGTATTCAGGAAAGACAGTCACTGCAGAATAAGATGGAATCAAGAGTTCTTTGTGGCACTACCAAGCTCAGGGACAAAGGTGTCAGTAATTATGCTAGTGAAGCAGGTGTGTTAGCAGAGTTCTACTGAAATAAGAGGCTAGAATAACACAGAGGACAGTTGGTCTGGGTGTGAAGAACCTGCTCTTACCACTAAGGTATCATGTAGCAGGAGCCACTTTTCTATTTGGCTGCAGACTTAAATCTTGTTCTAGCACTTGTTCACTGGTGTTTTCTCGGGAGAGAAAAAGGTACCGCAAAACAAAAGTACTCATTCTGCCCCTGCAAAAGCATCATCTTTCAAGTGCAGCAAATTGAATCCACTTTGAAAGTTTAATTAAAACCTTACTTGAATTAAACTAACAAAGTTCAATTCACCATGTTTAAAATTGTGCTTCCGGTGAGAGGGGATATGGGGAGAGGGTTGGATTAGGAGCTTGGGATTAGCATATACAAGCTACTATATGTATAGAGTAGATAAACAATAAGGTCCTACTATATAGTACAGGGAACTATACTCAATATCCTATAATAGACTATAATGGAAAAGAATATGAAAAACAATATATATATATCTGTCTGAATCACTTTGATGTATAGCAGAAACTAGCACATTATAAATCAACTAAAGTTCAATAAAATAAGTAGAATAAATGCCTCTAAAGTCAGACCCCAAAGGGATGTTGTATAGTTTGTGGTTATACTGGACCTGGGAGTAATATTTATTAGTAAAAGAATCCTTCCTCCTTAGAGGTCTTAAGAATTGAGGAGTTTGAGAAATGCTCAGTCCTGGACTGACCAGTACAGTAGCCACTAGCTACTTGTGGCCAGAGAACACTTGAAATAGGGCTAATACAAACTGAGATGTGCTGTAAATATAAATATAAAATATACCAGATATATGAAGATTTAGTACCCCCCAATATATATCTCATTTATAATTTCTATATTAATTGAATGTTGAAATGGTAACATTTGGGGTATACTGAAATAAAAAAACATACTGTTAAAAATAATTTCACCTAAAAAAAAATAATTTCACCTATTCCTTTTTTATTTTTCAGTGTGGCTATAAATTTTTTAAACTTATATATATGGCATGCATTAAATTTTTTTAGACAGCACTACCATGGACAGTAGTAGATTTTGATTTATACATATTAGGTCTAAAATCTATTAGATTTTAAAATCAAAATCATTACTACCTATCAAAAGCATGCTTTGAAGATATGTGAATTTTGCTATTATTTTAAAATCCCAATCACTGTATTGGAACAAAATGTTGCCGAAGTTCTCCAAACAGTATTACAGCACTAGGAAAATATTTCCTCACTTGTTAACACTGCTTAATGTTCAGATGAGAGCAAGTGAAATTTTATGGTAATACATTTTAGATTAAATAATTACATATACTATTTTACTACAAATGGAAGCAGGAATGGAAAATTTATACTAATTATGTAGCTTAACAGAAAATAAAATGTCCATAATTTATTGTCTAACTATATCAATCATATTTTAGAAACATGCTTTTCAGTTAAAAATTGCTACTTTTGTTCTTTTCAGTTGAACTTATTTTTACTTTATCAGCCATGAGACCAAACAGTGATCTTAAATTGTCAAGTTAGATCATAGAATCAGTTGAGCACTGCGAAGTGGAGTATGTAGCTTTATGTTGCACACAGCACCACCTGTTGGAGAAATCTGTTACTGATTTTGAAAAATTCTGGAGGAAAAAATGAAAACTGAACTTAACCAAATCAGGGCTGTGGTTGAAGTGCAAAGAAAAAAAAAAAAAAATAGACTGTGGTTGGAGTGTAAAAAAAAAAAAAAAATAGAAAAAGCATGCTAAAATCTATCAGTTGAACCATAACACAATAGTAATTTGCTCTCAGTTCATTGCCATATAAATGTTCCTTTAAATCAATGGAATGATGCCCACCATGTACTTGACTAGACTAGAGCAGTTCCATCACCCCTGCTAGTCAGGGAATAAACACAGGACCAAAGCAGATGAGCAGTACCAATGCCAAGTTTTATACACATCTATGTAATGGACTTGCTAGCAATTCCATGTCTTAATGAACCATTATTGGGTCCAAAACTGACCTCAGACATCCTGTCACACATGTCAGGCGGGGAGGAAGGAGGGGGTGGCTCAGTGCCCTCCAGGGACAGTCAAGGACTGTGAGAGACTGGCCCATATCCTGCATCACCTTCAGTGTCGGTGTGAATGAGGCTGACGTGTGGACACTGCAGGTCTAGGCCCCTCGGAGCACAGTGCACTTACATGTTTGTGCCACATGCTGAGTTACCGATCGGTCTTTAGCTTTAAGACCCTATATCCGATCCTGATTTTGAAGATAGGATTATAGTCATTGTTTCTTGTCTGGATATAGTACCAATGGTTAAAAGGAGGGTTGAGGAAAGTTATGTAAGGGGGCTAATTGCTTAAAAGGCTTTTTATTTACATAAATAGAAAAGTAATCTAATGTGGAAGAATATTTTTCTAGAAAATAACATGGAGAAGCAGATGCAACGAATATGAGGCTTCTGCAGTCATAGCAGAAAACAGATTATTCCAGCGTGGCCAAACATGCCCTCCCTCACTTCTCTTCCTCCAGGAAGCATTCCCTAAAGCCCAGTCCAAGTTAGATCCACCTGGTAAATAGTCGACGGCACCTGGCCTGTCTTCTTCTGTAAGCAGCTTTGAGCTTTGCTCTCTTCATGGTGGACTCTAACGTTCATGCGTGCAGAGAGTGCTCTGGTGACAGTCATTATGCCCCATGTACGTAACAGCTCTTAGCAGTGTTGTCTCTTCATCATAATTTGTTGACTGAAAGAAGAAATAAATGACTTTTATCCAGGCATGTGCTGCCACTCTTGGTGATATATTTCCTCAGTAATTCAGTGACCCATACCTAAGAGAGAAAACAACTTCTAAACGAACGGATGCCACAAATGAGGAGAGGAGGTCTGGGAAGCAGGAAAAGGGCATGTAACGGTTAGAAATTAGTTTTCTAAAAATTAACTTCAAGATATAGGGTCATTAGAAATTATAGGGATTGCTAAACCTGGAGGGAAAAACAAACAGATATGTCATTATTTCCAGACATTCTGCATCATTAGCCCTCAATTACTTGTGCAAATCTGAATAACAAAGATCTCTACCTTGGTGTAAAATAATGCTGACCCAGACAGATGAATAGCAGATGCCAGAGTTCAATGAGTTAAATTACTGAAATTATGGGACCTTTCTGTACTGTCTTTGCAACTTCCCATGAATCTAAGTTTTCCAAAATAAAAATTGAAAAAGTTCCTACTGTGTTTCCTTTGAGGAAGAAGAGTCAAATATATAATTTGAGGGGTTTTTCCTCTAACCTCATGGAGGGCTTGTTCCAAAAGTTGCATGTTCAGATGGAGCTGAACATTAGTTCCAAGAAATGAATGTCTATAATTTTCTGAAATATTTCAGTGAGTATATTACACGTGTGCTATTGCTCCCCATAGTCTATGAAAAAAATATTAGTTGCTCAGTCACGTCTGACTCTTTGTGACCCCATGGACAGTTGCCTGACTGGGGTCCTCTATCCATGGAATTCTGCAGGCAAGAATACTGGAGTGGGTAGTCATTCCCTTCTCCACATATCTTCCTTACCCAGGGATTGAACCTGGGTCTCCTGAATTGCAGGCAGATTCTTTACTGTCTGAGCCACCAAATTTTATAGCCAGAGTTAAATACTATAAGTTTATCTTTTATTTCCCTCCTTTCCCCCAATTTATCTGCTACTTAATTTTCTGTTATTGGTGAAATTTTCTCTTAAAAACTGATAGCAGTTCTGATTTATACACTTGTAGAGGTGCAAAACAGAAATAGTGTGATTTTTCTTTAAAAGAAATCCAAACTTAGATCTGCCAAAGGCAGGCTCTGTGGCTCTCCTCTATCTCCAAGGTTGTGTGACCTTGGAAGGAATATGCAACCTAAGTTATGTCAACAGAACTGTGCAGGTGGTTTTGTATCATTTATTTGTCATATCTACTGCAGAGGAAAATTTCTTATCCTGATGTTATAAACCAGTAATGTAGGGCTCAGAGTTCAGGAATCTGTCCAAAGTGCAAGCTCACTGGTTTGAGAACTGGATTTGAACCTAAGATAGCTGTCTACAAAAACTTTCCACAGACCCATATGAGCTAGCCTGCCCTTTTGAATTCTGATATTCTAAGACTCCATTTTTTCCCACCACTCATTATTAAATACTCCATTCTTAGAAGAGCAAGCTAAGAGAACATTCATATGACCAGAAATGAAACCCCAGATACAAAAATCATCCTTTGTGAAACCTTTAGCTTGTATTCCTTTTATAGACTATTCACACTCAAACCTGCAGATCACAAACGGCCTTTAGAAAACAGATTCCATACAGGAAAGAGAGTCATGGACTCATTTAACCAAGTTATCAAGACATTTATGACATGCTTGTAAGAGTGAGGCCAAACTGATCAAGGTGATGGTTTAAATGCTTTAAGAAAAACTTATTTCGTGGGAATGTGATTTCAATTCTGTTATTTATGATTCATTGTATTATGACCTTCATAAGCATTCATATTTGCAAAGCATTTTATGATCCTTCTTGCTCTGTTGCAAAATCTCAGTTACAGAGAATCCTGTCACACCTTTTACCAAGAAGGAAACTAAATGAGTTACAAGGTACTTAAGAAATTTATCATTCATCAGCGAGGCAAGAATGCTATAGAACATTAGCTTCCATTTCTTATTCCACTGTCATCAGAACTTTCTGCTTCTGGAGTGAGCCAATAAGAAGTTATGTCATCTTTTGGATCAGGGTGTTTGTATATCTACCCACTAAGTTAAAGTCACTCAGTTGTGTCCGATTCTTTGTGACCCCATGGACTATACAGTCAGTGGAATTCTCCAGGCCAGAATACTGGAGTGGGTAGCCTTTCCCTTCTCCAGGGGATCTTCCTGACCCAGGAATCGAACTGGGGTTTCTTGCATCACAGGCGGATTCTTGACCAATTGAGCTATCAGGAAAGCTGATATCCACTACTCATCCACTTATCATTATCTATTCACTGCTCATTATCTATCCACTATTTACCCATTTATCGACCACTAACTAGTGGTTCAGTGTTAAAGAATCTGCCTGGCAAGCAGGAGATGCAGGTTTGATTCCTAGGTCAGGAAGATGCCCTGGAGAATGAAATGGCAACCCACAGCCACTCCAGTATTCTTGCCTGGGAAATCCCATGGACAGAGGAGCCTGGTGGGCTACCGTCCATGGGGTTGCAAAGAGTAGGACACGACTTAGTAACTAAAGAGCAGCAGCAGCAACCCATGTGCCAGCTAGCCTGCAAAGACATTGTGTCAAATAGTGGTTGATGTCCATGGTCTGCGTGGTTTTGTCCTTTCTCCCACCTGCATCTTAGCTCGAAAGCAGACCAGCTAAGTTAATTTGGGCAAGTCACTTAACCTCTCTGAACTTCAGACACTTACTTCACCAAAGTGCTATGTGGGCAAAATAGTAATTGACCTGCCACAAAGCAGACATGCAGTAAGTGTAAATTTTAACCTTCCTCCTGGCCAAACCTATTTCAGAACTCACCTCTCTCTTTTCCCTTTGATGTCCATATATGTAAGAGAGAGAGGGGAAAAGAAAAAAAAACTTTACTAGTAACAGATTTAAAGAAAGAGAGGGATTCCAAGGTCCTTTCATTGTGCAGGCATTAGAATCACCCTGAAAAGTAAGAAGCTCTTAATAATTTTTATGTCCTTGTCTCCTTTAATTCTATAGCTATGGAGTGGTTTAGTATATCTCTTTAAAAATCATTTAAAACTAATAGATATTTATTGTTCCCCCATAAGTACCTCTTCTCATATTGAAATGTCCTTGTTTTTCATGGGATCCTGTTGTCATGTTTTTAATAATTTGGAGTCTGGATACTTAAAGACAGATACAGGGTAAGAGTCTACTAAGACTTTGCTTCTCAAGTATGTCAAGTCATAAAGTCACCTGAGTTGAGTAGGGAAGTTTCAGGTTCCATCCCTGGGCTCCCAACTCAGAATCTCCACTACAGAAGCCCGGGAGTCTCTGCTATTAACACATAACACTGGTGTTACTTCTGATGTGGCCAGTTTGGGGGCACACTGCTCTGGGAGCTAGGTGACAGAGGAATTGCTAACAGCTTTAAAAGAGATTGGGTACAACACAGAGGGTCCCTGAGTCACTGGCAAATCCTAAAAGATGTCAGAAATTAAGCATGAAGCTTCTCCATTTACCAGTCATTTGCTGCATCTGATGGGTACACCTCATCTATTTGGAGTTGCCTTAGTGCTTCACACAAGGTAATGTGGCCTAAGTGTGACAAAGTGACCTCCATTACACCAGGTGGCAGTTCTTTGTAAACCCACTGCATTTGTTTCCAGGGGCAAAATATCCGTCTCTACCTTGTTGCTGTTTTTCAGTCACTAAATCATGTCCAACTCTTTGCAACCCGTGGACTGCAGCATGCCAGGCTTCCCTGTCCCTCACTATCTCCGAGTTTGTCCAAGATCATGTCCACTGAATCGGTGATGCCATCCAAGCATCTCATCCTCTGCTTCCCTCTTCTCCTTTTGCCTTCTGTCTCTCCCAGCATCAGGGTCTTTTCCAGTGAGTCGACTCTTCGCATCAGGTGGCCGAAGTATTGGAGCTTCAGCTTCAGCATCAGTTCTGCCAATGAGCATTCAGGGTTGATTTCCTTTAGAATTGACTAGTTTGATCTCTGTGCTGTCCAAGCGACTCTAACTCCTCACAAATGTACATGCACACACCCACAACAGTCAAAAACACAAACAGCTAAGAAGTACACATTATCACAAGTCCCCAGAAAGATGCCTTACTCCTTCCGGTGGGTCCAGACTGATTGGAGTAAGCTTAATACTCACAGGATACACACTTGTTACATTCCAGGTTAGGACATCTGTCTTGTTTGAAGTGTGTAATTTCATAGCAGAGTCCATGTAAATTGCTTGCACTATGTGGAATCCTAAGCCATTTCTACAGGAGGACATAATCATAGCTTTGAAACTGAAGGAAAAAAGAATCTACTTAGCTGATGGTGAGGAGTTGCACAGCAATTGAAACAAACTATCAGAACTTTCTCAGTTGGAGCAGACATTATGAACTCTGGGAATTCAGACTTTTTAAAATAAGCCAAATCATGGGAAAGGAAATATATCTGCTCTGAATGGAAACTTTTATTCTCTGTCAAGTGCTGAATAGGTGAAAACTTGCCCAGAATATTTTCCTGAACAAACTTTTTGATTCCTTTCTGTTTTTTCTATAGTAGGGCTTTTTAAATTATTATTATTATTTACCTTTGTTTTCTTTTTCTTCACTAGAGACTCAGTATTTAGGTTTTGACAGAGCAGAGGGGAAGGAGATGGTTAAAAAAACAAACACTGGACCAAGACTTCAGTTCTGTCTTTGATCTGGGTTGACCCTATTTCTCTCCTAGTTAGCAGTTAACTTGGTAGTAGTTAATCTGTAAAATGAGAATATGTCACTGATCCAATTACCTAACCAGCTGTTTTACCTTTCTACACATTTCTGTGTAGAATAGCCATAATCTCAGCCCAGAGTCTAATAGAGGAGATGGACACCTTCTCAGTGGAGCAATGGTAGGCATGTACTGTAGGTGTCAGGGGAAGTGAAAGGAGGTTTCTGTGAGTAGCAAACAACAAAACAAAACCAGTCCCCTCCCCGAAGTGTGGGGATCTCCCCTTTATTTTATAGCAATTAAAACCACCCCAGCATGTAAACCCGAAGGTAACACTCTCTTATTCCCCACCCTCTCCTCACTTCACCTCCAACTCCAGTTACCAGTGCTAACAGCGTAGAAGGTTTCTTCTGCAAATTTCTCTTGTGAAAGTATACCAACATAGATTATACTTTTCCTCTAGAAAGGATCATACTATGCATGTTGCTCAGCATCTTGTGTTTTTCCTCACTTTACACATGTCAATCACTACCTGTCTGGCTCCCTCCTTCCCTCACAGCTCACCTCTAACGTCACCTCCTTAGAGAGGTGTTTCCTGACCCTCCACCCATTAGACTGTAATCTCCCTGGGGCCGTGACTTTCGTTTGCTCTCTGCTGTACCCCTGGTGACTAGACCAGTGCCCGCACACAGTGTGTCCTCAGTAAACACTTGGTAGGTGGATGGATCCAAATCCTCCTATTCACTTGCTCTGGGAATGAGAGTGTGGACAAACTGACTTATCAAACAGTGCCCTTACTGATGGGCACACAGGCTCTTTCAAGCTTTAGTCATTCAAGCAACGCTGCTTTGCCTGAGCTTATAAAAGAATGTCTTCCCTGGTGGATCAGACGGTAAAGCGTCTGCCTATAATGTGAGAGACCTGGGTTCAATCCCTGGGTTGGAAAGATCTCCTGGAGAAGGAAATGGCAACCCACTCCAGTATTCTTGCCTGGAAAATCCCATGGGTGGAGGAGCCTGGTAGGCTACAGTCCATGAGGTCGCAAAGAGTCGGACATGACTGAGCGACTTCACTTTCATTTCCACTTTATAAGAGAATGTCAGAAAATAGGGTTGTTGGGTCCAGGGATAGATGCGTTTTCATTTTGAACAGAAGATGCCCCATTACACTATCAAAAGATTACTGCTATTCACACCCACCAGCAATGACTGAAAGCATCTGTTTTCCCCCAATTTTCTCTTGATATTATTGGTTTTTAATATTACCCGGAGGTGGGTGTAGCAGGAGGTTGAACTATGTTTGAATTGGTATTTCCATGTAAATTACCAAGATTGAATATTTTAATATGTTTATTGGCCATTTTCTGTGACTCACCTGTTTATAACATTTTACATTTGTGCTAGTTTCTCCGTCATCTTGTTAACAACTTGTAGCTGCCGTTAGTATTGAGCATATTAGTTCTTCATTTGTTACGTGTCGCTATTACCTTTCCCAGCCTACCTTTTGTCATTCGTTTACTATTTTTGCCATAGAAAGCTTTACATGTTTATATAGTCAAACTGCCTTTTACAAGGAGCTTAGCTCAGTGCTCTGCTGTCACCTAGATGACTGGGACGGGAAGGCGGTCCACACGGGAGGAGGTGTATGTATAATATAGCTGATTCACTTTGTTGTGCAGCAAAACTAACATAAAGTTAAAACTAACTAAAGCAAAAACTAACATAGAGTTGCAACTCTATCCCAATTAAAAGAAATTTTTTTAGGAAATAAATGTTATTTAAATTTTATAAAACTGCCTTTTAGGCCTCTGAGTGTCCATTTTTTTTAATGTATTTTTAATTGGAGGATAATCGCTTTACAATATTTTATTGGTTTCTGTCATATATCAATGAATATGATTCAGACAATGAATAAGCCATAGGTATGAGTGTCCAGTTTTGAATATGAAAGTTTCTCCTATCCAAGGCTAAAAGATACTCTCTTGATTTTTTTTTTGGTGATATTTTAATTTTTAAGTAATTAAGTCTCTGATCCAAAGGGAATTTTTATTAACATATGGTAAGATATAGAGATTGAGCTTTAGCTTCGTTCTTCCAAATAGATTTTCAGTTATATCAACATCATCTTTTAAATAAACCATCTTTTCCTGACTGAATTAAAGTTTAAATATATGACTTTGATTTAAATATACTAAAAACATAATAGATATATAAAAGTAGATATATATGGACTTACATATATACTATATATGTATATATGTGTGTGTGTGTATACACATATATGAAGGTAAATCTATTTCTTGATTCTATTTTGTCTCCCTGACCTACTTGTCTATTATTATGTATTTCTTATACATATTTTATGTCTCTTTATATAACTCTTTTATTGTGATATTTCTAAGTTTGCAAATTTTATAAATTTCCCCTTACAAATCTTTTCTAAAATACTTTTCTACTCTTCTTAGTCTCAAATATTATTTTGTATGTTGTTTGAAATCATTTATTTTCATTAAACCTATCAGAATTCTGCATAAAGTTGGGCTTTTGAAAGAAATCCGGTTGGCTTCACTGTAGGAAGTGGACTGGAGTAAGGGGAGGCGAGGACAGGGAGATGGTTAAGGGGTGGTATCAGTAACGTGGGTTTCCCAGGTGGCACTAAGGGATAAAGAATCCACCTGCCAGTGCAGGAGATGCAAGAGACGCGAGTTCAATCCCTGGGTTGGGAAAATCTCCTGAAGTAGAAAATGGCAACCCACTCCAGTGTTCTTGCCTGGAAAATTCCATGGGCAGAGGAACCCGGTGGGCTACAGTCCATGGAATCACAAAGAGTCGGAGAACTGGTTGAAACAGGGTCTGAACCAAAGGGATGACAGGAGAGTACACCATTTCCAAAACAGAACCAACTGGACTTTGATCTTTGGATATGAAGTACAAAGGAAAGTCAGTCAAAGCTAGCAGACTGGAGGACTGGGCAAGGTGTAAAACAAAGCGTCTACCGGAGTTAGGACTACAGGGCAAGAAGCAGGTTTGCAGGTGGACAGAAGGGAAGAAGATGTGTCCACTTGTAGGTAAATTGAGCTTGATGGATGAAGGCCATTGATGAGTAGACAGATAGTGGTGATGATACAGATAATTTGGGTAATTTAAAAATATTTTAGGGACGTCCCTGGCATTCCAGTGATTAAGAATCCACCTTCCAGTGTAGGACGTGTGGGTTCAGCCCCTGATCAGGCAAAGATCCCACATGCTTGCAGCCAAAAGAAGAAAACATAAAACAGAAGGAATATTGTAATGAATTCAATAAAGACTTGAAAAATAGTCCACATCAAAACAAATATTTAAAAATATTTTAAAGAGATTTTCAAATAAAGTTCCAGAGTCTTTCACACATAGTGAGGTACTTACTTTCTTGTGAGGCCCTTCTATTTTATGACTCATTCTTTGGGCAGTTGAGGGCATTATTATAAATAATTACAGACAACGTATCTCTTCCTGAAGAGCAGAAATTTGTCCATTTGTGGCAAAAGGCCAGTTTTTGAAAATGTTTATTCCTCTTTAGTAGAAATATTTTTCTACAAATACTGCATGTGAATAGCTTTATAAAATATTTTTGCAAAGTTTAGTATTATTTTAGGGTCACTGTAGTTTTCTCTATATCATAAAGCTCTGTTTTGACTACTGAATCTAAATAATTTTACCTGTCAGAATTACACATCAGTTTGTCTCAAGGTATTGTGTAGATAAGCTTATTCTCATGGCTTTTTCATTCATTTTTTCTTTTCAGAACTTGACAGCCTGGAGGAGTTAGGGAAAAAGCGCATCTGCAGGATTATCACTAAGGATTTCCCCCAGTATTTTGCAGTGGTTTCACGGATTAAGCAGGAAAGCAATCAGATTGGTCCTGAAGGTGGAATTCTGAGCAGTACCACTGTGCCCCTTGTCCAAGCTTCTTTCCCAGAGGGTGCTTTAACCAAAAGAATTCGAGTAGGCCTCCAGGTAATGTTCACAGAAAGTTTTCTCCTTGGTACACAGAGAGTGTGTGAGCATGTTCTGCTCTGAAAACTGCTGTCATGACTCAGCCTAATGATATATTGCTAACTGAAGCATTGGGCCATTGGGGGACTCATCAGTCTATTTTAAATAAGAAGTATAAAGTTAGCTAAGTGGCTTATCAAAATAGGTACATATTTTAGGGGTTTTCTGTTAGATGTATCACTTGAAACATCTTTTTTTGTTTGTATGATTAAAAAAAAAGATGAAAGATTTTTTTTTTAATCATAGATTATTGGTCTCAGTAATGTGGAGTGGAGCAACAAAGCGCCAAAGAGCACATAGACCATTAAAGAAACAAACCATATTTCACTTGGTTTATAATATGCCACATCACAAAAATCAGTAATAGTGAAACTTGCAAGCTTTCAAATTTTAGTTCAAGCAAATCATAAATGCTGGGTTTTATCCAGCCAGTTGGAACCTGTTTTGGTTTGGAAAGCTGGCTGAAAATCTTGGCAAGAATGGTCTTTCTTGCATTTATTCGTTTCTGTTAGAACCTAGCCAGAACCTAGCCAGAACTTTTTTTCTCACTGAATAAGGAAAATAACCTGAAATAACTTTGTTTTGTTACTTAATATAGTAATTAATAATTTGACTGAGAGTTCAGTAAACATTTGGAGCTAAAGAGACTACCTTTTTTTTTTTTTATTTTTTCAGTGGGTTTTGTCATACATTGACATGAATCAGCAATAGATTTACACGTATTCCTCATCCCGATCCCCCCTCCCACCTCCCTCTCCACCCGATTCCTCTGGGTCTTCCCAGTGCACCAGGCCCGAGCACTTGTCTCATGCATCCCACCTGGGCTGGTGACCTGTTTCACCATAGATAATATACATGCTGTTCTTTCGCAACATCCCACCCTCACCTTCTCCCACAGAGTTCAAAAGTCTGTTCTGTACTTCTGTGTCTTAAAGAGACTACCTTATATTTCAGTAGTATGAAGTTCCTTTCAATTGTCTCCCCATATTGAATATTTTACCAAATAGCAAAGAAACAAAAAAAGAGAAGAAATTAGGGTTGTTAGACTAGAATTGACGTCCATTGAAATCTCATATGCCTTTTTGTTACTTAACTCTGGAAACATCCATTTTTACATGAGTATAAGTTGCCTTTGTAGTATTTTACTAAATGCCCTGCATAGATATAAAATATACTAGACTCAATGTCTGTTGTCCTTTGGATTAGACCGAGATGTTTCTCTGCTCTGAGATCCGATTCCCTCTCTCTTTCATGCCAGGCCTGTGTTCTGTTGGGGATATACTCGAGCTATTAGTTCCTACTACAGTGCTGTATTTGATTCATTCTTTCCTGAAGTAGAAAGGGTGAATAAGAGAGACTTTTTTTGCCCCAAAATTTTTAATAAGTTTTCTTTAAAATAACAAAAGTTCTGGGGGGTTATAGTCTCTTCCATTTCCAAATATCAATAAACATATTAAAATATGCTAAACTTCACTCAGTAAAACTACCATTAAAAAAAGACGGACAATACCAAGTGTCCGCAAATACGTGGAACAACCAGACCACTCACACCTGCTGGTGAGAATTAGAAATGGTCCTGCAACCAGCATTTTGGAAAACAGTGTGGCGGTTCTGTTGTAATGGTGGTCATATGTGTATCTCAAATAGCAATTTGGCTCTTACTCTTAGATATATAACTACCAGAAATCCATACATATGGCCATCACAAGGCATACACAAGAATGTTAACAGCAGAAGTAAGACATTTTTTGGTGGTTGTTATTGGTCTTTTCCTCCTCAAATAAAAAGTCAACTTTCTGATAAGAGAAAAATGTCCAACTTCATTTAAGGTCCTCTCTCTTGTCTCTAGGCCCAGCCTGTTCCAGATGAAATTGTGAAAAAGATCCTTGGAAACAAAGCAACATTTAGCCCAATTGTCACTGTGGAACCAAGAAGAAGGAAATTCCATAAGCCTATCACAATGACCATTCCAGTGCCCCCAGCCTCAGGAGAAGGTGTCTCCAATGGATACAAGGGAGATACCACACCCAATCTGCGCCTTCTCTGTAGCATTACAGGTTTGGTTAAGTTGTTGCTGTCCTTGCTGTTTTTGCCATAGCACTTGTAATGATTCTGTACAAAGACAGAAAACCTTTAAACATCCCTACCAACATTATAAATAAAGTAGAAAAAAAAATACATTTTACTTGTCCATCACCTCATCTCTATTATGCCTGTAATTATTTCTTGAAGATGCTGATAGCATGACAGTTAAAATTCAGTGACACCATTTTTCCTGCTTTTAAGTTTAGTGTTAATAATAGTGCTTTTTAAAGGTGACTGAGGTATTACTGAATTTACTGGAGCATCTAGTAATCTCTCCGTGACTTAGGTTACTGACCTAGAAACACCCTGTAGGCTATAGGAAATTGGATGGACTGGGGAAAACAGGCTCCCACAGAGCACCAAGAGTAGGGAAGAGCCCAGTGAATACATAATTTTTTTTACCTACTCTGTTCACAAGTGTGATCCAAGAGACTAAACATGCAGGTTTAGGTGATAGGCACCTTTTGTGATAAGCTCCCAGAATCCAGAGCTAACGCATCATCTGATTAACCTAAGATGATGTTTAACTTAAAGTCCAAGGTTAAAATAGGTTTTCTCATTTGTTTTTTTCTAAAGAATAATTTTAATGACTGGTTCCCCTTTTAGCCTGGAAAATTAAATGATTCAGGCAGTATAAAATGGACTCCCTCTTAACTTTCTGATAGTTCTTGCCATTGTTGTATTTTAAAAAATCATACTGTCTACCTGAAGCAACAGATCTTTGCACTTGTAGATTGTAGCTTAAAATGAAGTTGTGTGCCCTAAGTTTAAGCCATTCATTAGTATCTAGACAAACAAAAAAATTTTTTTTTTCTAATGTAATATTATCTTACAAGAAGATCACTATAAGCTGGTAAAAGGAAAGTAGAGAGGAAAACCACCTTTAGTGCATGTCATTAATTGAAAGTGTTCAAGTTTTACAAGTTACTGGCTATACAGAAAGAACAGGATGATGATAAAAATTTTACAAGGAGCATATCTATAATAAAGTCAATATATCTGCTGCTGTTCTCTCAGGGGGCACATCGCCTGCTCAGTGGGAAGACATCACAGGAACTACTCCTTTGACATTTATAAAGGATTGTGTCTCTTTTACAACCAATGTTTCAGCCAGGTATGGAAGTAAAGGCTTTCAAAAAGCACTAGGAATTGTTTTTTATTACCTTTTGGAAAGTAAAAAAATGTGCTTAATACCAGTATGATTATTCTTTAAAATGTTGATGGTAAAGTTGGGCCTAACTCCAGAAATTTTAAATTCACTTGGATGTCATATTATCCAGCCCTCACAGGAAGCTGTAAGATGGTAAACTTGCTTCTTCCAGTAGAAATTCTTAGCAATTCATAAAAACTAATAGGATTTCCTTTCTCTCCCATTTTCTACCATAAAATTCTTGTTCCTTCCAAGGTGAAGTAATAAATTCTTAAACAGGAGTAGAAAGGAAGGTTTATTATGGGTATGTATAAGATGGGAAGGAGAGTTTTATGGAAAAGAAAATAGAGGAAAAATTCCTTAGCATTTTCTTAGCAAAATCATAACAATAATAAACATAGGGTTTCTTTGTTTGATAAACACAGTAAACATCTTTGCTATTTGTTTAAATGAACAAGTAATGTTTTGGTTTAGTTCCTTTATATACTCTACTTTTTTAAAATGGTAAATTTTTTTAAGATTTGGCTTTGACATCTCGTTTTTATACTTTCGTTACTGTTTTGTTTTTGTCTTCCTCAGATTTTGGCTTGCAGACTGCCATCAAGTTTTAGAAACTGTAGGGTTAGCCACACAGCTGTACAGAGAATTAATATGTGTTCCATATATGGCCAAGTTTGTTGTTTTTGCCAAAATGAATGATCCTGTAGAATCCTCTCTGCGATGTTTCTGCATGACAGATGATAAAGTGGATAAAACTTTAGAGCAGCAAGAGAATTTTGAGGAAGTTGCAAGAAGCAAAGATATTGAGGTACCTTGTTTTCAGCAAGTTCATTCTATTACATTCTCCAGATATGGAGTTTTCTTTTTTATTTTGAGGTCATAATATAGCATGTACTATAAATTTCAAGTTCCTTGTTAATTTTAGTTTTTGTTTTAAAAGCTTGATACAGATTCACTCTTAAATAATTTTAAGTATCTTTGAGACTATTTTATTTGGTTAAAATGCACCACCAAGGAATCTAGGTCATGATCACAATTTTCCTGTGGCTACCTGAGTTATTATCATAGTCACCGTCTATACACATCACCATGACTTTCCACTTTTCAAACCAGTAATCAGATAAGTATCCAAGAGTCCAAAACAACTTTCAGACTCTATGGATAAGTGATTGATGTCAGGTACATTCTCAAATATGTTTAAAATTGGGAGAATAAGTCTATAATTCTGTCTTTTGCATGTCCATGTTACAGTTTCCAATCACAGTGAACCAATAATTATTTTTGTGGAAAATAGATGTAACTGCCCAATCAGAAGACAAATGTGACATAGAAACATATCAATCTTAATGTTATATTGACTTAAAATCTCAGAACTCTCTCAATTTAAATTAACATTAAATTATGTATTTCTTTTACTCTAAAAGGTTCTTGAAGGAAAACCTATTTATGTTGATTGTTATGGAAACCTGGCCCCACTTACCAAAGGAGGACAGCAACTTGTTTTTAATTTTTATGCTTTCAAAGAAAATAGACTGCCATTTTCCATCAAGGTAAATCACCTTTAAGAGAGATTCTGTGGATTTTTTAAAAATAATCTTAAAGGTTAAAGAAGATTCTAATGATTTATTCTGTTTAAAATATCCCACCAAACTTCAATTCATAGGAATGAGATCAGATTTTTGTCCTAGTTCTATGTGAGTGTACTTCTGAGCTAGGAAAAACTGTAGAATTAGTAAAAAGAGTTTCTACCTTTTAAACAGTTAAGTGATCATTTATATTTAGACAAATGTTTGTAAGCCCAAGAAATCTAGAGCAATAACACACATCATATCTGGAATGCTCAGTAATCAAATAATTGATGAAATCCAGATTGAGTATTCATTTCATCTTTATTTCTGGTCGAGCCCAGGACATTCTGGAGAGACCGTCTTCCTCCTCAGAGAACCAAAAGATATAGGGCAATTGTTTTATTATTATTTGCTTCTGTTATTGTTGTTAAAACTGAGGCTTTGAAAAAAAAATTATTGGACAGGAAGAAAATGAATACAACTCAGACTATTGGATTGTCAGGATGAGACAAGCCAATACAACATTCCTATGTTTAGGCTATTGATTGGGCATTCTAAATCTTTCCAAGTTTAAATGTGACTACATTGGCTGACATGAGATTGATATCACCTTTTCCCTTTACTTTTCCTGCCTCTCAAAGGGTCCCATAAAACAAACATGCTTAACTCTTACACAGACAGGAATCCTCAGGAAAGTCTCTTTATGTAACTGTCAACTACCTTAATTCTTCTAGATTAGAGACACCAGCCAAGAGCCCTGTGGCCGTCTGTCTTTTCTGAAAGAACCAAAGACAACAAAAGGACTGCCTCAAACAGCTGTTTGCAACTTAAACATCACTCTGCCAGCACATAAAAAGGTATCTTTTAATACTGGTTTATTTTAACTTTCTTTCCCTGGTCTTGAAGAAGTAGGCCCTTGGTGTGCAATTAAGGAATGCTTTGTAACATGATTAAAGCTCTTGAAACTCAAGTTGTATTAGTCTCTTTGTGTAGATTGACTAAGTCTTGTGACTGTGGTGTCAAATTCTTATGGTTTGTATAATGGAGTCCTCTGTTTATTGCTTCTGCTTCTGCTGGTAGTTCATAGATTTTTTTTTTTTTTTTTTTTTTGCTTTCAAATAATGTCACATATTAATTTGCCATGGATGTGTAGCTCTTGATATGTTTTGTTGGCTTCTTTTGGTTTACTTTGCTTTCTAAAGCAGCTTGCATTTTGTGCTCCCTATTCAGTCCTTTTCATATCCTGATATTCTTTTCCCTGCTGTCCATTATAATATTCCTTGTCTCTGCAATGCATCTTGGGACCAAAAGGAGGCAGAGTCAGATCAAGATGATGAGGTAATATGAACACTTCTGCTTTTACTCTGTCAGAGATAGACTAGAAACAGAATCTGTATAAAAGAAGGTGCAGAGGGCTGAAGTGTGGGAAACGTGCTATATTTTTGCAGATCTTAGCTTAAATGAGGTAAAGGATACATTTTTTTTTTTAAAGAATAATTTACTCTTCCACATATACAGAAGAGTACTTCAGTACATTTAACAAAATTAAAATCTGGCCAATGACTTAAAAAGAGAAACTGAAGTTTTTTAGTTTAGCATTTTTAAATGTGATAGACTGGCATGTATAAATATACATTTGTGTGTATTTTCACCTAGTATCTACTGTATAACTTTTAAATCAAAGATGGTGATAATATGACATTTTATATGTTTTATGTACTATAAAATATGTGCTCAATGGCTGTTGATAAATATTTGATATTCTATTAAAAGACATTTATCTTGGCCATTTTTTAAGAGTATAATTGTTCAATTAAGTTTCGTAAGTTATCTCCTAATATTTCTCCAAGTTATATGATCATTGGATTTTTAAAACTCACACCTCAGTAATATTAAATAGAATCAGCAGCTTTAAGATTCAGTAACATTATTTCAATAAAGCCATTAACCTGTCTGTAATCTCCTCATCTACGTTTTATGCCTATGAACATACAGAAACAATAGCGGTAATCGGAATGATAAACTTTGTGGTCCTTTTTCCTTGAATGTACTCACAAAGAGTGAGTGTACATCTTGATGTATGTGCTTTCAATATGAACACATTTGGGAGAATTTATTGCTCAGCATCAGAAGTCTCTGTAACGCTCGTCTTTTATTTGTAGTTCCCTGTAGTCTGCTGTGTTGGTGCTCTTATATTTTGCTAAGTGATAGTTATTTGGTTAAGATATTGGGGTGGGGCTATAGAATCACAGTAGGGAACTAATATTTCCCTAAGAAAATCTGTTAAGAAGAAAAATAAGGATAAACAAGATATCGACATGCCATTGTACAAAATGTTTCAAAATGATGAAAATGTCACAAGGAACTGGAACATAATCATTCTCTCCTTTTTCTTTTCCAGACCGAGAAAACGGATAGACGACAGAGTTTTGCATCGTTAGCTTTACGTAAGCGCTACAGCTACTTGACTGAGCCTGGAATGAGTGAGTTTCCTAACACATTTACTAATCTACGTGGATTTTTATAAGAAGAGACATTTTTTCTATACAAACAGAATTTTGATATCATGTGAAAGAAAACTCAGTGGCAAAAGAACACTGCCTACAGGAAAATTTTATCATGAGATCTAAGTAATATTTTGTACATAGTTGGAGATACAAGGTACAAAAAGCCCCAGATCATAGCTTTAAAAGTTTTTCTTTAAGCCATTAGCTTTTTTTTTTTCTTTTTTTTCAGAATTAGAAATATCTATCACTTGGCTTTGAAAACCCTGATTTCACTTTGGTTGCTAACTATGTTAGGAGATAATACTATACCAAGATTGGTTTAAGTCCATGCTAAAAATAGAAAACATTTTCATACTTGTCGGATAGTATAAAAGATGATAAAGTAACTCTGGTCATTATTTCATTTGTCTTAATATTAGGTAGGTCATTCTAGCTTAGTTCTGATTCTTTTTTTCCCCAGTTGGCAGGAATTAGATTTTCCTACCTTCCTGAGGTAGCTTTTGTTTACTGATTTCTACTTCCTCCCACTCTTTCTCCCTCCCTCCCTCCCTCTGCTCTTTATTAAATATCAACTCTAAGGTTGGGCTTTACTAGACCAGTTAAACCCTTTTCTTCTCTCAGTAAATGTTTTGGTTCACTGTTAACTAGCTTGCAAGTACCAAGGCACAGATTCATCCAGTCATATTCATTCTTTTTCTCCCTTTGTCTTCCCTCCCCTCTCCCCTCTGCCTTATGGTTATCACCTCCAGTGATCACGGCCCTCATGATAAGCCTCTCCACCCACAGGAACTAAGAGCATGTTTGACTGATGTGGCATGGGGCCACTTTAACGATCAGAGGAGGATTTATGCAAACATTATTTTTAAATTAGTGAATCATTTCTGGCTGCTTCCCATTACTCACAGTTACTTGAGTTCAAGGAGGATTGGAAATTTACCAGTAAGAACCACAACTGTTTTTTCCCATCTTTCCTGAATTCTTGTTTCTGTGGGCCAACATAACATTAAATATGCAGCAGGAATCTACTCCACTACTTCATTCAGGTGGTCGTAGCATAATCTTCTGGAATCTATCCCCTGGAGAGCTCTTACATCCAGACACAAAACAGGGAGCATAAGCGAAAGGAAACCCAACCACACTCATGAATGTTCTTCCAGATCTCTTTTTTCCTCTAGTATAACTATCTAAATCTTTCCAAAACCATAAGGGCTGAAATTAACTCTCATTACTATAAAGCAGGGAAGATGTGTGTGTTTAACTAGATGTATGTATAAATTTCCTGGATAGAAGTTTTCCTTGAGATGCTACTTTGCCTCAAAGCTAGGGCTTTCGTGGCATGGCTGTTTGGGACTCTCAGGCCACATCCTTAAGCTCTGGACAGGCTCCAGCTACTTAAAGTCAGGTACCTCTGGACAGGCTCCTATCTGATTTTTGTGCCCTAAGGTGTTTATTTGGGGAATATATGAGTTGTAAGGTCAGGTGCATGTGCTAACATCAATTGAATTTTTCCCACTTCTGAAATGGCTGCTACTTTTCAGTTAGCTTCATGAAGGTATATGTAGTTTGTCTTCCTTGACTTTTGATAGGAGGAAGAAGGTTCTCTTCTCTGTTTTATGAGAGGGAGCATAATGGTGGACAGAAGAATGGGAAGGAGTAAAAAAGGACTAAAAGAAAAACTAGGGAAGTGTTATGACCCCTAAATTGCTGTTAGAAGAGAAAGTGAACACAACTTTTCCCATAGTTTCCTGTTCTTTCCACCTACCCAACCCACCCAACCTCTTAAAAAAAAAAAGATTCTGGTGTAATTCAGTGCTTGACATCCAGAATTCCCTTTGTTATAAGTGAAGAGTGAAAGTCGCTCAGTTGTGTCCAACTCTTTGGACCCCCTGCCAGGCTCCTCTGTCCATGGAATTCTCCAGGCCAGAATACTGGAGTGGGTAGCCGTTTCCTTCTCTAGGGGATCTTCCCAACCCAGGGATTGAACCCAGGTCTCCCACATTGTAGGCAGATTCTTTACCATCTAAGCCAACAGGGAAGGCCTTTGTTCTAAAGGGTATCACGAAATATGTATCATTAAGGCATAAAATATGTAACTAATCAGTAAATTGGCTGCTTTGTGCAAAGCATAAAACCGTAGATGTGGTTCCGAAGACTTCTCTGCTTAGTGGAGCCAGACTTGAGTGGTAAAACAGAGATGCTCTGCCAGTTTCTGGTAGTTATAAAAATAAGTCCTTCCTTAAGACATTGAACAGAGCCCAAATCACTGAGTTGAAGGAATCCCTAAACCTTCCATTTGCAGTGTGGTGTTCCCACAAGAATTAAAAAATATAATATTGAGAATTATGACCAGGAGGGGTAATGAATGGGTGAGTTTTTCCTTAGTTCTTCCACTTCTCTTTAGAATAATATGTAAGCCTAGAAAAGGATATGTTCTGAATGTTTGAATTTAAATGTACACTAGGAATGAAAATCTTCACCCCTGTGGGAGTAGCTGCTAATCCAAGGACTGGATTGTAGCAATGGCACAAGCACAGCATGAAGAGGAGCGTAAAGATGAAGCAGAGTCTCATTTCCTCTTCGAGTTTCACTCTTATTCTGAAACAGTGCTTTCTGGGAGCAAGACTGTACTCAACTTTGACATAGAACGTAACCCTTGGCAGGCATTCCAAACCTCTGCGACCAGCTTGGTTTCTGTCTTAGAACTGTAGAAATAGAGAGGACTCGGTGTGTGCTTGCCATCCCCCAGCAAGTATGTGGACTTCATCTGTATGTTTCTTGTCCCATTGCCAGAAGATGCTGGTATTAAATCCATCTTTCCTAGTGGTAGGTCTGCCTCATGGCTTCTCCAGTGTTTGGGGTGTCCATGAGTCCCATGAATATTCTGGGAAGGCACCAGAATTGGCCCCTCTGTTATTGATTAAACATATATACAGATATATTCTGTATCCCACTGTAGATACTTAAATCTGGGGTGTTAAAAATATGACTGTGCTTTTTAAATTTCCCCCATGATACCTTTTGAGAATTAGAAGTATGATGGATTCTGAAAAAATATCTGAGATAAACTATGTGCTTTTTGTCCATAATAAAGACAAACCAGACGTGGATACATTCTGTTGCAGAGGGATTTTTTCATATGCAGTATTAAATGTTTTCATAAAAATCTCAAAAGGTACCAAGACTTCACATCTCATGGAAAAAGTGTACTCTTCTTTCTAAATGCTCTTGTGAAAGTATTTTTAAAGTTTGCACATTGTGCATAATATGGCATAAAAACTGTATTACTTCTTTGGCTCGTTTGCCATGATATATCGCGCATGAGAAAATGTTTTCAGTTGCTTTGCTTGCTTATGGTAACCATGAACCATATTTCTGGTTTTTTTCCCCCTTTGTGTGTGTGTGTGTACACATGCATTCTAAAATCATTTCATATTATGTTTCTTTTTTTCTTCACCAAAAGGAATATACTGCATGGAAAAAATCAATGCAAACATTCCTTTTCTTTGTTTTTTTTCTTTTAAAGTTCTGACTCAGAAAATTTCTTGCTCTTATTGGCTTTTTATGGGTGTGAAGCATAACCGAATTGTGCATGGAAGATGCAAATTTAAAATCCAGTGGCTTCACAGTTTGCACATCAGTTGCCTGTCACTTAAAAGTTATTTTGGATTCTGCATGAAATAGGCTTGAGTGGTTTTCTAAAATAAGAGTTTTAGACATTTAATGTATAGCTATGCACATTGATATGGCTCTGAGTAGGTGGCATCTGTATCACTGAGAGGTTCAAGGAGAGGGAACATTAGAAATTACTGAAATAAGAGTTGTATGGTTGTGCAGAACAAATATGTACCTATACAGGCAAAACAGAAAGGCTACTGATATTTCAAAACCAGCACATAAGAAAGTCAATAGGAAGTAAGCGAACAGTTTTCCATTGTGGTTATTTTTCTCATTATTAATTCTTTCCTCATGTTTTTTATTTTTCATTGTTGGCCTATTGGTTGCAATGTGCTTTTCTGTCTTTCATTTCACATTGCTCTGTGTTTTATTTACTTTTATTTTTAACCTTGGATTAGTTGAGTCTATAGAAATTGTTTTTCCCCTCTTAATTGTTCCTTTTGCCTCTTCCATTCTGAATCATGCAAACAATTGTACTTGCTTTTGTAATATTTCAAAGTTTACTGACCAATTTTTTTCTCTGGTCTCTCTGTTTCTCAACCATTTTTGTTGATTTTTGTGTTTGATTTCATTTTAAAATTTAAGAAACAGTTGAACGGAGTGCAGGAGCAACAAGATCCCTCCCCACCACTTACTCATACAAGCCATTCTTTTCTACAAGACCCTACCAGTCCTGGACCACAGCTCCGATGACAGTGCCCGGGCCGGCCAAGTCAGGCTTCACTTCCTTGTCAAGTTCTTCCTCTAATACGCCATCAGCTTCCCCATTAAAATCAATATGGTCTGTTTCGACTCCTTCGCCAATCAAATCCACATTAGGCGCATCAACTACATCTTCGGTTAAATCCATTAGTGACGTGGCATCTCCAATTAGATCCTTCCGGACAATTTCTTCACCAATAAAAACAGTGGTGTCACAGTCTCCATACAATATCCAGGTTTCCTCTGGCACTCTGGTTAGAGCTCCCACAGTCACGGAGGCCTCACCTTTAAAGGGGCTGGCATCCACTTCTACATTTTCCTCTCGAACCTCCCCAGTGACTACTGCAGGATCTCTTTTGGAGAGGTCGTCAATTACTATGACACCCCCTGCTTCCCCCAAATCAAACATTAATATGTATTCTTCGAGTCTGCCATTTAAGTCAATTATCACATCAGCAGCACCGCTAATATCTTCACCTTTAAAGTCAGTTGTGTCTCCAGCTAAATCAACAGCTGATGTCATTTCATCAGCTAAAGTTACAATGGCCTCTTCTCTTTCATCACCTGTGAAACAGATGCCTGGACATGCAGAGGTAGCATTAGTCAATGGATCTATTTCCCCTCTGAAATATCCATCATCTTCAACGTTAATTAATGGATGCAAAGCCACTGCCACATTACAGGAAAAAATTGCTACAGCTACAAACTCTGTGAGCTCTGTGGTTAATGCGGCCACTGATGCAGTTGAGAAAGTGTTCCCTTCCACTACAGCAATGCCATTTTCCCCACTCAGGTCTTATGTTTCTCCAGCACCATCAGCTTTTCAGTCTCTAAGAACTCCTTCTGCAAGTGCACTCTATACATCCCTTGGGTCATCAATATCTGCAACTACCTCATCTGTAACTTCATCGATAATAACAGTGCCAGTATACTCTGTAGTCAATGTTTTGCCAGAACCATCATTAAAGAAACTTCCAGACTCTAATTCACTTACAAAATCAGCAGCAGCCTTGCTGTCACCCATTAAAACATTGACTACGGAGACACGTCCTCAGCCCCATTTCAATCGAACTTCATCTCCAGTTAAATCATCTTTGTTCCTTGCACCATCTGCCCTTAAGCTGTCTACACCATCTTCTCTATCTTCCAGTCAGGAGATATTAAAAGATGTGGCTGAAATGAAGGAGGACCTAATGCGGATGACTGCAATACTCCAAACGGATGTGCCTGAGGAGAAGCCATTCCAACCTGAACTCCCCAAAGAAGGGAGAATCGACGATGAAGAACCTTTCAAAATTGTCGAGAAAGTAAAGGAAGACTTAGTGAAAGTTAGTGAAATCCTTAAAAAGGATGTCTGTGTAGATAAAGGACCACTCAAATCACCAAAGAGTGACAAAGGACACTCTCCTGAAGATGACTGGATAGAATTTAGTTCAGAAGAAATAAGAGAGGCAAGACAACAAGCTAGTGGGAGCCATTCTCCATCTCTGCCAGAGAGAGTGCAAGTCAAGGCAAAGGCCGCCTCTGAAAAGGATTACAACTTGACCAAAGTTATTGATTACCTAACAAATGATATCGGGAGTAGTTCTCTGACAAACTTAAAGTACAAGTTTGAGGATGCCAAGAAGGATGGTGAAGAGAGACAGAAACGAATTTTAAAACCAGCAATTGCCCTGCAGGAACACAAACTCAAAATGCCTCCAGCCTCCATGAGGCCTTCCACCTCTGAGAAAGAGTTATGTAAGATGGCTGATTCCTTTTTTGGAACAGATACTATTTTGGAGTCTCCAGATGACTTTTCTCAACATGACCAAGATAAAAGTCCCTTGTCTGACAGTGGCTTTGAAACAAGAAGTGAAAAAACACCTTCAGCCCCACAAAGTGCTGAAAGCACTGGCCCCAAACCACTCTTCCACGAGGTCCCCATCCCTCCCGTCATTACAGAAACAAGAACTGAAGTGGTTCATGTTATCAGGAGCTATGAGCCCTCAGCTGGAGATGCTCCCCCGTCCCAACCAGAGGAGCCCGTGTCACCCAAACCTTCACCTACTTTTATGGAACTGGAACCAAAGCCCACCACTTCTAACATTAAAGAAAAAGTCAAAGCGTTTCAGATGAAAGCCAGTAGTGAAGATGATGACCACAATCGCGTTCTGGGCAAAGGCATGCGTGTTAAGGAAGAGACTCACATCACCACAACCACCAGAATGGTTTATCATTCTCCACCAGGCAGTGAAGGTACCTCTGAGAGAATTGAAGAAACCATGTCAGTCCACGACATCATGAAAGCCTTTCAGTCCGGTCGGGACCCTTCCAAAGAACTGGCAGGTCTGTTTGAACATAAGTCGGCAGTATCTCCAGACGTTCACAAGTCTGCTGCTGAAACCTCAGCCCAGCACACAGAGAAGGACAACCAAATGAAACCCAAACTGGAGCGTATAATAGAAGTCCACATCGAAAAAGGTAACCAGGCTGAGCCCACTGAAGTCATTATTAGAGAAACCAAAAAGCATCCAGAAAAGGAAATGTATGTATATCAGAAAGACTTATCCCGGGGAGATATTAACCTAAAAGATTTTCTGCCAGAAAAACACGATGCTTTTCCTTGTTCAGAGGAACAGGGTCAGCAAGAAGAAGAAGAACTCACTGCTGAAGAGTCATTGCCTTCTTATCTGGAGTCTTCCAGAGTAAACACTCCTGTGTCCCAAGAAGAAGATAGTCGCCCTAGTTCTGCTCAACTCATATCCGATGACTCTTATAAAACACTGAAGCTTTTGAGTCAACACTCAATAGAATACCATGACGATGAGTTGTCAGAACTAAGAGGGGAGTCTTACAGGTTTGCTGAGAAAATGCTTCTGTCAGAAAAGCTAGATGTGTCTCATTCTGATACTGAGGAATCGGTTACAGACCATGCAGGACCCCCTAGCTCAGAGTCTGATAAGCGGGCCAGAGAAAAAGTAGTCACTGCCCCCAAAAAAGAAATTCTCTCCAAAATCTATAAAGATGTGTCTGAAAATGGTGTAGGTAAAGTGTCTAAAGATGAGCATTTTGATAAAGTGACAGTGTTGCACTATTCTGGCGATGTTAGTAGTCCAAAACATGCCATGTGGATGCGCTTTACTGAGGACAGATTAGATAGAGGTAGAGAGAAGTTGATATACGAAGACAGGGTGGACAGGACTGTGAAGGAAGCTGAAGAGAAACTGACTGAAGTGTCACAGTTTTTTCGTGACAAAACTGAAAAGCTCAATGATGAACTGCAGTCCCCAGAGAAAAGGCAACGCCCTAGAAATGGCAAAGAATACTCATCCCAAAGCTCTACCGGTAGCAGCCCTGAAAAAGCACTGCTGACAGAACTGCTGGCCTCCAGTGATGAGTGGGTCAAGGTGAGGCAACATGGCCGTGATGGACAAAGCATCCCCAGAGCTGATGAGAGGAATGCAGCCAGTCTGCCCAGCGGCCCAGAGGTGGTTCCTTCCCAACAGACTGAGGACAGCAAGTCCACAGAGGAGGCCAAAGGAAGTAGTTCTCAGAGCAAAGAACCAGAAGGGCCCCAAACTGGGTTTCAGCTCAAGCAATCTAAACTCAGTTCCATTAGGTTAAAATTTGAACAGGGTGCTCAGGCCAAAAGTAAGGACGTTTCTCAAGAAGACAGAAAGCCAGATGGCCAATCCAGAATCCCAGTTAAAAAAATCCAGGAAAGCAAGCTACCTGTCTACCAGGTGTTTGCTCGAGAAAAACAGCAGAAGGCCACAGACCCCTCAGATGAAAGTATCTCTGTGCAAAAAGATCTTACAGTATTAAAAGCTAAAGATGAGCATGCTGAGAGCAATGAGATGGTTGTAAATGATTTTGGTTCTGATGATGTGAAAAAACAGAGGACTGAAATGTCAAGTAAAGCGATGCCTGACTATTTTTCTGAGCAACAGGCTAAAGACTTGTCTTGTCGCATAACCACAGACTTAGCAACAAAGGGACCATGGGACAAAAAGGTCTTTAGAACGTGGGAAAGTTCTGGAGCTGCTAATAATAAGTCACAGAAAGAGAAACTTTCACATGTACTTGTTCATGATGTAAGAGAAAATCATGTTGGTCACCCTGAGAGTAAAATTGTTGACCAGAGGGATGAGTTTTTGTCTGTGACTGAGAGAGAACACAAATTGTTAACTAATGGCTCTCTCTCAGAAATTAAGGAAATGACTGTAAAATCTCCCTCCAAAAAAGTCTTATATAGGGAATATGTTGTTAAAGATGGGGAGCATCCAGGTGGCTCTCTTGACCAGCCTTCCAGGAGAAGTGAGAGCTCGGCGGTGTCGCACATCCCGGTCAGGGTTGCAGAGGAAAGGAGGACACCAGCTCCAGATATTTCCGATGGTTTTTGTGAGCAGTCGACATTTCCAAAACATGAACTGTCGCCAAAGTTATCCCAGTCAAGTATGACTAAAGAGACAGTTGAGACACAGCACTTTAATTCTATAGAAGAGGAAAAAGTAACCTATTCAGAAATCAGCAAAGTTTCAAAACACCAGAGTTATGTAGGCTTATGCCCACCTCTCGATGAAACAGAGCTCTCCCCGACCAAGTCTCCAGATTCTCTAGAGTTTAGCCCAGGAAAGGAATCGCCCTCTAGTGATGTATTCGACCACAGTCCCATTGATGGATTGGAAAAAGTTGTACCACTAGCCCAAACGGAGGGAGGGAAAGAAATAAAAACTTTACCTGTTTATGTCAGTTTTGTGCAGGTGGGAAAGCAGTATGAGAAGGAGATACAACAAGGAGGTGTAAAAAAAATCATAAGTCAGGAATGTAAGACAGTACAAGAGACCAGGGGAACCTTTTACACAACTAGACAGCAGAAGCAACCTCCTTCTCCTCAAGGTAGTCCAGAAGATGATACTCTAGAGCAAGTTTCCTTTCTAGACAGCTCTGGGAAGAGCCCTTTAACCCCAGAGACGCCCAGTTCAGAGGAAGTGAGTTACGAATTTACGTCTAAGACACCAGACTCGCTTATAGCTTTTATACCAGGCAAACCCAGCCCAATTCCTGAGGTTTCGGAGGAATCTGAGGAGGAGGAGCAGGCCAAATCGGCCTCCTTAAAGCAGCCTGCAGTGGAGGAGATGGCTGCAGTCGAGCATGAAATGCCTAACAACGTGAGCAAGGACTCTAACCAGAGACCCAAAACTAACAGAGTTGCCTACATTGAATTTCCCCCTCCTCCACCGCTGGATGCAGACCAGATGGAGTCGGATAAGAAACATCCTTATCTTCCTGAAAGGGAGATTGACATGATTGAAGTCAGTTTGCAAGACGAGCATGACAAGTACCAGCTGGCCGAACCGGTCATCAGGGTGCAGCCACCCTCCCCAGTTCCTCCCGGGGCGGACATCAGTGACTCCAGTGATGACGAATCCCTTTATCAACCAGTGCCAGTCAAAAAATACACCTTCAAGTTAAAGGAGGCCGACGATGAACAAAAAGAAGTGACAAAATCCAAAGCCTCGGCTGAAAAGGCTTCCACCCAGAAAGAATTAGAAATAAATGGATCTGGAAAAGATACTGAATTCGGCCTTGGCCTTGATTCACCTCAGAATGAAGCTGCCCAGAACGGGAACAATGACCAGTCCATCACAGAGTGTTCCATTGCCACCACGGCAGAGTTCTCTCATGATACGGATGCCACAGAGATCGACTCTCTGGATGGCTATGACCTGCAAGACGAAGATGATGGCTTGACTGAGAGTGATTCTAAACTCCCCAGTCAGACCCTGGAGCTGAAGAAAGATATCTGGAACACGGAAGGCATTCTGAAGCCAGCTGATCGCTCCTTTAGCCAAAGCAAACTCGAAGTTATTGAGGAGGAGGAGGGAAGGTTGGGATCAGATGAAGATAAGCCACCTCCTAAAAGTTCTCCATCTGAAAAGACTCCTGATAAGACTGATCAAAAGTCAGGGGCCCAGTTTTTCACACTAGAAGGAAGACATCCTGACAGATCAGTGTTTCCTGATACTTACTTCAGTTACAAAGTAGATGAAGAATTTGCCACTCCTTTTAAAACGGTAGCTACCAAAGGTCTAGATTTTGACCCCTGGTCTAATAACCGAGGAGATGATGACGTGTATGACAGTAAATCACGGGAAGATGAAAATAAGCCATTTGGTCTGGCTGTGGAAGACCGCTCTCCAGCAACCACCCCCGATACAACACCAGCCCGCACGCCAACTGATGAAAGTACCCCAACTAGTGAGCCTAACCCCTTCCCATTTCATGAAGGAAAAATGTTTGAGATGACTCGCAGTGGTGCAATTGACATGAGCAAGAGGGATTTTGTTGAAGAGAGGCTCCAATTTTTCCAGATTGGTGAGCATACTTCTGAAGGGAAGTCAGGGGACCCGGGGGAAGGGGATAAGAGTACGGTCACTGCCACACCACAGCCACAGGCAGGGGACAGCACTGTAGAAACCAATCTAGAGGGAAATGTAGAGGCACCTACAGTGGAACCCAACCCCAGCATCCCGGCCAGCGGAGAGAGTCAGGAAGGCACATCCACTAGTGGCTCTCAGGAGAAAGCAGCAGCGGCCACTAACTCCTCTAAACTTGACCCCAAGTTGCGCACGCCTATAAAAATGGGAATTTCTGCATCCACCATGACCTTGAAGAAAGAAGGCCCTGGAGAAGTGACAGATAAGACAGACGCTGTGATGACCAGTGGTCAGGGATTAGAGAATGAACCTATAACGGTGATTTCAAATACAGCCGATAGCCACATGGGCGTTAGGCCCCAAGAAAAACATGATTTTCAAAAAGATAACTTTAATAACAACAACAATTTGGATTCTTCCACTATACAGACAGATAACATTACAAGTCATGTAGTTCTGACAGAACATTCTGCACCCACTCGTACCACAGAGAAAGCTAATCCAGTGAAAAGCTCATCAGAGAAAAAGACAGGGGTACTGCAAGGACATTGTGTGAGAGAGAAACAGAAAGTTCTTGGAGAGCAGCAAAAGACAAAGGAATCAATAGGGATTAGGCGAAAATCCAAACTTCCCATAAAGGCCACTTCACCAAAAGATCTCTTCCCACCAGATCATATGCCAAACATTAATGTGAGTAAAGTGAAGCAGGTTAGTCAGTCTGAGAAAAGCAAAGGCCTTACTACTTCTTCATGTGTAGATGTGAAGTCCAGAATTCCAGTGAAAAACACACACAGGGATAACCCAGGTTCAGTTAGAAAACCATGTGCCACACAAAAGCAAGGGCAGCCAGAGAAAGGCAAGGCCAAACAGCTCCCATCCAAGTTGCCAGTAAAGGTAAGATCCACCTGTATCACCTCCACCTCCACCACCACCACCTCCACCACCACCACCACCACCACAGTTAAAGTCAGGAAAAGCCAGCTTAAGGAAGTGTGTAAACATTCCATTGAATATTTTAAGGGAATTAGTGGTGAGACCTTAAAGCTTGTGGACCGCCTCTCTGAAGAAGACAAAAAGATGCAGTCCGAGTTGTCCGATGAGGAAGACAGTACCTCAAGAAACACGTCGTTGTCCGAGACTTCCCGGGGTGGCCCGCCTTCGGTTACAACGAGGTCTGCTAGAGATAAGAAAACAGAGGCAGCACCTTTAAAATCAAAGAGTGAAAAGGCCGGCAGTGAGAGAAGGAGCAGTAGGAGGACTGGTGAGAATGAAGGCAGTCAGGTCTCTCGAGCACTCTGCTCACATCCTGGAGAACGAGCATAGTTTGTAAACACTTTCCAACTTGTAGACCCTAGTGCATGACCTGTTGTGATTGCCTGTGGAGTGACTTAACCGTAGTTTCTCATTCTGTCATTGTCATCTGTGTGTGCTGTCTATACACTCTTCTTTCCTTCCTTTTAACCCAACAACACGATAGGCAGCTAGGGAAGCATGCTGAAGATATTGGTGTCATTCAAGATACGCAACTTTTTTTCAATGTGCTAGTGCATATGATTCTGTCAAAGTAAAAGCACAGATGTTGAAATGCCATCGTGGTGTTTTCACCCCCACGACACTTCTGTAGCTATTGTAAAGTAGCTAGCTTGCCAGCATGTTGAATTTCATTACATCGAGCATCCATGTAGTCTTGACATTTGGCCTGATGTAGGTGAAAATCAAGTGAGTCATGTAAAAGAGAAGTGTTCATGTAGGTGATTAGGACACATTTCAGTGTACAGTGTTAGCATCAGTCTCTCTGTAAAATCTGAGTACTGCTAAAAGCAATTTTCCAGTGTCGTGTCTTTCTTGATGATTATTTTAATTAAGAAATTGTAAATCGTAGGTCCACAGAGTCCATGTGAACGGACAGATATCAGGATGGCAATAGTAGCCGATCACCTGGGACTCAGTTGGACAGGTAAGTGTGTATACACCTGAATGAAATTTCTTAATTTGTCTTTTTCACAAGCAGTTTATTATTTTTTTAAAGAAGGAATAAAAACATTTTTAATCACTCATAATTCTATATACCCAGAGTTAATTACAGAAGATACCTTGTATACTGTGTTTTTTTCAAAGCTTTTCTATGCACGTACACTACAGAATAGAAAATTTAAATTTATTTTACCTTAAATTTGAGCACTTTCTTCACAATGCCATTTCTGGTAACATAGGATAACCTTTTACCTAATGAAAGATTTATCTTGTGGCATAAAGGAAAATATACCTAAAGGCTATGGTTTTTAAATAATACAAAATGTTGAAGCATGGTTTATACCCTTAGAGTAGCTCTCTTAGGCAATAGTTCAACTAATCCATGCCTAGGTTTCACAAAGTTTAATCATTCATGAGTCATTGGCACAATTTTTATGATATACACACATTATTTATAATATACACATATTATTTATTTACCTGAAACTTTTAAGGAGACTCAGTTTTATGCTCAAAGATTTACTTAAAAGGAAATCTTATGTCACTTTTTTCCCCCCAAAATGCTTCCTTTTCTTTTTAATAATTTTATTTATTTTTGGACCTTCTGGGTCTTCATTGTTGTGTGCGTTTTTCTCCAGTTGTGGCAAGCGGGGGCTGCTCTCTAGTTGTAGGGCACAAGCTTCTCAACTCCAGTGGCTTCTCTTGTTGCAGAGCACCGGCTCTAGCGTGCATGGGCTTCAGAGCACAAGCTCAGTAGTTGTGGCACACAAGCTTAGCTGCTCCAAGGCATGTGGGATCTTCCTGGATTAGGGATTCAACCTGTGTCTTCTGCATTGGCAGGTGAATTCTTTACCACTGAGCCACCAGGGAAACCCATTATATCACTGTGATAATAGAAAACAAGGATCATTTTCAATAACTATATCAACAACAAAACAAAGGATGACAGTTAAATTTTGAATTAAATTTTTCAGAAAACATATACAGATAAATGAATCTATTCAATTTACAAAAATAGTTGGATTCTGTGAAGTGAATGAAACTTTTTATAATTAGTGTTTAGAAAAGGAATATTTGGCTTGATTCCACTTCACTTAAGATGAAGATAAGGCTTTGTGTCAACTGGACAGTACTGCTTTGTATTCTGATGTTAACTGGGCCCCTCAAATCCTACTTCACATGAATCAGAGAAATTTTAAATTTTATAGGTTGTATGTATTTTTTTTTTAGTGCCCAGCCAAACAACATAATAGCTAAACATAAATGTTAATTAGTGTCATATTTAAAGTCATCTTGCATACTATCAGGGACATACATTCTCAAGGAAGTAATTATCTGTGCTGTCAAAAGGGAGATTATGAAACTAGATCATGGCACAAAAGGTCACCTACAATTATTTTTTTTCCAGTGCCCTGAATCTCACGCCACCTACCCTCTCCATTAAAAGGACTCCTCTCCTTCCACCCAGCCCTGCCCTAAGGCACACTGCTACTGACCTAACCTAGTGGAGCTCTGGAAAAAACGGGGTCTGAGTAATCCTTTGCAGACTATTAAGAGTTAGTAGCAATTCATCATGTATAAATATGTATGAACAGAAAATATTAATATTTATATATTCCGGGTGGCTCAAACAATAAAGAATCCTCCTGCAATGCAGGAAATGCAGGTTCAATCCCTGTGTTGGGAAGATCCCCTGGAAGAGGGCACGGCAACCCATTCCAGTTTTCTTGCCTGGAGAACCCCAAGGAAAGAGAGCCTGGTGGGCTACAATCCATGGAATCACAAAGAGTTGAACTAAAGTCCATGGGGTCACAAAGAGTCAGACACGACTGAAGCGACTAAGTATGCATGCACATCTTAACACTGGACATTATAATCTGAAAATATGCTGGAGTTAATGTTGGTTTTGTAGTATTACTTGTCCATAACTATTAGCTTATTTTCTTTAAGCAAAACTTAGTTTGTCAGAGTAAACTTTTGGAGATGTGACATGAAAATAGAGAAGAAACATAAAGTCATAAAATTTGTAAAATTCTCAGTGACAATGTCTTTGCTCTTCACTGAGTCTCTAGACAAAGGATATGGTTTGGAAATGAGGACAATAAGGATTACTGTCCTTAAGACACAAAGAGATAAGGAACTTTAAAAAAAATTAACTTTTCTAATTTGAATTACCGTATACACAATGAAGATTATTAGGAAAATTAGCATTTAGAAGGACAAAATTTAAATCCATCCCTCAGAACTACTGTTAACTAGTAACAAGGTACTTTGATTTTTTTATAAAAACTTTTTGAAGATGTTTTATACACAATTTTCTTTTTATTTCTTTCTGATCTTGGTTTAATGTATAAGTAACATCTAATACACATACTTTACAATGGTGTTTTGCTGTCAGTCACAATGCACTAGTGAACCATGAAATAAATTCAGATTTTGCTTTTGTTGGTAAAAGGAAGAGAAAATGTGTATCCCATATATTAAGGTTAAGTTTTGCTCTATGAAGATGTAGTTTCATTTCTAGAAGCACCCTGCAGGCTGTGATCAGTTTGCCAGCCACTGCATTACATTAATTAACTCTTCTTTTGTTCAACGCATGCTCTGTTTTCAGTTTTTAAGTAGGACAAGCCTACAGTGGACATTCATGTATGTAAATAATTGTCTACATCCCTGTGTATTGTCACCGTAGATTTCTAGAAGTGAAATCAGTTGGCCAAAGGATATAGACTTTTTTGAGCCTCTGAATACATTTTGCCAAACTGCTGGAAAGGTTCTTAAGCAGGATAGAATCTTGGCCAATTCTTTTCCCATGGATTTTCCCATTTCTTACTTTTTTTAATCACTTAAGGCTAATACACATCTGACAGATTTTTTTAATTGTACAAAAAGTATACACTGAAAGGTAAGTCTCCCTCTCATCTTTGACTCCCAAATTTCACTCCCCCAAGGCAGCTATTCGTATCATATGTATCCTTCCAGGGATAACTGTCTGCATTTACAAGATTGAGTATATGGCTAGATACACTTAGTTGGACAGAAAGCTTATCTCCCTTTTATTTTTTACACAAATGGCAGTGTATCATAGACAGTGATCTGGCTTTGAGTCATCATTTAACCTCCCAAGCGGCACTGATGAAACTTGAAGGCATATAGAATAGAATATTATGTGAGAAAAAGATTTATTTCATGAATATTGCCTAGAGAAAAACCCTACTGGCTTCTCTTGTGGAATGTTTATGAATTGTATATCCCTAACTATCTTATTGGAGATGGGCTTCTCAGGTGGCGCTAAAGAACCCACCTGCCAATGTAGGAGATGGAAAGGAGGTGGGTTCGATTCTTGGGTCAGGAAGATTCCCTGGAGAAGGGTACAGCAACCCACTCCAATATTCTTGCCTGGAGAATCCCATGGACAGAGGAGCCTGGTGGGTTACAGTCCGTGGGGTCGTAAAGAGTTGCACAGGACTGAAGCGACTTAGTACACCTATCTTATATGAAGTTTGCTTCAAATTGCAGATAATAATTTAGCTAAATTAAAAGAATCTATCAATATCCTCTTTGAACAGATTAAGAATCTTTATAAAATGATCTCCAAAGGAAATCTGATTATAACCAAGGAATTACCTCAAGAGAGAGAAGTCACTGCCTGTGTATTAGCACTACTTTGCTGTGAAATCAACTATATAAAGATTAATGCCCAAGGCTGTACTTGCGTTTTACTATAGAATCCCCCCATTTTTTTGGTGGCATTTAAGCATTACTTTTATAAAATACATGTGATAAAAGCATAACATGAAATCTTAGTAACTCTTTTTCTTTTCTACAGAACTGGCAAGGGAACTGAATTTTTCAGTGGACGAAATCAATCAAATACGTGTGGAAAATCCAAATTCTTTAATTTCTCAAAGCTTCATGTTATTAAAAAAATGGGTAACCAGAGACGGAAAAAATGCTACAAGTATGCTGAAACTATATTACTTTAACTTTCAAAACTGCATATGTCTAATATTTCAGATAAGCCTATTGTTAAGAAAACCACAGTGATCGTAAAATAATTGCAAGTCTTTTGAAGTTATACTTGTTTGATTTCATGCTAACATTCTAAACTTCTGTCTTTAGGGAGCTTTTTATGAAGCAAGCAGTAGGGGATTTTTGCATTTTGCCTGTAGTTCTGTGACCATCAAACATGAAAATATAATTCTAGCTGTTCAGTTATGAGATGGTGATGGGAAACACTGTGAAGTTACTGCTATGGCCAGAAATGGATGTGCAGGAAAATAGAGAAGGATAGGACCAAATCATTTCATCCAGCCTGCTGTGATGGCAAAGAACTCTCCAGTGTTCTGGGGTTTTGTGTGGTGTAGTTTTGTTGAGGTGAGGGAAAGAGAGTGGTGCTATATTGTGACAAATGCCAACCCAAACAATGTGCAGTTATTGTGGGCTTGCCTGTGTCAGCCTGACCTTAGTAAGTTATTAAAATGCTAAGCATCAAATACAGAGGTGACCTATTTTGACAGTCTAATGGGAGGAAAGTGTTTAAAATTTCATAAGTTCCTCCTTTTTTTTAAATTATTTATTTATTTATTTATTTATTTTTATTATTATTTTTTTTTTCCAGTGGGTTTTGTCATACATTGATATGAATCAGCCATGGATTTACATGTATTCCCAATCCCGATCCCCCCTCCCACCTCCCTCTCCACCCGATTAAGTTCCCCTTATAACTAAAAGAATCTAGCTCTTTTGAAGCCCATCTGCGCTGCACCTTACCAAGATGGAATGAATGTTGTTGCCATCACACACAGCTTCACAAAATGCTTCTTAAGACCCTAACATCTTTCCCCAGAACTACAAGCTTTCTGAGCCCTCTGAATAGTGAATATTGCAGAGCTGGAGTAAGGAGGAACTAAAATGTCAGGAGGGTCAAGAAAGCCATGCCTTCATGTGAATATTGTGAGGATGTAAAACAAAATAATGTAATTGGGTTTTCAACCTTTTTTTTCTTCCATCCTTTTTCAGCTGATGCCTTAACTTCGGTCTTGACAAAAATTAATCGAATAGATATAGTGACTCTGCTAGAAGGACCAATATTTGATTATGGAAATATTTCAGGCACCAGAAGTTTTGCAGATGAGAACAATGTTTTCCATGACCCTGTGGATGGTAATTGAATTTAGTGTTCATATTTACTTAATATTTGGTAAAATTTGAAAGTGTGGTAGGACAAAGTAGTCATGTAAAACCAACTAAATTGTGATTTGCTTGACTTAATTTCTCATTTCCACAGCTTATTCTATGCCACAGTCTGCAAACAAACACTCTGTTAGAACAAACTTGATAAATGTCTGTTATATAAGATACAAATAATGAGGTATAAAGGCATAAGTTAACTGAAAGAGTTGGTATCTCAAGTATTTTATATAACCAAATGGAAGAGAATTTAATATCTAGAGAACATGTTGATTTGTCACTTTCTACATTAACCTAAAAAACAAGAAGACTCTTCTATTCCTATATAGGTAAAATCAAATTGTGGGTTATTATACAAATTGTTAAGTAAAATGCTTAATTACTGTTTTGAGAACCACGTATTTAAGCATGTGCTGAAAGAGGCTAATATATCACTCAAAAAGCTATTTTAGTTATTTAGCATTATTTTAACTTCATAGGCTGCCATTTTTTGTTTGGCAAAACCTTATCCATTGTGTATAATAAGGTAGCATAATTTCTAATTCAATGAGCATAGATGTTGTCAATAATATAATAATTCCTCCTTTACATTAGCTTAATTTATATATTAATATTGTCATTTTCCTTCATTTTGTAAGTTGGGGCTTTTTTTCATCAAAGTATTAAGAAAAGTATAACAAATATGTTTTTCAAGATGTTCATCTACCTTCATAAATGGAAATTTATTCCTATAATGAATTTTGAGTAAAAAATGATTATGTGGAGGCAAGAAGAGGAGCTAGGGATATTTTTCTATTACTTCAATTTTTGAAAGATATGGTGATTATTTTCCCATTTTTAAACAGAAAAATTAGCCAATAATCAATAACTTACAAATCTGCACATATGACAAAAGATCTCAAAATTCTTAGAAAGTTTCTGCTTACTAAAGCCAGTCAAAAATGTAAAGTGTACCTTGTTATCCCTCTAACATAAACATGTGGGTAATAATGTCAAAAGTGGTTTCTTTTTAAGTTTCTAAATACAACACAACCTGGAAAAAAGGCTTTGTCTTCAAGGCTTTGTCTTATAGGTGAGACTATATATTGGTGCCCAGACTCCTTGCGCACAAGATAAAGATAGACCAGTGTTATATCAAAGGTTGAATTATTGCCAAACTACAATTTATAGAATATTTTAATATTCTTTATTGGGAAATTTAAGAAAAGTAGTTCTAATAAACAAAATCATCAGAAAACAGTGAAAGTATTCAATGGAATTGAAAGTCTCATTTAATTTTAACATTTTAGAATTAGAATATTATTAAATTTAGAAGGACTTTCTGTTGCTATATCTTAATATTTTACATTCCCTATTTTTAAAATTCTTAGGGAAATTTAGGAATGTTTGTGAAGTCAACTTTATTTGTGCAGATTATAAACCTCATGTAGTCTTAGACAAATTTTCAACAACGTTTTAGTTTATGGGTGACCATAACATAAAAAATGTTCACAACCTATAGCAAGTTGAATTTACAGCCAAAGCTAAATTGATAATTCTCTTGGACTAATGGAAAAATTATACTTCAGTTTTGTAGACCAATAAGTCAGAAAATGTGCCTGGTTGCCTTTTTTTCCTGTCTCTCCTCTTTGCTGAACTTTTGTGAAACTTCCTTTCCTCACCATGACCAGACCATTGTTGACTTCTCTCTCTGGTGAAGGAGAAAAATACTGCCTTAGTGCACATAGCAAGGTTTAAAACACGGGAATTGCTCCCTCCTTCCCCTTTGTTAGGCTGGTTAGTAAACCTCTGTGTTTCATAGGATTGTCATGAACATTCCAAGGCTCTTTGCAAGTGGTTCTCCTCCTGTCTGTTGTGTATCATTTCTTCTTTCTCTTTATTTGATTCTTGGTTCTGAGTGGACCCCTACCACAAGGTCACCAGGATTTCCATACGCACACGACCTTTTCATCTCTGTCACATTGTGATACCTGAAAAGTTTACATGGAGTCTTTTCTGCTTTATCTGCCTTTTAAACCCTTTTCCTAACATCTTTCTAGATTTTTTTCACAGTGCTACTGCTCTAAAATCTAGTAGTCATTTCTTTCCAAAGATTAAATTCATTTTTCTTTATTGTAAATTTTATATGAAATAAGTAAGAGTTATTCAGTAGCATCACTCTTATGTACAGTTCTTAAAATAAGTTATAAGTAATTATAAAAATTGGTTTCTTATGATTTGTTGTATTTAGTCCACCACAATGTGGATTTTGCATGTGAAGAGTATTGATAGAAAGGTATTAATTTGGCCATAGAATAAATGTATCTTACGTAATGACAGCTGACTTTATATTGGATTAAATTTGTGAATGTAAGTTACTGTATTAAAATTACCAAAATCAATGGAGACAATTTATATCTGAATTAACTAGTATTCTATTTTATTGTAGTTTGCCACTAGTCTTTTATTTCATTATATTACAAGTATTTGAACTAAACCAATAAATTTATCAACATTCTGTAATTCATCATACATTTTTCATAACTAATATAATTTAAGTCATTCCATGTGTTTTTGTTTGATGTGCTCTAATTCATTTCAGTCAGTCCCAATGTACTGTCTTCCATAGGTTATCCTTCCCTTCACGTGGAACTGGAAACTCCCACAGGGTTGCACTACACACCTCCCACCCCTTTCCAGCAAGATGACTATTTTAGTGATCTCTCTAGCATAGAATCTCCCCTTAGAACCCCCAGTAGACTGAGTGATGGGGTAGTGCCTTCCCAGGGAAACATAGAACATTCAGCAGATGGACCTCCAGTTGTAACTGCAGAAGACACGTCCTTAGAAGACAGCAAACTTGAAGACTCAATGCCTTTAACAGAAATACCTGAAGCAGTGGATGTAGATGAGAGCCAGTTGGAGAATATATGTCTGAGTGAGTATCCTCAATACCTCGGAAGGATGGCTGGGGTCCCAAAAGATGTTAAACGAGCAGAGCCATTGAAGCAGACTAGAAAAGTAGGAGTAAGCTCTGAGCAGCAAGAGAAAGGAAAATCTGGTCCTGATGAGGAGATGACGGAAGAAAGACTCAAATCTCTATTTGAGGACATCCAACTTAAAGAAGGAGTAGAGTCTGAGGAGATGACAGAAGAAAAAGTACAGGCTATTCTTAAACGTGTTCAGCAAGAAGAACTGGAAATGTCTTCAATTACAGGTTGGCAGAACGAGACATCAAGTGGAAACCTAGAGTCCCCTGCTCAAGCTCGAAGAATAACTGGTGGGTTACTAGATCGACTGGATGACAGGTATGGCTCTGGGTCAGAAAAACGAAAGTGAAATGAAGGTTACATGTTAGTTTATCTATTTATCTATCCATCCATCCATCCATCCATCCATCCTTCCACGCCAAACAGCTTGTAGGATACCCTGACCAGGAATCAATCCTGGGCCCTTGGCAGTGGAAGCGCACAGTCCTAACCACTGCACTGCCAGGAAATTCCAATAGTCGGTTTTAAATAAATGCTTTTAGCAGTTACTCTTTTTCTAAAATTACCATTTCAATTTTGGGATAATAGATGCCTTGAAAGGTTGGTTCATTTTGCTAATCTAGAGAGGGAAAGTTACATTGAACTCAAATATAATTTTTAAAGCTACTGATAATTAGCTGAAGTAAAATATAAAAAGTTTTATACATGCTAAAGATGGATGCACTTCCTTTACTTTAGAAGCCTACTGTTTTCTATTTTATTACCTGGTCTGTTATTCTTTTCACATAGCCAGTAATTAATGCTCATTTAAAAAATGTAATTAACAGAATTCTAAGTCTTGTAGAAATATAAGCATTTATATTATTTCCTTACTTCAAACATAAATATGCTTACTAAACAAAATTTTAAAATGTAGGTTTTAAAAATCAGTACAATGTCATCATTTGCAATAACCATCACTGAAATTTTGGTGAATTTCTTTTACATATTGTTTTTAAATGTCTTGTCATAGAAAATACAGAGAAGCAAAAAAATCATCTGTCCTTATCATACTAAGAAAAACACAACATTTTATATATCCTTCCTTTTTTCTACATGACTATTTTATATAATTTGCAACACAGCATATGTTTCCCTGGTGACTCAGCTGATAAATAATCTACTTGCAATACAGGAGACCTGGGTTCAACCCCTGGGTTGAGAAGAACCCCTGGAAAAGGGAACGGTTACCCACTCCAGTATTCTGGCCTGGAGAATTCCATGGACTTATAGTCCATGGGGTCGCAAAGAGTAGGACACAACTGAGCAACATTTACTTAATATGTAATTCTTTACCCCCAATAATACTGGCATGATAGAAATTTGTTTATAACTAAAATAATTCCCTAATCATGAATCTGGCTCTTTTTATAGTGGCTTTCCTGTAGAAAGGTAAGAGCTAGTGTCCTTCAGACACTGGTTCAGACCCCACCATCACTAGGTTTTGCACTTTAGTACTTTAATTTCTAAGCTCTAAGAACATCACTGTAATCCGCTTCAAAGATAAGAATACTGCTGCTTTCCTCAAACAGGTTTATAAATTGAAAAAGAAAGCCTGTAACATGCCTACCCAATATGCAAATAGACTCTCACTAATAGTTAGCATTATTTTTCTTTATACACACATCAGACTAAAATAAATTTTACTTCAGTGGCAACTAGTGATAAACCTAACATCAGTTCTTTTTACCCAGCTTATTTTACAATCATATTTAACATTTTCATACTGCTTGCTCAATAAAAATTCCCAAAGAGGGTATAGACATTTGCAAAGAAGATTTCACAAAACTCCTTTTGAAGAATTGTAACATCAATGAATTCTATGTTCAGCCTACAAAAAAGAGATGATGGAGACAAGATATGGTACTAATTTTGATGTCTGAGTTCAGATATAGTCACATAATTTATAGTTGTATAAGAGGAAATTAGATATAGTTAGGAGTTAGATATAGTTATCATATAGAGTCTTTACAGTATGCTGGGACTGTCTGTCCTTAAATATATGGAATAGTATTGCTATTAATATTTTTGAGAAAGGTGTTTATTCAGAAGCTGATTTATAAGAAATACACATACATATGCATAATATACATATTACACAGAAAACATTGCTCCACTTTTGCTGTCTTCAGAATTCTACAGGTAATAATCAAAGATGCTGAAAACAATATACAAACTAGAAGACATAAAGTCTGTATTGAAACTAGTAAAACTTAGAGCCAATTTAAAAGAAAGTAATGGAAGAGAAAGATTTTTAAGAATCTAAAGGAAAACAGTTCTCCCAGTCAGTAGAAGCATCAGGTGAGCATCCACACCCTGATCACCAAGGAGAGTCAGCAGAGGTCCCGAGTGGACAAAAATGATAATTCAAGTAAGGTTCTCATGATTATTCCATGTCTGGAAAAGCATGACAGTAAGATTCACAATTGGAAACACGTACAGAGACTGGAACCTAGGGTTCTTGGGGACACCAGAGCTCTCATCACAGGAGCTCACGCTGTCCTTTGTCATCAGTGTTTTCATTGACAATAATAGAAAAGCACCGCTTTTAGGTTGGTGGGTCTGGACCTCTGGGTATGTCCATGAACCCAAGGGGCTGTAGAAGTACAATTAAAACAAAAACAGTGGCAGCATAGCCAGCCAGATTGGGGGTTGAAATGCAGAGGAAGCCTGGAGCCTACATATCATCTCCTTACCCCGCACCCATGATACACCCCCACAGTTTGAAATCCAATAACCAGATTTTTTATACTTTTCTATCATGTATGTCTTCAAAAATAGTTTAAAACATGGTTGTTGAAAATTCAGAGCCTCTGAAGCCCATCTGCAGCCATATGTTACCATTGTAAATGTCCACATTTTCTCTGTTGCAGCCCTGACCAGTGTAGAGATTCCATTACCTCCTATCTCAAAGGGGAGCCTGGAAAATTTGAAGCAAATGGAAGCCATGCAGAAGTCACTACAGAAGCAAAGACAAAATCTTACTTTCCAGAATCCCAAAATGATGTAGGGAAACAGAGTGCAAAGGAAACTCTGAAACCAAAAATACAAGGATCTGGTCGTGTTGATGAACCAGCATCATCACTAGCAGCGTATCAGAAGGCTCTAGAAGAAACCAGCAAGTTTGTAATAGAAGAGCCTAAACCCTGTGTGCCTGTCAGTATGAAAAAGATGAGTAGGACTTCTCCTGCAGATGGCAAGCCAAGGCTTAACCTCCATGAAGAAGAGGGGTCCAATGGGTCTGAGCAAAAGGTATGTCATCTAGTCTTCCACTATGCTGTCATTTAATCTCAGAGTCCTGACTCTTCAATTGTTTTGATTAATCTTGTAGCACTGAGCCCAATATTCTTTACTATTTCCAAATTATAAATATGTGATCAAATATGGTAACACTAATGATGGGGGTAAAGAAAGTACTGAGTAAAATGTCTGCAGTCATACCTTTGTTCATTAGGAATAAACATCTTTTCAGCCATTTTTCAGAAGGGAAGTTACAGGGATGTTAAGTAGTAAGTATCTTAAGATCCAATATTCATTCTGTCAGGGATTTAGATTTCCTGACATGTCTTCATTCTTGAGGATGGAGGATGATTATCCTCTCCCTCACTGGTTCTTTTACACAGTTTAAAGAGTTGCTAGCATGTGACCCAACTACGAGCTCTGTAAGTTCTGTTGCCTGAAAGGGTTTTTTAAAAATTGAAGGAACACAGTTCCCAAGAATAAAGGGTGGGTATACTACTGTTGATTGATGACATTTAGAAATGTAGCATTAAAAGTATCACTTTAATAACTTTTATATCTAAGTTGATAATTAATATTTGTTTTTAATAATTTAAAAACCTTACCATCACATAATTATTTGCTTTTAGTATTTATATGATTCCTTTATATTATTTATTTCTTTATAAGAAATAAGATTTCTTTATTCTTTGAAGGTAAGCATTTTTAGACATTAGAAAAAATTTTAATTGAAATTATGATTCATAGATGGATATAAGAAAATTAATATCAGTTCTGTTTCTTACATTTTTGACTGCTTTTTGCTGTCGCAATTTTTGTGTCTTTTCATGAACCATGCAGTAGACATAGATTGAGAGTTATACATCTTTGGAATCGTAGTACTTGAAGTTTTTCATAAAACATCGAGTTTATTTAAGATCTTCTACAGTGTTTTGGGTAGAAAAAAAATCTTTTGTAAAATAATGAAGCCATGATTAACTTTATTTAGAAATACTTAGGAAAAAAAAAAGAAATATTTAGTAAATTCTTAATCACTTAGGAGCTAATTATCAGCTTAATAACTAATCATATCCTTTCCTTTTCCCTTCTGCAGGCTGTTTTTTTAATTACTTTCCTGCTTGTTAGGAAGGAAAGTGAGAGGAAGTAAAATTCTCGGGCTTTTCTTTCATTTCCTTCCTGACAAGAGTTGTTTTGAGTATTGATTTCTGCCTTTTTGTTAACTCTCAGTATATTTAAGCAATATGACTTTGGATGGAATATTGCCTTTTAAAATGAGCCCACAAACTATAGTGAGGAGCTATAGGAGGGAGTTGCTACATAGTGATGTTTTAATGATGAAAATGTATTCTGCAAAAACCCATTAGAAGTTGATAGGAAAGTTCTGAAATCAAATGACAATATAAATGTAAGTAAGTATTTCTATGTGTGTACATGTGCCTACCTATTGCCCACTGGGGAACCATGGGAAAGGCATAAAGAGGGTTTGAAAATGAAAGGTTTAACCCTGGATGGAAACGCAGCTGAATTCATCAGTAAAGGAAAATAATCACTGTTAGAAAATGTTTTTGAAATTTCTTATAAGTGAGTTTGTGCCTTTAGTGTTGTTCACTGGTCCTAGTCCAGTGCAAAATGTCTTCAGGAGTACAGCAATTCATAATGAAGTTAAAGTTTCCAGAAGATAAGAGTCTGACCTCTCAAGAAATCCGAAGATGTTCAGGATGTCTCTTTTGTGATTAGACCATAGTACAATAGCAACCAACTAGGTCATCGGATGTATGATCTCAGAAAACAGCCCCCTTTTTGTCCCCTGAAAAATCAGGTCAAAAGTCCGGGTGCAGCTCTTACACGGATGACTGCCTGCTGTTACAAGGTAAAATTCTGCTACTTTCCACCACTTTTCATGCAGCAACCCATGGCAAGGAGTACTGAGAAAAATTCCATTTGGTCTCCAAGTTACCCTCTGTGCCACTGCCTAGAGAATTCTCTAAAAGGAATCATGATCAAGATTCTACTACTGTCTTCTCTCTATCCTTCACCTTAATATTGGCAGAGATTCCATAGAGAAAAATGGAACAAATATTAGCCAAATGGCCACTTTTTCTTTAAGTGAGGGGCTGGTCTCAGATGATTCTTGATAGGATTATGATATAATTGACATCTAGGTTTATCATTAACATTTGCATTAACATGTGTTCTTCTGCTTTTAAATGTCTCAGTGAAAATCTTTCCCCAGTCTAAGATTCTGTGTGTGGATAATTCAGGTTTAACTTTCTTTTCTGCCTCATCTAATCTACTAATCACTGAATGCTCAGTAATGCTTTTGCAAGATGAATCTGTCTTACCTTTCCCTGCATTTTTTAGCCATTGTAAGGCCCCCTTTCACGATATTTAGATCATTTTAAGTGTCCAGAAGGCATGGTCCTTTTCTTAAAAAATTTTAAAGTAACAGGCAGTTTATCTCAATAGGGTATTTTGTTCAGATGAAATTTCCTACAAAGGTAAGGTTGATATTACTGTAATATTTTAGAATATTTGGTAAGTATTTCACCTTTGGTGAAAATGGCCTACTTTATTATCTATTGTATTTGAATAACATTTCATTAATTTTTGCTAACACTTATGCCTCCCATAACAGTTTTACTTATTTTTTCCTATTTTTACCAATATTAGCCACAATTACTATCTCTGAGACTATTGGATTTGGCATAACTAGTACACTTAGAAAACAAAATACTGAAATAATTTCCATTAACATTTAGAAATAAAATTATTCAGCATGCACTCCTGGACCATGACATTTAAGGAAAAGCTGAAGATAATTTCCCCTTTGACTTATGACTCTGTCACTTGGTAGTTTTTCCTTATTCCTATTCTTATCACCTAAAAATTAATATTGTGTATAATTACCATATTCTTATCTGTAGTTATCTGTGAAATGTTTCTATTTTAATTTCATATCATGTCTTTAAAATATAACCTCAGGCTTTCACCTGTTTTACATTCCTTCATTTGAATAAAGGAATAAACATCTACTGATTTCCAGTTATGTATTAGGTGCAAATTATGCTGATATATTTGTATACCTTTTACAATGTTCAAAATAGCTTCTGATAAAGTTGTCAAATCTGACCAAAATATCATAAAAATCAGAAATACTATGGCTTTTTCTGTAGATCAGGTCAAAGATGGCCTTAATTGTGAGGTTATACATTCATGTCAAATGTATAATATTTATTTTTAAACTAGTTTTAAATCTATACTGTTTCCCCAAACTAATAATTAGTAGCATGTATGTAGTTTCTGATACCAAAGTCTCCATAATTGTTATTTTTAAGAACTTACAATTTTATTATCATGATCTTTACCTGCATATGTATACTTATGAATTTCTATATGCATTGCATTTATATATACACATAAGTATATATATGCAGGTAAAGGTTAAAGTAATTAAATATACATATTTTATGTATACTTTATACTAATATTTATACATATATATACATACATATACAGAGTAATTTCATTTAGAATCCTACTCAAAATTTCCTTCCATTTAAATTTTTTAAAGATTTCCACATACATCATGATTTTCCTTAGAGGGAGATCTAGCAAGTAAAAAAGTAATTCTTTCTTGATTTCCTTTCTCAGAATGTCTTTTATTTTAAATGTGATGGTAAAATTATACTAAAAATGCATTTATCAGGACTTGAAAGGCAGTGAGGGTGATTCAAGCTCAGAGGAGGAACGGAGAGTCACTACCCGAGTTATTCGCCGGCGTTTGATTATAAAGGTATACCAAAGCTAGATCAGTATGGGGCAAAGCTGTGTTATTAGAACGTTCCTTGTGGTTTGGAAAATTCAGCATGCTTGGTAACTAAATGGCGCTATATGTGTCTTTGCATATTTGAAAACTGATAAAAACAACCACTGAAAGGAAAAACTCATGTTGCATGGTAGTGAGTATTCTGTCTAGGCCTGTGTTTGACATGTGGCAGTTGTCATTTTATCTGAGAATTCTTGGCATATGTATACTGCTTTCCTTGGAGAAGTGTTCTGTGTGTGAACAAAGATTCTATCTTGGTGAGAGAATAGTTCATATCAAATGAAATGTTCAACTGAAATCCCAGAGGCTATTAAGAAGTATGAGGTAAGATAAAGAAGAAAGAGAATGAAAAGGCTCCCTTCTCAGTCTTACCAGTTTTTAAGTTATAATCAGTTCTTCTTTATCAACCAGTGACTAAGAATTCAGTGTTACAGCCTGGCATAGATGTATGTGACACAATGTAAACCAAGCAAAACTTTCCGAAATTTGTTTTTAATTTGACCGACATACAAAAAATCAGGCTGTATTTTTTTTAAGTAGGGGAAGCAAGTCTTACTGCCAGTGAAAAATGTAATTCCACCCTGTTAGAGTATAACAATACTATGTATAAATCTCGATTTTCCCCACAAAGGCCTTCTGAAGTACTGACCTTATTCATGGTAGATCCCGCAGACTCCTTCTTGCAGTATGCTGTTTATCTTCATTACTATGTCTTTAGAGAGATCTTTCTTGATGTTAGAATAATTTGAGTGCAGAGAACTAGGAAGCCATTTGCAATACACAGGCCTTTGAATGTGGTCCAAATAACCTGAGGCTCCTTGGTTGGCAGCTCTGAAGAGAAAGAAAGGAAGGGAAGTATCTATTGAAAACCATTTATCAAACTTATCACCCATTTCCAAAGTGTCAGGAGACCCAACAGAGAGGCAGGGAAGTTGGCTTAGGTATCCCAAACTTATTAATCCTGCTGCTTATAAATACTTTTCATGTAGATGAGATGAAAGAAGAGAAGAAAATATGCCAAATCTGCTCTAGTCTAATTTTTCTAATTAGAAAAATTTCTAATTTTCTGATGTTTCTCTGGAAACATCAGAGAAGAAAATAAGTCCTTGTCTAAATACTAAATTATCCACAAATCAGCCTTGAGCTCAATAGGTGCCATCACTTCTTTGAAAATTCCATGTAGGCAAGCCAAATTACTTATTGATATCTAATATTTGCAAGCATATGACCTGCTATCTATAAAGTCCTCCTAATCTCATAAAGATACCTCATAAAGATACCTCCCACACATTTTCTGTGATTAAAGAGAAGAAATATTTAATTTGTTTTTTCAGAACATATTCTGAAATATTCTGCCATTATTCTGCTCAGGCTTTGCTAGTCCCATGATGACTGTCTTTAAGAAGTACTATTTTAAAGTAAAACATCTAGAGAAAGCAAATCAGACATAATGGCTTTATGTTTAACATATAACATTCTCATGTTGCATCAAATTCACCTCATTCATTTATAACAGCTGCCCAGTAGAGGAGTTGACTCTCTAGTTGATGGAAAGAAATAGACATAATCTTGCATGAAAATGTAGAGAAATTTTTCTCTGGAGAATAATAAAACAAAACAACAGGAACATCAACCCCTTCCCTAAGTCAATGAGGGTTATTTTGGTCTCCTAAAATTCTAGACATGCACTAGCAAGTCAGCTTTTAAGTAATTTTGTTAGCATGAATTATTTATGTATTTAAGTGTAACATATAATTATATATATATATATAAACATTTTTATTAAGAGCTTAAGTTTGAAAGACTGAAATACACTATGATGTTATAGGTTTCATAAAACACAGGAGACAGTGTGCTCTCCAAACCTTCACTTCTTGAAGTCAGTGTAATTTTAGGGAGGTTGAGTGGAATCATCAGAAGATGAATTTTATAAATGGAGAGGTCATTGTATAAATAATAGAAGCACTTAAACAGGCTTTGAGAAGTGTCTTTTATATGTGATAGAAAACTCAAAAGCTAAAGAATAACTATAATTATAATTGGAAGGTATAATAGGTATAACAAAAAATCTTTGTAAGCTATATATATAGAAATCTTTCTGGTTACTTTTTTTCTGATCAGCTTTTGGGGGCCCTTGAAAAAGAACACATTTCTTTTGCTTTTTCTCTTTATTCCATACATTGGTACTTTGTAATGTAAAGGAGCTTGAGACTGCAAGTACTACCTGGTAAATGTCACATGGGATCCATCTCTGTTTAAAAAAAAAAAAACATAAAATGAGAATGTTAGGACCTAAAGGAGTCATTGAGACTAAAATTATTTCTTCTCCAAGATGATAAAATCAAAGATTAGAGATGAACTGATTTACCCAAAATCATTCAGCTGGATGTTAACAATTCTAGAACCAGAACCCAACCCCTGGCCCTCTAGTGACGCACCTTCTACCTGCCTTTTCCACAATACTGTATTCTCTTCCAGGACAAAATGAAAAGGAGTAACTTTTCCTAGATTAAATTAGGCACTTGTTCACTTAGATTTTTCCAGTAGTATAGAAGGAGACAGCATTGGGCTATCTTTCTTGGAAACTGTTTGATGGGGCTGGAATGCTAGTTTGACCTACTTTATAGAGGCTGTCCAACCTTGGACTGAACCAGCATATTTACACTGTTTGCCATAGTAATCCCCTTGGCACTTAGAATCTTAGAGCTGAAAACTATTTGAGGGTTGCTCCCCGCTTCCAGAGCTAGCTTTCGTCAGGAAGTATCAATGGAAGCAGTAGATTCCATTACCTGAGGTCTAGGCAAATCTGTCTTTATAGCCATTCAAGTTGTATAATAAAGGGGATGAAAGCATAATTTTATGATTTTTCTCTTTAATTTCATATGTGAATTCATTCACTTTCTAATTTTTAAATATTTTTTATTTAATATTCTCAAGTCCCTAAGAAATGAATAAACTTAAACTCTCCCATTTGTTTAAGGATTTTTAAATTTTATAAGTATATTCATTTATTCATATCTAATATAATATCACAGTGGTTTCAAAGGCTTGGAAGCAGTTTAAGTCAACTGACCCGTCTCTATGAGCTTGTTTACATTATTTGCTCAGCAAATTCTGTGATTACAAAGGTAAAAACTTTACTTCAAATCATTGTGAACTTTGATAAGATTCAAACAACTGAATTTTTACTATATAGTTCAATTATATTTTTATTTCTACTTTTGAGCAATTTTCAAACAAGAGTTTAAATGTATGTTTTCCCCCACCAAACAATTCAAAAGTACAAAAAAGTTCAACCTATCCATTCCACTTACCAGAGGTAACTGTTGTTCACAAGCTTCAGATTGTTTTATATACCTATAACAGTATGTATGTGTACATAGAATATACATGTACATAGATCCCCAAGGTGTGGGTTTCTAGGAATATAAAAATGGGTTACATATTGCTTAGTAGTTTGCTAAGTTTATATATATATCTTTCTCATCCCATTTTTTGAAAGTTCAAGTTTTAATGTTCTATACATTAAAGCAAATTCATACATTTCATGTGGTTATTCATTTTATTTAAGAAGAAGAGAAAAATAGAAATCCTAAAATGCAGTACTTCCAAACGGAAGTATAGCTAGTCTTCATAAAGACGGCTACCAGGAATGATAGTGACACTATATGTGCTCTAATTTTCCTTTGAAATAGGCAAGGAAAAAGTAGGTAGAGATATTGCCAAAAATAATGCCATTACCAAAAGTAGCATGGAAATTTTATTTACTTAAAAGTACAAATATTTTCAAGAACTTCAGAGAGCCTCTAATGTACCTGATGAATTAAAGATGAAAAAAATTTTTTACATGTATTTTGTGACTCCTTACTAACTTTCCAGTCTATCTAATCAACTACTATCTAATCTATTCCCCGAATTTAGTGAGTTTTACATTATCATGAAACTTATTTTGACCTTATTAAGACACTAGTTGACCATATTTAGAGCCCATTTAAGATTAAGATAAGTATCTTTACCTTTAATTATACATAAATAGTATGAATTTTCAGTAGGAAACAGTGCCTGCATACCACAGCAGATCTCAACAACCTATATTGCTTGTTATTTATAAACAAGAATTTGCTTTTTTCTAAGGCTATTAATATAAATCGATATACTTAAATGTATTTGCTGTGCTTATAAATATACCTACTAGAAATGTTTTTCAGAGACTGTCTGAAAATTGGCATCTTTTCCCACTGAAGGGTCAATTTATAACCATCTCTAATAAGTGGCAATTTTAATGGATTTTCCTAGGATCCTGGAATTGTCTTAACACTCAAGGACCTGGACATGTCCAATAGTTACCTCAAACATATCTCAGTTACTCATGTTTAAACTATAGTGAAATCTTTCATGACCTTTTTTGAGTTTTCTGCTGACTCTAAGCCTTTAATTGTAAGATAATGTTTTTTCCTAAATATATAAAACCAACCATTGTTGTTGTTCAGGTGCTAAGTTGTGCCTGACTCTTTGCAACCCATGGACCATAGTATGCCAGGCTCCTCTGTTAACTCCTCTCCCCAAGTTAGCTAAAATTCATGTCCATTGAGTCAGTGATGCTATCTAACCATCTCTGCCGCTCCCTTCTTTTGCCTTCAGTCTTTCCCAGCATCAGTCTTTGCCAGTGAGTCAGCTCTTCGTATCAGGTGGCCAAAGTATTGAAGCTGAAGCTTCAGCATCAGTCCTTCCAATGAATATTCAGGGCTGATTTCCTTTAGGATTGACTGATTTGATCTCCTTGCAGTCCAAGGGACTCTCAAGAGCCTTTCTCCAACACCACAATTCAAAAGCATAAATTCTTTGGCACTCATAAAGTTGGACCTTCTTTATGGTCCAGCGATCACATCCCTACATGACTATTGGAAAAACATAGCCTTGGCCTTTGTCAGCAAAGTGATGTCTCTGCTTTTTAATATGCAGTGTAGTTTGATGGGTTTGATCTCTGGGTTGGGAAGATACCCTAGAAAAGGGAATACCTAACCATTCCAGTTTTCTTTACTGGAGAATTTCATGGACAGAGGAGCCTGGCTGGCTACAGTCCATGGGGTCACAAAAGTCAGACACGACTCAGCAACTAACACTAGATTTGTCATAGATTTCCTTGTGAGGAGCAAGTGTCTTTTAATTTCATGACTGCAGTCACCATCTGCAGTGATTTGGGAGCCCGAGAAAGTAAAATCTGTCACTCCTTCCACTTTTCCCCCTTCTATTTGACATGAAGTAATGGTAAGATCAGATTCCATGATTTTAGATTTTTCAGTATTGAGTTTAAAGCCAGCTTTTTCACTTTCCTCTCTCCCCCTCATCAAGAGGCTCTTTAGTTTCTCTTCATTTTCTGCCATTAGAGTGGTATCATCTACATACCTGAGGTTATTGATATTTCTCCCAGCAATGTTGATTCCGGGAGAAAACATCCAGCCTGTGCTTCATCCAGCCCGGCATTTCACATGATGTACTTTGCATAAAAGTTAAACAAGCAGAGTGACAGTATACAGCCTTGTCATACTCCTTTCCAAATTTTGAACCAGTCCATTGTTCCATGTCCGGTTCTAACTGTTGCTTCTTGACCTGCATACAGGTTTCTCAGGAGACAGGTCTAAGGCGGTCTAGTATTCCCATCTCTTAAGAATTTTCCACAGTTTGTTGTGATCCACACAGTCAAAGGCTGTTATGTAGTCAGTGAAGCAGAAGTAGATGTTTTTCTGGAACTCCCTTGCTTTCTCCATGATCCAGTGAATGTTGGCAATTTAATCTCTAGTTTCTCTGCCTCTTTGAAACCAAGCTTGGACAGCTGGAAGTTCTCAGTTCACATACTGCTGAAGGATTTTCAGCATAACCTTGCTAGCATGTGAAATGAGCTCAATTGTATAGTCATTTGAACATTCTTTGGCATTGCCCTTCTTTGGAATTGAAGTGAAAACTGACCTTTTCCAGTCCTGTGGCCACTGCTGAGGTTTCCAAATTTGTGATATACTGAGCGCAGCATTTTAATAGCATCATCTTTTAGGATTTGAAATAGCTCAGTTGGAATTCCATCACCTCCACTAGCTTTGTTAATAGTAATGCTTCCTCAGGGCCACTTGACTTCACACTCTGGGATGTCTGGCTCTAGGTACGAGTGACCACACCATCATGGTTATCCAGGTCATTAAGACTTTTTTATGTACAGTTCTTCTGTGTATTCTTGCCACCTCCTCTTAATCTCTTCTGCTCCTGTTAGGTCCTTGCCATTTCTGTCCTTCATCATGCCCGTCTTTGCATAAAATGTCCCCTTGATCTCTCCAATTTTCTTTAAGAGATTTCTAGTCTTTCCCATCCTACTGTTTGTCTCTATTTTTTGCATTGTTTATGTAAGAACTGTTTCTTATCTCTCCTTGCTATTCTCTGGAACTCTGCATTCAGTTGGGTATATCTTTCCTTTTCTCTCTCGCCTTGTGCTTTTCTTCTTTCCTCAACTATTTGTAAAGTTTCCTCAGACAACCACTTTGCTTTCTTGCATTTCTTTTTCTTTGGGATGGTTTTGGTCACTGCCTCCTATATAACATTATGAACCTCTGTCCATAGCTGTTCAGACACTCTACCAGATCTAATCTCTTGAATCTAGTTGTCACCGCTACTGTATAATCATAAGGGATTAGATTTAGGTCTTACCTGAATGGCCTAGCGGTTTTCCCTACTTTCTTCAATTTAAGCCTGAATTTTGCAATAAGCAGCTCATGGTCTGAGACACAGTCAGCTCCAGGTCTTGTTTTTACTGACTGTATAGTGCTTCTCCGTCTTTGGCTGTGAAGAACATAATTAATCTGATTTTGGTGTTGACCATCTGGTAATATCCCTAGGTAGACTCATCTCTTGGGTCATTGGAAAAGGATGTTTGCTTTGACCAGCGTGTTCTGGCTGTTGCCCTGTTTCATTTTGTACCCCAAGGCCAGACATGCCTGTTATTCCAAGTATCTCTTGACCAACCATGCAAAACATAAATAATACTCCTTAAGAACTTGTTACAGATTTTAGTGCATTCAGGCAGGAGACCTCTACACATTTTTCTATTTCCTTCCCTCTCTTAACTGTGCTAAATGAAATTAGTCATAAACAAGGTTTAAGATGAAGTAAACAAGCATGAGCAACAAGAAACATCTTGTTTTATTTTCATCCCATCTCTGTACCCCAGTGAGGTAAAATGAGTCAAATGTCCCACCCATGACCTATGAGTCCACAACCTATAAGAAAACAAAGTCACTTTGTTTAAAAAAAAAAAAAGAAGAAGAAGAAAGAAAACAGAATTTTGTTAGTGCAATAAGGTAGATTTCAGTTAGTCTTTGTTATTTTAAACCAGAACTTCCTTTCTACTGGCTATAATAAAAACAATCATAGAATTTCTCACCATCGGCAGACACTGGCAAAATTCTCAGAATTACCACCTTTCCCATGAAAATAACATTAAAAAAGTTAGAATCCTGACTCTCCCAGAAACTCAGCTGTCTTCATCAAGATTTGCCATTTTTCCTTTAAAAAAAAAAAAGAAAAGAAAAAAGTACAGGGTACAATAACTATAGTACATAGCACTCTTGCGTTGTCCAGGTCACCTCTTCAACAAGAAGTTTTACTACAAGTCAGCAGGTCTCTAAAGTGGGTCTGCACTTAAGGTGTTTGTTCTTGTTCCCCAAAACTCTTAAGTGAGACTGACCTAATGTTGACACCAGTGAAGAAGGTAATGTGTTATAAATACAGTCCTATTTTTGCTCTCTGAGTGGTTTTTATTATCATATAATCATAAAGCTAGTAGGTATTGAGGAACCCTCTAAATCTACTGAGCAGGAAAATATGAGGCCACCTTGGCAAGTTAAGGATTTATTCCCTTTTTTTTAGCAGTCACTACCTGAAAGATGCCATCATACATTCCTTAAGTAATTAATCAGTCATCACAGAGGGTTCCTTCACATGAAGATGACATTCTGATACTATGTACTTCATCAGACATAGTTTTTCTCATATACAACTTATGAAAGGCTAAGTCTAGAAAAAAAAAGGTTTTCCCCGTACTCTGAACTTTTCTCACAGTACTTGAAAAAAATGTATATATTACCCTCAGTAAAGGAATTTTTAAATTAAACAAAGAGTGACGCATATAATACCCCAACTAAGGTGCTACCTCAATTCAAATTAGATACAAGGCAATCCACCAAAATGAAGAAACTAGTGAAGAAACATTTATTCAAAGTGAAATAATCTAATTAGAGTTCTAATCATTAAAAGCTAAATCTTTTTTCAACAAAATAAAACCTTTTTGTTTGTCTGTCTATGTATAACTGCATTCTATGATTACATATTTTCAAATTCTTCCTTCTTGGAGTTTGTTGCTAACCATCATTCTTATACATGTTTGAGGTTTAATGCTTTGAATGTTGTTGACTGCTAAATAATTCCATGGAGTCAGTCTCCTCCCCTTGCTCTAGAATAGCAAGTAAAGTTTTATACCTTCTTTTTCTAAAATTCCACAGAGCATGTGTGTGGTGTATGGAGTGGTGTGGAGATCTATCCATCTAGTTTATTGCTAATCTTTATGCCACATCCTTTAGGGAGAGGAAGCAAAAACCATTCCTGGTGAATCTGTCACAGAAGAACAGTTTACTGATGAAGAAGGCAACCTCATCACCAGAAAAGTAATCACCAATGGGATTTCATGCTTCTCTTTGGTTTAGATTTTCTATGTGTTTGCTGTAGTGTCAGCTCTTGAAATAGAAAAGAGAAAAAGCTCTGCTTTTCACTATTGCTTCCTATACAGATCACTCGGAAAGTACTAAGACGAATTGTTATCCCACAAGAGAGAAAACATGATGACGTGGTAATGGAGAGGGACTGTCAAGAAGAAAGTAGAGGATAAAAGCTTTGTGGAACGCTTTAGAATATGCTGCTAACAGCCTGGCATCTGCAGTGTGGCAGCTTGAAGCATTTGCCGCTTTTGACATCTTGTGTATTTGATCAGGGTCAAAGAAAAAGACTTTCCTTCCTAACATTCTTTAACACCATATACTATCTTTAGGGTTTCAAAAAAGTTATTTCATTTATGGAGGCTGGAATGTGCCTGTTTAAGCATGGGAGAGAAAGTTTAAAAACCCTCCACCACAACCAAATCCCTCGGCCATCCCCCACCCCAGCCCTCCTGGCCCAGTACTTTACCTGCAGCCCAGTGCCTGCCTAGGACCCGGAGAGAGAGCACTTGTTTCCAGCAGATGCACAGGGTTTAATTAAAAGTCAGAATGATAAAAAAGCTTGTCATAAGATCCTTACATTGAATCTAAACATTTTCTCTTTCCAGTATATTCTACAGGGGAATACAAATCCCCCCTCCCCCATCTTAACCTGAAGAGGATTTTCCTCTCCGGGTCAACAACAGCCCATCTCCAGTGTACCAGTTAAAGAACCAAAGTCATCACCGGGCAGCGTAACTCAGCAAATGAATCTCTAACTCCCAGAGAAAACATCTCTGGTTATTTTTCATTTCTTTCCTTTCTCAGACCTTACCCTTTTCATTAAAAAAAAAAGAAACTTCAATGCCTGTGTTTACATAAGAAAAAAGTAAACTGAAAATTTCTGAGAAGGAGTAATTCAGAAAATTGGAAGGACTTCTGTGTTTCTATTTTAAGTAGGTTAAAAGCTGAGCATTTGTGCAACCACTTTGCTCACAGAAGTGTGTCCTTGACGCTCAATGAAAAGAGGTCTTGTTTTATGGAAAAAGGATGTCTACTTTGTCAGGAGTAAGAGGAAGGGCGTGGTAATTTCATGAATTGAAAAAGTCTCTCAGCTCGACACCACTTCCATGGTGTTTAGTTCATGATTAGTGCTTTACTGAGAAATTTCCGTCTCATTACAACAGATTACTTAACATTCTGCTGACTTTAAAAGGCATAAACTATAACTTACTAATATTTTTTACAACTGGGGTTTGAGTGCCTTGAGAGCTTTAGTGATTTCTTCTAGCTTCACAGGAAATGGACAGGCTGTTTGATTGATCACTAATAGAATGAATGATTGTGAAGTATAGTAACATGGTATTCATTCTGATGGTGCTCTCCAGCTTGCCTTGATGCTGCTGAGCTGTGTGGTTAAGGTAAATAGATGGTATTTTTGGACATGAAGTGACAAAGTGCTTTAAGCTGTGTCTCACTTACCCTAATCTAGCCTCAAGGAACCAGAACGGAACCTGCTTTTTAATGAAAACTCTTTCACTATGAAATCCTAATATGTACATTCCTTTCAAAACAGGGAGAAGGTTATAAGGTGAAGACAAAGAAAGAAATCCGTCAAGTGGAAAAGAAGAGCCACTCATAACAGTCAACCAAGGTGGTAAGTGTGCTCAAATCGACAACAGTAGCCCATCTAATTTCACCAAATAAGTGATCCATACCTCCTCCACCCTTCCTCTCTTTTTTCACGGAATTACAGCTTTGAATATCCAGTATGCAGTTGAAGTCATTTTTATGTTTGTGTATACATACAATTGTTGTTGTTTAGTTGCTAAGCTGTGTCTGATTCTTTTGTGGCCCCATGAACTAGCCTCCCAGGCTCCTCTGTTCATGGGATTTCCCCAGGCAAGAATACTGGAGTGGGTTGCCATTTCCTTCTCCCAGGGATCTTCCGGACCCAGGGATCGAACCTGCATTGGCAGGCAGATTCTTTACCACTGAGCCATCAGGGGAACCCACACACATACATACACACACTAAAACTATGGCCTCTGGCTCACAGTCCATAAACTTTCTCTCCACAAATTAGTCAGGAGTTTAAATGTAAATGATGTTTGCAGAAGCAAATGTAAATATTGATCAAAGAGCGAAGGCTCAGTGTTTAAGATGCAATAGCATTATTCATTCTAACAGGAAGGTTATTTGGCAACAAATAGTTCATATAAATGTACTTGGAAAGTTGTATTGATTCAGTTTCCCACCAATTTTGCAGAACAGCATCTGAGAATATAATTTTGGTTGAAATATATTGGTTGCCAAGTTTAAATGAAGTGACTGAAATCCCTATATACTACTTAATATATTTTGTATAAGCAAAGCAAATTAAATAGGAGGCTAATGGGACTACTGTGTTTTGTAAGTTAAAATGTTTAGTGAGCTTTGTTGAAAGTTGTCTGAATTATTCTTCAGAAAGAAAGGTGTCTTCCTTCAACATTGTTTTCTGAACTTTACTTTTTGCTAGTTCTTCCTATGGAACCACAATTAGAAAGCCCATATGGGGTGAAAAAGCAGATAGAGCTTTGAAAAGCTCTTTGTAAGTCTGTGAGACAAAGCTGGATGAGTTCTTAGGGCTGTTCACCAAGAGTTTTCTTAGCCCCCAGAAACAAAGAGCAAAGAGATCCCAGTTTCCACTTCCATTCATCTGCTGTTCCCCAGTTACCAGAATCCTGGTATTTGGAGTGTTGCCATAAGGAACTGAGAAATCAGAGTCTCGTTGCCCCAAATTTTGTATGTGAGGTGACTGTAACTAAGACCCAAAGAAATTCTTAATCCCTCCACCTCCAAAAAAACTCTTATTATTTGCCTATTTATTCACTTAAGGATTGATTTCACTTTCTCTCCATGAGGCTTTCTGCCTAAGGCACTGGGAAATCACTGGTAAACAACACTAGGGAGGTACTGGCCCTCACTGACCTTACGTTTGGAGATTTCTTGGTAGTCAGTCGTTTCAGTATTTAAGGCTTTGAGAAAACTCCTAGGAACCGCAGAGAGGTCTGGAAATAACAATGTTTTCTGTACATCCTTGTCCAGTGTTCCAGGTGTACCCTTCACTTGATTCTCACAGTCAGTCCTCTTGGATTGGCACCTTTATCATCCCCACTTAACAGGCTCAGAATTGCCCAAGGTCACCTAAATAAAAAGTAGCAGAAATAGAATACAAACCCTAACAGGCAGCTTCCAGAGCCCACACTCTTAACCCTGTTAACTGGATATCTGACCTTGTTTGAGGTGACAGGGAAGGTTTTCTTTGAGAAAATGATGCTTGAGCTGTTTTAAAGGGTGAATAGGGCTCAGCTGGATAAAGAGGAAGAAATTGCATGGTGTTTGGGGTAGCCTTCCAGGCATAGACTACAGCTTTTGCAAAGGCCAGAAGGAGAAAGAAACAAGAAGGGAAAACAAGTCAGTGCAGCTGGTGGAAGGTTTTGGCATTGTGTCTGGAGAGGTAGGAAAGATGCAGGTCTCATAAGCCTCTTTCCACTAAAAGTTTAGGTTTGCATCCCTTACTCTAGCTGCAAGGCACAGAATGAAGGGAAGTGGCAATAATAGATGAGCAGATAACCTGTTAAACTACTGAAGATGCTGGCTTGGGCAGTAAGGATTATAAGAGGTAGTGACAGTAAGGCTGAATCAAGAGATAGTGACATGAATTGCTTTTTGTCAGATGACAAGGGTGAGAGATGAGAAAATTAAGGATGACATCAGTGAAGCAACATCTAGAATGAACCCACCCATTATTCATATCTTACAGCTGAACCTAGTAAAAGACATATATAGAGATTTTTTTTAATTGAGGTGTAGCTGATTTACAATATTAGTTTCAGATGCAAAACACAGTGATCCAAAATTTTTATAGGTTGTACTCCACTCAAAATTTTTATAGATTATACTCCATTTAAAGTTTTTGTAAAATATTGACTATATTTCCCTGTGCTGTACAGTATGTCTTTGTAGCTTATTTATTTTACACACATTAGTCTGTACCTCTTAATCTCCTACCCTTGTCTTGTCCCTTCTGCCTTCCTTCTTCCCACTGGTCACTGCTGGTTTGTTCTCTATATCTGTGAGTCTATATTTTGCTATATTCTGTTATTACTTATATGTGGACTAAAAAAAATATGTATTTGTCCTTCTCTGACTTATTCACAAACCATAATACTCTCCAGGTCCATCTATGTTGTTGCAAATGGCAAAATTTCACTTTTTAAATATTCCATTCCATATATATATATATATATATATATATATACACACACACATACACACCACATCTTCCTTATCCACTATTTTGACCCACTTGTTTTTGCTATTGTTTCCTTTGCCTTAGGAGACATATCCAGAAAAAAATATTGCTACAGTCTATATCAAAAAGTATTCTGTTTTCTTCCAGGACTTCTGTGGTTTCCAGTATTACTTTTAGGTCTTTAATCTATTCTTAGTTTTTTAGTTTTATTTTTATATGTTGTGACAAAATGTTCTATTCTTATTCTTTTACATGTGGCTGTCCAATTTTCCCAGCATCACTTGTAAGAGACTGTCTTTTCTCCATTGTATATTCTTGCCTGCTGTGCCATAGATTAATTGACCATAAGTGTGTGGGTTTATTTTTGGGCTCTCTGACCTTGTTCTGTTCCATTGATCTGTGTGTCTGTTTCTGTGCCAGTAGCATACTGTTTTAATTGCTAGAGCTTTGTAATATAGTCTGAAGTCAAGGAGCATCATAACTCTAGCTCTGTTCTTCTTTCTCAAGATTTCTTTGGCTAATTAAAAAGAATGAAATAATGCCATTTGTAGCAACATAGTTAGACTTATATATTGTTATACTGAGTGAAGCAAGTCAGACAGAGGACTAATATTGTATGACATGTGAAATCTAAAGAAATTATACAAATGAACTTATTTACAAAACAGACTCACAGACTTAGAGAAATAACTTATGGTTGCCAGGGGGAAGAATTTGGAGGGAGGTAGAGTTAGGGAGTTTGGGATGGACATGTACACACTGCTGTATTTAAAATGGATAACCAACAAGGGAACTCTGCTCAATGTTATGTGCAGCCTGGATAGGAGGGGAGTTTGGGGAAGAATGGATACATATATATGTATGGTTGAGTCCCTTTGCTGTCCACCTGAAACTATCACAACTTTGTTAATCAGTTAAAAAAAAAAAGATTGCTTTAGCTATATGGCAGATTAATAAAACACTCAGCATGAATTTGCAGCTTAAATTACTCTGTTTAGGCAATTCTAAGTGATAAATAAAACTAGAAGAGAGTTTAGTTAGCTGTCAACTTTAGTATGCCCCTAAAAGTTTAGTAACTTGTTCAGTCATAGACTCAGACTCTGAGTAGGAAAGAACCAAAAAGGTTATCTACGCCAGCGAAACCATTTTTCTAGAGTAACATATACCTAATACCTGTGAATAAATGACACCAAAAAATATGTGAAAATACTAGGCTTCCAGGGTCATTTAGAGCAAATTAATACAGAAATGACTTGTCAAAAATATACAAGAGACATCAGAATGATAAATAATCCACTCCGTAAAGCAGTTGGCTTGGCTTTGGCTCATTTGCTACACCACTCAAAGGAAAGAGAAACTCAACAGGAGCATTCATATGAATGTGAAAATAGCTTCAACATAAAGCAAACTAAATGTGTCAGATGGAAAGAACAGTGATTTGACTGCAAGCCTCATTTTACTCTCCAGGGTGGTATTTACCTTTCATAAGTGAACTTAGGAAATGAGTCCAAGAATACTGCCTATAATTCCAAGACACTGAATGTGTGCTCTGGAAAAATCAATTTGCAAATATATTGAGGGTTTTTATGACCCTGCTGGCTGTCTTTTTTTTTTTTTAACAGTAGAACAACTAATAAGCACATGGAATGTGGCCAAATTTCACTGAATATCAGATGGTAACATTAAAATTTTTATTCTGCTTTTATAACCAGTTGAATTTTGAGCTATCTGAATCCTACACCTGCCTTTCTTTAATACTGAGTCATACCCATCCTATTTTTAATGTAAGGGAAAAGCTGATGGCTGAAAATAAGTAAGATAATGGGTTAAAATAAATATAAAGATTTATACATAATATATAATGATTTATACCTTATAAAGTGCTTTTACATTTTTGTCTTACTCTTCAAACAAGCCTCCAGGAATCTCAGACCAATTTTGATTGCTACCTTTTACAGATGAGGATGCTAAGGCTCAGAGAGGTCATATGACCTTTCTTCTGTTACACAGCTGTGATTGGAAGAACTAGAACTTAACTCAAGATTGACACTTCACTTGGTGTCCAATTCCACTAAGCTGTCTTTCTAAAATTACTTATGAATAATAATAATAGTCATATCCTATCAGAGATTACTATATGCCAGGTAAGATCATTACATACATTACCTTATGTAGTCCCCAAAACAATGCTATAAGGTAAATACTATTATCCCTTTTTTAATAAATAAGGAAACTGAAATTTGGAAGAATTAAATGACTTACCCAAGGTCTGTAGTAGCTAATGAGCAAAAGAATAAAACTTGAACTTATCCAGAGCCAAGCTCTTAACTGTTACTCATACTAATAGTTAAACAGTATTTGATTATTATCAGAAACCTAAAGCATTTTGAATCAAATACATGTGTAAAGGCAACCTGTAGTAAATGTCTTCATACAGTACACAGTGAAAATACTCAGTGTTTGGTTTTGTTTTTTAAAATAAAACAAACCTTCATAGCCATAATCTCCAAATGTTTACTTTAAAAATACCATTAGAGAACTGATTAGTGAGGCTGTGGCATGAGAAGGCCCCCAGACATATGCCATAAAAGACTGTGGAACAGCTGCATTTTAAACCTCTTTCAGGGAAATGCTCAAGATCTCACAGCCACGTGGAAGCCAGGAGCAGCAACAGCACCCAGGCCTGCTGGGGAAATACTTTATGACCCGAGGTCAAAAAGTTGACTCTTTTCATTCGTGTCTTCAAAAAGTATTTGACCTTCTACCTGGCTTAGAGTGAAAAGGCTAGATACACAGAGGTGAATAAAACCTCCATGGCCTCTGCCCTTCTGCATCTCTCAGCCTGCAAAGGGGAGAGAGATGGGACACATGTCACCTAAGGGCTGAAAATACGAAGTCCAGGATCCAAGGAAGAATAACACAGGAACATATTTAGACTTGGGAGCTGGGGAAAGTCATGCCATTTATGCTCAGGCCTCATAGGTGCCATCAGCAATGAAAACGGGAAGGAAAAGAGGAATCCAAGCAAAGGGTACAACATCTGCAAGGGCCTTGAGGTAGGAAAAGGCCTAACACATTTGAGGACATGGAAGAAGATCAATGCCCCGGAGCCTGATGAGCTGGTGGTGACTGAGGCAGGTCCATGATGAAGTGAGAAATGCTTCATCATAGGCCAGAATATAGGATTTGGATTTCATTCTAAAAAAAAAAAAAAATTTGAAGCCTTTGAAAGATTTTAAGCAAGTCTGGCCTAATTTTTTTTTTAAACACATCTGCTATGTAGAGAAGGATTGGAGGGAAAACAAGAATAAACTGAAGGGGATGAGCTAGGATATTATTGCTATAGTCCAACTAAGCCACATGATGACAAGGCTAGGACCTGGGCCATAGTTTTAGGAAAGTCGATGGTATCTGATGGCTTGGAGGTAGGATGGAGAAGAGTTGAGTCAAGAATGACACCCAGGTTCCAAGTGTAAGCAAGTGGGTGGTGGAAAAAGGAACAGGATGGGTTTTAAAACTATCAAGAACTCAGGCCATTTGTCAGTACATAAGTCTGGAGCTCTGAGGAAAGATTGTGACTTGGCATATAAAAATGAGTGTTATCACTCAAGAGGTGAGTCCTGAATATCAGAGAAAGGGAACACCAGAGAATAGATGTGATTCCCTAGGGAGAACGTGAAAGAGAGCAAAGAAGGGGCTCAGGATTGAGCCCCAAAGAACAACATTTTGAAGAGGAACAGTGTTTTAGAAGGTTGCCTCTGACCTCTTCCTTCCTAGAGATCTCCAAGCTGTTCTATCTGTTCTAATCTAAAACTGCCTACATATTCAGCCGTGGCCCTCTAGCATATTTGTTTGGTTTTACCATAAAATATTTTAATCCTTGCAGTTTACTATCAGTGGATAAAAGAAACTTTCCTATAATGCAGATTGGCTGACAAGCTTTTATAAACAAGTGACCCCACACATTTAGAGCCCCTTTACTCTTAGCACGTGACACACACGGTGTTTGTGGCCAAGAGAGTCCCACATCTAAGACATTATCCTAATACAACTCAGCCATAAAAAAGAATGACATAATGTCATTTGCTGCAACATGGATGGACCTGGAGATCTCACACTCAGGTGAACAAAGACGTACCACGTATATGTGAAATCTTTAAAACAATAAAAAAATACAATGAACTTATTTCCAAGACAGAAAGAGACTCACAGACATGGAAAACCATGCATATGATTATAAAAGGGAAAACAGGGGTGAGGGAAGGAGAAATCAGGAGATTGGAATTGATACACTACTATATATAAAATAATCAACCAGGGCCTACTGTATAACACAGGGAACTATACTCAATATTTTATAATAACATATAAGAGAATCTGAAGAATATATATGTGTGTGTATATACATGTATATATAAAATGACTTTGCTGTACACCTTAAATTAACACAACATTGTAAATCAACTTTCCTTCAGTAAAAAAATACATATATATAAATTGAAAAAAAGACATTATCCCAAGCATTGCTACTTATTTGAGGACATATAACTACAGGCTAGACCAAGAGGCACACATGACTAAGCAACACAAGTCAAAATACAGAGCTATAATAAAAGATATAAACAAATTGCTAGGAGAATTCACTGGAAGATGTAATAAACTCCAATGGAGGAGAGCTTGCAAAGCTTCTTGGAAGTGCATATTTAAAGTGGCTTCTGAAGAGAGTCGGATTTAAGACTGGGCAGTGTGATGATACTTGCTGTGCTCACGACTGTGGCCTTTATCCTAGAGACAATAGGGTACCACTGGAAGTGTTGTGGTAGGAGAATAATACAGTCAGATGGGAGTTAGGTAACCCTACTGGTAGAAAAGGGAGTTAGTGGGAGGAGAGTTTGAACATGAGGAACTCAGTTATGAGACACAATGAGGGCCTGAACCCGGGCAGAGACAACAGAAAGTTGAGGGCAGATGTGAAGAACATTTTAGAAGTGTAACAACCAGATTAACTCTATAGAGGGAGTGAGATTGTGAACTTGCGTGCAATCACTAACAAAAATATAGACCCTAAGAGGAGAAAAATAAAATTAGAGATTGAAATAGGTCAATCTGTAGTGCTTCAGTATTTGTCAGTAATGAGGAAGAGAAATGTAGGCTAATGATCTTAATGTGGTATAGAAGTGGCCTGAGTGAACATAAACCACAGGCTTACTAGCTGTGTAAGCTTGACTAACCTATTTAACTTCTGTGCCTTAATTTCCTGGCCCCTATTAGGATAAGAGTAACATATGTCATAGAGTTGTTGCTAGAATTAAATGAATTACTCTATGTAAATCACTTAAAATAGTGACTGGCAAGCCCATAGTAAGCACTCAGCTATTATTATTAATAGTAGTGTTAAGAGAAATGGGGGCAGGGATATAAATTAGGAGTTCAGGATTAACATATACACTACTATATATAAAATGCTGGCCACCCACTCCAGTATTCTTGCCTGAAAATCCCCATGGACAGAGGAATGTGGTGGGCTACAGTTCATGTGGTCATAAAGAGTTGGACACAACTGAGCAACTAAACAGTAACAATATATATAAAACAGGTAAACAACAAGGACCTACTCCGTAGCACAGGGAACTATACTCAATATCTTGTCATTACTATACTGGAGAATGGAATGGCAAACCACTTCGGCATTCTTGCCTTGAGAAGCCCATGAACATGTAAGAAAAGGCAAAAAGATATGACACTGAAAGATGAACACCCCAAGTCGGTAGGTGTCCTATATGCTACTGGTGAAGAGCAGAGAAATAGCTCCAGAAGGAATGAAGAAGCTGGGCCAGAGCAGAAACAATGCCCAGTTGTGGGTATGTCTGGTGGTGAAAACAGTCTGATGCTGTAAACAACAGTATTGCATAGGCACCTGGAATGTTAGACCCATGAATCAAGGTTAACTGGAAATGGTCAAATAGGAGATGGCAAGAGTGAACATCAACATTTTAGGAATCAGTGAAATAAAATGGATGGAAATGGGCGAATTTAATTTAGATGACCATTATATCTACTACTGTGGGCAAGAATCCCTTAGAAGAAATGGAGTAGCCCTCACAGTAACAATAGAGTCCAAAATACACTACCTGGGTGCAGCCTCAAAAACAACAGAATGATTTTTATTCGTTTCTGAGGAAAACCATTCAACATTACAGTAATCTAAATCTATGCTCCAACCACTAATACTGAAGAAGATGAAATTGAATGGTTCTATGAAGACCTACAAGATCTTCTAGAACTAACACCAAAACAAAAAGATGTCCTTTATATCATAGAGGAGTGGAATGCAGAAGTAGGAAATCAAGAGATACCTGGAGTAACAGGCAAATTTGGAGCACAAAATGAAGCAGGGCAAAGGCTAACAGAGTTTTGCCAAGAGAACACACTGGTCATAACCAACACCCTCTTGCAACAATACAAGGAACAACTTTACACATGGACATCACCAGATGGTCAGTACCAAAATCAGATTGATTATGTTCTTTGCAGTCGAAGATGGAGAAGCTCTATACAGTCAGCAAAAACAAGACTGGGAGTTGACTGAGGTTCAGATCACCAACACCTTATTGCAAAATTCAGATTTAAATTGAAGAAAGTAGGGAAAACCACCAGGCCATTCTGGTATGACCTAAATCAAATCCCTTAGGATTATACAATGGAAGTGACAAATAGATTCAAGAGATTGGATCCAATAGAGTACCTGAAGTACGATGAGGTTCATCATATTGTTCAGGAAGCAGGGACCTAAACCATCCCTAAGAAAAAGAAATGTGACAAGGAAAAATGGTTGTCTGAGGAAGCCTTACAAATAGCCAAGAAAAGAAGAGAAACAGAAGGCAAAGGCGAAAAAGAAAGATATACCCATCTGAATGCAGAGTTCCAAATTGCAAGGAGAGATAAGAAAGCCTTCTTCAGTGAATAATGCAAAGAAATAGAGGAAAACAATACAATGGAAAAGACTTAGAGATCTCTTCAAGAAAATTAGAGATACCAAGGAAACATTTCATGCAAAGATGGGCACAATAAAGGACAGAGATAGTATGGACCTAAAAGAAGCAGAAGATATTAAGAAGAGGTGGCAAGAATGCACAGAAGAACTGTACAAAAAAGATCTTAATGACCCAGATAATCACGATGGTGTGCTCACTCACCTAGAGCCAAACATCCTGGAGTGTGAAGTCAAGTGAGCCTTAGGAAGCATTACTATGAACAAAAGCTAATGGAGGTGATGGAATTCCAGCTGAGTTATTTCAAATCCTAAAGGTTGATGCTGTGAAAGTGCTGCACTCAATATGTCAACAAATTTGGAAAACTCAGCAGTGGGTGGCCACAGGACTCAAAAGGTCAGTTTTCATTCCAATCCCAAAGAAGGGCAATGCCAAAGAATGTTCAAACTTCACACAATTGCACTCATCTCACACACTAGCAAGGTAATGCTCAAGATCCTACAAACTAGGCTGCAATAGTATGTGAACCAAGACCTTCCAGATGTACAAGCTGGATTTAAAATGGGTAGAGGAACCAAAGATTAAATTGCCAACATTCACTTGATCATAGAGAAAGCAAGGGAGTTCCACAAAAACATCTACTTTTTCTTCATTGACTGTGTGAAAGTCTTTGACTGTGTGAATCACAACAAACTGTGGAAAATTCTAAAGAGATGGGCATGCAAGACCACCTTAGCTGCCTCCTAAGAAACCTGTATGCAGGTCAAGAGGCAACAGTTAGAATATTACATGGCACAACAGGCTGGTTCAAGATTGGGAAAGATGTACGTCAAGGCTGTATATTGTCACCCTGCTTATTTAACTTATATGCAGAGTACATTATGTGAAGTGCCGGGCTGGATGAAGCACAAGCTGGAATCAAGACTGTTGGGAGAAATATCAATAACCACAGATACGCAGATGACACCACCCTTACCACAGATACGCAGATGACACCACCCTTATGGCAGAAAGTGAAGAAGAGCTAAAGAGCTTCTTGATGAAAGTGAAAGAGGAGAGTGAAAAAGTTGGCTTAAAAGTCAACATTCAAAAACTAAGATCACGGCATTCAGTCCCATCACCTCATGGCAAATAGATGGGGAAACAATGGAAACAGTGACAGACTTTATTTTCTTAGGCTCAAAAATAACTGCGGACAGTGACTGTAGCCATGAAATTAAAAGATACTTGCTCCTTGGAAGAAAGGCTATGACCAACCTATACAGCATATTCAAAAACAGAGACATCACTTTGATAACAAAGGTCCAGATAGTCAAAGCTATGGTTTTTCCAGTAGTCATGTACAGATGTGAGAGTTGGGCCTTAAAAAAGGCTGAGTTCTGAAGATCAATGCTTTCAAACTGTGGTGCTGGAAAAGACTCTTGAGAGTCTGTTGGACTGCAAGGAGATCCAACCAGTCAATCCTGAAGGAAATCAGCTCTGAATGTTCATTGGAAGGACTGATGCTGAAGCTCCAATATTTTGGCTACTTGATGCGAAGAACTGACTCATTAGAAAAGACCCTGATGCTGGGAAAAATTGAGGGCAGGAGGAGAAGGTGGCAACAGAGGATGAGTTGGTTGGATGGCATCGTCGACTCAACTGACGTGAGTTTGAGCAAACTCTGGGAGATAGTGAAGGACCGGGAAGCCTGGCGTGCTGCAGTCCATGGGGTCACAAAGATTTGGACACAACTGAGCAACTAAACAACAACAACAACCTGTATATATGTGTGTGTGTGTGTGTGTTTATGTGTGTATATGTATGTTTGTGTACATATATAAAAATATATATCAAACACTTTGCTCAAAAAAAAAAACACTTTGCTCTACATTTGAAACTAATACAACACTGTAAATCAATTCTTATACACTATACATCAATTCTTAAAAAATGATGTAAATTTTTAAAAAAGAAAATAGGTGAGAAGAGAGCCAAGAACAGCACCCGGAAGATCCTGGGTTTAGGAGGCCAGTGGGCTGAGCAGCAGCAGCCAGATGTGCTAGAATACAGTGATGGGAGAGGTCAGAACGACAGCATCACTGAAATCTCTGTGTGTCACACTGGTTTATACTTCAGAACACTTTGTTATTTTGTATCACTTGTTTCTCATAGTATCCCTGGGAAACCAGTAGAATAGGTATTCTCATTCCTCTTTAATACAGAGAGCAGAATCAATGAGGTTGTAGTTAATGACAGGAACGGATTTTAACTCCGACTTCCTGATTCTGCTTCCAGGAAATCAGAACTCTGGTATGAATTACTTCACCCTAAATTCAGGACCCTGACCTCCAGAATATTTTCCAGAATTCATCTGGAGTAGATAATGCTTTTATATAGCATTTCTTTCCACTTTTCTTACCCTTAAAAAAAAATCCCTAATTAACTAAAAGTGGGGCTCAATAGCCAGGCAGCTTGACTTCCAGTTCCAGCTCTCCCGCATGCTGAATACACTTCCAGTGTAACAGCCCTGTGGCTCTGTTTCCTTATTTGTAAAATGGAAGAAATAGCACCTCATTGTTATTAGGATTGAACAAGCTAATCCACCTTAGAACAGTGCCTGGCACATCAAAAACATGTAATAATGATGACAATATTTAGTTGCCCTACCAAGTTAACTATAAAACTTGAGCACTGTATTTTCCTTCCACTGTCAACATGTACATCAATATTTTCCCAATAATTTCTTTTTTTAAAACTGGCCCTTTTACCTCAGATATTTTTTTAATCAGAAGTCACTAGAAGAGAACAAGCAAAAATTAAGTCCTGCTTTTTGGTATTAGTTGAGGAACAAATCTACATAAACTGGGAATTATTTTTTAATTATACAATTAGCATTACATAAAGTAATTAGAATTAATGCTTAGGAAAAAATATTCTTAGCCTCATGACTTCCTTAACAAGAGAGAAAAAGAGAACGGAATGGAAGAGAGAAGTGGGTTAGGAAGAGAAGAACTAGAATAACAAATTCTCTGTTCTCAGTGGGCTATAGCAAAGGCATATCAGAAAAGGCTTTCTTTAAGGCGTAACAGAGCTCAGTCTTTAAATGAGTAAAAGTTAGCCTGCAAAGGTGGATCTCACTAGGGAGAAGATAGCCCAAAGTTTCAAGAAGATGGCATTTGAAACACACTTAGAGGGTAAGGAGGAGTTAGAGATAAACGAAGATGGAGCAAAGAAAAGGAAATTGGAAACCAATTGGGATGATGACTGGCATGTAGTCTAGATTCGCTAGATCTTCCAAGTGTGATCTGTGGACCAGCAGTATCAGCATCACCCGGGAATCTTACTAGAAATGCAGAAACTCCTGGCTCACCCTGACCTACTCGATCAGAATCCACTTTTGAAGATCCCTGGGTGATAGGTATGCACTTTAAGCCTTGGGAAGCACTGCTTCAGAACATATTACTGGCTCTTAATCTGGGTGGAACACTGGAATCATCTACAGGTTTTTTTTTTTTTAAGTTTTTATGCTGTGCGCCACCCAGCTGATACAGGATATGGCCTGGATACTGGGATTTTTTTAAATCTCCCCAGATAACTCTAATGTGTATCCAAGTTTGAGAACCAGTGGAGACTGCTAAACAGTGATTTTCAGTGGAGAGTATGGGCAGTAGGCATGAAAAGGTTTATTGGGCTGAACTGCAGAGAGCTAAAGGTGTAAGGTGTGTGTGTGTGTGTGTGTGTGTGTGTGTGTGTGTGTGAGAGAGATGTTGCTGTTAGTTTGTTTTTAGCTCGGTACTAGTGGTTAAGTACCACTATGCAGAGAGCTGAAGGTGTAAGGGGTGTGTGTGTGTGTGTGTGTGTGTGTGTGTGTGTGTGTGTGTGAGAGAGAGAGATGTTGCTGTTAGTTTGTTTTTAGCTCGGTACTAGTGGTTAAGTACCACTATGCAGAGAGCTGAAGGTGTAAGGGGTGTGTGGGTGTGTGTGTGTGTGTGTGTGTGAGATGTTGCTGTTAGTTTGTTTATAGCTAGGCACTAGCAGTTAAGTACCACTATGCAGAGAGCTGAAGGTGTAAGGGGTGTGTCGTGTGTGTGTGTGTGTGTGTGTGTGTGAGAGAGAGATGTTGCTGTTAGTTTGTTTTTAGCTAGGTACTAGCGGTTACGAGTACCACTATGCAGAGAGCTGAAGGTGTAAGGATGTGTGGGTGTGTGTGAGTGTGGATGTGTGTGAGAGAGATGTTGCTGTTAGTTTTGTTTTTAGCTCGTACTAGTGCGTTAAGTTACCATTATGCAGAGACCCGCTGAAGGATGTAAGGGTTGTGGTGTGTGGTGTGTGTGAGATGTTGCGTTAGTTTTTTTAAGCTTAGGCCACTAGCGGTAAGTTACCACTATGCCAGAGAGCTGAAGGTGTAAGGGGTGTGTGTGTGTGTGTGTGTGTGTGTGTGTGTGTGTGTGTGTGAGTGTGTGTGTGTGAGAGAGATGTTGCTGTTAGTTTGTTTTTAGCTAGGTACTAGCGGTTAAGTACCACTATGCAGAGAGCTGAAGGTGTAAGGAGTGTGTGTGTGTGTGTGAGTGTGTGTGTGTGAGAGAGATGTTGCTGTTAGTTTGTTTTTAGCTAGGTACTAGCGGTTAAGTACCACTATGCAGAGAGCTGAAGGTGTAAGGAGTGTGTGTGTGTGTGTGAGTGTGTGTGTGTGAGAGAGATGTTGCTGTTAGTTTGTTTTTAGCTAGGTACTAGCGGTTAAGTACCACTATGCAGAGAGCTGAAGGTGTAAGGAGTGTGTGTGTGTGTGTGAGTGTGTGTGTGTGAGAGAGATGTTGCTGTTAGTTTGTTTTTAGCTAGGTACTAGCGGTTAAGTACCACTATGCAGAGAGCTGAAGGTGTAAGGAGTGTGTGTGTGTGTGTGAGTGTGTGTGTGTGAGAGAGATGTTGCTGTTAGTTTGTTTTTAGCTAGGTACTAGCGGTTAAGTACCACTATGCAGAGAGCTGAAGGTGTAAGGAGTGTGTGTGTGTGTGTGAGTGTGTGTGTGTGAGAGAGATGTTGCTGTTAGTTTGTTTTTAGCTAGGTACTAGCGGTTAAATACCACTATGCAGAGAGCTGAAGGTGTAAGGGATGTGTGTGTGGGTGTGTGTGCATGTGTGATGTTGCTGTTAGTTTCTTTTTAGCTACACACTAGGGGTAAAGTACCACTATTACATGAACCTATAAAGGAAAGGTTGGTTTTAACCTAAGTATATATTCCTGACTTGAAAACGTGACAAAGAAAAGTGCAACATTCATCTGTGAAATATAAACTGCCTTGAAAATCCTATGAATAGTTCTTTTTTGATATTTTAAATTTCTTAAAACAAATGTATACTGAAATAACTAAATAAAACGATGGTTTTTCTGAGTTGTTTTCTACTACATTTGGGTTTGAATAGCATGAAAACCCAAAGACAGATTTCTAATTGCAGATGCTTCAAACTCAGATTTAAACCCAGACACAGAAGATGACTCAAATTCTATTTCTGAAATGTCATCTTGAGGAAGCCTGCTCTTGCACCTTTCCATCAGATGGCGATCTCATCACAGTTTATACAGACTGTCACTATTGTGTAACAGCCCAGAGCCTCTCAGCCAGGATGTCCATGCTCTTTGTGTAACACTGTCCTTGGCATACACTTTTGTCCAATGAATAACATTCTTGCACCCCATGTGGTTGGGGCCTATACATCCTGGCTGTGTGACCAAGAACAAGATAGATATAAAAGGGGAAATAACACTCAACTTTTTAAACGATCATTCACGTTATACCCGAATATAAGTAGGTATAAGTAATAGATTTTTTTTTAAATTATATAAACGTATCCACTATTTCTAGCAAGATAATGTTTGCTTGCATTGAGGTGATAAGAGAAAGACCTTGCTTCTTACTGCAAGATTAAGTGGGAAGTTGGATTATTGGTTTTTGGAAGATGAGGCCAAACAGAGCTGAACTGGTTTGTAGTGATGATTGCATATCTATATACATTTATTATTAACCTATATTTACAATAGATAAATTATATGGTATATAAATTCTGTATCAGTTAAGCTGTAAAAAGTTGAGGGGGGCGGTGTTCAATTAGAAGAAAATTGCCGAGAAGTTTCCCTAAGAAAACAAAGTGAGATCACTGGAGTAACATTATCATAGAACCATCTAAGAAGCCTGGTGCCTGGAAGATTAGGAATAGACAGTAAAAGCAGAGGTGAGAAAATCTTGATCTTCTTACTCTAATGTGCACACTCTCTGGAACACGGTCTGATCAGATGACTCACTTTCCTTCTCTGGAACTGCTGCAGAGTCATGGGTGTGGGGCAGGTGTTCAGATCACCCCAGAAGGAATTGATACTTTGATGTTCTTGGCTCCAAGCATTAGTGACCTGGGACATGGAGGTCAGTAGGCTTTTAACACAAAAAAGGAAGGCAGAACCATAGTGGGGCAGACAGAGGAAGTACCGCACTGACATGTTTATAGACCCCCAGGATATTCCATCTAAAGGCAAAGAGACTTGACTGGGGTACATAAACAACCTCAAGGTCACTGTGAACAATCTTAAACCCCAACAGAAGCAGAATTCTAAAGGTTCTTCTGAACCAGCAGAAATAGTCTGTGGCATGTATGTGAATGAATAGGGTTGTTCCCAAAATTAATCTTGCCTGACTCGCCTTTTCTCTAGGGGCTATGTCTTGTTCTCAGACAGGCACTCAGGTCTGTCACCTTTTCACACTGAGCAGGAGGAATGGACGTATGCAGGAAGAACTTTGTGTTGTGGAGGAGGCATTCCTACCAAGAACAATTCCGCATAGGAGTGTGAAAACCTCTGGCAAAGGAGGTTAATTTATTTTGATGTATTGAGACTGGTTATAAAACATTGATACTTTATGCAGGTATAATCAGATAGGACAAGATGTTCTCAGTGGAGCCTCCATAAAAAATCTCAAATAAAATTAATCTATCCTGTCATGACTGATGTGAGGCAGGAGAAAAAAAATATTCTTTGCAATGGCATAAAATAGTCATGAGTTTGCATTTGCATATAAAAGCAATTTCATAGTAACCAAAGTAATGAGACTGTTCTCCCTTTATGAAAGGTAGCATTTTGTGAGGTGAGAGAAACTTGGCATAAAACATACAGGCATGACTCAGGTGCTCCATCCTGACTCTGTATCCCTGGTCCTGTGTGCCCTTAAAACCCATACATTTTGATGGAAACCTCAGAGCACCACTGTCAGCCTCTTAATAAATCACAGATAAGACTGAGGTCCAGAGGTCTCCAGGTGGCTTTCCCTAGTACCTGAGTGAGTGACCTAAGCAACAGAAACAGAACCAGAAGAGGGTCTTTCTAACTCAATCCCCGAAACCCCTAACACAGAAAGCAATGTTCTGTGGAGGATCCAGGGTCACCCAGAGAAGGTCACTGCCTTCTAAGAGCTTTCCAGCACACCTCAGGGCTTTGTCCTCTGACACATCTAGCGAATCACCTCAGTCAAAAGCATGTTAAACCACCCCATTAGGAAGTTGAGGTCCCCCATTCTCTGAGGCTTTTCTGTTGAATGGCAAGGGAGACTACAACAACTTCTTTAAAAAAAAGGGTGGGGTGCGGGAAAGAAAGCTAAACTCAACACCTATTGTTTCTCTTTCCACAGGATCATGTGTTTTTACTGCCAGTATTGAGAAATTCATGGAAGTTGTCAGCAGGAAGTAAAAATTTACAGAGAAGGGTGTATGTGTTTGCCGCTTCCACACATTAATGGCATGATTTTTTTTTTAATGCAAAAAGAAAAAGAAAAAAACCCACCCACATTTTAATTTAGCATGAGCCAATTTACAGAGCATGGAAATTCACTTTCATTCCCAGGATTGGCACGTATGCAATTAGCAATGCAGTGTATATACAAGAAGCCATGCTGTTAACAGTTTATCTCAAGTAATTTGGTGTCATTTAAAAAAGGAAGAAATTTCTGCCACCAGAAGGGACAGAAGGAGGAGGAGATGGAATGATCAAATCATGGAGAAACACTAAAATTACTAAATCCACAACAGCTCGCCTTATTTTTCTTGGACCCAAACTGTCAGGGTATAAACACTATTTGTTTCTTTTTTAAAACATCTATAGTTTTGCTGTAAATAATAACACTGTATAAATTCTAACAGAAAAATAGAATAAATGTTGATAAGGCACTGCCTCTTAGAACACAAACAGAATATTGCAAATGCATTTAACATAATAGGGATCTCAAGTGACTTCACCCTAGAAGAGGGAGGAGGGGTAATGGGGGGGGGGACCTTCACTGATTCTTGTATATTAGCAATTATAATGTTTGTATATGCAAAACTGCTAGCTTGATTTAAAAGAAAAAACAAATCTTTAAAATCTGCTGCAAATTTAAATAATTCCCCAAATGAGGAATTCTGTAGTTCTGTGAAAAAATTTTTTCTTCAGAATACTAATATTTTGATGCATGTGTATCACCTTATTTTGATTAAATCTTTTCCAATTTTGCAAACACTACAGTATACTGCAACACAGAAGATTTTATCTGTAAACACAAAGCCCTTCATCTAATATTTGTTGCTATTGCCAATTTTTCAATGAAATGATCTAAAAATGAAAAAAAAAAAATCTATACAGTAGTTGCTTTAGGGGGAGGGGGGTGCTGTTAGTGCTTAAAAGGGTAATGCTTGCCGCTTTAGAGGTGGATGGTGCTCAAAAGAGGCCCCCGTCAGGGGGGCTTTAAATGGACTGAACAGAAATTCTTAGCTGGTAGAATGGCAGCACGCTGTAAACTTACTCCTGTATTGTGTACTGGCTATAAGATGTAGACACCTTTCAGTAAGCCAATCATTTGTAACCATTCTCGCCATGTCATATTAGGTTAATAAGGCTGCTGTGTTTTAAAGGGCATTTTTATTTGGGTTTTGGTGAAATTCTTTAATTTGTTGATTATATTCATATAAAATCAGCATTCATTGACACATAGCTCTAATGACATATGTATGAAAAACCATACACTGGATGACCTAGTCGATTATTTAAGCAAAAATAAATTGTGTTAAACTCTTCACCTGTCTGTGCTCTACAGTGTCCTTGTGTTCTCTGGCAAAACGTAACTATCTTAACCCCTTGTCACGTGGCCACCAGCATTCATTGTGCTTCTGCCTCTGATCACTGAAGAGAGTCCCCAGTGTTCAGCCATGCCCTGCCGACTCCCAACTTAACACAAATTCTGTGCATTTCGTGGAGAAGCCAAAAATTACAGACTGACTGACAAGTGATCTTTGCCCACATCTGGTTTGAGCTGCCCCCCAAACGTGGAGAATTAACAGCTGTTAACAGCTGACGTGTCCAGAAGTTGTAAAAGAGCACCTCCAGGAACCATCCAGACACCATAGGCTTATAGCCCATAAAGCAGTTGTTGACATTCACTGTCGGTGCTTGAAAGCTGGGAGATTTCACCCAAATTTCTAACTTCTCTGGAAAAGCATGATTTGCAACCGCAGGCCTCATTGCCAGAAGGCAACAAGCTGCTGCCCCCGCCCTCTCCAGCCAGGCCGGGGGTCTCCAGGTACCACAGTCCCAGCCCTACCTCTTAGGCCATGAGCCCTGACTGGCCTGGTAGGAGCTGGAGTCTGTGATCAGATGCCGCATGACAAGCTCAACAAGGGCAGAGACCGTGGCTGCTTTAATTCTTATTCTAGTCCAGAGCCCGGCATACAGTGATGGTGGTAGTAGCAACTGTGATCATCATTGCTAAAATTGGAACACTCACGATATGCCAGATAAGTATGTTGCCTTCATTAACTCAGTGCTTATAACTACTTTATGAGTAAATACTACCTTTGTATCTACTCATTATTTATATTCAGTGGGTGCTTAGAGCCATTTAGCAATGTCACAGGCCGCCTGTCATTTAGGATTATTGCCAAATGGGATGTTGTTCCCAATTGCGTTTCAATATAAACGCAGAACACATGTATGGGGAACCACTGTGCATAAATATTGAGGCCAGACTGCGTTTGCATAGTATCCCAAATAAAAAGGTATTTATTTGGCACACTTACCCCTGCACCAGAATCATCTACCACGAGCAAACCAAGACCCCCGAAAGATTTTTTTAAACTTGCCCCCAAAGCCTGTTTTTGTAAAACTAAAGTATCCTAGCTTCCCATTTAAGTGTTATGAATTTCTGACTCACAGTCCTTGACAGATATTTATCCTAAACTAGAAATCCAATGAAGTGTACTTATCTGCGTATTAAATGGCTGTTACTTTATGTTTGTATACCTGAAAACCTGACTTTAGGGACACATGATGGGCTAAACTTAAGGTCAAGCAAAAGTTCATAAATTTACTCAAAAAGAAGTATCCAAAGTAGGATAATCAAGATTTTACTTGCATATATATGTGTATCTGTATATATTTATACATGTATGCATGGATTGAATGCGGGCATATGTCATATACAGTCTTCAGCCTGCTGGCTTATAGAAATGTATTTTAGCCTTTCCTTGATTTATATTGCTGTAAAAAATAATGAACTGTGACTGATAGATTCCTGATATTTGCTGTGTTTTTCAATTTTATATTCCCACCAAATCCCTGAGTTTCTTAAATTTAAATGTATTATCATTATTGTATTGCCAAGTTATGGCACTATACTGTGCAGGATTATTTCACCATTTCTAAGAGGAATCTACTGAACACATAAGGAGCCAGCCTTCTATTAATAAATTCTGCCTTGGCATCCTGATGTTCCACCATATTCATTTTGGTATCATCCTAGGGTCCCATCAAGACATGTTTTTTTTCCAGGGCAAATAAACAAACAAACAAACAAAAATTGTTTGCTTGCCTTTATTATTATTATGAGCATCAGGTCATGTTCAGCTCTGTAACAGGGATATGTGAGCAGCCCAGAAATAAAACTCACAGGAATGATAACTCCTCCTGTGAGTCTCTGAAGAAGCCAGTGATCTAAATGCTAACTTCCCATCTGGATGACTCTGGGTATTCTTGATTTGTTAAAGAGGCCCTGGCACATTAAAAGGTATGTGGTTTCCAAGTCACATGGCATTGCTTCTCTCTCATGAATTAATGATTCAACAGTCCAGAAGTAAATATTTCCAGCACTGGGATTTGAGTTCTTGCAATCATGGAGACAAAATGTTTTCTGGCTAACCATGCATGAATACAAAATAAATAAATTAAAAAAAAAAAAAAACAGTGGACTCTGATGAGCATTCTTAGTAACAGGCCCAATAGCTTTCACTTTTTAAACAGAATTAAATGCAGATGGTTCAACACAGAGCAAAAAGAAATTCATCAATATAGCTGCCACACTCGATGACTGATAGTTATGAATAGTAAGGACAACTAGATGATTCTGCAGTGAGGAAATTTTATTCTTTATTCCTTGGTGCTTCCTGAGTTAAGGAATAAACATCCTGAAGGCTGCATTTGCAAAGAACATCCTGAGACTCCTTGCCAATTCCCAAGGAGTTCCAAAGCACAGTAGAGATGAATATCCTCAGATGGTTCTAAAGGAGTGAGAGGAACCACTTGGCCACAGGCGGTACCCCAGAAGCAAGAACTATTAGACTTTCCCAGGACCACTGTGGAACATCTTGCTGACATCCCAGAAAAACAAGTGATCTCCTTACCTAATTTCCCCTGCCATCCTCAACTGTCACCTTTCTCCCAACATCTAACTCAGGTAAGGGTGTAATTCTGACACCTGGGAGGGGATGATGATTTGCCAGCTTGTCAAAAGTTCCAGGCACACCACGAGGTCCTCACACCACACTGCACACAGTCTGAAGGGAGGGACTTTGTTTTGTTCTCTGCTGTATCCACAGAATCTAGAATTCTGCCTGACACCTCAGAGAGGTGCTCAATAAACATGCCTTGAGTATATGAATGAGCCAATCAACAAGTGTCAGAAGGCAAAGAATAGTAAATGGGAAATGTTACTCTGGGAACCACCTTGCGCACCATTCTTCACAGGCACAAACAACTTGTGAATCAAAGGAAAGAACTGTTGTTTGATCCTAATATGGGCTGTGTCACCATCCTGCAATAGCCCTGTCCAGTTGCATAATCCCCATGTTAGTCACAAACTCTTAAATAACTGGGTTTTACCTCATAAACAAACAGCACATCAGTCACACTGCTGAATCACGCGTCTTGCCCACGGCCCTGGGCTATAGTCCCCATGTTCGTCACTGATAGGCCACTGGAATCCACTCGAGAGAGTGGAGAACCCATCATGAACCATCATCTCTATGAAAAAAGTCAGCTGAGTCTCCTCGCTTTAAAACAAAAATGTTTAAAAGTCTGACCCCCTCAAGAGTTCCACCTCAGTGTTGTTGAGTGTTAGGCTCGTAAAGGACCAGAGGTCCAGAAATGACACCCAAGAAATTTTTGGACCAAATCCAGCCTACAGCAATGTTTTGTTTGGACCACAGAAAGCTTGAAAAAAAAAAAAGCCAAGATCTTTTAAAAATCAGGAGCTTGTAGATGAAAAGTGGAGCTCATCCTCCTTTTAAAATCTAAAGAGGTGGCAGTGCTGTTTCTGAAATGCCTGAGGTCAGCAACCAGGTAGAGCAGAAACACACCTGCCTTTGGACAAGCTTGTGTTTTACTGTTCACCACGGTCCTTCCTTTTCCTGTGGCTTCTCAGACTCAATCTACTTTATTCAAGAAGGTGAACTGATGAGATCCTGTTTAAATTCTTCCTTCTTTACACCAAGCCAAACATCTACCTCACTTTCATCCTGCCTCTCTTGGAGTCAATAAGAAAATGGAATCAAGGAATGAGTGACCGGGAAGAGGAAAATGAATCATGTGGCTCTCCAGATCCATCCATCCATCTCATTCAACAACATGTATTCACTACCTGCCACTTTTCAAGTGCTCTCCTAGGGACAGGATACATCAATTTCCTGCCCACTGCCTTCAAAATGAGGAGGACATAAACAGCTTCTCCATGAACTCTAAATCTAGGGCTCTTAAGGACAGGAAACCCTGGAATGACTTGTGGAAACAAAGCTGCTGCAACCCATCCCTAGCACTATGTGCTGGAGAACAAGGCAAGCCATGAAGGAAGGAGAGGAACCACCCGTGCTTCTGAGGGTAGCTCCCCTGCTTCCAAAGAACACCTGGTCTTCACAGTGAAACTGAAGCCTAACAGAAGTGTCAATTTCATTAGAAAACTTTAAAACATTTCAAAGGTATTTAAACAACTCCACAAGATAATACAAGCTGTCTTGCTCCCAAAGATTCTAGATTTAGGTGAAGACAGTTGAAACTTGCAACACACGCTCAGTGTTCTTCACCTTCCTTATGTTAAGTCCCTCCTAATTCTGACCTCCTCACTAAGCCTCCCCTGCTGATGCCAACTCACCCTGGCAGCTCAGGTGAACTAAATGAGCACCCCACGAGCACCCAGCATTCAAGTCTACATCCTTGAACACCCTGCACTTCAAGAACAACGACTGTGTTTTCCACAGTCCCAGGAGCAGAGCAGGGTGCATGGAGGGCGTCATACATACTCAGCTACAAAGGCCTCATCACTTATTGTTCTTTAGAGTTGTCTCACCAGACTCCAGTGATGCTGTGATAGGCACTGACGTCTCATTCTGGGCACACACACTGCACCCACTGGAGTCAGCGCCGAGGTACGGTGCCAAGCAGAGCTGGAGCTGCCTTAAGACTAGCGCAGCGACCACAGTGGTGGGCCTTGCAAGGTGGGGCCGAAAGCAAGTAAGTAAAGAGTATCTAAGGAAAAACCTGAGAAACCCTAACCTATTCAAGGCCATGTGGGTAGGCAGTGTACTCGTCTTCATCCTCCCTTTCCTCCTACTTCAATGCCAGTGATGCTCCACAGAGACACTGCTCCCTGGCCTAGCACCCTGGCTAGAGTGAAAATGATATGGGGCAGAACCTCGGTCGACCCACAATGGGCAAGCAATGTGAGTCAGAAATATACCTTTTTAGTCAATCTCTAAGATTCTTCAGCCATTTGTTACTATAACATTATCCACAATTAATATACAAGTCACATAGAAGATGAAGGGGTGGCGGGCACTGGGTAAGCCCATTCCCCTTCTAAGAGTCTTCCTTGTGGGAGTACAAGCTCAGCTCTGCAAGATATTCAAGTTTTTTTTTTTTTTTAATGTTGGCAGTTAATTCTATTTTTTACCCAATACTATTATATAGATCGGGCTTCCGAGGTGGCTCAGTGGTAAAGAATCCGCCTGCCAAGCAGAAGACATGGGTTCAATCCCTGGGTCAGGAAGATCCCCTGGAAAAGGGAATGGCAACCCACTCCAGAATTCTTGCCTGGAGAATCCCATGGACAGAGGAGCCTGGCAGGCTGCAGTCCACGGCACTGCAAAACAGCTGGACACAACTGAACAACTAAACAACCACAACAGTTATGTAGACCAAGCAAAACATGCCTGTGGCCCACCGGTCTTCAATCTCAGCCACTGGCTCTTGGCATCTGCAGAATGAACACATACCTGGGTCATGCTCTATGCATCTACTGAGATGTGATTCTTCACAGTGTGAAGCTGGTGTGCATAAGCAAATACCTGAATTCCTGAGTCAACTAATGGATGACTTTTCCAGCCCCACCTCAATAGAGCTGGGTTGTTCTTTAAGGAATATTTCAAATGCTGAAATTCTCATTAACGATCTGAAAAAGTCTCTTGACTTTTTTTTAACCTACATTTTACTGGATTTTAGCAAAGAATTATTCTCTGCTTGTCCACCTGGGCCAGATGTAGCTCTGTCCACCTCTATAACCACACCTTCCCATCCTGCCCTACTCTCTCACTACACTCCAGACCAGTGACAAAGCATAGTCCATGGAGCTGTCTTAGTCTGAGGATTTTTTTGTTGCCTGTTGCAATGAGATACAAAAAAAAAAAAAAAAACCCTGATCCAGATTTTAAATTAACTATGTTACTAACCATGTTCTTTACTGTAGTTGACTTTTTTTTTTTTAATATAGTAAGTCTGTTCTTGAGAAGGAAATGGTGCACAGACTTACAATCTGGTGCAAGTTCCTTATCTTGTGGCAGACCGGTGCTCTGCATAGCACAGTTCTAGCCATACTGGCTTCCTCTCTGTTCCTCAAACAATGCCAAGTTCCTCCTCATCTCATTCCCATCTGTACTTACTCTCTGCCAGAGGAGCTTTCATCTCAGTCTCCAAATGCCCCCTCCTCAGGCCTTCTCTGCACACCCTCTCCAAAGCAGCCTGACACCCACCCACCAGTATTCTCTGCCACATCACTTTATTTATTCCCTTCACAGCATTTATCACTAGAACCATCCATTTTGTTTATTTGTACACTCATTTACTGTTCTCCTTATTCACTGCTATGTCCAAAGCCTCTAGCACAAGCCTGGTACTATAGTAGGCACTCTACATTTGTTGAATAAATGAATGAGGCATGGAAAGAAGCACAGCCCAGTATGGCTTAGGCCACATATTGGTGAATGCCATGAACGCCAAGGAAAAACAGCAGCATCTTCAGGGACTCATTGTCAAACATCAAAAAGATGTCATTTTTCTGGGAGGGCTGACGGGCTTCCACCCCCAGTGCAGACGTGCTGAGAAGCACTTTAGAGCTCAACTCCCCCTCCACAGCCTCTTGTCAGAACTTTGTTACTGTCAGGTTTGTTGTGGTGTTTTTCCATCTTGTGCCAAGGCCATGTGATGGGAAGGTTGTTAAAGTCATCTGGCATGTGTCACAGCATCAGAGCTTCAAATGACTCTTTGCATCATTCAAACACAGCCCAGCCCCTGCCAAACTGGTGCTCGAAAATGAGCCATCTTTCTGACTGAAAAAAAAAAAATCCTGCTGGTGGAACAGTAACGGAATAGAGAGCCTACGTGTCTACTTTTATAATGGCTGCAACTCTTTCTACCCTGAGGGGACCAACCTGTAGCTGGAATCTAAATTCTCTTTTAGCTTCACAAGAGTCAAAACTCCAATGCTACAGGGCTTGGTACAAGGCATTACAGAGTAGTAGAAACTGTGGAAAACTTGACAGCAGGTGCCCCAACTAAAACCACTCTGGTTTGCTAGCTCTAACAAAACATTAAAAGGCAAGAAGGCAGGCCCAGAAACTGTAAGCTCTTCTGACGTTTCAAGAGACATTGGAAATCTCTATGAGGGGACTAAGGTGGCGCATGGATGTAGATTAATATGGATATACATCAAATTCATCTCAAATGCAATTTAATTCATACTATGTCCAAGTCACTATCCTAGGCATCTATATCTAGACATGTCCTAGATACAGCTACACAGCAAAAGTAGGAAGGAGTAAGAGCTGGGACTCATGGACTCCAGAATCTTATCAGAAAACCAAGACATGCCTATAAATAGAACATAATATGGGAAGTGTTACATAATAAATAAGTATATATGAATAAAGCACAACACAGTACTGACACACAATAAATCCTACATGTGTTGGCTACCATTGCTGATTGTATTACTACATTATCATTACAGTCATGATCTCAGGATTACTCCTGACCCAGTGAACTAGGCCTAGATGAGAGTCTTCACATATTTTAGGAACTTAATATATTGAATGAACGAATGCTTGGTGAAAGAGTAGCATTTGCGTTGGGATTTGAAAAATAAGGAAAATTTTAATGCTGTAAAGAAAACAGGCCTAGGCAAAATGAACAAAGAAGCTAGAAGGATTAAGGCATCCAGAAGCATGAACAAAGTTTGTTCTGGTCAGAACTTGGGCAGAAGAAACAGGAGGCAAGGATGGAAAGAGTTACTCACTACGGAGAACCTGGAATGCTACTCAAGAGTCCATGTGGGTCACAGTGGGCACTTGAACTCCATATAAGGCCCGTTCTGTGTAGCTTCTAGACTGTGTCAACAACTCCTCAGCCAAAAGTGAAACTAGTTTTCCAAACTAGTCCCAAATTTTAGGTATTGGAAAGAGAGAGCAGTGTTTTATGTGCTTACACGCTTTTATGTAGTTTACATCTCGCTGTGCTAGTTATATGACCTTGGGCATTATACTTAACCTTTACATTTCCCTGGTGGCTCAGACGGTAAAGCGTCTGCCTACAATGCAGGGGACATTGTACGGTTCGATCGCTGGGTCAGGAAGATCCTCTAGAGAAGGAAATGGCAACCCACTCCAATACTCTTGCCTGGAGAATCCCATGGATGGAGGAGCCTGGTAGGCCACAGTCCATGGGGTCACAAAGAGTCGGACACAACTGAGTGACTTCACTTTCACTTTACTTTCACTTTATATTTCTTCATCAGGAAAGTAGGGGTGATGGTTTTATCAACCACAAATGGTAGAAAGGAGATCATCCACATAAAGCACTTCAAAAAAGTCTCTGGTACAAAGTAAAATGCTCCATAAATGTTACCAACGTGTTATGATTTGTGGTGATGTTATTATATGGAGAGGTAAAACAGAGGGAAAATGTCTTACTTGGGCCTCTATGGTTTGTGAACAGAGGTGCTGATATGAGACCTGTGACACAATCTTTCACGCTCCAGGATGCTACTTGCTGCTTCACACTCGAGTTTGTAATCCAGTCAGCCCCCGGTGCCCACCAAGGACTCAGGGCTCCAGCAGTCCCCCTCGCTCCCACCTTTCCCAGGACCAACAGGCCCCAGCACAGACACCAAAAGGGAGCATCCTGCTAGAAACCCTGTTCAGTCCTCACCACACAGCCCCACCCTTGTCCAAAGTTAGTCACTAACTCCTTCTCTAAGGAAGGAAGGTTCCCTCTTGACACAATAGTCTCCAATCTCATTCTTGTTCCTCCAAATCCACTTCCTCTGCTCCACAAGAAAAGAGAAGTGTGGTTTTTTTTGTTGTTGTTGTTGTTCACAGAAGTGTAAAACGTGTGGGCATCTGGGGTGAACAGCGAAGGCTGACTCATGGGAAACTTGTACCCAGACACGATTTTTATAAGCTGGGCCCACAATTATATCAACAAGTTAAAATAAAAAGATTTTTTATTACTAGATGATTTAACTACCTCTGGATCATCCAAAACAGCACTAAATTCACAGCTTACAGAGTCATAAACGAGAATGAACTCCCTGCAAAAACCAAACCAGATATTCAAATGGAGGGCTGCCCCTTCTGTGTACAGGCTGGGCAGGGGTCCAAACCAGGAGGTACGGATGAGGGACGATGCTACGTTAAGGATCCAGGATCACAGTCCAGAGTCAGGGCCACAGACCTGCATGTTCCCATGAGGACCCTGGGAGACTCCTGAAAGCAATAACCCAGAGGCCAAGCTGAGTTGGCAACCAAGCAGTCGGGACAGAAGGTGAGTTAGGAAACCGGATTCAGGATTGTTGTCTACTGCCTTGCCTGTTGCCTGAGCCTATTTCTATTACCCTACCTTCAAATGTGGCATCTATCACTCCAGGGGCAACTTAAAGGCACCCGTGCCTCAGATACAAGTCCCTTGCAAAGTACAAAGAACCTCAACACCGGTTGTTTTTAATGGCATTGCTAATGAACAGTGAACGATGGCTGATTTCATCAGAAATCATTCAGAGCCTATTTGCTTTTTGCAAATGTCTGTTCTACTATCTTGACCAAGGAAGGAGGCAGTCTTAATTACAAGGCATTGTTGCTTTTATTTCTTAGCTACTGTGTAGCCAATAGGAACTAGTAAGACCAAAAGGCTCTAAAGACTTAATTTCTCTAGCTTTCCAGGCACTATAAATTTTCCTTGTTTTTTGTCTGTTTTTTTTTTTTTAAAGTGATAAAATGTAAGTACTAGTTAAAGGGAACTTATCTTATTGTCATAAAATTCTCTTGCACAGGAAAGGAAACCATCAACAAGTGAAAAGACAGCCTAAGGAATAGAAGAAAATATTTGCAAATCATATACCTGATAAGTGGTTAATATCCAAAATACACAAAAAACCGTTAATTCAACAGCAAAAAACCAATCCAACCTTAAAATGGGCTAAAGATTTATATAGACAATTTTCCAAAGACAATATACAAATGACTGATGAGTACATGAAAATGTGGTCAACATCACTACTTATCAGGAAAATGCAAATCAAAACCACAATGAGATATCACCTCAACACCTAGCAGAATGGCTAGTTAACAAAAAGACAAGCGATAACACGGGCTGTTGAGAATGTGGAGAAAAAGAAACCCTCACTCACTGTTGGTGGGAATGTAAATTGGTACAGCCACTGTGGACAACAGTACAGGGCTTCCTCAGAAAATTAAAAATAGAACTACCACATGACCCAGCAATTCCACTTTTGGGCAAGTATCTGAAAAACAAAGAAAACACTAGCTCAAAAAGATGTCTGTATGTATGTTCAATACAGCACTGTTTACAATAGCCAAGATATAGAACTAACCCAAGTGTCCATTGATGGATGAATGGATAAAGAAAATGCACACATACACAATGGAATATTATTCAACTATAAAAAAGATAGCAATCCTGCCATTTTGACAACATGGATGGACTTTGACAGCATTATGCTAAGTGGAGTAATTCAGATGGAGAAAGATAAATACAATATGATTTCAATTATATCTGAAATCGAAAAACAGGGAAAAAAACAAGCTCATAAATATAGAGAATAGACTGATGGTTGTCAGAGGTCAAGTGGGGGCTGGGGGGACACAGGTGAAGTCTGTCAAAAAGTACAAACTTCCAGTTTATAAAATAAGTCCAGGGGATATAGAATACGTGATGGAGACTATAGTAACCACTACTGTATTTATATTTGAAAGTTGCTAAAAGAATAGATCTTAAAAATTTCTTCTCACAAGGAAAAAAAACTGTACCTGTGTATGGTGATGCATGGGCTTCCTAGGTGGCATTAGTGGTAAAGAACCCACCTGCCAATGCAGCAGAAATAAGAGATGCAGGTTCGATCTCTGAGTCAGGAAGATCCCCTGGAGGAAGACACAGAAACCCACTCCAGTATTCCTGCCTGGAGAATCCCATAGACAGAGGAGCCTGGCAGGCTATAGTCGATACAGTCAGACACGCCTGAAGCAACTCACCACGCGTGCATGGTGATGGATGTCTTCTTCTTGTTGTTGTTTTTGTCTTAGTTGCTAAGTGGCTTCCAACTCTTTTTTGTGACCCCATGGACTTAGCCCACCAGGCTCCTCTGTCCATGGGATTTCCCAGGCAAGAATAATGAAGTAGGTTGCCATCTCCTTCTCCAGGGGATCTTCCCAATCCAGGGATCGAACCTACATCTCCTGCTTAGCAGGTGGATTCTTTACCACTGTACCACCTGGGAACCCCGATGGATGTCTCCTAGACTTTTTTTTTTACTTATTGTGGTGACCACTTTGCAATATACACAAATATTAAATCACTATGCTGTACACTTGAAACTAATATAATCCTTTCTGTCAATAATATCTCAAAAAAAAAAAAATTCTCCTGAAGACATCAGGCAAGTAGTGGCAGTATGGAAAAGTGAAACGGGCACAGGCTTCTCAGCGTCACAGACCTGGGCTCACATTCTGACTCTCTGTGACCTTGGGCAAATTATCTTTCCTTACGTAGAAGGGATACTAACCCCTCCTGGCAAGGGTGTTTAAGGATTTAAGATCACATATGTGTAAGTCCTTGTCCAATAACGGTAGCTATTATTATTTTATCACAGCAAAATGTTGATCAGTAATTAAAGTTACCAGGGCACTAATAATCTGGTTGAATGCTCTGCAGACATAGTGAGTGAGTCATTTTAAAGGTTCTTTGTGCTGTGGCGGGAATGAGGCACACTTGGGTAGGAACAAAAGAAAGCAGTACATGAGGGGTAGGGAGCAACCAGATTGTGAGTCAAAAACATTCTTTATCCTAAAATGTGTCTCATTATAACTGCTCTGAAAACTATTTGTACTAAACACGTTTCACATTGTTTATGGAGAAAATGAATTGTTTAAAAAGAGAGAGAGAGGGAGAGATAATTCCTGTCTTTTGACAGATAGAATTGAAAACGTCTACCTTTGTCCCTGAAAAGAGGGAGGAAAGGAGAGAGAGAAATTTGCTTTTGTCTTAGAAAATCCATAATGAGTAAGATACCTTATTATTAAATACATTTTCTTGACTTCTACAATGAGTTCTGCAGGCCAGTATTAAATCAGAAGTATGCTTATTGCCCATACTATAGGAGAAAAAAATGATTTTAAGTACACTTGCATCCCTTTATTTGTCTAAAATCCTAAGCATCCTGTTGTCATGGAAATACAGTCCCTGGCTATCAAATATTAGGTGTTTGTATTCTATGTAAAGAGATTTCCACTATTTTTCACACTTGCCAATCCCATACAGAAGAAAGCTGATTATTCAGGATTCAGATATAACACAAGCATCTGGCATGATTAATCCATTAGCTTGAACTGAAATGGAGCTGAAAGGAGGTATTGACAGATACAGAATGACAAGAAGAAGAATTTTAAAAGGAAAGAATAAAATAGTGAGGAGGAGTTAGACAAGAAGTATCACAAGACAAGACTGCATATTCCTCTGTACTTTTCTATGCTGATAAGGAGAGGTTACCAGTCAAGGTTTTTGACTGAAAACAAAAGAAATCCACCTTGCTGAGTAAGAAGGAGTTAACTGAAAGAATGTCAAACAGCTCACAGAATTCAGGGAAAAGGTTGGAGCTTTGGAAAATAAGCACAAATCCAGGGAAGCTGGAGGCTGGAACAAGAGAAGCCTGGTTAGGGAGACCCTGCAACTTGCCAGGGACACTGAAGCCACCACTGCTGGCAGCAGCCTGACTGTCCTTGCTTCTTTGTGACACTCACTCCAGACACAAAGTCCTGGATGGGATGGTCAGATAGGCTGAGCTCAGAAGGTCCTGAGACAGGAAATAGATGAACCCCCGCCCACCCGCCCCCAGTGTGAGCAATTGAAGTTTGTTCCCTGCGGACAGAAACTCCAAAATATCAATAGCAACACAACTGAGAGAACAAGACAACTGTCCGGACCCTGCACACAAATAAGAGATAAGAGAAGTGAAAGTGAAGTCGCTCAGTTGTGTCCGACTCTTTGCCACCCCGTGGACTATAGCCCACCAGGCTCCTCTGTCCGTGGGATTCTCCAGGCAAGAATACTGGAGTGGGTTGCCATTTACTTCTCCAATAAGAGATAAGAGACCACATATTTCTCATTCCTGACTAGAAAGCTCCTTGGAGGTCAAAATGGAATGATGCTAAGCTACCCATAGGCCTCTTCACTGGAATCTATCTTGGCTGAGAGATGAGCATGCACACACAGAAGGATCCTGAGAAGTACCAGACTCAGAAGCAAGCAAGTCAAAATGATTGGCCAGAGAAAACTTGGAAGAAATGCTCCATATAAATGATTTAAACTACCACAAGGGCACAACTCTGAGGGCCCCCCCCGCCCCCACCATGTCTATCACATGTACTATACTCTTTATCCTCCTAATAAACTCTTTACTTGTTTTACTACTTTCCATCTTTGTGGGAATTCTTTTCTGCAAGGCCGAGGGGCCAGGGCCTTGTCACTGACCACTGGTCTAGTGGCTAGGATCCAGCCCTCTCATTGCCACGACCTGACCTCAATCTCTAGCCAGGAATCAAAACCCTGCTTCAAGCTGCTGCAGGCCAAAGCCACCAGAGATCAGTCCTAGTGTCCAGGAGTCAAAAGGATATGACTTTTTCAATTTCCACAACTGGTGTTTTCCACCTTCTACCAGGCCCAACATACAGAAGGAGGCTGGGATATGGGGCAGTGCCCCTAAAACATAAAGGTTCCTCACAGAAAGTGTTCTTTTTGTGTTTAAGTTCATATACTCCTCCCTCAGAGAGTGCTTAGAGACACAAACAACTAAAGGCTGAGAGTCAACGGATGTGTGGGGAAGAAAAAGACAAAAAAGGACAAGAATTTTGAAGCTATGGAAGAAGATCAGAAAGACCTTAAGAGATTGGGGCGGAGAAGTGCTAGAAGGAGAAAGAAAGAAAAAAAAAAAAACAGTTTTTATTATTTTTTGTTACTCTTTTCCCTCACATTCTTCCTATGTTTTTCTATCTCCCCCCTCCTATGCAATTTCATTCATTCTCAGTAGTGTGGAAAGAGGTACAAAAAGCCTCTCCCAATCCACAGGATTTCTATAACTTATTCTTCAGTTGTCCTGACTTTGTTGAGATTTATACGTTAAGGACTACTAGCATACAATGTTGAAATCTTGCCATGTTACTGGCCAAGGTTTTAGAAGAAAAATACTCCAAATCTCTCCAAGAAATGAAGAGTGATTCAGTCCAAGCGCTGTAATAAGTTGAGCCTTAGCCTGAGTCATTTAAAAAGAAAATCCATATTCCAGTCTAAGGTTTTGCCTCTAAGAGGTGAGATGACCACAGGAAACCCACCTAACTTGCATCTCAGTGCTCAGTGCAACTGCAATGACAAGAAACTATATACATGAAAACTGAGGTGCTTCTGGACAACCCTGTGGATTCTTTCATCCATCCACCCAACTATTCATCCATTGAAAACTTACTATGTGATAAGCATAGTGCATGAGACACGAAGTTACTACCCTAAATCTTACGTGAAAGAAAAAGTGAAAGTCCCTTAGTCATATCTGACTCTTTGTGACCCCATGGACTATAGCCTGCCAGGCTCCTCTGTCCATGGAATTCTCCAGGCCAGAATACTGGAGTGGGTAGCCTATCACTTCTCCAGGGGATCTGCCCAACATAGGGATCAAACCCAGGTCTCCCACATTGCAGGCGAATTCCTTATCATCTGAGCCACCAGGGAAGCCCTGAATCTTATATACTAAAAGTTTATTTAAGGTTTGGAGAGAAACTCAAATACATTGAGTGGCCAGGAAGGAACAGAAACTGTGAATCAGCCAATTGTGTACCATTGTTTCGTGGCAGAGACTGGCTCAGTGCAGGTCCTGCCCAAAGGCATCTTGTCAGGTTTTTGTTTTTTTAAGCACGTATGTAAATAAATAAGATACAGACACTGAATGATATAAAGTATGTACAGATTAATACAGAATCGAAAGCGATTTGTTCTGCCAAGAGTAGGGTGGTAAGAATGTTACAGAAAGTTTCCAAGAGAACATGATGCCTGAAGAGGGTTCTGAAAGACCAATAGAGGATTCCCAGGCAGATAAGTTGGAAGACAAATATCTCAGGCAAAGTTAATATCATATGCAAAAGCATGCAGAATTAAAACAATCAGTGCACTATGGGATCCACAAGCTGTGTGTAGTGATGGAAATTCAGAGAGAATCAAGGAAGAAGTGCACCAAGAGCCAGGCACTAAGGACAATGAACGGAGGGCCTCTCCCGACCATCTATGGGCAGGTGGGAGACAACAGAGGCAGTTCAAACAGGGACGTAGGAGGATCTAGAAGCAGTCAGGTGGAGAGATTGAAGAAGCATAAAAAACTGCAAGCAAAGAGAGCTAGCAGAAAAGATGGCAGGGACTTCCCTGGTGGTGCAATGGATAAGAATTCACCTGCGAATGCAGGGGACAGGGTTCAATCCCTGGTCCGAGAAGATTTCACGTGCCGTGGAGAAACTAGGCCCCTGCATCGCAACTACTGAGACCGAGCTCTAGAAATCAGAAGCTACAACTACTGAAACCTGCATGCCTAGAGCCTGTGCTCCCCAACAAGAGAAGCCACTGCAATGTGCACTAGAGTAGCCCCCGCTTGCTACTATAGAAAGTCTGCAGAAAGCAAGGAAGATCCAGTGCTAAATACAAAAAATAAAAAAAAGAAAGGATGGCAGCATCACCGATGAGTGAGGAGGAGGCCCTAACTGAAGGGGCTGTGGAGATAGAGATGCTGGATTGAAGGGCGACCCAGGAATTCAAGTAGAGAAATGTTACTAGTTACCTGTTAGACTGCTACTGAAAGATCTCTGAGGATCAGGAGCGTAGAAAGAGAACAAGGAGGCCATAGTGTCGTGCAAGTCAACAGAGGAGACAGTTTTAAATGGAAATGGATATCAACAGCATAAAATGTTATGAAAAGGTCAAGTGAGTAGGGGCAGAGACACATTTGTTAAGGTTTGATATCTGTAAGGCTTTTAAACATTTTGGTAAATGCCCCACTCTGCCTGGTAGATGCAGGTAGGGAGAGGTGAAAAGGCCCAGCTGATGGCTCCTGTTTTCTCAACCAAACACTCCTCCTTCTCCCTCCATTGTCAGCATCTTGATTTTTCTTTGAAAACTAATCTTCCATCTCTCAGAACCTACTTGGCTGAGGATGGACATTCCCTAACCTGTATGAACACGTGACCCTAGTCTAGTCAATCAGAGGATTCCATTCCCTCGGCTACAACACTGATTCAGAGATTAGCCCATATCACTAATCAGACCATGAAGACACAATGCTTTGTTATTTGTGTGTGTGTGTTGCCTTATTTTTACATTTTTGGTTTGCTTTGGTGTTTGTTTTATTTGATTGTTTTAGAGCATTGGGAAACCTTTCTTTGGAACTACTAGCTAGGCCTGTGGGATATATGCCTAGAGATGCTGGGGACCAGCAGATGCAGAAGACCTCTCTGGGAACAAGGCCAACACAGAGGAAAGCAGAGCTGACAGCTAGGGAAAGGGGGAGCAGGGGAGGGGAGAGAGAGAGAGAAAGAGACTAGATTCTAATGTCATCATTTGATCATTGGAAGCCAACTATAATCATATGCTTTTCAGTAAAACGAGCCACTAGGTCGTCTTTATTTTCATTTAAACTATTTAAGGCAGTTTGCTGTCTCTTCTAACCTAAACAGCCCCGTCTGAAGCAGCAGGTGGAGAAATGCTGGAAGCAAACCAGTTCCAGTGCAGCTTTGCCTGGAGCCAGCTCTGATCACAGATCTCCAAGTCAGCTTCATCCCCCCACCAAAGTCTACTCCACCAACTCGCAGTGTAGGGGCCTTATCATTCAACTCCTGCAGGGTTCACGGAGGAGAAGTTGTGAGGAAACCTGCAGCATCTCAGCAGCTTCGTCCTGAGTCTGGACCACACTATTACTGGTGGAACTCAGCACTGAAGATGGAGACGTAGTACACTTCCTAGAATTCTTACAGCAAGGACTCCTGACTGCTGCTGTTCAGCAGGAACTGATCAGCAGAAAAAGTCAGACCATCCTTTTCTGCGGAATAAGCTGAGGCTGGAAATGCAATTACCATAAGAAAGGGAATTCCAAACCCCTGCCACTCCGCATTTGAAGCAGGTATGGGGCTCTTTTATCATAGTTGTACAAGCCATGCAGAGCTCAACTCCAGGGGCAGTAAACTGTTCAACCTATTCAACCTTCAGAGCCATATGCAAAGATCCTGGCAGATACTCACTAAAGAGCTAATTGACATTGGCATCCTGGACTCTTGAGTACAGAAAGACTTTGCACCTGTGTCAACTACAGAGCAGGCTGAGAATGAAAGATAGTCATTTGCAACAGCTCAAACAGCAAAAGCCCTTAGCATTTCAGTTTTTCAGAAACGAACTGAGTTGCCTGTGTGAAACCATCTTAGTCCTGGTAAAACCTGGTCCTCTGAAATGAGTGTGGGGCAGGGTTCACGGTCAAGGTTAATGCAACAGTCCAGCTTGGTCTAAGTCCCTATACTATTCTCCTTCCCAAGGGGACAAAGGCAAGCAAACACACAATAAAACAGCCATTTCTCAAGAAGGCACCTAGATTTTTAGCAATAGTATTAATGAGCTAGTTTATGTTAAAAACAAATAAACAAACAGGTAGACCTAATTTAAATGTGGAACAGAGTCAAGAGTTTCGACTCTTACTTAAGCCCTCAGATTCCATGGTGTTCCTTTCTTTTCCAGATACAGGACACAGTAAAAACAGGTTCACACAGCTTGCTCATATACAAGTTCAGATAAGAAATACTCAAAATCTTTTCAAGGCCTGATATTGAGTCCACTCTTCAAGGTATGAACAGTGTGTCAATGGGGCCTAGACACAGGTTTTTGCTATAATCAACCTCATGTGACAAGTAAAGAGAGATTGTCTCTACCTCCCCAAAGCAGAGGACACTCTGAGGGACCAACTAATCAACCCTAAACCTCAATTAGAATTACACTGTGATAACAGTATTATGAGGGTTTTTCTTCCCACTGAGGAAAACAAAATATCCATCTTTCTTATGTCTTCTGTAAAGCTTCAAAATTTTAAGAAATAATCTTCTCCCTAAATGTATAACCACCATAGGCAATCAATTTACACTCATAGGTAAACAATCTGATTGGAGTGCTTGTTTTAAACCCATGAGAATTTCTACTTGTAGCTAATGATCTCACCTTACCTGTATTTTTTCTAAATAACAGAAGCTTTCACCTTGGATGATCTAGCCTTTGGAAGTCTGTACTGTGCATCTCCAAAGAGACACCATTCCAAACTGACAACTGCATTTGCACTTGGCACCAGTGCTTGTCTTCTTTCTGTCTCACCTACCATGATGGGCTCTCCCAGGACAACGTCAAATATTCTGCTAGTTTACATTTGTGCAAATCAAATCTTTAGTTCCCTTCAGTTTTTCAAAGGCATGGATTATGGCTAGAAGGTCATAACAAGAACAGCTACAATTTATTAAGTAACCAACATGTGTTTTACAGATAACTATCCCTAATCCTAGAATAACCCAGCAAGAGAGGTAGTGTGCGCTTAATGCAGAACTATCGGTGTTACAGCTGAGATTTATTTATTTTGGTTTAGTATGGTTTATTAAGCTGTGCCTTAGTACAGACGCTGAGGCTTGCCCATGGTGCTCTTAATGTACAAGGCCCTGACGTTCTGCCGATTTTTCTTGAGCAATGACACCAGGAAGTTGACAGCTAAGTGGATGTTGTACACAAGCTCATCATCTGTCATCTTCACGTGGCCAACAGCCACTGCCAGACACAGCACTTTCTTGATTGTGGACTTCACTTCATCAACTTTGGCCACCATGTTCTCATTGTGGGTCAGCAAGGAAGGGAACTTGCCAGGCTTATTCAGGTCTGGGCCCAGAATTCGGGGGATCTGTTTGACCAGAGACTCTGAAGCCAAAAAAGCATCATATTTCTTGGCCAGCTTCTTGACCAGTTTCTTATTCTTGTTGAGTTTCTTCAGCACCTCATGTCCATGTGGGGGATATCCACAGCCTTGGCCTCATCACAATGCTGCTGGTCCCCCAAGACACACACGGAGAACTTGGGGCAGGGAGTGGACTTAAGCCTGACGGTGCCTGAGAAGCGTTTGTCCTTCTGAGGGTTATAGTTCTTCAGGTTGATCTGAAGCTCCACAGTCTCCAGAAGCTTCCTGCGCTTGCCCTGGTTCCTGTGCAGGACTTCCCGCACTGCCTTGTAGAGGGTGTCGCAGGAGACTTTGCTGCTCATGGTTCCCTACACCACGATAACCAGAAAAGAGCTACAGCTGAGATTTAAACTCACATGTACTTAAGCCCAAAGCTCAGAATCTTAGGACATGGAATTTTATTCACAAAGTCAGCTCAACTACAGAAAAAGATAGGCATCCTTAGCTTATAGAACAGTGGATGTTAAACAACTTGACATCACAAAAAACAGTTTCCATGGTGACTGGCTTAGAGATCCTGATTGTGCCAAAGGAATGGTGACCAATAGATTTACTGAGGCAGGAGAAAGATGAGCCTCCCCTGTAGACAGAAACTCCACAAGAGCAGGATGATGGAGGAGGCTAGGCCTTGCCCAGATAAGAGATAAAAGACCACATATTCCTCATTCTCATAGTTAAGGAGAACTCCCTGACTACACATGCACAGAAAGGCTCCTTGGAGTCCAAGAGAGATAGGGCATCACCTCATAGTAAGTGATGCAACTACCTATAAGCCTCTTCATCAGAACCCATCTTGGCTTAGAGATGCACGGGCACACAGGGGAGAGCCCTGAGATAAACCAAACGCAAACTGACAACTAGGCAAAGATGACCGGATAAAGGAAACCTGGAGGAAATGCTGTATCAAAGTGATTCAAACTACCATGAGGGTACAACTCTCTATCTGGGTCTACCCAGGTGTCTAACCACACATACTGTACTCTTCTTCCTCCTAATAAACACTACTTGTTTTACTACTTTCCCTTTCTGTGGGAATTCTTTTCTGCAAAACTGAAGGGACAGGGTGGGCCTTGTCACTGACCAGTGGTCTAGTGTCTATGATCTGGTGCTCTCACTGCCACGACCTGACCCCAATCTCTGGCCGGGAACCAAAGCCCTGTTTCAAGCTGCTGCAGGCCAAGCCCACCCAAGATCATTACAATCATGCACTAAGGGATGAGGTCTCACTGGCTTGCTCACCAAACACTGATAACAATGTTCTTAGCAAGGACAGAGAGGGAGTTGATGGCCTACAACAGATCAACATAGCAATAGCAAAGAACAGAGGCCAATCTCCATGATGGAATCTAGAGTCTTGTATATGATAAAAGGCAGTCATGTTTATGATAAAAAAAAAATTAAGTTGAAGAATGAAGCACCTAGGTGGAAAAATATTTCCTCCCTGGTAACGAGAAGACAAACTTAGCCAGCCATAACTGCTTGTTAATGACAAAGCATCTTCTAGAAACTATACTGATGATTCTATAAATGTCACCAAAAGTATGCAGAAGATTGACAGATGGCAAGGAATCCTTCACAACTTCAGTTCAAACAAGCTAGCAGCGATAGACCAAAAAAATCTGAACAGTTACAAAACTTTTAATATATTGTTAGAAAATAATCAAGATAATCAGGTGAATAGGATAACTGGCATTACACTTTAGGCAGTTAGTTCAAATTTAAGTTGGAGAAAAACTAAACTAATGCAGGAATTTCCTGGATTTTAGTAAAAAAAAAAATCTGATAGATTTTAGAAAATGAAACAGCTGTGTCTGACTCTGTGTTAAAATATTAAGAATCCAGAAATAAAGTTATAAATGAAGTGAAATTAAAATTGAATCTTATTTTTAAAAACCTTAGCTGGATGGGGATCAAGACGGTAGATGATGGGGAGTTCACCTTCTCCCATAAAAGCATTAAAAACATATCTGCAAGTGGAACAATTCACTCAGAACTCTAGCAGAAGACCTAGACCTCCAAAATGGCCAGAAAATCTCCAAGCAGAATTCCCTGGCAATCCAATGGTTAGGATTCGATACTTTCAGTGCCATGGTGGCCCAGGTTCAATCCCTGTTCAGGGAACTAAGAGCCAACAAACTATGCAGCATGGACAAAAAAAGAAAATCTCCACATAACCAGATGGGACAAGAAGAAGAGAAAGAAAGGAACTGGAATGGGACCTGCACCCCAGGGAGGGAGTTGTGAAGAAAGAAAGGTTCCCACACCCTGGAAAGTCCCCTCATCACCTAGGGAGATCAGCCTGGACAGAGCAGGAGCTTTAGAGCCTAGGAGGAGAGCATAGTAACCTGGTTTGCAGAAGGCAAAATAAAGAGCAATGTGCATAAAAGTTTGGCACCACTGCCCTGCACTCCCCAGCCTGAAATTCTTGTCTGTTATTGTGGGTGAGGGCTGGGTACTCAAGCGCAGGCTTCAGAGGTCAGACCCAGGGAGAGGACCAGGGTTGGCTGTGTGGAGGGAGCCTGAAGAGGCTGAACTATGGCAACTGAGGGTCTATTCATAAGAACCAAGGACTTGCCAGAGAGGCAAGGTGCCGTCACTGCAGCGGCATATGAGGAAAGAGGTGGGACCAACATAAGAGCTTCTTAATCTGTGAGCACTCCAAGGTAACAGGACACCTCCTACAGGATCCAGAGGTGGGCACAGGCTGCTGCTACAGGACTCACGAACAGGCGCCAAGCACTGCCCATGCTGTCCTAGGAGTGCGTGCAGAGAAGCCTCACCCAGGAGACCTGCAAGCAGATGCCGAGCGCTGCCCATGCTGTCCTGAGAGTGGGCAAGGGCTGCTGCACCTGCACAGTCCATATCAAGGGGGCAAGCAGCCAGAACACACTGAGGAAAGAGAAAGCATCCAAACCGAAAGCAATCACTTAGTTCTGGAAAAGATGGTGAAGTAGGACTTAAGCACACCTTGTCTCACAAAAACACCAAAATCACAACTTAACTGCTGAACAACCATGGACAAAAAAGACTGGAACTTACCAAAAAAAGATATGCTATACTCAAGACAAAGAAGGGGCAACAAGATGACAGGATGAACATTTTTGCCACATCATCAACTCCCATAGCCACCAAGTGGGCGACCCACAAACTGGAAAATAATTATATCATTGAGGTTCTCCAATAAAAGTGAAAGTTTTGAGCCCCAATTCAGGCTTTCCAGCCTGAGAGTCTGGCTTCAGGAGGAGGAACCCCCAAAACATTTTGCTTTGGAGGCCAGTGGGCCATGAATGCAGGAGCTCCACAGAACTGTGAAACAAACAATTTTCTTGGAGGGAACATAAGAGGTTTCATGTACGTGGAATCGCAGCACAAAGCAGTAATTCCATCTAAACTTGGGTTGGGACTAGCAATAAGTCTTGGAGGGTTTCCTAGGGAGGCGGGGGTCAGCTGTGGCTCACTGTGGAGGCAAGAATACTGATAGCAGAGGCCCTAGAGAGTATTGATCTGCAGGAGCTCTCCCAGAATTTGCCATTTTCACACCAAGACCTGGTCCGACACAACAACATATAGACTCCGGTGCTGGAATGCCTCAGGGCAAACAAGCAGGAGAGTAACACAGGGCTACTCATCAGCAGACAGACTGCATAAAGTCATAATGAGCTCACAGCCACTTCTAAAAACAAATCTTGACACAGGTTTACCCACCAGAGGGACAATACCCAGCTCCACCCACCAGTTGACAGGCACCAGTCTCTACCATCAGGAAGCCTGCACAAGCTCCAGGACCAAACACACCCACCAGGCAGCAGACACCGGAGGCAGGAGGAGTTACAACCCTACAGCCAGCAAAAAGGAGACCACAAACACAGAAAGTTAGAAAAAATGAGATGGCAGAGAAATACGTTCCAGACAAAGGAACGTCATTTAAAACAATCACAAAAACAACTAAGTGAAGATAGGCAACCTTCCTGAAAAAGAACTTAGAGAAATTATAATAAATATGATTCAAGATCTCAGAAAAAGAATAGGGCACAGATAGAAAAGATACAAAAGATGTTTGAAAAAGAGGATTTAAAGACAAAACAGAGACGAACAATATAGTAACTGAAATGAAAACACACCAGGACTTCCCTGTTGGTCCAGTGGTTAAGAATCCACCTGCTAATGCAGAGGACGAATTTAATCCCTGATCCGGGAATATTCCACATGCTGCAGGGCAACTAAGCCTCTGTGCTCTAACTACTGAGCCCACACTCTGGGGGTAAACAAGCCACAGCTACTGAGCCTGTGTGCCCTAGAGCCCATGCTCTGCACTAGAGAAGCCACTACAATGAGAAGCTTGTGAACCGCAACTAGAGAGTAGCCCTGGCTTGCTGCAACTAGAGAAAACCCACACACAGCAACAAAAACCCAGTTCAGCAAAAATGATCAATAAATAGAATTTAAAAAACACATACACTAGAAGGAATCAATAGGAGAATAAGTGAGGCAGAAGAACAAATAAGTGAGCTGGAAGACAGAATGGTAGAAATGACAACCTTGGAACAGAATGAAGAAAGAGGAGTGCACAGAAAGGAGGACAATCTAAGAGATCTCTAGGACAACATTAAGTGCACCAACATTTACATTATAAACATCCCAGAAGGAGGAGAGAGAGAGAAAGGGCCCAAGAAAATATTTAGAGATTATAGGTGAAAATTTCCCTAACATGAGAAAGAAAACATTCACTAAAGTCAAGGAAGCACAGAGTTCCATCCAAGATAAACTCAAGGAGGAATAGTTCAAGACACATATTAATCAAATTGACAAAAATTAAAGACAAAAAATATTAAAAGCAACAAAGATAGCAAATAACATACAAAAGAATCCTCATGATGTTATCAGCTGACTTTTCAGCAGAAACTCTGCAGCCAGAAGGCAATGATACAATACATTCGAAGTGATGAAAGGGAAAACCTATAAGGAAGAATACCCAGAAAGGTTCTCATTCAGAATCAACAGAGAAATCAAAAGCTTTATAGACAAGCAAAAGCTCAGAGAATTCAGCATCACCAAACCATATTTACAATAAATCCTAAAGGAACTTCTCTAGGTGGAAAAGGCCACAACTAAACTCAAGAAAAATATGAATGGGAAAGCTCACCAGTAAAGGCATGCATAAAGCAAAGATAGAAAATCATCCACAAAGAAACATGATATCAACACCAACGGTTATGAGAAGAGGAAAGGACAAATGCAGAATACTGGAAATGCATTAGAAGTGAAGAGAACAGCAACTTAAAATTATCTAGCATGTATATAGACTGCTATATCAAAACCTCATGGTAACTGCAAACCAAAAATCTACAATAGATACACACACACACACACACACACACAGACTAAGGAATCAAAACCCAACAGTAAAGTTAATCATTAAATCACAAGAGAACAAAAAAGGGGCAAAAGGGAACTTTAAAAAATCCAAAACAATTAACAAAATGGCAATAAGAACATACATATCAATAATTACCTTAAATGTAAACAAATTAAATGCTCCAATCAAAAGACGTAGACTGGCTAAATGGAAACAAAAACAAGACCCATGTATTTTCTGTCTTCAAGAGACCCACTTTGGATCTGGAAACACATACAACAACATGAAGGGAAAAAAGAAGATATTCCACAGATGGAAATGAAAAGAAAGTTGGAGTGACTGTGCTCATATCAGACAAGATAGACTTTAAAATAAAGACTGTTACAAGAGTCAAAGAAGGGTACTATATAATGATCAAGGAATCAATCCAAGAAGAAGACAGAACAAGTGTAAATATGCATGCACCCAAAAGAGGAGGACCTCAACATACAAGGGAAATATTGACAGGCATACAAGAAGAAACTGACAGTGACGCAATAATAATAGGGGATGTTAATAGCCCAATTTCATCAATAAACAGATCATCCAGACAGAAAATAAATACAGAAACACAGGCCTTAAATGACACATTAGACTGGAAAGACTTAATTGATATTTATAGAACATTCAATTCGAAAGCAGTAAAATACACTTTTTTATCAAGTGCACAGGGAAGGTTTTCTAGGATAAATCAAATCTTGAGCTACAAATGGAGCCTTGGTAAATATAAGAAAACTGAAATCACATCAAGCATCCTTTCAGACCATAACAATAGGAGATGAGAATTACAATTCAATTACAGGAGGAAAAGTGAAAAAACACAAATATGTGGAAGATAAATAGTATCTTACTAGACAACCAATGGATCACTGAAGAAATCAAAGAGGAAATTAAAAAAAAATACCTACAGACAAATGACAACAAAACATGACAATCCAAAACCTATGAGATCCAGCAAAAGCAGTTCTAAGAGGGAAGTTTATAGCAATACAATCTTACGTTAGGAAATAAAACAGATCTCAAATAAATAACCCAATCATACACCTAAAGGAACTAGTGAAACAAGAACAAATAAAAACCAACATTAGTAGGAGGAAAGAAATCAAAGATCAGAGCAGAAACTAATGGAAGAGACAAAGAAAACAATAGAAAAGCTCAATAAAACTAAAAACTGGTTCTTTGAAAAGATAGATAAAATTGAGGAATCTCTAACCAGAATCATCAAAAAAGAAAGGGAGAGGCCTCAAATCAATAAAAGTAGAAAGGAAAAAGAGGTTACAGTGGACACCACAGAAATACAATGAATCATAAGAAACTTCTACAGGCAGCTATATGCCAATAAAATAGGCAATCTAAAAGAAAAGAACAAATTCTTAAAAAGGTACAACCATCCAAGACTGAATCAGGAAGGAACATGAAAATATGAACAGACCAATCACAAGCACTACAATTGAAACTATAATTTAAAAATTTCCAGTAGGGATTACTACCCTGGTGACCCAGTGGTTAAGAATCCACCTGCCAATGCAGGGAACACTGGTTAGATCCCTCGTCCAGGAAGATCCCACATGCCACAGGGCAACTAGGCCCCTTGTGCCACAACTACTGAGCCTGCAGTCTAGAGCCCAAAAGCCACAACTACTTAAGCCCTCATGCCTAAATCCTGTGCTCTGCAACAACAGAAAACACCACAATGAGAGGCCCACATACTACAGTGAAGAGTAGTCCCTGCTCGCTGCAGCTGCAGAAAGCCTGCAGGCAGCAACAAAGACCCAGCACAGTCAAAAATAAATGAAACAAAATAAAATTTTAAAAAATAAAATAAATAAAAACTTCCAAAAAAAAAAGAAGTCCAGGACCAAAAGGCTTCACAAGCTAATTCTACCAAACATTTAGAGAAGAGTTAGCACTTACCCTTTTGAAACACTTCTAAAAATGGCAGAGGAAGGAACACGCCCAGGCTCAACTCTATATGCCATGATGACCATGATACCAAAACCAGGCAAAAATACCACACAAAAAAAGAAAACCACAGGCCAGTATCACCAACAAACAGACACAAAAGTCCCCAACAAACTACTAATAAAACAAATCCAAATACATTAGAAGAATCATACATGATCTTTTGGCATGATCAAGTGGGATTTATCCCAGGGATGCAAGGATTTTTCAATATCTGCAAATCAATCATATTAACACACATTCATAAACTGAAAAATTTTAAAAAAATCATCTCAATAGATGCAGAAAAAGCTTTTGATAAAATTCAACACATATTTATGATAAAATATCTCCAGGAATTGGGCACAGAGGGAATTTACCCTCTACATAATAAAATCCATATATGACAAACTCAAGGCTAACATTCTCAATGGTAAAAAGCTGAAAGCATTCCTGAGAAGATCAGGAATAAGACAAGGATGTCCACTGTCACCACTGTTATTCTACATAGTTCTGAAGTTCTAGCCATGGTCATCAGAGAAGAAAAAGAAAAGGAATCCAAACTGGAAAAGAAGAAGTAAAATGGTCAATGTTTGCAGATAAAATTGGTACTATACATAGAAAATTCTAAAGATACTACCACAAAACTACTAGAGCTCATTAATGAATTCAGCAAACCTGTATGCAGGTCAAAAAGTAACAGCTAGAATAGGACATGGAACAATGGACTGGTTCAAAATTGGGAAAGGAGTACATCAAGGCTGTATGTTTTCACCCTGCTTATTTAACTTCTATGCAGAGTACATCATGCGAAATGCCAGGCTGGATGAAGCACAAGCTGGAATCAAGATTGCCAGGAGAAATATCAATAGCCTCAGATAAGCAGATGACACCACACTTATGGCAGAAAGGGAAGGGGAACTAAAGAGCTTCTTGATGAAGGTGAAAGAAGAGAGTGAAAAAGCTGGCTTAAAATTCAACATTAAAAAAATGAAGATCAAGGGGGGAAAAGATCATGGCATCCGGTCCTATCACTTTATGGCAAATAGGTGGGGAAACAATGGAAACAGTGACAGACTTTATTTTCTTGGACTCCAAAGTCAATGCAGATGGCAACTGCAGCTGTGAAATTAAAAGACACCTGCTCCTTGGAAGAAAAGCTATGACAAACCTAGATAGCACATTGAAAAGCAGAGACATCACTTCATGGACAGAGGTCCACATAGTCAAAGCTATGGTTTTTCCAGTAGTCATGTATGGATGTGAGAGTTGGACCATAAAAAAGGCTGAGCACTGAAAAATTGATGCTCTTGAACTGTGGTGTTGGAGAAGACTCTTGAGAGTCCCTTGGACTGCAAGATCAAACCAGTCAATCCTAGAGGAGATCAACCCTGAACATTAATTGGAAGGACTGATATTGAAGCTGAAGTTCCAATACTTTGGCCACCTGATGCAAAGAGCCAACTCATTAGAAAAGACCCTGATGCTGGGAAAGATAGAAGGCAGGAGGAGAAGGGGATGGCAGAGGATGAGATGATTGGATGGCATCATCAACTGGACAGACATGAGTTTGAGCAAGCTCCAGGAGATGGTGAAGGACAGAGAAGCCTGGTGTGCTGCAGTTCATGCAAACAGCTGGACACGATGAGCAACTGAACAACAACAACAAAGGAGGCAATATACCTGTACTCAGAAAACTATAAGATACTGTTGAAAGAAATAAGAGATGACAAATGAAGAAATACACTACATTCTTGGTAGAATTCGGGTTAGAAGAGTCAATATTGTCAAAATGACTATACTACCCAAAGCAATCTACAGATTAATGTAATCTCTATCAAATTATCCATAACATTTTTCACAGAATTAGAAAAAAAAAGTTATGATTTCTATGGAAACATAAAAGACCCCAAATAGTGAAAGCAATCCTGAGAAAGAAAAAGGGAGCTGGAAGAATCAGGCTCCCTGATTTCACAATATACTACAAAGCTATAGTTATCAGAACAGTATGGTACTTACACAAAAACAGAAATATAGGTCAATGGAACAAGATAGAAAGCCCAGAGATAAACCTGAACCCGTGCATCTATGGGCACTTAATCTATGACAAAGGAGGCAAGAATATACAATGGAGAAAAGAGAGTCTTCAATAGGTGGCACATGGAAAACTAGACACCTGCATGTAAACAAATGAAATTAGAACATTCATGAACAGCACATATAAAAATAAATTCAAAATTCACCAAGAGCCTATAAAGCTCTTAGAGAAACACATAGGAAAATTACTCTTTGACAAAAATTTCAGCAATATCTTTTTGGATACATCTCCCAGGGTAATAAAAATAAATACAATAATAAACAAATGAGAACCTGATTAAAATTAATAGCATCTGTACAACAAAGGAAACCATAAAATCAAAAGGCAATCCACAGAATGAGAGAAAATATTCCCAAACACAGTCATCAACATATATACAAACAGCACAAGCAGTTCAATATCAACAAAACAAATAACCAATTCAAAAATGGGCAGAAGGGACTTTCTTTGCGGTCCAGTGGTTAAGGCTCCATGCTTTCACTGGAGAGGGCAGGGGTTTGATTCCTGTTTGAAGAACTAAGATCCTGTATGCTACATGGCATGGCCCAAAAAGTAAAATAAAGAATATAATAAATGTTCTTAAAATTTTTTTTTAATGGACAGAAGATTTAAATAGATGTTTCTCCAAAGAAGACATATGAATGGCCAAAATGAACATGAAAAGATGCTCAATATCACTAGCTATCAGAAAAATGCAAATCAAAACTACAGTGATAAATCACCTCACACCAGTTAGAATGGCCATCATCAAAAAGTTTACAAACAATAAACACTACAGAGGGTGTGTAGAAAAGGGAACCCCTCCTACACTGCTGGCAGGAATGTAAACTGGTACAGCTACTGTGGAGACCAGTAAGAGGGTTTCTTTAAAAATAGAACTACCATGTGATCTAGAAACCCCACTTCCATATGTATATCTAGAGGAAATCACAATTCAGAAAGATACATGCACAGTATTCACCACAGCACTATTTACTATAGCCAAGACACAGAAGCACCCTAAATGTCCATTGACAGAGGAGTGAACAAAGAAGATGTGGTATATGTATACAGTGGAATATTACTAAGCTACAAAAAATGAAATAATGCCATTTGCAGCAACATGCATGGAAATACAGACTATTATACTAAGTGAAGTAAATCAGACAGAGAAAGATAAACACATAATATCACTCATAGGTGGAATCTAATTTTTTAAAAATGATACAAATGAACTTATTTACAAAACAGAGACAAAATTTGCTTATGGTTTAACAAAGCAGAAATGTGGTGTGGGAAGGAATAAATCAGGAATTTGCAATTAACATACACACACTACTATATATAAGATAGATAACCAACAAGGACCTGGTGTGTAGCACAGGGAACTGTACTCAATATTCTGTGATAAATAATATGAGAAAGAATCTTAAAAAGATTGAATATATGTATAACTGAATCACTTAGCTGTATACATGAGACTACTACCACACTGTAAATCCACTACACTGTAATAAAATTTATATAAAAATATAAATGAATACTATTATTAATCATTTTTACTGGGATCAAATATATCTGTATTTAAATAAATATAATAAAATGGTGATTTTGCTTCTTCCACTGACTTAAAAAATAAAAATACAGTTTTTATTACTATTCTCAACATTTTATCTTGAGAATGCTTCTGAAAATAATTATAATGACTATGCAGTTTTCATCAAATAAATAAAATTATGATTTTTTAAAAAAAATTTAATAAAATAAAAACTTCAGTTGATTTTACAATCACCCAAAAGACAAGGTCACAGTGAAGTAATGAATTTTCTATTTCAAAATAAAAATAAATTATAATATCATCAAACATATGCTTTTAAAAACCATAGAGAAATCATAATCTAAAAAGCGAGATTCATGGAACTGTAAAGAGTTGAAGAGTTAGGTGGTCAGGGGTTCATAAGCACTCTGAAGTCTTTTTTTGTGTTTATGCATAAATGCAGTTGGTGGAAGGAGAGGAAAGGGGGTTTATAACATTAGGTTCTCAAAGTAGAATGTGATTCAAACAAGGGTTAAGATTAACTGTAGTGAAGCATGATAAAAATTTTAAACCCTGTCAATTATTGGAAGCTCTGACTATATTTGATTGGAGTCCAAAACAAGTACTAGCAAAAATATAGGTACAGAATCTCTCAGCTACAACACTCAGCACAAAGGATCTTTCTGAGGCAATAGAAGAGCTGACTCTGTCTGTGGCTCTTGGTAACATCCAAAGAACCAACAGTCCACAGGTTATTGTTCCTCTCTATCCCTCAACAAAGGGCCAAGTCCAAAATGTGTAAGGGATTTGCTTTGTTTTTCTGACTACAGGACCATAGCTGTGAACAGCAGCTGGAGTCAGTCCAAGCAGCATGCTGGAAGGGGCTGGGCTGTGTATTTCATTTTTATAGACCAAATGGCTTCTCAATAATTTGTCATCTGAATGATGGAGAAAAGTACCAATAAAATGTGACTGTAAATCTCCACCTTCTTCCAGGATCAAGGAAACAACTAAAAAAAGCTAAAATGGAAATGACAACACAGTTTTGTGAGCTAAAAATGTATGTTTTTCAAAATCAACTGCTGCCCCCATTTCTAGAACCAAATGTACTTGAAGATGCCTAATTTGAAAAGCAGAGGAAATCGGATTTAGGGGTGGGAGAGAGACCGAAGAAATGAATGTATCTGGGAAGTCTATTCAGTGAGATCTTCCTGAAATACAGTCTTTCATATGAGTTTCCTGTGAAATATTTTATCTGCTATATTCTGTTAACATGCAGAACTACATCACTGTAATATCATCCCAAGAAGAGTTCTCATAGATAAAGAAAAGAAATCATGCACATGAGGAGGAGGAGGAGGGAGCTCATAATACTAAGGATTATAAGAAATAAAACTCAAATAAAAAAGAATTAAAAAAAAAAAAAGTCTTCCTAGGTGGCTCAGTGGTAAAGAATCTGCCTGTGAAACAGTAGATACAGGTTCAGTTCTTGGGTCAGGAAGATCCTCTGGAGAAGGAAATGCAACCCACTCTTGTATTCTTTCCTGGAGACTCCCATGGACAGAGGACCTTGGTGGGCTATACTCCTTGGGGTCACAAAAGAGCCAGACATGACTTAGCAACTAAACAGCAGCAGCAAAACCTATCACTGAATGGATTTTACCACAATCTATTTCTGGGTTTGCTCCCATTTACTCATTTATGGCATTTTGCCCCTAAGAAGATATTTTTATTACTTTTTCCCTTTTTCAGCAAAATTTTGTGGCACTAGGTTCTCTGAGATGCATTCTCAGCAGTTTTAAAAGGTGAGCACAGCTTTGGCCTCTGAGCAGGCTCCATACTGCTCCCTGCAAATACAGGAACCCATAAAAATACCAGCCTGTAATGGACAACCATTTCTATCTTGCCAATGTCCCAACCAAGGTTAATGCACACAGGAGGCTATTAATATTCATAGAACAGCCACAAAAGCTACTATTTATATACGGTTTACTGTGGTGCCAAGCACTATTGTAAGCATATTAATTCTCAAAAACCCTATATAGCAGGTACTATTTACTACCCCATTTTACAGATGAAGAAAGTGCAACACAAAAAGTTTTCGTAACTTGACTAAGGCCATACAGTTAGTAAGCAGTGTAATTATGACTTAATTCTAATAGCAATGCAATGGGGTACAAAGAATATTCCCTATCTTTTGGACAAGGAATATAAGTCTCAAAGAGGTCAAGTGACTACCCAAATTTACACAATTTTAAGCAGCAAAGTTCAGAATCAAACACAGAACAGTCAGTGCTATTTCCCCTTCTTTTGCAGGTCAACAACACAGCTTTAGTAGCATTTAAATCCTTTACAAAACTTATTGCTTTGGTTCTTTTTGACGTAGAGAAAATCAAAGACCATTCATTCAGACAGAACAAAGGGAATCTAGAAATAATGCTCTCAGGAAATAAAAATGTTCTCTAGATATCTTGCTATCCCCATACACGGAAAATTAATAGAGAAGACTAATGTGCTTGATTGCTTCAGGTTTCACTGGCAAAAGTAAACAAATTTGAAGAGCTGGACACACTCAAAATATCAACAGCTTAGAAAAACAGTCAAAAGGACATATCAATGTCCTGGCAAGAGCAAAGGAATTTCACCTTACTTCACTTAAAGTTAAAGGTGAGACATATTGGCTCTTTATTTCTAATAAGTGAACTATTTACTCTGGCAAACACTGGAGTGGAACTTGCTTTCCAAATAACAATGTAATTTGTAAAAAAAAAAAAAAATGCACTCATCCCTGAATAATGAGGACATTTTCACTGATTTCAAGTGTCTATAATCTTAGAGAGAAAACATTTCTGGCAGGATAGTTTTTAGGCCTAAAGTTAGATAAACCAGCGCTGAAACAAAGAACTTACCCTTGGCAGTTTATTGTGAAGCAGTCAAATGTTGCTGTCAGCACCTCTCCAGTTTACCCACCTCCCCTGCCTCCAGGTGTTTTCCTAGGACTGATGTACTGTTCCAAGGATGTTCACCATCAAAACTACCCCACACTGCCTCCCTGCAGGCACTAGTGTGGCTCTCTTTTTTGTTCTACAAAGACTCACTTTTGTCTGTTGCTTCATTTGCTATTATTTTCTCCCAATCTGAGGGCTGTCTTTTCACCTTACTTATAGTTTCCTTTGTTGTGCAAAAGCTTTTAAGTTTCATTAGGTCCCAGTTGTTTATTTTTGCTTTTATTTCCAATATTCTGATGAGATGGATGAAACTGGAGCCCATTATACAGAGTGAAGTAAGCCAGAAAGATAAAGATCATTACAGCATACTAACACATATATATGGAATTTAGAAAGATGGTAATGATAACCCTATATGCAAAACAGAAAAAGAGACACAGATGTACAGAACAGACTTTTGGACTCTGTGGGAGAAGGCGAGGGTGGGATGTTTCGAGAGAACAGCATGTATATTATCTATGGTGAAACAGACCACCGGCCCAGGTGGGATGCATGAGACAGGTGCTCGGGCCAGGTGCACTGGGAGGACCCAGGGGAATCGGGTGGGGGGGGAGGTGGGAGGGGGGATCGGGATGGGGAATACATGTAACTCCATGGCTGATTCATGTCAATGTATGACAAAACCCACTGCAATGTTGCGAAGTAATTAGCCTCCAACTAATAAAAATAATTGAAAAAAAAAAAGACTCACTTTTTTTCCTTAAGTAGAGAGAATGCTAAGACATGTTTTTAAGAGGGGAGAGGTGTGAACTGGATGAGTAGAATGTATTGCTACATATCTCCCCAATAACCATTTGTTCTCTCTGTATTTTAAAGAACTTGCCTGCCAATGTAGGAATCATAAGAGACACGGGTTTGATCCATGGGTCTGGAAGATCCCCTGGAGGAGAGCATGGCAACCCACTCCAGTATACTTGCCTGGAGAATCCCATGGAGAGAGGAGCCTGGCCAGCTACAGCCCATAGAGTCACAAAGAGTTGGATTCAAATGAAGCAACTTAGCATGCATGAATACCCAGCTATATGAATTACAGAGCAGAGTGTTCCTTTCACTTCACCATGGTCATATAACTGAGCAAAGTACTGGTGGATAGGATAGATATGAGCAAGAGTGATGTATGCAACTTCTTAAAACATCTTCACTTCTTAAAATGAGTCACTTGGTCTCCATTCCATTTTCCCCTTCCATGGGTGCCAGTTTCAAATACATGGATGAGGGTAAAATGCCAGGGAATGGAGGAACAATAAAATAGCAGGAACTTGGGTCCCTGGGTGTCCTCAATGAACAACTGCCTACAAACCTAGGACCATAAGTCTATCACTGCATCACAGAGAAAGAGAAAGAAACATTAATTCTGATCAAGCACCTTTCATTTTGACTCTATAGTCAAACCAATATTCTAAGCAGTATGGGAAAAATGAGAAAGTAAAAGGTCTCTTCGGAAGTGACATACTACATGGAGAAAACTCCTCTGCCCATTTTTTTTAATCTGTAAAAATGAATAATAATACCTCTTTTTCAATGTTATAGGATTAAATAATGTATGCAATGTATTAAGTACACATCTTAAAGGTTTCAACCAATGAGAATTTTAAAAAGTAGAATCTTCTCATTTGAAATATTCAATGTGCTTTTCTTCCCATATACACAAGTGCAAAATATCTTTATCAGAGGATTCTGGGAAGATGGCAGAGTAGGAAGCATCAGAAATGTCTCCCCACCTAGACAACAATTGTGCTGGTAGAATTTGTCTGGTGTAACAATTTTGGAATTCTGGAGCCTATTGAAGGCTTGTAATTTCTAGGGGAAGGCTTAATCTGCAAATTGTGGTTAATTTTGGTCAATTTCAGCTGATAGCACAGGAACAGCCACCCATGCACCATCCCCACGGCAGGGAACCATGCACATGTTCCCAGAACGGTTGCACACAGCTTTCAGGAATCAGGGTAGACATAAAGGACCCTATTCTCCAACTACCAGGGATCTGTGAACTAAACACTGACCTCTGTTTCAGATCACAGAAAAGCAGACAAAGAGGCAAGTGAGCATTGTTGTACCTCTCTCCATTGTTGCAAGACTTTCCCCATCAAGAGGAAGGGACTGCCAAAGAATTTAAAAGGCTGGCACACTTTCTCCCTTTTTTTAAATTTTCTCTCTCTCTCTTTTTGGAGGTAGAGATTAAAGACAAGAACATTCAAAAGCACCTCCATATGCGGGGAAAATTAAAAGTGATTGCATGTGCCCAGCAAAAGGTACAAGCTCAGACAGATCTTAAGAAAACTTAAGTTTATACTATAGACTGATCCTTGGCACAAATACAGTCCATAGCAAACAACAAGAAAAACAATAACAAAAACAGCAAACTCTGGGGAATATGGAGAATCTGATTTCCAAAGTCACCACATTACTAGATTCCAATGTCCAGTTTTCCACCAAAAATAAAAAAAAAAAAAAATCACAAGGCAAAAAAAAAAAAAAAAAAAAGCAAGTATGGCCCAATTAAAGGAAAAATAAAAATCTACAGAAACTACCCCTGAAAAAGACTTGGCAACTGATCTACTAGACAAAAATGTTAAAAGCACCGTCTTAAGGGCTTCCCTGGTAGCACAGCTGGTAAAGAATTCCAGAGACCTCCCCCTGCAATGCGGGAGACCTGGGTTCAATCCCTGGGTTGGGAAGATCCCTTGGAGGAGGGCATGGCAACCCACTCCAGTATTCTTGCCTGGAAAAGCCCCATGGACAGAGGAGCATGGTGGGCCACAGTCCCCAGGGTCACAAACAGTCAAACACGACTGAACAACTAAGCAAAGCAAAGATGCTTAAACAGCTAAAGGAAGATATGGAGAAAGTCAAGAAAATTATGTATATGAATGATTAAAAAGAATATAATGGAAATATTAATAAAGAGAAAACCTAAGGAAAAATGAAAAATAAATTCTGCAGTTCAAAAGTATAATAACTAAAATTAAAATTTTTTTAAATAGAGGAATTCAAAGGTAGATCTGAGCAGGCAGAAGACAGAATCAGTAAACTTAAAGATATAAAATGGTACAAGTGATCACAGAAACAAAAAGGTTTGAAGAAAAGCAAACAGAGCCCAAGCAACCTTTTGGACATCACCAACAAAACAACATATATATTGTGTGAGAGCCAGAAGACACACAAAAAAGCAGAAAGAATATTTGAAAAAATAACAGCTGAAAGTTTCCCAAATTTGGTTAAATGAATGAATATAAACATCCAAGAAGCGTAATTAACTCCAAGTAAGATGAATTCAAAGAGAGTCTCACTGATACATATTATAATAGAATTTTAGAGAAACGGGGAGAATCTTTAAATTAGCAAGAGAAGCAACACATCACATACAAGGGATCCTCTATACAACTATGAGAAGATTTATTATTACAAACTTTGGAGGCCAGGAAGCTATGAGCTGACACATTCAAAGTACTTTAAAAAAAGATGTCAACCAAGAATCCTGTATCTGGATAAACTACCCTTCAAAAAGTGAAGGAGAAATTAATATTTCACAGATAAACAAAAACTGAGGGTGTTTGTTACCACCAGACCTCCCCAATAAGATATGCTCAAGGGACTCTTACAAAGTAAAATGAAGGGACACTAGATAGTAACCTGAAACATTATGAAAAAATAAAGATCTCAAAAAGAGTAAATACATGAGCAACTATAAAACCTAGCATTATCATAACTTTGGTTTGTAATCCACATTTTACTTTCTACATCATTTAAGAGACTGATGCATTTAAAAGAATTACCAGTTTATGTTTTCAGGCACACATGTATTATAATGTAATTTTGTGACATCAACAACTAAATGAGGTCAGGGCAGGAGCTATGAAAGAATAGAGGTTTTATATGGCATTAAAGTTAAGCTGGTATAAATTCAAATTGGAGTGTTATAACATTAGGATGTTAAATGGAATCTCAGGGTAACCACAGAGGTATTAACTAGAAAAATAGGAAAGAAATTTCAGTACAAATCAACTAACAATAACCATAAAGAAAATAATTAGAGAAATGGGAAAGGAATTTAATGACAAAACAAAACAAAAATAAAAAAAGGACGACAGTAGTGAAGGAAATAAGGGACAAAAGCTACATAAAAAATGAAAGTAACAGAAATCCTTCTAAATTACATTAAATGCAAACATTTTAAACTCTCTATGCAAGGACAGATTGGCAGAATGAATAAAAACACATAATCTGACTATATACTCTCTATAACAAATTCATTTTACAGCTAAAGACTCGAATATATTGAAAGTGAAAAGATATTCCATGTAAATAGTAGGCAGAAGGAGTCGCTACACTAATATTTGACAAAACAGACTTTAAATCAAAAAAGGTTACATGAGACAAAGTAGGATACTATATATTATTAAAAGATTCAATACAGCAAGAAGACATAACAATTATAAACATTTAAAACCTAACAATAGACCATCAAATTATATGAAGCAAAAACTGATAGAACTAAAGGAGTACACTGTTCTACAATATTAATAATAGACTTCAACACTCCAATCTGAGTAATAGATACAACGAAACAGAAGAAAATAGATAACACAAAAACCAACATGATCTGACAGACAATTAAAGATTCTGCACATTGCAAATAAAGAGTCCAAGTAACACAATCAAGACCTGGTGCAGCCAAAGAAATAAAAATAAATATTTTTAAAAAGTAAAAAAAAAAAAAAATCTAACTTAAGAAACTAGAAAGAGAGGCTTCCCTGGTGGCTCAGTGGTAAAGAATCTGCCTGCCAGTGGAGGAGACAAAGGTTCAATCCCACATCCAGGAATATCCCACATGCCAGGGAGCAACTAAGACCGTAGGCCACAACCACCGAGCCTGTGCTTCAGAGCCCGGGAGCCACAACTACAGTACCCTAGAGCCTGAGCTCTGCAACAAGAGAAGCTACTGATATGAGAAGACTGTGGTCTACACCAGAGAGAAGCCTGACTCCCTGCAACTAAAGAAAAGCCCATGCAGCAATGAAGATCCAGCACAGCCAAAAATAAAATAAATAAAACTTTAAAGAAAGGAAGAAACTAGGAAATGAAGAATAAACTAAAGCCAAAGGTAGTCAGTTCAGTTCAGTCACTCAGTCATGTCCAACTCTTTGCAACCCCATGGACTACAGCATGCTAGGTTTCTCTGTCCATCACAAACTCCCTCAGCTTGCTCAGACTTACATCCATCTAGTCAGAGATACCATCCAACCATCTCATCCTCTGTCATCACCTCTCCTCCTGCCTTCAATCTTTCCCAGCATCAGAGTCTTTTCCAATGAGTCTGTTCTTCACATCAGGTGGCCAAAGTATTGGAACTTCAGCTTCAGCATCAGTTCTTCCAATGAATATTCAAGACTGATATCTTTTAGGATGGACTTGTTTGATCTCCTTGTAGTCCAAGGGACTCTCAAGCATCTTCTCCAACACCACAGTTCAAAAGCATCAATCCTTCAGCACTCAGCTTTCTTTATGGTCCAATTCTCACATCCATAACATGGCTAATGGAAAAACCATAGCTTTGACTAGACAGACTTTGTCAGCAAAGCAATGTCTCTGTTTTGCAATATGCTATCTAGGTTGGTCATAGATTTTTCTTCCAAGGAGCAAGTGTCATAATTTCATGGCTGCAGTCGCCATCTGCCGTGATTTTGGAGCCCCAAAATATAAAGTCTGTCACGGTTTCTATTTTTTCCCATCTATTTGCCATGAAGTGATAGGACCGGATGCCATGATCTTTGTTTTTTGAATGTTGAGTTTCAAGGCAGCTTTTTCACTCTCTTCTTTCACTTTCATCAAGAGGCTCTTTAGTTCCTCTTCGCTTTCTGCCGTAAGTGTTGTGTCATCTGCATATCTAAGGTTATTGATATTTCTCCCAGCAATCTTGATTCCAGTTTGTGCTTCATCCAGCCTGGCATTTTGCATGACGTACTCTGCATAGATGGAGAAGGAAATGGCAACTCACTTTAGTATTCTTGCCATTGACAGAGGAGCCTGGCAGGCTACAGTCCATGGGGTCGCAAAGAGTTGGACATGACTGAGCACGTGCACACTCACGCACACACATGCACACAAACACACACACACACACACACACACACACTCTCTCTCTCTGCATAGGAGTTAAATAAGAAGGGTGACAATATATAGCTTTGACATACCCCCTTCCCAATTTGGAATCAGTCCATTGTTCCATGTGTGATTCTAACTGTTGCTCTTGACCTGCATACAGATTTCTCAGGAGGCAGGTAAGGTGGTCTGGCATTCCCATCTCTTTAAGAATTTTCCAGCTTCCTGTGATCCACACAGTCAATGACTTTGGCATAGTCAATAAAGCAGAAGTAGATGTTTTTCTGGAACTCTCTTGCTTTCTCTGTGACCCAACGGATGTTGGCAATTTGATCTCTGGTTCCTCTGCCTTTTCTAAATCCAGCTTGAACATCTGGAAGTACTTGGTTCATGTATTGTTGAAGTCTCGCTTGAAGAATTTTGAGCATTACTTTGCTAGCATGTGAGATGATTGCAATTGTGCGATAGTTTGAACATTCTTTGGCATTGCCTCTCTTTGGGACTGGAATGAAAAGGAAATAAAGATGAGAGCAGAGATAAATGAAATACAGAAGGAAATATACAGAAAATCATTGAGAATCAAAAGTGTGTTCTTTGAAAAGACCAAAAAATTGATAGACTTGTAACCAGATGGAATAAGAAAAAGAGAAGACTCAAATGTTTACAATCAGAAACAAAAGTGAGGACATTATCATCAATTCTACAGAAATAAAGAGGATAATATAATAAAGTGCTATGAACAACTGTATGCCAACAAATTAGATAACACAGAAGAAATAGACAAATTCCTGGATATACAAACCTATCAAGAATAAACCACAAAGAAACAGAAAATCTGAACTGACCTGTAACTAGTAAGGAGATGGAGTCAGTATTCAAAAATCTCCCAACAACAACAAAATACCCTGAACCTGATTGGCTTTACTGGTGAAGCCAAACATTTAAAGAAGAGCTAACAAACATTTAAAGAACTAATGTTTAAAGCCTTCTCAAACTTTCCAAAATAAAAAATAAAGAACATTCCTCAACTCATTCTATGAGACTAGCATTACTTTGATACCAAAGCAGACAAAGACACTATAAAAATAACAACAATAAATATAAAAATATACATACTAATATCCCTTATGAACCCTGAGGTAAAAATGCTCAGTAAAATACTGGTAAATAAAATTCAGCGGCATGTTTAAGGGGCTATATACCATGATCAGAGCTTCCCTGGTGGCTCAGTGGTAAAGAATCTGCCTGCCAATGGAGGAGATGCCAGTTCAATTTTGAGATAGGGAAGATCTCCTGGAGAGGAAATGGCAACTCACTTAGGTATTCTTGCCTGCAAAACACTATGGATAGAGGAGCCTGGGGGTCTACAGTCCATAAAGGTTGCAACTGAGCAACTAAACAATATACCATGATCAGGTGAGATGTATTCCTAGAATGCAAAAATGGTTCAACAAACAAAACTCAAAGCAATATACCACATTAACAGAGTAGATGAAAGAACTACATGCTTACCTCCAATGATGTAGAAAAAGCATTTGACAAAAAAAACACTAAAAACTTATGGAGGAGAAAAGATGGTGGAGTAGAAGAACTTGAGATCATCTCCTCTCATGAAAATACTAAAAACTAACTGATGAACAATCATCGACAAAAGCAACTGGAAACTACCAAAAAAAAAAAAATTCTACATCCAAAGACATAGAAGCCACAACAAGATGATAGGAGAGGCACTCTTGGAATACAATCAAATCCCACGCCCTCTGGGTGAGCAGCTCACAAATTAAAAAATAACTGTATCATAGACATTCTCTTACAGGAGATTTCTGAGTGCCCTGTGAGGCTCCCCACCCAGGGAGTCTGGCATGAGAAGGAGGAACCCCCAAAGCATTTGGTTTTGAAGGCCACTGGGGCTTGAGTGCAGGAACTCTGCAGGACTGGGGAAACAAAGACTCTGTTATTGGAGGGTACACACAAGGTTTCATGTGTACTGGGAGCCAGGGTAAAGGAGTGACTTCATAGGAGGCTGAGCCAGACCTGTGAATCTCCTGGGGAAAGGGGAGTTATCTGTGGCTCACTTGAGGGAGCAGGGACACTAGTGACAGAGGCCACAGGGAAAATCCACCAATATGAGCTCTCTTGGAGGTCACCATTTTGGCATCAGAGACCTGGCCCCACCCAAGAGCCTACAAGTTTCAGTGTTGAGATGCCTCAGGCCAAACAACCAATATCGTGGGAACACAGCCCCACCCATCAGCAGACAGGCTGCCTAAAATTGTCCTGAGACCACGGCTCTCTAAGCACACTCCTTGACAGGCCCTGCTCACCAGAGAGACAAGATACAGCTCCACCCACCAGCAAGCAAGCACCAATCCCTCCCATCAGCAGGTGTGTGCAAGCCCCTGGGCCAAATTCACCCAAAAGGGGGCAGACGTCAGAAGCAACAGGAACTACAACCCTGCAGACTATGGAACAGAGACCACAAACACAGAAAGTTAGACAAAATGAAACAGCAGAGAAATATGTTCCAGACAAAGGAACAAGATAAAACCCCAAAGAACAATTAAGTGAGATGGAGATAGGCAATCTGCATGACAAAGAATTCAGAGTAATGATAGTAAAGATGATCCAAGATCTCAGAAAAAGAACAGAGGTACAGACCAAAAGATTCAAGAAATGTTTAACAAACAACTAGAAGACATAAAGAACAAACGAACAACACAATAACTGAAGTGAAAAAGACAGTAGAAGGAATCAACGGTAGAATAAATGAGACAGAACGAAAAAGTGAACTGGAAGACAGATTGATGGAACTCACTGCCATGGAACAGAATAAAGAAAAAACAATGTAAAGAAATGAGGACAGACTAACAGACATCTTGGACAACATACAACGCAACAATATTTGCATTATAAAGACCCAAGAAGGAGAAGAGAGAAAAAGGGCAGGAGAAAATATTTGAAGAGATGATAACTGAAAATATCCTGAAATGGGAAAGGAAAGAGTCATCAAAGTCCAGCAAGTGCAGAGTCATACAGGATAAACCCAAGGAGGAACAGGCCAAGACAAATTTTAATCAGATTGACAAAAATTAAAGACAAAGAGAAATTATTAAAAGCAACAAGGGAAAAACTGCAAATAATATACAAGGGACTCCCAATAAGGTTACCAGCTGATATCTCAACAGAAACTCTGCAAGCCAGAAGGGAGTGGCACAATATATTTAAAGTGATAAAAGGGAAGAACCTAGAACCAAGAATACTCTACCCAGCAAGACTCATTCAGATTTGATGGAGAAATCAAAAACTTCACAAACAAGCAAAAGTTAAGAGAATTCAGCACCATCAAGTCAGCTTTACAACAAATGCTAAAGGAACTTCTCTAGGCAGGAAACACATGAGAAAGAAAAGACTTACAAAAATAAACCCCCCAAAATTAAGAAAATGGTAATAGGATCATGCACACTGATAGTTACCTTAAACATAAATGTATTAAATGCACCAAGCAAAACACATAGACCAGTGGGGTGGATACAAAAACAAGACCTGTATACATACTGTCTACAAGAGATCCATCTCAGACCTAGAGACACTTACAGACTGAAAGTAAGAAAGGAATACCCATGCAGGTATTCCACACAAATGGAAATCAAAAGAAAGCTAGAAAAGAAAGATGGTATCAGACAAAACAGACTTCAAAACAAAGACTGTTAAGAGACAAAGAAGGACACTAAAGGGGTCAATCTAAGAAGAAGATATAACAATTATAAATACATATACCCCTGACATAGGAGCACCTCAACATGTAAGGCAAATACTAACAACAATAAAGAGAGAAATCGACAGTACCACAATAAAGTGAGGGATTTTAATACACCACTTTCATCAGTGGACAGATCATCCAGACAAAAAATTAATAAGGAAACACAGGCCTTAAGTGACACATTAGACTAGATGTACTTCACTGATATTTTTGGAACATTCCATTCAAAAGCAGCAGGCTACAAATTCTTCAAGTGCACATGGAACATTCTCCAGGATTGACTACATGCTGAGTCACAAAACAAGACTTGGTAAATTTACAAAAACTGAAATCATACCAAGCATCTTTTCTGATCACAGTGCTATGAAATTAGAAATAAATTACAAAGAAAAAACTATAAAAAACACAAACGTGAGGTTAAACAACATGCTACTAAACAACCAATGGATCAATGAAGAAACCAAAGAGGAAATAAAAAATACCTAGGTAAATGAAAATGAAAGAACAACAGTCCAAAACCTAGGAGATGAAGCAAAAGCAGTTCTAAGAGGGAAGTTTATAGCAATACAATCTTAACTCAAGGAAAAAAAAAAATCTCAAACAACCTAATCTTACATCTAAAACAACTAGAGAAAGTACAACAAACAAAACCTAAAATTAGTAAAAAGATCATAATGATCAGAGCAGGAATACATGGAATAGAAACAAAACAACTGCAAAGATCAATGAAGCTAAAAGCTGGTTCCCTGAAAAGATAAACAAAACTGATAAACCTTTAACCAGATTCATCAAGAAAAAAAGGGACAGAACTCAAATTAATAAAATTTGAAATCATTTCTCCAGAGAAATACAAAGATCATAAGAGACTACTCTAAGCAACTATCTGCAAATAAAATTGACAACCTGGAAGAAAAGGGAAAATTCTTAGAAAAGTACAGTCTCCAAAGATTGAACCAGGAAGAAATAGAAAATAGAACAATGAACAGAACAATCACAAGCACTGAAATGGAAACTGTGATTTAGAAACTACCAACGAAAAGAGGTCCAGGCTTCACAGGTGAATTCTATCAAACATTTAGAGAAGACTTAACACCCATTCTTCTGAAACTGCAAAAATATTGTAGAGGAAGGAAAACTTCCAAACTCATTGTATGACACCACCATCACCTTATACCAAAACCAAAGATACCACACAAGAAAGAAAATTACAGGCAAATGTCACTGATGAACATAGATGCAAAAATACTGACAAAATACCAGCACCAAATCCAATGATACATTTAAAAGATCATATACCATGATCAAGTGGGATTCATCCCAGGGATGCAAAGATTTCAATATCTGCAAATCAATCAATGTGATATACCACAACAGAAAATTGAAGATTAAAAACCAGAAATCATCTCAATAGATGAAGAAAAAGCTACTGACAAAAATAGCACCCATTTATAATAAAAACTCTCCAGAAAGTGGGCATACAAGAGACATATCTAAACATAATAAAGGCCATATATGACACACCTACAGTTAACATACTCAAAAGTGAAAAGCTGAAAGCATTTCCTCTAAAATCAGGAACAAGACAAGGATTGTCCACTCTTACCACTTTTATTCAGTACAGATTCCTATCCGTGGTAATCAGAGAAGAAAAAGTAGTTAAGGGATTCCAAATTGGAAAAGAAGAAGTTAAACTGCCACTGTTTGCAGATGACATAGTGCTGTGTGCCTAGTCGCAGTCATAGCTGACTCTTTGTGACCCCACAGATGGTAGCCCGCCAGACTTCTCTATCCATGGGGATTCTACAGGCAAGAATACAGGAGCGGATTGCCATGCCCTACTCCAGGGGATCTTCCCAACCCAGGGATTGAACCCACATCTCCCACATTGCAGGTAAATTCTTTACCATATTGAACCAGGATGATCCTAAAGATGCTACCAGAAAATGGCCAGAACTCAATGAATTTGGTAAAGTTTCAGGTTACAAAATTAATACACAGTAATCTGTCGCATTGCTAAACACTAACAAAAGATCAGAAAGAGAAACTCAGGAAACAATTCCATTTACCATTTGCATCAAAAAGAATAACATACCTAGGAATAAAACTACCTAAGCAGACAAAAGACCTATACTCCAAAAACTATAAGACACTGAGGAAAGAAACTGAAGACAAAAACAGATGGAAATATGTACTATGTTTGTGGACTTGAAGAAACAGTCATCTCCAAATGACTATACTACCCAAGGCAATCTGCAGATTCAATGCAATCTCTATCAAATTATCATTGGCATTTTTCACACAATTGGAACAAAAATATTAAAATTCGTAGGGAGACAGAAAAGACCCCAAATAGCCAAAGCAATCCTGAGAAAGAGAAACAGAATTGGAGAAAACAGGCTCCCTGACTTCAGCCTATACCACAAAGCTACAGTGATCAAAACAGTATGGTGCTGTTTGGGCACAAAAACAGAAACACTGATCAATGGAATTGGATAGAACACCCAGAAATAAACCCATACTCTTACGGTAAATTAATCTATGACAAAGGAGGCAAGACTACACAGTGTTGGAGATAGTCTCTTCAACAAATAGTGCTGGGAAAACTGGACAACTATGTGTTAAAAAAAATAGTACTACATCATTCTTTAATACCATATATGAAAATAAGCTCAAAATGGATTAAAGATCTAACTGTAAGACCAGACACTATAAACTCCTAGAGGAAAACATAGGCAGAACACTCTCTGACATAAATCACAGCAATATCTCTTTGGATCCCTCTCCCAGAATAATGGAAATAAAAACAAAAATAAGCAGTAAGAACCAACATAAACTCAAAACATCTTGCACAATAAAGGAAGCAATAACCAAAACAAATGACAACCCACAGTCTGGGAGAAAATATTTGCAAATGATCTTACCAATAAGGGGTTAGTCATCAAAATTTACAAACTGCTCATGATGCTTAATAACACCACAACAAACAACCCAATAAACAAAGGGGCAAAAGACCTAATTAGACATTTCTCCAAAGTAGACATACAGATGGCCAAAAAGCACATGAAAAGATGCTCAACATCACTAATTCTCAGCAAAATGCAAATCAAAACTGCAGTGAGGTATCACCTCACACCAGTCAAAATGGCTATCATCAAAAAATCTACAAACAAATGCTGGAGAGAATATGGAGAGAAGGGAATCCTCCTATATTGTTGGTGGGAATGTAAATTGTTGGTACAGCCACTATGGAGAACAGTATGGAGGTTCCTTTAAAAAACTACAAATAGAGCTATGATATGATCCAACAATTCCATGTATGTATTTGGAGAAAACTATGATCTGAAAAAATACATGCACCTCAATTTTCACAGCACCACTATTTACAATAGCTAAGACATGGAGGCCACTTAAATATACACCAACTGATGAATGGATAAAGAAGTACAATGGAATATTACTAAGCCATAAAAAAGAATAAAACAATGTCATCTGAAGCAACATGGACAGATCTAGAGATTATCAAACTAAGTGAAGAAAGTTGAACAGAGAAATAAAAATATCATATGATAACACTTACACATGGAATCTAAAAAAAAAGTTAGAAATGATCTTATATACAAAACAGAAAAAAAAACTCAGAGACTTTGAAAACAAACTTATGGTTACCAAAGTGGAAAGACTGGGGGGAGAAATAAATTAAAAAGTACAGATTAACAGATACACAGTACTATATATAAAATAGAAATCAACATGGACCTACTGTATATCACTAGGAACTCTACTCAAAATTCTGTATTGATCTAAATGGGAAAATAATCTGAAAAAGAATGGATAAATATGTATGTATAACTGAATCACTTTGCTGTACACTTGAAATGAAAACAACACTGTAAATTAACTATACTCCAATAAAAAAATAAAAATTATATTAAAAAAAAACACTCAAAGATTTCCTTGACAGTCCAATGGTTATGACTTTGCACTTCTACTGCAGGAAGCATAGGTTTGATCCCTAGTCAGGGAACTAAGTTCCTGAACACCATATGGTGTGGCCAAAAATAAATAATTTTTTAAAACACTCAAAAATTAGAAATAGAAACAACCTCAACATCAGAAAAACCATATTTGACTAACAACAAAGCTCAGAAAGAGAAGTAAAGTGAATAATCCCATTTATCACTGCAACAAAAACAATAAAATACATAGGAATAAGTCTACCTCTTACTCCTTGGAAGGAAAGTTATGACCAACCTAGATAGCATATTAAAAAGCAGAGACATTACTTTGCCAACAAAGGTCCGTCTGGTCAAGGCTATGGTTTTTCCAGTGGTCACGTATGGATGTGAGAGTTGGACTGTGTAGAAAGCTGAGCACCAAAGAATTGATGCTTTTGAACTGCGGTGTTGGAGAAGACTCTTGAGAGTTCCTTGGACTGCAAGGACATCCAACCAGTCCATCCTAAAGGAGATCAGTCCTGGTGTTCATTGGGAGGACTGATGTTGAAGCTGAAACTCCAATAGTTTGGCCACCTAATGTGAAGAGCTGACTTATTTGAAAAGACCCTGATGCTGGGAAAGATTGAGGGCAGGAGGAGAAGGGGACGACAGAGGATGAGATGGTTGGATGGCATCACAGACTCAATGGACATGGGTTTGGGTGGACTCTGGGAGTTGGTAATGGACAGTGAGGCCTGGCGTGCTGCAGTTCATGGGGTCGCAAAGAGTCGGACACGGCTGAGCGACTGAACTGAACTGAAAAACAGGCAAAGGCCCTAAACAGACATTTCTCCCATCCAGGTACTAACCAGGCCCAACCCTGCTTAGCTTCCGAGCTCAGATGAGATTGGGCGCGTTCAGGGTGGCATGGCCCTAGACCAGACATTTTTCCAGGAAATATTTTTTAAAAAGGTTAATAAGAACATGAAAAGATATTCAACATCACTAATCATTAGGGAAATTCAAATCAAAACAATATAGGATAACATCTCACACTGTTGATACTTTTTGGCTACTATCCAGAAACAAACAGACAAAAACAAAACAACAAGTGTTGGGAATTCCATGGTTAGGATTGCATGCTGTCACTTCAGGTGGCCCAGGTTCCATTCTGGTTGGGGAACTAACATCAGGCATGCCATGTGGCATGGCAAAAAAAAACCAAACAAGTGTTGGTGAGGATGTGGAGAAACTGGAACTCTTCTGCATTCTTAGTGGAAATATAAAATGGTACAGCCACTGTGGAAAACTGTATGAAGATTCCTTTAAAATTAAAAATGGAATCATCATATGACTCGGTAATTCCACTTCTGGGTATATGCCCAGAATAAAAAATTGAGGGACAGGAACTTCCCTGGCAGTCCAGTGGTGAAGACCTCACCTTCCGATGCAAGGGTTGTGGGTTTGATCCTTGTTCAGGGAGCTAAGATCCCAGATGCCTCGCGGCCAAAAAAACAAAAACAAACATAAAACAGAAGTGATATTGTAACAAATTCAATAAAGATTAAAAAAATAAATGGGGGAACCAAAAAACACCTTCATCATCCACTCTCTTCTCTCAAATTTCACTGTGTTTCTTAAATTTTCCCAGAGTAAACAGCAGACAATCCACAAGCTGAATTTAGGCAGGAGACATTTTTAAAAATTAGTCACCAATATAAAATTCAGGAATCTTCAGATATCTTTTTCTGGATCACAATCCCAAGTTTGGGTAGGAAGTTTTAAAACATGAGCTGGGGTATCTTTTCATACAAGATAGGAAAGAAGTTACAAAAGACTACTGAAGGTAGTATCAGATGACTCAGGAGAAACTTGAAGTTCAGACAGATAATGTGTAATGATTTTGTCATCAACAAGAAGAACTGCAATGGATTAAAAAACATCAAATATATTTAAATTTGTGTGTCCACACTCATAATAAGATAATTAACTGATATCCATGGAAGATGCTTGGGAACCAGCTTACTATTCTGAAAATGTGTAAGTGAAAGATAAACATTCATCCTGAACAAAGTATACTGTGACATAGCAACCAAATAATGGATGAGAATACTCTTTATATAATTATCATAGCTAATAAGAGGTTTATAAACACACACACATCCTCCATATATATGCATACATATAATCAATATAATAGGAAAATACCATCCTGCAATCTCCAAAAAACACTAGTTGAACCAGATATTCAATATAAATAAATGGCTGGTAAAATTATAGGGAGTCATAATCATATTATATGTCTTATGGCATAAGGAAGAAGACAATAACACCTATTTTAGTAGGTCTGCCCAAAACCTTGAGCTCAAGCTTCTATATCTAAAGAAGAAAGATGAAATTATTAAAAGATATTTCAGGAATGTAATCAGCAAAATGCAGACTCTGGATTTATAGGACAAACATTCCAGTTTCTTTAACAAATAAATTTCAGGAAGAAAATGCAAAACATCCATGGAGAATTATCTCCTAACACTCAACAGCATTGGGATAAAGTACAGACTTAAGTATCAGACAAACATATAGTCGAGCTTAGGTTTCCTCACCTGAAAAAGTGATTTATCTCATAGGGTTGTTATGATTATTTAGATAACGAACATAAAACACTTACTAGCTCATTGCCTAACTTATGGTACCTGCACAATAAACATTTTTTTAATCTTAATCATGAGAAAACATGCACTACATGGACAATTAAATACATGACTGGAATATATCTAATAAAAACACTGAATGTGAACCATTCTTCAAAGATCATGTTGGTCATGTCATTTACAAAATATTTATTGTGCACTGGAGCTGGTGCAGGAGGTATGAGAATGAATAAAATGTGACCACCACTCTTGCAATTTTGCCTTTTCAAAAAGAAATCATCCATGCTTACAGTATATCAAGGCTTACTAACATTCTGATGGGAAGAACTTCTAGTAAGAATGTCCATCAAATGGTTGATCTTTCATACAGAACCTGACTGAGGGGTGAATAATGCTCACTGTCATGATAATTTACTTGGCATCACTGAATCATTTCAGAATTACTAACATGCTTACAGACACTGGTACTCTTTCCTGGCTCTTTTCTACTTTTGCTACGCCCACCTGTTCCTCTTTCCTATCCACAAGGTTTCCTTTCACTCCATATACTTCCTGAGGAACAAAAGCCTAGGACGCATTCATCTGTATGTCTTGGAAGAGAAAGAGGATAAATAAACAAGCCTGCCAGAATGTTAAGAGAACAAATACTTCCTCGTTGGAGAAGAGACAACTGACCTACTTAAAGGTGAGATACAAATGACTAATGCAGTACAGACAGTTCCCACCTTATAAACACTCTGCTTAAAAATGACCCAGACACACACTACTTCCCTTCCCCAATACCAACCCAGCAAGTTGCTATTGCCATGGAAACCTCTAGGGGCAGGAAGGGGGAAGAAAGCTGAAGGTTTTAGAAAATCAGGGGGTTCAAAATAAAAGGGAAGAAATTGAGAAAAGAATAGCTTGTCTTCCTAAGCATGAACTCTGTATTACTGCCTGATTTGTAATTATGGAGGGCCATGATTAGCAGGCAGGACTTCTGAAAAAGACAACCACTACTAATGGGAGTTTTGGCAATAATAGTCTGTTACTTTGAGGCTAACTTTTCACTAATGATACGATTCTTAATACCAGTATTTTAACCAGGGACAGAAAGGTGCTCTGACTTTGTCAGCCATAATGGTAGTCAGCATCCTAAGCAGAGCATGCTCACCACTTGTAAGTACAATTCATGGCCACCACATGTATGAAACCCGAGCCACCATTTGCACATGTAAAACAACAGAAAAGGAGCCCCCCTTATTCTCATTCTTCAGCCAAGATAGATGATACATACCTGGGACAGTCAGTAGCAAAGCCTGACTGCTGAGGAAGGCCAACAGAAGGAGGAGGGAGGGAGGCCAACATACAAAGAAGCAGCTGATCTGAAAGATGGACAATGAAACAGAGACAGAGAGAGAGAAAGGGGTGTGGGGGATTCTGATGAAGCCATTTTAGGTCCTAGAAGTTATTACTTCTTAGTTACATAAGACAGTCTCCTTGTATGTAATACACTTTGAATTGTGTGTTTTGTCGCTTATCAACAAGATCCATGACTAACACAGCTTCAGTCTCAGACTGGTTTATTTGCTGCGTCTTCTCCCTGGTCAATCAGCATGTCTTCACCTGGTTTCCCTGAGTTTTGACCTCTCTGCCTTCAGTGTTTTGTCCCAAGGGCAGCTCCAGGAGTGATACTAGCCAGTGTCCCTAGATTAATTTCTCTCTCTGGAGTTAGCCTATGAGGGGTAAATGCTATTCTTTTGGGTGCAGCACCCCTTACTAGTTGTGTAATCTGGGCCTTATTTTCCTTCCATGTTGTTAGATACATCTTGAACAGTACCAAACATAATTTCAAATATTTAGTAACTTTTGAAAAAAGTGCAGATACACTGTAAGAGTTAAAAAAAAAAACCTGGGTTCTAAATATATGCATTGGAAGAATAAGTTGAACAATAGAATATTTTGTGTAACCAGTGCGCACTTGTTTCATTTCACATCTTTAATTAAAGTTTTTGCCAATTTTATTTCAATGTGTAGTTATTTCCTAGAAATCACATGACCTAGAATCTTTAAAAAAAAATTTTTTTGTTTTATTACAAGGAGGAGGGAAAACACCAAAAAACAAACCTTATTTAATTCCACCTTCCTAAGACAAATATTTCCTTCCAAATTGTACCTAATGTATTTATATTTTTCCATAGGTGAAATCACAGTGGTATAACCTTGTCTTTTTGCTTCCTCACTTATATTAATAAAGTCTTTCTACATGTCTGATCCTCATCAATAGTATATAAGTAATATAACTATATATATATATCTAATTTAATAATTCTAGCTATTCCTTCCAGTAGATATAACTGATATGACATATCTAATTTATATTCTCCAGCAGTTGGACATCTTTATTTTTTCCCAAATAGATTATGAATGCTGGAATGAAAAGTGGGATTACTGGGTCAAAACTCCACAAGCAACTCTTGCCATTTTATGTAAAATTACCCAGTTGTGTCTGGTATTGTATTATTTTTTTTTTTCTTAAGGAACATGTTACTACTTAATGGACACCATATAAATTAAAATCTGAATTTCAGAAAGACAATAATTAAGACCAAAGAAAGGAAACAAGAATAAAGCTTGCAAGTATGTAAATTTTCTATTTCTAAATCTCTTTTAAATCAACAGTATTAACCTATACTATTTATTATTTCTTTCCATCTTTTAACCTCATCACTTGTTGAATTGTGAACCATTGCAAACACTGTTGAAATCTGAGACTCACTCATTCTTTTTATTTTTTTAACTATTTTATATTGGATTATAGCCTGATTGGGGCTTCCCTGGTAGCTCAGCTGGTGAAGAATCCTCCTGGAATGTCGGAGACCCTAGTTCGATTTTTGGGTCAGGAAGGTCCCTGAAGAAGGGATAGGCTACCCACTCTAGTGTTCTTGAGCTTCCCTGATGGCTCAGCTGGTAAAGAATCTGCCTGCAATGCAGGAGACCTGGGTGGGGAAGGTCCCCTGGAGAAGGGCATGGCAACCCACTCCAGTATTCTTGCCTGGAGAATCCCCACGGACAGAGGAGCCTGGCAGGCTACAGTCCACGGGGTCACAAAGAGTTGGACACAACGGAGTGACTAAGCACAGCACAGCACATAGCTTGGTTAACAAAGTTGTGATAGTTTCAGGTGGACAGCAAAGAAACTTAGTCATACATATACATGTATCCATTCTCCCCCCAAATCTCCTCCCAACCAGGCTGCCACATAACATTGACCAGAGTTCCCTGTGCTATACAGCATAACCTTGGTTATCCTTTTTAAATATAACAGTGTACATATCAGTCCCAAACTCTCCAACTATCCCCTCCCCCATCCTTCCCCACTGGCAAGATAAATACCTTTCCCTCTTTTAGACATCATAACTTATAAAGAAGAAGGTAATTTTGCACATACATACTATCCTTCCAATAAGGACTCTTGTTTCATGGAGTATTAAAATAAGGATGCAAATTTGTCATTTTATGCAAGTGTGAATGTGTTAGTTGCTCAGGTGTGCCCAACTCTTTGTGACCCCATGGACTGTAGCCCGCCAGGCTCCTCTGTCCATGGAAGTCTCCAGGAAAGAATACTGGAGTGAGTTGCCATTTCCTTCTCCAGGGTATCTTCCCACCCAGGGATAGAACCCAGGTCTCCTGCATTGCAGGTGGATTCTTTACTGCCTGAGCCACCAGGGAAGCCCATTCTTCCCAAGAAGGAGGTATACTTTACAAAAGACAAAACTGTAAGTAACAAAAGGTAAAAGTCACAGAAGGGAAAACCTTGAGGGTTTCCTTTGAGAGGTTTTACAGAGTCACAAAGAAGAGGGATTCAAATTTATGAACCAATATAATCCAAAATTATCCCATGTTTTTCTGACACTTTGCACATCTACCTTCTCTTTTCCAAGTTTGAACCTTGTATCCAAGCTGTAAAGCTCCAGGCTGCTTTACTGAGGAAGCAGTAACAGGATGAGGTGGGTTATACAGTTCTTGGATGTGGGCTCTGGAACAATCTTTAACGTTGGAATTATGCCAAGAATGAGGAGCAGCTCTGGGCTAGACTTTGGACAATGAAGAGTGAAATGACAGACACATTAAACAGTTATGGTCAGACTGCAAAGACTAGAAGTCCTAAAATAGACTGGATGCAAACTTGAGAGACAGGTTTCAACTCTTTGCTTGTTTATCAGAGAAATGTATGTAGACTTCATAAAAGTAATAAGGTACCACATATCTACTGATTTAAGGATCATATTCCAAATGCCATCCTCTAAACTTCTGGATTTAAACTATTCACCCACAGGTTTTTGTTAAAAAAAAAAAAAAGCAAAATAAAGATTAAAAAAAACTTTCTAGTTCAAACTATTCTACACTGTAGGTTATTGAGAGGTAATGTATGTGAAGGACTGAGTGCACTCAATCCATCATTCATTCAGCAAATTTTTATTGAGCACCTATTAGAAGTGAGAAATTCAGTGATGAATAAGTAAGGTTCTTGCCTTCTGGGAACATACACTTTCAGAGGTAAAACAAGATGGGGTAGACTAATACATACAATTAAATGAAACTAATATATACAACAAATGTAATAATAGAAAATTACAGTAAGTCCCTGAAGAAACACACAAGAAACGGGGACAGAGAATGACAAATGAGGAAGTGAGGAGACTCTACACAAGAAACAGCTCTTTGAACTTATGGTTACCAAGGGGGGAAGTGGGGAAGGATAAATTGGGAGGTTGGGACTGACATTTACAACTATTATATATAAAATAGATAACTAATATGGATTTTCTGTGTAGCACGGGGAACTCTACTCAATACTCTAAAGACCAATATGAAAAAGAATCCAAAAGAATGGATATATGTATAATTGATTCACTTTGCTGTATACCTGAAACTAACACAACATTGTAAATCAACTATACTCCAATAAAAATTAATTAAAAAAAGAAAAGAAAAGGCTCTTTGCACTTTGTAGGGTCTATCATTTTAAAGATCTGGGCCAGTCCTTTCCTTCTTCCTCTAGCCTCGACCAAACCAGAGCTGCTACAATGTCCTGTTGGGGGTCAGGGCAGGGTGCCCCAAAAAAATGCCACAATGGCAGAGTGATTATTTTTAATTAAAGTTACTTAAGAAATGGCCAATGCCAGAGGGACACTCTGACCCCCATTTCTGTCTCCCTGAAAGCAGGAAATAAATCTGTCATGTGGAAGGGGCACTCCCTGCATCTGGAGGTAAAAGGACACGCTTATTGCCAGAGAGAGGGAATTCAGGTTAAGAAGCCTGTAGAAGCAAACCTAGTTCTTTAACTCACTACCCCAAGCCCAAACTGTTCAGATTCTTTACTAACTGAGCACTCAAAGCCTAAATTTCTTTTATCAATTATTGAATTTCATCAATTCCTCACAAATTTATTGTTTGTCTAAAAAATTAAAAGCTACCTGCTTTGGCCACTTTCTGAGTCCCCATGCACACAAATTAAAATGTGTTTCTTTTTCTCCTGGTAATCTGTCTTGTGTCTAAAAAATAAAAAGCTGCCTGCTTTGGCCACTATGAGGTCCCCATGCACACAAATTAAAATGTGTTTCTTTTTCTCCTGGTAATCTGTCTTGTGTCAATCTTCAAATCCAGTTTACTAGTCCAGCCGGGAGAACTGGAACAGAGTAAAGGCAGGCAGTTCCCCTCCTTACATATACACACACAGTCACACAAGCTCACTCCTCTTTTCTGAGGACCCCAAGATGAATCCAAGACTTGGCTTAGGACTATGAGTTTAGAAACCCCTGCTTTAAAGAAACTGCATGCCACAGGTATTCCTAGTAGCCCCAAATGAGACTTGGTTATTGGAACTGCAGCTTGACACTTTTTTCCAATCACCACGTTCATCTCTCATATCCTCGTAACCAAAAAAGCTAAGGCACAACCCCCATTTGAAAGAAAGAATAGCTGACTTTAGACACAATGAAAGAAAAACTCATGGGTAGGAAAGCAGCATCAGCGCTCATGTGTGTTGAAGCCAAAACACTTTCTCCAGCACTGCTGTCTACATTGACTTTCCTCCGGGGAAAGTCAGTATCTATGATCGCTGTCAACATGGACAGTGCAGAAGTGGCTCTCCTGAGCTGAGAAACAGTCTAACTCTAGTTCTCAATACAGTCTTCACTGACTTAGAAGAAATTAGATAAACCCTATCTTGGAATTTGCACCTCAAGGCAGCTTTCTGCTTCCCTGGTGGCTCAGACAGTAAAATCATCTGCTAGCAATGCTGGAGACCTGGGTTCAATCCCTGGGTCGGGAAGATTCCCCTGGAGAAGGAAATGGCAAGCCACTCCAGTACTCTTGCCAGCAAAATTCCATGGATGGAGGAACCTTGTAGGCTACAGTCCATGGGTCGCAAAGAGTCGGACACAACTGAGTGACTTCACTTTCACTTTCTTATCTTGGAATTTGTACCTCAAGGCAGCTTTCTTCAAGTCTCTGAAGAGAGGTGTAGGAATCCTAGCAGTGGGGAATCACACCAGGAAAACATATTTCACCTGGGCTCAAAGGGGGCGGAGGAGGTACAGCAAGTTCCAACTGTGCTGCCCATGCACTCCCACCCATGTGCTTAATTAATGTGTGAGGGCAGGCATACATCGATTTCCAGAACGGCCTTCTTGTCTTAAATGAAAACATGGAGCATTTTTAAATGGAGCATGAGTCATGCTCCAGTTCTAGAGTTCTGCTCCAAGGTACAGGCCTTAATTTTTCATTTTGGCAAAACTTCAGATCTAGTGAAGTCAGGGAAACGAGCTCAAAAATGCCAAGGCACTTTGTTGGATCTTTCTGGCCACTGCTTCAAGAAATACGCATGAATTCTCCTTAACTAGACTCATTTGAGATCATTTAACCTTAAAGAGAAAACAAATGAATAAAGTTTTGTTTTTAAATAATACACAGTCATCAAGAAAGAATTGTAGTTGATCATATTAACTTCCTGGAGTGCTGGCTAAAAGTAGGATTCACCCCTTGAGTTCCTATATGGCCTGATAAATACATTGATATAAAAGATACAAGATCCATGTCTTAATTCAGACAAACAGATTCCACAGTGTGATGTTTGAGGCCTTAGCACATAGCAGCAGCAGCAGCGCATAGTCAGGAGAGGTCTTAGTGGCAGCCCCTGCCCTCACACCTAGACAAATTTTTTAACTCAATCTATGTAAAGTTAGCTCTGCTGGTTGAGAGTGTTAGTTACGCCTCTGCCACTGACATAACTGACCATAACTGCCACAGAAACTGGCAATATATAAATTTTCTATTATCTCACAGACAGTTTCTCTGTGTAGGGGAAACTTGTAGCCTATGTGTAGAGTGGACAATCAGAGAGTGAGGGAGAGAGATTCTGGGTCAGTTAATAGACAGTGGAAAGAAAAAAACTTAATTTTATATGTGGGGAATAAAAACATAATTAAGAAGAAATTTTTAAATGTGTTATTCCCAAGCAAAGCAGCCACCCCAGCGGTGCCTGGCCTATAGTTGCCAGAGTATCTGCAGCTTGTGTCTTGGGCCATGTGGGTGGGTGTTGAAGAGCCCATATGGTAAAGTGCTCATTGCCTTCATGGTAAACGAATGGCAGGTGTACTATCTTCCGACTGCCTTTGAACAGGCAAAGCTGCTACAAACTCCTGAATCTGGTGGGCAGTGTAATGAGAAAGGCAGAGGGGCACTGAGGAAGAACTAGGCACTTCCTACACGCTGATAATAATAATGATAATACACTGCTATGAATCAACATCTGAGATTAAATGAATGTATTTGTATTCATAGCTAACTCTAGTTCCTAATTGACTTGTAGCTGTCATATTAAGAGCCATGTAGTTTCATTCTCATGCAGAGGTTTTTCCTCTTTGTCATTAAAGTTGAGCATTGAGGCTTAGTGGTATAAGCAAAGCCCTATAGACAAGAAGATGAAGGAGAAAGTCTGCTCCAATCAGCATCTGGAGATCACGGTTAGGCATGGTTGGGGAGGGGAGAGGAAGTAAGCTATCTGGCCCATGAGTGACTTTGACAAACAGGGCAGAGGATTATTACACAGGTTTGAATAAAAGGCCAAAATCAGAGTAATTTTTGACCCGCTCCCCATTTGGAATCCTGGAATAAGGCATCTATTCAGGGGATTCTGTCAATCTCTGGTGGGGGGCTGGGCAAAGGAGGACAGGCAGTGGTCTTTGCTCCCTACGGTCTGGCACATGGTGTGTGCAGAAAGTTCCCCTGTGCCCCGGTGAGGGTCTGGAGAGAGACTGGGAGGATCACGGCGCTGGCCCAGGCCTGGAGTTGGGAAAAGACCTTCAGGGACAGGTGGCTATGTCAAGTCACCAATAGACAGCAGTGGATCCCATTGTTCACCAAAAAACCAAGTGAAACTAGTTTTCCTGTAATGAATGCCATTCAGACCAAACCATCCATCCCATGGCAAGACAAGTTAAGACAGAGACCATGTAAACGTTCCCTATCACCAGGAAACCTCATAAGCTTTTCCCCTACACAGAGAAACCATCTGTGAGATAATAGAAAATTTATATATTGCCAGTTTCTGGCACAGGGCTCCCCAAACCCTTGTAATCTCCTAAGTGCTTAGAGTATTAGGAGTGTCTTTTCTTCTAATATTTGATCTCTGACCCCAGCTCCTTGACACAGGGCTCCTAAATCCCCTGGGAATTTTCTGGGCGATAGCAGTGTTTTTTGTTCTACTGAGGTGACTTTAAGTGGGTCCTTGAATAGAGGCCAGTGACCAGAGAGACCAAGCTATGATTAGAAGCTTGGAATTTTCAGTCCCAATCCCCATTCTCCAGAGGGGAGAAGGGCTGAAAATGGAGTTAATGATCGATCACACCTACACGATGAAGCCTCCATAAAAATCTCAAAAGCGTGGAGTTTGGGGAGCTTCCAAGTTGGTGAACACTAGAAAGTGCTGGGAGAGTGGCAGGCCAGAAGGGCGTGGAAGCTCAGTGTCCCTCCCACACACCTTGGCCTATGTGTGCATCTCTCCCATCTGAATGTTTACCTGTATCCTTTTATAATAAACTGGCAAGCACTAAGTAAACTCTTTTCCTTGTTCCTGTGAGCCATTCCTGCAAATTAATGAAACCCAAACAGGGAGTCATAGTAACCTCTGATTTATAGTAGATGGATCAGAAATACAGGGGATAACCTGGACTTGCGATTGGCATCTAAAGTAAGGTAGGAGCAGTCTAGTGGAACCAAGCCCTTAACCTGTAGGATGTGATGCTGTCTTCAGGTAGATGATGATAGAATTAAATTGTAGGACATCCAGATGATGCTGCAGAGAATTGCTGGTGTGTGGGGAAATATGTGTGTGGGGGGGATGTCCACACACATCTTTTGTCAGAAGTGATGTGAGAGTAAAAGAGATACTTCCTTAGAGAGGAAGACTGAGGTTTTCTTTACACCATGTTTGGAAAAAATAAGGGCAGGGGCCAAGTGCCCCCATTACTAAGATGGACCTATGACTATTTCCTGGAAAGCCTTTTAAAACCAAAAAGTAACGTAGTTCCTTCCACCCACCTAGAGCAGCCCTCTGCTGCCTAGCAAGTGGTTATGAAAGATCTCTTATAGGAAGTAAAGAAGCTACGCTTTCTTGGACATCTGGTAGAATGTGTAAATTTGCTACCCTGGTATCACAGCTAACATTTATTAAGTTATTAAGTGTTACTACGTGCCTGGTACCATGCAAAATGTTTCACAAACCTTATTTTACTTAATCTTCACAGTGAATAAGTACTATCATTATCCCCTTTTACAGCTGAAGAAATAGAGGCATAAAAGAATTAAGTAACTTTCTCAAAGTCTGTGGTGGGGTGAGGATTTGAATTCAAGCACTCAGACGGAGAACCCATACTCTTAACCCTTTTTTTTTTTTATATGTTCTTAAAAAACCTTCCTTTTATATATATCATCTATGTCAAAGAGCTTCCTACGTAGGTCTCTGTTTACTTGACTAAGAACAATTCTGAAATTATATTGTCTGATGACAAAAGGAGGCTACCAGGAAATCTGGAGAGTGTGACCTTATGTACATGAATTTTGTGTACATTCTCATACTCAGAGAATTAGCTGGAATGATACTCACTGAAATATTTAAATTGTTGACCCTGGATTGTAGGATTTGAAGTGATTTTTAAATTCTTCTTTATTCTTCCCTGATTAATTAAATTTTTATAAGATTATGACTTCACTTTTAAGTAGAAGTCTTCACTTTTAAGTAGAAAAATACTCTGAAGTTTGTATTAATTAGGAGAGAACTGGCTTCACTATAATAACAAATCCTCAACTCTCAGTTGCTTATTAGCACATGCCATTTTCTTTCTTTTTCCCTGAAGATCTGGCAGCTCTACAGGGAAGCTTCCATTTGAATGGTGGCTCAGTAGTCAAGTCTACTTCTATCTTAGAGTTCCACCATTTCAACCCTCATAGAGGGAGGGGATGAAAGAGAACGAGGAATTTACACCTGCTGTTACATGTCTCCATCGGCCTGTTAGGGGAAGCACACTGATTGAAACCGCCCACCCTGGCCAGGCACCATAGTAACCATTTGCATGAGTTGTTTTATGACAGGAGATCCTGATAAGAAATACAGAACTAATAAGCCACCACCAAAGGGAAGAGTTCCGGAAAGGTTGAAAGAAGACACCATGTGTCTGTCCACTTCCAGAATCCCTCTCGCTAGCATCCATCTTGGCTGAGCGATGCGTGCACCACCAGGAAAGACTCTGAATTAGAATGATTGGCCAAAGACCACCCGGAAACTAATCCCATCACCATAAAACCCGAGACTTCGAGCCACGAAGCAGAGCAGTTCTCCTGGGTTCCCTCAGCCCCCCGCTCTCCACCCGGGTGCCCTTTCCCAATGAAATCTCTTTCTTTGTCAGCACATGTGTCTCCTCAGACAATTCATTTCTGAGTGTTAGACAAGAGCCCAGTTTCGGGCCCTGGAAGGGGTCCCCTTTCCTGCAACAATAATAGTTTATAAGGAAGCCAGAACAGAGAATTTCTAATCTCATTTCATAGATGAGGAAATGAAGGATAAAAGGTGGCAAATGGTTTGTACAGTATGCAAAGTCTTTATGAAGTCAATTGAGCATTTAAGACTCGACCCTGTGAACCCTTCTCCAGAGCATGCCTATTCTCCACAAATAAACCCCTTCATGAACAGGAGCAAGGGACAGTGGAATATTTTCTCCTACAGTTTTCCAATTTCTAACTTCCCACCAAAGTGCAAAATTGGCCTCCCAGTGCCCAAGTCTTTCCTGCTGATGATCTTCAGTAACTAAAGAATCAGGATGAACTTGTCAACTTGAGAAAAAGTGATTATTTTTAATGGTAAAGAAAATTGTTTCCTTAGAGGAGACTTGGAAAAGATAACCTTCTCTGTGAAATCAGAAATGATTTCAAGAGGGCTTCCTTGGTGGTCCAGTGGTTAAGCACCCACCTTGCAGTGCAAGGGACACGGATTCAATCCCTGGTCTGGGAAAATTCCACATACCGTGGACACAACTAAGTCCACGCATCACAACTACTGAGCCGGCGTACTAAAGCCTGTGTGCCTCAACAAGAGAAACCACTGCAGTGAGAGCCTGTGCACTGCAACTATAGAGTAGCCCACACTTGCACAACTAGAAAAATCCTGCGTAGCGATGAAGACCCACCACAGCCAAATAAATAAATCTTCAAAAAAAAATGAGATTGGTGAGGCACACATGTGCCTGATTCAGCAATGACCAAAATTTTCTCAGAATGATTCCCACCACTTTTTAGTGACAGACCCCACTGACCTGTCTGTCAATCACAGGTATTTACAAGTTCCAAAAGCTAACAGTTCCCCACCAACTCCTGCAGAAATTTTTTTTGGTCATGAATGTATCTCAGTTATTTTTAAAGTTTCTTGCTCTTTCACAGGTAAATGATGAGTTCTATACCATTGAGCCGACAGAGATTTATTTCTTCTGTATGTAAACATTTCTAATCCTTCCACCTCCCCAAAGGAGAACTGCAAACATAACTAATCCATCTCTTTCCTTCCTTCCCTCATGAAAAATTCATCAGCAAGTCATGTTTGTCCTCACCTTCACATTCTACCCTAAATACATCTACTTCTCACCATCTCTACAATGACAGCCGCTCATCTCTCACTTGAACCAGAACAACAGCCTTCCAACTGGTCTCCCTGCTTTCACTCTCTATAATAATAATGTCCAGCAGAACTTTCTGCAGTGCTGAAAAAATTCCATATCTACATTGTCCAATATGGTTGCCATTAGCCACATGTAGCTATTTAAATCTGCCTGGTTCAACTGCAGAATTAAATTTTAATTTTAATTTAAACTTGAGTAGCCACTTAAGGTTAGTGGCAACCATACTAGACAGTACAGATAAATAACACTAGTCAAATCTCACAGTTTACCTGCTTAATATCTTTCACTGCAATAAAATAAAATATAAAGTCCCCGTCTGGCCCACAAGGTCCCTCATGGTCTGGCCTCTGCCTACCTTCTACCCCTAGCTCAATACACTCCAGGCACAAGTCAAGTTCAGCCAGTCTCTCAAATACATCACATTCACTATCTCTGACATTTGCTGCTCCTTCTTCCATGGATCCTCACATAATCAGCTCCTTCTTCTCATTCAGATTCCTGCTCAAATGTTACCTCTTCAGAGAGCCTTCTCTGGCGGAATCCCTAGTCTGTCCTAAATCCTATCACATTTAATACATTGTAAGAAACACACAACATTTATCATAAACTGAAACAATTTGTTTCCATGTATTTAAGTTTGACTGTGTTCTCTAGAAAAAAAAAAAAAAAAAGCCACTACACTCAGGGACTTGGTTTATTTATCACTCTCCTAGTGCTCTTGAATGATTCAGGGACCCGTTAGGTGACAGTCCAGCAGTCAGTGTTTCTTAGAAAGGGAGAGAATTACATGTTGTTTTTTCTGTCTGAACAAGTATTGACCACAAGCAACATGTCCTAAAAGGGAATGAACTGGGCCCTAACTGATGGGCTCAGAATTACTCTGGGAGGTGTGAGAGCTGTGGAAATCATTTAGCCTTTCTTCCTCTTTCTCCATAAGATTCTATTTCTTCTCACTGATGAAAAAAGAAACAATCTCTAGTGAGAATGAAATGATGGAGGCTGTTAGAAATTCTCCCACCTCTCTGAACACAGTGAATGTGAATGAACAATCTCAGGAAAAGTCTTCACAAAGCTAGTTGCTCACTGACCAGCCTTTGGGAAGAATTATGAATTGACCACTGCATTAAGGGGTAAGGTCCATAGAAACTAATGAAGCTTTCAAGGTAAGCCCGTGCTATTGGAATGAGGAACTGCTGAGACTCAAATCTGCATCTCAGCACTAACTCACCTGCATGCTCTTTGATTTCCTGAAAGATCTTTCATGAGGATACCCATGCTTACTAAATCTTTCTTGACCTAGTCCAGACTCAGGATAAAACCAAAAAGCCTAGGGATTTAGCATTTTAATCATGTACTTTCACGTGTCAGTACCTTTAAGGTAGGCTCACATAGAGTGACCATGAAGTAGTTAAACAGCAAAATCCCCGACTTCTGTAGTCAGTGAAGAATGTCTGAGATAGAATATCATAGGGTCAGGACTTCTGTGTGAAGAGAGGGAGATTTCAAAGCAAAGACTCATCATTCATTCATTTCCTTCAATAAACATTAAGGAAGCTCCTGCTATGTGCCAGTAACTTAGAAGAGGGATGGGGTAATGGAGACAAATACAATGTAGCCTATGGTTTTTGACATGGGACAATGCCCCATCACCTTTCTGATATCAGGTAAGCCCTCCCCCAGAACCACAGGGCTGGCCAACAACTGCGCACCACGCCCCTGTCCTCAGTCAGAGGGATTTTTATCAGGGACAAGTAGAAAAGACTGCCATTTGTCTCTGGGGACACCTTTCTGGAAACTTAGTACCATCATGGCTAAATTGTCCATCATGTGGAAGAACACTCTCTGCAGTAGGAGGAAAGGACGCCATTACAGAGACAAGTAAAGGGAGGGAGGAAGGGAGAAGAGGAGGGAGAAGGAGTGGAAGGAGGGTAAGAGGGAGACCACTGGGAACTGCTTGCTACTTGGATCCAGTCATGTCAAATACCAGCACCACCCCTCCCTTTTTAAAAATCACTTTCATGATCTTGAGCCCACAAATCCTGCCCTCCCCCCACGCACAGTTTTCTTTTCCCTTATACTAATTTTAGCCACCTGCAGCTGAGAGAATTTAGATAAAGTCAGAGAATATGAGGAGGTCAATTTAGTAGCCGAGCAACCATATATAGAAATAATTGCAAAATTATAATTACATAAATATAATTATATATAAATTATGTAGGCATAGATACAATATACAGTCACAGCACAGAAGAGAGAATGATCAACTCTGCTTGGATGGTTCCCAGCCCATCAGCCAGGGCTTGGTTTATTCTTTTTTAGGGAATTTAGTAAATGCTAAGTCACAGATAAAACAGCACCCAGTTGCACTCTTACTCAAGACAGGCTTTGTGACACCAGCTTTAAGCCTAGAAGAGCATATATCTGCCAAGCTGAGGAACTGCATAAGATGCAAATGAAATAGTGTTAGAAAAATACATACCTATGGTTCAACAGATGTGGTCTACTTGGTGTAGCAGATTAGAGACACACACATTCTTTCCTACTCATCCTAGTGAGAGGTGGGGTCTAATTCCCCTCCTCTGGATGGGCCTTCCTGACTTACCTAATCAATAAAATGCAGTGGAAATGATGTTCTAGAGCTCTTAGGTCATAAATGGTTGTTGTTTTATGCCACTAAGTTTTGAGATGATTTGTTATGTAGCAATAGATAACCAAAACACTTCCCAAAGGAGGAGAGTGGATGTTATATTGGAGATAAAACTAGAAAAACTGGCAGATCCTGGAGGGTTTGGATTTTATCTAACAAATCTTGAGGGACCATGAAACACTTGCCTTCTTGAACAATCATTTCAGACAGGATTATGGAGACTGGATTGGAAGGGAACCAATCCAGAATGAGGGACCAGTTACAGATAACTACAGTCCTTTAGGCAAGAGGTGAGGAGGATCTGGCCTGAAACAGTAACAATGTTTCTGAGAGGAAAGAGTAGTAACAGGACATTACGTGTAGGCAGAAACTGGTGCCTACTTATTGATTAGATGAGAAGCTTAAAGGAGTAAGGCAAACATCAAAGGTTTAGATGACTGAAATTGCCATTAACCACGTTAAAAACTATAGAAGGATGAAATGATTAAGAGTTCAGTCTTTGACATATTTAACTTGAGGGAATCTGAATGGAGATACCTATAGACACTGAGGTCACAACGGCAATTAAATACTCACAAAATGTTTTGTTCAGTGTCTATCTTTCCTGGCTAGATTTTGAGCAGAGATTATTTTCCTTACTGATCACTAAATACCCAGCACCTGACTGCTAGTGTGTCTAGGGTATAGCCGGCTTTCAAATAAGATTTGTTGAATTAATGAATCAATGAAATGAAGTTGAGCAGGGGACTCTAATCACCGTGATTCTCAACTTTAAGTATTGAACTTATCTGAATACCTTTCAAAGTCACTGATGCTCGGGTTACCCCTCTCCCCACCTCAGAGGTTCTGATTAAATTGGTTTTGGCTGCGGCCTTGGAGTGAGCACTTTTGAGACTACCCAACCGGTTTTGATGAACAGTCAATACTGGACGCACACATTTGGGCATAATCTGTATGCCAACAGCTATGACTTGAAAGTTGTTCCTGTCCCAGCAAAAAGCTAAGGTGGACTATAAAACTCTTTCTAATATAAAATTACTTCCCACAGTTTCTGTCCACAAAACACAGAGTAGAGGAGCAAAAAAATAATAGCTCTTAGCAAGAATCCAGGAGGCAATAGCAAGCATTTTGCCATGTGACGTTTAAAGGAACTAAAACCTCCTTAAATTTCAAAATTACACAGAATTATACAGTAGATAATAGAAACAGCATTAGTCAGATATATAGAAACCACAGAAATATGGTTCTGGGCTTCATACAATACCATTAAAGAAAATGAAAGAGAATTCACACAGTGGAAGAAACTATTTGCAAAACTCTATCTGGTAAGGGGCTTGTATCCTGAAAACAAACCTTACAACTCAATATTGAGAAGAATAGTAACCTAATTTTAAAAATAAACAAATAGTTTCAACTACCTTCTGTATGTTAATGACTCCTTTCATCCGTATCTCCAGCCCAGATCACTCCTTGGAGCCTTTCAGGTCCTTGCAGGACACCTGCAGTGGAAGAGTCTGCAAGACAAATAAAAACTTACAGACTCCAAACTGAATTAATTATGGGTCCCCACCAAGCTGTCCATCTCATAATCTTGAGTTATCTTCTGTCTCCTCTCTTCTCTCATATCCTATATCCATCAATCACTGAGTCTTACTCAATTATGCTCAGAATGATCCACAATGCCACTCCTCCATTGGCTTCTAGGCAGAAGTTCACCTTTTGTTCTTCCTTTTCACCTAGTTAACTCCTACTGGTTGACTTTAAAGGTTCAGTCATCATGCTTCATGAAAGCATTCCTTGAGGTCCCTGTGGCTATCCCACAAGGCTGAGGAGGTATACCTTCACTGCGTTTCTTGATACAGTATGTTATGCTTTATAGCATTCTTCATATCCTTATTAAAGTTTGGGGTTTTTTTTTCAATTGATCTCCCTCACTGGACTAAAAACTCCATAAAGACAGAATCTGTTTCACTCATCGTGGGCCTCCATTACACATAGCACCACAAGCCTGGCATATAATCATTCTTGAACTCAGTTTCAAGGAAGACTGGAAATAAAGTCTATATTAGTTAAATGTGAGAGCTCATATATAAAAGTCTTCCCAAAGTGTGCTCCATGAAATGGTACTTCTTTGGAGGTGGGAGGAAATATGATTAAATAAGTTTGAGAAACAGAAGACACTGTTTTCTTCCTCTTGAAGATTCACAGTGTTTTCTAGCGTATCAAATACTATGCGAAATCCTTCAATACAGAAGTCCTTTAAAATTTTTCATCTGGCTTCCCAAGCATATTGAACATGGGGTCATTTGTTAATATTCTATAGAGCTGTTGGTCTGCCACTTCTCTTAGAATGCCAGACCAATTCATTTCATCCTTCTTTTGGAGAAAATTCTCCCCTCCCTCTAGATCAGGATGTGCAACATTCTTCTGTCAAGGATCAGAGAATATTTTAGATCTGGCCACATATGTCCCAATCACATATTCTTCTTTGTTCGCTTTTTTCCCCTCCAATTCTTTAAAAATGAAAAAAAAGAAAAAACATTCTTTGCTCAACGGTCTGTGTGCTAGAAGGTCATAGTTGCCCACAAATGTCCCAGATTCACATGGGTATCATTTGGATTACTACTCTCTTGGCCACAGTTATTTATTTGGTCTTGAGATGGGTATATAATCCCAGTTGTGAAAATTAGAATCTTTTCCATGGAAAAATTAGACTATGACTAAGAAACATCTGATTGCTCTTTTAAAATGAAGAGATGCAACTTAAGAATAGTTAGCAATAACTGTATTCTGCCAGTTGGCCTGAAAATGGAAGACCAGACCTTGATGAGTGATAAGAATGAGGAAACTGAGAAGGAGATATAAACAGAGGATAGAGAATTTCCAGGGTATTTTATAGTACCCAGTGTTTGTGTTCAGTTGTTTCTGTGCTTCACAAGTGGTTTCTGTCATGTGCAACCAAGAGATCTAACAAATTCACCTTGAGAAATTACAAAAAGAAAACAGGCGCATATATATGGAATTTAGAAAGATGGTAACTATAACCCTATATGCAAGACAGAAAAAGAGACACAAATGTATAGAACAGACTCTTGGATTCTATGGGAGAAGGCAAGGGTGGGATGATCTGAGAGAAGAGCATCGAAATATGTACATTATCAAGTGTGAAACAGATCACCAGGCCAGGCTGGATGCACTAGGATGACCCAGAGGGATGGGATGGGGAGGGAGGTGGGAGGGGGGTTCAGGATGAGGAAAACATGTAAATCCATGGCTGATTCATGTCAGTGTATGGCAAAAACCACTACAATAATGTAAAGTAATTCAGTTCAGTTCAGTTCAGTTCAGTCACTCAGTCGTGTCCAACTCTTTGCAATCCCATGAATCGCAGCACGCCAGGCCTCCCTGTCCATCACCAACTCCTGGAGTTTACTCAAACTCATGTCCATCAAGTTGGTGATGCCACCCAGCCATCTCATCTTCTGTTGTCCCCTTCTCCTCCTGCCCCCAATCCCTCCCAGCATCAGGGTCTTTTCCAATGAGTCAACTCTTCACAGGAGGTGGCCAAACTATTGGAGTTTCAGCTTCAGCATCAGTCCTTCCAATGAACACCCAGGACTGATCTCCTTTAGGATGGACTGGTTGGATCTCCTTGCAGTCCAAGGGACTCTCAAGAGTCTTTTCCAACACCACAGCTCAAAAGCATCAATTTCTTGGTGCTCAGCTTTCTTCACAGTCCAACTCTCACATCCATACACGACCACTGGAAAAACCATAGCCTTGACCAGACGGACCTTTGTTGGCAAAGTAATGTCTCTGCTTTTTAATATGCTATCTAGGTTGGTCATAACTTTCCTTCCAAGGAGTAAGCATCTTTTAATTTCATGGCTGCAATCACCATCTGCAGTGATCTTGGAGCCCAAGAAAATAAAGTCTGACACTGCTTCCACTGTCTCCTCATCTATTTCCCATGAAGTGATGGGACCAGATGCCATGATCTTAGTTTTCTGAATGTTCAGCTTTAAGCCAACTTTTTCACTCTCCTCTTTCACTTTCATCAAGAGGCTCTTTAGTTCATCTTCACTTTCTGCCATAAGGGTGGTGTCATCTGCCTATCTGAGGTTATTGATATTTCTCCCAGCAATCGTGATTCCAGCTTATGCTTCATCCAGCCCAGCGTTTCTCATGATGTACTCTGCATAGAAGTTAAATAAGCAGGGTGACAATATACAGCCTTGATGTACTCCTTTTCCTATTTGGAACCAGTCTGTTGTTCCATGTCCAGTTCTAACTATTGCTTCCTGACCTGCATACAGGTTTCTTAAGAGGCAGGTCAGGTGGTCTGGTGTTCCCATCTCTTTCAGAATTATGCACAGTTTATTGTGATCCACACAGTCAAAGGCTTTGGCATAGTCAATAAAGCAGAAATAGATGTTTTCTGGAACTCTCTTGCTTTTTTGATGAGCCAGCAGATGTTGGCAATTTGATCTCTGGTTCCTCTGCCTTTTCTAAAACCAGCTTGAACATCTGGAAGTTCAAAGTTCACATATTGCTGAAGCCTGACTTGTAGAATTTTGAGCATTACTTTACTAGCGTGTGAGATGAGTGCAATTGTGCAGTAGTTTGAACATTCTTTGGGATTGCCTTTCTTGGGGGTTGGAATGAAAACTGACCTTTTCCAGTCCTGTGGCCACTGCTGAGTTTTCCAAATTTGCTGGCACATTGAGTGCAACACTTACATAGCATCATCTTTCAGGATTTGAAATAGCTCAACTGGAATTCCATCACATCCATTAGCTTTGTTCATAGTGATGCTTTCTAAGGCCCACTTGACTTCACATTCCAGGATGTCTGGCTCTAGGTGAGATATCACACCATCGTGATTATCCGGGTCATGAAGATCTTTTTTGTACAGTTCTTCTTTGTATTCTTGCCACCTTTTCTTTATATCTTCTGCTTCTGTTAGGTCCATACCATTTCTGTCCTCTATCAAACCCATCTTTGCATGAAATGTTCCCTTGGTGTCTCTAATTTTCTTGAAGAGATCTCTAGTCTTTCCCATTCTGTTGTTTTCCTCTATTTCTTTGCACTGATCGCTGAGGAAGGCTTTCTTATCTCTCCTTGCTATTCTCTTGAACTGTGCATTCAAATGGGAATATCTTTCCTTTTCTCCTTTGCTTTTCACTTCTCTTCTTTTCACAGCTATTTGTAAGGCCTCCTCAGACAACCATTTTGCCTTTTTGCATTTCTTTTCCATGGGGATGGTCTTGATCCCTGTCTCCTGTACAATGTCATGAACCTCCGTCCTCCAACTAATAAAAATAAATGAAAAAAAAAAGAAAACAGGGAACAGATTTCAACAGACATTTCTCTAAAGAAGAACATGCACATAGTCAATAAACATAAAAAATAAGCTCAACATCATTTGTCATCATAGAAACACAAATCAAAACCACAATGAGATACCATTTCATAAATGTTAGCATTGCTAAAATAAAATAATAATAACAAAATAACAAGTCTGGGCAAAATTGCTGAGAAATTAGAGCCATTATATATTGCTAGCAGCAATATAAAATGATATCAGCCACTTTTTTTTTTATATCAGCCAATTTTGAAAACAGTTTCACAAAACATTAAACACAGAGTTTCTATATGACCCAGCAGTTCCATTCCCAGGTATCAACACAAGAGAAATTAATGTTTCATGCAAAAACTAGTACTTAAATTTGTTCATAGCTACAAATTCATAACAGCCAAAAAGTGAAAACAATCTGTCTACCAGCTAGTCAATGGATAAATAAAATGTAGCATATCTATAATGAAACAACATTCAGCAATTAAAAAGGAAAAAGCATATTTTTAGGGCAGTGAAAATTCTCTGTGTGATTTTATAATGATGGATATATGTCAATATGTTGTTGTTGTTCAGTTGCTAAGTCACATCCAACTCTTTGCGACCCCTTGGACTGCAGCATGCCAGGGTTCCCTATTCTCCACTATCTCCCAGAGTTTGCTCAAATTCATGTCTATTAAGTCAGTGATGCTATCTAACCATCTGTCAGTATATATGTGTCCAAACCCACAGAATATACAGCAGCAAAAGTGAACCTATAAACGATGGATAACTCTGGGTGATTATGTGTCATTGTAGGTCCATCCCTGGTAACATTGTACAATGCACAAAACTACAATGGTACAATACACCAAATTACCATTCTGGTGAGTAACGCTGACAATGCAGGGAGACAATACATGTATGGGAGCAGGAGATGTATGAGTAAACTATCTTCTTCTCAATTATGTTGTGAAACTAAAACTTCTGTAAAGAGTAAAATCTTTTTAAAAATACAGAGTTGATAAATTAGATATTTGGGATTACTAAACTGACATTACTATATATAAAATAAACAAGACCAATTGTATAGCAAAAACAACACCCAGTTTTGGATGTGACTGGAGCTGGAAGTAAAGACCGATGCTATAAAGAGCAATATTGCATAGGAACCTGGAATGTTAGGTCCGTGAATCAAGGCAAATGGAAGTGGTCAAACAGGAGATGGCAAGAGTGAACGTCAACATTTTAGAAATCAGTAAACTAATATGGACTGGAATGGGTGAATTTAACTCCAATCAGTTCAGTTCGGTCGCTCAGTCGTGTCCAACTCTTTGCAACCCCATGATTCGCAGCACACCAGGCCTCCCTGTTCATCACCAACTCCTGGAGTTTACTCAAACTCATGTCCATCAAGTTGGTGATGCCATCCAGCCATCTCATCTTCTGTTGTCCCCTTCTCTTCCTGCCCCCAAACCCTCCCAGCATCAGGGTCTTTTCCAATGAATCAACACTTCGCGTGAGGTGGCCAAACTATTGGAGTTTCAGCTTCAGCATCAGTCCTTCCAATGAACACCCAGGACTGATCTCCTTTAGGATGGACTGGTTGGATCTCCTTGCAGTCCAAGGGACTCTCAAGAGTCTTTTCCAACACCACAGCTCAAAAGCATCAGTTTTTCGGTGCTCAGCTTTCTTCACAGTCCAAATCTCACATACATACATGACCACTGGAAAAACCATAGCCTTGACTAGACGGACCTTTGTTGGCAAAGTAATGTCTCTGCTTTTTAATATGCTATCTAGGTTGGTCATCACTTTCCTTCCAAGGAGTAAGCATCTTTTAATTTCATGGCTGCAATCTCCATCTGCAGTGATTTTGGAGCCCCCCAAAATAAAGTCTGACACTGCTTCCACTGTTTCCCCATCTATTTCCCTGAACTGATGGGACCAGATGCCATGATCTTAGTTTCCTGAATGTTCAGCTTTAAGCCAACTTTTTCACTCTCCTCTTTCACTTTCATCAAGAGGCTCTTTAGTTCCTTTTCACTTTCTGCCATAAGGGTAGTGTCATCTGCATATCTGAGGTTATTGATATTTCTCCCGGCAATCGTGATTCCAGCTTGTGCTTCATCCAGCCCAGCGTTTCTCATGATGTACTCTGCATAGAAGTTAAATAAGCAGGGTGACAATATACAGCCTTGATGTACTCCTTTTCCTATTTGGAACCAGTCTGTTGTTCCATGTCCAGTTCTAACTGTTGCTTCCTGACCTGCATAAAGGTTTCTCAAGAGGTGGGTCAGATGGTCTTGTATTCCCATCTCTTTCAGAATTTTCCACAGATCTCTGTTCATTTCCAAGACAGACCATTCAATATCATGGTAATCCAAGCCTATGCCCCAACCAGTAGTGCTGAAGAAGCTGAAGTTGAATGGTTCTATCAAGACCTACAAGACCTTTTAGAATGAACACCCAAAAAAGACATCCTTTTCATTATAGGGGACTGAAACGCAAAAGTAGGAAGTCAAGAAACACCTGCAGTAACAGGCAAATTTGGCCTTAGAGTATGGAATGAAGCAGTGCAAAGGCTAATAGAGTTTTGCCAAGAGAACACACTGGTCATAGCAAACACCCTCTTCCAACAACACAAGAGAAGACTCTACACATGGACATCACCAGATGATCAACACCGAAATCAGATTGATTATATTCATTGCAGCCAAAGATGGAGAAGTTCTATACAGTCAGCAAAAAGAAGACCTGGAGCTGACTGTGGCTCAGATCATGAACCCCTTATTGCCAAATTCAGACTTAAATTGAAGAAAGCAGGGATAACCACTAGACCATTCAGGTATGACCTAAATCAAATGCCTTACAATTATACAGTGGAGGTGAGAAATAGATTCAAGGGATTAGATCTGATAGACAGAGTACCTGAAGAACTATGGACAGAAGTTTGTGACGTTGTACAGGAGGCGGTGATCAAGACAATATCCAAGGAAAAGAAATGCAAAAGGGCAAAATGGCTGTTTGAAGAGGCCTTACAAATAGCTGTGAAAAGAAGAAAAGTGAAAGGCAAAGGGGAAAAGAAAAGATATTCCCATTTGAATGCAGAGTTCCAAAGAATAGCAAGGAAAGATAAGAAAGCCTTCCTCAGTGATTAATGCAAAGAAATAGAGGAAAACAATAGAATGGGAAAGACTAGAGATCTCTTCAAGAAAATTAGAGATACCAAGGGAACATTTCTTGCAAAGATGGACAGAATAAAGGACAGAAATGGTATGGACCTAACAGAAGCAGAAGATAATAAGAAGAGGTGGCAAGAATACACAAAAGAACTATACAAAATCGATCTTCATGACCCAGATAATCATGATGGTGTGATCACTCACCTAGACAGACATCCTGGAATGCAAAGTCAAGTGGGCCTTAGGAAGCATCACTACGAACAAAGCTAGAAGAGGTGATAGAATTCCAGTTAAGCTATTTCAAATCCTGTAAGATGATGCTGTTAAACAGTTACACTCAATATGCCAGCAAATCTGGAAAACTCAGCAGTGGCCACAGGACTGGAATAGGTCAGTTTTCATTCCAATCCTTAAGAAAGGCAATGCCAAAGAATGCTCAAACTACCGCACAATTGCACTCATCTCACATGCTAGTAAAGTAGTGTTCAAAATTCTCCAAGCCAGGCTTCAACCGTACATGAATCATGAACTTCCAGATGTTCAAGCTGGTTTTAGAAAAGGCAGAGGAACCAGAGATCAAATTGCCAACATCTGCCGGCTCATCAAAAAAGCAAGAGAGTTCCAGAAAGCATCTACTTTTGCTTTATTGACTATGCCAAACCCTTCAACTGTGTGGACCACAACAAACTGTGGAAAATTATTAAAGAGATGAGAATACCAGACCCCCTCACCTGCCTCCTAAAAAATCTGTATGCAGGTCAGGAAGCAACAGTTAGAACTGGACATGGAAAAACAGACTGGTTCCAAATAGGAATAGGAGTACGTCAAGGCTGTATATTGTCATCCTGCTTATTTAACTTATATGCAGAGTACATCACAAGAAACTCTGTGCTGGATGAAGCACAAGCTGAAATCAAGATTGCAGGGAGAAATACCAATAACCTCAGATATGCAGATGGCACCACTCTTATGGCACAAAGTGAAGAGGAACTAAAGAGCCTCTTGATGAAAGTGAAAGAGGAGAGTGAAAACGTTGGCTTAGAACTCAACATTCAGAAAACTAAGATCATGGCATCTGGTCCCATCACTTCATGGCAAATAGATGGGAAAACAGTGGAAACAGTGTCAGACTTTATTTTGGGGGGCTCCAAAATTACTGCAGATGACGACTGAAGCCATGAAACTAAGAGACCCTTGCTCCTTGGAAGAAAAGTTATGACCAACCTTGATAGCATATTAAAAAGCAGAGATATTACTTTGCTGACAACGGTCCGTCTAATCAAAGCTATTTTTTTTTTCCAGTAGTCATGTATGGTTGTGAGAGTTGGACTATAAAGAAAGCTTAAGAATCGATGCTTTTGAATTTTGGTGTTGGAGAAGACACTTGAGAGTCCCTTGGACTGTAAAGAGATCCAACCAGTCAGTCCTAAAGGAAATCAGTCCTGAATATTCATTGGAAGGACTGATGCTGAAGCTGAAACTCCAATACTTTACCACCTGATGCGAAGAACTGACTCATCTCAAAAGATCCTGATGCTGGGAAATATCAAAGGCAGGAGGAGAAGGGGACGACAGAGGATGAGATGGTTGGATGCCATCACCTACTCAATGGACATGAGTTTGAGTAAACTCCAGGAGTTGGCGATGGTCAGGGAGGTGTGGCGTGCTGCAGTTCATGGGGTCGCACAGAGTTAGACACGACTGAGCGACAGAACTGAACTGAAACTGACGTTACTGTATATGAAATAAACAAGACCAACTGTATAGCACAAGGAACCAAGCAACTATATTCAATATGTTGTAACAGGTTATGGTGCTTGAGAAGATTCTTGAGTCCCTTGGACAGCAAGGAGATCAAACCAGTCAATCCTAAAAGAAATCAACACTGAATATTCACTGGAAGGACTGATGTTGAAACTGAAGCTCCAATACTTTGGCCACCTGATGCGAAATGCTGATTCACTGAAAAAAACCATGATGCTGAGAAAGACTGAGGGCAAGAGGTGATGGGGGAGACAGAGGATAAGATGGGTAGATAGCATCACTGATTCAATGGACCTGAGTTTGAGCAAACTCCGGGAGATAGTGAAGGGCAAGGAAGCCTGGCATGCAGCAGTTCACGGGGTTTCAAAGAGTTGAATACAACTTAGCAACCGAACAACAGCAATTTGTAATAGAAAAGAATCTCAGAGTGTATACACATATATGTATGTAACTGAATCACTCTGCTGCGCACTTGAAACTAAGGCAACATTTAAAGTTAACTCTGCTTCAAATTTTTAGTGGTTAAAAAACAGAAAAATAAATGGTTAAGAGCAGATACAAAATAAAGCATTTCTATATGTTTTCATCTTTATTATGTTCAGAAACTGGCTAAACTAATCCATGGTATTATTAAGGATATTAGTTTCTTGTAAAGAAGGGCTAAATTTGGAAATGGTACATCAAGGGAGCTTGTAGGATCCTAGTAATGTTCTATTTCTTCATGTGTCTAGTGGTTTTAAGGAAGTATTCACTTAAAAACTTTTTACTGTGTCCAAAACATGTGCATTTTTCTGTAGGTTAATTATACTTTAAAATAAAAATGCATTTTTAAAAGGGAAAAAAAGGAACAAAGTACTGATACATGCTACAATATAGATGAACCTTAAAAATACTATGCTAAGTGAAAGAAGTAATATATAAAACATCACTTATTATTTGATTCCATTTATATGAAATATTTTGAAAAGGCAAACCTTTGGAGGCATAAAGTAAATAGTGGTTACCTGGGCCTGGTGATGGAAATGAGAGTGATTACAAATAGGCATGAAATTTCTATTTGGAGTGATGGAAATGTTCTAAAATTAGACTGTAGTGATAGTTGCACAACTTTGAGAAGATAGTTTAAAAATTGTACACTTTAAATAGCAAAGTTTACGGCATATTAATTATAATCTCAATAAAGTTGTAAAAATACAGATGAAATGGACAAATTCCTTGAAAAAGACAACTTACCAAATCTAATACATGAAATTGTTACTATATGCAGATGGCATGACTAAATATAGGAAACCCTGAGGGCTCCACACAAAAACTACTAGAGCTAATAAATGAACTCAACAAAGTAGCAGGATACAAGATTAACATTCAAAAATCAATTGCATTTCTTTACACTAATAATGAAATATCAAAAAAGGAATGTAAAAAATACCTTTTAAAATAGCACCCCCCCAAAAAAAATAAAATAAAATTCCCAGGATGGCATACACCTGGAGAAAACTCTAATTCAAAAAGATACATGCACCTCTATGTGTATAGCAGCCCTATTCACAACAGCCAAGACCCGGAGACAACCTAGATGTCCACTGACAGATAAATGCATGAAGATGTGGAGCAGATACACAATGTAATCCTCCTGAATCATATTACGTGATGAAGATGTGGTGCAGATGCACAAGGTAATCCTCCTGAATCATATTACGTGATGAAGATGCGGTACAGATACACAATGTAATCCTTCTGAATCATAATACATGGAATCTAGAATATAGCACAAATGAACCTATCTACAAAACATAAACAGACTTACAGACACAGAGAACAGCCCTGTGGTTGCCAAGGGGGAGTGGGTGGAAGAGGGATGGACTGGGAGTTTGGGATTAGCAGATGTTTACATATAGGATGAATGAACAACAGGGTCTTACTGTACAGCACAGGGAACTGTATTCAATAATCCTGTGATAAACAATAATGCAAAAAATATAAAAAAAGAATGTTTACATGTGTATAACTGAGTCACTTTTTTTACAGCAGATTAGTACAACATCGTAAATCAACTATCCTTCAATAAGATAAACAAAAATTTTTAAAAAGGAAATAGAAAGTCTGAACGAAATTAAAGATCAATGACACACATCTTTAAGCAAAAACGTTCCCACAAAGAAAATTTCAATTCAAGACAGCTTGCAGTAAACTCTGCTGAAAACTTAAGGAAAAAATAAAACCAATCTTAACAAACAAAAAACTCGCTCAGAGACTAGAGAAGAGGAATATTTTCCAACTCATTTTATAAGATTAGCATAACCTTGGAGTTTCCTTCTATTACTAGATTACTGAGCGTTTAATTGTTAAATTTTACATAAAATTTTTTCTGCCTCTGCTGAGGTGATTATATGGGTTTTTCTCCTTTATGTAAAAACGATAATATGTTATGACAAAAAGCCTTCCCAGACGGCTCAATAGGAAAGAATTCACCTGCTGGCGCAGGAGGTACAGGAGACTTAGGTTTGATCTCAGTTGCGAAGATCCCCTGGCGAAGGAATGGCAACCTGCTCTAGTATTCTTGCCTGGTGCATCCCAAAGACAGAGAAGCCTGGCAGGCTACAATCCATGTGATCACAAAGAGTTGGACACAACTGAGTACACACATACACGTTACAACCAAGTGGAACTTATGCTGGGAATGTAATCTTAGAATAAGAATAAAAATCACAAATTATAAAAGACTATCAAATTAGACTTCACTAAATTTAAAGAATTTGCGTCTAAAAAAGAAATAACAATTGTTGGCAAGGATATAGAGAAAAGGGAACCCTTGTACATGATTGGTGGGGATGTAAATTGGTGCAGCCACTATAGAAAACAGAATGGAGGTTCCTCAAAATTCTTTAAATAACTAGGATATGGATCCACATGATCCAACCTCTCAGTATTTATTCAAAGAAAATGAAAATATTAACTAGAAAAGATATATGCACTCTCATATTCATTACAGCATTATTTACAAAGCCAAGATATGGAAACAATCCAGGGATCCATCAATGGATGAATGGACAGAGAAATTCTTGCCATTTGTGACAACATGAATGAGGGTATTATGCTAAGTGAAATAAGTCAGACAGAGAAAGACAAATATTGTATGATCTCATTTGTATGTGAAATTGAAATTTTAAAAAATAATTAAAAAAAAACATTTAAAACTCACCAAACTTATAGATATAGAGAAAAGATTTGTGGCTGCCAGAGGTGGTGGTTAGGGAGGGTGGGCAAAATGAGTGAAGGGGGTCAAAAGGTACAAACTTTCAGTTATAAAATAAGTAAGTCATAGGGATGTTTGGAAGTCATGCCTGCCGTATATTTACAGAATAGTGAGTAAGTTAATAATATTGTGTTGTATATTTGAAAGTTGCTAACAGAATAAATCTTAAAAGTTCTCATCACAGGAAAAAAAACTATAACCAAGACTTCGCTGGGGGTTCAGTGGTTGAGAATCCACCTACCAATGCAGGGGGTTGATCCCTGGTCTGGGAAGATTCAACATATCATAGGGCGACTAAGCCCATGAGCCACAGATACAGAAGCCCATGCATCTAGAGCCCGTGCTCTGCAACAGAAGAAGCCACCGCAACTGAGAAGCCCACATACTGCAACAAAGAGCAGCCTCTGCTCACCACAGCTAGAGAAAGCCCCATGGGAAACAATGAGGAGCCAGCAGAGTAAAACAAAAAGAAAAAAACCAAACTGTAACCATGTATGTTAACAAATATTCACCAGACTTATTGTGGCGCTCATTTTGCAACACATAAAAATATAACATCATGCTATACACCTGAAACTAACATAATATTTTATGTCAATTATACCTCAATTTGAAAACCTTAAAAAAAAAGAATAAAAAGAATGAAAAGATATGGAAACAATCCAGGGATCCATCAATCAATGAATGGATTAAAGGAAATCTTGCCATTTGTGACAACATGGATGGATATACTAAGGGAAAAAACACTAACCCTAATAAAAACCAGTATACCAACATTAACAGCAAACATACACATTTTTTAAAGACTGCTAGAAACAGTTACTGTGTAATAGCAGAAGTTTCAATTAATTAGGAAGATATAATATTTCAATATTATATGCATAATATTGTGAAATATATAAAGCAAGAATTTAACTTATCACAAAAGGATAAATACACTATCAAGTTAAGCAATTTCAACCTGGCAAATATTACCTCATCCAGTGATATACCATGTTGCCATCATATAACCCTGGTATGATGTGATGAGAAGAGCATTTCACCTTTGTGACATTCCTCATCAAACCTATAACTCCAATCTATGAGAAAAACATCAGACAGAGAGAAATTGAAAGACATTCTACAAAACATCTGATTAGTATTCCTCAAAATTGTCAGTCATCCAAAACATAGAAAGGCTAAGAAACTGTCACAGAACAGAGGGTACCAGGAGACAAGATGACTAAATGCAATCAGGTATCCTGAATGGAATTCTGAAACAGAGTAAAAGACATCAGTGGAAAATGATTGAAATTTAAATGATTCTAATTGTAATGTATCAATGTTGGTTTGCTAGTTGTGACAAATGCACCATGGAAAGTTAAGATGTTAATGCTGGGGAAAACTGGGTGAGAGATATATAGGAAATCTCTGTACCAAATCTACAAGTTTTCTGTAAATCTAAAGCCATTCTAAATTGCAAATCTATTTTTTAAATTTCTGTTAATCAAAAGACACCAATAAAAAAAAAATACCATTAAGGGAAGGAAAAGACAAAAACACTGACTGGGAGAAAATATTTGCAATAAATACATCTAATGAAGAACTCAATTCTTTTTAAAAAAAAAAGCATATATAATACATACCATATAGACATAGACACAAATGTATGTGTAGGGGGAAGGAGGGGGGTATATGCATGCTCAGTTGCTTCAGTTGTGTCTGACTTTTTGCGAGCCCATGGACTGCAGTCACCAAGCTCCTCTGTCCATGAGATTCTCCAGGCAAGAATACCAGAGTGGGTTGCCATTTCCTCCATATATATACATATATACACATACATACATCCAGTGGTATACCTTGGGCAGGGCAGTGGGCAAGTCTGCCCTGGGTATAGGCAATAAAATGGTGTACTGTTTGTAGAGAATGTAAAAGCAACAATTAAACTGACTGAAAGTCAGTCTACACTTCATTACCATGTACTAGAAATTCCAAACAATGTCAAAATAAAATACTCATCTAGAAAAACAAACAAATTTTGTTAGTGTCCACAGATCTCAAGTAACCTAAGATCCTTTCAGAGAGTCTATGGGGTAAACAATTGTCATAATAGTATAAAACATTATTTGCCTTCTCACTGTGTTAATTATGTACACTGATGATCCAGAAGTAAGGGTGAGTAAAACTGCTCACTCCTCAGCACCAGTCAGGGCAGTGTCACAGACTGCACTGGAACATTGTATTCTTCACCACTAAACGCAATTAACAGCAATAAAAAAAAAAACCTAGCCTCACTGAACAATAGCCCTAGTGAAACAGTAAACATTTTACTAAATCTTGACCCTTGAGCACTCATCTTTTTTCTGTAATGAAATGGAAAACAAAGCATTTCTGTTGTCTCAATGGTGCTTATTTGAATTGTGAGCTGATTTATCCACTTTTAAATGAAAACACCATTTTGACTTGAGAAGACAACTGAAAGACTATAGTTAATCAGACCTGGTGATTCAGCAGGCATTTTTCTTGAAAATGAACCAAGTGAGTCTGGCATTTCAAGGAAAACAACTTAAATATCTGCTCCTAAAATGTGAGCTTTCAAACCAAATCAAATGCCGGAAACACTCTAAGCTTGAAAGCTTCTGTGAGCTTACAAACTCTTCCGATGAGATCAGTGGTGATATTAACAAACGTGATATTTTTGCTATTGTAAAACCAAACGTGTCAAAACAAAAAACAAACAAACAAAAACTAAATGTGTCAACATTTAGAAAAGCTGCATTAACTCCAAGAAGTAAGCAATATCTTCCAAATCACCAGTGCATAATGCTACAAAGCCATACACATGTAAAAAGATTCACTCAGAATGTAAGAAAGACCAACAGATTTTAATATAACAGTATGCAAAGTTCAATTATGTGATTTCAGGAAACATAAAATTAATGTGTAAGAAACTACTTCCTAAAAGAAAAAAAAAATAAACTACTTCCTTTGTCAAGTTTTGGTGGAATATTAAAGAAGAGTACCTACATTATTTTTATTATTAAATAAAATAAAGAGGCTATTAAAATACCTTCTCCAACTACACACTTGTAAAAAGCTAGATTTGTTTCATACACATTAAAGAAAACAACATATTGCAATAGACTGGATGCAGAAGCATCTATGAGACTCCAGTTACATAAATGTAAAATGATATCATTCTTATATTAAATTTTCCTTTATTTTGGGAAATTATTTTTTATGGATGCTACTATGTATTTTAATATACAGTGGATTTATTATATAATTTAAGATGGAAATTTGCTTTTAAAATAATTACACTTTTGAGGTGACTTTTGCCTGCAGGGTTGCTTCTCCGACATTCTGTTCATGGCTGTGATGAAGGCCATAAACTCCAAGGCTGAGGTGGCACGGGCCCAGCACATATTTATATATGCACCGCCTGAGGGCTGCAAGATGTGTTGTGAACCAACTTGGGTCCCAAGGGCACCATGAAAATGCTTGTTTCTGGGGCAGGAGATGTCAAACTCACCAAAGATGGCAATGTGCTGCTCCGTGAGGTGCAAATTCAACACCCAACAGCTTCCTTGATAGCAAAAGTAGCAACAGCCCAGGATGACATTACAGGAGACGGTCCTACTTCAAATGTTCTAATCATTGGAGAGTTACCAAAACAAGCTGATCTTTACATTTCTGAGGGCCTGCACCCTAGAATAATAGCTGAAGGCTTTGAAATTGCAAAAATAAAGGCACTTGAAGTTTTGGAACAAGTTAAAATTAAAAAAGAGATGAAGAGAGAAATCCTTTTAGATGTGGCTAGAACATCTCTACAAACTAAGGTTCACCCTCAACTGGCTGGTGTGTTAACAGAGGCTGTGGTGGATTCTGTTTTGGCAATCAGGAGACCGAATTATCCTATTGATCTCTTCATGGTAGAAGTCATGGAGATGAAGCATAAATCGGAAATGGATACAAAGTTGATCAAAGGGTTAGTTCTAGATCATGGTGCCCATCATCCACATGTGAAGAAACAAGTAGATATGCATTTATCCTTACCTGTAATGTATCACTAGAATATGAAAAAACTGAGGTGAGCTCTGGTTTCTTTTATAAGACTGCAGAAGAGAAAGAGAAATTGGTAAAAGCTGAAAGAAAATTTATTGAAGACAGAGTATAAAAAATAATAGACTTGAAAGACAAAGTCTGTGCTCAGTCCAATAAAGGATTTGTTGTCATTAATAAAAAGGGAATTGATCCATTTTCCTTAGACGCTCTTGCAAAACATGGCATTTTAGCTCTTTGTCGAGCAAAAAGAAGAAACATGGAAAGACTCTCTCTTGCTTGTGGTGGAGTGGCTGTGAATTCTGTTGAAGACCTCAGTGTAGATTGCTTGGGACATGCTGGTCTTGTATATGAGTCACATTAGGTGAGGAAAAGTACACTTTTATTGAGGACTGCATTAACCCTAGCTCTGTCACCTTGGTTAAGGGACCAAATAAGCATACTCTCACACAAATCTAGGATGCTGTAAGAGACGGACTTCGTGCCATCAAAAATGCCATTGAAGATGGTTGTGTTGTTCCGGGAGCAGGTGCTGTTGAAGTGGCAATGGCTGAAGCTCTAGTTACATACAAGCACACGATACAAGGAAGAGCTCGTCTTGGAGTCCAAGCTTTTGCTGATGCTTTACTCATTATCCCTAAGGTTCTTGCTCAGAATTCTGGTTATGACCTGCAGGAAACACTAGTAAAAGTCCAGGCTGAGCATTCAGATTCAAAACAACCAGTTGGCATAGACCTGAATACAGGTGAGCCAATGGTAGCAGCAGATGCAGGAGTGTGGGATAATTATTGTGTAAAAAAACAACTTCTTCACTCTTGCACTGTGATTGCCACCAACATTCTCCTGGTTGATGAAATGATGCGAGCTGGTATGTCTTCTTTCAAAGGGTGACTGAGTTCAAAATCAACTCTTCCAGAAGCTGAGACTCAGCACATTTTACATCCAATTCCCATTATGGAGACTGAGCCATTCTTAATTTTGACACAATAAATGCAGTTTATATTTGTTGGTTTTAAAAAATAAAATAAAATAATTACACTTTTTTTCAGTTTTCATTTCTAACAAGGTCAATGTCAATAGATATAATTCACATAAACAAAACACTGGACTTCCCTGGCAGTCCAGTGGTTAAAACCCCCATGCTCCCACTGTAAGGATCCTGAGTTCTATCCCTAGTTGGGGAACCTAGATCCTGCATGCCCTTTGGCAAGACCAAAAAAAAAAAAAAAAAGGGCAAAGAGCTCAAAAATTTGTAAGAGTGCAATGAAGTCCTGAGACTAAAAAGTTTGAGCACTGCTCTTCTAGAACAACTGCTATTAATATTGTTGAATTTTAGTAATACATTTAAGCATTAAATTAGCACATATTTATTGCTCTCTGTAATGAACATTTATTCTAGGTGGAAATTCATTCAAAGAACTTTACTTCTTCAGTTAGCTCACTACACACAGACTCGTTACATGCATGTCATTTCAGAGTAAATTCTCAACTCAGAATCATTCAAGCTTACATCATGCATAGTTTCTATCTCCACCTCTGTAGTATTACACATTCCTACTTTCAAACAGTGGATTCAAAATAAAATGATAGAACAGTCATCGTAGAGACAAACAGAACTCAAGTACTTTTGCTTAAAATTTAAAACAATGAAATAGTGTAAACTCTTCCATGTAAATTTTTTGTTAAGAATGAGTTTTAGTTCAAGAAATATTTTGCTAAATTCCAATAATGTCTGTAAAACTGAAATGTATTCTTTCAAAATTGTCCATTGTTTTTAACCTGAAGAACAAATCAAGAAAATAATTAGTTTTGTCATAGAGAGGAGGGGGACATTAACAAACAATATCCTCTTAGGGCATCATATACACTTGATAATCATTGCTACCACAACACTGAATGATAAGATATTGGATATTTTCCTCCCAAGTTAATTGTCAAAGGTCTTTATTAATGATATCCATAACACCTATATTCATATGTCCTTTTTTTTCTGATTATTCTGATTATTCCACTAAAAATTATAATTGTGAGATACATCTACGTTGTTGCAGACACCAGTAGTTCAATTTCTTCAGTTTTCTCAGTCTGGGGTCATTTTTCACAATCTCAATCCTGTCAACTCAAGTAAATCCCTCTCAACTCCTTATGCAATTAAGGTGCTCCTTTACATCTCACGGCATTTTGTAGGTTTGTAACTTGACCTGATCACTTATCACATTGAAGTTAGTCTATTATCTCTTTTAGGTTAGAGAGCTGGGGAACCCCTCTCCTAGCCCAGGGCCTGACACATAATAAGATCTTATTTATATTATTCAGGTTTCTCCATCAAAGCAGAACCAATAGGAATATAGCTATATCTATTCATATCTATGTCTACAGCTGTCTATCTGGGCTGTCCTGGTGGCTCAGACCATAAAGAATCCATGTGCAATGCAGGAGACCTGGGTTCAATCCCTGGGTTGGGAGAAGAGAACGTCCCTGGAGAAGAGAACAGCTACCCACTCCAGTATCCTTGCCTGGAGAATTCCACTGACAGAGGAACCCGGCAGGCTCAGTCCATGGGGTCACAAAGACTGGGACACAATTGCGTGATTTGCACTTTATAACTGTCTGTCTACACACACACACACACACACACACACACACAACTATACAGCTGGAAACACAGCCAAGCTGATGATGAAGTCTGGAAGCCTAAGAAGGACCAAGACGGCTAATAGTGTAGTTCAAGACCAAATGCCAACAGGCTTAAAATCCAGGAAAAGCCCAGGTTTCAACTTAACTCCAAAGGCAGGAAAGAATAGCTATTCTACCTTGAAGCCCTTCGACAGAAGGAGTTCACTCTTATTCAGCCTTTTTGTATTATTTGGGCCTTCTACTAATAGGATGAGGTCCTCCCACATTAGAGAGTAATCTGCTTTACTCAGCCTACTATTCAACTGTTAAAGTCATGCATAAACATCCTCACAGAAAACCCCAAATAATGTTTAACCAAATATCTGGGCACCTTGTGGCCAAATCAGGCTGACACACAAAATTAACTATCACATTAATTAATGCTTTTCTGTCTGCACTAGTCTTTGCCATCCATATTTCAGAAGAATATACACATAAAAATCATATTTATAAAGCAGAGTAAAATAAGGCTAATGAGGGGTGTTCGGGATTTGAGTTTTACTTCCTCTAAGAGTCAACTTTTTACCTGAGGAGTGAGGGATGGGTAAGATTCTGATAAGAGAAGACTGTGTTATTTGGGGGGCAGGATATTATGGACATAGAAGCAACTTCAACCCAAAAGGCTCTTTCCCAGTTTGCATTCAGATCACATTTGTAAAGCAAAGTCTTTGTCTAAAGAAGACTGCTGAGACTGATACTCAGATAACTAAACATACAAGAGCTACCCAACCTGGGAGAAATTCAAAAATTTCTCTAGTGCTAGAATATCCAGTGCTGTTATCCTTAAGGATCAGTCTTGGCTCTGAATTAGTTACCATGGAGACCACCTAAATCTTATGATTTTCCTTAGAGATGTCCAAGAAAACTCAGACAGATACCTATTCAGAAAATATTCTAATACACATCTTCACACCAAAATGAAGGACTAGGTCCTTTGCAGAAAACAAAAGCAATTGGTGTTGATGCAAGAACGTGAAAGCTTGTTTCACTGAAAGTGCAAATCTTGCTAAGTAACTTTAATCACTATTTGTGTTCTATTTCACTTTTCTGATTTCTAAGTAAAACATGTTTATTTTAGAAAATTTGGAAAATACATAAAAATACGAAAAAGAAACTTAAAATTATCCATAGTCATTTTTCTCCTTTTATAATGAGAAGAGTAAAAAGTAAAACATGCAAGCTTTTCCTCCTCCCCTCCAATCTCACCAACTCCTTCCCTGAGATAATCATCTTTACTGATTTGATCCTTATCAGCCCTGCCAATTTCTCTCCTGCTTATTCATTCATTTTTTGATTCCAACAAATATTACTGAGTGGGCACCGTGGACTAAGACTCTAAACACCAGATTTAAATGCCAGTGACACAGCTGTAAGATCTCTGTTCCCAGGAGTTACACCGTAGTGAGAGAACTCACAATAAACCAGTAAACAATACATAAACAAAAAATACCAGCTAGTAGTAAATGTTATATAGAAAATAAGATGGCATTATTATACCCGAGATTAAATACTGTGAAGATAAAATCAGCCAAGTGAAGACTGGGGAGATCAGAGAGGGAGCAGGGAGGATGTGATTCCTTAAATAAATACAAAAAGGCCAGTGTGGCTCCTTAACATGGAGGGAGGGAGTTAGGAGATGCTTTTGAAGACATGAGCCAGGGAAACATCATGGAAGATGTGACATCATCCTTCCTTTGGGAAGAAGAATGTCAAAAGAATTCGGCCTTTAAGTGCAAGGGGGAAGACATTGAAGAGTTTTAAGAGGGGAGTGATATGCTCTGATCTGCATGTTCTAAATTTTTACTCTGGCTTCACTGTGGAGAATATACCAAGAGCAAAGATTCCCAACATGAGGTCATGCGGTACACAGACACTCCCAAGAAGTCCACAAATACAATCAGGGGGCTCATTACCTTAAATGGGAGAAAATTACCTGGCCTGGTCCCATAAAGACATAAAAACTCTCAATATGGTTCTATTTTGTCTGTGCTCCAATTCCTCTTTTCAAAATACCCTCTCTGATTTCCAGAGTGCCATAGTGGCAGGATTCCCTATTTTATAGGCAGGCTCTTCCTTTTTTCTGGTTTTTCCCTTAAGATAGTGTTTAAATCTAAACCCTAGTGGAGGCCCACTAACTTAAAAGGCTTAGATTCAAAGACAAACCTAGTCTTATGTCAAGTAACCAGACTGAGAGTGATTTTGGGGTCAGGGTAAGAAGAATCGCCAGAATTTGAACTCAGCATGTCTACAGTCCACCCCAACTCATCTCAGAGTCTGGTTCCCTGTGAACAACTGCAGAAGAGTAGCAGATTTTTTTTTTAATACCTTATAATAAGACAGGAAAATGGGACATGAGAAGGACACCTGTAGACGAAGAAGAAATCAAATGGCTCTTGAAACTGTTTACTTAGAAGTATTTCCCAAACATGGGCACTAGTTAAATATACAACTTCCTATGCTCCACCCCAGACATACTGACTCAGATTATCTAAAGACTGGGCCCAAAAATCACCTCTAGTGCTAATAATCAGACCATTTGGAAAACACTATATATTTGTGGGGAATAATCTAGAATACCCAAGGAACATGATACCTATCCAAGCCTAGACTGAGAAAACACAACCTTACTCCTTTACCCCTCACACATGGTTTTGGCTTAAATAATTGTGGGCATTTTCACTGGCATATTATTTAGAAGGGTGACTAACATATTAATAAATGAAAAAATTTATATTCAATAAAACCTCTGAGATTACTGACACTGAAAAAGAGAATGACTTAATTTATCTTCCATTGTACCCTTCAAGATGTAAAATTATTTCTTTTCATGCTGCCAGAACAAGTGGACTCCATTTAGTGTGGCCGAGGACCATACAGTTTATTAAATGACACTTGGAAGCCCTCATAAAAGTGATTAATATATGTGCACTCAGTTTTGAGTACAGTCATTTTTCAGACAGTCTATTGTTTCTATACCCAGAGAACCAACTTTTGCGTGTGTGAGCTTTGTAGGAGAAAGATCTGTTTTTCAAAAGAATCATAGAACATTAGAGAATTAGATTTGGTGATCTCATCCAGCCTCAAGGCTTTAAACCCTATATATATATATATTGCTGGCTCCAAATTCATATCTTGAGCCCTGACCTCTCCCTGAACCTCAGATTATTATATCCAACTGTTTACATGACATCTACAGTTTAATAAGCATTTAAAACTTTACAAACTGAAAGTGAACTTTTGATCTTCCCCGAATCCCTCATACTTTTCCATCTCAGTTAATAACATTTTCTCCAGTTGCACAATCACCTTTGATTCTTCTTTCTCTCTCACTCCACATCCAAATCCAAAGAAATCCTTTCTAATTTTCCTTTATAATATATAAATAACCCACCACTTCTCAATACCTTTACTGTAACCAGCCCAAGCCACCATCAGCACTCTCCTGGGTAAGGATAGGAGACTTTTAACTGACCCTCTTTGCTTCTACATTTGTCCCCTTCCAACTACCTATAAAACAGCAGCTAGGGGTTCATATTTAAGTTTTTACTTATTATGGAAGTTTTCAACAAATACAAAATAAGGGAGAACACCATAATGAAACCCCACACTTACTCATCATCCAGCTTTGACAGCTTTCAGGGCTTGGCTGTTTTTGCTTCAGCTATATTATCATCTATTTTCTGTCCGCCAAAATGGAACCCTTGTTCAAACCCTCCGATGACATCCTATCTTACTCAAAATAAAATCCAAGGACTTCCCTGGTGGCCCAGTGGTTAAAGTCTGTGCTCCCAATACAGGGGGCCTGGGTTTGATCCCTGGTCAGGGAACTAGTTTCCACATGCTGCAACTAGGAGTTCACATGCCCCAACTAAGATCAAAGACACTGTGAGCTGCAACTAAGACTTGGCAGAGCCAAAAAAAAAAAAACTTTAAAAATATATTTTTTTAAAAATTCAGAATCCTCTAGCAGCGCTCAAGTGTTCTCAGTCTCCCTCACCTGTCTACCCTCACCTGTCACATTAGCTCCCAGCTAATCAGTCAATCACATCAGGATGTTCCAGTCTTGGAGGCTTTGTATTTGCTTCGTTTGCCCGGAAGGCACACTCCCCTACTGCTACCTCCAAAAATATTCCCCTGGCAAGCATGTTCCCTGCCTCCCTAAGGTCTTTAGTTTCCTACAGCCTGGTTTCGCTGACTGCCTACACAGTTTGAATCAAATAATCAGCCTTTTTGAGTTTTCTACAGATTGGCTACTCAGAGTTGAGTTTGAAAGTCCACACTGTTCGCCTCTCAGCTACTCATCCATCCATAATTATGTAGGTGGGAACGCCCATCCAGTGACCTCTACCTGATGAGATGCAACTATCCTTTGTTCTCTAGTGGATCTTCCCTACCCAGGGATTGAACCAAAGTCTCCTCCATTGCAGGTGGATTCTTTACCAACTGAGCTATCAGGGAAGCCCTTGTAAAAAGGCACTCTCATCCTTTCCCTGGGTAACTGGTATGCTTCTCATCACACTTAGACCAACTGGTGATTGATATACATACTGATTTAAAGAACCACTACTTCCAATCCTTCCTGAAGGTTAAAGCAACTCACTTGTCGGTCACAATAAGAACTCTGAATTTTATTCTTAGTGCTGCGCTACAACATGGTAAGAGTTCAAGAAATGCTCTTTATTATTAAAGCTGATTTTAACAAATAAAAATTGGTGGTCAATATACTAAATGACACTGAACTATACACTTTAAAGTGGTTTGAAAGTTAAGTTTTACGTCACGCGTACTGTCTGACAACAAAAACACAAACATTGGGCTCTTCAAGGGACTAGAAGCAGGCACATAACCTTCACTAGGCTTGGAGGCTTCCACCACTCTGCCCCCAACTCCCACCTGCACCTCAGAGATCCAGGTGAGCGGAGTTAGAGGCCTGAGGCCACCTCCCTCTCCACACTGCCTCAGGGGATGAGCCCGGATTCGTTCATGTATTGACTCACCATTTGTGACTCAGTACCCAGGGGAAAGCGGTCGCAAGTCAGCTGTGAAGCACTTGAGTCTGCAGGAGCAGTCATCCTCCTGGCATCCTCTGGGTGGGCGTGGTGCCTCCTGGGAGAGGTCTTCCCACTTGACACTGCACCTGCTTGGCGCTCTGCCTTGCCTCACTAGTATCCCTGCCCTTGGGTGGGGTCTGGAGGACACTTCCCCTAATCTTGCTCTTGCACGAAGCTGTAATTCCTTTCTTACATTGCCCAGGCCTCCTAATTTAGGTCCCAAGGCACTGCAGCCAGCCCCATCTTTCTACAACACACAAGCCCCATTCCTTGATAATGGCCCTTCCCTACATGATTTTAGCCTCTCCTTGGACTCCCTGACTTTCTTAAAGCATTCTTAACATTTTTTTAGAGCTTTGGATGTGGCAAGCCTGGTGGTAAGTGATTTACATCCATTGTCTGATTAAATTTGTGATAGAATTTTAACTAGTAAGCTGGAAGCATCTACAGTAATTTCACAGGAAGAGTTGATGGTATTCATAGTTCAGGTTTCTGCCAATACTGACGGTAGTCTTAGAAAAATGAGAGATGGAGAGGGAGGGAGGGAAGGAAGGAAAGAAGGAAGGTCATTAGAGCTAGTATTTTTCATAACATGTGTTCGATGAGAGGATTTCAACAAATTCTATGATAAGTATTAGCATAATGTTATTTTGACAAAATGTTGAAATGTGGTGTGGATTGGGGTACAGAGCAAGGAATGTGTAACTTCTTGAACAAGTACACCTGAAGAATACTCAATTAGTAGACAGTTATCGGTTAATACTGAATAGTTCCTATGGGCTAGTCACCAGACTAAATGCTTTACCTGCTTTAATCCCATTTAATCCTCCCTGAGACTCTATAGGTTTATTATAATTCCTTGCCTCTTTTACAAATTAGGAAGCTGAGGCATTGATTAGTTAAATAACTTCTGCACTTCACAACTAGTAATCAATAGAAATGGAACTTGGACTCTAAGGGATTCCTATCAGTGCACTTAACAGGCATACTGTCTCAACAGTAACTTGACTAGAGCACTCCATCCTTATAAACTATCAATTTTTATTTGTAATTTGGATAAAAATATACATGGTGTGCTGATCAAATTTAAGCCTAATCTATAGCAGGGAGGAGAAGCTAAAATTTTAGAAAGGTCAGACTAGGATTCAAAATTATATCAATAGGTTTTTTGCGGTGCTAGAACAGAGAACAACTGATATTTACAATTTATTTATGCAGGATTTCTCACCCTCAAGGCAGTTAACATTTGGGGTTGGATAATCATTTGCTGTGAGGACCTGTCCTGTGCACTGTAAGATATTTAGCAGCATCCTTGGCCTAGAATGCTTGAAGTCAATGGACCTTAGGAAGCATCACTACGAACAAAGCTAGTGGAAGTGATGAATTCCAGTTCAGCTATTTCAAATCCTAAAAGATGATGCCGTGAAAGTGATACACTCAATATGCCAGCAAATTTGGAAAACTCAGCAGTGGCCACAGGACTAGAATAGGTCAGTTTTCATTCCAATCCCAAAGAAGGGCAGTGCCAAAGAATGTTCAAACTACCGCACAATTGTACTCATCTCACACGCTAGTAAAGTAATGCTCAAAATTCTCCAAGTTAGGCTTCAACAGTACATGAACCATGAAATTCCAGATGTTCAAGCTGGATTTAGAAAGGACAGAGGAAACAAAGATCAAATTGCCAACATCTGCTGGATCATCGAAAAAGCAAGAGAGTTCCAGAAAAACATCCACTTCTGTTTTATTGACTATGCCAAAGCCTTTGACTGTGTTTATCACAACAAACTGTGGAAAATTCTTCAAGAGATGGGAATACCAGACCACCTGACCTGCCTCCTGAGAAATCTGTGTTCAGGTCAAGAAGCAACAGTTAGAACTGGATGTGGAACAATGGACTGGTTCCAAATAGGGAAAGGAGTATGTCAAGGCTGTATATTGTCACCCTGTTTATTTAACTTATATGCAGGGTACATCATGCAAAATGCCAGGATGGATGAAACACAAGCTGGAATCGAGATTGCCAAGAGAAATAAATATCAATAACCTCAGATACGCAGATGATACCACCCTTATGGCAGAAAGCAAAGAGGAACTAAAGAGCCTCTTAATGAAAGTGAAAGAGGAGAGTGAAAAAGTTGACTTAAAAGTCAACATTCAAAAAACTAAGATAAAAAAAAAAAAAACTAAGATCATGGCATCCGGTCCCATCACTTCATGGCATAGATGGGGAAACAATGGAAAGAGTGTCAGACTTTATTTTCTTGGGCTCCAAAATCACTGCAGATGGTGACTGCAGCCATGAAATTAAAAGATGCTTGCTCCTTGGAAGAAAAGCTATGACCAACCTAGACAGCTTATTAAAAACCAGAGACATTACTTTACCAACAAAGGTTCATCTAGTCAAAGCTATGGTTTTTCCAGTAGTCATGTATGGATGTGAGATTTGGACCATAAAGAAAGCTGAATGCCGAAGAAGTGATGCTTTTGAACTATGGTGTTGGAGAAGACTCTTGAGAGTCCCTTGGATTGCAAGAAGATCCAACCAGTCGATCCTAAAGGAAATCAGTCCTGTATATTCATTGGAAGGACTGATGCTGAAGCTGAAACTCCAATACTTGGGCCACCTGAGGCTAAGAACCAACTCATTTGGAAATACCCTGATGCTGGGAAAGATTGAAAGCGGGAGGAGAAAGGGATGATACAGGATGAGATGGTTGGATGGCATCACCGACACAAAAGACATGAGTTTGAGTCGGCTCTGGGAGTTGGTGATGGACAGGGAAGCCTGGCATGCTGCAGTCCATTGGATCACAGAGTCGGACATGACTGAGAGACTGAACTGAACTTGGCCTCTATATGCTATTAACGGCTTCCAGTTGTGACAACCAAAATTGTCTCCAAACACTGCCATTGTAACTGAGTAGGACCTTATGAGGGCTTCCCAGAATGGACCCCCCATCCATGTCCTCTTATTGCTTTTTGTCTGTAGAAAAACTTCAAACAATAAATTTAATCAGAGAAGTGAGAAAGTGCAGAAAAGGAAACAGGCAAGCAAGACAAAATAGTAATACTTTAGCCATTAAACAAAGTCAAAGATCTTTAGTTCTTCCTCATGGACTATAGATAATATTCTGAGCTGTCCTTTGAATTGCAGATACTGAAACTTCTACTAGGTGAAAGAAGTTAATGGTATGCCACCCAGAAGCATGTAGATCCCAACCTGTTGGAACCAGAAGGTTAATGACCCAGACTCCCAATTACCTCACCACCAACCAATCAGAAGAAAGTCCATAAACTGATCACACCTTGCTCTTTGAACACTGTAAAACTCCTCACTATCATTTCCCGGGCAGGACACAGTTTTCAGGGGATTAGCCCACTGTGGCCCCCTTTGCCTGGCAAAGCAATAAGGCTATTCTTTTCTACTTCACCACAAAATTCAGTCTTTCAGATTTAATCTGGCACCCTCCAGTGTACAGAGGTCAAATTTCAGCAACACTGAGTGTCACCCAGGTATAAAAAAATCACCACTGGTTAAGAACCACTGATTTAGTCTTTTGCCACATATTGTTTTTATTTAATTCTCGTAATTCTGGTAAGAGGTAGGTAAAGTTGAAATTGAAACCCAAGCTATCTGATTCTGAGTTCCAAGCTCTCATCAAAATGAGACTAAGAGATTAATGTAAAGTTCCTGCACTTCAAGCCAAACAACAAAAGTATAAGCCCAAGGTGAGAGAATTAGGAGTTAGCACCAGTGGAAGAAAACGTATTTAGATGAGTAAGGACTAAATAATCCTAGCCAACATTTGTCAAGGCCTTACACCTTTTCAGATTCTGCTGTGTACTAGGTACACAAATGCATTTAATCCTCACAAGTAGCTCCACAAGATAGATATTATAATCCCTATTTTGGAGTACAATAACATTGAAGTTTAAGTACATAGCATAACATAGTGGCAGAGGTAAAATGACAATGCCATGTTTTGAATTCAAGAAGTCTGACTCTAGAGTCAATGCTCTGAGCTACTAAGTAATGTTTCTCACACACGCACATAAAGGAACCATCACAATAATGTGGCTGGGAAAAGAATACTAGAGTATATATGTTACCCAACAAAACTAGGTCCACTCACCTGTGCACAGTAAAGCCAATCTACTGACCTCGGGTTGTGGTGAATGAAAGTGGTGATAATGCTCAAAAATCCCTAAGTCCTGCATAGGTTTGGGTAAAGAGTTTTTATAGATAAAATCTGAGGCTGGGGGGTGCAGTCTGCAGAATATGTGATACTCCTCTGATTGGTTGGTAGGGAAGTTACAGGATGGTGTTCCAGGAATATCAATAATTAGTCTTCTGGTTCCAGCCAGTCTGAAGGCCATGGGTTTATGCAAAATCTGAAGTTACCACCCTCTATTTGGGGTGAGGGTGTGTGTGTGGGGGGTCATCTAGTTCCTGTAGAATAACTCAGAAATGTATCTGACTGTTATGTGTATCTCTTGAGGAGGAACCAGGACGCTGCTTCGTTGCTGCACTATTATTTCCTTTCCTTTGTTTCTGAATTCCCTCACTCTAATTAGTAATTATTTGCATCTGCCCTTTGGAATTCAGGGAAGGTCTAGGAGGCTGAAAACTTTTTCCTCCAAATCACATAAGGGGGACACGGAAGTGCCTTTGTGCCCTGGAGTGTCCCATAGGTCCTGCTCAGTTTCAACCCCCTTTCTTTGATACTCCTCAATCTTGAGGGGAACACGTGCTGGACCAGAAAGGGAATAACATTTTGGATAGAGAAATTAACCATTAACTTGGCAGAGGAACTCAGTTTTAGGGGGACTTGGGTTCGATCCCTGGGTTGGGAAGATCCCCTGGAGGAGGGAATGACAACCCCCACTCCAGTATTCACGCCTGGAGAATTCCATGGATAGAGGAGCCTGGCGGGCTATAGTCCATAGGGTTGCAAAGAGTTGGACATGACTGAAGCGACTGAGCATGCACAGTTTCATATTTCATATTTTCATATCCTGTTCTGATGGTTAAGATGCACATAATATACAAATGTCAGCTGGAATTGTACAGGTCCTTAAGTACTTGAGCTGATGGGAGTCCACATCTCAAGGAATGTCAAAGGAGAGTTCTGTAGACTCCACAGTCTCCAGGCTCCAGTGTGTACAAGTTGTTTGTATTTTGCATTGTATCAACTCAGATGGTGAACTGAGTTCCTTTCTTAAGTTGACAGATCATACAATCTGACCCAAAGCTTTCCAGGATACAGTAAACTTCATTGAGATCTGTTATACAGTAAGCATGGCAGCAGATTCTATAATCACATATCAGATATTTCTGTACTGAAATCCCTTCAGACAGGAAAACAGGATTTCCTGGGGTAAGCATCTTTCCTCTCTTCATCCTGTCCTTTCTAAACTACAAATAATCCTTCTTTATTATGGAGAGCAACCTGCTTTTCCCAAAGTGCAAGGGCTTTTTGTTTCTCAAATACAAAGTTTAAAATCTTTATTACATTGAAATTTCTTCTTTGTTCTTCTCCACTGGCTAGACCGGTATTTCTCAACCAAGGCTACTTTTGTCCCTAGGGGGCATTTGTAGACAATTTTGCAATTTTGTTTGTCACAATTGCGGGAGGGAGGTGTTGTATTACTGACATCTAGTTCATAAAGGCCAGTGATGGTGCTATTCTCCTGGCAACACACAGGACAGTCTCCCACAGCAAAGAGTTATCTGATCTAAAATGTTAGTATTTCCAAAATTGAGGAACTCTGGGCCATTGAAGAACAGAAAGATTTTCCAGAAGAAATGCAAAGATGGTAACGAAAGAACTTAAGACTGTACCAAATGAGAAATGTCTAGAGGAACCATAATGGTTTAACACAGAAAAAGGGACAACATGGGAGAATTTAAAGATAAAATTTATTTTTGAGTAGGCTCCAGTAGCTTCCCTGGTGGCTCAGCTGGTAAAGAATCCACCTGCAACACGGGAGACCTGGGTTCTATCCCTGGGTTGGGAAGATCCCCTGGAGAAGGGAACAGCTACTCACTCCAGTATTCTGTTCTGGAGAATTCCATGGACCATAGTCCATGGGGTCGCAAAGAGTCGGACATGACTGAGCAGCGACTTTCACTTCACAGGCTCCAGTAAGTAGTTATTCCAGGGAATGTTGTATGGCTTGAAATTATGAATACATCACAATTTAAAAAAAAACCTACATAACTGAATCTCCTATGTCCATTTGGTACCTTTTCTTGTACTGTTTCATTTCTTCCCAAACTACAGAAATATGAAGAAAACTTTCTTTATACACTTGTTACTATAAGGAAATACTGTGTTGATATTGCCAACATTAAATGTTTTATTATTATCTTGCTTATGGGGGAATAGAGAATTCAAGGCCCTTAAAATTTTTGATTAGTACTTTCCTGGACAAAAGAAATATATTCCTAAGTGGTGAGCCATTCCAGAGAACCTTAGAAAAAATTATTTCAAAAATGACAACCGGGAATTCCCTGGCAGTCCAGTGGTTACAACACGGAGCTTTCAATGGCAAGGGCCTGGATTCAATACCTGTATGAGGAACTAAGATCCCACAGACTGCCTTGGCATGACCAAATAATAATAATAATAATAATAAATTTTGGGCACATAATCTTTCCAGAGTAGGTGTAAGTTGCGTAACAAATCAGGCTCCTCTTGTTTTACAATGTATGTTCTTAGTTCTACTTGAAGGGAAGGTAGAGATGCCCTTTGCCATTCTATCAGTTTTGCTGTTTAACACTTATATTAAAAATGAGGATTTAATCCAGTGCAATTGATTTCTTGGGAAATGATTTGAGCATAATGCAGATTTGGAATTTGTATGCAATTTTGTGTGTGAAAACCCTAGGTGAATATAGAAAACTGCACACACTGAACTGTACTCTGAGAGTACCAGTTTACACCTAGGCTGTGCTTCTCATGGACTATTTACGGCCAATGACTGAGTACAGCAGAGAGTAGAGATCTAAAGCAGACCAATTTCTAGGAGATGGGGACTCATCCGATATGTCACCTTGGCTCAAAAATTCCACACTAGCTTTGCTGAAAGTTTCTTAAAGTTGCACCAAGGTCTAAGACTTTTCCTACCTAACCTCCCTTCTCTTCTCCACAGGGCTTAGACCTTGCACTGCAGTCTGGCAGTTCTAGCATCCTCTGCTCTCTTCCACTTTTCCCTCGAGTATTTTCCCCAATAAATCTTCAGTTCATCTTATTCTGCCTTTACATTTGTTTGTCAGAGTACCAAACCTAACACAAGAATCAAAGGGGACATAGGAAAAAAAATGGCCACATGATGATGGCAATTGTTGAAGGTAGATAATGGGTCTGTCTGACCATCCACTATCCTCTCGAATGAATAGGAAGTCCATTATACTTCCATTTTGAATCTGTATTAAAACTTCCATAGTAAAAAAAAAAACAACAAAAAACTTCCATAGTGAAAAATTCAAAATGGCAGCAAGGAAGCAGGGGATGGAGGAAGAGAGGAAGGAAGGAAAGAAAAGAGAGAGTGACAAACCTGAATGAGATTTGTCACTCAGGCTCAAAATACGCTATTTTGTAACCACTGATTCATCACATGAGAACAGGCATTTTATTTTTATAATTTTTATTATTTTTTAGGCTGAATGGCATGTGAGATCTTAGCTCCCCGACCAGGGACTGAACCCTCAACCCCTGCAATGGAAGGAAAGAGTCTTAACCACTGGCTTGCCAGGGAATTTCCCCAAATGAGCATTTTAAAAGCAGATGAACTGTGGGGACTTCCCTGGTGGTCCACTGGTTAAGACCACTGGCTTCCATTGCAAGGGTCATGGGTTTAATTCCTAATTGGGGAACTAATATCCCTCAGGCTGAGTGGCACAGCTTAAAAAAAATGAACTGTGAAGTCTTGTATATGTGGTCTTGAACAATACCCTTTAGCAGGCATCCCTCATTTCTCCCTTCCCCTAGTCCTTGGAAGTCACTAATCTACTTTCTTCTCTGTAGAGCTCTCTATCCCAGACACTTCATGGAAAGGGAATTGTACAATGCATGCCTTTTATGTCTGGATTCTTTCATGCATAATGTTTTCAAGGTTCATGCTTATTGTCACCTGTCTTATTCCTTTTAATGGCTAATTGCTATTCATTGTATGGATATGCCACTTTAATACATCCATTTATCAGTTCATAGACATTTGAGTTGTTGTAACTTTTGGGCCATTATGAATATTGCTACTATGGACATTTGCATCCAAGTTTCTGTGCGAAGATATGTTTTTTAGTTTTTTTCAGTGTACACCTAGGGTGGAATTGCACGGAGATATGACAGCCTGCACCTTTCTTGGAAATATATGTCATAATATTTAAAATTCAATAAGTTGATTCTTATTATTCATGGTAATGATGATATATACTGTCTCCACAAATAATTAGCTATTGAGACTCAGAGCAGGCCACCCCAACATATGCCTCAATGGGATATTGACTATTTTGATTTAAAGTTACTTGAGAAACAGCTTCCTAAGTGATCAATGCATAGAGGAAAACAATAGAATGGAAAAGACTAGAGATCTCCTCAAGAAAATTAGAGATACCAAGGGAATATTTCATGCAAAGATGGACACAATAAAGGACAGAAATAGTATGGACTTAACAGAAGCATAAAAGATTCAGAAGAGGTGGCAAGAATACATACAAGAACTATACAAAAAAGATCTTCATGACCCAGATAACCACAATGGTGTGATCACTCACCTAGAGCTAGACATCCTGGAATGCAAAGTCAAGCGGGCCTTAGGAAGCATCACTACTAACAAAGCTAGTAGAGATGATAAGATTTCAGCTGAGCTACTTTAAGTCCTAAAGGATGATGCTGTGAAAGTGCTGCACTCAATATGCCAGCAAATTTGGAAAACTCAGCAGCGGCCACAGGACTGGAAAAAGTATTCCAATCCAAAAGAAGGGCAATGCCAAAGAATGCTCAGACTACCACACAATTGCACGCATCTCACACACCAGCAAAGTAATACTCAAAATTCTCCAAGTTAGGCTTCAACAGAACATGAACCGAGTTACTTCCAGATGTTCAAGCTGGATTTAGAAAAGACTGAGGAACCAGAGATCAAATTGCCAACATCCATTGGATGATAGAAAAAGCAAGAGAATTCCAGAACATCTACTTCTGCTTTATTGACTAGCCTTCAATAAAGTCAAAACCTTTGACTGTGTGGATCACAACAAACTGTGGAAAATTCTTAAAGACATGGGAATACCAGACCACTTGACCTGCCTCCTGAGAAATCTGTATGCAGGCCAGGATGCAATAATTAGAATCGACGTGGAACCAGGACTGGTTCCAAATTGAGAAAGGAGTATGTCAAGGCTGTATATTGTCACCCTGCTTATTTAACTTCTATGCAGAGTACATCATGCAAAATTCCAGGCTGGATGAACCACAAGATTGCTGGGAGACATTCAATCACCTCAGATATGCAGGTGACACCACCCTTATGGCAGAAAGTGAAGAAGAACTAAAGAGCCTCTTGATGAAAGTAAAACAGGAGAGTGAAAAAGTTGGCTTAAAGCTCAACATTCAAAAAACTAAGATCATGGCATCTGGTCCCATCATTTCATGGCAAATAGATGGGGAAACAATGGAAAGAGTGACAGACTTTATTTTCTTGGGCTCCAAAATCACTGCAGATGGTGACTGCAGCCATGAAATTAAAAGACGCTTCCTCCTTGGAAGGAAAGCTATGACCAACCTAGACAGCTTATTAAAAACCAGAGATACTACTTTGCCAACAAAGATCTGTCTAGTCAAATTTATAGTTTTTCCAATAGTCATGTTTGGATGTGAGAGTTGGACCATAAAGAAAGCTGAGCACCAAAGAATTGTTGCTTTTGAACTGTGGTGTTGGAGAAGACTCTTGAGAGTCCCTTGGACTGCAAGGAGATACAACCAGTCAATCCTAAAGGAAATCAGTCCTGAATATTCATTGGAAGGACTGATGCTAAAGCTAAAGCTCCAATACTTTGGCCACCTGATGCGAAGAACTGACTCATTTGAAAAGACCCTGATGCTGGGAAAGATTGAGGGCAGGAGGAAAAGGGGGCGACAGAAGATGAGATGGTTGGATGGCATCACCGACTCCATGGACATGAGTTTGAGCAAGCTCTGGGAGTTGGAGATGGACAGGGAAACCTTGCGTGCTGCAGTCCATGGGATCTCAAAGAGTCGGACACGACTGAGCAACTAAACTGAACTGAGAAACAGCTGGTGGAAAAAAATTAATAAAGAAAAAATTTTCTGACCCCACTCTTTGCCCATGGAAGCAGGAAATAAATCTGCCATGTGAAAATATCCTCTCTATACCAGGACAATAGAACACATCCTTATCTCCAGAGTTAGGGAATTCAATACTAAGAAAGATGTATATACAAACTTTGTTACTTCTTCATTAGTCTACTACCCTAAGCACAAGCACCTTTATTAAATCCTCACAAATTATAATTTGTCTAAAAATTACATGTAAACAGCCTGCTTTGGTCAGTTCGTGGGTCCCATTTCTATGAGATCTCTGTGGGTACAAATTAATTTTTTTTTCACCTGTTAATCTGTATTTTGTCAACTTGGGGCTTCCCAAGTGGCACAAGTAGTAAAGAGTCCACCTGCTCGTGCAGGAAATAAAGGAGATGCAAGTTCATCCCTGGATCATGAATATCCGCTGGAGGAAGACACGGGAACCCACTACAGTATTCTTACATGGAGAATCTCATGGACAGAGGAGCCTGGCGGGCTACAGTTAATAGGGTTGCAAATTGTCAGGCATGACTGAAGCTACTTAGCACACATGCACGTGCCAATTTAATTATTAGATCAGTCAAATGAACTCAAGGGACGTAAGGGAAATTTTTCCATGTCTCCAGCATAGCGTATTAGCAAATGTTGAATTAGGGGCCATCGTTTCTAGGGGAAATACAGAGTTAGCTTCTTGTGAGCTTCTGATCAAAATTTTTCATCAGTCTATCATAAGCTTCCTCTACTGTGTTTCTCTTTAAAGACACCTAGTTTAATATATATGGTTTATTCATTAACACTGAACTCATGGCCAACAGCCTTCTATATAACTCATGGCTGAAGACAGCAAATCTAACACACATTATTTCCTCCCTAAGGCATCACAGCCTTCTTAGGCACTTGGGGGCCATTTAAAACAGTGAAATCATCCACAAAAAAAATACAAAAAAGCAAAACGTGAGGCACTAAACCATGAAAAGGACATGTTTTCCAGTATAGAAGCTGAAACAAAAAGGTAGAATGTTGCCTTATTCTGTCTCAGCTAGAAATATGGATATCAAATGACTCAACTTTTTGACACTGTGCATATCAGCCAAGGATCAAAATAGTACCACATGTCTTGATTACAAATAAATTTTAGGAAGTAGGCAAAGTCACAAATATGGTCAATTGTATTTTATTTTATTTTTGTGAAATGAGATCTCTCTTATTTATTTAACTTGGGGCTGTACTAGGTTTTCATTACTGTGTGTGGTTTTTCTCTAGCTGTGGTTCAGTTCAGTTCAGTTCAGTCGCTCAGTCGTGTCCGACTCTTTGTGACCCCATGAACCGCAGCACGCCAGGCCTCCCTGTCCATCATCAACTCCCAGAGTTTACCCAAACTCATGTCCATCAAGTCAGTGATGCCATCCAACCATCTCATCCTCTGTCGTCCCCTTCTCCTCCTGCCCTCAATCCCTCCCAGCATCAGGGTCTTTTCCAATGAGTCAACTCTTTGCATCAGATGGCCAAAGTATTGGAGTTTCACCTTCAACATCAGTCCTTCCAATGAACACCCAGGATGGATCTCCTTTAGGATGGACTGGTTGGATCTCCTTGCAGTCCAAGGGATTCTCAAGAGTCTTCTCCAACACCACGGTTCAAAAGCATCAATTCTTCAGCGCTCAGCTTTCTTTATAGTCCAACTCTCACATCCATACAAGACCACTGGAAAAACCATAGCCTTGACTAGATGGACCTTTGCTGACAAAGTAATGTCTCTGCTTTTTAATATGCTGTCTAGGATGGTCATAACTTTCCTTCCAAGGAGTAAGCATCTTTTAATTTCATGGCTGCAATCACCATCTGCAGTGATTTTGGAGCCCAGAAAAATAAAGTCAGCCACTGTTTCCACTGTTTCCCCATCTATTTGCCATGAAGTGATAGGACCAGATGCCATGATCTTAGTTTTTTGAATGTTGAGCTTTAAGCCAACTTTTTCACTCTCCTCTTTCACTTTCATATAAAGGCTCTTTAGTTCTTCACTTTCTGCCATAAGGGTGGTGTCATCTGCATATATGAGGTTATTAATATTTCTCCCGGCAATCTTGATTCCAGCTTGTGCTTCTTCCAGCCCAGCATTTCTCATGATGTACTCTGCATATAAGTTAAATAAACAGGGTGACAACATACAGCCTTGACGTACTCCTTTTCCTATTTGGAACCAGTCTGTTGTTCCATGTCCAGTTCTAACTGTTGCGGGCTTCTTATTTGCATTGCCTTCTCTTATTGTGGAACACAGGCTCTAAAGCATATGGGCTCAGAAGCTGTGATGAGATGAGGGGCTTAGTTGCCCTGCAGCATGTGGAATCTTCCCAGATTAGGGATCAAACCTATGTCCCCTTCTTTGGCGGGTGGATTCTTATCCACTGGATCACCAGGGAAGTCCCTGGTCAACTCTATTTAAATATACAGAAAAATATTGAGCATTCTGGCATGCAGGATCTAGCCTTATCAAATCTTCACATTTTGTTGCATATATATCTAATCCTTTTTATGCTTATATTTTTTAAGAAAATAAAACATTACAGCCAGAGTTGAAGCCCTCTGTTATCTTCTCTTCCTTCCTAGAGGCAACCACTATCCTGAACTTTAGTGTTTATCATTATATATAACTTTTATATGTTTACTGCATCTACTTACTACATATGGAAGTATTCACAAGTGGTCATTGTTTTGCCTACTTTTGAACTTTATGTAAATCATAAAATATGTATTAAGTCTCTGCTACTTGTTTTCTTTCCCCTTAACATGTTTTTGAGAATTATCCATGTTGATACATATTGTTCTAGAGAATTTATTTTTCTTGCTGCATGGAATGAGTTTATCTACCTTTGTGCTGATGAAGCTTTATTTCCTATGCTTTGTTCTTTCACACATCTTGCGAAGATTCTGTCAATGTCTCTTTGTGTGTGCATGCCTGCTCAGTCGTGTCCGACTCTTTATGACCCCATAGACTGTGGCCCACCAGTCTCCTCTGTTCATGGAATTTTTTAGGCAAGAAAACTGAAATGGGTTGCCATTTCCTACTACAGGGGATCTTCCTGGCCTAGGGATAGAACCCAAAATCTCCTGTGTCTTCTGTATTGGCAGTCGGGTTCTTAACCACTGTTCCACCTGGGAAGCCCGGATGTCTCCGTGTGTCTGCATGCAATTGTTTTCTAGAATGTATACTAAAGAATGGAATTGCAGGATTATAAGAAATGTGCCTTTTCAGGTTTATTTGTTATTACATTTCTGTCAGCAGCAAATGAGAGAAGAGAGATCTCATTGCTTCCTGTTCTCACCAACACTTGCTATTGTTAGATTTAAATTTTGTTGCCAGTTTGAAGATTATGCAAGTATATCTCAGTGTGTTATTATTTTGGATTTCACTTATTACTAGTAAGATTGAGCATGTTGTCATCTATTTATTGGCAATTTGATTTTTTTATTACCGCTGAACTGTCTGATCAATAGCTTTTGCCAGGAATTCCCTGGAGGTCCAGTGGTGAGAACTTCATGCTTTCACTACTGAGGGTGTGGGTTCACTAAGATCACACAAGCCTCATAGCATGGCCAAAAATAAATAAATAGCTTTTGCCATTTTTAAAATAGCTTTTCCCTTATCCATTTGTCAGATTTGTTTATATATTCCAATACTAATTCTTTGTCGGTTTTATGAGATACAAATATCCTATCTGCTACATGTAGTCTTTCATGGATCAAGTCTGACAGGATCTCTGCCATCTTGAATTTGACTTCTTTATGGTTGCCCTGGGGGTCATCATTACAGTTAGTCATAAAGGAAAAAGCATGAAAGATGGTGCTTGAAATTTTAAATTCTCGATGTGTGGTGGTGGCATTTATCACTTTCTCATACATTCCTCTCTGGAGAACATTGTTATATGCCCACACCTAACTACAAGGGAGGTTGATATGAGCAATTTTGATGAATAGTTAGCACTCTAATAGCTTTTAACTTTCTTTCTTTCTCTCTCTCTTTTTTTGTATGTCCTTTCTCTGATTTTAGTGTCAGGTTTATTATTCTCATAAAATAGTTGTGGGTTATTTCTTTGTTTTTCTATTTTCTGAAACAGTTGTATAAGACAAGCCTTATTTGTTCATTGATTGTTTGGTAGCATTTATAAATCTTTCAGACCACATGGGAGAGTTTTTAGGGGGGAACATTTTAAACCTCTGACTCAATTTGTTAAATGGTTGAATTCAGGTTTTCTACTTGTTCTTGGCAAGCTATTTTTTTTCCTACAAAAAACTGTGCATTTTGTCTGAATTTTTTTTGCCATAAAATTGCTTTAAGGTGTTTGCCCCTTATCTTTCTTTCCTTGCTGAATCTTATTATCTATTCCTCTGGTATTTTGCTATTTACTTTAGTACCATCCCACATGTTTGATAAGGTAGATTTTTAAGTTGTCATTGTTATAAATATTTGTTGATTTTTACATTTAATTAACTTCTGACCCACAATTTATTTAGAAGCTGTTTTAAATTTATAATATACATATTTTATTAATAATTCTCATCTAATTGCACTATGATTAGAAATCTTGTTACTGCTTATGAGTTTATGCCCTAGGGTCTTCACTGGTGGTCCAGAGGTTAAGACTCTGTGCTCCCACTGCAGGTGGCCCAGGTTCCATCCCTGGTCAGGGAACAAGATCCCACATGCTACAACTAAAGATCCCACATGCCACAACTAAGATCAAAGTTCATCTGTGCCAAACTAAGACCCAGTGCAGCCAAATAAATAAATTCAGTTCAGTTCAGTTCAGTCGCTCAGTTGTGTCTGACACTTTTCGACCCCGTGGACTGTAGCACGCCAGGCCTCCCTGTCCTTCACCAACTCCCAGAGTTCACTCAAACTCATGTTTATCAAGTCAGTGATGCCATCCAACCATCTCATCCTCTGTCATCCCTTTCTCTTCCTACCTTCAATCATTCCCAGCATCAGAGTCTTTTCAAATGAGTTAGTTCCTAGAATCAGGTGGCCAAAGTATTGGAGTTTCAGCTTCAGCATCAGTCCTTCTAATGAATATTCAGGACTGATTTCCTTTAGGATGGACTGGTTAGATCTTCTTGAAGTACAAGGGACTCTCAAGAGTCTTCTCCAGTACCACAGTTCAAAAGCATCAAATCTTCGGCACTCAGTTTTCTTTATAGTCCAGCTCTTATATCCATACATGACTACTGGAAAAACCATAGCTTTGACTATATGGACCTTTGTCAACAAAGTACTGTCTTTGCTTTTTAATATGCTGTCTAGGTTTGTCATAGCTTTTCTTCCAAGGAGCAAACATCTTTTAATTTCATGGCTGCAGTCACTGGCCACAGTGATTTTGGAGCCCAAGGAAATAGACTTTGTCACTGTTTCCATTGTTTCCCCATCTATTTGACATGAAGTGATGGGTCCAGATGCCACAATCTTAGTTTTTTGAATGTTGACTTTTAAGCCAACTTTTTCACTCTCCTCTTTCACTTTCATCAAGAGTCTCTTTAGTTCTTCTTCACTTTCCGCCATAAGTGTGGTGTCATCTGCATATCTGAGATTATTGATATTTCTCCCAGTAATCTTGTTCCAGCTACTGCTTCATCCATCCCAGCATTTCTCATGAGGTACTTGCATATAAGTTAAATAAACAGGGTGACAATATACAGTCTTGATGTACTCCTTTCCCTGTTTGGAACCAGTCCGTTGTTTCATGTCCGGTTCTAACTGTTGCTTCCAGAACTGCATACAGATTTCTCAACACAGTTGTGGATGTGACTGGTGATACAAGTAAAGTCCGATGCTGTAAAGAGCAATATTGCATAGTAAACTGGAATGTTAGCTCCATGAAACAATGCAAATTGGATGTGGTCAAACAGGAGATGGCAAGAATGAACATCGACGTTTTAGGAGTCAGCGAACTAAAATGGACGGGAATGGGTGAATTTAACTCAGATGATCTACTACTGTGTGCAAGAATCCCATAGAAGAAATGGAGTAGCCATCATAGTCAACAAAAGAGTCTGAAATGCACTTCAGTTCAGTTCAGTCACTCAGTCGTGTCTGACTCTTTGCGAACCACAGCATGCCAGACCTCCCTGTCCATCACAAACTCCCGGAGTCCACCCAAACCCATGTCAATTGAGTCAGTGATGCCATCTAACCATCTCATTCTCTGTCATCCCCTTCTCCTCCTGCCTTCAATCTTTCCCAGCATCAGGGTCTTTTCAAATGAGTGGTCAAAATACTGGAGTTTCAGCTTCAGCGTCAGTCCTTCCAATGAACCCACACGACTGATCTCCTTTAGAATGGACTGGTTGGATCTCCTTGCAGTCCAAAGGACTCTCAAGAGTCTTCTCCAACACCACGATTCAAAAGCATCAATTCTTCAGCACTCAGCTTTCTTCACAGTCCAAATCTCACATCCATACATGACCAGTGGAAAAACCATATCCTTGACTAGATGGACCTTTGCTTTTTAATATGCTATCTAGGCTGGTCATGGCTTTCCTTCCAAGGAGGAAGAGTCTTTTAATTTCATGGCTGCAATCACCATCTGCAGTGATTTTGGAGCCCAGAAAAATAAAGTCAGCCAGTGTTTCCACTGTTTCCCCATCTATTTGCCATGAAGTGATGGGACCAGATGCCATGATCTTAGTTTTCTGAATGTTTTTGAATGTTTTCTGAATGAATTTCTCATGAGGTACTCTGCGTATAAGTTAAATAAGCAGGATGACAATATACAGCCTTGACGTACTCCTTTTCCTATTTAGAACCAGTCTGTTGTTCCATGTCCAGTTCTAACTGTTGCTTCCTGACCTGCATACAGGTTTCTCAAGAGGCAGGTCAGGCAGGCTGGCACTCCCATCTCTTTAAGAATTTCCCACAGTTTACTGTGATCCACACAGTCAAAGACTTTGGCATACTCAATAAAACAGAAATAGATGTTTTTCTGGAACTCTCTTGCTTTTTTGATGAGCCGGCAGATGTTGGCAACTTGATCTATGGTTCCTCTGCCTTTTCTAAAACCAGCTTGAACATCTGGAAGTTCGCAGCTCACGTATTGTTGAAGCCTGGCTTGTAGAATTTTGAGCATTACTTTACTAGCATGTGAGATGAGTGCAATTGTGTGGTAGTTTGATCATTCTTTGGGATTGCCTTTCTTTGGGATTGGAATGAAAACTGACCTATTCTAGTCCTGTGGCCACTGCTAAGTTTTCCAAATTTGCTGGCATATTGAGCATAGCACTTTCACAGCATCATCTTTAAGGATTTGAAATAGCGCAACTAGAATTCCATCACCTCCACTAGCTTTGTTCATAGTGATGCTTCCTAGGGCCCACTTGACTTCACATTCCAGGATGTCTGGCTCTAGGTGAGTGATCACACCATTGTGACTATCTGGGTCGTGAAGATCTTTTTTGTACAGTTCATCTGTGTATTCTTGCCACCTCTTCTTAATATCTTCTGCTTCTGTTAGCCCCATACCATTTCTGTCATTTATTGTGCCCATCTTTGCATGGAATGTTCCCTTGGTATCTCTAATTTTCTTGAAGAGATCCCTAGTCTTTCCCATTCTATTGTTTTCCTCTATTTCTTTGCATTGATCACTGAGGAAGGCTTTCTTATCTCTTCTTGCTGTTCTTTGGAACTCTGCATTCAAATGGGAATATCTTTCCTTTTCTCCTTTGCTTTTCACTTCTCTTCTTTTCACAGCTATTTGTAAGGCCTCCTCAGACAGCCATTTTGCTTTTTTTTTGCATTTCCTTTTCTTGGGGATGGTCTTGATTCCTGTCTCTTGTACAATGTCATGAACCTCCATCCATAGTTCATCAGGCACTCTATCAGATCTAGTCCCTTAAATCTATTTGCATGCAATCTCATAAATGACAGAATGATCTCTGTTTGTTTCCAAGGCAAACCATTCAATATCACAGTAATCCAAGTCTATGCCCCAACCAACAATGCTGAACAAGTTGAAGGTGAACGGTTCTATGAAGACCTACAAGACCTTCTAGAACTAGTACCAAATAAGATGTTCTTTTCATTACAAGGGACTGGAATGCAAAAGTAGGAAGTCAAGAAATACCTGGAGTAACAGGCAAATTTGGCCTTGGAGTACAGAGTGAAGAAGGCAAAGGCTAGCAGAGTTTTGCCAAGAGAACACACTGTCAGAGTGAACACCCTCTTCCAACAACAAAAGAGAAGACTCTACCCATGGACATCACCAGATGGTCAATACTGAAATCAGATTGATTATATTCTTTGCAGCCAAAGATGGGGAAGATCTTTATAGTCAGCAAAAACAAGACCAGGAGCTTACTGTGTCTCAGATCATGACTCCTTATTGCCAAATTCAGACTTAAATTGAAGAAAGTAGGGAAAACCACTAGACCATTCACGTATGACCTAAATCAAATCCCTTATGATTATACAGTGAAGTGAGAAATAGATTCAAGGGTTTAGATCAGATAGAGTGCCTGAAGAACTATGGATGGAAGTTTGTGACATTATACAGGAGGCAGGGATCAAAACTATTCCCAAGAAAAAGAAATGCAAAAAGGCAAAATGATTGTCTGAAGAGACCTTAGAAATAGCTGAGAAAAGAAGAGAAGTGAAAGGCAAAGGAGAAAAGGAAAGATATACCCATTTGAATGCAGAGTTCCAAGGAATATCGAGGAGTGATAAGAAAGCCTTCCTCAATGCTCAATGCAAAGAAATAGAGGAAAACAATAGAATGGGAAAGACTAGAGATCTCTTCAAGATTAGAGATACCAAGGGAATATTTCATGCAAAGATGGGCACAATAAATGACAGAAATGGTATGGGGCTAACAGAAGCAGAAGATATTAAGAAGAGGTGGCAAGAATACACAGAAGAGCTGTACAAAAAAGATCTTCACGACCCAGATAGTCACAATGGTGTGATCACTCACCTAGAGCCAGACATCCTGGAATGTGAAGTCAAGTGGGCCCTAGGAAGCATCACTATGAACAAAGCTAGTGGAGGTGATGGAATTCCAGTTGAGCTATTTCAAATCCTTAAAGATGATGCTGTGAAAGTGCTATGCTCAATATGCCAGCAAATTTGGAAAACTTAGCAGTGGCCACAGGACTAGAATAGGTCAGTTTTCATTCCAATCCCAAAGAAAGGCAATCCCAAAGAATGATCAAACTACCACACAATTGCACTCATCTCACACGCTAGTAAAGTAATGCTCAAAATTCTACAAGCCAGGCTTCAACAATACGTGAGCTGTGAACTTCCAGATGTTCAAGCTGGTTTTAGAAAAGGCAGAGGAACCATAGATCAAATTGCCAACATCTGTCAGCTCATCAAAAAAGCAAGAGAGTTCCAGAAAAACATCTATTTCTGTTTTATTGAGTATGCCAAAGCCTTTGACTGTGTGGATCACAACAAATTGTGGAAAATTCTGAAAGAGATGGGAACACTAGACCACCTGACCTGCCTTTTGAGAAATATGCATGCACATCAGGAAGCAACAATTACAACTGCACATGGAAATAAATAAATAAAAATACTTTAAAAGAGTATATGCCATATATTGAAGAATTTATCCCCCATTTCCAGTAGGAATTGTGTTATCAGGGAAACTAAATCATCTCAGGGCAACCAAATAATCTCAGCTAATGAGAAAAGTCTCATCTTTACAAAAGAATCACCGCTAATACAGATGTAGAAGAAATGACAGAGCTAGACAATAACCATTTTGGAACCCTTAAAGAAAAGACTACTTGAAACTGGGTCATCCATGAATGTTGAAACCATTAGGTCAAATGATGATAGAAGAGAGGATGACAACATATCCGTTGCCAAATTACCACCCCACCAACTATTTTCTGGAATAAAGAAAAAGATAAACCGTAGCATTGCAATAATGGAACCTGGGTGTCACCACTTTAACTCAGTGATTCATCTTAGCATTCTTTTTCAGTCAACAATCAGACATGATGTGTTTCCTAATGTATTGGAATGTGAAGCACATAGAATTATTTATGAAGTGTTCTTGCTAAAAATATTTCACCTGAATATAAACAAGCTATAGACCTGAATCTAAACTAGCTTTAGACCTAAATTCTGGTTTGCAGCATACACAAAAAGTAGAAAAAAATGTTAAAACAGTATCTAAAGAAAAAATTGGGCTAATCTAGAAGTGAGTTGTTCTACAATCATCGTTAATGTTTTAGTGACACGAAAAAGTGTTAGGAGGGCTTTATTAAGATAAAAGAGACTAAAGAGACAAAATTAAAACTCAAATGCAAAGCAATGAGTGGTTTTTAAAATTAAATCTTACTTTGATTAAGCCAGCAGTAAATGGCATGCTGAGGACAACTGGAAAATTTTTGATATCAATAAAATATTCTATGATATTAAGGGAATTGCAGTTAATTTTATTAGGATAATAATTGTATTGTGGTTATGTAGGAAAATTATTTGGGGTGAAGCGTTATGATATCTCTATTTTATTTTATGATCAACAAATCACTTTCCTCCTTAGAAAGAAAAATATCAACAGTACTGATTTATTTCCTACAGGATAAATTTCAAACCCCTTCCTGTAGCACAGAAAAATGCTCAAACTCTGATCTCAGTTTACATCTCTAGTCACTTGCTCTCACATAGCTTATGTTTTGAAGTCACTACATCTCTCAGTTTTTTTGCCTATACCACAAGTCATTTTTTTTCTATGCAAGTTGCCCTTCTTTACCTTCTCCATGTAACTATTAAAATTGATGTCCATGTATATGTGTACATTTGCACATAAATACATGGTCACCAAAACCAATATTAAACATTTTAATGGTGTCACATATTGGCCATTATAAATTTATAAAACACATAAAGCCAGAAGGATTCATATATATCATCGGGAAGAGGTGGGAAATCAAACTGTGAGTGGTTGTTAAAGAGGACTTAACTGTAAGGTTTCTGTATCTTTTTTTAAAAAAAGGAGAATACTAGAAGAAAAATGACCAAATGGTAAAGCTTTGATCAATTCAGGGTGCTTAGGATGTGTACTTGCATGTATCTTTTAAAATTTTCTCTTTTTAAAAAAATTTGCGTATCTGCAGACCACATTAGTTTGAACCACAGTCCAATTATCAGTTGATAAATTCAGGCAATTTTCTTCATTTCTTTTTAGCCTGAGTTTCCTCATCTTTAACATGGGGATAATAATAGTATCTACTCCAGTAGGGTTATTGTGAGGATTAAACAAGGTAATATGTGTGAACCACCAAAGTATTTAGCCAGTGCCTGACACAGAATAAGCACCTAATAAATATGAGATATTATGTGTTGAGACATGCTCTGTGACCTAGCTCATTGTCAGTTTTGATTAATTGTGAGCTTGAAAGGAATGCTTGTTCTATTTGTTCTAGGTGCAGGTGTATACACACACACTTGATCAAGTTTGTCAATTGTGTTCACATCTTCCATATTCTTTTCAATTTTTCATTTGCTTAATCTTTCAACAGAGAGATGTGCTGTGATCACACATCACAAATGATTGTGGATTTGTCCACTTATACTTATATTAATAATTCTTAATTATTTATAATTCTCTTTAACTTTTTATTTTTATTTATTTAAAAATTTTTTTTAAAATTTTTTATTTTTTTCATTTATTTTTATTAGTTGGAGGCTAATTACTTTACAATATTGTAGTGGTTTTTGTCATACATTGACATGAATCAGCCATGGATTTACATGTATTCCCCATAATTCTCTTAATTTTTAATACATATATTTGAGGCTTTATTAGTAGGTACAAAAATGTTGTAATTGTTAAATTTTCCCTGCTATTTGTTTCTTTGGTTATTAGGTGTCTGCTTTCTGTTATAGTTTATAGCACTAACTGCCTTTTTGGTTTCTTTGAGGGGCTTATTTTAACATGGCTTCTTCAATTTTTTTTTCAGTCAGTTCAGTCACTCAGTCTTGTCCAACTCTTTTCGACCCCATGGACTGCAGCACGCCAGGCTTCCCTGTTCCAACTCCCTCAGCTTCCTCAAACTCATGTTCTTTGAGTTGGTGATGCCATCCAAACATCTTATCCTCTCATCCTCTTCTCTTCCTGCCTTCAATCTTTCCCAGCATCAGGGTCTTTTCCATTGAGTTGGTTCTTCGCATCTGGTGGCCAAGAAAGAAAGTGAAGTCGCTCAGCTATGTCTGACTCTTTGCTATAGATTCATAGACTATAGCCTGCCAGGCTCCTCCATCCATGGGATTTTCCAGGCACGAATACTGGAGTGGGTTGCCATTTCCTTCTCCAGTGCACCTTTCTGACCCAGGGATCAAACTCGGGTCTCTCGCACTGCAGGCAGACTCTTTACCATCTCAGCCACCAGGGAAACCCCAGGTGGCCAAAGTATTGGAGCTTCAGCTTCAGCATCAGTCCTTCCAATGAATATTCAGGACTGATTTCCTTTAGGATCGACTGGTTGAATCTCCTTGCAGTCCAAGGGACTCTCAAGAGTCTTCTCCAAAACCACAGTTCAAAAGCATCAATTCTTTGGTGCTCAGCTTTCTTTATAGTCCAACTCACATCCATACATGACTACTTTAAAACCCATAGCTTTGACTAAATGGATCTTTGTTGGCAAAGTAACGTCTCTGGTTTTTAATAAGGTCTAGGTTGGTCATAACTTTCCTTCCAAGGAGTAAGCGTCTTTTAACTTCATGGCTACAGTCACCACCTGCAGTGATTTTGGAGCCTGAGAAAATAAAGTCTGTCACTGTTTCCGTTGTTTCTCCATCTATTTGCCATGAAGAGATGGGACCAGATGCTATGATCTTAGTTTTCTGAATGTTGAGTTTTAAGCCAACTTTTTCACTCTCCTGTTTGAACAAGAGGCTCTTTTAGTGCTGGCATGTGAGATGAGTGCAGTTGTGTGGTAGTTTGAACATTCTTTGCATTGCCTTTCTTTGGGATTGGAATGAAAACTGACTTTAACCGTTCCTGTGGCCACTGCTTAGTTTTCCAAATTCCACCATTTCCAAATGGTGATCACACCACTATGGTTATCTGGGTCATGAAGATCTTTTTTGTACAGTTCTTCTGTGTATTCTTGCCACCTCTTCTTAACATCTGCTTCTGTTAGGTCCATAACTTTTCTGTCCTTTATTGTGCCCATTTTTGCATGAAATGTTCCCTTGGTATCTCTAATTTTCTTGAGGAGATCTCTAGTCTTTCCCATTCTTTTGTTTCCTCTATTTCTTTGCATTGATCACTGAGAAAGGTTTTCTTATCTCTCCTTGCTATTCTTTAGACTCTGCATTCAGATGGGTATATCTTTCCTTTCCTCCTTTGCCTTTCACTTCTGTTCTTTCCTTAGCTATTTGTAAGGCCTCCTCAGACAACCATTTTGCCTTTTTTTCCCAGGGATGGTCAGTTTTCTTTTAGTAGGTTTTAATATAATATATATATTTTTCATTTTTTCAGTTTTTTTTTTAAGTCTTTAGTTTTAATGTTTTATAGTTTTATTTTTAAGTGGCTGACTTTTCCTTTTTTTTTTTTCCCCAGTGTGATTATCTCTGTCTTTTTATAGGTAGAATCAGTTACAGTTATTATGCTTCTCATATTTTTGCACAAATTTCTCTAATTTTTTTGTTTATGTATGTGATTTCTATTCTGATTTTCTCTGTTCTCTTTTCTCCTTTTATTTTTAAAAATCTCCTCATGAAGTGATCAAGCTTTGCTGTTCTCTTCTATTTCCCTTGACTGATCTGAAAGTTTAAAATTCCATTTCTATTCCTTTAGTAGTTTATCTTAAATTTTTAACATGAATTTAACAGAAACACAAGTGAGTCATTATGTCTACTCTCCTATTGAACATAAAGATTTTAGATTGCCTTAGCTCTAATCCCTCTCTACTAATTTGTTATTGCTTTCCAGGATTTTAGTTCTCCCTTTAATAGTAACTATTGTTACATTGGTTTTTACTCCCATTATTCATTATCATTATTATTATACATTTATATAGGCAGTTATTCACTTAAACTTCCCAGTTCCTTTGCTCATGGTTCTTTCTTGTATCTTGATCCTTTCAGAAGAACATCTAGAAATTCTTCACCTGGACTTTGTTAGTAGTCTGTTTTTATTTTAAAGTGTCTTTAGTTGAGTCTTTTTTTTTTTTTTGGCTGCAGGAGCTCTTAGTTGCAGCATGTGGGATCTAGTTCCCCGACCAGGGATCAAAGCCAGACGTCATGTACTGGGAGCATGAAGTCTTAACCACTGGACCACCATGGAAGTCCTGAGTCTTATTCTGCTTTGGCAATTCTCTCTTCAGCTATGTCAATCTGCTAAATATTGATAATTTAATTCCTTGAGGGTTTTAAAATTTAATCATTGAAAAACTGACCAAGTGGCAGTTCAGGTGTTCCTAACTGAAAGAAGATAATGTTAACAGAGTAAAAACAAAGACCAGATAAATCCCTCCATCTAAGTTTTTGGAACTAGACCAAAAGAAGGATCCTCTGCAGCCACAGAAATAACATAGTATCCTTGACTAATATGAGTGACTAGTGCTTCTTTGTCAATGATAATTCCAGTCATGCTTTAATACTCTGGCTTTTCAGATTAAAATTATCAAGATACTCAATCACCAAATTTCCTCCACTTCTTGACAACATCTGATTCAGAACCAACCTCTGCTCTCGTAAACCCTACATATTTCTCCTAGTTCAAGCATAAGTTCTATGGTAAATCCCTCTCACAAATGTTCTGGTGTACCTTCTCCTTTGCCCCAACAAGCTAGACAAAGCGATTGTTTTTGACTACAGGTGTGTTCCTGGTTAATGCGTTTTCCCTTACTATGTTTTTAAGCTCTAAATGTTCTAGTTAATTATTTTGTGATTCTGACTGTTCTGTCTTCAATTTTGATTATGTCTTTTCTGTCTTATGCTTTCTATTCCTTCTTTTATGGGGCTAGTTATTTTAAACATACTTAATTTTATCCAATTCAACTCTATCCAACACTTGTCTTTTTAAATATTTGTTTATTTATTTGGCTATACCAGGTCTTTGTTGTGGTGCGTGGGATCTTTGATCTTCATTATGGCACACGAGAACTTTAGTTGCAGCAGGTGGGATCTAGTTCCCTAACCAGGGACCGAACCTGGGATGACTGCATTGGAAGCTTGGAGTCTTAGACACTGGACCATGAGGGAAGTCCACTATATCATACTAGTCTTAATGGAAGTTGTAGGGATAGTAATACCATCCTGTTGTTTATTATATGCTAATTTTTGCTCAAAGTGGATTATTTCTCTATGTGTTTTGTAATTTTCACTGTAACCCCATCTTCATTTTGAAACTGCTTCCAGAGTGAATTTGAGTTTGTTTCTGCCAGGTTGCTCTAGGAATATTACTATCTCTATGCCAACTATTTTTTTGTCAGTTTAGTTTTTTTTTGGTAGGATTTTACACAGAATACAAATACCTTTTTGAAGTGTATTTGATAACATTTGACAAATGTATACATTTGCATAACTATCACCACAGTCAAGATATAGAACCTCTCCATCACCCAGCAAGTTTCCATGCCAGCCCAACTTTCAAGATATTTGGGGTATTTCTGGACCATGTAGTAGTATGAGGTATATATGTGAAGTCCTTAACTCCGTGAGGCTTGGATCTAGATTATAAATTTTCCAAAGAGATTTTCTTGTAAACTCTGAACTCAGTTTAAGGCAGCCTTCCTTGTTATCTTCGTGTTTGCTGGTAGGAAGACTCCTCCCCACCCCCACCCCACTGCCATCCCTGCAATCCAGCCTTTCAGTGTGGTGTAGCTCTTTGACAGGCTGCCACTTTATAGGTATCTTATTTACATCTTCCTGCCTTATAAGGCCCAAGCCTATCCCTGATGGACATTAAACTCAAATATTGTGGTTAGAAAGACTCACAGTGCTACTACTCCTGTTTCAGCTACTAGGTCACTACTCTGGCTTATAGTACTCTGCCCTTCCTTTGATTTATACATTTTAGTGAAGTATAACATACATATAGAAAAGCATACAGATTATAAATACATAGCTCAATATCACAAGTGAATATACCTAGGTAACAAGTACCCAGATAAAGAAAAAGAAGGTTACCAGGAATTTCCTAATATTCTTTCCAACCAGTATCTCCTCCCAAGAAGAATCATTATTCTGACTTCTGACGTCACAGATCAATTTTGTCTACTTTTGAATGTTATATAAATGCAATCATATAGCATATATTCTTTTGTGTCTGGTTTCCATTACTTATCATTGTATTTCTGAAGTTCACTCATGTTGTTTCATATACTTGTAGTTTGTTTATTTTCATTGCTGTATGTTATTTCATTGCATGAATACAACAGGATTTATATTGTAGGTGGACATTTGGTTTGTTTCCAGTTTTCCTCTTTGCTTTTGGAGCCTGGGATTTCCCTTTCTTTCTTTCAAGCTCTGCTGTGTATTTAGTAGGATTTAAAAAGCATTTCCTGCTCAGTAGTCTGGTATGATCTGTGTCAAGACATGTTTTAGGTTTTGTAGATTGCCAAATCTTCAGACATATAAGTCATATATTTCATTTTTTACTGTTGAAATCCTTGATTCTCACCTGATTTACCTAGGCTGATGACTCACTTCTTTAGATTGCTGTTGGAAGAAATAGTCTTTATTCTTGTGACAAATAATGAATGAACAGAAATAGCAGGATACAGATGAGATATATAATTAATTTTGTAGGTTTGATCTCTTGCTTGGGTGGATTACTACATATGTAAGGCTAGATAAATATTACTAAGTATAAAATATTGAAAAGGCATGTTAAAGAAATGGGTGGTTGAAGGCAAAAAAGAGTAAGAAGTGTGGATGTAGCTATTTTGGTACAGAATCTCTTGGCTAGTTGACACTGGGAATTTGAAATGAGAGGGAACCTCTCTTAATGGCTCAGTGCTATGTTATCAATATGTTGCCAGAAGAGCCACTCCAAAGTGGGCATGCTTTTGCCCTCCAAAAGTGATTTTTCACTAGATTAGTGTTTATCAACTGTGGGCATTTTTCCCCGCTCAGGGAATATTTTGAAATGTCTGGAGATGCTTGGGTGGCACAGTACTTGTATCTAGTGGGTAGAAGCTGGGAATGCTGCTAAACATCTTACAATTAATTCACAGGACAGCCCCTCTCCCCACGCCCCCAATGAAGAATTTTCCAATGGACATAGAGATTATCATACTAAGTGAAGTAAACCAGACAGAGAAAGACAAATAACGTATGATTTTACTTATATGGAACCTGAAAAAAAAAAAAAGATAAAAATGGGGGGAGGGAAAAATTAGGAGAACAGGATTAACATATACATACTACTATATAATCAAGGACCTATTGTATAGCACAGGGAACTATACTCAATCTTTTGTAATAATGCATAAGGGAAAAGAACCTGAAAAAGAATGCACACACACATATATAGTTATAACACATCTAATTATAACTAAATCTCTGTTATACATCTGAAACTAACATGATACTGTAAATCAACTATACTTCAATAAAGCAAACAAACCAAAAGAATTTTTCAGCTCACAGAGTAAATAGTGCCAAGGGTGAGAAACTCTGTTCCAGACCTAGGAACTAGTTGTTGTTCAGTCACAAAGTCATATCTGACTCTTTGCAACCCCATGGACTGCAGCATGCCAGGCTTCCCTGTCCTTCACCATCTCCTGGAGTCTGCTCAGATCCATGTCCATTAGGTCGATAATGCCATTCAACAATCTCATCCTCTGTCGCTGCCTTCTCCTGCCCTCAATCTTCCCAGCATCAGGGTCTTCGAAAGAGGTAGACAAAGTATTGGAGCTTCAGTTTCAGCATCAGGCCTCCCGATGAATATTCAAGGTTGATTTCCTTTAGGATGGACTCATTTGATCTCCTTGCTGTCCAAGGGACTCTCAAGAGTCTTCCCTAGCACCACAGTTCAAAAGCATCAATTCTTCGGTGCTCAGCCTTCTTTATGGTCCAACTTTCACATCCATACATGACTACTGGAAAAACAATAGCTTTGACTATACGGACATTTACTGGCAAAGTGATCTCTGCTTTTTAATATGCTGTCTAGGTGTGTTGTAGCTTTTCTTCCAAGGAGCCAGTGTCTTTTAATTCCATGGCTGGAGTCACCATTCTGCAGTGATTTTGGAACCCAAGAAAATAAAATCTGCCACTGTTCCCATTTCCTCCCCCCCATCTATTTGCCACGAAGTGATGGGACCAGATGCCATTGTTATGCCCGATGTCCGAATCCCCGAGCGGGAAGAGAGAAGGCTTCCAAGACAATGTAACTCGCAAAAAAGGGAAGTTTATTGCTGACTCAAGTCAGGGCTCACTGCCGCAACCAACGCAGTGGTGCAGGGTCAGAAAGCGCTGAGCCCGAGCTGTTACCCAATTTATAAGGTGTGCATAAGCAGTTGGTAGCTGGCTTAAGCGGATTGGTTACATGTTTGCAAAGTAATCTTATTGGCTCAAACCTTAGCAGACTTTTTTTTAAACTTGGGCATTCTCGGGCTTTTCAGCTTTCCCCTGATAGGTTCCCTTTTCCTTACTGGGCGCATATTGATTGGCTGGCTCCAGGTGGCCTGATAATCATGTTACCCTGGAAAACCAGGCCTACTCCTAATCTAGACTGCCTGTCATGGCACAGCCTCACAGCCATGATCTTCATTTTTTGAATGCTGAATTTTAAGCCAGCTTTTTCACGCTCCTCTCTCATCTTCATCAAGAGGCTCTTTTGTTCCTTTTTGCTTTCTGCCATTATGATGGTATTGTTGCAGGAAGGGGGACCCCTTCCAGGGCCCAAAACTGGGCTCTTGTCTAACACTTGGAAATGAATTGTCCGAGGAGACACATGTGCTGACAAAGCAAGAGATTTTATTGGGAAGGGCACTCAGGTGGAGAGCAGGAGGGTAAGGGAACCCAGGAGAGCTGCTCTGCCCCAGTCTCGGGTTTTATGGTGATGGGATTAGTTTCCGGGTAGTCTTTGGCCAATCATTCTAATTCAGAGTCTTTCCTGGTGGCGCACACATCGCTCAGCCAAGATGGATGCCAGCGAGAGGGATTCTGGGAAGTGGATGGACACGCGATGTCTCCTCTCGACCTTTCCCAAACTCTTCCGGCTGGTGGTGGCTTATTAGTTCCGTATTCCTTATCAGGATCTCCTGTCATAAAACAACTCATGCAAATGGTTACTATGGTGCCTGGCCAGGGTGGGTGGTTTCGATCAGTGTGCTTCCCCTAACAATATCATCTGCATACCTGAGGTTGTTGCTATTTCTCCCAGAAATCTTGATTCCAGCTTGTGATTCATCCAGTCCACATTTCAAATGAAGTACTCTGCATATAAGTTAAATAAGAAGGGTGACAATATACAGCCTTAAGGACTCCTTTCCCATTTTGGAATCAGTTCATTGTTCCATGTTGATTCTAACTGTTGCTTCTTGACCTGCATACAGTTTTCTCAGGAGGCAGGTAAGGTGATCTGGTATTCTCATCTCTTTAAGAATTTACCACAGTTTGCTGTGGTCCACACAGTCAAAGGCTTTGGTGTAGACAATGAAGCAGAAGTAGTTGTTTTTCTAGAATTCTATTGCTTTTCCTATGATCTAACACATGTTGGCAATTTGATCTCTGGTTTCTCTGCCTTTTCTAAATCTGTCTTGAACATCTGGAAGTTCTTGTTTCACATACAGTTGAAGCTTAGCTTGAAGGAGTTTGAGCATTGTATTGCTAGCATGTGAAATCAGTGTAACTGTACAGTAGTTTGAACATTCTTTAGCACTGCCCTTCTTTGGGATTGGAATGAAAACTGACCTTTTCCAGTCCTGTGGCCACCTCTGAGTTTTCCAAATTTGCTGGCATATTGAGTGCAACTGTATCATCTTTTAGGATTTGAAATAGCTCAACTGGAATTCCATCACCTCCACTAGTTTTGTTGGTAGTAATGCTTCCTAAGGCCCACTTGACTTCATACTCTAGGATGTCTGGGTCTAGGTGAGTGACCACACCACTGTAGTTATCTGGGTCATTAAGACACTTTTTGTACAGTTCATCTGTTTATTCTTGCCACCTCTTCTTCACCTAAAAAGGTTTTCTTATCTCTCCTTGCTATTCTCTGGAACTCTGCATTCAAATGGGTATATCTTTCCCTTTTGCTTCCCTTCTTTTCTCAGCTATTTGTAAGGCCTCCTCAGACAACCATTTCACCTTTTTGCATTTCTTTTTCTTTAAGACGGTCATTTCTTCCTTTTGGTCACTGCATCCTATACAGTGTTACGAACCTCTGTCCATAGTTCTTCAGGTACTCTATCTATCAGATCTAATCCCTTGAATCTATTTGTCACTTCCACTGTATAACTGTAAGGGATTTGATTTAGGTCATACTTGAATGGCCTCATGGTTTTCCCTACTTTCTTCAATTTAAATCTGAATTTTCCAGTAAGAAGTTCATGATCTGAGCCACAGTCAGCTCCCGGTCTTTTTTTTTTTGCTTATTGTATAGAGCTTCTCCATGTTTGGCTGCAAAGAATATAATCAATCTAATTTCAGTATTGACCATTTGGTGATGTCCATGTTAGAGTTGTCTCTTGTGTTGTTGGAAGAGGGTCTTTGCTATGAACAGTGTGTTCTCTTGGCAAAGCTTTGTTAGCCTTTGCCCTGCTTCATCTTGTACTCCAAGGCCAAACTCGCCTGTTACTCCAGTTATCTCTACTATCAGCTACCTTTCAAGAAATAATAGCACCACAGTGGCACAGTCTATGATTCTATCCAAATTCAGGCACTCTGTGAAAGCCAGGTCATATGTGGCTCACTCTAATTATTATTATTTTTTGATATGTAAGAGGTAGATTTATTTTGAGAGAAACATCTCTACAGACAGAAAATCTACAGACAGATTGTAAGCTATCTCAGAAGGCAATAGGCCACTCCAGTTGTTTTAAAAAACTGTATTGATAGGTTCTGGGGACTTGTTTGGTGGTCCAGTGGCTGGGACTCCATGTTTGATCCCTGGTAGGGAAACTAGATCTCAAAGGCCGCCCAGACCTGCTGCAGCCAAATAAATTAGGAAAAAAAAACAAAAAACCCAACTGTAATGATAGGTTCTGCAACCACTAAGTCTATTCAGAGCTTGAGTGAAATCACTTGTATCTAATGCTAATGTAATATGTACAGCAATTTATTGTTAGACACTAAAAATTAAACAGAAATCACCAGTGATTTATGTCTATATTTTAACTTTATTATTATTTTTAAAAATTTAAAATTTTATTTATTTATTTAGGCTGGACTGGGTCTTTGCTGCAGCATGCAGATTCTTCATTGCAGTGTGTGGACTCAGTTGCATGTGGGGGCTCAGTTCCCTGACTAAGGCTGGAATCTGCAGCCCCCCCACTGGAAGTGGATTCTTAACCACTAGACCACCAGGGAAGTCCCTTAATTTTATTATTGAACATTCCAAGGCCACAGAGTAAATCAGCTGAATAAATGGCACTGGACAAAGAGACGTTGTACCTTGCAATTAGACTATACATATTCTTTTTCTTTATTTTTATACTTTTGCAGCTTGCATTTTGGACAAAGGTAAATCTTGTTATTTCTCCAATGGAACTGATGGTCTGTATTTGTTTCTTCTTCCTCCAGGCAATACATACTACCATTTATTCTTCTGATTCATTTCTCCGGGAAAGCTGAAAAGAAGTTTTATAACGATATTATTGGTTTTGTAACTAGTGTTTTCATTGTAATCCTATTACTGAACCAATGTTGTGATAAATGGTCTGTTTATAAGGGGAACCACTTTTACAAGAAGTAGAAAATTAGACACGCTTCTGCTTTGCAATAACAATAAAAACCACAGTGAAAAAATGTTCTCCAGCTTATTCCCATCTGTATCAGCAGGGAAGCTTTAGAAGATGACTTTCTCCCTAAGGCCTTCTAAACACAGTTACTGCCTATGAGTACCAAGTCAAAACGCAGTTTTCCTCCAAATCCAATTCAAAACCAATCCATTTTAAGTTACGGTAACCGTGGGCCCTTTAAGAAAGTCAAGCACTTTAAACCCCACCCCTCTGCCGACTGGTAGCAGTTTAAGTTCTCTCTCCGAATATAGTTGGTGATAAAGCTAAGAGAAAGGTAACTTGTCTCCTGAGTGTTTCTATGTAAGCTCTAGCTTTAAGATACTATGGGATATGGAACAATGGAAACTTGTGAAGAATGGAAGCCAGACTGGCTCTTAAAAGATTCTATCACAGTGCTGGATAAAGTGGAAAGAATGTTAAGTCTGGGTTTCCCCCTGTGGTGCTGCTCCCCGCTAGCTTTATTCCTCCATTTCACCCAGCAAGTGAGTTTTCCAGAAGCTGTTTCCAGTTTAACGAGCTGTTTGTCTGCTCTAGCAGATTCCCAAAAGGAAAAGTCAGGGAGAAGAGCAAGTTTCAGTGAAAATTAAACTGGTCACTTCTAACAGAGTTATTTCCATTGGCTGAACGTTTCTGAGGAGCACAGTAACTCTTGTTGTTGTTCCTGCTACACCAGCAGTGACTAATTCAGAAGTCCTTTTTTGTTAAACTAAAAAATAATGAGAAATTTGGGGTTTAATTGCGGTTGGCATTTTGGAGCTGGCTGCCAGAAAGCAGCCATCTTGGTAAAGGATGATGTCATTTGGAACACTTGGAGGTTTCACTTTATTCCTGGGTACCAGTTTTCATTAGCCATTGAATAACTGTAATCATTAGGCTAAATTTAGTTTTAAAGATAATGGAGGAGCTGAAATAAAAATCGTTAAAGCCACTTCTTTATCCTTACTAACACATTATAAACTTTCCCCAAAGTTCAAAGTAATAGAAAAAACTTCACCCCATTTTCCCCCTATATTTTGTTTCCATCTGTTTGTTCTTCTGTTGACTAAGCTTGGGTAATAAAACGAGTCTGGTCGGTTTCATTTTCTGATTTTCATACATAAGTGAAAGCTGTTTTGTGTCAACAGTGTGAAGTGTTAAGAATCATCTCACCTGCTGGGCCAATTTCCTGTAAGCCTTTGTTTGGGAGGGGAGAAGGGGAAATGCAAGTTTTGATTTTGAATTTCTTATGCTTTAAAACTAGAACCCCGAATTAGACCACACTAGCATAATTAATCTGTGTTTAGTTTTGACCTACTTAAGTTTTCTAGGAGTGGGCAAGATGATGGGAAAGAGAATGATGGTTATGTTGCATTCCCACTTAATCATCACTATTCGTGCAGCAGAATGCTCTGCCTGCAGTTGCTTTGGAAAACTGGCCCTTAAAGGAGATGTTTTAATCCACAAAAATTGTCTTTTTTTTCTTTTTGGATTAGATAAATGTTACTGTCTTAATCCTATTGCCCAACAGGTCCTGGCATTGTCTGCAAGATGCAGAGAGAAAAGAAAAAACTTGCACCTTGTTTAGACAATTGAGCGCAGGGTGGTTTATGGGGTTATCAGGAGGAGTAAAGAGGGCGGTGTGTCTCTTCTGCAGATCTTTTCTTAACGAGGTTAACCTGTGGCTCCTGTCTGGTCGCCCTCCTCCGCTCCTTGCAGGGGAACTTTCTGTTCTGTGAGCGCTATCCGAAGCTTCCCCGGCAAGCTCACTGAGAGATCCAACTAAAAGGGCTGCGTGTCTGTTTGAAACAGACAGAGGGAGACAGGAGCACACACGGTCAGCGGAAGATGGGGCCACGGAGTCGGCGGGGGCTGGATGCCCGCGCCGGGCTGACCTTTCCACGTGTACCCAGCACCTGCGAGGCGAGTGGGGCATTAGGTTTCTTTTTCCCAGGAGCGGGCGCGAGCCCGGAAGAGGCTGGGCGGCCGCGGGCTTAGGTCAGGGGGCTGGGAGGCCCTCCCTCAGAACACGTGCGGCTGGCGAGCGGCTGGTGCGGAGGCTGGCCTGGCTTTCCCGCCCCGGCCCGGCCAGCGCCTCCCCAGCCAGCCGGCGGGCGCCAGGAGGGCGGCGGCGGGTGAGTCTCGGAGCTTTCCGCCGGCTTAGCCGAGCGGCCTAGCGAGCGCGCCAAGCCCGGCTGGAGCGAGCCCCAGTGCAGTACTGCCCGAGCCCGGGCGGGGTCTCTGTTCTCTGGCAGAGGAGGTCCCTTGGCAGCGGGAAGCTCCCTCTCTTTCTCTCGCCGCCGCTCCGAGTCTGCGCCCTGGTGCCAGGCGCCCAGCTCGGCGCTCCCCTGTGCTCGCCCCGGCGCCCACTCATTCGCAGCCCAGCCTTCGCCGCCGCCGCCTCCCTGCTCCTCCTCCTGCGCGTCTCCCCAGCCCGCCGCGGCCATGGCGGACAGCGCCAGCGAGAGCGACACGGACGGGGCGGGGGGCAACAGCGGTGGCTCGGCCGCCATGCAGTCGTCTTGCTCGTCGACCTCGGGCGGCGGCGGCGGCGGTGGCGGCGGGGGAGGTGGCGGCGGTGGGAAGTCGGGGGGCATTGTCATCTCCCCGTTCCGCCTGGAGGAGCTCACCAACCGCCTGGCCTCGCTGCAGCAGGAGAACAAGGTGCTCAAGATCGAGCTGGAGACCTACAAACTCAAGTGCAAGGCGCTGCAGGAGGAGAACCGCGACCTGCGCAAAGCCAGCGTGACCATCGTGAGTGCCCCCCCGGGGTGCGCCGCGGTGCTGACCTCCGCCCGCCCCTGGGAGATGCTGCCTCCCGACCCGGGGCAGCCCCCGGGCTATTCTAGGCTTCCGAGGACCAGCAGCGAGCATACTCGCTGCCAAGACCCAGCCCCGGAGGGTGGAGGGAGTGGGAGGTGTCCCTTCGGGACCGCGCTGGTCTGCCCTCCCCGGGGTCCAGGCCCCTCGCGGGGTGCGGGAAGAGGCTGCTGGGACCCCCCCCCACACCCCCCCCCCACACACACATATACCACGTTCCCTTGTCGCCCCTTAGGGAGGAGGCTCCTCCGGGAGGAGCTGGAAGCTGGCGGCGTGGCTGGGGGGGGCGGGGGGACTTTTTTCAGTCCTAGTTTGCTTGAGGGGTGCGTCCAGATCGGGGAGTCCTAGGCTGAGGGAGAGGCAGGAAGCCGGGGCCTGTTCCGGGGACCTGGCCGAGAGTGCGGGGGGTGTGCAGCTGGGCTGGGCACTTGGTTGGCATTAGGACAGCGCTAGCTGGATCGCCCGGGGAGGGGGCGGGAGAGAGTGGCCGGGAATCCGGGAAGTGCAGTTTTTCTGGCCAGGATCGAGAGGGAAGGGCGGGTACCGGAGCTGATGCTCCCACCTCCGTTGGAAGTCCTTTCCCTGGGTGGGGGGTGGTGGCGGCCGTGTACTGCTGGGAGAACGCAGCATCTTATACCGGCTTGGACAGAGCGAAGGGTATGAAGTCCGGACCGGCTGAAACCAGGGTGAAGGAGATCGGCTGACTCCCTCGCCGAGCAAAAGGGAGTTGTTGTTGTTGTTGTTTTGGCGTGTGTTTGCTTCCTTGGCGGTGGAGTGTCTGTCTGAGGGATATTTTGGTTCGGCTTCTAGATACTTGACGGGAGAACGGGCTGTCTGTTCTGTTTCCACCTGGTCCCCGGAGGCTCCCGCAAAGAGGATAAGATTAGGTGTGTAGGTCTCGCTTCTCGTGTAGCAGGCCTTTAGAAAGGCCACGATTAGCTGTGATGAGGCGAAACATAACTGGGAAAAGTACAGTGTGTGCTCTCACCTACTATCCCTGCCGGCTAGCCACATCATTAACATGCAGAATCCCCACACAGGCAACCCTGTTAGATCAAAACAGTTTCCCAGCCCGGAGGAGAGAGGAAAATGTCCAGAAACCCAGGGGATGAATTGCCATAGTTAACTCCACAATAGCTGATTAGGTTGAACCTTCAGATGGAGAAGAAATCGTGAATTCGGGGATGGATGGAAGATCACAACTCTGCAAAGGAAATGCGGCAAGTTTAGGATGCCCCTGTACCAGAAAGTCGTCAGTGGAGGACGGACTGTGTGTATCCACGCTGCCCACCCGCCCACCCCCGCCCCGTGCTGGCTCGCACTTGGGGACTGGATGGCATTCTGAGTTTGCTTAGAAAGCAGGTTTTCACCAAAGTTTCATTGTGATAGGCAGCCTAAATAGAAATTGATTGCTGAAAGACACCCCGCATGCTCCGATCCAGCTCTGGTGAATGGCATTGAAGCAATATTCAGACTGTCAAGTTCTTGAAGTGCCCTTTTGGTAGGATGGGGAGGAATTTGCAGAGGCAGCCACTTCCAAGCCTCTTCTGGAGCCTTCTTGGCTGAGAGAGATGTCTTTGGTGAGTGGAGGTTTGAGAAGAGGGGGAAGTTGGTGGAGGCAGTTTATTTAAGATTGGAGTTAGTAAATGAGAGGGTGAGTCTGGTCTCTTGGAGAATGTGAACCACTGAAAGTAGTGAAACTTGCATAAAATGGAATCTCTGACTTCTTGCATACTGTGAGCAATTCAGGCTGTTTTTGTTTGGGAAGGAGGATGGCCGGGTGGAGAGACTATGAAAGGGTTAGCTGTTTGACACTTGACCATATTAAAAGTAGGTCTGTAAATTGTACACAGACACATTCATTCCTGGTGTGTAAGATCACAGGCCACTGAACACTTGGCGTGAAGAGCTGTGTGAGGTGGTGGCTTCACTGGAACTTCCCTCAACTAAAACTGACATCTCACCAAATACACTTGGTGAAAAGTTCTGCGGCCTCATGGAGTCAAATTTTAAAATTGCTTTGGATGACAGCCTATAGGTACCAGAAGACTCTCCATTCTTTAATCTCTGATGAATATATTCAGGGGGATAAATAAAAAGTGCTTGTGGTGTATTGAGTTCCCTAATACTTGGCAGGTGTTACTCAGGCAAATGCAGAGGAGAGATTCCTTTGAGCGTTTTGTTAGAGTTGACTGACTTAGGACACAGATTGTGGTGAGTGGGTATGACCTTTAGGGTTTGTAATTTGGGAGGAAAAATATGTGTGTCTACATGAAGTAAGTCTGTGGATGTAAGGATTCCATTGAACAACACTGTGTGTCTATGTCAAGGTTAAGCTGCGTGAAACTTGCTGCTAGCAATCCAGGAAGTTTGTGAAAAGACTTAAATATTAAGTGAAGGCCTTGGTAGATTTCTCACTAATTTTATTTGAAGAGAAGATGGTGCCAGAATCCTATATTTGTCTTCATGGCTCTTACTAGTAACTCTAATTATGATATTAACTTTAATATTTTTGAGCACAGAAGGTGATTGTAGATGTCTTTTCCTTGCTGATCATCTACACCCTGGGAAGAGAGAGGGGTTGCTTTTTTGGGGGGGTGAGGGGGTAGTTTTAGTTTAGCAGCAAACTTAAGCAGAAGGTACCAGGAAAATACTCCCTGCCCTTCCTCCCCTCCTCCATTATCAACATCCGCCACCTGAATGGTGCGTTTGTTACAACCTATGAACCAACATTGAAACAACATAATCACGCAAAGTCTATAGGGTTCACTCTCGGTGTGGTACATTCTATCAGTTTGGGCAAGTGTACAATGAATTGTAGCACCATGATAGTGTACAGAGCAGGTCCAGTGCCATAAAAATCCCCCGTGCTCAGCCTTTTCATCCCTCACTAACCCCTGGCCACCATCAATCTTTTTTCTGTCTTCCATCAGTTGAGTTGCTCAGTTGTGTCCGACTCTCTGCAACCCCATGAACTGCAGCATGCCAGGCTTCCCTGTCCATCACCAACTCCTGGAGCTTGCTCAAACTCATGTCCGTGGAGTCTGTGATGCCATCCAACCACCTCGTCCTCTGTCGTCCCCTTCTCCTCCTGCCTTCAATCTTTCCCAGCATCAGGGTCTTTTCCAGTGAGTCAGTTCTTCACATCAGGTGGCCAAAAGCATAGTTTTGCCTTTTCCGGAAAGTCATATAGTTGGAATCATTCAATCTGTAGCCTTTTCAGATGGGCATCTTTCACTTCGTAAGATGCATCTAAGTTTCCTCCCTGTTTCTTCCTGGCTTGGTAGCTCATTTCTTTTTTCTTTCTTGGCTGCACTGAGTCTTTGTTGCAACACATAGGCTTCTCTAGTTGAGGTACAGGCTTAGTTGCCCTGCAGCATGTGGGATCTTAGTTCCCTGACCAAGGATTGAACCCACGTCCTGTGCATTGGAAGGTGGACTCTGAACCATTGGACCACCAGGGAAGTCCCTCCTTTCTTTTTAACATTGAATGATATTTCTTTGACTATACCACAGCTTACTTACTTATACCATTTACCTAATGAAGGACTTGGTGGCTTCCAAGTTTTGGCAGCTGTGAATGAACCTGCAGTACACTTCTGTGTGCACATTTTTGGGGGTAGACAGAAGGTTTCTGCTCATTTGGGTAAGTAGGGAGGAGCTAATTGCTGGTAGTATGGTGAGAGTATTTTCATTTTGTAAAGAAACTGCCAAACTTTTTGGAGTGACTACCATTTTGCATGCCCACCAGCAGTGATGAGAGTTCCTGTTGCTCCACATCCTTGCTAGCATTTGGGTGTTATCTGTCTTGGATTTTGTCCATCCTAGTAGGTGTGTAGTGATAGCTCATTATTGGGCCCTCATTTTTTAAGCCAAGTCCAAAGGCCAATAGAAGTTCTTAACCGGCAGTCATTTCTGTCTCTTTTGGTATGTAGGTGCTTATTCTAGTTAAGCTACCCTTTTAATAAAGGACCGGCTTCATGGTCTGTGTTCTCCACATCTGTATGATGGAGGTAAACATCATCTGTGGGGAAGAATCAACTGTACAAGGCCTTTCATCCCTGTCTACAAGTGTCCACTGCCACAGCTTTCCCCTGGTGTGTTTTATTTGGGTTAGTGGTGGAATGGAATGTTTTGAGTGATTATCCGATTTCTCCCAGTAAATCAGCAGTGGAGCCAGACTGCTGATTATCAGTCATAACTTCTTCTTTGGAGTGGAGAAAATAAACAAAACAAAACAAAAATTGCTCAGTTACACTGTTGAGTAGCTTTTAGATGTTAGGCTTGATCTTTCTGACTTGTCCTTTGGGTTAAAATGTAATAGGAGATTATCTGAGTCAACGTAGCGAGAGGAATCCAGGGATCGTGGTCTCTGAGAAGATGAAATGTAATTGTGGGCAGTAATTGAATGGCTGCTAAGTTCTGGACTAGTTTCTCAAAGTATAAGCAGGGTCTTATTCCTGGATGCTAGTTCACCAAGGTGTGTTTTCTGGACCAGCTCAGACCTTTGCCATATGTTTGGTTTGGAAGTAAAGGCCCATGACAAATTACTAGAGTTTAAGCGTCTTTTTCTATCTATAATATTAGTCTTTCATTATAGAAGTTGAGGGAAACAGGAATACAAAGATCTTTTGAAGTTATAGAAGAAAAACGTGTTGGTATGGTATTTAGATTAGAAAACTTGGCTGTTTTAAATATCAACAGTGTAAAAAAAAAATAAATATCAACAGTGTAACAATTTCATTAACCAATAAAAGCTACCATATAGTTAATGTTGTGGATTTCAGATTATTTACTCTGGATGCCCAATACACTATTTTCCATTTCTTAAGATTTTGTTTTGGCAGATTATGAAGCTGTCAGATCAACATTGCCCTTATAAAAAGGTGTAGTGTGTGACTTTTGTTTTCCTTGCTTTAATTTTTTTTTCCCCCTTAGATTCTAGTGAAAGTACCCAACTTTAGACGCAACTTAGAGAAAAGTATGATCTCACAGTTAGGTCTGATCATACACAAATCCAGTCTTCTTATAGAGGCTATTCTTAGATTTCTTCTGTGTGTTTCATATAAACTCTTTGTATTTGATTTTTTAAAAAGCCCTACAAAAGTGTAGAGGAGGTCCAGACAGTCTTTTCTAGTGCTTTTATTTATTTTGCTGAGGATGGGGAATAGTTCAGAGAATCACCAATATCTGGTTTGTGGGGACTCTTGTTCAAGACCAGAGACACTGGTCTGGAGCAAAAATCTGAAGGAACTGTTGCTTGCTCACAGACTTTTAATGACTTCCATTGCCCTCTGACTCCAGGTGAACTTTTTGTGGTTTACCAGGCTCTCTATGATCTGGCCCCTGCTTGCTTCAGAGACACACCCCTCACATTCTCAAAGCTCTCACTCTACTGAACTGCCAGCTCCTGAATCTCAGTAGGTTTCTCTGGCTTCTCTAAGATGTACCTCCTGCCCTTAAATGTCCTTCCCTACCCTTCACCCTATAAATCCAAGCAGGCTGTACTTCCTTCTGACCTCCGTGTGCACTAGTACTGCCTCTTTGCCAGCCACATGCTGGGTTAGTTGCCCATTCATGAGACCGCTTCCTCTCCAGGCCCCCAGCATGTAGGTCTCCCCTTTGGGAGCAGAATTTGCCTTGTTCACTTCCATTCTTCGGTCCCTGGCATGCAGTAGACACTCAAGGGTATGTTGGGCTGACCTCAGAGGCATTAAGTGATGAGGTGTTTTTGTTTTGTTTTGTCCTGGGCGAGGGAGCCAAGACTGTCTCCAATGCTTATGCTCCTAGAGCTGCTCTCCTAACTGTCAGCAACAACAGCAAACACCATCTTCACCATCCTTGTATGGATGAATGGATACACTGTATACTTTTGCGGACCACCTCAATTAGTGTATGTCCCAAAGCTTTGCCTTCCTGTTATGGGTGATACTGTAGGCAACCTTGTAGCAATACCTAGGCATTCGCGATACCTTTTCACCTCTAAACGGGGACATAGTTTCGTTGGGTTCACTTTCCAAGGGTTGTTTGAGCAAGGCTTAGAGGAGAAAGTGACTCTGTCGGAGGGGTTCAGATTTGCCCCTTCCATTTTGTTGATGGTGACAGGTCACTCCAGGCATTCCTCATAACCTTATTTAATGTTGAAATGCCCCATGGCTGCTTCTGGAAAACAACCTGTGGGCCATCATGGGGAGGAGGTATCAGTGCAAATAGCAGGCACCTGAAGCTCCAATTGGGGCGGTATCTGCAAACCGGATGGGGAGATTTGTTGAATCCTGGTGGATTTCCACGTGTGGTTTGCAGAGTGGATTTGGGGAGGTTGATAGTGTCACACAGTGTGTACTTGCATTCTTGTTTTCTTCCTCAAATCGTGCATTGCAGCATTTACTCCTAGAAATGCTAATCTGAGACTTTAGGTTCATACAGCCAGGTTGAGTAAGGAGTAAGGTCACCTTCTTTGTTCCCTCTTGTACTTTGTCTCTTAGTGGTAGGTGTTGCTTTTTGTTTTCAATCACAGGCAGTTAGTTGCTTTTATTAATAGATGGATTGAATGATCGTCAGGGCTGGTGATCACGGGTTCAGAGTGTTCCTGCTCAGTGGTGGTTGAAATTTTCCTGACAGGGAAACGAATGCTCTGAAAAGTATTTCTAATAGTCAGGATCTTGGAGAGGTATTAACTTGCAGACTCTTCCTACCTCCCCAAGGCTATCAGATTTTCTTACCTTTTATGCTTGTCAAGTCCACAGCTGTGTATTTTATCCCAGTGCTCCAGCTCATAAATTGCAAATGTCAGTTTGTGTAGGTGTTCTCTTTTAGGGAGAACTAACAAAGGGTTAACAGTTTGATGGTTGTTTAGAATGAATTCACTCCCTTACTTATTATTCGTCCCTAGATCCGAGGCATGGAGTGCAGATTAGTGCTTAAAATTCATTTTCATACTCACTTGTTTAACGCTGGGAAATTTTCACCTTTTCAGTAAGGGACAGAATGGTGTGTCATAAATACAGCCTACAACAGGCAGGATTCAACCTCCAAGTACTTGGGAACTGCCTACTGGGTGTTAGGTACTCCAAAATACCCAGAAGGAATGTAAGGGCTTCTCCAGCAGGGTTGCACTTGACTGGTGTTCAGCTTGGCCCTGGCTGGTTGCGGCAGGGAATTCAGAGCAGAGAGAACTGGCCTTCCCTCTCCATCACTTTGCAGCCCAGAGAGTTGTGAGGTGCGGAAATAACCAACATGCAAGTGGAAGCCAGAAAGGCGGTCCAGGCTGACTGGTGCCAAGGTTCCAGCAAGGGCTGGCTTACCTTCCACCTTCCAAAATAAAGTTCATCTCTTTTGGTGAATACCTTTAAGGAAACAATGTATCATATTCACTCACAGTTTAATTAGCTGAGAGTTTATTTTGTAAGGCAGCGATAGAGAACTGTTGCTCAATTTGTCTGTGTCCAGGTGGCACTGAAAGGCTTTTTGTTTGTTTTTAATTTTCTTTTAATATGGTGATGATTGAAAAGAAATGTCAGTGATGTTTTTAATTTCATAATTTACATCTGCCCATAGACAAATTATCTAGGTGGTTTTTTCATCTATTCCTATTACACTCTGGGGCCCACCCACTTTCCTTACACAGACATTATTGCATGGACCAAATTTCTTAAATCTTTAATGGAAACTGTGAAAACAAAGACTTCTTAAGGTTAAAATGGATTAGAGATACTAGTTTATGGGCAGTTGCAAACTCCGGTTTTGTAAAAAAGCAGTGTTGATGGATGGGATAATCTTGCACGCATCTGTTCCAGATCAGACCAGCCTCCATGGGTGCCAGGTGTGTGTCCCGAGTGAGTGGGTTAACACCCTCCAGGGCATCTCGGGCCACTTGGGATCAGATGAGGCCATTCGGTACTGAGAAGCAGAGCTGGGATATTCAGCCAGACAGACGTAGGTCATAATTCAAAAAAGTTTTCCATAGAAGGAAAGAGGAAAGTGAAAGAATGAAAACAGCATGGACTAAGGGTGAGGTAAGGGAAGTTCTTAGAAATCTAGTACCTGCATTAAACCCTTCATGTGTTTATTTCACTAGTGAACAGAGTCTTGGGCAGTCAAGGTTTTTTAATTAGAAGAGCTAAAATAGTCCTGAGAGAAAAATTATTTGGTGTTTTAATTATAGAAAGAGCTTCTCAACTTATGAAATTATTTGCATGTAAACAATGTGTTGTTTTTTTTTTCAGTTATCTTAAGTAATTACTCGTATAATAACTTTTATTCTATTGAGATTTTTTTGTTTGGGTTTTTTTTTTTTTTTTGGTTCTTCACTAGGTAGGCCTTAATTTATCTAAACAAAGACATTTGCTAAAAGTCAAAATATTGTGTCTCTGCTTCATTTAGTAACCTCTGATTATAGAAACACAAAAATTTGAGAGAAAAAAAAATTGGCTGGATGATTTTAATGTCTTTGTTAACCAAAGAGTACAATTTTAAGTGTATATGCTATAAAGTAGCAGTTTGGACTTCTTTCGGTCCAAGTAACTACCTGGTAAGGTGCCATGTCTTTTGAACAGCATTATTAACTGTTTCACATCATTTTAAACCTTGAGTGCATGTAGCTTATTATTTTGAAGTACTGAAGATACAATGACATTTTTTTTGGTTGTAATATAGACACAATATAAGTGTTGCCCCTTGAACCATTTTTAAGTGTATGATTCAGTGACATTAGTTACATTTACAGTGTTGTGCCGCCATCACCACTACCCATTTCCCGAACTTTTTCAACATCCCAAGCAGAAACTGTTTACATTAAACAGTAACTCTTCATTTCCCGCCTACCTCCAGCCCTTGGTAACCTCTATTTCTAGTTACTTTAAACGTTTTTTTTTTCTTTTTAATTTTTAAAGAAAAACTGGAGTCTGGTGTGCAAAAGCAGCTAGCTTCTTTTTCTTGTCTTGGTGTTGAAGTTGTGAATTAGGACCTAAATTCTTTAATTAGGACCTAAACAGCTTTAATTAAAATGCTGTTGATAGTGCTCGCTTCGGCAGCACGTATACTAAAATGCTGTTGATATCTTGCTCCAGCTTCAATTTTTATTGCCTCTTGGCTAATCCGTATTCTGGTTCTTTTTGTCCATTTAGCCAATATATGGCACCCTAGCTCTAGGCTCCACACCATAGGTCTGAATCTGCTCTCAGAGTGGGCACCCAGATGTGGAGAACTGGGGAGGGACTAATGCACAGGGAAGGCTTGTCTTCTGGGAAAGAGAAAGGATTTAGCCCTAGCACCTTGTAGATGATGTTTGCCATTTAAAGAAAAAAAAATCTTATGTTTAATTTCCTTGATAGCATTTCAGATAAACCATACTTTAAGAAAGTCTGAAAAAGCAAAAAAAAAAAAAAAATGCTTGAAATTCTTCCTTATCAGCATTGAACTACTTGGAAGTAGTTTTGTGTTGCTATGACAACTGCTTATGTTTACCCAGTGCTTACTATGGCGTGGGTGCTGTTGGGAGGGGTTTACTTATATCCTGAATTAATCCACACCACTGATGTGTAGTCTTACAGATTTGCAAATTTACACCCAGAGACGTTCTGCAACTTGCCTGAGGACCTATGGCTAGAACTGGAACTCTGACCTCAGAGTTTAAGCACATAAACAAATTTATGAACAGTTGTGTCTTTATCCTGCTGGGGGCGTTTTCTTCTTAGTTGTGTTCCCACACTGCGGCGTTCCTTCATTTAGAGTAGTCAGGGCTGCCCCGTTCCTGCCGCACATTCCCAGGATGCCAGCCCAGGCCTCAGGGAGTGTTTCCAGGGTTGCAGACTCTCTGCTTTGGAAGAGAAACAACGATAAAGAGGGTGCCTTGTGCGTGGGGTGTGCAGACTTTCTGACTGACTGGCCTCCAGTGTTGGGCCTGGGTCTGTTGCACCCCTCACCCTGTCTCATGTTACTGCGGAGTGTGCCACCTCTGCTGATAGTTCTGCCATCGGGGCCCCCCTCCTCCACTCTCCTGCCTCATCCCAGGCTGGAACCAGTCTCTTTATACTTAAGTTATAACCTCTACTTAAAAATAGTCTGACGAGCACAAGAGAAGTGGATTTTTTTCAGCCGCTGTATTGATCACCTCCTGTATGCCAGGCAGTCGCCACAGATAGCATCTGCGAGGAGAGCTGCTGGAGGGCCCCCGACTCAGGCCGGGAGAGGGACCACAGTCACGGAGGGCTGTCTCTCTCAGGAGGTTATAGAAGTGAGAACCTGAAAGATGAAGTTCATCTAGGCGCAGGCGGGAGTGGTGGAAGGAGGAGGCATTTCGTGAATGTGGGGAAAGAAAGGAAAGTGTGGGGGGTGGTGGTGAGCAGGGCCTGGCTGGCTCTGTTCTTGGGTCCCGTCTGGGGGCTGATGACAGAAATGGGCAGGGAGGGGGAAACAGTTGGAACATTTCTGGATGTTCATAATCTGCTCTGGCTGCTTAGTGGAGGAGACATTTGTGTTTTCCTTCTAAACTACTGGGAGACAGGTACTATGTTATTTGTCATCTATAAGACGACCCGTCTTATCCCATGGTAATAACAGTTAAGTATTTTGGTCTCGCTCTGTGCCTGGCACAGTTCTAAAACACCGTGCCAGGCACTGTGAAAGATGAATTTCAGGGCCTCACTTGATTCTCACTGCAACCCCTTTGCTGCCTCTGATTCCCAGATGAAGCAGCAAGGTGGAACAGCCTCAGCGTCCTGGCCTAGGATGCAGTGAGCGGCGGGACAGTGATTTGAGCCAGGTAGTCAGTCTGTGATGGTAGCTTGACCAGCACATAAAACCCTGCCATTTGAAGCCTCATTTCCCTTTTTCCACAGTCTTAGCACAGCCACTGCTCAGTCCAGTTCATGGAATTTATTTGGGGGATGTCCAAGTTTACTTTGGATAAACTCGCTAGTGGAGTACAACATACAGTAAAGCAGGGGTCCCCAACTTCTCGGCCCTGGACCAGTACAGCAGCAGCATTAGATTAGAAATACAGCGCACAGTAAATGTAACGCGCTTGAATCATCCCCAGACCAACCCCTCCCCCCCACCTCCCACCCCCCTGGCGCTTTGGAAAAATTGCCCTCCACGAAATCAGTCCCTGGTGCCAAAAAGGTTGAGGACCACGGCAATAAAGTCCCCAAGCTTTGAAAGCACAAACTGATGCAAAAGTGCTCAGTGAATTTACCTGTAAATTCACCAGTGTAAATCACTACCCCACTTAGGATGCATGCTAGTATCAGCACCCCCGACACCCCCCAAAGTTCCCTTGTACTCTCTGTTCCACTCACCACACCCCCAAAGTGACTTGTTCTTACCTCTAACACTGAGGATTAATTTTTTGCTTCTTTTTGAACTTTATATTGTAAGTAGCTTTATACAGAATGTATTTTGTATGCGTGCAGATTCTCTGATTTCACATCCTAGTTCCCACAGTGACTGACATTAGACGGCATCCGTGTTACCTGTGGCAGTGGTCCTTTGCTGCAGCTGCACAGTATTCCCCTGTGGAATTGCCTTTAGTTTAGCTTTGCCCCTTGCGTAGCCCCATCTCCTTCCCTAGTGTTGATCACTGGACATTGCAAGGCAGCACAGGCCCTACAGAATGAGGCTTCCAGTTAGTTGAGGTTCTAGCTACATTGCTAGTTCGTTATGCTGCTCTCAGAGCCTTTGAGCCTCCATGGACTTACCTGGTAAAACCACAGTCTCTAGGGTTAATACCAGTCATTACGAGGATCAGATGAAACAGTGCACGTCAAAGTGTTTCGATAATTTGTGAATTATTCTTGTAGAAAATGATATTAAAGATGATTTGTAAACACCCACCCCACACATGTACATACATACTTTCTCTTGTTCTCCAAAATGTGCTTCAGAATCAAAGGTGTTCTTGATAACCCTGTTTATACGTAATAGGATGGTGCAAAATTGTCTGAATTGCTGAGAGGGGCCCATCTCTCTGGAGACCTCAGGCTGGGGAGCTCTGCAGTCTGACTTCTCAGGGCCTGTGTTTTTCTGGTGCTTGGGGATGCCTGGGAGCTGGGCTCATTTCCTGGGGTTCGGTGAGTCAGGATAAAACCCGCCTGTGTGGCTGTGCATAAGTAATGAGAGGCAATCCAGCTTCCTAAAAGATCCATTTTTTCTTGTAGGCCAGTTGTCGGGCTCTTTCCATTATTTCATGAAAAAAGAGCCAATGTACACCTTTGCCCAGGCTTCTGCCTTTAGCGCCGTGGGCAGCAGGCAGACAGCCTGCTTCTCTGTTGTGTGACTTTTGACCCTTTTCCATGGGGGTGTGGGTTCCAGAGGGTGGACTTTGATGGCTGAGACATGCGTTCCACTCCTGCTTAGCGGCTGCTCTGAAGCACAGAAAGCACAACAGGACTCTTTGAAGCTGCCCGACTTTGCAGGCTTGCAGTGCCCTTGTGCTGGAGGGACCGCCCTGGGCTCCCAGGTCTGCAGTGGTCTGTGGAGGTCTGTGGTGGGACTGTTTTTCTGTCTGTTGCCTCTGGCTATCTCTGTAGCAGTAGCAATGGCAGCCTAGGGCTTTTGCGAAGGTTGAAGGAACTGCTTTTCACCAGGGCACTGTTGGGGTTTTAGTGCCCTGGTGTGAAGGCTTTTGGTTGTGATGAAGGGGCAGGAAGGCAGCCCGTGTATTTCAGCAAGTCATGAACGAGTTGGAGTAAGCCTTCTGGGAGCCAGGCGTGCCCATCCCTTCTCCCTGCTCTAGCCAAGGCTTCCTGGGGTCTCTTGGTTTCTCCCTGCCTCCTTCCCAGGCTACTTGGGGGGCCTGCCTGTCAGATTCTTTCAGGTTGAAGGAGATCGGCATTGATGACTTTGAATCCCTGATTTGTATCGTTCTTTCTTGGCCCCGTGCCTTGCAGCTCTGGGTCCTTGGAACCCAATGGGGGATGTGAAGAGGCACCTGGAATGCGCCTGCCAGCCCACACGTGAAAGCCAGTAGGCTGCGCTGCTTCTCCTAAGTCCCGTGCATTCTTGTTCTCAAGTTCCCATGGTTCCACTGCTCCCCCTTTTCTGTTCTTGGGCTTTAAGTTGATGTGTTGTAGCTTAGCATCCTCCATAAGTCTGTCTGTGTGAATCATCCCTTTATTCCTTTTATTCATTAACTCTTTTCTATTTTTCCACACCGGGGTTCTTGGAGACAGCTTGGTATAATGAAGACTAGGAAACCAGATAGGGTTGCCACATTCAGCAAAAATATAAGATGAGGAGCCATGTTTAAATTTCAGGTAAATGATGAGTAGTTTTTTAGGGTATATGTGTTCCCACTGTGGAACATATATGTACTAAATGGAATATATATGTACTAAAAAAATCATTTGTAGTATATCTGAAATGCAGACTTAACTGGGTGTCTTGATTTTTTGTTTTGTTTTGCCCTGCCTCCTGGCATGGGAGATGTTAGTTTACCAACCTGGGATGGAGCCTGACCCTCCTGCATTGGAAGGATACAGTCTTAACCGCTAGACTGCCAGGGAAGTCCCTGGGCATCTTGTACTTTACCTGGAAATCCTGAAACCCCTAATTTTTATTTATTTTTTAATCTTAAATAGGTTTTGACTTTATTTTTTAATATAAATTTATTTATTTTAATTGGAGGCTAATTACTTTACAGTATTATAAGTGGTTTTGCCATACATTGACATGAATCCGCTGTGGGTGTACCTGTGTTCCCCATCCTGAACCTCCCTCCCACCTCCCTCCCCATTCCATCCCTCTGGGTCATCCCAGTGCACCAGCCCCAAGCACCCTGTCTCATGCATCAAACCTGGACTGGTGATTTGTTTCACATATGATAATATACCTGTTTCAGTGTCTTTCTCCCAAATCTTCCCACCCTCGCCCTCTCCCACAGAGTCCAAAAGTCTGTTCTATACATCTGTGTCTCTTTTGCTGTCTCTCATATAGGGTTATCGTTACCATCTTTCTAATCTCCATATATATGCATTAGTATACTGTATTGGTGTTTTTCTTTCTGGCTTACTTCACTCTGTATATAGGTTTCAGTTTCATCCACCTCATTAGAACTGATTCAAATGTATTCTTTTTAATGGCTGAGTAATACTCCATTGTGTATATGTACCACAGCTTTCTTATCCATTTGTCTGCTGATGGACATCTAGGTTGCTTCCATGTCCTGGCTATTATAAATAGTGCTGCAGTGAACACTGGGGTACACGTGTCTCTCTGAATTCTGGTGAAACCCTAAGATTTAGAAAAAAAATCTCAGTTCTGCCCCTCCCTCCCTCTGTGATCACATGGCATCTTACCTGACCCCTAAGCCACCGTATCTTCTCTTAGAAGGGCTCATGGTCTCTTAGCACTCAAGTTTGAGGGATAACTGATGAGGCTCATGAAAGCCCTCAGGACATTTTCAGTATCTTCCTTTTCTGCCTTTATGCAGTGACGGTGGGTTTGCTTCTTGCCTGTCTTCTTTTCCTCCTCTCCTCCCTTGTGAAGCCAGCCCACTGTCCTCTCCTTTAGTGTGACCATTTTTTTTTTTTTTTTTGACTGCGCCGCTGGCATGCAGGATCCTAGTTCTCCGACCAGGGATGAAACCCATGCTCCCTGCAGTGGAAGTGCAGGGTCTGAACCACTGGACTAACTAGTGTGGCTTTTTGGGTCTTCTCAGGGTATTGCCTCCTCTCCTTCCTCAAGCTGCTCTGAATTCGCTTTCACTTTTTCTGTCCTTCCTCTACCAGCTTCCTTTTTTCTTTTTTCCTGGAAGCCGACTTTGACCGTACGTCTCAAGTAGCTCCCTTTATTTGGCCGCGTGTTACCAACCCTCTTGTTCAGTCCCTCCTTTCCTTCTGAGCCTATAGTGACTCAAGGAGAATGGGACCCTTTGGCCTCACTGGGGGGCCAGGCAGCACTCACATATCCTTTTGGGTCCTTGGTTTTCTCCTTGGTTTGCTGAGATGGCTTGTTGAGAATTCAGGGGTTGCAGGCTGGCAGGCTGCCTTTGGACTGCAGGTGAGTGGTTTGGCTTCAGATTTTGGAAAGCCCTTGGAAAGAGAGGTCTTAGGGAAGGAAAGGCATGGATGCTCTCACCTGCCTTGGGCAAACCTCCTGTCAGCTTCCCAGGCTGATTCATTTTGTGCCCTGATGGCACTTGGGTTTGACACTGCTGAGCTCTGCTGCGGGTAATGACTGATGCAGCTAGTGTGCAGTCCTTCGTTGAGCTCTTGAAACAAAGCCACAGGGCACAGCTGGTGCAAATTTACAGATTGGGAGAGCAGAGGTGGAGAGACGTTACCTTGCCAGAGTCATTGGATTGGCAGCCCAGTGCCGCAGCCCTTGTTCTGAACCACTGTGTTGTATTTCTGTGACAAGGTGCAGCTGTGAGGGTCTATGAAATTCCTTGCAGGAGTTCAGAGTAGACTAGAGCATAATTTGCTTGTCTTTTAGATTCATAATCTCAAGTCCTTGCCCTAGATTCTATATTCTTAGGTAGTGAATCCTTAGATTCTGTTTCCTCTCAAGGATCATTCTTCTTTTTCTTCATTTCCTGAAAACCGGGTTCACATCTTAGTGGGTGTTGAGCCACAAGACAAAGCCAAGTCAGTGATCCACAGAAGAAGGATTTATTTGCAGCAAGTAAGGAGAACACCTGGGATCTTCCCCGAAGCAGCGACTCCCCAATAGCAAAACTGGGGAAGTTTTAAGCTAAGAGTACATGCATATTCAGGGCTTCCCAGGTGGCTCAGAAGGTAAAGAATCTTAACTGCCTGCCAATGCAGGTGACCCAGGTTCCATCCCTGGGTCAGGAAGATCCCCTGAAGGAGGAAATGGCAACTGACTCCAGTATTCTTGCCTGAAAAATCCTATGGACAGTGCAGCCTGGCGGGCCATGGTCCATGGGGCCGCAAAGAACCAGACACAACTTAGCGACTAAACAACAACATTTATACTTGTGAAGGGGCTGGGGCAGAGGATTCAGTATAGAATTGGGGCAAAGTTTAACAAGAGTCTAAGCTTTGGTTGATTCAAGTTGTGAGGGTCAGAAAAGATCAACTTCATCATTCCATCTTCCACTGGGTTGAGGCCTTTGTTCTTGCAAAACTCAAAGATCAGTATCAGATTGTAATAGATATCCCTCGAGGAGGAACTGGGATTCTGTATATCGCTGGATTGTTGTTTCTTGACTGCTTTCCCTTTGTTCCTGCTTCCCTCACTTCGCTTAAGATCTTTAATTACTGAGACCTGTTCAAGTAAGGTACTGTGTATGGCCAGGCTTAGATCACAGAGCGGCTTAAGCCAAAAATGGCTTCTCTTATGTCAAGAGAGCCATGGCTGGTTCTGTTTCTCCAGGAACCCCCTACTCTTATATGCATACACTGTAAAGATGTTTCCAAGAGTTTTCTCTTCCAGTGCCTGGCTTCTTTATAAATTATTAGGTATCCTTGGCATTCATTTAAGTAAGTTTAGTTTTGGGGCACCTACTAAGTGCCAGCTATATGCTTGAGATGTCCTTTGAGGAGCGAGGCAGGGTATAAGTAGTGAATGAGTGCCCTTCCCTGGGTGGAGGACATCCAAAGCCCAAGAAGACTTTGTGAAGGAGCTCAGAGGCTGCTAGGAGACTGGTGAGAAAGTGATGACCATAGCATGGTTGAAGAAAGATGGAACCCGTTTAGGGTTCACACAGAAAATAGACCCTGTAAAGTAGGAGGGAGAGAATTCAATCTGGGGAGTTGGTTATCCCACTGGTAGAGTCGCTGAGAATAGAACTCACCAGGAGGTACAGTCAGACAGCCCAGGGGATTGGAGCAGCAGGACACCACTCCTCTGGAGGATAAAGGGTGGAGGTGGTGTTATCAGAGCCCAGGGCAGGGGTCACTCAGAGAGAGCTGGAACCACGAGGGCCTTGAGACCAGAATGCTGCCCAAGGTGGGGAGAGGAAGGGAGAAATGCCCCCACCCTCCCTCCTTCCAGCCTCCAGCCTCTTGCCTGTGCTTTTCATTGGCTGAATTTGGCTGGAAGCCTGGAAGTCTCTGACTTGAGGGAGCAGGGAGATAAAGCCTGCAGAGGTTTCCCCCCTTCCTCGCGGAGCAGGACAAGGGCAGTGCGGGACTCTTGGGCCAGACCAATGCAGGACTGGCTCAGCAGAAATGAAAGTGCAGTGATGACGGTCGATTGGGGTGGTTGCTGAACGCTTCACAGATGACAGGATGTTGGAGGACTCGGAGGTTCTCGTTCCCTCTGGAGGAGGTGAGGGAGCGAAGGGTGTTCCAGGGAGGAGGACCTGCGTGGACGAAGGCCCGGCAGCCAGAACCGCAGGCTTCACTTGTAGCACCGCAGGCGGCTCCGAGAGGCTGCAGGGGTGCCTTGTGGTCTTGTTCCTGTCCCTCTTTCTTCTGCCTCAGAAGCCACTTTCCCAGAGTGCTTTCTCCCATCCATGTTCTCATTTATGACTGACATGATTTTGACACAGGGACAGCCTGGGTGGGCAGCTCTGCACCCCAAATATCCTTAAGACCCACTGCCTCCTTCACAGAACACACATGCTTTCACAGTGCTCACACCTAGGGTGCGTCACAAGTCCCAGACAGCAGCAGCTCAAGGCTGATGCGAGTCACCTCTGCTGCCTGGGACCCATCGCGCCCCCAGGGCTCTGATGAAGATCCAGATGCTTGGGAGGAGACAGAGCTGTTCTTGTTAGTGACTTTCAGAGACTTGTCTTCGAGCCCTGAATGGCTGGCACTCAGTCATGCTGTTAGAATATGTTTCTCACATCCCCCTGCTGTGAAATTCGTTTTTTATGATGACAGAGGATATTATTGGAACGTTATTATGGAAAATTTCCAGCATGCACAAAAGTAGACTGAACGTACAAACCACCCAGCTTCACTGGTGACCATCACGGTCAGTCTTCAAGTGGTGTCACCCGGAAATAGTTTCATTCGCATCTCTGATAAGGGTTTCATAACCTCCGTACCATTGTCTCATTTATTAAAAAAAAAAAAATTAGTAGTATTTCTGCTAGTAAATTTATGTTTGAAAAGTCAACAGCAGAGAATTCTCTGGAATCAGATGTGTTATCCTCGCTTCCCCTCTGCTTTGAAGCTTTACCCCTGTGACCCGAGGCTGCTGGCCCCAGATGGAAATCTCTTTCTCCTTAGTATGCTGACTGCAGGCTCTGGGACCTTTTACCTGCTGCCCTGTTTCTCCGTACAAGCATCTCAGTCATGCTGCCGCTGCCTCTCCTCAGGAAGGTATGTGGACTGGCTTCCCACACAGGGGTGTGAGTCTCAGGTCACCCACCATCCTTGTGTATGTAGGGTGAGAATCATGGCACGCATTTGCAGCTCTGCTGCAGGAAAATCTCGCAGTCTTCCCCTGGAAGCTTTGAGCTGGGAAGCGTCTGCCGAGCATCCTGGGAGGAATCATGCTGTACACAGCAAGGTGGGCTGGCATCGGGGGCTTCTAGAAAGTCTGGCGCAGTGTCGGGTGTGAGGGTACACAGGGTTCAAGAGCACCAGACAGGAAGCCGTGGGCTTCTGGACAGGTAAAAAACAAGCCTCCTGGTGCAGAATCTGCAGCTCATGCAGCATCCACAGAATGGTTCCAACTCAGTTATTTCTCCGGACTCTCACAGCAAAGTCTCCTCGATGGGAGTCTCACCTGAAAAATAAAGGACTGGGGGCTCAGGGGAAATGGAAATTCCTGGCCAGGGAGGAGTGCTGGTAAGTGGAGCAGTGGGATTGCAAGGTAGCGGCCTGACCCCCAGGCAGAGGTGCTTTCCATTTGGTCAGCTCTTCATCAGAAAAGGGAAAAAAGGGATCTGGTCGTTCAACACTTAGAAACAAGGGAAACTGAATGGAGCTTTGACAGTAATTTGTGAAGGAGAGTGAGGTGACCAGTAGCAAGTGTTCCTTTACCAAAAGTTACCCAAATACTTGCCAGATCTCTTGTCAGCTAGGGCCAGTCCATGTGGGTAATGAACCCTCAGTGGGGGTTGGGGCAGGATGGCCAGGCCCTTCAGTTATGTGAGTCTTGGAAAAGAAAGGGTGGGCGGTCCCAGCTGTTGACATCCAAGGGATGGTCCAGGTTATTTGACTCTGCTCCTATGTCAGCTAGTGCTTAAAGTGGGCCACTGACTTGGGGGGCTTGGGCCTCTGGTTACTTTCAGAGCCATTGCCCTTTGTGGGGATCAATTGACCTCTGCAGGCAATAGCCTTTCAGTGTGTGATCCCCAGACTTTCTCTCCAGATAAGTCACCTGGAGAACACACATCCTGAGACCTGATGTCACATCCTTCAAAGTCTGGGGCTCAGAGCCAGGCATTATTTTTGTTGTTGTTATTGTTGTTTAAGGTTCCTAGGTGAGTTCAAAGTTGCTTTGGACCCAGCAATAAAATCTAAAAGTATACATGTGTGTGTATATATTAATCTCATCTGAGGCTTGAGGAAAAAAAAAATGTGTGTGTGTGCTCAGTTTTGTCCCACTCTTCTTGGCCCTATGGACTGTGGCCTGCCAGGCTCCTCTGTCCATGGCAAGAATATTCTCCAGGCAAGAATACTGGAGTGGGTTGCCATTCCCTACTTTAGGGGATCTTCCTGACCCAGGGTTTGAACCTGTATCTCTTGTGTCTCTGGCATTGGCTGACAGATTCTTTACCACTAGCACCACCTGGGAAGCCCTGAGAAAAAATACTGCCCCTTTAAACAGTTCTTTTGTGGTTTTTTCCCCTATTGGTTATTTTTTCTCAGCTTTATTGAAGATGGAGTTGACGTAAAACATTGTGTAGGTTGAAGGTGTTGATTTGAGAGATTTTTATACTGCAAAATGATTAACTGCTATAGCATCAGCTAGCTACCTGCATGGAGTCAGTCATGTAATTACCTAAAATGTTCTTTGATTTTTTTAATTGCTTTTTTTGAATAGCAGAGGCAGCTCATTATATGCTTTCTCCTTTTTTACACAAAAGGTGGTTAACTAAGTCTTTGTTCAGTGCCTCTCCCACTTAATTATATTTTGGAGATTTTTTGTAACAATCCACTGACTGCGTCCTCATTCTTTTTTACAGTTGCATAGTAATCCATTGTATGACTGGCTCTTACTTTTGGGCATCTCACTTGTTTTCAGTCTTTGGTCTCACAAACAATGTTATGATAACCTTGAACTTGGATCATTTTCTACATGCGTAAGTATTAAGGGGATACATTGCATTTGTTAATGCTTACATACCACATAGTACACACTGGCCACTCTCTTAGCCCATTTTCTTGTATTGGCTGAGTCCTCATGTTAGTCTGTGAGGTAACCAGTATCATTACCTCTATTTTACAGATAAGGAAACTGAGTCTTAGAGTGGGTTGGGTGATTTGCTCAAAGTCACAACCCAGAGAGTGGCAGAGTCAAAATTCACACTTAGGCAAGTTGATTGCAGAGGAGTTCCTTCAGTCTGAGATACTGCCTTTCTGGGTAAATTCCCAGACGTGACATTGTGGGGTCAGATGCACTATGCGTGTGTAATTTGAATAGATGTTGCCAAATTGCCTTCAACAGGTCTTGTACTAATTTATTTACACTTCCACGTGCGGGGTACGAGAGAGAGTGTATGTGGCCTGTACCTCATTTTTATCAGACTTGAATTCTTGCCAGTCTGGTAGATCAAAAATATGATGTTGACATAATCTCTCTGGCATTTCTCTCAAGGAGAAATGGGTCAGCATCTTTTCACATGTATGGAAGAGTATTTGGACTTCCTTTCCTGTAAATGCCTAGTTACATACAACTCATCTTTCTCATCTGTCTTCGGGGATGTTGGTCTTCCTCTTACCCATTTTTCTCAATACTTTGTATATTACAGAGAATTGCCCTTTTTTTTTTTTCTAATTTCCAGTTGCAAAAAAATTTCCCACTTGTCATTTATCTTTTGACTTGGCTTTGGTGGTTTTTTTTAAGCCACAGTGAAATATGTTTATGCTTTCTTAATGCCATTTTTAATCTACAGGAATTACTGTTATGATATTACGGTAAAACTACTGTATATATATGCTTTTGGAAAAAAAGTAGGACAGATGATTGCGATTTTGTTTCAATAGTAAACAGTACATTTAAAAGGGATTCAGAAGACATCATAGAAGAAAACATGCTAGATACTCTTGAGTTCCATTAAACTTGAATTCATAGCTGAATAATAGAGTCACATCTACTGGTGTGCCTCATCTTTTTTTAAAAAGTTTTCATTGGAGTGTGGTTGACTTAGCAGTATTCCCCACATCTTCCTCTATAGTATCACTTTATATTTCATGTAAGATCTTGAATTAGGAGAAATCCTCTTCTGTGAGGAGCTGGTCAATTCCTGAATTATGTGCATTTTGGATATTATTACTGTAGCCGTTTCCTTTCTCCAGAACCTTCTTAAATGATTTTACATCTAATTGGCATTATTTCTCTCTCCTGCTCAGTTTCAGACTGTTTATCTGGTGGTTTTATTTTACTCTGCTGTATTTTCCATTTCCCCTGCTTTAAAGAGAGGTTAGAAGCTCTGGACCTTAAATTTAATCATCTTCCATATTGACCAATTAGCAAGTCATTTTTGTTCGTCTCACAAATATTTTTGAGGATAGGCTATGTGCCAGCTACTGTACTGGGTTTTAGGAGACAGTCCTTGAGTCTTGGAGCTCATATTCTAGGGGGAATAGACATCAGATATCTAACTTTAAGTTATAGAATTAAAATTGTGATAGATGCTTTAAAAGATATGCTTGTGGGTTCTCAGAGGATATGATGGGGGAACTGAACTAGTGTGGGGCATCCCAGCAGAGTTCCCCAGAGACGATGTGTAGGCTGCCGTCCTCTGAGAGATGAGTAAAAGTTAGCTACACAGAGGGTTGGTAAAACGTGTTCTGGGCCCAGATAACAAACCATGCAAAAATCCTGAAAGCAACAGCAACAGGGCGAGTTTGAGGAACTGAAAGATGAGTGATCAGAGCACAATCTGGATGTGGGCTGAGGAAGGATCTGGAAGTAGGTGGGGCCCATTGTTGCCGAGGTTAACAGTCTGCCTCCTACGCTACTGAGTTTTCCTTTGAATAAACCTTGACCACTTAGTGAAATCTGTAAGATGTCCATTTGAAGAGAAGAGACCTACTCGTTAGCTTTGTCTTCAAATTTCTGAGCTGGAGAATACCTTCAGTGTTGCTTATTGCTAATCTAATGCTTACTTTTACAGATGACAGACCAGGGAAAACCAATGACTGGTAGGAGTCCACGCTGGTAGCCAGTGTCAGAACTTGAACTTCGGTCTCCTGGTTTGTAGACTGTGTTCTTTGTACTCTGCACTTCCTCTTCCCTTAGAGAACATGTGTTCTGTCTAAAAATGGAAATGTGTTTTGATGTGTAGTTTTTTTCTGATTTTCATGAGAACACTTATGAAGGTATGAAAAGTAAATCCTTTTAAGAAGTTCGTTGAATGACAATTATTAAAAAAACACCATGCAAAAGGGGAGACTGCCTTCTAGATGGAGGGATCTACTGAGACTATGTACGTGCCTCTAATCTTGTAGCTTCTGTATATGCTTTAGTATCTAGAGCATCTAATTCAAGTAGCAGTGCTGGCATATGTGTCTTTTAAATCAGGAATAGGTGTTTATTCCAGGGTCTGTGCCAATCTAGAACATTCTTTGGATGAATGAATTTGGCCTGCCAAAATGGCATTTTAATCCATCCTTTTTTAGTTTTTCTTCAGGACATGTTTTTGCCAATCATTTTCTTGTTTCAAAGCCCATATGTGGCAAAAAGATTTACTGCTAGTTAAGCAAACCTCCACCTCACTGGAGGACTGAAGAGGGAATAAAGATGGGAGGACCGTCAATATGTAGCAAATGTGTCCAAAAATGGGTTTTGTCCTTCCTCCCCCTGGTTCACCCTTTATTATGTCCCCCTTTGAAGTTAAAAGATGAGTGAGCCCGCTCTGTGCTTTTTTTGTACAAGGGAAGGAAAAAGGGGAAGATGGTCAAGGGTGTATTCTTCTTACATCTGTGAGTCTTAGGTCCTTAGGTGGTGGAGGGCTCTTCCCTGTCCTTGGTGGGATTCCTTGACATCTTATTAATGTGTTGAGTCCTGTAACCTGCACCTTGAGTGAGTCAAAGCCTCAAGACCTTCCCTTATTGGACCCTGTACATTTATCCACCTGTAATGCAGGAGTCGCAGGAGACACAGGTTCGATTCCTGGGTGGGAAGATCCCCTGGAGGAGGAAATGGCAACCCACTCCAGTATTCTTGCCTGGAGAATCCCATGGACAGAGGAGCCTGGCAGGCTACAGTCCATGGGATCACAAAGAGTCAGACATGATTAAGTGACTTAGCACGCACATTTTTGTGCTGTATTTACCTCTGAAGTGTCTCATGTGCACGTTTCAGATCTTGGCTGCTATGTGGGGAATGGAAAGGAAGTCTGGAAGAAAGGTGGATTCAGTGATGTTAGCAATGAGGTAGGCTAGAGGCTGGCACCAGAGGGGAGGTTAAGGTGAGTGGGGAGGGACAATTAATTTTAGGGTCTTAGATAGGCAGGGGTCAGACATAGGAAAGTTCCTTCCTGTTGGGATCAGCTGCCTGGGGAAGTGAGTGGAAAAGAGTCAGGTTATTTAGGAAGTGGTCTGGTCAGCAGAGGGCACAAGGAGCCTGGACATGACTTGCTTATCAAGGTAGGAAGGTAGAAAGCTGTTTTTTGTATTTTCTGCCCAAGGTTGTCAAATCTCTGCTTAAGTGTATAGATGAAGACAACCAGCAACGTCCTACTGGCGTTTTTCCATTTTGTATTCTGTGTTCTTTCTTTTCTCCCTTCCATCATTAAATATTATTATTTTAAATATTATTATCCATTTTGGCTGTGCTGGGTCTTAGTTGCAACTAAGACTATGCTCCGAACGCAGGAGCCCCAAGTTCGATCCCTGGTCAGGAAACTGGATCCCTCATGCCTCAGAGAAGATTGAGGCTCCTAAGTGCCACAACTAGGACCTGTCACTTGGGATCCTCGATCTTCACTGTAGCATGCAGGATCTTCAGCTGTGGCATGTGGAATCTAGTGCCCTGACCGGGGATCGAACCCAGGCCACCTGCTTTGGGAGTGCCGAGTCTTAGCCCCTGGACCACCAGGGAAGTCCTGTGTCATTAACTCTTACTAACTGTTCATGCTTTGTCCCCAGGGCTGAGCTCTCTACTGCTGTTCACTTTGTGGAGGTCATCTAAGGCCCCTCTTTCACTGATAGAAAATGAACAGGCTCCTAGTTCACACTGAAAAAAACATATATGGTTTTATTATTTTTTTAAGAAAGATGGGTTTAAAAAGTTACATAGTTGGTGCTTTTAGAAATCAAGCCACATAAAAACGAAACATAGGTCCCCCCTGTTGTGGACCCTAGTTTGTCCTCATAGACGTAAGTGCTGTCATTAGTTTCTTAGGCAGTTTCTTAAGGGATTTTTCTGGATGTGTTTTATACAGATGCACTTGTGGGCCTCTGTGGTCCTCCTTAAACCATACACAGAAATGGGAGCACATTGTACATGCTGTTCTGTCTCTGGGAACAGAGACACAACAGAGACAGCTTTTTTCACTTAGCAGCATGTCTCATGAGTTCATCCCTATTGGCCATAGAGCAGCCTCATTCTTATAAAGGGCTCCTCCCTATAAAGAGTTCCAGTCCATGGGGTCACAGAGTCCAACATGACTGAATGACTGAGCACACACTCATGCATAAGGGTTCCATGAAATGGGAGCTCTGTATTTCTGCAACTCTTCCTCTTTCAATTGTTTCCAGTCGTTTGCTTTTTTACAAACAAAACCACAGTAAACATTCTTTTCTTTCTTTTTTTTTTTTTTGGCACCTGTAATAATATTTGTTTGTTTGGCGACACTGCACAGCTTATGGGGCTTCCCAGGTGGCACTAGTGGTAAAGAACCTGCCTGCCAATGCAGGAGACACAAGAGACATGGGTTCAGTCCCTGGGTTGGGACAATCCCCTGGAGGAGGGCGTGGCACCCCACTCCAGTATTCTTGCCTGGAGAACCCCATGGACCGAGGAGCCTGCAGGGCTACAGTCCATGGGGTTGCAAAGAGTCGGACATGACTGAGGCAGCTTTAGCACGCTCAGCTTATGGGATCTTAGTTCCTCTACCAGGGACTGAGCCTGGATCCATAGCAGTGAAAGCCCGAGTTTTACCCACTGGACTGCCAGGAAATTCCCTACAGTAAACATTTTAAAAATATATTTGCATAAATCTCAGCAATAGTTGGTGAGTATTTATGGAATAAATATCTAGGGGTTGGAATTATAGGTTCAAGGAGTATGTGTCCTTTTTTTTTTTTTTTTTAAGTAGGTTTGATTTTTTAAATTTATTTAAAATATTTATTTGGCTATGTTGGGTCTTGGTTTCGGCACGTGGAATCTTTAGTTGCAGCATGGGGAGCCTTCTGTCTCGTTGTGGCAAGGGCTCAGTAGTTGCAGCACACAAGCTGTCTCGTTGTGGCACATGGGCTCCAGAGCGCGCAGGCTCAGTAGTTGTGGCACACAGGCTTAGTTGCTCAGTGGCCTGTGGAATCCTTCCTCGGCCAGGGATTGAACTCGCTTCCCCAGCACATCAAGGCAAATTCTTAACCCCTGGACCACCAAGGGAGTCCGAAAGAGCATGTGTTCTTTATATATATATATATATATATATATGTATATATATGTATGTATGTATGTATGTATGTATGTAATTTCGTAATTTCATATATTTATTTTTGGCTGTGCTGGGTCTTCATTGCTGTGCAGACTTTTCTCTAGTTGCAGTGAGCAGAAGCTGCTGTAACAGCTGCAGTGTGTGGGCTTCTCATTTTGGTGGTTTCTCCTGTTAAGGAGCACAGGCTCAGTAGTTGTGGTGCAAGGGTGCAGTGGCTTCACAGTATGTGGGATCTTCCTGGATCAAACCTGTGTCTTCTGCATTGGCAGGCAAATTCTTTACCACTGAAGCACCAGGGAGGCCCGAGTTCATGTTGTTAAATGCTCTTGTGTGTTCACTTGGGCAGTTTTAAGTCACGTTTTGCTGATTGTCGTCTCTCTGCACTTGTTTCTTCTTTTCTCTCCTTTGTGTGTTTTGGCCTTTTCTTTATCTCTGTCCTTTATTCTTTATCGAGTTTTGAAGGGATTGGTTTTCCTTCGAAATAACTGGCATGTTACTTACCTACCTCACCCCCAAACTTAGCCCTGAAAACTCTTCTTTTGTCTCAACAATTTAGAAGTCAGTGAGAGAACAGAGATAAATTGAACACATGACTTTTATGACCAAACTCTCCTTTTACAAAGAACCTGTGAATTGGTAGATATGGAAAGTTCAAAACTGTTTTTGGAATACCACTCAAGACTTGTCACTAGTGTGACCTCCTGCTTCAAGTGGCAGAAAGATGTGATGGTCTTTGTAAAATGCTAGGAAACATTAGGAAATTTGTTCAGAGTTTGAGGCTCTCTTCAGAAGTTTGAAGGTTTTGAACTCTGACATTGACATATTAAACTTTATCTGGTGTGCAGTGTGTACAGAGTTAGTGGTTCAGTTTCATTTTTAAAATTTGTATTGGCATATAATTGATTTACAATATAGGTTCAGTTTCACAAAACAGCTGTATTTCGATCTCCATCAGTTCAGTATCATGATAGGAATCTTAGCTCCAGGTTCTCAAAAATATATTTTAGGGATTTTTAAAGTGGACTTTCTCATTAAATACATAATCAATTGAATTCACTCCAAATTGTGTACATCGAACCGTTAAAAGGAACACTTTTAATGTTACGGTTTGGTTGGACAGGATTTATAATTCGAGCAACCTCTCAGTAAAACTTTCTAATTAGTTAATAGTAGTTTCCTATCATTAACTTGTGCTTACATATGTTCGGTTGACAGAAAAGGAACATGCAAAGAGTGGAAGAAGGGAAGCCTGGATTTGTGAAAACAGAGCCACGTGAAGTGGAGGTTCCCATGAAAGTACTAGCGCTGCTTCTGGTATCGCTCACGACAAGTCGGGTCATCAGCTACGTCCAAGTGTGTCTGTTTTTGACCCTTTGCAAGGTGTCAGTGCTATCCGCTCACTTGGCAGTCATAAAATGGTGCATTTATCTCCCTTCCCAGTCCCTCAGCTTTGCTATCACGTTTACATTCATGGCTAAACTTCAGTCATTTCCAGAACTGATGTATTGTATATTGCAAAGACTCATAGTGTCTGAACTCAAGCCTAGGATCCTGAGGGCATTGCTGGAACAGAGAAATGGAGAGAGCACTGTGGGTAGTAAACTAGCTTCACGTGACCCTTTAGCGTCCCTGTTACTCACTGTACTCTGGGGATAACAATATATCCCATTGTTTTCTTTTTCCTGGTGAGTTACAATTTTTTTTTTTTTTTTTTTTAAATTAAAATGTAGACAGATCAGGGAATTCCCTGGCTGTCCAGTGGTTAAGATTCTGTGCTTTCACTGCTGTGGGCCCGGGATCAATCCCTGGTTGGTCCCACGAGCTGTGCGTCCAAAAAAAAAAAAAAAAAAATAGATCAGGGCAACGAACACCTTTATACTGCTCACCAATTTTTAACATAGGATTCTATCACACAAGCCTCTCCATTCCTCCCTTCCTCTCTCTGTTTCCTTTTGCCCAACCATCTGAAAGGAGGTTTCAAATATCAGGCCGCTTCTTTCCTAAGTGTTCAGTGTGCATCTCCCAGGAGCAGGGACATGAGAGTGAGAATATTTTTGAGGCTGCGATCCACCCTGTCACACTGTGTCCCCTTTCTAGGGACTCAAAGATGACACTGTTTTCTTAGGTCTTAATACCAAGTAAAGCTCTTCAGCTTTCAGGCCATACCAACTGCTAGGCTGCTAGGACAGTCAGAACTAGATTTTCAAAATGCATAGGACCTGTAGATTAGCATCTGTGTAACTTTTAACTTTATTTGACTCTTAAGACTCTCCCCCGCCGCCCCATGACCATTCATATCTCTTTTCCTTTTAAAAATCTGACATATTTATGCAGAGAAACCCCATGAACCTGAGAATGAATTGGTGAATAAAAATTAACTTGGGACTTCCCCTGGCCGTCCAGTGGTTAGGACTCAGCACTTTCTCTGCTAAGGACCCAGGTTCAATCCCTGGCCGGAAACCTTGAGATCCTGTGAGCTGCTCAGCGTGGGCCCCCACCCCTGCAAAGCTTAACTAAGTGTGTGAATCTGAAATTGCAGTGTGCCCTCAGCTGGTCCCTCCCAGAGGAACAGGTCCTCATTTCCAGCCTCCTCATGCTCCTTCTGGGTCCTCAGGGCAAAGGGGGTGGAATTTCCCCCACCTAAAGTCCCACTACTTTCTTTTTTTCTTTTGAATATACTGCCTCGATGCTCATCTTAAAGACATTCTCACCTTAAATCTCACAGGACGTGTCACACTGCAATGCACCCACACCCACCTCTCAGAGAAATCCCCAGGCCTCACGGTCTCTTTGAGAGAGCTCTGCCTGCTGGGACCTGGAGTCCGCGTCCTTTGGGGGTTGCATCTGTGAGAAGTGAAGATAGTAGAAGTGTCTTGACTGTATGGTGCAGTCACTGTGCGGTTTTGAGAATGGGGATGGGTATTACCAGAATGAATAGAGATCGTGGAGATGGTCAGAAGGTACAAGCAGCTAGAGGAGATTGCTGAGACCTGCTGAGCAGGACGAGAGACCCAGGTCGGGGGAAGAGGAGATAAAGGGATTGCAGGTGGGGTCAGTCAGATCGTGGGGTTGATCTGCTCAGATCGTGCCAGAAGTGACCACCCTCCCTAAGTGTAGGGAGGGGACCCTGGGCAGAGACTGGATGGCAGGACATCCAGTCGGAATCCACCGTGTTCTGTGCACCAAGCTGTGTGCAGGCGTCATCTCGTGTAGCCCTCCCTGGAACCCTATGAAGTATTTACGGATGGAAAAGTTTACGCTTAGGGAGGCTCAGAAACTGGCCTTAAAATGTGGACCTGTGCTGCCTCCAGAGTCCTAGTGAAGTGGAGGCTGCTCTGTGACATGCTGCTTCATCTTTCCCTTTAAAAACAAAAAGCTTATTTTGAAGTATAACTTAAATAATTTACACATACGCTAAATGTACAGCTTGATGAATTTTCACAGATTGAAGGCGCTTGTATAACTTTTGGCCGCACTGCGTCTTTGTTGTCACGTGCAGTCTCTAGTTGTGGCGTTCAGGCTGTAGGGCACACTGGCTCAGTTGTGGTGGCTGGGGGGCTTTAGATGCTCCACTTCCTTGTGGGATCTTAGTTCCTTGACCAGGGATCGAACCCACCATCTCGAGTGAGAGCAGAGTCGAGTCAGTTGAAAGCTGTAATTGGTAAAGAAGCAGCAGTCATTGACTCCAGCCGAGAGAGGGGATGTTAGGTATTTTGTGGGTTTCACGGTGATCTTGTTTCGTCTCATTCTGTCGTGGTCTCAGAGTGACCTTGTTTGATGTGGATGTTCTATGAAATTGTTCACGTCCTACAGGAGAACATTATGCCCTGGCTGTGTCGCATGGGTTTGTAATGTTGAGCTTTGGCTGTGAGCCTCAGATCAGCTCATAGATATCGGGGGCTGCTGTTTCGTTTTGTTGTGTTTTTCTCTCAAGGAAAAGTTCTAGGCTTTTGTTTGCCATAAATCTACACTTTACAATATGGGTGTTCTTAACATAGGATTGACCTCTGGTAGATACTGATGCCTTAAGATACTGGATAAGAATTCTGAACAGAAAGTATATTTAGAACATTGCCCTTTGGATCCTTGTTTCCAGGCTTCTTAAGTGACTGGGTTGCCCTACGCAGACCGGTTTTTAGTGGTTTTAGGTAATCCACATGAAGTCACATGAGCCTTTGGCAGTTGCTGTCTCATACTAGACCCTTCTCTTCTTACCTGTTGAGTGAGGACAGTTATAACACTGACCCAAATTTCTTAATGGTCCTCTGTGATGTCATGTTCTGGTCTCATGATTAGATGATACCTGCTAATTTATACTGTACTTGCCTCCAGAAAGAATTCTAGGTGGCCAAAGTGATATTCCTTCCCCCTGAGCATTCCAACCGCGTCTTTTCCCTTTTTTTTTCTTTCCTTTCCCTTACTGCCTGGCCTAAATAAACAGTCATGATTGTGAGACAGCTCTTTGCCTGCAAAGAAAAAAATTTTTTGGAAGTGGGGGTGGTTCTTCATCTGAGAAAACTACATCTAAGGATACCCCCATGGAAGTACTGAAACAATTCATTGTCTTTGTTTTAAAATGTTTTTAAATTTTTTTCATTGTTTTTTAACTTACGGAAAAATTGAAGTGCTTTTGACGTACAATATCATGTTTCAGGTGTACAGACAGCATAGAGGTTCACAACTTTTAAAGGTATACTCCATTTTTAGCTATTATGAAGTGTTGGCTGTGTTCCCTGTGCTGTATAGTGTATCCTTGTAGCTTATTTATTTTTATACATAGTAGTTTGTGTCTCTTACTCCACTTCCCCTGCCTTGGCCTTACCTCTTCCTTCTTCCCACTGGCAGCCACTAGTTCTCCATATGTGTTCTGATTGTTTTCTTTCTTTCTTTTTTTTTTAATACTTTTTTTTTTTTTTTTTGGCTGTACCGGGTCTTAGTGCAGCTCGAAGGATTTCTTAGTTGTGGCATGTGGGACCTTAGTTCTCTGACCAGGGATCAAACCCAGGCCCCTTGCATTGGGAGCATGGAGTCTTAGCCATTGGACCGCCAGGGAAGTCCCTGATGGCTTTGCAAGTAGGGAGTGAGCAGACGTCTCTTACTTGGATGAACCCTGCATTCTGGTTGTTCACGAAGCGTTAGGGGCTTGTGTCACATGGGATGCTCTTAGACTCCTGCCCTTTCACAGGGGCAAAGGATGGGGCTTGATGAGCACGTGCTTTTCTAATTTTCTTGTCTGACAGAGCATTTTGCTTCCTGATCCCTGGCCCCTCCTTTGCTGCTTCAGTGCTTGTAAATGTAGCCTTACCTGTGAGCTGCAGCTATGTGTGACTTCTCATCTGGTTTCATGGACCAGCATGGGAGACTGGCTAGGGCAAGTGGTGAGTTTTACCTTGCATCATCCAGCCGGACCATATTCAAGAAAAGGGAGGGAAAAGAGAGGAAGACTTGGAACAATTGAGTAAGAGCCTCAAACCAATGCGAGGAGGTGAAAGAAACAAGAGGGAAGCTAGAAAGTAGATATTTTGGGAGTCGTGTGGCACTTTGTGGGCATGTTTTGGTTTACTGTCTTAATTTTATTTTTGTCTAAATATATGGCTCTTCATCCCATTGAAATGCCTTGAAATGGCATCTAAATTCACAAATACCCAGATTTAGTTATGTATACTTTTCTGATATTTCAATCTCTCTATTCCTGATTTTTATTATAATGCTGATTATTATACTTTTATAGTAGGTTTCACCCTGCCCTATGGCAAGTCCTGACACATCATTTTCAGTACTGTCATGGCTGTTATGACTTTCCCCCTCTGTGTCACAGCCCTTAAATCCTGTGGGAGTTTTAGTTTGAGGAGAATTAACATCTTAAAAAATCTCCCATTTGTCCATTGATTAAGGTTCATATTTCTTTAAACTGCTAGTCAGGTTTTTGAAACTGTTTTCCTTCATTTAGGTTTTGCAGACTCTCCATCATTTTCCTTTTCGGGAAGGTCCCCTGGAGGAGGAAATGGCAACCCACTCCAGCAGTCTTGCTTGGGAAATCCTATGGAGAGAGGAGCCTGGAGGGTTACAATCCATGGGGTTGCAAAGAGTTGGACACAGCTTGCACATACACACAAACACACACACACACAAAGTTCTTATTTCTTTAACCCTCCAGTGAGGCTTTCAGAAGTGTTTTCCTTCATGTAGATTTTGCAAATTCATCATCTTTTTCTTAGGTACCTTGTTCTTGCCATTATGAATAGAAATTTTTCTATTTTACTTTGTCATAGTCAGGAATGATTTTTGTTTATGTATGTTTTTAGTGTGTTTCTCAACAATTATTGGTTGGCTCTCTTGGTTTCTAGGTGGATGACCTCTGAACATGACTCCTGTCTAGCAACTTCTAATCTTTTACTGTAGAATTAGGCCATACATTTAACTGAACATGTCAGCTATTTGGGGCTCCCCAGGTGGCGCTAGTGGTAAAGAGCCCACCTGCCAATGCAGGAGACATGAGAGACATGGGTTCAATCCCTGGGTCAGGAAGATCCCCTGGAGGAGGGCATGGCAACCCACTCTAGTATTCTTGCCTAAAGAATCCCAGGGACAGAGGAGCCTGGCAGGCTACGGTCTATAGGGTTGCAAAGAGTTGGACACAAATGAAGTGACTTAGCATGTTCAGCTATTTACACCTAGTAAACAGAAGAGTGCAGCACTTTCACAACATCATCTTTCAGGATTGGAAATAGCTCAACTAGAATTCCATCACCTCTACTAGCTTTGTTCATAGTGATGCTTTCTAAGGCCCACTTGACTTCACATTCCAGGATGTCTGGCTCTAGGTGAGTGATCACACTATTGTGATTATCTGGGTTGTGAAGATCTTTTTTGTACAGTTCTTCTGTGTATTCTTGCCACCTCTTCTTAATATCTTCTGCTTCTGTTAGGTCCATACCATTTCTGTCCTTTGTTGAGCCCATCTTTGCATGAAATATTCCCTTGGTATCTCTAATTTTCTTGAAGAGATCTCTAGTATGACCAACCTAGATACCATATTAAAAAGCAGAGACATTACTTTGCCAACAAAGGTCCGTCTAGTCAAGGCTATGGTTTTTCCAGTGGTCATGTATGGATGTGAGAGTTGGACTGTGAGGAAAGCTGAGCGCCGAAGAATTGATGCTTTTGAACTGTGGTGTTGGAGAAGACTCTTGAGAGTCCCTTGGACTGCAAGGAGATCCAACCAGTCCATCCTAAAGGAGATCAGTCCTGGGTGTTCATTGGAAGGACTGATGCTGAAGCTGAAACTCCAATAGTTTGGCCACCTCATGTGAAGAGTTGACTCATTGGGAAAGACCCTGATGCTGGGAGGGATCGGGGGCAGGAGGAGAAGGGGACGACAGAGGATGAGATGGCTGGATGGCATCACCGACTTGATGGACATGAGTTTGAGTAATCTCCAGGAGTTGGTGATGGACAGGGAGGCCTGGCATGCTGCGATTCATGGGGTCGCAAAGAGTCGGACACAACTGAGTGAACTGACTGACTGGCTGAAACAGAAAAGAGTATAGATTTCAATAATATTGGCTCCTCTTTCTTACTCCATGAACATTTCTAGGCCCTGGGTCAGTCTCTCCTTCCCTTGGTTGGTTACTGATATTTCCTTGTACCTTTCTACAGGTGCATGTGTTTTTGTTTGTTTGAAACAAACATATCCCAACCATATCATAATCGAAGGAAAACTGACTGTCATTTCCCACTCACAAGCCTACTTTGGAAGCTAACCTAAATGTAGGAACCCCCTTCCCCCCACCGTATTTCCGGTTTAATTGTGTTAAGATGTTCTGTACAGAGCTGAATAACACTGATGATAGTGGGTGTCCTTCTCTTGTTCCCACCTTCGGTGCTTCAATTGGGAGTGCTTCTAGTGCTTTATTGATGAATACGTTGTCTGACAAGAGCATTTGGGTAGAAGCCTGGATGTCGGATTTTGCTTTGTTTGGTATCTCGCGTGAGCTGAATTTTTGGTGAATGTTTTCCGTCTGTTAATATCTTAAAAATCTTAATGTAATGAAATACAGTAATACAACACTTCACATTGAACTATCCACTTGTTCTTGAGATAAACTTTACTAGGTAATATTTTTCATTTTAATGCATTGCTGTATTCATAGTCATTCTGCTAATATTTTAGTCAAGATTCCCTTACATATAATACACAGAAATGGCCTTTGGCTTCTTTGTTGTACAGTTTTGGAAGCAGGGTCATTTTGGGTAGCTTTCCTTCTTTTTTTTTTTTTTTTTAGTTTGTATAACATGGCAGTTATCTTTATCATAAATATTTGGTGGAACTTTATGTAAAAAAAAAAATCTGGCATGGTATCTTTTCTAGATAGGAGAGACTTAAGAAACATCAGATGATTTCATGGTGGGAAAATAGTTGTGGCAAGTAACCTATTAGGGATACAGGTGGGCATGTCACACATCAGTGATGATGCCTTTTAAAAAATGACAGGTGTGTCCACACATTTTTGTCTGAATTGAGACAAGAATGTGTGTGTGTTGCTCACACATGATTGTGGTCATGAAAATGCTCCTCAAGGCTTTTTAGTAACCACTGTTTTTTCAGGATTGCAGAATTTATCTTAGTATTTTGGTTGGAATAAATAGTACCAGATTATGTCCACATTGGTTCTTTGCATAATTATCATCAGACATATTCAGAATACCATTTGGCAGACTTGGGGTGGTCAGAGCTTTCAGCTTGGTTAGTTTCAGCCAGTTCAGTGCCTGTGCAGGTCTCAAAACATCCAACTGAGTATAGGATTTCTGTTCTGACATACTAACATGACCTATGTGTTCCTTAAAAATATTGGATTCTGCAAAATCACACACTAAAGGTATCAAGGCTTACAGGGACAATAGTGTTAAGACAGACCAGTCACTTGTAATGTAACCAGAGAACTAACCAGACAGTTTTGGTAACTTGGGAAATGTAACTTGGACTTGTGCAGTAGTTTTCAATAGATCAGCAACTTTCAAGTGAACTGCCAATGCTAGGAGTGCCTGCTGTGTGCCCAGGACTCAACCTTTGGAGATAGAAAGATAAAAAAGGTCTTTGTCCTTGAAGTTCACCTGGACAAGAGTCTTTGAACTTCTATGGTCTCCTGACCTCTTAGTTATTCCGCATGTTCTTTCTTCGTCACCCCTTAGAATTTGTCTGTCTCAGGCCTTCCCTGGTTCAGGTGTGAAGGGGCCTGTTACAGTCACCCTAGATGAGCAGACCTCTGCCTATTTTCAGTATTTTCACATTTTTAGTATTTTTTTTCTGGAGGATAAACAACTACTTATTGTAGAAACTTTGAAAAACAGATTCACTGTACAAAGACTGTGTCATAGTGCCATCCCCCAGAACCCCCTTTATTGCTCTGGGTTGTGTGCTTCTATCATTTCTAGTCCATCTAAGGATTGATGTGGATCTTTTCAGCAAGCAAAATGGGGAACCCTGTTCTTAAGCTATTGAGTGCCTGTGACAGTCATCGCTTGTTCTTAATTATGGTAGTGTAATTATTCCTTTGTTAGAATAAACTAATATTTGTCAGTGCCTATATTTCCTGCTTCTGCAGTAACAGATTACACACACACATGTAGTGGTTTGGTGGTAGTTTAGTTGCAAAGTCGTGTCCAACTCTTTGCAACCCCATGAACTGTAGCCCACCATGTTTGTGGTTTGGGACAACATAAAAGCATTTTCTTACAGTTCCGTAGAAGTACAGCACAGGTCTTCCTGAGCTAAAACCAAGGTGTGGCAGGGCTGTCTTCACTTCTGGAGGTTCAAGAGAATCCATTTCTGCTTGGTCCCACTTGTAGAGGCCGCCTCTGTTCTTTGGCTGGTGGTTCCTCCTCCGTGTTCCAAGCCAGCAGTGGCAGGATAAGTCCCTCTCACTTGGCCACACCCTAACCTCTTCTCTGCCTGTATTTACCATTTTAAAGGACCCTTGTGATTACACTGATCTCACTCAGATATCCTAGGATAACCTCCTTATTTTAAGGTCAGATGATTAGCAACCTGGATTCCATCTCTTCCCTTAATTCCCCTTTTCCATGTAAGTTACATATTCACCAGCTCTGGGATTTAGGATGTCTGTATCTTTGGGGCAGGGCGGGAGGCATTATTCTGCCCTTGCTTGTCTCCTGTGGTTGATGAATTGGTTGTTTGTGTTAGTGTGGATGACAACTCAGTGAACACCTTCATATGTCCATTTCTGTGTATCTCTGGTTAATCCATGGGCCACCTTCCTGTAAATGGAATATTTCAAAGTGATCATTTTCATACTCTTGACCAAAAAAAAAAAAAACAAAGTATTAAAACTCCAGTCTTGATTGGGTAGGAGAACAGGAGGCAAGTTTAGTGCTAAAGAGAAATTTTCAGAGCTGGGAGGAGATCATTTTGTCCCTCTGTTGCATCCCACTTAGAGTTGTATGGTTCTGTTTCTCATTAGAGCTTTATTGTATTCCCTGTGGCTTCTGACATATGTTAGACACGTTTATTTGGTATCTATTTGCTAAATAAACACGTAAGGAAGTTACACGCATGTGCACACACACACACACACACACACACACACTTCACCATTAAATTCCTTTTTTTCACTCCGTTCTTTTCTAATATTAAATCTTAGTAGATAATCTGATTACTTACTAACCATAGTTAATTCTTCAGTGTTTTGGACACTGCCAGTTGTTTTGTGTTTAAATGTAGTACTGTCTCAACATCATGGAAATGGGGGTTGGTTCTCATACCAAGCGTGTACTTGGATGATTTTAATTGTTCTGTTTTGCAATTTTTTTTTGCCACACTGTGAAGAATCCAGAATCTTAGTTCCCTGACCAGGGATCAAACCTGTGCCCCCTGTAGTGGAAGCGCTGAGTCCTAACCACTGGACTGCCAGGCAATTCCCCTGTTTTTCTCATTTTAAAGGCTAAGCATGTGTCCTGTGTTCTCATTCCCTCTTTCTTTTTTCTTCTTTTTTTAATACAAAAAGTTTATTACAAGAACTCCACAAATTTATTTAAATACCAGTTGTCAGAAAGAACGAATGACACCAAGTGTTACTTTGATATAGTCAGAATAAAACAATGCTTAAAATGACCCTTACACAGCCCTTTTTCCTTGGGACCAGATGTCTTTGAGAATTAAGGCTTTTGGGTGGGAGGAATGAATGTGTCTTCATTTCCCAGGACTGCCATAACAAAGTACCACAAACTTGGTGGCCTAAAGCTGCAGAAATTTGGGACTTCTCTGGTGGTCCAGTGGTTAAGAGTCTACCTTCCAGTGCAGAGGACACAGGTTCAAACCCTGGTCAGGGAACTACCACATGCTACAGGGTACAAGCCCGTATGCAGTGAAGACCCAATGCAGCCGAAATGAAAAAAAAAAAAAAAACAACACACAAAATGACAGAAATGTATTCTCTCACTGTTCTGGAGGCTAACAGTCTGAAATCAAAGCACTGGCAGGGCTGTGCTCCCCCGGAAGCCTTGAGGGAGGATCCTTCTTGCCTCTGCCAGCTTCTGGTAGTTCCAGGCGTTCCTGGGCTTGCAGCTGGCAGCATTTCAGTCTCTGCCTCCGCAGTCACATGGCATTGTCCCTGTGCGTCTGTGTTTCCCCTTCTTGCAAGGACACCAGTCATGTTGGATGAGGGCCCATCCTAATGACCTCACCTTAATTTCATTACATCTGCAAAGCCCCTATTTCCAAATAAGGCCACACTCACAGGTACCATGGGGTTAGGCCTTCAGTGTATCTTTTTGTGGTGGGGGGGTACACTTTTCAACTCATAACTGGGTGGGCTATGGAAAGTCACACTGAGCATGTGCCACATACAGCACATCTCCTCCATTGGGTTGGAACATGGTCCATCATCAAACGCACAAGCAGGCAAGAGCAGCCCACTTGAGGGCTCATAATAAAGGGGCAAGCAGCCTCATGTGCTTTTGGGTCAGGCTTCACCACCAAATGAACACAGGTCAGGCTGGTTGACTTCCTGCCCAATGGGTACAGCTTTTGATTTTCAAAATCTCTTGGATTTGGATCGACTACCCAATCGATCCTTGATTCCTAACAGCAGGTTAGTGAGCTTTCTGGGCACTTCTGTCAAGGGAGAGTTACTACACATGGACTAACTTTTCTTTTTTTTTTTTCCTCTTTCCCTATCTGGAAAGTGACTCAACCCCAGGTATCAAGAAGCTGACTTAGTTTGACCACCATGTCCTCATGTCCAACCGGAATAGAAACTTTATTCTGAAAATTAATCCCTTGCTCGATGTTAAACTTTCTGTCTCTCTCACAGCAAAGCAGAGACTCTTCCAGACACCAACAACCCCCAAGTCACAAAGCCAGGCTTCTGTTTAACCAAAGCATGATGCCTCTCCCCTCTCCAGAGGGGTCGGTGTCCACAGAACATCAACACAGAAGCCAAACCCCTAGCTACCTTAGAAGAAGCAAGCAGAGCATGAGTGGGAAGTCAGCTGGCTACCACCTCCCCGCCAGCGACAGCAGAGGAAACAGACACAGCTTTGTAGCTGTGAAAGTAGGAAGCAGTTTGCTTACATCCCCATATCGTAACTGCTTACTGAAAGCTGCTAGAAGGAACATCCATCCCGAACAGTATTAGACATTGTTGAAACATGTTCACTGTAGCAGTCCTTAGGGCAGAAGTATTGAAAACATCTGGAATGTCAGGGAGATGCTTGTCAGTGAGATGGGACATTCGTGATATTAGAAATCTTCAGAGGAACATTTAGTCACAAAGAATACTTACAATATAGTAAGTGTGGTGAAGGGACACAGTATACCTATGTGGTGAAGTAAAAGTCACTCAGTCATGTCCAACTCTTTGTGACCCCATGGACTATACAGTCCATGGAATTCTCCAGGCCAGAATACTGGAGTGGGTAGCCTTTCCCTTCTCCAGGGGATCTTCCCAACCCAGGAATCAAACCAGGGTCTCCTGCATTGCAGGCGGATTCTTTACCAACTGAGCTATCAGGGAAGCCCTATAACATGAACCAATTTTTATCAAATGTATAAGCATATGGTTTAACAGGGTTGGATAACAATGCTTTTTGTAATAGACTGCTTATTTACTTCAGAGTCTTCTGCTTCTCTGTAATAAATCTGTTCTTTCTCTTTTCTTTCCCCTCCTCCCAACTAAGTCCCTTGGTCCAGGGGCCTGCTATCTTTGCAGGAAAAATTGTATTCTCTTATATTCGTCACAGCACTATCATCATTGTGGCCAGGTATCAGCTGAGTTTGGGGGATGTCATAGGAATTACTGTTCCAAGCAGAATGCCCGGTACCCCCAGGGCAGGATAGTGATGGAGGAAGAGAACCTGATGGGGAGGAGGGATATTTGGCTCTGGTTCTTGCTTCCCTACTGAGCAGCCCAATTGCGTGGCCTCAGTTCCTCCCATGACAACAGGTTTTCCCTAGAGTCCCTCTTGAGTAGGTGACTGTTTTGTCTCCGCTGCTGTGTCATAAAGGATTATCTCGCATTTTACAGAGGGGGAGTGTCGGCTTAGGGGAGAAGGAAGCTTGCTGAGGTTCATTAGACATTAACAGCAAAGCCAAGACCAGTTCTGAGGTCTTCCAAGGGCTGCCGCAGTGTCCATTCTTCTGCTCCTGGTTTGCCAACTGGACTTCTGGCCAGAACCTCTGGGCCCCCCTCTCAGAGCTGGCCCAGAGTGCCGGGGAAGGGGCTGGACAGTAGTAGTTTTGACTACTTTTACAGTATTGTGGTGGTTTTTGCCATACATTGACATGAATCAGCCATGGATTTACATGTGTTCCCCATCCTGAGCCCCCGATGATTTCAGTGATGCTAATGCGATCTTGGGCTTCCCTGGTGACTCATATGGTAAAGAATCCGCCTGCAGTGTGGGAGACCTGTGTTCGATTCCTGAGTTGGGAAGATCCCCTGGGGGAGGGCAACCCACTCCTGTATTCTTGCCTAAAGAATCCCCATGGACAGAGGAGCCTGGCAGGGTACAGTCCATGGGCTTGCAAAGAGTTGGACACGACTGAGCTACTAAGCACAATGCAGTCTTGGTACTGGATTTTGGGACTCCTTCGCCTGCAAGGCAGTCCCTGCCAGGGGTGTGTGTGTGTGTGTGTGTGTACATACACATATACAAATGCAAGACGAGTATTTATTTTTATAGTACTTGAGTTCATAGTATGTATAAGGCGATGCTCTCAGACTAATGGATGTTTTATGACAAATTAGTCACCTAACAACTCTGGAGGCACTTTTAACATTTCTGGGGTGCAGTTTTATTAATTTTTAAAATATTTACAGTGATGTGGATGTGTGACATTTAGATACGTTTATATAATACACTTTTATAATTTATACTTTTCATTAAATGAGTGCTTTGGGGGAGATTTTCTAAACTTTAGACCTGCCTCTCCTCTCATACTGATGAGTTTTCATTTCAGAAATTGTGTTAGTTACAGTAGCTGCTAAACTGCTGAAAGGGAGACACCCCCCAGCCCCACAACGTCGGTGGCTCTGAGTGTCTTTTGCTCCCACTTAACAGCCCAGGGCTCCATGAGGTGGTTCCCTTGCCAGTGGGGAACGGTGAGGGGGGGTGGTAAACCTGGCCTCGGGTGGAACCGGCTCCTGTCTGCCAGGCCTGGTTCCAGCCTGTGGGAAGCAGACGTGAGCCTGGATGACACCTCTTCCCTTTTTAAGGATGTGCCGCCAGAGTTATTGCCTACCACTTGCATTTGCCTCCCGTTGGCCAGAAATGAGTCTCATGGCAGCACCTACCTGGCGGGGAGGCTGGGAGGTGTAGTCCAGCTGGGTGGACACATGTTCAGCTCTTATGTGGGAGATGCTGTTAGCATGAGGAGGAAGGGGAGTGCCTACGGGCGGTCCATCACTTACTGTCGGGTGCAGCATGAGCGTGGTCAGCACCGATGATGGGGGACAGGATGGAAGTCAGAGCTGCCAAGCACAGGCTACAGTTTGGCACGACAGTGTCTGTGAGAGCTGACGTTGGGTCGTGAAAGGCTGGGAAGGGTCTGAAGAAACTGGACTGTGAGCTCCTCCAAGAGCAGTGATAGTACCTCCATCATTTGTTCTGTCCTGAGAACCTTTCCTAATGCTTTGACCATGAGCTAGCCAACCGAGGAGGGGAGGGAGAAAAGGCCCGAAGGGGAAGAGGAGGATTTTCCTACCTGTAAGTGTGTGTGCCTGTTGATCCAGCGTCTGAGCCATTGCCCTCTGCCAGGTGAGGTTCTAGTCTCTGAGCCCACGTCAGGCCCCAGCAGACCCAGCCCTGCCTCATACGCCCATACTCTAGTGTGGAGTGACAGGATGGCAAACAAGAAAGGGAAGAGAAAAAGAAGTTCCCGTGGATCCTCTGATGAAAAGAAAGCAAGGCCATGGGGTGGCAGACGGCTTAGGGCTGACTCTAAGTTTGGTGTAGAGCCAGCCTCTTTGGGAGATGGGAAATGACAGGTGGCCAACCTGCCGTGGGTCAGAGGGTCTAGCGTCCAACTCCCACCACAGGAATAGTGACCATGGCCTGGGTGGGAATAGGTTTGCTGGTTGGCCCATGTATTGTGAGCTTGGGCAAAAGATGCAGGCAGGGGCTTCATCACAGGTGGGAGCACTGGTGTATCATGGGAGGAAATCACTATTTCTGAGAATGGTGAGAAGCCTTTGGAGAGCTTGAAGCAGAGCAGTGAAGTGATTAGTTTTCTGCCTCTGATACCACTATGGATGCTGGCTGGAGTGTAGGTTGTATGAGAACAAGAGTGGAAGAATCAGCAGGGCCAGCCAGGTGGCTGTTGTAACCTTGAAGAGAACTAGTGGTGGTGGCTGCCCCTTAGGTAATGAGAAGAGGAGAAAGGAACATTCTGGATCTGTTTCAGTTAGAAATGGGGCTTTCTGATAGATTGCATGGGCACATAGCAGGGAAGAACAGAAAAACCAAGGTCCACTCAAGAGACGTGTTTGGTTTGTTTGAGGTGTCTTAATGATCTCCAGTGTCTGGAGATAGGGGGAGATTTTTCTGGCTAAGTGGTCTCAAGTCCACCTTAGGTTGCATTTAAATTCAGGTCTTTGGGTTATAGCTTATACCACTGCACTGAGATCATTAGGGCACAGTAGGTGTGAGGTGTGCTCTGTTCTATGGCTCCCTATGGCTTTAGAAAGATGAAAGGGCATTCTTTTTATTTTATTTAAAAATTGTTTTGATTAGTTTTTATTGGAGTATAGTGTTAGTTTCTACCATATAGCAAAATGAATCAGCTGTATGTATATATATATATATATATAAGCCCTCATTTTTAGATTTCCTTCCCATTTAGGTCACTACAGAGCAGGGGATTCTTTTAAATAAAGGGTTGTCAAGGGTCCCCAACACCACCCTCTGGTTTGATGGGAGAACTCATAGGACTCAAAATCTAGTCATACTTGTGGCTAAGATATATTACAGTGCAAGGCCTTAAAGCAAAATCAGCAGAGGAGAAAAGTATACAGAGTGAAGTCCAGGGGAAACCAGGCATGAGTTTCTAGGAGTTTTCTCCCGGGAGAGCTAATCGGGATGTACTTAATCCCCCAGCAGCAAGGAAATGCTGTGAAATGCTGTCTACCAGGGAAACTCATTAGAGACACAGCACTGATGCTTTTTACTGGGGACTGGTCCTATAGGTACCCTCTGCTTAACATACACCAGAGTTTTAGACTCCTTAAGGAAAGCAGGTGTTCGTCACAAACCAGTTCTTTTTAAAATTTGTTAATTTATTTATGGCCACACTGAGTCTTCATTGCTGTGCATGGGCTTTCTCTAGTTGCAGCACACGGAAGCTACTCTCTAGTTAAAATACACAGGTTTCTCATTATCATTGCTTCTCCTGTTGTGGAGCACAGGCTCTAGAGCGTGTGATCTCAGGAGTTGTGATGCATGGGCTTAGTTTAAGCTCCCCTGCGCGTGGAATCTTTCTGGACCAGGGATGGCATCTCTGTCCCATGCATTAGCAGGCAGATTCTTAACCACTGGACCACCAGGAAAGTCCCACAGACCATTTTGTTTGAAGAATTTTGACACATAGAGCCACTTTCATGAACCTGATGGGAACCCACCCCAAATCCAAGTTCTCAGTCACCAGCCCAGGGCTACCTTTGCAAACAGTCTTCCAGAGGATAGAAGTTCAGCCTGCCACATTAACTCTTTTCTACACAGCATGTGACTTTTCTTATCCTGCAATTCTTCCTTGTAGACTTGAATCCATATCCTCATTGACCTGCTTAAGGCAGACCTGTCCCCCTAGTCTCCTTGACATGTCTTTCCATAGCCCTGAAAACTACCCCTTTTTTCACTATCTGAAGGAGGAGGGGAGAAGAGCTTCCTGTCAACACCCAGAAGCGATATATAAACGTACACATATGACGCGTGTACTCCCAGTTTATATGTGGTCCCCTTCTTGTAGCAGCAATGGCAGCAGTAGCCAAGAGTAGCTCTTTTGCGGTTCTTAAAGATCACCTGTCACTCACCTAACATTCTGTAACCTTGTTCAGGCAAGGAGATTACAGGGTATCTCCTCCCAAAGGTGAACTGCTCTGTGATGCTCAGGCAGTGTGTGACAGTGCAGATGATGTTGGTGTTAGTAGTTAGTGGGTTTGGCTTCTGGAGCTTGGTTGCTTCTACATCTCTCGAACCAGTGAAAGACATTGTTCTTGGATAGTAGGGTCCATAGAAGGACTAGGCGCTTTGGAACTAGTCCAGGATTGAGGATTGAATTGTAACCCTGATATTCAGCAGTTTGGATCATTGGGCAAGTTGCTTGACCATTCTCAGCTCCTGTTTCCACTTGTATGATGTAGGGCTGAAATGGTGGAGGCCAAGGTGTGGATGAAATGAGAGACTATAGGAAAGAGCCTGCTGCAGTGCCAGAAATATAATCAGTGCTTCACCATTGAGTGCTGTTATCATTTATTATTGAAAGAGAGTCCATAGAGTTAAGTATTCATTTATAAATATATATACAAACACACTTATATATGTATATAATATAAAATTTGTATCATCATATATGATTATGCTCCTCATTCAACAGGTGTATGGGTGCTCATGTACCAGGCCATTTCTTCTGTTACCATAGTGGATAAAATACAATCTCATTTTAAATCCCTTGGTTCTTGCAGCCTGTTTTATATGACCAAGATTATTCTGAGGCCAGTTGCTAAATATATGGGTTAATTATGTTGTGTGTGTGTATTAGTCACTCTGTTGTGTTCAACTCTTTGCAACCCCACGGACTGTAGCACACCAGGCTCCTCTGTCTGTTAAATTCTCCAGGCAAGAATACTGGAGTGGGTAAGCCATTTCCTTCTCCAGGGGAACTTGCCAACCCAGGGATTGAACCCAGGTCTCATGTATCGTACGCAAACTCTTTACCATCTGAACCACTCAATCTCATTTTAAATTCCTTGGTTCTTCAGGCTATTTTATAGAGCTAAGAGTATTCCAAAGCCAACTGCTAAATGTATGGATTAACTATGTTACTTTTCTTTAATTGCTGGAAGGATTATGTATCCCTTCAGGGCAGGGGCAATGTCTGTGGTGTTCACTGCCATGGCCACATAGAGCTTACTGTGTAGGAGACGCCATGTCATGAGTGTTGGATTACATTTTAACAATCTGATGACTGTAGTTTGCTTTTACTTGTCAGCAGTTCTGGTTGGGAGTTTATTATTGGGGGAAGAGGAGCTTCTAGAAGTAGCGTTGTGGCTGACCACTGCTTGTGTCACAACAGTGGGGACACGGTTCGAAACTCAGGGTTCCTGTACACTACAAGATCTGGGAAATGTTGCAGTAGGAGATAAAAAATTTGAGAGACAAAACATGAGAAAATAATACCAAAGAAACTTTTGAAAACTATCTTGACCAGCAGTTTTTTGCCAAAGAAGGGGCAAGGATGAGTATGGTGTTGTACCCCTAAACCTGAACTTTTAAGAGAGAGCCACTTGGAAACCAGATAGGGTGGCCACATTTGGCAAAAACAAACACAGGATTTATTTATTTTTTTATTTTTGGTCACACCCCTTGGCCTGCAGGATCTTAGTTCCCAGATCAGGGATTGAACCCAAGTACCTGAAGTGAAAGTGCCGAGTCCTAACCATTGGACAGTCGAGCAGTTCCCTCAAGTCTTTCATTGGATTGGTTATGGGATATTCTCAGGTTGTATAGAAGCCATCATCTTTTTAGATATTCTCACCCTCTTTCTGTTTCCTATTTTTTCCCTAGTCTTATAATTAGCTGTGCGTGAAATCTTTTCATTTTCCTTCCTGTATCTATTGATATCTTCCACATTTTTGATCTTCTTGTTTGTGCATGTTTTAGGTAAAATTATTTTATGGTTTATGAGAATTTGGAGGTCTGAAGCCATTGCTTATCATGGCAGCAGGGCAGTTAGTGTCTGTATGGAATTGTCAACAGTCTCTGTTAACTGACTGCCAGTGTTTGTGTCCTTGGTATGTGGTTTTTGTTCGGGAGCTTCCACCTTTACTTTCTCTACTTCTCTATTTCTCTATTTTACTTAACCACTTTTTGCTAGACATCTTTTTTTTAATATTTTATTTCTTTATTGGGCTGCACTGGGTCTTAGTTACAGCCCTTGGGATCTTTAGTTGTGGTATGTGGAATCTAGTTCCTTGACCAGGGATCAAATCCAGGCCCCCTGCATCAGGAGCACGGAGTCTTAACCAATGGGCCACCAGGGAAATCCCTAGACATCTTTTTATGACAATACATACAAACCATGTTTTGTTTTGTTTTTTTAATTCTTCCACTATATATTTTTTTTCTCTGCCACAACTGTGTCCATTTCTCCTTTTTTCTTTTTAAAATTTTGATTGGAGTATAGTTGCTTGACAATATTTTGCCAATTTCTTCTGTACACCAAAGTGAATCAGCTATATGTATACCTACATGCCCTCTTTTTTTGAATTGCCTTCCCATTTAGGTCCTCACAAAACGTTGAGTTGAGTTCCCTGTGCTGTACCTTAGGTTATCATTAGTTACCTGTTTTATAGTGTGTATATATGTCAATCCCAACCCGCCAATTCATCCTACTCCTTCATTCCCCCTTGGTGTCTGTGTGTTTCTTCTCCACGTCTGTGTCTTTATTTGTGCTTTTGCAAATAGGTTCATCGCCCCTTTTAGCTAAATGAAGTGAGATTCCCTAAGACTTCACTGTTTTCTCATGAATCATCCTGATCATCCTATACATACTCCATCTTCAAGCTCTTCTGCTAAATGTCTCTCGAGTGCTTACTCATGCAAGGTATGAGATGATAAGCTCTTGATGTGAATTTATCTTCATAACCAACCTGGAGGGAGGTGCCATTATGTTCACTTTCTAGAGGAGATTATGATGGCCCAGAGAGGTCCCGTGACTCAGCTGGGGTTACACAGCTGGAGGTGGGCATAGGCACCTTATAAACCAGGCAGCCTGACTCCGGAGTCTGATACTGTGTATGCACTGTCCCCCTCTTCTACCCCAAGCCATGCTCTTCAAAGTTTGGCCTATGGACGTGTTCTGTTTGTCACTGGCCCAAGGGGAGATAAATTCTTAACCCATAATCTACTGTAAACATTTAGTAACTTCCCTAGCAATTTCTGATTTCTCTGTATCCCAGCAGGTGACCAGGGTGCTTATCTTCCTGAACAGGGCATGGACCAGTTTGAGTGTTGTTGAATTCATGGGGCAAAGCATGTCTGTAGAGCTGTTTCTGCTTGTGTCCAGTAGGACAGGCACGGAGGGATGTGTTGTCCCCTGCGAACTGGTGGAAGGTCTGGTCTTTCACTAAGCTGGTTTGAGAGGCCTTGCAGCTTGATGAAACTGGTTAACCATTAAGGTCCTTTTTAACATCAAGATTCTCTGAGTTCTTGTCCTGAAAGTCCCCTTTGTTGCTGTTTCCGCCCTTGGCCTGCAGTCCTGGAACAATGGCCTGCGCACAGTGTCGGGCAGCACAGCACGCTTGTGAGGGCTCATAATGACTCCGTTCTGGCCCTTGTGTACTTACTGATCTGCTGACAGTACTGGGAGGATAAATAATATAAATGCTTTCATCGATCAGCTATTAATTGCTTTTACTGTGGGCTGGTACACAGTGTGCGGAGGAAGCACGAGATAACCTGGTGCTTCCGTGGCCTAAATAGAGGACTGTAATTCTCAGGCATGTAATTGACATCACTTCCTTAGTTCTCCTAATGGAAGAATCACAGGTGTGGGCCTTGGGCTTGTCGCGCGTCCTCGCTGTCACCCACCGCTGCCGTGTGTGTGGGGGTCGCTCAGGCTTGTCTGACTCTTTGTGACCCACGGACTGTAGCCCGCCAGGCCCTCTGTCCATGAATTCTCCAGGCAGGAATACTGTAATGGGTTGCCATTCCCTTCTCCAGGGGATCTACTGGCACTTAAAACGTTAGCCAGTGCAGGGCCACGGCAGGATAGTAGTTTGTTCTGATAAACCCATGGGTATGACCGATGTCCAGGTTAATCTTGTAAGAGGTGCCAGCCCTCTGTCATGAGCTCCACTGAATGCCGAGCATCTCCCAGAACAATTGATACAGGCAATGGTGTACCTCATAAATGAGAGCAGAGAGAGAACATAGTGTTCCTCAGTTTCCTGGCTTGGTATTGGTTTCTGCCATCCTGACAATTTGGTTTCAGATGCCTTTTCAAACTGAGGTGTTAAGACTGTTAAAATTTGAATTGTAAGTTGCTAAGCAACAGAATAATAAATTTAAATAATTAGAATAATATATGTAAATAGGCTCCTAAATTTAAGGAATTTAAATAATTAAAATAATAAATACCAGCCTGCTTGAATTCTTAAAAATTAGAGCTTCAAGGTGTTTTTTTTAAATTGGAGGATAACTGGTTTATAATGATGTCTTCTTTTCTGCAGTACAACATGAATCAGCCATAAGTATGTGTGTGTGTGTGTGTATCCCCCTCCCTCCCAACCCCCAAGGTATTTTAGCATTATGATTTTTTGTTATTAAAGTAAACAACATTCAAATTAAAGGTAGTTTTGTAAAACGGTTGCAAAATCTTGGTAGGCACTTGAGCTTTCTCTTCATTATATCCTTTACCTGCACCTGCTGTCAGATAGATAAATGCCTCTATTTTTTTTTTTTTTTTACTTTGGGAACCATCCTTTTCTTACTCTTGACAGATGATGAGCTGCATCATCTTACATAATTTTGGTCCTGGTGCTTGGACTTTCTTTCCAACAGTAAGTGCTCTTGTTGAGAGTTTTCAAATTCTCCTTTCTGTATTAACCCTTGATCTCCAGAATATGACTGATGGAGGACAGAAGCACTAAGCAATCACAGGGGAATCTCCTGTCAGATTTGTGCCCTGCTCATAATAACAGTGGGTCACAATGATTCCTTATCAGCAGAAAATTGTGCTCATCTAGAGTGTGGTTGCCTAAATAAATATGTGGTGACTCAGGAGAAAATGACTGTTTTCTAAGAATTTTTTGATGGATGTTTATTTTTCCCAGTTTGTTGTTTACTTGCTAAGTCGTGTCTGACTCTGCAACCCCATGGACTGTAGCTCACCAGGTTCCTCTGTCCATGGGATTCTCCAAGCAAGAATACTGGAGTGGGTTGCCGTTTTTTTCCAAAGACCTTGGTAAATTGCTCCTGTGTCTCCCCTGCCCGTCCATTTCTTGTTTTCCTTTTTTTTTTTTTAATCAGACTTTTGTAGAATGAGTAAAGAATGATGGAGACTGAGACTTGCTTTGTACTCTGCGTACTCCTCACATCACAGAAGTCAAGTGAACCCTGCTGGGTGGGGGGCAAAGTAGCAGACACCAATAAGTGAATAAGGTAATGCTAGCATTCACTCAGCTTCTGAACAGAGCAGTTAGAACCTTATCAAATGTGAAAATATAATCACATTTTTAAAATAGAAGTATAGTTGCTGCACAATATTATGTAAATTACAAAGTGTACAATATTGTGATTAACAATTTTTAAAAGTTTATTTATAGTTATTATAAAGTATTGGCTATATTCTCCATGTTGTACAATATGTCCTTGTAGCTTATTTTATGCCTGATTGTACCTCTTCCTTCCTTCCCTCTGTAGTCGCTCTCTCCACTGGTAACCACTAGTTTTTTCTCTATATCTGTAATCACAGATTTTTTTATTTCCCCCAGATTTTTGCAGTCTTCAACTCTACAAACACATGCAAAACAAAGAGTTTGTAATTGTTTGGCTCATATTTTCTTTTGAGAGTTTAGGGAGGTATAAGGTAACCTTGATTGATTTTTTTTAGTTTTGAGAATAGAGTTTGATTTTTTAATTTGGATGTGTTTAGGTATGCTGAGATTTTCAAGCATTTCAGATAAAAGGGAAATAGATTGATAAAACTGAGGTTTTATGTCAGCCTGTTTTATCTCTGTCTGTCCACCTGTCCAACCCCAAGTTCCTTGCAAATAGCACATGCCCTGTTTTGCTCCTAGGCTGTGGTCTACCTAGCTCTTGGCTTCTTTGGGGGAGATAAATTGGAAAAGTGATTGCTTTTACAACCTAAATGAAAAGACCTGTTTTGGAATGTGTGTGCGTGCGTACGTGCTAAGTCACTTCAGGCATGTTCAACTCTTTGCGACCCTGTGCACTGTAACCTGCCAAGCTCTTCTTTCCATTGGATTCTCCAGGCAAGAATACTGGAGTGGGTTGCCATTTCCTCCTCCAGGGGATCTTCCCCACCCAGAGATTGAACCTCTATCTCTCTCTTACATCTCCTGCATTGGCAAACAGGTTCTTTACCACTAACGCTACCTGGGAAGCCTGTTTTGGACTTAAGGGGAAGAGAAAGCCAGGATTTGAGATGAAGATTGAGAAGATAATGCCTAAAATAGGGGGAAAGCTGCAGGGAAAATCGAAATGGATGCATCTTGCTTATCTATGATGCATGGCACCTACTGTGATGATCATGTTTACCCATGGTCATCAGTACACTAGAGCTGAGTTTTTAAACAATTTTCTCTGGAGCCATATTGGATATAGCACCCTGTCTTTTCTGCTCATTTGTGAGTTAATTCCTAAAAATGCTCTGTGGCCAGTTGGAGAAAGGGTGAACTAGTTTTATGTTTGCGGGACCTGGATTCTTATCCCCCAGATAGATGTTTTTCCTCTGTGTGTTTAGATGCTGTGGGAAGCAGAGTAACAGTCCCCAGTGCAAAAACTTAGTGAAAGGAGGTCTGTGTCAGGCCTGGTTAATCCCTTGTTAAGTTAGATAGACTTTAACCAGCCTCTGTAGAACAGTTCCTCATGTTGTGGGTGGGTCCTTGGAATGGCTTTTTCTACTATTCTGTTTCTATTGCCTAGAAATAAGTGGCTATTCTAAAATGGTGAAAAGTTTTGTTGGCTGAAGCCTGGGTCTCTCATAACCATCACTTACTTTGGAAGGCACTTACAGAACAGACCTAGCTTGCCCCCAGTCCTTTTTATTTTTTAAACTTTTAGGGCCTGGCCTCTTATTTTCAGCTTCTCACTTCTAGGTCCCTGTGCAAAGGGCGTGGTAGTCTGCTGGGCCTTGGAGCCTAGTTCTCTGTTACTGGACTCGGGGTAAATTTACCAGTCACCTAAACAGAGAATGCCAGGTAACACACAAGAAGTTGAGTCTGATCTGATAATGAAATGAGTTTATGGTAAACATCCTTTTGAAATCTAAGTGCAGAGTCACCTGCAAAGGCATTACAGTTCCCCTCTCTACCTTTTTGTCCTGTTCCTTTTAGAATAATCAAAGTTCAAATCATATAGAACTTTGTCAGTCAAAACCAGAAAAACAGGTAACTCAAACAGATTGCGGGCTTGGATGTGTGTGTCATATATGCCCGAAAGAAATGCTTTGGATTCCTGCCCAGTGCACTAGGATGAAATCTGGAAGTCTGAGAGTTTTGAAGCCGAGTTGGGGGTCAGTTTAAAGGGGAGAGGAAGTACCAGTCCTGGGCTGTGCTCCCTTGACCTCTGGGTAAAGAGCACGACCTTGAGAAGCGCTGATGAATTACAGAGTGTGTAAGGGAACCCTGGGAACCTCCGGCCTGCTCCCCGGGTGCGCTTGGCTGCTCATAAAACCTTATTAGCTGAGTGATGTGTTCTTTGTTGCTTACCTCTCCCGGCCTATGCCAGATGGTGTCTTAAAGAACTGGAGAGCCAGACCTCCTCCCCAAGCTTCCATTTTCTATGTAGCTCTTTTTTCAGTCTTAGTACTACATACACGTGACTTTCTTCGGTAGATTTGCTTGGCAGGCAGTTCCAGGCACTGGCGTCCTTCCTGCCTGTGATGGGGAGCAGGGAGGATGAACTCCCCAGAAACCAGGGCTCTCCAGGTGGGGGTGGCAATCCCAGCCAGCCCAGCCAGGCGAGTTGGGAGTGGCTGTCGGACCTTTTACAATAAAAGGTGGCGATTGTTTCAGGTAGGTGCCCTTTCTTCTCTTGCCCTCTGGCTGTCTTGTATAAGTGACAGGTGTTGGAGGCTTGGAATTGCTGCAGTTCTTTCCTTCCTGGACTTGGCAGATGAAATAGGACTGCGTTACTGGGGACTCATGCATCAAAATGTTGCAGCTTAAAAGGTACTTTGAAGAGAGCTGAGTCCATTTGGAACAAGCCCCCGTTTTCTGAAAAAATTAGTTTCCTGCAAGGATGACTAGGTTTTTCTGTTTATTCTGTTAAAACACAAGTGGAGGGAGGAATCTATGGGAGAATATTTTCATCTCCACTGAATGATGCCTGACTCCCTTTTCTTCTGTTTTTAACATTTAGTAATGCCTGTCCTTGCCCTCACCTCCAAAAAATTCCCAGTAGGGAAATTAATAAGTGAAAAATGACACTCCTCTCATCCATCCTTATCTTTCATCCCCTGGACTCTTTGCAACAACTATTTTTTAGCTGTTTGCTATTATTTCCTTCCAATAAATATTTAATGAACATGTAAATTAATCTGTGTCTATCTGTATTGCTTTTCAAATTGCATATCCAAACCCTTTCAGTAACATCTTGAAGAGGTGACATGATTCTACTTTTGGTAAACGGTACTTCTTTGCTTCAGTAAAAGATGTTACCTAGGTGTTTTAACTCTGAACCCTTCGAATGAGGAGACTTGTTGAGAGTTGTCATGAATTGATACGCATACCCCAGCATTGGACCCGTCTGCCATATGAGAAGGAGCTTTCTGTATTCTGGTGATTGATTTGGGATAGCTTCTAAAGACTGCAAACCATCTTTATTAATTTCTTTGAAATATCCCTTTAATAGGGCTTGCCTGGTGGCTCAGACAGTAAAGAATCTGCCTGCAATGCAGGAGACCTGAGTTCGACCATGGGTTGGGAAGATCCCCTGGAAAAGGGAATGGCTACCCACTCCAGTATTTTTGCCTGGAGAATCTGATGGACAGAGGAGCCTAGCAGGCTACAGTCCAAGGGGTCACAAAGAGTCAGACAGAACTGAGTGACTGACAACTATCCGTTTAAGACAATAGTACCGGGAGTCCCTTTGGGGTAACAGATTTACTTTTATGGTTGCTACTCAATTCCTCTGTTTTTGTCATCTTGGGGTATATTGGTTCACAGTTAAAAATAGAGCTCTAATTAAAATGGGCGCCCTCTCTGAAAATAAGAACTATATTTCAATTAGTAAATTCCTATTTGCTTAACGTATTTTTGTTTTCTTTTGTTTTTCTCTTTTTTTGAAAATTTTAACAGCAAGCCCGGGCTGAGCAGGAAGAAGAATTCATAAGTAACACTTTATTCAAGAAAATTCAAGCTTTGCAGAAGGAGAAAGAAACCCTTGCTGTAAATTATGAGAAGGAAGAAGAGTTCCTCACTAATGAGCTCTCCAGAAAATTGATGCAGGTAAATTACCTTTTCTCCCCTCTTATCTTCCCTGCCTGTTTTCTTCTCTAGGGGGAAAAAAAAATGACTTTGATCTAGCACTTTGCTTGAAACACTTGCTGATGAGGTCGTAGCTAAAATTCTTTAGAGATTAAAATACCTAAGTGAAGGTGGCAGCAGTATAATATCAAGACTGTGGTTCCCAGCTCATCTGCTTAGGTGAGGTAAGATTTTATACCCTGACCATTTCAAGAAATTGCTGATGAGCCTGAGGCCTTAGCACAGGAGTCAATGATGTATGCAGTATTTTGGGATTATGAGAGTTAATGCCAAATGTGAGATTTCTTTCTCCTTTTATGTTGAATCTATAATGAATATGTGGACATTTTTGGCAACCAGAAGTGGGTCTTTTGTACTAATATATGAAGATACAAAGGGAAATGCGACTTTGAGGGGAGAAAAATATATGTATCTGTGATAGTTAAAATTATGCACAATCATTTGTGTTCAGATGGGGGAGTAATATGTTACTGAACAAATAACAAATGTTTTAAATTTAATCACTAATAGTGTATAGAAGACAGCACACAAAACATACAGAAATTTTTATTTTTCTTGTTAGATTGTTCTACCTTCCCCTCCTGTTTGTTTTGTTTTCCTCTCCTTGAAGTTTCCTAGTAAATTACAAAAGTAAGATTTGTTTAGGGCAAATATCATGCAGGTTATTTAGTATGAACTTGAGAACAGGTGGGACATGGAGTTTTCATTGTTTAGGACAACATTTCCAAAATAGTGAATAGGTATAAAATTATCCGAAGAGAACCATTATTGGTATTTTTTTCAGATGGCTGTAAAAGATAGAAATCTTTCCTTGTATTTTTTATTCACTGGCATTACTAACAATTTTATGCATTAATTTGGTCAAAATATGTATTCTAATGAGATTATAGCAAAAGGATATTTGAAGCCTAAAAAGCCTTCCTAAATTCTTCTCTTACCTTCTAACATATCAAATGTTGGAAGAAGAGATCAGAAACTTTAGTGTTAAGACCATGCAATGGTCCATCTTTTTATTCTTATTTTCATACCTAATTACTGAATAAAGATACCACTATAATCTTGTACAAAATTTGATTTATATGGTAGCTGTTGGAATGTGAAGGATAGAGATCCTCAGTCAGTATTATCTAGCAGAGATTTATGGTGGAATTTCTGTGTTGAAATGTTTTCTTTATTCCTGTGCCTTCTGATTTAGAGAAAAAAATGAGGTAGAAGATTAGTTTGACTTTTGACTCTATCACACCTTGGCAGCATTAGACTAATTATTCTGCATGTTGCTTCCAGAACTGTAAGGATATGATTATGGCTTCCTTTTCTGATTTTAGTGTGTAATCAGATGCCCTAATTTTTAACACTTTGAGAAACATTTTTTTGTTTTCAACTTGCATAGTCATTGGTATTTGGAGTCTTTGATTAAAGTACATTATAAAGCAGTCAATATCCTAGCCAGATCATGCTTTTTTTTTCTCTAGAAAGACTCATTTTCATTGTGGGTTGTTCTGTAATATGTAGTTTAAACTAGCCTCTCATTAGCTTATTATCCTGACCCACCTACTTTCCAAGGACATTGATGTCCCTTAAAGCAAGCTAGTGGATAGAATGAATGCCTAAGAGCCATGTGCAACATAAAAAGAGGTTAATTATAGTAATATACTTCACATAAGAAGGTTTGAACTTAAAATTTAAGCTCTGAACATCCTATAAGTAAAGCTGTAACTTGGAGAAATGTAGTTTTTTGGTTTTTTTTTTTTCAGAATTATTTTTTCAGATTATTATTTTTTCCAGATTATTTTTTCAGAATTCTTATATTAAAAGAAATAGTTTTACTTGGTCAGGAGAAAAATTTTCATATATTAAAAACTTAAATTTCTTGAGGGGCATGGATCTTTCTAAAAGAGACTGGGTAATACATTAATACAAACTGGACAATGCAAGACAATGTTACCCAAAGTAGTTTGTAAGGTGGAGCCTTGGTCTTTACATGACTGGGTCTTATGTTCACCCTCAGTCAAAACAAAGTGTTCAGTATGAGGATGTAAGTCTGTTGTTTGGGGAGTTCTAGGTGGGTCTGTAGCTCATTAGTGAGCCCACTTGTAGAACCTGGGCAAATGGATGGTCAACACTCCGAGACATAAATCCTAGCTTGGTTCCTAGGTTTTATTTTCATGTATTATATATATACATATATATATATATAGAGAGAGAGAGAGAGAGTGTGTGCGCACTTAGTCTCTCAGTCATGTCCGACTCTTTGTGACCCTTTGAACTGTAGCCCACCAGGCTCCTTTGTCCATGGGAGTTTTTAGGCAAGAATACTGGAGTGGGTTACCATTTTCTCCTCCAGGGTATCTTCCCAACCCAGGGATTGAACCCATGTCTCCTGTGTCTCCTGCATTGCAGGCAGATTCTTTACCCACAGAGTCATCAGGGAAGCCCTGTATATGGGAATTCCATATGTATATATAGTAATAAAATGCAGGAGCCTCTGGTTTGAGTTCTGGGTTGGGAAGATTGGGCTTCCCTCGTAGCTCAGCTGGTAAAGAATCCACCTGTAATGTGGGAGACCTGAGTTCAATCCCTGGGTTGGGAAGATCCCCTGGAGAAGGGAAAGGCTACCCACTCCAGTATTCTAGCCTGGAAAATTCCATGGACTGTATAGTCCATGGGGTCCCAAAGAGTGGGACACGACTGAGCAACTTTCACAAAAGTATATATAACATAGACATAAAATTTGCCATTGCAGCCATTTTTGAGTGTATCATTCACTGGCCATAAGTACACTCACATTGTTGTACAACCATCCCCACCACCCATCCCCAAGAACTTTTTCAAACTGAAGCTGAATCCATAAGAAATAACCCCTTATTCCACGCTCCTGGTTCTTTCTAAGACTTTTGAAAAGACACGAATGGCAGGTAGTGTGAGGTTGAGGTCTCTGGCAAGTTCCAGAGCTGTGCCCACTGTGACGTGATAGGTGATCCCTTACTATAGACACCAGGTATCTGCTGCACGCCACTTTGTGGTAAACCCCTGTCCCTTTGGCCAGATGGAAGGCTCTTGTATAACCGCTGGAAAGAAGGGCTGTAGGCCCACTGTACCCATCCCCCAGGCTTTCCTGAAGGATTTCAGCCAGCCCTTTGTTGCAGTCTCACATTTTCTGCCACCCAGTGTGGTAGAACTAATCTCCCATCTGGAAGATTTTTAGAGTAATTGGTACCAATAGACTTTTCCAACTGTGTAATTACTTTAGTATGACTCTCGAAGATGCTTGCTTCTGGATAAGAACTTGTTATGATAGCCTACTAAGAGAAACCGTGCTGCCGGTGACACTGATGGACAGAGGAGTAAATTGACCTGTTCACCAGGGAAGTGTTTAACATTTTTCACCCAGAGGCCACTTAGAGGCTATTTATGGAGCAATTTTGGTTTTGTTGCTTGTGCTGTGGCTGTTGTCTTTGATAGTGAGTGTTGCTTTTATGTGCATTTCAAAGGAATTCTTTGGTCTTGAGAACAAAATGAGATTATTACTATAAAGGAGATACCTCCCTTCCCATCTGCTATGATGCAGATGGTATCAAATACCTTTAAACACTGAATCAAATGTATTTAAGTAGATAAATAGAAACCTCTTTGCCCTGTTAAAAGATCATGTTTGGAAGAGAGGTTGAACACCTCCAAGTATGTTAATCCTGTCTGAAGCAAACAAAGACACATGCACACAACAGCATGTAGTTTTTCTCCTTTATTTTTGTATATATCTGCTAGATAGATACCTTTGTTTTGCAAAACCTCTTGTCTGAAAAATCTGATTCTTTCTGAGCCTGGACCATGGGATCAATGACTTGACTGGTAAGAACTGTCCTAAAAAGGAGCCTTCTTGTCTAATGCCAAGCCTACGCTAGAACTAAATTCAGCTCTGGAATGCCTTGAAGAGATGTTTGTTGCTTAATCATAATTTGTAATTAAAATGTGTAAGGAATGTTTTGTGGTCAAATTCTTCATCAGAATTTGATTCCTAATATCTATGCTAGGAAAAAAAAGTCTAAAAGACTGTTCTCTGAAATGTTGGCTGTAATTATACTTGGGTGCTGAGCTTAGGGATGTTAATTTTCTTGTGCTCCTTTCCTTCTCAGTTTGTGGAAGCGACATGCATTACTTTTGTAATTAGAAAATATCTTACTTCCTAAGAAGAAAATTTTAAAAATACCTATTTTGTCCTTATGTTTTGAAACCTCCAGCTGTATCACTGAACTTGAGAGCTCACAGTCTTGCAGCTGTAACCAAACTAGACTGGGGTCTGCTTACCTGATACGCAGCAAGGCTGGTCCACTTACGGGGCTGTGGTAAAAGAAAATACAGTGTTTACTGCAGGGCGCCAAACAAGGAGAATGGGCAGCTTGTGCTCAAAAGACATGAGCTCCTCGATGGTTTTTCAGGAAGGGTTTTGAAAGACATTGAGGGGAGAGAGACACAGGGTGCATGATCAGCTCATGCACAATTCTCTGATGGGTTGATGATGAGGAAATAGTGATGTTTCAGGAATCTCAGCCATCAGTTTTCTGGTTCCAACCAGTCTGGGGTTTGTGTGTGCTGGTGGTCAGCATGCAGCGAACTTCTTCCACCTAGTGGGGGTTTTAGTATCTGCACAACAACTCAAGGACACGGCTCAGGATATTATTTATAGCCCCGAGGAGGAAATAAAATAAAGGTCCTTGTTGTATGGCTTAACTATTATTATTTTGTCTTGCTTGACTATTTTCTCACTTCTCTAATTAAATCTGCTCTGTAACCAAAGAGCAAATTTAAAGCTTTTCTACAAACAAGAGGCGGGGGCCAAGGCGGGGGCAGGTGTAAGATGGAGAATCTGTCCTTGGGGTGGTCCTGCAGGGTCTTACTCAGTTTCACTATCATAATTGCTTCTGTTTATCATGTACTGCATAGACTGCAGTGCCCTGGAGCCCCTAAAGTCAGGCTCGTTGCAAAGTCAGGAAGATTCTGGACTGCCCAGATTGTTAATTTAGAGCTAGCATAAACAAAATGCTCTTATGATTGGCTTAACTCTCTTGTCAGCTCTGATACGATTCATTCCACTGGCTGCTCTTTAAAAAAAAAACCAAAAACAAAAAACCCTAATTCCTCTGGCTAACAGTTAAGCACCAGTCACCAGTACCAAATGGAAGACCTGTTGTTGCTGAGATGGATAGCGATTTTAGTCCCTGTGGATTTTCTCACTTGCTTTTATGTAAGCCCAAGGCATCAGGTTCACTTCCTGCTCTTGGGAAGCCCTGTTCAATTGTTGCCTACACTTTTCTCCACCAATACTGCTGCCAAAAGTTAATGAATATTTTTTGTTTCTTTATTTTAAAGCCTGAAACAGGACTGAGATAGGAATACCGAGTATTATATAGCTCTGTGAATGTTTTCACTCTAATCCAATTTTCAAATTTTAGACCTTAAAATAACAAATAAGTTTGTAGTCTTGTACTGTAGAGTCACTTTTGAAATTGGATCTGGTCCTCAGAAAACAATGCCACTGTAGCTATTAATATAATAGAAATGATTGTACTCATTCCCTTACTGGGGAGACACATTTTTCTTATTAATGGTGGAAAGCACTTAAGAACAAAAGTTTTCTGGATCTCTTGTTAAGTGGCATGACTTATTGTTACTATTATTGACTTGGTCCCTGAGGTGAGAACGCCTCTGGGAATTAAAGCAGTTGCAATTTCCTAGCATCTGTGGAAAGATGATATATGGAGGGAAGGAAGGAAGGAAGTTGTGGGCAAAAACCACTGCTGAAGCCGCCATTGTCAAGTGATACAGAGCTGAGACATTCAGAAGGCTGTTCTGTAATAGCATTATTCTTCCATCTGTGTTCGCACGGGAATGAAACTTAGAGTAAGGCTTGCGACAAGTCCCTGAATCTGCCTGTTGACCTAGACAAAGGCTTACATCCAGGTACCTCCTCTCCCCCTCCCCTCAACCTGGAGTAGTAGTTTCTCCTTCCATTCCCATCTGAACGGAGGCAGGTTTTCTTCTGCAGCGTGCCCTTCTGTAGTCCCTTCAAGGCTGTGTCTGTGGAGGGCAGGCTTGTCCGCAGGCACTAGAAGTGAGCGTAGGTGCCCAATTCTCTTCTCAAGCCTATATGCCAGAATCTGAGGCTGCCTTCTTTTACTCCAAGTTCTCCAAGTCACTAAGATGGCAGTGTAGTGATCTTGTTTGTTCAGGCAGCAGAATCACATGTCAGGGTGATAAATATGTATGAAACCCTGTTCAGTTCATTTTAAAGGCACCGAGGCGAACGCTGCTGTCACATCCATTCAGGTGAAGACTTGTTCTCCCGTGGCGGGGGAGAAGAGACCTTGAAATATGTTCTTCATTAGCTGCCTCAACCAGTGGCCCTCTTGGCTTTTAGTTTTTCCGGGCTATTAATGCCAAGCAGAAAAATGGGCTACCACCTAATAGCTAACAGAACATTTGGGACAAAGTTGAGTTGTGTTTTCTCTTTTGTTGTTGTTGTTCTCGTTGTTGTTTTTCACTCCATATTCTCTGACTCTCAGCTGTGTGTGTTCTTTGTTTCTTTTCATGGAACAGGGGGCTTATACATTGTGTTCCCGATACATCTGCAGAGGGCTTCTGGGATGTGTTTATTGCATTTTAAATGCCACAACCACCAGAGGCCAAATTATAAGGCAGAATTTTCCTGTTAGCAGCATGCCAGAAATCTCTCAGTCCAACGTAATTTGCATTATGATTAGAAAATACAATAAACTTGAGGCAGTTCTTTTAGTCTTCACAGATCACTGAGTTTTTTCCCAAAGTGTTTGTAGTATGTTACCATTATGGCTGGAGTTAATGTTCCAGCTTGGATTCCCCAAATTGTAAGAGCAAGGGTCAGGGCTTAGAAGCTTTTCAGACTGACTTCTTTGACAAAATATGGAGAAATGCAGGTAGAAAGTAAAAGTAGGAGAAGGAAATGAAAGATAATGAGATGAAGCTGGAGTGAGAAGTTGCTTTTACTCACTAGGGTAGGGGTAAGTAAGCACTGTTATTTCTAGTTGAAAAGGTGAATCTTGGAGATTGAAAGATACTTGGCTGCACCGTAGATGGACTTGAACTATCACTGAAAATGCTGTGCAAATGATTTTAAAACTTTGCAGTTATAAATGTTGCAGTGTTTTGCATTTCTTGGGTTTTTTTTTTTTTTTTTCATTTTAAAAAGTTTACAGTCAGCCCAGTTAGTAATTACCTTAAAATACAGAGATATATCCTACTACTAATTATCTTTACTTTCCTTTTTTTTTTTCCTTTTAATTTATGATAAGGTCTCAGCTTAGAATAAATTCTTTCTTTGGGTTAAATATTCTCTACTCCTCAAAGAAGAAAGGGTTAATTTTTACAAAATGGATTCCCCCCCGCCCCCCGCCGAGTTGACTCCAGAGCCTCAAGAATTCCTTTATCTTATTCATGGAGCATCTTTTTTAAACCTTCCTCCTAACTAGATTTTTTTCAAAGGTGTTAACCCTTTAAGCAGCATGATGCTATTAGGAATCGAATGTAAGAAGGTCAGACTTAGCCCCTGAGGTATTCTAAGTGGGCAGGAAGCCTCATGTACTGGAGTCCTCCACTCAGGTGAGAGGTTGTCCTCACTGTTGAGGATGCTGACGAGAAAATAACATCCAAAAAATAATTTATTTTCTGGAAGGGCCTACCAATTTTCCTTGCAAAAGTTAAGTATCCTTTTCCCCTTTTTGAAAATCACAAATAGATAATTCAGGCAAGCTTCACTGAAGATAAGTGGAAGAATTAACAAGATCATGATGAACTGTTGAGGGGAGATCTGGGGAAGGTGGAAATTGAGAGGAGAGCCAGCACCCAAGGCTCCCCTTTTCCTGAGCACATTTGCTATTTATTTGTTACAGAACAGCTAAGAAGCTGAATTGTGCTTTTGGCAGTTGTATAGAGCTGGGGTTTTAGAAGTCAGAGCCCAGGGTTGGCCAAAGGTGGGGACAAAGATAAATCACCCCCACTTTAATCTGGAATCATGAAGAACTATACCATCAGAAAAGAGTGAACCTTTTTTTTTTTTTACTTCATTTGGATGAATCAGAGAACACAGAACTTTGATTTTGGATTAAGGCAGACTGTGCTCATCCCAGCCTGAAGGGGGAGTGTAAATGATGCTGAGCATGTGTGGGAGGCTCTGTGGGAGGCCTCCCAAAGTTGCAGAAATTTGGAGGAAAAGGCTTCAGGTACTCTAGGCAGAGGATACAGCGTGGTCAGGACGGTGGGCTTGGGGTGCAGTGGTGACCAGCAGGACTTGGGGTCTGGAAGCCCCTGGATCAGAGTGGTCTCCAGACGTGTTTCCCCAGGATGATGGGTTTCTTTTTTCTTTTTTTGATGTGGATGGTTTTTTTTTTTTAAGTCTTTGTTGAATTTGTTACGATATTGCTTCTGGTTTATGTTTTGGTTTTTTGGTCATGAGGCATGTGGTCTTTAGCTCCCTAACCAGGGACCAAACCTACACCCCCTGAGTTGGAAGGTGCAGCCTTACCCGCTGGACTGCCAGGTCAGTCCCTTCAGTTTTTAAAATGTGGGGTTTTCTTTTTTTTTTCCCCTCCAGGAAAAGAGTCTTTAGAAAAAGACATAAGCTGTGCCTTTAATCATAGTTACCACCACTCTCTGTGCTGAGATTCATCATCGTTTGTTAGGTGCCTGGACCCTGAAGGTATTTGTGTGTGCAAACCTTAGACTCTCACTTGGGCTGAGTGTGAAAGCATGGGGAGCTTGCATGGGGACTGGATCGAAGGTGGACTTGAACATCATACCGGTGAGTTCGGGCTTACTCTGCAGGAATGAGGGAGCCATTCTAAGGTTTTGAGCAGGGTGTTGTATGAATAGAAAACTCTACTAGTTTAGTTTAGCAGGATCTACACTGGACCTGGGGTATCGATTAGAAGCTTTGGCAGTGGCCCAGTGAAGAGGAGTAAAAGACTTGAACCAGAGCACAGAAAGCGCGGGGTGCGTTGGACAGCTGTTCTGGGGGCTGACTTAGTGCCATTTGGTAACTGATGAGATGTGAGGTATTGACTGAGAATAACAGTACCAGTAACAGAAGCGGGAAGGAGGTGGGCTTAAGTGTGGGCCCAGAAGGCGTTTAGTGGTGACGCACTGAATTGAAGGTGGGAGGTTGACTTTCTGCTCAGCAGAGCTGTTCAGATTGGTTTAGAGACTCAGTGTTGTGAAAGACTCAATGTTTTTCCAAAGCCCATGTTAACTGCTTGGAACAGTAAGTCCCCTACACATGAACCTATAAGCTGCAAACTTTAAAAGATGTGAATGTTTGTTCCCTTGTCCATTCGTGTAAGTTAGTTCACATGTCTAGCGTACTTTGTCACACGCATGCTTCCTCCACAAGTGGTTGTGCTTTTGTGTACTGGCTGTACAGTTCTGTATAGAGTACAATATCTTTATTTCAAGACAAAGATGTCTGGAAGCAAGGCTAAAAGCAGCACTATATAGCTGATTGTGTTAGTCAGGTACCTAGGCTTACTTTGTCAAATTGAACTTAAGAACACGCTCTTGGAACGAAACTTGTTCATATGTAGAGGGCTTACTGTGTTGATTACATGATAATTATTTTTGGCAATCCAATGACTTAATGTAGTCACTATCCTATGGTGGCCTTTACTTGGTTCAGTGCAGATGACTCTAGTTCTTGGTAGTTGTCAATAAATGAGGGATGTTGGTTGCAGAACTTCAGGTCATGCAGAGAATGGTTAGCATTGACTAGTGTAAACAGAACTGGGGGCATCTTTCCTCAAGTTGAATCAAAAAAGCCAAGTCCAGGGCTGGTGGCAAGACGGCGTGCCTCCCTTGGCTCTGGGTGGACTAACAACAGGCCCAGACTTGCAAACAGGCTTCACCAAGCCTGGGATTTGGCAAACCTGCTGCATGCTGGGTGGGTGGGCTGGCTTAGCAGCCAACCTCCACGTGTACCTGCAGTGGTGCCTGTACCTGCCGGAGAAGGTTTTGCCCGGAATAAAAGCCATTCAGTGAAGAAGAGTTTTTGAATCTCTGATATAAGAAGCCTGGTTCACTGAAGTGGCTCCAAAAAACTTTGGAAATTATGAGAAAGACAACAAATATCGGTAATTCAATGATGCTTAAGGCTAGTCTATGTTAGATCAACTTAAAGCTATACTCATGTTTTTTAATGGGCTGGAAATTGGCTTTGGGACTTCATAGGTGAGTGGATACAATGAGAAAATGCTCACATTTGAGTGCTTAGAATTTTCCAGGTTTGTAGTTGTGTTTTTGCTTATGGCCTTTTTCACTTATGTTAATATACTTTTCATGCTGAATCCCAGGGAACAAATCTTTATTTATATAACCCTAATTCCATTGTAAATGTGCTGCTTGTGGATCGTCAGTTATGTAATTTCCATTGTACAAGGTTTCTTGTTGTTAATGTTACAATATATTGCACGGTTAAGAGTTCTAAAGCTCTTCCATAATCTGTGAGATTGACTTTGTAAGAAGTATATTTACAGAAAATGCTGATTCTGACAACAAATTTTAATCTACCTAAGCATTTTACTTTAGATATATTAAAGGCAAACAAATGAGTTTTTTTTCAAACACATTAATAGAATTTACTTGCCTACTTACTTCTCAGTTTGAATGATTTTTGTTCCACTTCAGGATCTCTGATCTGATTAGTAAGATTAAGAAATGCCTGAGACGTTAAGACCTTTGATTAGAAATTTAAAATCATGTCTTAAATTTTACGCCCATGTTGAAGATGCTACTCAGAAATGAAACTGGAGTTTAGTTTTTCTGATAGGTCCTGAAAAGTAAAAGTGAAAGTGTTAGTCGCTCAGTCGTGTCTGACTCTTTGTGAGCCCATGGACCATAGCCCACCAGGCTCCTCTGTCCATGGGATTCTTCAGGCAAGAATACTGGAGTGGGTAGCCATTCCCTTCTCCAGGGAATCTTCCCAACCAAAGGATCCAACCTGGGTCTCCTCCACTGAAGGCAGATTCTTTACCACTGAGCCACCAGGAAATCATCTACAGGCAGGTGGAGGGAATTCCCTAGCAGTCCAGTGGTTAGGGCTTCATGCTTCCACTGCATGGGGCATGGGTTCTGTCCTTGGTTGGGGAACTAAAATCCTGTATGCTGTGAGGTGCAGCCAAATAAAAAAAACTAAAAAAAAAATAGATGGATTCAGGGTGTTGGTTCAAGTCCTGTTGGGGCCAAATAGCTTGAATTTAACTTCGTATCTGTTTGAAACAAATAATTTCTAAAATTTTCTCAGGTGCACTGTTATGAGGAAAACTCTGTGGCTATTAATTGCTCAATATTTCTTTCTCTGCCCTCTCTTCTTGCCCATCTTAACTCTCTTCATGATTGTTCTGGGGAGTTGTTTGTGTATTTCTTGCTGTATTTCTCTTTTTATTGGTGGTTTCTTGGTTCCAAGGGAGAACCAGATTTTCTGTTTCTAGTGTTCTGTTTGGAACGCTAACTCTGTGCCCTGCCCTTAAATTGCCTGTCACCCGAGAGATGGCAGAACAAAACAGGCAGCAAAGCTGTTTGTTCCAGGTCTGCCTTTGGGGGATGTTGAAAACTGTGAGTCTTTGGCTGAGTTATATCTCAGGATGGCTTGATATTTTCCAAATGGTTTGTATAACCCAGGGACCTCGCTTGAGTTCTGGTAACGACAGCTTCACCATCACATTTTCCTTTGGGTATAGCTCTTGAAAGGAAAAAGCCTTTTAAAATTGAGGGCTTTTATAGATTTCATTACTAGCTGAATCAGTATTCTTAAAGGAAATACCTTATCAGTTATTGACGGTGTTAGACAATCTGTCCGTATATGAGTCTTTTCCTCTAGGACAATGAGAATCTTACCTTTGCTCAGATTAATATTCTGTGACAAATTGCTGCCTGGGTCTGGGGGAGAGAATTTTTGACATTAGATTGCATCCTTTGTTGTTTTGGGCTTCCCTGGCAGCTCAGACGGTAAAGAATCCACCTGCAATGCAGGAGACCCAGGCTTGATCCCTGGGTTGGGAAGATCCCCTGGCCAGTATTCTTGCCTGGAGAATTCCATGGACAGAGGAGACTGGCAGGCTGTGGTCCATGGGGTCGCAAAGAGTCAGACACAACTAAGCAATGAACACTTTCTCTTTATTGTTTTAATTTACTTAAGAGCACAAGTATAACACTAAAAAAAAGGAAAGAAGGAGGCTCTTTGAAATAAAAGTGGCAGCAGTTGAAAACATATTGGAGAGACTTCCCTGGTAGTCCAGTGGTTAAAAATCCACCCTGCAATGCAGGCGACACAGGTTCGATCCATGGTCAGGGAACTAAGATTCCACAAGCTGTGGAGCTACTAAGCCCATGTGCCGCAACTAGAGAATCCTTGTGCAGTGAAAAATCATGCATGATGCAGCAAAGATCCTGCGTGCCACAGGTAAGAATGATGCAGCCAAGTAAATGGATAAAATATTTTTAAAAACATATTGGAAGAAAACACATCTAATATTTAAAGAAAACGATGCAAAAGGTTTAAAAGTTTTAAGACAAAAGTTCATTTTTCTAAAACCAGTAGATATCATTTAAGCTTAGCATTCATAAACTATTTTAGAGCAAAGATAATGTCTTAACTATAGATTTCACTCCCTTCTGCCTCAACTGTGCGGGTGGAAGACACACCATACAGGTAATTTTTATAGAATGCAAGAGTCAGAAGAAGATGTACTTGTGCTATTTTTTTCCCTTATAACTGATGCTTGTTCCATTGGGGGTCTTTGTGTCTGAAATGCTGAGAACTGTTCTCAGCCTCTGACCATTCCTCTTAGTTCTTTTAATTACTGCTTGATCTTCCAGAACCTGAATTTTAATGGGCTAGCTAAAAATAGACTTGTCACTGTAAGCACCTCTTCACATCTGCTTGCTTTCTGAGTCCCTGCAAGGTTGACCAGCTTTTTAGGAGTTGCATGTAAAAAGCAGCTGGAGGAAAACCAGCATCTGTTTAGTCAATATTTCCCGTGTTGAAAGACGATGTCAGGTTTTGAACATTTTTGTTTTCTTCTTAAACACCAAGCATGGTACTTTCATAGCAATGGAAATCGTTTCAAGTGAGGAGATGATTTAAGTATAACTTTTGAGGTTTTTAGGCACACTGAGCGCTCTCTCGTGCAGTGCACCCTCTGTGGGTTCACAAAGAGACAGCTTTTCCTGGGCAAGCATCCATGACTCACTGTTCTCTGTATTTAGTCATTTAACCTTCTGAACGCCAGGCAAGCACTAGGCACTTGTGTATGGAAGAGTGTCTAGCCCGCCCCTCAGAGGTTTGCTCAGGCTCTGGTAGGAGAACTCTGGTTTAGTGTTTAGAGCATGGTTTGGGCCCCAGGCTCTGCCACGTTCCAGCTGAATTACCTTGGTCTGGTAACCTGTTTTATCACATGAGATATGGGGGTTGTCATGCCCGCCTAACACGAGCCTGGTACGCAGTGCCTGCCTGAAGAAATGGTTTTGGAGCTAGAATTAGGGAGCATTGATCATCTTAGACCTCAAAATCAAACTGTGTGCTTCATTGTTTTTAATAACTTTTGCTTAATTTGCCTGTGGTTCTGAAAATATCAGGCCCTGTGGCTCATTCCTGTTAACCCCTACTATGAATCAAGCCCCTCCCAGCTGAGAACATTGGAAATAAGGCACAGTGATTGATGAGAACCCCAGTTGTTGTGTGTCCACTGAATTTCTTTTATTCTCTTTTGGTTTTGAAGTTTGGAGTACATTTTTTTAAGATTTCTTTTGCAGTGGCACCATAACCTTATCTTTTAATTGCATTAATAAGAGGCTTTCCCTCTTGGTTTTCAGGAAAGGTGTAGAAGGTGTGAGGTTGGTCTCATTATAAGAAGTTAATTTTTTGTTTGTTTTTTTTGCCAAGTATGCTTACTAGTACACTTGTAAACAGCATTCAGAATACTTTACCTGGTATTTTTTGTGATTGTAACTTCTCTTCCCTCTCTACACACGTTATATGAATGCAAGTAACTGTAATTCATTTAATAAAAACACAGTTGCAAAATTTCTATTTTTTAAATAATTTCTGTGGCCAAGGTATAAAAATTTTCAAGTCTCTAAGGGTTATATATATTCTGAAAAGTATGTTTCCTTCCTTTCCTCATCCCCAGTTCTTCCCTATAGAGACAACCACTTACATGTTCTTCAAAATTGAAATTGGTGTTTAATCATGGTTTGATGCTCTGATATACATATATATACATACACATTATATATGCACACACACATATATATGTATACATACATACGGACAAGTGCCTCTGATTATGCACTATAATTTTTGGTTATAAGTTAGAGGAATCAGAAGCAGGTTACTAGGTGTACATTTGGATATACGAGCAGAAATGAGTAAGGTAACTTTTATGATGACCTCCTATACTTGGTTTAACCAGCTTTTAGAGCCAGCATTGTCATGGCTTTTGAGTGTCTTGATTTCTACATCTGTGTTTTTTTTTTTTTTTTCATTTTCCAGTTGCAGCATGAGAAAGCTGAACTAGAACAGCATCTTGAGCAGGAGCAGGAATTCCAGGTCAACAAACTGATGAAGAAAATTAAAAAACTGGAGAATGATACCATTTCTAAACAGCTTACCTTAGAACAGGTAAAAATATATGGTTCTCTCTCTGTATCCTTAATTAGGATAGTTCTTTTTTTTTTTTCCTCATATCATCAACTATTCTTTCAAATTTTAAAAGGTCCTGTGGAATATCAGTGAAAAACATTTTTCAACTTTTTCTTCACACAGTGGGGACTTCCTATCTGAAGTATGCATTGACAGTTCTGCATAGCACCTCCTTACTCTCTGATGCTGTTTTGTTCTTTTAAACCACAACTAATAAGGTTTCAAGAGATATGTTGTGATGTACTGATTTATAGGCAGGAAATGTTAGGTTCCTTTTGCAAAAGAGGGAAGAATATGTTTTGAACCACAGGATCACTTCTGTGAAAGTTCCTGAGACAGTGGGACTGTGGAGCAAAAAGTTCTCTTTCAAGCATTCTTCAGAACAATTAGCATTTTTGTCTTTGAATTATTAGCAACCTTGTATGAACCTTGTCTTTTCCCACCTAGATGTGTTGATACAGGTATGGAGTCCTAGACTCAGCCACTCATCCTGGTTTGGTCACTAAATTAGTTTTGTGAGCTTGCATTAATTTCATTAACTTCACCGGGGTCCAAGTTTTCCATTTGTAAACAAGAGAAGCACAAGCTCCAATCAGGAGTGGGAAGCTTAGAAAGGAAGGGTGGAAGGTAACAGTCACAATCCCTTTGTCCATCACCCTTGGTAGACATTAGTATTTGCCTTAGGAGGCCAGGCTGGTCCTTATCTGCCAACCCAGAATCTGCCCACCGTTATCGGTCCTGATGGGTGGGTGTGTCAGACAGAAGTTCCTGTTGTCTCTGGCCTAAGTGCTCCTGATGCTGTTCCCATGCTAATTTATTTTCCTGAAGTTGGAAGAGACCAACCATAGTGTACTGCTACCTGGTTTCCATGTAGAATTCAGTATATTGACATTTTCTAGCTGTTTGTGATTTTGATCCCAATCATCATTTTGATGATTTGGCCAAGGCTTCTGTGCAAAGTTGTCTGATTTATCCCAACTTTAACGTCTTTCATATGTGGATCTTAGTCCATGCTAACTGGTTTTTGAATCACCCTCAGGACCATTCTCTTTTCATCACTGTACTTGAGACTGAATCGTTGTGGAATTATCAGGTGTAAGAGAAAGTGAGGGTTTATTTTAAACTAATTGAACTGACTTTTATTTTTTTGTATTATTCTTCTATCTACCTATATCAAAGGATGGGTTATGGTGTTTTCCAAGACTTTGAATAATGGCCTTGAAATTTTTTTTCAATTCCTTCTAGGTTAAAGAACAAACAAGTTCCATTTCCACAGGCTGGCTATTTTAAAAAAACCCAGAGTAATCTAGTCCTACTGTTCCTCTTTGGATTTCAGGTGCAGTTTCCAAATTTAGAAGACTCCTCCACCTCTCACAGCTTAAAAACATCTTGTTCCGAAGTTCTCCTGTTTAATTTCCAGGATAGACAGTAGCCAGTTCCATTCACATTAGTTTTGAAAATTCTTGTGTAAGCCCCTAACATCCCACAAACTTGTTATTGGTAATTGTTGATCAAGATGTAACCAAGTGACCAAGTGGAATTCTCACCCTGGTTGGTATTGTGAGAACTTTACTTGGTCAATACCTTCTCTGTGATGGCTCTCAGTAATGGAAGCAGCTTCTACCTTGTATTTGCTATTAGATTCCAGAGGAGACTTTGGAACCGTGACCCCCAAAGTTTAGCTCTGGCCACAAGGTGGAGGTAGTGGCCTAGAGTCAGAAAGAGAAGGGAGAGAGGATGGATGGCTTCCCGGTGTTAAGGCTCATTGGAAACTTTATTGACTAAATGCTTTTAAAACTAGGCACGAGGTATACCTTCTCCCCAGTTAATGACTTAGTCCACTGTAAGACTTATGTCAGACCTCAACACTAAAGAAATGGATTTCCACAATGGAACATGTGCAATGTACATGTTTACATGTACTTACATGTAAACTTTAAAGTAAAACTTTACTTTACAATTAAAGTCCTAAACTGGAAACTTAACTTCAGATGTGGGATGAAGTGAAAAAAAGTGAAAGTGTTTGTGGGGTATCAAGTCTGCATTTTATTTTTTTAATTAAAAATTTTTTTTTATTGGAGTGTTGATTTACAATGTTGCGTTTCAGGTATACAGCAAAGTTATACATACAAATATATCCACTCTTCTTTAGATTGTTTTCCCATAGAGATCATTACATCAAGTCCTTGTTTTAATTAAGATGGAGAAATGTAACATCATCATAAAACATTGCCCCCTTTCTTCTGGGTATGTCTAGGATGATTAAATGTTGGGGATTTCACTATATTTTGTTTAGCTACAAGTAATGTTAGTCTGTGTTTGGAGAGAATGATTATGTTCTACGGTAGAAACAAACCTCTTCTCTGTTTCCATGGATATGCTCTGACCCTCTTTTGTGGCCATCTTTTGGGATTGTCATCTGTATTATAATATTTACTATATATGTCATAATCTGTATAATATAATATATCTTGTATTAAAGTTACTATAAGAAGAGCCAACACAGGTATTATATTACTCATTTTGAGGATATGTATGTGGTACATGCCTTTGCTCTTCTCTCTGACAACACATTTTTAGAACTGAAAGCTATTTGAAGGCATTTATCCTTTGGGTCTGGTGCCTTAGCACTGCTTTGTTGGAAGAGTTTAAATAAAGTGTGGATTTGGACAGGTTACTGGAGAGCTGTCATTTGTCCTTCAAAAGGCAGCATAGGGTCGGGCTGGTTCAGGGCACGGGTAATGGACTTGGATAGACCCAAGCCCAGCCTTGCTGCAGGAGCAAGGATGTGTGAGGAGACAGACATGGGAAAGCTACGCAGTAAAAAGTGGATAGAGGTTCTGCATGGGGTAGGGGTGCTGAGAATACAGAAAAGATGGTGAAGACGTAAAGTTGAATCCCTCTTCTTAGTTACCGGGCAGGGGGAGAGATGGTTTCGGCAGTCTGCATGTGTGGTGTCTTTGAGGTGCGTGTCTTGCAGAGGCAGCCACGTAGCCGTACTGCGACTCTTGCAGGCCTCAGTGTTGGGAGGTGCCCAGAGGTTCCTTCAGCCACTAGCCAACATCAGGTGACTGCAGAGGTTTGAGAAGACCCCGGCTTCCAGGGCCAACACCCCCTTCTCCCAGTGTCCAACACCATATATAATTTTATCCTAGAAGCAAGGCTTTAGAACAAATTTCAATCCTCAGCACGAAATTTTTTGTTGTCCTATTTATTTATCTGTTGATGGCTGCAGAGGGTCTTCTTGCTGCGTGGGCTTTCTCTAGCAGTATGCAGGCTTCTCATTGCAGTGGCTTTTCTTGTTGTAGCACTTGGGTTCAGTAGTTGTGGATTAGTTACTTCACAGCATGTAGAATCTTCCCGAACCATGGGTTGAACCTGTGTCCCCTGCATTGGCAGGTGGATTCTTAATTACTAGACTATCAGGGAAGTCCAGTTTTTCTTTGTTCAATTTTTAAAAAAGGTTATAAGGAAACATTTAGCGTATTTGAAGTTCTACAAAGAGGAAAGGAACATTGTTGCTTTCTAGCTCTGAGTACAATGGTTCTGGGTTAAGAATAGAAGATGGCCTATCTGCCTTACTTGTCTAGCAGGTAATACAAGCCAACTGACGTCACAATCAGTCCACATACAATTCTGATGCTTATTTTTAGTAGCTGCAATGACTAATTCTAGTGAGTTATACAGATCATCTGTTGTCCTTGTGACTTAGCAGCTAATTGAGTGGCTAGTAGCTTGTGTTCAGGTCTGCGTTATTGATTGGTTGATTTTTTTTTTTTTTTTACGTTGGAATAAGATAGCTCCTCAGTTCATGGGTAATGTGGGCATACTGGCTTTTGTTAGAATTCCATGCATCCTGGCGGCTACCCTGGAAGGCTCTGTTGCAGTAGCTCTGAGGAGCTCTGACTGGCTTCAGAGAACAGCCATGTTCCATGAGCCTTCATTTGCATTAAGGAGAGGAAACGGGGGCTTCTGCCACCAATACAGGAGACGCAGGTTCGATCCCTGGTTGGGGAAAATCCCCTGCAGAAGGGAATGGCAACCCACTCCAGTATTCTTGCCTGGAGAATCCCATGGACACAGAAACCTGACAGGCTACGGTCCACGGGGTCCCAGAGTCGGACACAACTGAAGCGACTTAGCACACACACACGTGTGTGTGCACAGAGGAAATGTAGTGACCCCTATGCATCATTTGAAGTTTGATTTCACAGACTCATCTCAAATTATGGAAGTCTTAAACTTTTTTAATGATAAGACTTATCCATTGTGCTTTCAAGAAAATGTGGAAAACCTAAACGTGGAAGTACAAACATGAAAAAACATCACCTAGACTACAGTCCCCCACTCCAACAACTGCTCTTCATATTTTTTCATCATCTTCCTGACCTTTGTCTTTTTGCTCCAACAATAGTGTTGTGAACAATATATACTGTTGTCTGACACTGGTAATAACACTAATAATAATGTGTCTAACAATAGTAGAGAAAATTAGAGATACCAAGGGATACTGTTGTTAACAATATATAGTGTTGTCTAACACTAGTAATAACACTAATAAGTGTTGTCTAACAATAGTAAAGAAAATTAGAGATACCAAGGGAACAAACATTTCATGCAAAGATGGGCACAGTAAAGTACAGAAGTGGTATGAACCTAACAGAAGCAGAAGATATTAAGAAGGCAAGGATACACAGAAGAACTGTATAAAAAAGATCTTCACAACCCAGATAGTCACGATGGTGTGATCACTTACCTAGAGCCAGACATCCTGGAATGTGAAGTCAAGTGGGCCTTAGGAAGCATCACTATGAACAAAGCTAGTGGAGGTGATGGAATTCCAGCTGAGCTCTTTCAAATCCTAAAAGATGATGCTGTTAAAGTGCTGCATGCAACATGCCAGCAAATTTGGAAAACTCAACAGAGGCCAAAGGACTGGAAAAGGTCAGTTTTCATTCCAATCCCAAAGAAAGGCAATGCCAAAGAATGATCAAACTACTGCACAATTGCCCTCATCTCACATACTAGCAAAGTTATGCTCAAAATTCTCCAAGCCAGGCTTCAACAGTATGTGAACTGTGAACTTTCCAGATGTTCAAGCTGGATTTTAAAAAGGCAGAGGAACCAGAGATCAAATTGTCAACATCCATTGGGTCATCAAAAAAGCAGGAGATTTCCAGAAAAACATCTGCTTCTGCTTTATTGACTACACCAAAGGCTTGGACTGTGTGGATCACAGCAAACTGTGGAAAGTTCTTAAAGAGATGGGAATACCAGACCACCTGATCTGCCTCCTGAGAAATCTGTATGCAGGTCAAGAAGCAACAGTTAGAACTGGATGTGGAACAACAGACTGGCTCCAAATTGGGAAAGAAGTATGTCAAGGCTGTGTATTTTCACCCTGCTTATTTAACTTCTGTGCAAAGTGCATCATGTGGAATGCTGGACTGGATGAAGCACAAGCAGGAATCAAGATCGCCGAGAGAAATATCAACAACTTCAGATACGCAGATGACTCCACCCTTACGGCAGAAAGCGAAGAGGAACTGAAGAGCCTCTTGATGAAAGTGAAAGAGGAGAATGAAAAAGTTGGCTTAAAAGTGAACATTCAAAAAACTAAGATCATGGCATCCGGTCCCATCACTTCATGGCAAATAGATGGGGTAACAATGGAAACAGTGAGAGATTTTATTTATGGGGATCCAGAATCACTGCATTAGTGACTGCAGCCATGAAATTAAAAGACGCTTGCTCTTTGGAAGAAAATCTATCACCAACCTAGACAACATATTAAAAAGTAGAGACATTACTTTGCCAACAAAGGTCCATCTAGTCAAAGCTATGGTTTTTCCAGTGGTCATGTATGGATGTGAGAGTTGAACTATAAAGAAAGTGGAGCACTGAAGAAATGATGCTTTTGAACTGTGGTGTTGGAGAAGATCCTTGAGAGTCCCTTGGACTGCAAGGAGATCAATCCAGTCAATCGTAAAGGAAGTCAGTCCTGAATATTCATTGAAAGGACTGCTGCTGAAGCTCCAATACTTTGGCCACCTGATGGGAAGAACTGACTGATTGGAAAAGACCCTGATGCTGGGAACGATTGAAGGCAGGAGGAGAAGGGGACGACAGAGGGTGAGATGGCATCACCAACTAGATGGACATGAATTTGAGCAAACTCCAGAGTTGGTGATGGACAGGGAGGCCTGGCGTGGAGTCCATGGGGTGACAAAGAGTCCGACATAACTAAGCAACTGAACTGAATAATACTGTATTGTAATTTGCTGCCCTTCTTTTAATTTTGTAAAGTAAAATGTTACAACCTGTGTCTGCACATTTTAGACAAGGTACACAGCCAGACATAATCACAGTAAACCCTGAAGTCAGCTTGATGGGAATTTGTAGCAAATCCTTGAAGATGTGTGGGTCACCTGAAGCTCAAGTACAGACATCCTTTGCTGTGTTTTGCTTAGTCATTTCAGTCATGTCAGACTCTTGTGACCCTATGGACTGTAGCCTGCCAGGCTCTTCTTTCTGTCCATGGGATTCTCCAGGTAAGTATAGTGGAATGGATTGCCATGCCCTCCTCCAGGGGATCTTCCCAACCCAGGGATCAAACCCAGGTCTCCCACATTGCAGGCGGATTCTTTACTGTCTGAGCCACCAGGGAAGCCCTACCTACTGCTTTTCAGGGAGAGGTGGAGAAAAGCCTCAGAGCATACTGGAATGTAAGTGAGAGTTTGTGCCTTGGTAGTAAACAAACCGGGGGCAGTAGTAGGTGGTACTCAAGGAGCTTCAGCAGGCCCTTTTCAGTTGATGTGTAATTGAGGAGCTGTCAGAGTGGGATGAAGCCAGCTGAGGGGCCTCCCCTCCACACCTGTGAGAGCAGACACTGAGCTCTGTCAGGAACACAGATTAAGTCCCTCTGCAGGATATGAAATGAAAGAAGTCCTTCGTTAGGCCTTGTTTCAACTAAGTACCAAGACTGTGTTCCATCTTCTCAGGTATTATTTTGAAGCACCAAGATAACATTTGCCTTGTGCCTCAGTTTGAACAGATGATGGCAGGGACAAAATTAAAAATGAGTTTTCTTTATGAAGAAAGAGGTACCTCACCATGATCCAACCATGTATGTTCCTGGTCACGCACTGGTGGTGAAGACTTTGCCTGTGAAATTGTAGGGCATGGGTGTGCTACGTAGAGTAAGGGCAACAGAATCCAGAGATACTGTACTGAGACTTTCTAGTTGCTTGTAATTAGAATGTATAAAGTCAGTTCTTTTAAACTTTAAACTTTTTATTTTGATTGGGGTATAGCCAATGAATAATGTTGTGGTACTTTCAGGTGAACAGTGAAGGGATTCAACCATATATATACATATATTCATTCTCCCCCAAACCCTCCTCCCATCCAGGATGGCACATGACATTGAGCAGAGCTATACAATGGGTCTTTGTTGGTTATCCATCTTAGATATAGCAGTGTGTGCATGACCTTCCCAAAGTCCCTAACTATTCCTTCCCTCCGGCAACCATAAGTTCATTTCATGAAGTCCATTGAAAAAAAAAAACAAAACAACAAGAATTTGGTGGGTAACTTAGAAAAGGTATTTTCCTTAGCTAAACATATGTGGCAAATGAGTGAATGGCTAAATCCTGCATCTGCATGTTACCCACCAGTTCCTAATTTATCCCTCCCCCCACCTTCCCTCTTTAGTAAGGATAAGTTTTCTATGTCTGTGAGTCTGTTTTTATAAATAAGTTGATTTGTATCCTTTTTGAATTCCACATGATACTTGATATTTGTCTCTCACAGAGGCTTATTTTAGACAATGAGCTGAAGGTAGCCCCTGATGTGACAGTGTATTTGCAGCATGCACGGTGGTATGTGTTCTTTCCCAAAGATTCCTCCACTGTGCTCTTGATGTAGGAAAAAAAACCTGTATACCCAAGACTTTGAAACTTGCTTGCTTTCCACTGATGGTAATTATTTGGTAAAAGAGTCCCCTAGAATTATGAACCCATTATGCAAATTTGTATAATATTGCACTGATGTCAAAGTGATGAAATCTTAAGTCTGGAAACCATATAAATATGACTAATTATATGTGTATCTGTTTCATAAAAGCCCTTCATTTTTCAATATCATTGAACAAAAGCGAGATTTATTGAGCTGGTAAACTATGAAAGTGTCACTTTTCATACATTAAATATTAATAAGGTATTACTACTGTCCTGAAGTTCTACCCATTTCAAAAAGTATAGATACCGTTTTTGAGAAGAAAAAACTTACAAGCTATAGGTAAAGAAGGTTAATAACTCAAGGCTCTCTGGAAGATTCTCAGTCTTCCAGATAACTAGTTGAGCCTTCAGTATAATTTCTCCTCTTAGAGTGTATGAATTCATTCTGTTTTAGGTATGTGAATTAATATCCAAAATTAGGAAATTGTTAATTTTTAAGATGGACTGTCTTCCCGTTTTTTTGTTATAAGCATAGTAAATGTTCATTAAAAAATTGTGTGGGGCGGACTTCCCTGGTGGTCCAGTGGTTAAGAATCTATCTGCCAACACAGGGGATGCGGATTTGATCCCTGGGTGGGGAACTAAGGAACGTGCCATAAGGCAGCCAAGCCTGTGAGTTGCAACTAGGAAGCCCAAAACAGCCAAAATACATAAATATTTTTAAAAATTGTGTGGGAGCAGGAAAACATATGAAGATAAATTACCACCAGTATTATTAATACTTTGACCCAAGGGCCAACCCTATTTATCTTGCTATTCTTTGTGATTTTTTTGTGTGTCTTTTTATCAGTATGTATATTTTTTCTGTTCTTTATTTTTTTGGCCATACTGCACAACATGTAGGATCCCCTGACCAGGGACCATACCTGGGCCCTCAGCAACATAGTGGAGTCCTAACCACCGGACCACAAGGGAATTCCCTTCTCTGTATATTTCTGGTGCACATAGAACAGGCAGTTGTCATTGGCTGCCTGTTCTGGGAAGAGCTGTCATGGGCTGCCTTCCAAAATTGGGTTTTTAAGACAAATGTTTGGAGCTCAAAATATATTTTCATATAGGAATGATGGTAATTTGGTGGTCAGACTAAAACTTTTCAAAGTAGATTGAAATGATACACTAAAACCTTTCAAAATTCTGTAGTTGAGCACATGGTCATGCTAAAGTTCTCATCAGGCTTTTTTGTCAAGTATCCCTTTCCCTGACCTCTGTGAGCATCCTGGTTCCCTGTAAGTGAGAAAATGCTCCATTGAGAGAGAAGTGTGGTAATGTTGGAGCTGTCTCTTGGCTGCCCCCTGCTTTCTCTGCTTTTTGGGTAGTGAGTGTCTGCCCACTGAGAAGACACAGCCAGAATGGGCTGTGAATTCAAATGAGCCAGCACTACTTTTATACACTAAGTTTATCCATTAAAGAAGTTATTTATTTGGGAAACACAATAAGAACTCTTGGTGCAATGTTAATTAACTTGCAACGGGAGGAAGAGCTACTGAAACGAGTAAGGAGTTCGGCTGACAGTCCATTGACTTGACTTAATTACAAAGCAACTCTTCAAATGAATATTCTACAAATAAGCTGTATCCACTGGTGCTGAGTGCTTATAGACAGTGTAGTCAGCAGGGGCTTGGGTTTGCCTGAGAATTTGATGTTTGGTAATGGAAGAGTGGGTACCTGTGGCAGGAACACTGAATTTAAAAGGAGATAGGGAAGACTATTACAGATGGGATCAGCATTGCAAAAGCAATGAATGCAGCACTGAGCTGTTGTTTCTATTCCAGCAAGAATTTCTGACTCAGTACCCTGTCAGTTTAACACACGATGTCAGATTTGAGGGTTGTTTGATATCAGGGCAATGCAAGCACTGAAAATCTACTTAGGTCTGAAACAGCAGTACTGGTTTATACTCTCTGGCTATAAATAAATAGGCTGTGGGATTATATGGACAGGAGATGGAAGGGCAGTGCTGATAAAGGACTTCGGGAGGTTCTGAAGTTCTTCAGGTGACTACCAGCCATCAATTTACTGCCCACTTCAGTGAACCAAGGCCTCCAGAGGGTGAAACTTGGGTTTCTACTAACAGGCTTCCCAGGTGGCCCTAGTGATAAGGAACCTGCCTGCCAATGAGGAGATGTAAGAGACATGGATTCAGTCTCTGGGTCTGGAAGATCCCCTGGAGGAGGACATAGCAACCCACTCCAGTATTCTTGCCTGGAGAATCCCAGGGACAGAGGAGCCTGGCCGGCTATAGTCCATAGGGTCACAAAGAGTTGGACACAACTGAAGTGACTTCACACACACACACAGTCACACGTAGCTCTACTAACTGGTACCAAAAAGAAGCTGAGATTCATGTTTCAACTTCTGTTTTTCCTGCTTCCTTATCTGTTCCTGCATACTCTCGGACTCACTAAGGTACCCCCTGCTCCACTACTTCCAAGAATACACTGGATAATTTACGCCAAATCCTATTTGCCCCTCCAGATTCTCTGAACTTGCTGGTTAGATGGGACCCAGCTTCTTTGGTCACCATGGTGACTGATGCCCATTCCTATGCTGGCAGCATCACTTTTCCTGAATCAGTGGTTCCTCAGCTCTCAAATGAAAGAGTGGATTTAGATGATTTCTTTTGCTGCTTCTGTTTCTAAAAATCTCAACTGAACTAGTGCAGACTGAGACAAGTGCCATCTTGAGATTGACAGAGAATGATAGAATGGGTGGCCCTGGAGGGGACCTCAGATGTCTTCAAGGCCAGCCTTCTCATTTCATAGATGAGGGTAGGTTGCGTGCGTGCATTCTAAGTCGCTTCAGTCGTGTCCAACTCTGTGATCCCATAGACCATAGCCCTCCAGGCTCCTCTGTCTATGGGATTCTCCAGGCAAGAATACTTGGAGTGGGTTGCCGTGCTCTCTTCCAGGGGATCTTCCCCAACCAGGGATCAAACCTGGCTCTCTTATGTCTCCTGCATTGGCAGGTGGGTTCTTTACCACTAGCACCACCTGGGAAGCCTGAGGACAGGTTAGTACCTCCTCAAAACCACATGCCCAGTCAGTCATATGTGGGTAAAGACAGCTTTGTCTTGATTTCGTTTTTTGGAGTTATATATCTGCATGATGCATGATTACTCTAAAAATAAGCCGTTGGGCATTATTTTCTCTACTAGTCATCTCTACTACAAAACGATGCCTTGCTTGAATTTTTTCTTCTCTACCAAGTACCCCTTGTCATGTTTTAGTTAAACATGGCAATAGGGTCCTTAAAGGGTAAATGACTTGGCATTTTGTTTCTTTAAATAAACAACTGAATTGTATCATTGCTTCAAACCTTGGCCCAAAATGTGGTCAGAGGGTCACATAGGAGATCTGTGAGGTGTTCCTGGGTTTCTCCTCCTTGCAGGGAAAGGAGCTGTTTAATATTTTGAGCTTTTGTGCATTAGTCAGCTCTGGCTTCACTGCACAGGATTCTTCCAGCATAGTCTGATTCCTGTCCCTTTGCCCATGCAAAGAAAATTCAGTGAGGCTATGTTTTCTGTTGACTCTGTGATCTTGGCTTATTGACTGGTGAAGTAAGGTATGTCTGCCTCGGTTGCTGTAAAAGGCTACATTTTGTCCATGGAATTGGTCTCACCTTATGTCTACATAGGGGTCTTTGCTCAGTGAGGAGCTTGCCTCTCACCTGCTAAAGAAGTGTGAACTCTGATATTAATACCTGGACAGCTGTGTAGCTGTGCAATCAAAAATAATCTGTTAAGTCAGTGGTTAAAAAGGTAAATTCCAGTTGGGTGAAGAGACAGCATGGGGGCAGTAACATAATATTCCCCACCTTTTAAAAAATGATTTCTGTTAAAATTAGTTAATATCCCAAGCAAATAGACAAGTATACAAAAAATGATACCATACATTTCCTTCTTCCTGGTGCTGTGAACTCTGTTTATCATGGCACTTTCTGTCCCCATCACCAGCCCTCTTTTTCTTCATCTCTCTCTCTCTACTAAAACATATAAATGGTTCCTTTTAATGTCTTCACTACTACTAGAATGTATTGGGCTGGCCAATAAGTTCATTTGGGTTTCCCACAAGCTGTAATGGAAAAACCTGAACAAGGTCTCCAGAGGGCAGACCTTTCTGATTCCTCAGTTCTCTGCTACATCCCTATTAACCTGTGTCTGGTGTTGGTCTCAGTATTTGCATGTTGCTCTGTGTTGGCTCAAACAGTATAGAATCCGCCTGCAATGTGGGAGACCCAGTTTTGATCCCTAGGTCAGGAAGATCCCCTGGAGAAGGAAATGGCAACCCATTCCAATATTCTTGCCTGGAGAGTCCCATGGACAGACTGGCGGGCTGTAGTCCATGCGGTCGCAAAGAGTCAGACAGGACTGAGCGACTTAACACTTTCACTTTCTATGTTAATAAATTAAATTAATTGCTTCCCCAATTGCTTCTTTTTATGAAGTAGAATGCAATGTTGGGTTCCCTCTGCAATCATTTGCCTTCCCCTGAATCACATTTACCTTCTGCCCCACCTCCCCAGAAGTAACCAGTATTGTGAATGTGGTGTTTATCCTTTTCGCACATGTTTTTATATCTTAGGCCATATTTCTATGTACCCATTAACCACTTGGCAGAATGGTCTTCAGTGTTGGGAGTTACTTCCGTAAATGGAAGTGTAACCTTTCTGGTTTAATGTTGTGATGCATGCAGGACTAGGGAGACAAACCCACATATGTCCTGGGACAACTGGCAACAAACTCTCCTCAAACCCTCTTTAAGGAAAACTTTCCATGTGCCTGGAGTAACTGCTGAAGCAACCACTGTGATCCACAATTAAGCTTTAACATCAAAGAATGAACGTATCTCAGTTTTCTCAATTAAAGTTTAAGAATTAAATGCACTTAACATGTCTGTGCCAGAAAATTGACCATTTCTTTGCAGTTTTCTCCATGGAAAGGGATCATAGTGTTCCAATAAAAAAATCTAATTAACAAAGTTTAAGTGGCCTACAATTCTCAGTAAAACTTCTTTCTTTTCCTTCAGTTGAGACGGGAGAAGATTGACCTTGAAAATACTTTGGAACAAGAACAGGAAGCACTAGTGAACCGTCTCTGGAAGAGGATGGATAAACTTGAAGCTGAAAAGCGGTTTGTTGAGTCTTGCTGTTCAGTGTAGTGTATGTAAATGTGTGTGTGTTGGGAGTGGGGTTGGGGGACCGTGCTGAATGTGACCAGGGAGTAACAGTGGGACATTTTAATGCCTTGGTGGATGCACGCTGTTTTAATTTGACAAATGGGGAAAATGTTGATAGCCTATCCTCCTGTAAGTAGGGGAAACCATTAGACCATTCAGGTATGACCTAAATAAAATCCCTTACAATTATACAGTAGAAGTGACAAATAGATTCAAGGGATTAGATCTGATAGACAGAGTACCTGAAGAACTATGGACAGAAGTTTGTGATGTTGTGCAGGAGGCAGTGATCAAGACCATCCCTAAGAAAAAGGAATGCAAAAAGGCAAAATGGTTGTCTGAGGAGGCCTTACAAATAACTGAGAAAAGAAGAGAAGTGAAAGGCAAAGGAGAAAAGGAAAGATATACCCATCAGAATGCAGAGTTCCAAAGAATAGCAAGGAGAGATAAGAAAGCCTTCCTCAGTGATCAATGCAAAGAAATAGACGAAAACAATAGAATGGGAAAGACTAGAGATCTCTTCAAGAAAATTAGAGATACCAAGGGAACATTTCATGCAAAGATGGGCACAATAAAAGATAGAAATGGTATGAACCTAACAGAAGCAGAAGATATTAAGAAGAGGTGGCAAGAATACACAGAAGAACTGTACAAAAAAGATCTTCATGACCCAGATAACCACGATGGTGTGATCACTCACCTTGAGCCAGACATCCTAGAATGTGAAGTCAAGGGGGCCTTAGGAAGCATCACTATGAACAAAGCTACTGGAGGTAATGGAATTCCCACTGAGCTCTTTCAAATCTTGAAACATGATGCTGTGAAAGTGCTGTACTCAATATGCCAGCAAATTTGGAAAACTCAGCAGTGTCCAAAGGACTGGAAAAGGTCAGTTTTCATTCCAATCCCAAGGAAAGGCAATGCCAAAGAATGTTCAAACTGCTGTGCAGTTGCATTCATCTCACACGCAAAATAATGCTCAAAATTCTCCAAGTGAGGCTTCAACAGTACGTGAACCATGAACTTCCAGATGTTCAAGCTGGATTTGGAAAAGGCAGAGGAACCAGAGATCAAATTAGAAAGCAGGAGAGTCCCAGAAAAACATCTACTTCTGCTTTATTGACTATGCCAAAGCCTTTGACTGTGTGGATCACAGCAAACTGGAAAATTCTTAAAGAGATGGGAATACAAGACCACCTGATCTGCCTCCTGAGAAATCTGTTTGCAGGTCAAGAGGCGGCAGTTAGAACTGGACATGGGGCAAGAGACTTGTTCCAAATTGGGAAAGGAATATGTCAAGGCTGTATATTGTCACCCTGCTTATTTAACTTCTAGGCAGAGTACATCATGCGAAATGCCAGGCTGGATGAAGCACAAGCTGGAATCAAGATTGCTGGGAGAAATATCAATAACCTCAGATACACAGATGACACTACACTTATGGCAGAAAGTGAAGAACAACTAAAGAGCCTCTTATTGAAAGTGAAAGAGGAGAGTGGAAAAGTTGGCTTAAAAGTCAACATTCAAAAAACTAAGATCGTGGCATCTGGTCCCATCTTCATGGGTCCCACTTCATGGCAAATAGATGGGGGAACAATGGAAACAGTGAGAATCTTTATTTTTGGGAGCTCCAAAGTCACTGCAGATGGTGACTGCAGCCATGGAATTAAAAAGATGCTTACTCCTTGGAATTGGAAGAAAAGCTATGACCAACCTAGACAGCATATTAAAAAGCAGAGACGTTACTTTGCCAACAAAGGTCTGTCTAGTCAAAGCTCTGGTTTTTCCAGTGGTCATGGATGGATGTGAGAGTTGGAGTATAAAGAAAACTGAGGGCCAAAGAATTGATGCTTTTGAACTGTGGTGTTAGAGAAGATCCTTGAGAGTCCCTTGGACTGCAAGGAGATCAATCCAGTCAATTGTAAAGGAAGTCAGTCCTGAATATTCATTGAAAGGACTGATGCTGAAGCTGAAACTCCAGTACTTTGGCCACCTGATGGGAAGAACTGACTGATTGGAAAAGACCCTGATGCTGGGCAAGATTGAAGGCAGGTGGAGACGGGGGTGACAGAGGATGAGATTGTTGGATGGCATCACCAACTCGACGGACATGAGTTTGAACAAGCACTGGGAGTTGGTGATGGACAGGGAAGCCTGGTGTGCCACAGTCCATGGGGTCACAAAGAGTTGGACATGACTGAGCAACAAAACTGAACTATCCTCCTGTTGGTCCATCTTTATACTCCCCTCTTACTGTCCTGGTAGAATTTCTTTTCATTTGATGTTGGAGGCTATGAAGAAATTAGTTAAGGAGCTATTGTCCACCCCTGAATTGTTCTGAAGGATAACTACAGTTGCAACTTTTTACCTTATTGAACTGTCTTCCCTAGTTATTTTCTGAAGTGCTTAGGAGGTGTGCTGTGTTCCATGACTGATCACATATCTCTAGAGCGTACTTCATTAGGAAGCCTGAGATTTTAATAGCAAGTGATCATCTTTGTGTTTTAAGACTTACTATAGATAAAGTGTATAAAACTTTGTTTTTTAATAGACTTACTTGTACATATTTAAGGCTAGTGTTTTTACTGTTAAATGTATGTACATGGATATGAAAAACTCAGCAACACATGTAATCTTGAATCTCTTTGTGCCAGAACTGGGGTGGGAGTGCTTCCCTGGTGGTCCAGTGGTTAAGACTCTGAGCTCTCAATGCAGCATGCATGGGTTCAATCCCTGGTTGGGGAACTAAGATCCTACATGTTGTACCACACAATCCCCCACCAAAAAAAGGTCTGGTGGGGCCCTTAGATTTAAGCACTGTCTTCTTTGGGGTGGGTGGAACAGGGCTAATGGCAGGGAAGTTCTGTAGATGCAATGTATGTTTGAGTATAGAAAGGAAACTTGTTGAAAATATTCATTCACCTACTTCACCAGGAACTTTTGTTTACTGATCAGAAATATTTGCCATAAATATTTCGTTCGGATGAATAACCATAGATTGAATTCATCTCAAGATCTGCGAAACAGATTCATGTGTGGGTTGTATGTTAGTCGCTCAGTTGTGTCTGACTCTTTGCGGCCCATGGACTGTAGCCCGCCAGGCTCCTCTGTTCATCCAGTTCTCTAGGCAAGAATACTAGAGTGAGTTGCCATGCCCTTCTCCAGGGAATCTTCCACAGGCTTTAAAAAAATGCAGATCCAAGGTGTACCTATATGGAATTATTCAAGCAGTAGTTGAATCAGTTATGTTTTGTCTTATTATAGTAGTACTAACAAATTGAATCATGAAAAGTTACTTCATCTAATAGATGGAGAGACCATTACAATATTTAACCAACTAGTTTTCTCAGCAAGGGATAAACCCAAAGGTAAAAACCAATCTAAACCAAAAACTTCCCAGCAGTTTATAAAAAGGAGGCAGAGAAGTCTATTGCCAGTCAATCTTTCTTTGAAGAAAGCAGTAGAAGGTTTTATATATATAAATATCAGATTATTGCATGGAACTTTATGAAATTGTCATTTTGTCAAATATTAGAGCTTTACATACTTCAGACTAAAAATAATTGGTAGAGAAGGTGGCACCACCACTTATTAACCCAGTACATTTTTTTTTTGTCTTGTCTTTAACTCTTTTTACTTTTGCTGTGGCCAGAAGCAAAGGGCCTTCCATCCAGTTAGCCTTGCCCTCAAAAGTGTTTTTTCTTTTTCAAAATATTTACTTTTTAATTTATTTGACTGTACCAAGTCTTAGTTGCAGCAAGCAGGATCTTTAGTTGCATGTGGGATCTAGTTCCCTGACCAGGGATCGGACCTGGGCCCCCTGCATTGGGAGTGCAGAGTCTTAGCCACTGTACCAGGGAAATCTCAGGATTGGTTTTTCAGGAGGGGAGTTGAGAAATGTATCTGTCTATTTGACACAACCCTCCAAAGAGATTCATGATCTATAGTTCTTAAGTTTCAACTAAAAGCACTGAGGGGAAACTCCTCCAGGGTCTCATTGCCTCAAGCCCAACATGTGGACCATTTAGTCAGCAAATCATCCTGACTGCCCAGGGTATGCCCGGCATGGTAATCAGAAGCCAGTGTTAGAGATTTTTTATGTAAAGCTTAATTACCAGCGGCCATTTAACAGGAAGAAAGGGAAGGTGGATTCTTCAGCTTTGTCCTTTGACTTGGCTGTCAAGTAAGGGCGATTGAAAAATTGCTGGAAGATGGGCAGAGGAGTTAAACAATTTAGTGAATTTTGGTGATTAATATGAGCATGCTTTTAAAACAAACCTCCCAACTAGAATGTGTTGTTTTGTCTTTATTTTTCAATTACTAAGAATTTGTTTGTGTATTTTTAAAATAAATTATGGTGAGCATCAAATCAGTGTTTTATCTTTTAAAGACAAACTGTTTTTCATTGTTGGATTTTTCTTTTCAATGAAGAATCCTGCAGGAGAAATTAGACCAGCCGGTGTCTGCTCCCCCATCGCCTAGAGACATCTCCATGGAGATCGACTCTCCAGAAAACATGATGCGACACATCAGGTTTTTAAAGAATGAAGTGGAGAGGCTCAAGAAGCAACTGAGAGCTGCCCAGTTACAGCGTACGTAGCCTAGCAAGAACAGATGTGGCCATCTGTCCACAGAAGTAATCCACTTACCAAGGAGGGAGCTTTATGAAATGCATGTATTTCCCATTGAATTTGTATAAATTAAATTCATATTGTGTTTCCTTTCCAGTACATAATTATCTGTCTGTCATCCTGGAATAGTTTATTTAAAAAAAAAATATAACAAGGCAGGGCAAATAGTTAAGAATACTAGAAAATCACATAATTTCAGGAGGGTCCAGGATCAGAGGCACTATTTCTTTTCTTTTAATTAATTTTATTTTCTTTTAATTAATTTTATTTTCTTTTAATTAATTTTAATTGGAATATAGTTGATGAACAGTACGTTAGTTTCTGTTATTCAGCAAGCAGAGTGAATGAGTTATCAGATATCTATTTATATCTACCAGTTATCAGTTATCTATATCCACTCTGTTTTTGGATTCTTTTCCCATATTGGTCATTATAGAATATTGAATAGAGAGTTTCCTGTGCTATACAGTGGGTCCCCATTAGTTATCTATTTTATGTCAGAGGTAGGACTACTTCTCACCAGCTCCCTGGTGTCATCTCTTAGATGGGGCTAACAGAAGGGATGCTGGAGACCTCAGTGTACTTTGGGAGCATTAATGCAAAGAAGAGTATTTATCTTCTTTACTACCAGAATTGGGTCTCAGCTAATAGTTGTTCATGGTACTTGATGAATTAATGCTTTTGAAGTATATTCTTTTTATTTTTGGAAAGCTAAGGAACTAATTTCTGGATACGTGATTGGTCACGGTGTATTTGCTTGCATTTCTCCTATTTCAGTTTTTAGACTCTTCAAATTTATTTGAATAGATAATGCAGTACAAAGTATGCAGGGAAAAAATAAGTCTCTTTCACCCCTGACCCCCAGCCCCCCAGTTTTTACAATTAGCACATTTTTAATATAGTCCTCAGATGTGTGTGTGTGTAGACTTCTTTTATATAAATAGTAGCACAGTGAACATACCTTTTTTGCATTTTTCTGTTTTCACTTACTGTCTCTTGCAATTTTTCCCCTGCCGATACATACAGAACTGCCTTACTCTCCCTTTTAAAGTCTGTGCAGGGTTTGATTGTATGGATATGCTGTAGCTTATTTAACTCATCCCTTATCAACAGACCCATTTGAGCTGCCATGCGCTACCATAGAGACCATCTCTATACACATATTTTGATACCTGTGTAAGAATACCTTCAGGGTAAACTCCAGGGCATGGATTTGCTGAGTCAGATGAAATGCACATTTAAAATTTCAGTGATTCTTATCTTTATGTTTTCTTCTCTGAAGTGTATTGCAAGCTCTAATTCAGTACTGTGTCTGGGATGGGACATCAAGGTCATCTTGGGAACCTTTAAGAAATACAGTGCTGTTAACAAATGAGCACAAACTTAGTCATTTATTTTATTTTATTTCCAACAAAAGATCTCACATATTTATTAGTAAGATAAAGTACTAGCTGAGAAACACAACAGGAGAACCAGCCATTCCATCTCTTCTATAGAACACATGTGGCCTGTTCAGACAGCAGTTGTGTGGTTAAGATGCAAGCGATGTGGTAGGATGAAAGTGACCTTGACACAGTATAAATATGTGCGATTCATGTGTGAGGCTCCTTAGACCCAGCTTGGTTCTTCTCCTATGTCTTCTCTTAGAATTGTACCTGATTTCTTCTCGTATGTCTTCTCTTGGAATTGTACCTAGTTTTATTACCAGTTTTCATTCAAATCCATTGGGGAGGGGGGCAGGAATCACTTGACCCAGAAAGTCTTGTGAGAAGAAAGACGTGGCAAGGAGCAAATTCAACCACACTTAGGATGGTGAAGAAAAAGAAAGAGACAGACTCACTGATTTAAAACAATACCAATTTATTATGTTGCAGTTTTTGGAGGTCTGGGTTCAAAATAGGTTCACTGGGCTAAAATCAAGGTGTCAACAGGGGTCGTTTCCTCATAAGAGGCTTGAAAGGAGAAACTGTTTGCTTGCTTTCTTCAGCTTTTGAAGGCGTCTGCATTCTTTGGCTCATGACTCCTCCTCTGCATGGGTACCACTCCCACCTCTGCCACCCAGGTCACATCTTTTCACTCTGACCCTCCTGCCTTCCCCTTAAGCACCCTGGGGCTGCATCGGACCCACCCAGGTAATCCAGGATGAGTTCCCATTTCAGGGTCCTTAACCTCACCATGGCCACAGGCTTCAGAGATTAGGGTGTGGACATCTGTAGAAGGCCACCATCCTGGCTAACCCCATATAGGCTTCTGGGCTTACGCTAGGGGTGGAGCCTTGTCCCCTGTATTTTTTTTAAATAAAGGCCATTCTGATCATGTACCCCAGTTTGAGAATCACCATGGATGTGTATTCCGTGAAAACAAGTCAAAGAGTTCTCAAGTATTAGTTGTTTTAGGTTTGGGTGTTTTTTGAGTTTTTGCTGTGTTGGACAGACAAAGGTCTGTCCCCTTTCTGAAATCTTTCCAGTGCTATTTTTCTTTCCTGTGTATACTTGCCTTGTTGTTCCCCAGACAATGTTTTTGGAAGAAATTTGGGAAGGGTATCTTATTTCCTCTACTTCCTTCCTACTGCAGTGTTTGGTCCCTGGAGACACTGTGGATATCAACAGAGGCATCTGTAAATGCTGTTTGGATTTCGTGAGGACGGGGAAGACTGACCTGAAGTAGCTGCGTGTGGCTCCTAGCTGCTCACAGTTGGTTTAGGTTGGGTTTAGAGGATGAGTTCATGAGACTTTCCTCATCCACCTGCATCTGCCTCCTTAGGTTGTATAATCTAGTCCCCTTTGAAAGCTCCTCGGGCACTTGGGCCTTTTCCCGTAAGTCAAGCTGAGTCTGAGCTTGAACCTCTCTCCAGATGTCTCTCAACTCTGGTTGAATGTTAGAAGCCTCGGGGGAGTTTTCGTAGACCAGTGGAGAAGCTTCATCCTTGTGGATTTTAATTTCACTGGTTTGGATGAGATCTGGGCAGAAGTATTTTCTTACCGTAAACTTGAAAGGGAATGCAGAAGTGCAGGCTTTGGGACTTCCCTGGTGGTCCAGTGTTTAGGGTGCTGCCAGTACTGGGGACATGGGCTCAGTCCCTCGTCCAGGAATTAAGATCCCACACACCAGCCAAAAAAAAAAAAAAAAGCCAGGTACAAGCCACCTTAGGATCATATAGGAACCATCTTTTGGGAGACTGGAAATCACCTTCAGCTGACACTATTTTTGACTGGATTTGTGAGGTGGCTGAAGATGGCGGAAGTATAAGCTGTGACTTCAGAGCCTTAGGGAGCTCAGTGTAGGAGAAAGAGGATGACTCCTGAGAGTAAACGAAGTGTTAGTTGCTCAGTCATGTCTGACTCTTTGCAACCCCATGAACTGTAGTCAGCCAGGCTCCTCTGTCCATGGAATTTCCCAGGCAAGAATACTGGAGTGGGTTGCCATTTCCTTCTCCAAGGGATCTTCCTGACCCAGGGACTGAACCCAGGTCTCCTACATTGCAGGTAGATTCTTTACCACCTGAGCCACCAGGGAAGCCCCGAGAGTAAATCCAGCCCTGTGAAATCAGGTGTAGTGACCTGCCGGCAGAGGGCAGCCAAGCAATGCCACGGTCTCAGCCATCTGTGCCTGGGTCTGTCACACCCGGAGGCTCTGGGCCTCTGCCTTCTCTGTGCCTCTGGCTTCTGGGTTAATTGCCAAACTGCCAGGCAGTCTTTTCAACCATTGCTCCTGGTGACTGATGTTCTTGTCTATAGCTTATTGTTTAAGGATCCCCCTGCTGGTTTCCCCAGATGCTAAAGGATTGCCGTTTTTCTTTGAAAGATAGGGTTTCCTCTTAAATAATTATTCTCAAAGCCTCATGAATCCTCAGTTCTCGCCTATTTATGGAAAAGAAAGGCAACTTGCCCTGACAGCTGCCCATCTCCTTCTAGAAACACTAAAGATTCCAAGAGGCTGATAGAGTACTTCTTGTAGAGCAAGTGAAAAATTCTGCCCCCAAACATATCTGGGATGAAATACCTTTAATCATTTATATTAAAAGTGTACTTTGTAAATATTTTCCCAGCATGCCTTCAATTAAGGAGATTTTTGCATCTGGATTAGACAGCAGGGTTTCTGGTTAGATTGAAAACAGCCGAGAGATTTAGCGTTTAGTGTGCATAATAGTGTGTAATAATTTGGGTGTTTTCATTTGAATTTCTAAAATAAGGATTTTCAAAAACTTGGATGCATTCTGTCATGATGGTCTCTTGGAAGTCATTGAGTACTCATCAAAAGTCATTATTTGCTAAAAATGCCAGACCTCCATTGAGTTATATAAAACTGGAACTCATTTGGTAGACTTGGAAGTCGAAATAGGGTCAGTTTATAGGAGAGAAATTGTCAGTGCAGCAGTTACCACCTTCCTTCCTTCTTAAATTTGGACCAGACTGATAATATGGGGTAGTATCCTGTCGGGCTATCTCTTAGATGTGGTCACGGCCGCTCTAAACTTGTAAGTACTTTTCGGAAAAGAGAAGTAGATGGAGATTGTACTTTTCCCAAGTTCCTTGCCTGAGATAGGGGGAAATGAAGGAGCCAAGAAAATGGGTAGACACTGAGGTTTGTATGAAGGTTATTTTTGTTACTTAGTAACAACATATTCTGTCTGGGGTAAACCAGGAAAGGGGGGAGGTCTGTCTAGGGTAAACCAGGAAAGGGCAGAGGGTCATGTTTTACCTTTGGTTGCAGGGATGTCACAGAATCCTGCAGAGGTACTCCGGAGGGCAGACAGCTCAGCAGAAGGGGATTCCAAAGCCCCAGGAAGATGTTGGTTCCACATTTCAGATTCCTCCAAGAGATGATCTGGCTGGTTCAGCCTGAGTCTATAGTGTCTAGCCCTGCAGCCAATTAGTTCTGACTGCCCCACATATGGAGCAGCTCCCGAGGAAGGGGGTACTTGTCATAAGCAAGAGCCATCCCAAGTACCTGGCTGCACGTAGGTCTTGATATGCTGTCTGCCTCCAAAACACTGTGCATCAGTTAGGAGACAGTAACACATACACCAAAAATTAGACTGATTGGAAATGTTGATCTAATGTTGGAAATGTTGATCACATAGTGCTTACTACGTCAGTTTCTGGTTTTGTAAAAAGATTTATAACTGTCACCTAGCTCATTGAGTACACTGGTTCTCCATGTGCAACCCCCTCCCCGCCACCCCCACCACCACCACTTGCACTGGGGGTGTGCTAACAAGTGTGGTCTCTGGGTGTGTTCGCATAGACGACCTGCCCCACTGTGTCCGGTGTTGACAAGCAGCAGAAGTGGTGCCCTGAGGGGAGCCCATGGGCTGAATTTATTTCCCTATCTGGACCCCTTCCCCTCTTCACTCCAGCAAGGTAGTGAGCGCTCTGGTAACCACTCAGGCCAGACGTGCTCCAGCGTGTCTTCCTCTGCATAGAGCACTTTAGAAGGCGAGAAAGTGGGATTGATGCTGCCTAATCCTTCACTGCTTTTCACGTTTTTTTTCCTAAGTGCAGATCATTGGTCAACCTTGGTACTTGGGATAAACTTGAAATCCAGGTGTCATCTGTGTGTGGGGAGTGAGAACGGCTGTCTTGTTCTTGGTCTGTGGCACAGAGGCTGGACCAGCCCTGTCTTTTTAAGAGTGGACTATGACTGCATGGATCTTGGTTTAATCGAGAACTCTGGCTTTTCAGATTCCGAGAAAATGGCGCAGTATTTGGAGGAGGAACGTCACATGAGAGAGGAGAACCTGAGGCTGCAGAGGAAGCTGCAGAGGGAAATGGAGAGAAGAGAGGCCCTCTGTCGACAGCTCTCCGAGAGCGAGTCCAGCTTAGAGATGGATGATGAAAGGTGCGTGTGTGTCCCACAAACCTCCTGAGAACAACAGCAACGAAAACCAGCCTCCAGCCCCGCTTCACCTCCTATGAGATGTGGTAGGAGATGGCTGGAACGTTTATTTATTGTCATGATGAATGTTGTCACCTCAAAGTGGATGCCGAGAATGAGATAAACGAAGAAGATTGACCATCCTCCTTAAACACAGAAAGATAAAGGAAATGACCTCTGCCAAATTACTGATAGTAGAGAAGTGGGGCAGGTCATGTGTAGAGAGGCAGCATCGACATGTGTTGTTGAATTCATCTGATCCTATGTCATGTCTCTTTAGAGCATGGGTGATTGTTATTTAGTTGCTAAGTCATGTCTGACTCTTTAGCGACCCCATGGACTAGCCTGCCAGGGTTCTCTGTTCATGGGATTTCCCAGGCAAGGATTCTGGAGTGGGTTGCCATTTCCTTCTCCTGGGAACCTTCCTGACCCAGGGATTGAACCTGCGTCTCCTTTTGCTACTACTGAGCCACCGGGGAAGCCCTTAGAGTATGGGTGGGAACATCTTAGTTCACAGAAAAGATGAGCAGGCCATGCATGGTACAGCCTGAGAAAGCAAATGTGTCCAGGAGGTGAAAGAATCTGCCAGAGATAGGCGAAAGTTTTTGAAAGCCAGAGGTTTTGCTTTAACACACTTGGTGACTTTTCAGCCTTTTTGCAGCTACTTTTCAAAAACAAAACAAATACATTTATCTGCCCAGGCCTCAATATCAAGACCCTCATTGTCCCACTGAGAAATGGGTTGGAATAAGAGAGTCATGCTTTGGTTAGCTAGACAGATTTTTCCTTTCCTTCCCTACCCGCCCTCCTGTTCTGTACTTTGAAGAGAGGTGATTGTTAAGACAACCACCATCTGACAGGACTGGGCGGCCAGTCTCTGACCAGGGTCTGCCAATGGCTGTGATGACTTACAGTTGCTGTTGACAACAGCACGTTGTTTGAACACATGTGGGCAGTTCTAGCAGATCAGCACTCCACTTCTCTTACTGAACAGATCCAGAGAGCTAACAGGCCTTCTGATTAATTCACTGTGGGCAGTGATAGTATTATCATTTCATAAAAAATGTATGGTTTTTTATAATGAAGATCTACTTTTATCATTTAAAACATTTTAATAAAAATAGACTTAAATCTGTTTTTAAAACTATCTTCCTTGTTTGAGAAGAATGAAAGTGAGTCTTTTTTCCTCAGAAGTTTATATTCTAAAATTGTCATCCTTAACTCTGAATTTCACTGATCTGTTTCTGACAGTGTCTCATTCTTCCTGAAATTCTTATCCTCTGAAAACCTTTTTGACCAAGAACATCAGCTAGAATATTAGTTAACTTACTACTTTATCAACTACCTGAAGAAATGGAGCAGAGCGTGTGTTAATATACACAACACAGGGCCCTGTGCTTGATTGTTTTTTTTAATTGGGGTATAGTTGCTTTATATTGTTAGTTTCTACTGTACAGCTAAGTGAATCAGCTGTTTGTATACATATATCCCTTCTTTTTTGAATTTTGAATATGACGCACTGAAGGACAAGTTCTCTGACTACGGTGACAACACTAAGGATACTTCAGTCTTCTGGACAAAAATCGTTTTTCCCCAGAATTGGTATTTACTGCAGAAGGTTTGCCTTGCTTACTTTCTTTTATTTTGACTTGTCCAGTGTACATGGTAGCATCAGGAACAAGGTTTGACTCCTAGCCCCACTCTCCCACTCTTCTTTTATTTAATGTTGGAGGATAGTTGATTTACAATGTTGTATTTGTTTCAGGTATACAGCAAAGTGCTTTAGTTATACAAATCCAGATATCTGGGCTTCCCTGGTGACTCAGATGTTAAAGAATCTGCCTGCAATGCAGGAGACCTGGGTTCAGTCCCTGGATTAGGAAGATTTTCCTGGAGAAGGGAATGGCTACTCATTCCAGTATTCTTACCTGGAGAATTTCATGGACAGCAGAGCCTGGTGGGCTACAGTCCATGGGATTGCAGAGTCAGGCATGATTGAGCGGCTAACACATATTCATCTATCTATTCTTTTCCATATTCTTTTCCCATATAGGTTAATGTAGAATATTGAATGTAGTTCCCTGTGCTATGCAGTAGGTCCTTGTTACCTTTTTTAGGTTGATTATCAGGAGTCAAGTACAGCTGCCCAATAAAGACGTCTGCTGTCCCTACTGGGGATAGTATCACATTTGGGAGAAGGAAAATAGACACTTGAGACTTACATATGTTGAATTCCTTAAAGACCAAGAAGTGGTCTTAGTAGCCTTGCTGGCTGCAGAATCACAGGTGTCTGGTCTAGCAGCGCCATGGTGGGCTACACTAAGAGAGCAGGGAGAACTGGTGGTGGGTAGCTCACTGACAGGTGCACGCCAAACTTGGGAGCCTTGTTTTCTTCGAGTTGACTAAACCTGCATAGAAGTAACTGTGTTCAAGTTCCTTGTGTGAACTGATTAAACGTCAGGGCTGAGATCGCCTCTAGGGTAGACATGTCTGCACGTGTTCCTTCCTTTGGCTGGAAAGCCTAGGAAGGGTCACTTATTAGAGAGTTCCTCAGGCAGAAATTCGCCCTTGTCAGCTCTCTGTGCTCATTCACCAAGTGAGGTCTAATGTGATTTCTGAATCCAGGGAGAAGGCTGATGTGCACTGTGCGACCTGCTAAGGTGCTCACCCGAGTGTTTTTTATTACATCCCGCGTTCAAACACGTGACTGTTAAGCAAGGCCTGCCTTGTAAAGAATTAACATCCACTTCAGGGAACCACGTACCTTTAATTTGATGACATACATCTCAGAGGGCTTGTTTGGCTTGGTCTTTCAAGTAACAATTTACATGTAGCCATTATAGCATTTACATGTAGCCACTGAGCCCCATTGGTAGCTCAGACCTTAAAGAATCTGCCTACAATGTGGGAGACCTGGATTTGATCCCTGGATCGGGAAGGTCCCCCTGGAGAAGGAAATGGCAACTCACTCTAGTATTCTTGCCTGGAGAATCCCATGGACAGAGGAGCCTGGCAGGAGTCGCAAAGAGTCCAACACAACTGAGCAACTAACCACACACACACACACAACACACGCTTACAACATGGAGTGTTGTAAGTCCATGGAGTCGCAAAGAGTCCGACATGACTGAGCAGCTAACGTACGCACACACAGCACACAGTTACAACATGGTTGTGTCTCATTCTTGGGACTGGGGGAGTGAACGCCTACGTAACTGTTCTGTGATGGAGAAAAGCCTGGTCCTCTCTGTGATGCTGGTGACATCAGGCCTCCATCCTGAGTAAAGACACCCTGGATTCCCTCACCCATGCCCCTGCAGAGAGAGCTGTGCCAGGCAGTGCAGCAGCGTGGCTCTGGCGGCTGTATTATACACGTGCATCGCTACAGCGACACTTTCTGAACATTCAGGAGTTCTACCTCACAATGCGAACGTCTGACATTTTCTCAGGGGAGCTTTCTGAGGAACCGCTGGGATGCAGGCGGTGCTAACCATGTCATCCTGCCTCTTAGGTATTTTAACGAGATGTCTGCACAAGGATTAAGACCTCGCACTGTGTCCAGCCCGATCCCTTACACACCTTCTCCCAGTTCAAGCCGGCCAATATCACCCGGTGAGTGTGTGTTCTCAGCTGCCTCTGCGACTCATTTCTGCTGTATTTATTAGGTACCCCTGAATACGTTCCCTCCCAGCATATAAAAAGTCTTGTAAACAGAGAGGGGTCAAGTGTTGTCCAGAAACATTAAAAAAAAATGATCAATACCATCACAACAGAGTCTTTGCTTCAGATTTTTAAGCACAAATATTGTAATACCAGCTGCTGGTTTTCTTGTTTTTCTGGAACTAAAAAATGTAATTTAACTCTAAGAAACCTTTGTGAAAAGACTACCTTTGACTATGATTTTAGGTGCCAATGAATTGACAAGAAGCTTGGATAGATTTTTCTGAGATGCATCATAGTTTATTATGGGTTCTCTTGTTATGTTTTATATTCACCGTCTCCTTTTTTGTCCTTAAAATAATTAATGCAGGTGTCATATTGAAATTGAGGGAGAAGTGATGCGGAGGTTCCGTAGCTACTGGTCAGATGGCCAAGAAGTGGCGAGGCAGGGCATATCTTATTTCCAAGGCCTGTGTCCTTCCGAGCACAGGCTGCCTCCTGCTCTTTGCAGTGGTGGTGAGTGGGCCTCGGCCCTGAGACACAGACCGAGCAAGAAGGAACTGGCTTTGCTTCTGTCTCTGGCTTTGCTCCTGTCTCTGGCTTTGCTCCTCAGAAGCCTTCCCCTCAAAGGCAGATTTGTCTTCATCTGACCCCAAAAACCTCTCTCCCCGGGGTCCCTGGCTCCACACCCGCACAGCATGGGACTCTCAGGGCAGGAGGGCAAATTAATGACCCAGCAGGGAAGAAAGAGGAAGGTGGGAGGGAGGGCAATGAGTGGAGGGAGGAAAGAGAAGGTCGCCGGCCAAGGGCTTGTGTCTTATGACTGAAGTGGCCAGGCTGCTCTTCTGTGCTTGCTGGTAAACAGGTTTTCAACAGAGCTGGGAGAAAAGTGGGGGGGTGGGGGGCTGGAGGGGCAGCTTCACAGCAGAATAAAGTATGGTGATAGCTTAAAAGGGTGGCAGCAATAAAGGTTTTGTGGTCTGGGACAGTGAAACAGCTTCACGTTAGGGTGTCATCTCATTTTGTCTGCTGTAATAACGGGACACCAAGGATGGATGCCCTTCAGGTTGACAGAGGAGAAGTGCCGCAGCCATGCAGGTGGCTGAGGATAGCAGGAGGCAGAAACGGCTTGGTTCTGTGAGTTTAGGATCCAGCCCAGCACTATGCTGCTATGACTTTTTGTAAGACGGGTCACACTTTTTGGTTTTTGTCTGTCTGTTTTTGCCCAAGCCACGTGGCATGCAGAATCTTAGTTCTCTGACTAGGGATTGAACTCATGTCGCCTGCAGTGGAACTGCAGAGTCTTAACCATTGGCCCACCAAGGACATCTCTAGAAGGGTCATTTTTTAAAAGCCCAACACAAAGTGTGGCAGCTTTTGTCCACTTGGGGCTGGCACGCTCTCTCCGGCATCTGACAGGGTGAAGAGGGGCTGTTTGCAAATCAAAAGGACTTTCTGTTATGGACCTTCAGCACAATCATCACTTGTCCTTGCCCCAAAGGATGTTCCTGAGTCTGTTTCTCCTGCTCTGCAGTGGCCTTGAGATCTTTCCAGAAGCTTCTCTCCTGAGCTGCCTCTCAGGTTTCCCCAAAGAGCATTTGGGTTTCACTACCAGGAGGATAAAGGTTTTCTTTGCTTTCTGATTTATTGATGGGGAAGAAAGTCGTGAGTTAGGAAGAAGCAAGAAAGAGGAAGGCTCTTATATCTCATAGTGATGCTGATTCATGTTAAGTATAATTTAATGTTCTCTTTGATTGATTTAAACCTAAATGCATGTGATTTTTAATTCATTAAATGTAGTTTTGTGGCCACTGAAGAAATCAAAAACAAGAGTGAGACCTTGGTTGGGAATATTAACTTCTATGGTAACAAATACTCTGCAAGAAGATTTATTGCATGCACAGAATTTTGGCTTTTGCTGCCCGTGTTGCTATAATGTGGGGCTTCCTTGTATAGACAAGCTAGTTGGTTATCCATTAATACTACATCATAGTAAGTAACAACTAGAGATTTTTTCTTTTTAAATTTCAGCCAGCTTTAGTGAGAACATTTGTACCATCTTTGAAATTCTAGAATATCATCAAAGTAGATTATAAACTCCTTTTGGCAGTGGAATTACTCCTATTCTCTCTAGTCCATTGCATGCATAATATATGAGCAATATCTAAATTTTCGAGTTTTCTTTTCACTTTATTTTTTATTGAAACAATTTGTGGTTCTCAATATTATGAATATCTAATCACTTCTTTAGTGGAACTGTGCTGTTTGTATAGTTTTCATTTCCATTTTAAGTATTTTGGCTCTTCTTCCCTTACCATTTCTGGTTAACATTGGCAGTCTTGTATTTTCACTAACTTGTTGGAATATTTTGAGGGCTGTCTCACAACTTGATTGAAAGGAACGTTTCCCAGAACTTACAAAAAATTCTTGCTTATATGTGGACTTATACATGTGGATTATACAGAGTATTATTTTTTCCAGCAAATTTTTTGAAGTTGTTCACTATTTTATATAGCCTAAGAAAAAGCCATTCCCAATTAGCACGTTTTCATGTGCCTACATCAGGCATGAGAAATAATGAAGTTTTTAAAAGGACCTATACCACACTAGCAACAAGCATAACTGCTGCTCCTATCTTGGTTTCTAATTCCATTCTCCAGTTAAAAGAACTGAGGCTCTTTGGAGAAATGTATGTTTCTGGAGCCTGGGGTAGGGAATATATGAGATGAATGTGGACATTCTGGTAATGCCAACAAAGTAAGGAGAAGCACAAAAAACACAAAGATGAGGATAGTTCCGAGAGACGCAGGAGCTAGCTGAAAGGGTTCCCAAAGCCCAAAGCTGGAACATTTGAACGATAAATAGTGTAATAGTAGATTGTAACCCAAACAGAAAACAAATCATCATCAGCTCACACTGATCTAAATAAATAACTAAGTAAATAAACAGGGAGAAGAGATAAATCTCTCATTACAGAGGAATTCCAAATAATTGATGTAGATACTTTATCCTCATGGAAGTGGAAATAGCTCCCTGATCTCTAAATGTGGACTGCAGATGAGGATTTGCAGAGAATACGATGTGAGAGGAAGGGGAAAGAGTACCTTTATATGGAGAAACTTCACAGGTACTGCCTCAGCCAGGAGATCAAGGTCAACATCAACAGTGGTCAGTCATGTTTGTAGTATGTACCCTTGATATGAGGGCTTCCCAGATGGCACTAGCGATAAAGAACCCGGCTGCCAATGCAGGAGACATAAGAGATGCAGGTTCAATCCTTGGATCAGGAAGATCCCCTGGAGGAGGGCATGGCAACCCACTCCAGTATTCTTGCCTGGAGAATCCCATGGACAAAGGAGTCTGGTGGGCTACAGTCCATAGGGTCGCAGAGAATCAGACACAACTGAAGCGACTTAGCACACACACACCCTTGATATGATGTGATGAGAAGAGCCCTTTACCTCTGCGGTCTTCCTCCCCAAAGCCCATCACCCCACGTAGAAAATGTCAGACAGTAGAGGGACACTCTGTCTGTAAAATACCTGATCAGTACACCTTAATACTGATGAGGTCATAACAAACAAGGAAATTTGAGGAACTATCTCAGCCAAGAGGTGCCTAATGAGACATGACAACTATGCATAGAACATGGTATCCTAAATGGATTCCTGAAACAGGAAGAGGACAGTAGGGAAAACCTCAGGAAATCCAGATAATGTATGAACCTGAGTTAGTAGTAATGTATCAATGATGGTTTATTAGTTGTGACAAAAGTACCACAGTGGCATAAAAAGTTAATAATAGGGAATCTGTTGGAATTCCCCAGCAATCCAGTGGTTACGACTGCACGCTTTCAATTCCAAGGTCATGGGTTCAGTCCCTGGTTGAGGAACTGCTGCTGCTGCTAAGTTGCTTCAGTCGTGTCTGAATCTGTGCGACCCCATAGATGGCAGCCCACCAGGCCTCCCCCATCCCTGGGATTTTCCAGGCAAGAAAACTGGAGTGGGTTGCCATTTCCTTCTCCAATGCATGAAAGTGAAAAGTGAAAGTGAAGTTGCTCAGTCGTGTCCGACTCTTAGTGACCCCATGGACTACAGCCTACCAGGCTCCTCCGTCCATGGGATTTTCCAGGCAAGAGTACTGGAGTGGGGTGCTAAGATCCTACAAATCATGTGGTGTGATCAAATAATGATAATACGGAATCCAAGTCTGTGAAGTGCAGGAACTCTCTATACTTATTTTTGCCACTCTTCTGTAAACCAAAAACTATTCTAAAATAAGAACTCTATTTTAAAGCTACTAAATAGATAAGATCACCTACTCACGGACGATAGAGGGAGAAGAGAAAAGGCCTCCCTTCTGATCCAGAAGTGACTGTAATATTTAGAGGTCATGTGCAGAAGGAAACTTGGCGAAGGAGATTGGGAAGTTGCTCCCAGAGGAGAGGAAGGATAACCAGTATCTGATATCACTGAGGTGAAGACAAAAGCCTTTCAGCAAGAAGGGAGGGGTCAGCTCTGTCCCTCATTGCCCCGGGGTCAGTTGCAATAAAGAGCAGAGAGGAGCGATGCAGCTGGCAGCACAGAAACGCTGCCTACCTTGGCAAGAGCAGCCTTGATGGAGTGACGAGGACAGAGCCAGGTCAGGGAGAGCTGAAGAAGAAATCCTATCTCTAGTGCCTGAATGTTCACAGAGACAGTGTTTTCATGAATGACTTGTAGAACTAAAATAATCTCCAAAGGAACAGAATCTTCAAACTTCTGCCTTTTGTTTGGTTCTATGGTGGCTGGTTTTGTTGTTTTTTTTTTCCTTTAGCAGAGGTGTATTAGAGGGAATTTGGGGGCAGTTGGAAGAAGCAGAAATGTTCATAAAACCATCCAGAATCCTTATATCCAAAGTCAGTGTTAATATTTTAGTGTTTTCAAGTGTCGATTTTGCTTAGTGGTATTTTGTCATGAATTGCTTTTAATGAATCATTTTTTTAAAATTCACAATCTTGAGCTAGTGGACAATGAAATAAATCTTAAAATTTTTACTCTAGGCAATGCATTTCTGTAGTAGAGCAAGAGCAATTTATTCCAACAATAACTTCATAAAGCCACAGTATTCTGTTTAGGAGGCATTTTCTATTTAGGATTTTTGGGGGATTTTTATCCTTTATTGTATTTCTGGGCCTGAGGGTCAGATGTATGATGATTATAACTTAGGAGAAAAAGAAAATGTGTAAGACTTGGTCTCTGGCCTCTAATGCTTATGAACAACAACAGGGCCTAAGGAAACATAAGAAATAAAATACTATTAATGCAAGGCCAAATATAATGAGTTTTATGTATTTTATATCCCCTAAAATGTTAAGCTGTGGTGCATCCATACTCAATGACATATTACCCAGCACTAAAAAGAAATTAACTTGATATACACAATAACTCGGAAGGATCATAGGGGCATTGTGATGAATGAAAAACTAATCTCAAAGGATTGTATACTGTATAATTTTGTATCTATTAATATAGCATGCTCAAAGTGAGAAAATTACAGTGATGGAAAACAGATCAGTCCTTGCCAGGGGTTAGGATTAGAGAGAGGGCATAACAGTTAAAGGGACAACACAAAGAAGTTTGCTTGTGGTTTTGCAATGATTCTGTATGCTGATTGTGGTGATAATTACTTGGATCAGCACAAGTGATAAAATTACACCTGTATGTGTACACACACACACACAGTGAGTTTGTATCTTAGTCACTTGTTTTGGGCCAATGTCAATTTTCTGTTTTTGACAATGTGCTGTGGTTATGTAAGATATCATTGAGGGAAGCTGGGTGAAGTGTAGACAGAGATCCTGTAGTATTTTTGCAACTTCTTATGAATCATAAACTATTTCAAACTAAGAATTTATGATAAAATTAGAAGGTATAATATAAAATAAACTAATTTCAAAGGAGAGAGAGCTACCAGCTTAGAGAGCTTTTGAGATGAGCCTAGAAGGAGAGGTTGTTGTTGTTCAGTTGCTAAGTTGTGCCCAACTCTTTGTGACCCTGTGGACTGCAGCCCAGGCTTCCCTATCCTTCACTATGTCCCGGAGTTTGCTCAAACTCATGTCCATTGAGTTGGTGATACCCTCCAACCATCTTGTCCTCTGTCATCCCCTTCTCCTGTCTTCAATCTTTTCCAGCATCAGGGTTTTTTCCAATGAGTCGGCTCTTTACCGCAGGTGACCAAAGTATTGGAGCTTCAGCATCTGTCCTTCCAATGAATATTCAGGATTGATTTCCTTTAGGATTGACTAGTTTGATCTCCTTGCTGTCCCAGGGATTCTTAAGAGCCTTCTCCAGCACCACAGTTTGAAAACATCAATTCAGGAAATGCTTAAATATCTATTTCTTTGGAGAGGAACATTGGGATATATAGGGCTTTTTGTTTTCTTCATTTAATATCCTGAAGTTGCCAAGTTTTCAGTGATGGCTTTTTGTTTGCCTTTGTGGCTACAACAAACACGGTGGTTTTGTCTCATTATTATTGGTGTATCTTTTGACACTTTCCCTTTTCTTGCACCTGGTCTTTACCCCTTCATTCTATTTTTTCCACTTTACTCTTATTTCTTCTCCTGTCTTCTACTTTTGTATTGTCTCAGTTGTACTCCTCTCAAGCCTTGACTTTTTTTTTTTCCAGTGGAGATAAGAACACTTAGCATGAGATCTACCCTCTTAACACCTTTCTAACTGTTCTGTACAGTGTTGTTAAATAGGTACAATGTTGTACAGCATATCTCTGTAACTTACTCTTCTTATAAAATTGAAACGTTTTACCCATCAAATAATAATTCCCCATTTCCTCTATCCCCACCCACTGTCAACCACCATCCTGCTCTCTGCTTCTGTGAGTTTGACCTAGATCCTTTATGTATGTGTTGTCATGCAGTATCCATCCTTCTGTGACCGGCTTATATTAGTTAACATAATGTCCTCCAGGTTCATCCATGTTCTTTTAAAAAAAAAAAAAAAAGCATTTTCTTCTTTTTGAAGGCTGAATAATATTCCATTGTATGTTTATACCATGTTCTCTTTATCCACTCATCTGTTGATGAACTTTTAGGTTGTTTCTATGTCTTGGCTACTGTGAATAGTGTTGCAATGAACCTGTGGGTGCAAATTTCTTTTCAAGATCCTGTTTTCAATTCTTTTGGATAAATGCCCTGAAGTGGGATTGCTAGATCATTTATGGTAGTTCTATTTCTAATTTTTGAGGAAGCTCCATAATGCTTTCCATAGCGTTTGCACCAATTTACATTCCCATCAGCAGTGCATGGGGTTCCCTTTTCTCCACATCCTTGCCAACCTTTAGAAATGTTTATTTTTATTTTTTATAATAGCTATCCTAACAGATGTAAGATCATGTCCTGTTGTGGTTTTGATTTGCTTTTCACTGATGATTAATGATGTTGAGCATCTTTTCATGTGTCTATTGGCCATCTGTTTGCCTTTTTTGGAAAAGGGTCCGCTGAGGTTCTCTGCCCATTTTTTATCAGGTTATTTGTTTATTTGCTTTTGCACTGGATGAGTTCCTTACATATTTTGGATATTATTCCCTTATCTGATACATGATTTATAAATATTTTCTCCCATTCCATAGGTTACCTTTGTGTCGATTATTTCCTTTGCTGAGCAGAAGCTTTTTAGTATGCTCTAGTCCCACTTGGCTATTTTTGCTTTTGTGGCTGTGTTTTTGGTGTCATATCTAAGAAATCATTGCCAAGACCAATGTCATAAAGCTTTCCCCTGTGTTTCCTTATAGGAGTTTTATGGTTTCGGGTTGTATGTGTGAGTCTTTCATTCATTTTGAGTTGATTTCTGTGTGTGATGTAAGTTAGGGCTCCAGTTTCATTCTTTTTGCACATGAATGTCCAATTTCCCAGCACCATTTGTTGAAGAGACCACCCTTTTACCATTGCATATTCCTGGCACCTTTGTTGAAATCATCTGACCATTTATGCGTGGACTTATATCTGGACTGTCCTGTCTGTTATAGGGCTTCACTTTTATTTCCTTTGTTATCCATCCATCAGGCCATTTGGTGAGCCCATCACTCCTCTTATTCGTTTGCATTTTTGTAGATGAATAAGAACTTCTACATTTTTTTTTTTTTGGCCTCAAGGCATGTGGGATCTTAGTTCCCTAACCAGGGATTGAACCTGTGCCCCCTGCATTAGCAGCATGGAGTCTTGACCACTAGACCACCAGGAACTTCCCTATTTTTAAGCCTCCTAGATGCTTAAGACACTAGAGAGTTGAGTCCAGAGTAATACTCACAAGTTGTTGTTATATTTCAGGTCTGTCATATGCAAGTCACACAGTTGGTTTCACGCCACCAACTTCACTGACACGAGCCGGAATGTCTTATTACAATTCCCCAGGTCTTCATGTGCAGCATATGGGAGCATCCCATGGTATCACAGTAAGTATCCATGCAGGAAGCAGCACTTTATGTCTGATGGTGGCAGCGACTGACACAGCGACATGGGAGCTGGTATTGATGCCCTTGGAACTTTACCTTTCTTATTCTTTCAGTTCATCTTAAACTTCTAGATATCTCCCAACAATTCAATGCCGCATTGTGGTGTTGAAACTAAAATCCTTCTCAGGAGGCAAAATCTTGACCTTCACTTTCTTTGAAGAATTGCCCTTCATGAAATGTAGTTTGCACTCTGGCCAATGCTGTGATTGAACTCTAGCCAGCTCCTTGCCATAGTGAATTTTTGTTGGTTGCCATCACAACTAAAAGTATTTATTGTCTGCATCTTCACAGTTTGCTGACCCTCAATATTCTTCCTGAAATTAAATTCATTTCTAGTTTCATCCAGAATTTTCTTTCCTGAAATTAGAAGTAACCTTATGTGTATCTGGTTCGGGCCCTACTCAGCCAAGTGTTTTCTTTAGAGCTGGTTATGTAGTTGAATAAGAGGCTTGTTGGAAATGTCACTAATAGAGGTTTGAGAACAGGGTAGAATGGAGGATGTTCCCAGTGAGGGAATCTTGAAAAGAAGAGACCTGTTCTACAAAAAAAAAAGTGTGTAAGATATTTCTGAAGCTGTTTTGCTGGTTTGATGAGCTTTACATAAAAGCAGGAACATTTTTGGTTGAGCCATAGCTTTCAGGATATCGAAAACTTGTTTGAGGGATGGAAGGAACTGGAGACACACAACAGAGAGAAAAAATTTAAGAGAAGGATGTGACAGCTGTTTTTTTCATTTTCGGACAGTCTCATTGAAGGACCCAAGTGCAGTCGTTTGGTCAGTGCACATTTCATAGTGATTCTGTGTAGCCTTTTCATAGGTGTCAATGCACACTCTACCTTGTTGAAGTTTTCATGATGAGTTTGAAAACCACTGGGGACAGACAAGGACATGGCCAGTGTTTTTGTCTCCATGGATCCGCTTCTGGACAGCCTTAGCCCCAAGTCAGGCTGGGTTAGGGGTGAGCCTGTATGCCTGGTCTGACCTGCTGTTCCTGTCCTCTCTACAGAGGCCTTCACCGCGGAGAAGCAACAGTCCTGACAAATTCAAACGGCCCACGCCGCCTCCGTCTCCCAACACACAGACCCCCGTCCAGCCACCGCCACCTCCACCTCCGCCACCCATGCAGCCCGCGGTCCCCTCGGCAGCCACCTCGCAGCCTGCCCCCTCGCAACATTCGGTGCACCCCTCCTCCCAGCCTTAACGCATGTGCTTAGTCCAGACCCCACCTGGGGACTCGTTCATACAGTGGAGCCGTCGACTCGCCGCCAAAGGCTTCCTTCCCTGGCATATTCGGATCTGACTTATTTGCACTGAGGTTATCTAGGCTTCACTATTCATTGTGTTGTAAACGTGTGTCGGAAACGCAGCCAGTGTTGTGGGTCTACAACACTAAACAGACGACTTTTTTCCATCGGTGTTCTACTTGAATCTACATGTGCGTCCATTCCCTGGCTGGGACCTCGGCTTTTCGACTCTTTGGTAGTTAAGCAGCAGTGTGCAATTTTTCGCTTGGCCCCCAGAGCTTCATTTTCCTGGCTTTTAGGTTTGTAAAATAAAAAGGGATCTCTTTTTTATATTTTTTTCCATGAATTTGCAGAAAATTACTGAGCTGTTGTTACTCTTCCCCACCCCCCACTATAATGGTGTTTACCAAGCATACCAATAATTCAGCACTACAGTTCAGACCTTTGAAAATCTAGCTCTCAGTATAGAACAGAAAGTTAGCTGGATCAGTGCCCAAGATCATGTTTAATATAGCCTTCTAGCAGATACACTTTGTATGGGGTATGTTCAGTATATCTCAACACCCACATCTCTTGTAAAAAAGGTCACCTAAAGTATTGGCTCACATGGCTGTATCTTTTCCATATACATGGGATGGATAATTATTGTGTATCTAGGTGTGATTCTGTCTTTATCCTTGATGTTAACCTACCCACACTGGCCCCCCTCTCCTGTGAGTTGCTAACTACCCACCAGTGGTTGCGATGGCTGATAAGAACGTGCCGTGTGATTTCTGCTGCCAAAGGCAGTGTGATTGTAACAAAAACAGCTATTTTGCCTTTCCATTCTTTACTTGTGTTCCCCTAAAATAGAGTTTGAACAGATATTTTAAAGGTGCAAAAATACTATTAGAAAATACTATTTGAAATGAACATTATAGGAATACCTTGGCATAATGGCCACAAAATACTTTATCTCTTAGCAGGAAAGAGCTGTAGAGGCAAGTAGCACATTAGCCTTGAGGACTGCTTATTTTACCCAGTAAAAACAAGTGCAGTGTTCAAAGAAGTATATCCTGAATGCGTTATTTTCATTCATTCAGCACAAATAAATTGTTTGGTTTCACTTAAAGTGGAACACTGTGAGTCACTCTTTTCTTAACACTTGGAACACCTTTATTTTGACTTTTCAGCAGTTACTGTTTTGTACTTTGGTAGTAAAGTGATTTTTACCACCTGTGTTTGCATATTTATATATGCTGTGGATGGAAATAACTTACTAGAGAATGTATATTTTATGATGAGAATGTGTATCTGTTGGATATAATCAGAGAACTGAAAATTAATTTATCCGTAATTTTTAAGAGTCCCTGTTTTGTGACTACCACCTCTCATAGCTAGCTCTTTACTGAACACACTCCTAAGTATAAGGAACCGTAACATTGTAGATACTTAATATTGTACAGTAGAGAAACGTCCATTTTTTGCCTTCAAATGCATATTTAAGAGTTACAGAATGAGAAAAAGTCTTGTTGGCTAATAGTGTTTGACTAGCATCTTAAGAACTTGAGAGTAAAAGCAACAATAGGATTTTTTTTTTCAGCTCTTTCAGTTTCCACCCCCAAACTGAGAGCATTGCTCCTCAATTGTTTGAAAGAAATCATAAGTCTATATAAATTTTATTTATAATGTGTAATATACATAATCATAGTACAGTTCTCAAATATGGGGAAGAAGTTTGGCATTTGATTATTGAGGCTTGAGGTTTTTAATTCAGTCCGCTGGGGTCCTGTCTAACCTGGGGATTTCACCAATGGCTCACTGTCCCTCCTGACACCTGGCCATTTTGAGGAATTCTGAGAGCAGGCAAACGGGTGTTGCCTGCGTGGTACAGTTCTCAGTTTTTCTTACAGGAGAAATATGGTCTATGTTTACAAGAATTTCCTACAAGACTGTAGGTTTCAGTGCTGTTGGATAGAGGGTCTTGCACCCAAACAAGAGAGAGAGTCTAAACTGTAATGATCTTCCCTCTGCTTGCTAGCAATTTAGTGATCTCCTGAAAGCACAAAAGTTAAAGCATTGTCCTATGGTGACTGAAAAAGCACTTGGAGGAGCAAACAGTCCTGATAAATGCCTTCTAGAGACAGGTTCTTAACATTCAGATTTCTGTAGGAAGGTGATGCCAGTTTCCCTAGACTAGTCATTTCATTGCAAAATAATACACAGCTCCTTCAAACAGCACTTTTTCACTATGAATCTGTTGCCTCTCCCAGTGGACATTCTGGATTGATAGAACAAACACTACTCTTTTGAACTGATGCCGTTTCGGGTCCTGTTTGAGTGTTTTATAACCCTGTGGGGAGCCTGTCACACTTGGGCAGTACCTGCTAGGGCAGCTCCTTGGCAGTTGTTTAATCCCCAAGGACCCCAAAGATTTCCACCTCAAGCCCACAGAGGCAAAAGCCTCCTTGCCCGCAGGAAGCTGACATACCTGGGGCATGTCTTTTGGGGGCTGAATGCAGTTTCTGCTATTCCTGTTGCCCACCCACAACCCTGGACTGACTCTCAGAAGCCTTGGAAGGCAGGTGGGAGCCACAGCAGGTTCAATAGCTTCGTTTTCCTGTCTCACTGACAGAGACCCTTGGCTATCACTGTGCTGCTAATAGAATAAGTACTTGTCGCCAGATGACCATGCCTTTTATACAAAACCAAATTACTTTCCCTCACACCTGATGCCTCTCTGGGCTCTGAACTGCTCTCTGTCATCCAGCATGCTGGCATTCTAGACAGACTTATAGTGATGTGGCAGATGGTGGAAGTAATTTAAGATTTGATTTAACTCACTCCTTTGTTCATTGAAAGGAGTCTGAAATTTTGAGCTCCTGAGAGCCTGACCACAACCATGGAATGAATGTGTGACCAGAATGTGGCTTTGACACCAAGTGCTGCTGCTGCCCCTTTGTGATTGGCTTCTCACTGATTTGACCAGAAATAATGGATAATGTGAATTTTTGTTAACTGTTCAATTGTAGAAAGATAGAATATGTTATCGCCCTTTGTTAGGTAGACATGAACTTTTCCTGCACGAAGCCTTGCTTGTAGAGGATGCCCTTACAATAAGGCAAGAAAAAGCATAGTAATTTGTGCTTGGAGAGCTCACTATTTTTATCTTATCAATACAGAAGAAATAATTTCTGCATAACTTGATTCTTCTATCTAGTACTTGTATTATAGGTAACCAACACTGATAACTTTGTAGTGATGACTACCAAAGAAATGCATAGTAAAACAACCTTTTATTTCCAAATTACAAAAGAGCCAGCCATTGACGCTGCTATGTGAGTTCCATGCTCAAGAGCCATTGTAAGAGATTAAGGGGTTTTAGGTTTTGGGGTTTTGTTTTGGTTTTGCATTTTTGTTGTTGTTAGGTGTTTTTGTTTTTTTTTTTTTTTTTTTTTAGTTTCTTTCCTTTTTCTTTCTCTCTCTCTTTCTTTTTTCTTTTTTGGATAAAACACACACAGCTGTTAGTATAAAATTATAGGGAGCATGTTCCAGAGTGCTCAGCAGTTGTGGTTAACTGCCAAGCCCTGGTTGCCTCTTGCTAGGCAATGGAAGGAACCTTCTGTTCATGATGGTGTGGATGATGTGTGTGTGCAAGCGTGTGTGTGTGCATTCATGCCTTAATTCGGGTTACTGCTCAACTTTAGTTCTTGACCTAGTCTGCACTGTCATCTAGATTGTATTGTACATCTCGATCTGAACTTCATCCTGGCAAAAACAAAGTTGCAGGCACAACAGTTTGAGAATGCATTCTTCCAGCAGAGTGTTGGATCAGGTTGACCCTGAGCCTTCTTTGGACTTTATTTGGAACTAGGCATGGAAAGCAAAAGTGGACTGTCCTAAGGAAAGACATCAACAAGGAAGAGAAGAGAGCCAAGTGCTAGCATGTCTTTGGCCTCTGCGTATCTGTGCACACTGTATGTCGTTCATAATAGCTTGTCTACAACTTGACTAGGTTGGAGTTCTGCTAATAGTGGCAATCTTGACATTTCTTGGTCAGAATTTAGAGAGATGTAAGACTTCCAATTAATGTCTTATTTACTTCTTTATGTTGATTAGCCTTTGATACATGTGCTGAATCAGAAACCTAAATAAAGATAATTTTTTAAAATGAATCTCTTGAGCCTCATACCCTATCTCTTTCTTTCTGGTCTTTGAGTCAGAAAATGAATATTGTCTCCCTGTGGCTCCTGATAGACATTCGTCTTGGATTCTGAATACTGAAGGCTACCTTAGAAAGTGAGCTTAAGAAGAGGAAACAAAAGAGACTGGTACTACTCTGTTTCTTAATCAGGAGGCTGGTTATCTGAATGTACTGCGGTTTTGAAAGTACATTGAACTGTGAGTTTATGATCTGTGCACTGTACCATATACATGTTGTATTTCACTTGAAAACCATAAACCTGGAGATTATGAAAAGGAAAGGAAAACCACACTCATTCTCAAAATGTTACCTATAAACAATTAGATACATGTATATACACACACGTGCTAAGTAGCTTCAGTTGTGTCCGACTCTTTTCGACCCTATGGACTATAGCCTACAAAGGTGATCAGTATACTTGCAAGCAAGGATTTGAGTGGGTGTGGCTCCATAGTACCTTTCTCTTCCTCATCGGCTCCCTGCATTGTAAGTGGAGAAATGGGTGTCCTGAGTCCAAGCAGTCTACTCTGTTAGGGAACCTTTGCAGCACTATGAGCACATAACCTCGTTCTGTAATTTCACTACACACACACACACACACACACACACACACACACACACACACACACTACACACACACACACACACACACACACACACACACACACACACACACACACACACACACACTACACACACACACACACACACACACACACACACACACACACACACACACACACACACACACAATATATGTACTCAGTCCCTTCAGTCGTGTCCAACTCTTTGCAACCCCGTGGACGATAGCCCTCCAGTCTCCTCTGTCCATAGTATTTTCCTGGCAAGAATACTGGAGTGGTTGCCATGCCCTCCTCCAGGGGATTTTCCCAATCCAGGGATTGAACCCGTGTCTCTTAAATCTGCATATAAGGTTAGCAGGCAGGTTCTTTACCACTAGCACCACCTGGGAATCCCATATACATGTACACACACATATATAGTCAGGATTGGGAAAATACATTTGGTATATATTCTTAAATCCATCTGTAGGGTTTTCTCTTCCTAGTTGTAGGAAGCATAACTTTAGGATCAGTTCTATGTTTGAGTACCAGTTCCTTCACTGGCTCAGATGATAAAGAATCTGCCTGCAATACAGGAGACTCAAGTTCAATCCCTGGGTTGGGAAGATCCCCTAAAGAAGGAAATGGCTACCCACTCCAGTATTCTTGCCTGGGGGCCTATAGTCCACGGGGTTGCAAAGAGTCAAGACACGACTGAGTAACTAAGCAAAAATGATAAGAGTTTTCGATTTGATTCGTCATTTGATGAGTTAACAAAAATCTTCTTGTGGAAGCGAAGTTTTAGTCGTAACTTGAAAATATTGACCAAGAAATTACTCAAGACCTCTGAATTCAGGACTTGGCTTCAATTGCCAGCTTCAGTTTTCTAATCTGCATGTTGGAAATAGCCATTCTTATTTCAGACAGAATTTGAAGAAAATGGGGTTTCAAGCAGAGTACTTTAACAACATGTAAGTTATAAAGTTTAAGCTGTAAGTGCACTTCTTTTTTTCACATGGGGCTTCTAAAATCGAAATAGTTGGTTTAGAAACTTTTTTGGTGTTTATGTAAAAGTCTATAGGTAAATCTGGGCCCTTTAATGTATAAGCTATTTGAATTAAAAAATACTTGGGGAAATACAGTTGTTTTCAGTGACTAATGTATTAATACAATTCAGACCCAAACTTTTAAACATTTTCCTTAGAACTAGAGGAAGAAGTCAGAGCTTGGTAAATATTTATTGTTCAGCGGCTAAGTCGTGTCCGACTGTTCATGACCCTGTGGACTGCAGCATACCAGGTTTCCCTGTCCTACACTCTCCCGGAATTTGCTCAAACTCATGTCTGTTGAGTCGGTGATACCATCCAACCACCTCATCCTCTGCCACTCCCTTCTCCTACTGCCCTCAGTGTTTCCCAGCATTAGGGTCTTTCCCAATGAGTCGGCTCTTCACATCAGGTGGCCAAAGTATTGGAGCGTCAGCTTCAGCATCACTCTTTCCAATGAATATTCAGGACTGATTTCCTTTACGATTGACTAGTTTGCTGTCCAAAGGACTCTGAAGGTATGGTTTGTGTCAAATGTTTATGTCAACATGAAACATTGAGTTTCTGTCCTTTAAAACTTACCTGTCTTTCATATCTACCCTAATTCCATATTACATTGAATTCTTTTGAACTAAATGTATTTAGCTGTTTTTCTAAAGATCTTATTTTCTGATACCCTACTAATGATTGAGTGCAACTTTTAAAGACTACTAATTATCCTAAGGAATTCCCTAGTAGCTCAACCGGTAAAGAATCTGCCTGCAATGCATGAGACCCCGGTTTGATTCCTGGGTCTAGAAGATCCGCTGGAGAATGGATAGGCTACCCACTCCAGTATTCTTGGGCTTCCCCAATGACTCAGCTGGTAAAGAATCTGCCTACAATGAGGGAGACCTGGGTTCAATCCCTGGGTTGGGAAGATCCCCTGGAAAAGGAAACAGCTATCCACTCCAGTATTCTGACCTGGAGAATGCCATGGACTATATAATTCATGGGGTTGCAAAGAGTTGAACATGACTGAGTGACTCACTTTCAATTAGCCCAAAAAGATATCTTAGTCGTTAATCTGAAGATTTTTCATATTAAAAATCAAGAAAGAAAAAAACAGACTCAGAAGTGAAACAGATGATAGAATTAGTAGACAAGGATGTGAATGAAAACAGCCATTATAAACATTCTTCACATGTTCTGGAAGGAGGATTACATGAGCCTGATGAAGAAAATGAAACATATAAAAAAGATTCCAATTGAACTTCTAGAGAAAAAAAATACAGTATCTGAAATACGTAAAGCAACAAAAACTTGTCTTAACTCTTTTGTGGGGTCGTGTTTGTGCTCTTTAAATGTTCCTTTGAGAGGCAACTGCTGAAATTCAAGTTAAGTCCAGTTAACCTACTTTTCTTCCACCCCTCTCCCCTGGGATGGCTTTGTCTGGGTGCTGGTTAAATGCTTTGGGGAAATTATTAACCTTGGGAACTACCTGACTACTGCTGTTCATCACTTTAATGCTGGGCATGAAACCTCAGATTTACCATAGCTAGGTGGAGTAAAAAGTGTCCTGTGAGTTCAGATCTGGTCTAAATTCAGTTTTCTGGGTTTTGGCTTCCTCACCTGTAAAATAAGAATGAGAATGTATTACCAAACCCAAGCTCATACTTCTTACCAGTGAATCAAGAGACAAGGTGTTGGGGCAAGGAACAGCGACTTTATCTGGAAAGCCAGAAAACTGAGAAGATGGTGGACTCATGTCCCAAACAACCATTTTACCCGAGATAGAAAGGGATGGATATGGGGAGGGGGGTTGGTTGGTTGTTGCAAACTATTTGGTGTCAGAATCCTTTGTTCTTGTAGCTGTCCATGTAGGTCAGGTCACTCTGTTCCTGTAAACCTCCAACAACACAAATATTCTTCTCTATTCTTCAACTTTTTATCTCTATATGATGAGAAAAGTGTTATACCTTTAAAGGTCAGAGCCTTGAGAATGGGCTTTCCTATATATTTCAGGCTGTAGATGACATTATTTTTACAGAAGATGGAGAACCAGCTTGAGTAAGCATAGGCAACAGAGCCCAAGGGTTTGAGCTAAAGGAATAGACTCAATGTAGAGTCAGATTTGTTCTCTGTTACAGATGAAATTGTTGGGGTCCAGTGAACATTGTTAAAACTTGGGAGAATATGAGTCTTCATGTTGTCACTTCTTAACTGTTTCTAGTATTTCATTCATTCTTGTAGTTGTTCAGTCACTCAGTCCTGTCCGAATCTTTGTGACCCCAGGGACTGTAGCATGCCAGGCTTTCCTGTCCTTCTCTGGTGGTCCAGCGGTTAGGGCTCTGCACTTCCACTGCAGGGGGGCCTGGGTTTCAATCCCTGGTCTGGAAACTAAGATCTTGCATGCCGCATGGTGCAGTCAAAGGGGAAAAAAAAAAGTTGAACCATAATTTAATCCATTTAAGGCCTTTTGAAGATAAAACTAGGGTTCAGCTGACAGGGTATTTTCAGTCTTCCACAGAGTCTTGTGTTTCCAGCTCCTCACTGATGTTCTAAAGAACATAGGAATGAAATTTGTGCCATGTGCTAAAGCCTCAGCAGATGACCCTATTTCTCAAGACAACAGAACTGTAATCTATGTTGGAATAACCTTCCTAGAATGTCCTTTGTCTCTCTTCACACCATCTCCCAAGACCCAGCAGCAGTTTTCTCTTTAATCAGTAGATCATTTTCATGATCTACCCGGAAGTTTCCTTCTTCCCTTTTATATCTAGTCACCTCCTTCCACCACCACTGGGCAGCTACTGATCTGTTTTGTGTCCCTATGACGGCCACCCCATGTTTGATGAGGGGTGCTGGAAAAATGTGTGGCGGACCTCAGTAAAATGAGGTGGGCCAGGGATTGTGACGCATTGCATCAGGTCTGCTACAGGTGGCCTGGGGGCTAAATACCTCTAACCACCTGGTCCCACCACTTCATGGCAAATAGATGGGGGAAAAGTGAAAACAGTGACCAATTTTATTTTCTTGGGCTCCAAAATCACTGGGGACAGTGACTGTAGCCACAAAATGAGACGATGCTTACCCCTTGGAAGGAAAGCTATGGCAAACCTAGACAGAGTATTAAAAAGCAGAGACATCACTTTGCCGACAAAGGTCCAAATAGTCAAAACTATGGTTTTTCCAGTAGTCATGCACAGATGTGAGAGTTGGACCATAAAGAAGGCTGAGCACTGGAGAACTGATGCTTTTGAATTGTGCTAGAGAAGACTCTTTAGAGTCCCTTGGACTGCAAGGAGATCAAACCAGTCAATCATAAAAGAAATCAGTCCTGAATATTCATTGAAAGGATTGATACTGAAGCTGAAGCTCCAATACTTTGGCCACCTGATGCAAAAAGCAGACTCATTGGAAAAGACCCTGATGCTGGGAAAGATTGAAGGCAAGAGGAGAAGGGGAATGACAGAGGATGATATGGTTGGATGGCATCACTGACTCAGTATACATAAGTTTGAGGAAATTCCAGGAGATAATGAAGTACAGAACAGAGGAGTCTGGTGTGCTGCAGTTCATGGGGTCACAAAGAGTTAGTTGGACATGACTTAGAGAATGAACAGCAACAAAAATCATTTGATTTGGCCCAAGCACACAAGAAAAACATTTTTCCCCCCCGAAGTGGAGAGATGTAATGTGTTTTTTAAAAAATATTTATTTGGTTGCCCCAGGTTTTAGGTGTGGCAAGCAGGAAACCCAGGACCCCTGCATTGGGAGCGTGGAGTCTTAGCCACTGAGCCAACAGGGAAGTCCCTGTAATATGTTTTATTTTCCTTTTTTCTCTTTCTCCGCAGCTTCATTGAAAAATAACTGACCCTTGTGCTCGCTTCAGCAGCACATATACGAAAAATAACTGACCCATTACATGGTGTAAGTTTAATATGTATTGTGTAATGATGACCACAATAAGGTTGGTGAACACATCTGTTACCTTACATAGTTACTTACAGTTTATGAAATTTGGAATACCTTTGGATTTACAATAAGGGAGATTTTTCTTTTAAAAAAAATTCAGATTTCTAATTACTCAAAAAAATAAGAGCTCAGCAGGCCCTCGCCCCTCCATTGCTCAGTCAGCCTGGCTGAGCAGAAGCTATGCCCAGGGTGCAGAGAACATCTGCCCCTTCAGAGCCATGGGGGGCCCTGCAGGCTTTGAGTTTCTGAGCCCCTGGCATAGGGTCCTCGAGGAATGAAGGTTAGAGCTTGTGTGTGTGCATGAGAAAGAAAGGAGGGGGAAGAGTAGGAGAGTGAATGAAAAGTGAAAATTGAAGCCCTGTTTGGAGAGAGGCTTACACCAGAAGCTCCCAGCAGAAGTCCAACTAATAAGAAGGTGGTTTGTAGATGCACAGTGGACTTCAGAAAATTAGTCTTTTATTTATTTATTTATGTATTTTTGGCTGCACTGGGTCTTCGTCGTGGTGTGCAAGCTCTCTAGTTGCAGTGCATGGACTCAGTAGTTGGAGCAGGCAGGCATGTTACCCTGTAATATGTGGGATCTTTGTTCCCTGACCAGGGATCGAATCCATGTCCCCTACATTGGAAAATGGATTCTCTACCACTGGGCCAACAAGGAAGTCTTAGGAAGTCAGTCTTTCTTGTGAGCCTCATAGGGAAGGTTGGCCAGGATTTGAGAAGATATGAAAGTATTCCTGGATTCTGTTAGTTGTGGTGCCATCTAATTTGCCCCTTGCTCTCTCCAAATACAACAGACAGCATGGTTTCAGCAGGCTGAAGAGGAGGATGTGCCCATGGATGGAGAACTGTAGAGAAGATGAGTCAGAAAGGGATGTTGAGAAGTATAACTGTCTGCCTTCTGGGAGAATAAGCCTTGGTTTGTATTGCTTACCAATGGTCATCGTGTAAATTGTCCCCACCGTGGCTGATTTCAAGTCATCAATATGAAGTCACTAAACTTGGAGAGAGAGGTACAATAGTAACACCATTTTATGGTATTACTATTGTACAGATATATTAGGGGTAACTAACCCTAAATACATAATAATAGTAAAATTATGCTGAAGCTGAAGCCACCTGGCCACTTTGGCCACCTGATGCCAAGAGCCGACTCCTTGGAAAAGACCCTGATGCTGGGAAAGGTTGAGGATAGGAGGAGGAGAAGGGGGCGACAGAGGATGAGAGGGCTGGATGGCATTACTGGGTCAAGGGACATGAGTTTGAGCAAACTCTGGGAGAGAATGAAGGACCCAGAAGCCTGGCGTGCTGCAGTCCATGGGGTCACAGAGTTGGATGTGACTTAGCAACTGAACAACAACAAATAGTGACATAGAGTAAAATAATTAGCAAGTGGGGTGGTTTAAGTATTTGTTACCTATGTGTTTTTTTTAACCTATGAATTTTGTGGTTTGGGGGGTCATAGGGCACCTTAGTTCCCCCACCAGGGATTGAATCCATGCCCTCTGCAGTGGGAACACGGAGTCCTAAGTACTGGACCACAGGGAAGTCCCGTAACCTGTGTTTTTAATACAATCTTTTAAATTATCTTAAATAATTTTATTCTAATAGTGTCTGTGGTTAACCACCAGCTCACAAAATTCCTGGCCGTTTAACAGTCAACTCTCTTGAGACTTTTGAGCTTGCTCTATGATACCTCTGGGCCAAAGGTCAAAGGAAGCTCCTGTATCAGAGGCCTCTCATATTTACAAGTCCCATTGCAAGGGGTGATGGAAGAGGAGATGATTTATTTGGGGGCTCTCAAACCCCAAGCACAGGTGCAAGCCCCAAGCAAAGCTGGATCTGGACTTGGCAGAGGACAAAAGGTTGAGGGTGAGACTCCCTTTGGGATCTTAAGGCAGCTGCCCTTATGGGAAAGATCCCAAGATTAGGCCCAGGCACACTGGCCTCAGTCACACTCAGGTGGCACAGTCTCTGCAGTCAGTTTTCCCTGCTCTCTGCCTTTACCTTCCCTCCCCACCATCCTAAGTTTCAACAGGGACAGGAGGTTGGAACTTCGTTCTGCAGAAGCAGGGATGTTACCAGAGGTGCTGAGGAGCTCTGTAGGGGGTATGGGGTGTCCCTCGGCTGTACTGAAGACTGGCCTCCCCTTGTCCTGTTCCTCTCTGTCTCGGTCAGACTATAAACTGAGCACCACACGTAAAAGTTAAATAACTTGCCCAGGGCTTCCCTGATGGCTCCGTGATAAAGAATCTTCCTGCCAGTGCAGAAGACATGGGTTTGATCCATGCTCTGCAATAAGAGAAGGCACTGCCATGAGAAGACCAAGCACTGCAACAAAGAGACCAAGCACTGCCTTGCTCACGGCAACTAGAGACAAGCAGTGAAGACTCAGCACAGCCAAAAATAAATAAATAAAAATTTTTAAAAATGAATAACTTGCCCAGAATCACACAGTAAGTGGCAAGGCCGGACCACCTGGCTCCAGAGCATGCAATCTTCACCATTTGATGGAAAAGAAATGTGGTAATTGAGTGGGTGTATCATTCCTAATGACAAGAAATTCCAGAGCAGTGGTCGTTTGCAGCTGCTAAAAATCCTTGGAGAGTTGTTGGGAATGTGAGAGCAGAGAAGTGGGGTTGGGGTTGGGGGTGTTGGTTCAGATTGGAGTGAAGGGAAGCCTATGAACATTGTTTGGTACCCCATTCATCTGTTTGGTTTGGAGGGGGTAGAGGGAACTGGGCTCGGAGAAACAAAGAGGCCTCCTCTCTCCACTTCCAGTAGAGCACCCAAGAGACCAAGGCCACCTACACCTTAACCACTCGGCCATCACAGCCGCCCAAGGCCACCTAGATCAAAGGAGAAGTGGATCGAACACCCCCTGGATAGTTGATATTAAAGGATTATTGTTAATTTTGTTTTCCTTTTTAAAATTTTTTATTAGAGTACAGTTGCTTTACAATGTTGTATTAGTTTCTGCTGAGCAGCAAAGTGAATCAGCCACATGTATACATATATCCTCTCTTTTTTAGATTTTCTTCCTATATTGTTGATTTCTTTTCCAGCTGTGATAATGGTATTATAGCTCTTTTTAAAAAAAGTTTTTATTTTAGCCGATGACTATTTCCCGTAGAACCTGGATCCCAGATCCCTGAGAAATAACAGGACCCTGGAATGAAGGTGCTGGAGAGGGCCACAGAAACAAAACTCCATCCAGGAAACATTCCAATTCACCAGGAGACCTTTCTCAGGGCTTTGGGTGGGTTATTTACTTGGGAGAGCTTTGCCCTTAAACATTAAGTTTAGAGCCTTACTCGGCAGAGCCATCAGAGATAGGGTTGCCTAAGAGGTCACAAAGTATAACTGCAAAAGGGCAGAATTCCAAGCAACAGAAGGTGCAGTTTAGAGATAGACTAATTCTTGCCTGACTCATGACTTCATGGAAGTTCCTAAATCTCTCTATAATTTTCCTTTTTTGTTTTCTATTTCTTATTTTTATATAAGATGCATTCATTCTATTTCTTATCTGTAAATATTTCTAAAAGATCTGTGTCTTTTAGAAGTTCATAAATACTTACTGATGCAATGATATGATATTTGGGGTTCTCTTTAAAATGGTTCATGGGGGTCAGGCAGGTTGATGTGTGTATAGAGAAAACAGGATGGGGAGGATACTGAATTAGGTGATGGACACCCTGAGAGTTTGTTACACTATACTCTTGTGTGTTTAAGATTTTCTTAGTAAATTTTTCAGAAGTACAAGGGAGGGGATCAAGAGATTTTAAGGATGGAAAGGGGGAAGCGTATCTCAGGAAAGACAGTGCTAGAGATGCCACCATAGAAAATTCTAATTTTTGCAGGAAGGCAGGAGTATTCTGTACCCCACCTTTCAATGTGAGAAACCTGGGGGGAAGTTGCTCTGAACTGAGTGTGAGTTTCTGGGTTTGGGACTTGTGGACTCTGGGCAACTGGCTTGGAGTGACTGATAACATATTGAAATTCATCGCACAAGAATGTCCTCTTCTTTTTCCCATTTTGTTCTCATATTCATAATTCCACAGAAAGCAGGGCTGGCTGGTGTGGTAGGGCTTCTCTTTTGCTTGAGAAAGGCCACCGCTTGCAGGTGTCCTGTGGAGTTCTCGTTTTTTCGGTCAAGATGTAAGGTTGCTGTCATTACATTTGGGGTTGGCCTTATGAAACTTTGGGACCATAAGAGGGTTGGGATAAATTCATGTAGTTCGGGAGTCCTGAAGAAAGCACATTTGTAATGAGGTTTCTAAAGAGACAATCTGTACCTGAGTATTGAGTGAGACTCCCATTAGAACACCTGAGCTTATGACTAGATTAGGGGAAGGAAATGGTTAGGGGAAGCACACTGATTGAAACCGCCCACCCTGGCCAGGCACCATAGTAACCATTTGCATGAGTTGTTTTATGACAGGAGATCCTGATAAGGAATACAGAACTAATAAGCCACCACCAAAGGGAAGAGTTCCGGAAAGGTTGAAAGGAGACACCGTGTGTCCATCCACTTCCCAGAATCCCTCTCGCTAGCATCCCTCTTGGCTCAGCGTGCGCCACCAGGAAAGACTCTGAATTAGAATGATTGGCCAAAGACCACCTGGAAACTAATCCCATCACCATAAAACCCGAGACTGCGAGCCACGCGGCAGAGCAGTTCTCCTGGGTTCCCTTAGCCTCCTGCTCTCCACCCGGGTGCCCTTTCCCAATGAAATCTCTTGCTTTGTCAGCACATGTGTCTCCTCGGACAATTCATTTCCAAGTGTTAGACGAGAGCCCAGTTTTGGGCCCTGGAAGGGGTCCCCCTTCCTGCACCAAATGGCGACTCTGGCGGGGACTCTTAGCTGCAACTGACATCCTGACCACTCGGGGTACTCAGGGGCCAGCTTGCCTGCCAATGGACCAGACTCAGTGGCTGCAACTGGGACCCTTTTGTCCCTGGTCTTCTCCTGACACGGACAACTGGCCAGAGTGCCCTGACCAGGTAAAGAACAAAAGACTTCACTGACCTCTCTCCCCTCCCCTCTCTCTTTCCTCTCCTTAACCCTTCCTGTCCTTCCCTGTTTTTCTAGTCCCCTGGTCCTGGACGCAGGAATCTGGTCGAAGGGCCTCAGCCTGAGCTAAGGATTGGAGACTGATCACCTCCTCTTGGCAGAGAACTCGAATTCTGGTTCTGTTCTGGTCTGGTTTCTGGTAGGGCCAAGTTCCAGTCCTCCCTACTCTGGAGGCCCAGGGTAAAGTCCCATAACGCCTGGGTGTCTGCAGGTGGCAGGAGACATCTGTAAGGCCACCCCTTTTGCCCCCCTTTCCCACCTCCTCCCCCTTCTTCTTTCAACCTGGCTTCCTTTCCTCCCTTTGAAATCTTTGAAGACATCTGAAGTTCTGTATCTCTATAGAAGTTTTTCTGAGAGACTGTATTCTTGTATTTAAGGGAGAGTCTGATGAGGACTGCCAGGTTTATATGTGTGTGTTTTAACTCTGTGTTCTGTGTTGTGATTTTTGGTGGCCATTTTGCTTTGTCTGGCCACCATTTGGTTTAGAACTGCTGCCATTTTGTTAGAACTTGATTTTCTTTCCCTGTGCCTTGAGACCAGGGCTCTCAGGAACACTTATCTAGACCATCTCTAACTCCTGAGACTGAGGGGAAAGGGGGAAAAGACTTTAAAAATTTTGTTTATTTCAACAGTTTTTTAAAAAACTGGTAAATTTTATATTGTAATATCTAATTCATGACTAAACTTAGAAAGTGAAGCTAGATCTTGCACTGTGTCTGTCTAAATATGTCTTGGTTTGTCTCTGTCTCTGGGTAATATGTTTGAGGTTAATTTGTAAATGAGCTCTAGTTAACTGACTTAAAGAAAGGTAAGGGCTTACAAATCAAATAATTCTAAAATACAATAAATTCCAGGTTCAGGTGAACTGGGAAATATTCAGTATTAAATACCTGATATTAATGTTTGTTTGTTGACCTATCTAATATAGACATGTCTTAGAGTAATTAACATTAAGTAGAATATTTTCACTGTACCTAGGTTTAATACAAGTTAAATATTATATCTGTTACAAGTTTGTCAACAAGGAAATTACCGTGAGTGCAGAAACTTCTAAAAAAATATAAATGAGATATGAGTTTTTATATAAACTCTATTAAGACTAATTTTTCTTTAGGAATATCTGTCTAAAATAGTCTCTCCAGATTGGCGTAACTTGAATTTCTAAGGGTTGTGCTAAGTGTGCTAAGTGTTGGAAGTCTATTGAATAGTTAGGTCATTTCCAAATAAAATAAGATTTTGAAACATTTCCTCAGTTCAGTTCAGTTCAGTCACTTAATCGTGTCCAACTCTTTGCGACCCCATGAATTGCAGCACACCAGGCCTCCCTGTCCATCACAAACTCCCGGAGTTTACTCAAACTCATGCCCATTAAGTTGGTGATGCCATCCAGCCATCTCATCCTCTGTCATCCCCTTCTCCTCCTGCCCCCAATCCCTCCCAGCATCAGGGTCCTTTCCAATGAGTCAACTCTTCGCATGAGGTGGCCAAAGTACTGGAGTTTCAGCTTCAGCATCAGTCCTTCCAATGAACACTCAGGACTGATCTCCTTTAGGATGGACTGGTTGGATCTCCTTGCAGTCCAAGGGACTCTCAACAGTCTTCTCCAACACCACAGTTCAAAAGCATCAATTTTTCAGTGCTCAGCTTTCTTCACAGTCCAACTCTCACATCCATACATGACCACTGGAAAAACCATAGCCTTGACCAGATGGACCTTTGTTGGCAAAGTAATGTCTCTGCTTTTTAATATGCTATCTAGGTTGGTCATAACTTTCCTTCCAAGGAGTAAGCGTCTTTTGATTTCATGGCTGCATTCACCATCTGCAGTGATTTTGGAGCCCCAAAAAATAAAGTCTGACACTGTTTCCACTGTCTCCCCATCTATTTCCCACGAGGTGATGGGAGCAGATGCCATGATCTTAGTTTTCTGAATGGTAAGCTTTAAGCCAACTTTTTCACTGTCCTCTTTCACTTTCATCAAGAGGCTTTTTAGTTCCTCTTCACTTTCTGCCATAAGGGTGGTATCATCTTCATATCTGAGGTTATTGATATTTCTCCCAGCAATCTTGATTTCAGCTTCTGCTCCTTCCAGCCCAGCGTTTACTACTAAACACTAATGTCCTTTTACAGAGAAACTAAAGAGATTTGGGACTATAAATGAATAATGTTTGGTGCCATCCTAAAATGTTCTAAGAAAACAAGGGTTTTAGAAATTATTGCTGGTATTTATGCTCACCAATCTATAAAATGCTAATATAAAAGTTAGTTCTTGGAAAAGGAAAGTAGGAAGTGTGTTTTCAGTGAAAAAAAAAAAGGTATGAAAAAATACTAAAAAAAGCTATGCATTATCAGGATTTTCTAAAATTGGATTACAATTAGTTGGATAAATGGATTTTGTTAGGAATGACAGCCATAAGAAAACTGGTTAGAGACAACTAGGTCCAAGATGGCGGAGCTTTCACTAGACCTTGAGCCTTGGTATTTACACCCATTGTGACATATCAACAAGCTAAATGATACACCCATCAACATTGACTAAATCTCACCAAATGTTCTAAATGCTTTTAATTGATCTTTTTCATAAAACTTCCTAAATCAAACTCTTTTGAAGTTCATTTGACCTCTAGCTAACTTTGCAGTACTTCAGAGGGCCCCTGAAACATCCCAAAGAGAGATATTAAACTCTGTTTATTTTGTTGGTTAAATTACATGAAAAAGATTATCAAATGAGTAATAAATCTGCTCATGTTATAATGTATGGTAAAATTACTAATACATATATCCTAGAAATTATATGGAGTTCTTAACATTTTGGTATATCCTGGTATTCTAATGAGAAACCTGATGACTTCACAAAAGTTAACAAAGGACTGAATTAACCAGCGAATATGCTTATAACTTTTATGGTTTCTATCTGAAAAATTACAGGTTTGAATCTTGTGTTTTCTGGGAGTAGAAAAAACCTTCCTCTCAAACTAATTATGAAAATAATTTGGTAAAATTATACATTATAAACAATTATATTTCCTTTCTATCTGACTCCTCCAGAAATTTGAAACTCTTAGGTTTCCAATAAGTTTATCAAATGAGCTAGGAAGGTTATCTCACTAACAGGTACGAAAATCTCAAGGAATTTTTGAGACCTTAAAGAGGGAAGAATTCACCTAGATTTGTTAGGCAAAATCTGTGATAAGCCTTTGGTGTGAGTTTCCAGCCCTGTTTTATTTTAAAAATTCTGTCTGAGAGTCTATAAATGTTTCAGCAAAATAAAAAGTCTATGATCAATTCAGTTCAGTTCAGTTCAGTTGCTCGGTCACGTCTGATCAATTATGGTTATGTAAATCATCAGACCAAAATTAGTGAGAACAGACCTATTTTGCAAACAAGCTAGCCTGAATTTGGCCATATTTGATAAAAATAAGGGTAATTTTAGGGGGGGGGAAGATTTTTCAATAAATGTTAAATCGCAGTTTGTTAATGGAGGTCTACCAATGGAAGTAGTAAGACTCATTTCTTGGATAGTTCTTTGCTGTTATGTGATATTAATGTAAATTATTAATTGAATTCTTAAAGAACACCCTAAGTTTGTTTCTGAAGCTTATCTTAGTAATCTATCTTTGGATGAAGATCAGATGCCTCATGACCTGCACCCAGGACTGGAAAAAGACATAATTTAACGGACTGTCTCCAACCTGGATGGAAGGACCTTTTTATCAGGAGAAACTACACTACACCAGTATGAGAAGACATCAGAGGTAGACAGCTTGCCCAAGATGCTGGATCTGATTCGTATGATCATTTATAATGTTTTCTTGACTTCTTAGACCTTTGCATATAAATCAAATGCTTTTCTATCATAGGCCTGATCCTATGCTAGTTTTAGAAATCAACCCACTTGTTGAGTTTGTGGCCAATTACCTGTGTCTAATTCTGGGTTACCTTGGTAAATTTCTCTACTACAAGGCTCTAACTGGTTGGCCCTGAGAAAATTTACTTAAAAAAAAAATTATAGTCATTTTCAGGTCACTGTGATATTACTAGATGGGATCCCCTCATCAGGCCAATTAATAATGCCTGCTCTGACTCTGGCCATAAATTTGAGCTTTTTCTAATACTCAAGCTCAATCAGAGCAGCAAGAAAAGTTTCAGCAAAGGAGGAAAAAATCTCCCACAATTATGGGATGGATTTATATAGATAATACCAGGCTATGGTAATTTAGGTTTAAAGGCTCCTCTGTGTTGGAAACAATTAAATCATACTAAGGATAATCAGTCTAGTAACACTAGAAAACTGGGCTGTGTGCCTTATAGACAGTGGTGCCAATATATAATTTCCCTGGAAGATAAAGATTCTACAGAGCAGACTAAGTCAGATGACCTGAGATATACTGGGCTACATCTAATGGAAACTCTTAACTTAAGTCTTACTTGTGACTTTACTAATACTGCTGGCTATGTTATTTGTATTTCACCTTTTTTTTTTACAAAATTGCTATTTCTTACACTGCCAAATGTGTGTCTGAGGCCTCTAATAGAGATTGATGATGGTAACAGTGTAACTCTAGATATGGGAACAAGCAACAAGAGGGAATGTTTTCCTGGACCAAGAGTCTAGTAAGAGAGGTGATCCAGAGAATTTTGGATACTGTTTTATGGCCTAGTCCAGTAACAGCACATTGAGTGCCTGTCAACAAAATCTTTGCCAAACCTGAGAATGAACATTCTCAGCACCATGAGATAAAATGGTCATGAAATGCCCCCCTCAAAATCATGGTCAAGCTTATGAGCAAAAAGGGGCTCTGCCAACTGAAGATTGACACTTGCCATCTATACCTACAGAGATTAAATCATGGCCACTGCAACTGCTGACTTTCAATGGCACTGAAAGGAGTTCAGGGTGAAAATCAGGAATGAGGCACTCTGTGCTCTGGGAAAAACTGGCAGAACAAGCCTTCAGATAGTTATGTTGCAGGAAGGGGGACCCCTTCCAAGGCCCAAAACTGGGCTCTCGTCTAACACTCGGAAATGAATTGTCCGAGGAGACACATGTGCTGACAAAGCAAGAGATTTTATTGGGAAAGGGCACCCGGGTGGAGAGCAGGAGGGTAAAGGAACCCAGGAGAACTGCTCTGCCACATGGCTCGCAGTCTTGGGTTTTATGGTGATGGGATTAGTTTCCGGGTAGTCTTTGGCCAATCACTCTAATTCAGAGTCTTTCCTGGTGGTGCACGCATCGCTCAGCCAAGATGATGCTAGCGAGAGGGATTCTGGGAAGTGGACAGACACACGGGGTCTCCTTTTGACCCTTCCCAAACTCTTCCGGTTGGTGGTGGCTTATTAGTTCTGTGTTCATTATCAGGATCTCCTGTCATAAAACAACTCATGCAAATGGTTACTATGGTGCCTGGCCAGGGTGGGCGGTTTCAATCAGTGTGCTTCCCCTAACAGTTAGATCTTTTAAGGAGAAGATTTTATGAGTTCCAATTCTTGCATCTTCTCATACCTAGAGAAAAACTGACGTCATTAATGGTGACATCTGCTTTGGCTATTAAAGAAAATTTTACAATTAAAAGTCAAAATAGAATAGCTATGGTTCAGACATCCTGGGAAATAACTAGGTGTTACTATGAGTGTAATTTCAGATTAGACGTTGTATTGCTAAACAGTTTTCTGAGTCATGTCAGGCTTAGATGCCACCATTCTCAAAACAATGTCTGCTGGAAGCTAGTAACCACAACCTTACTTTTTATAAACCTAGGCAACTGGCTACCAGACTACAAGTTTCCCCGAAGTGCCGGGTCCAGACTGTGTTTCAGGCCTATTCTTCTAAAAAGAAATGAGATTTATTTTGTCTATTAAAATTCCAGTTATCCTTCCTCCAGCTACTAATTGGGTCTGTTACACCAAAATGTCAGACCAAGGGACTGAGATTTTAATCATACAAGACTCAGATCTAGAACTTGGAACTCAGAAATACTTCCAATTCAGTGTCTATTCTCCAAGCTGAGACAGTCCTATGCCCCATTTCGACAGGAAGTTATCACAGTCATAGTTGCCCTGTTCCCTAAATTAAAACTGAGCAGGACTCTCTGGGGCTCTGGAGTACAGATCTGTTGTGTGTTCTCCATTTCTTATCTGTAGGATACAGGCTTCATTCAGCCTCCTTGACCTTCCCTGAGTTCCAAAGGGTGGTTTCAAACAGTTGCTAATCAGGGAAGGGAGGGGATACAGAAACAGAGGAGAAACAATCAAATGGTGGTACAGCCTTGAGACAGGGTCCTGGTTCCTACTCAAAGAAATATGCATAACAGTGTCTTTGAGTTCTTCTACAGAACTGGAGCCCCCACCCAGGTGGAGGATGGTAACTTCAGACTAAACACAAGATTCCTGGAGCACATCTCTGTTGCTTCACCACCAACCAAAAAAAAAAAAAAAAGTCACAGATCCTGCAGCCCTCACCCCAAATATTGCCTCCTGTTTCTGGGGACCAGTGATGACCATCCTGTTAGGTCTCCTGTTTGGCCCCTGTCTATTTCATCTCTGAGAGGAGCCAACCGTTTCAAACTAAATTGCTGTTATTACAAGGGTGAATGCTGGTTTCAGATAAGAACTACATTGACTTAGGTCAGGTAGAGAGAGACTTATGCTCTGCTAGGCAGGCCTACGCCCATGCACAGCAGGAAGAAGTTACAGAAGAAAGAGACCTCCGCCCCAATTCCCAAGAAGTATCTTGAGTATGAAGTCTCTCAGGGGGGAGTTGTTAGGGGAAGCACACTGACTGAAACCGCCTCAGACAATTCATTTCCGAGTGTTAGACAAGAGCCCAGTTTCGAGCCCTGGAAGGGGTCCCCCTTCCTGGAACAAGATCACTGGGCTTCATTTTACTTTGGCTTTTCAATCTCTTTGTGGGACTGTGAGTGTCAACTTCTGGTTGCTGTTATTTAATTTATTTATTTTTTGATTGAACCATGCGGCATGTGGGATCTTAGTTCCCAGACCAGGGATTGAACCTGGGCCCCCTGCATTAGAAGCATAGAGTCTTAACCACTGGACTTCCAGGGAAGCCTCTGTAGGTGTTTTTTAAGTTGCTGAACTTTCCCTGTGGTGGGTGCTCATGACTCATTGTATAAGCCTTTCAGGTTATATAGCATATGACCCCAGGTTGGGTAGCACAGTTGGGCATAAATTAAGGTGAGATGCAGAATAAAGGGTTAGTCCTCTGAGAGTCCAGCTCTGAAGCATCTTAATATCAAGTCTGACCAGCTTCATACCTTGGGAGCAGCTTCTGTCTTGTCCCGTTAGCCCCAGGTCAGTACTTAAGAATAGTCATTTAAAAAATCTAAATGGCCACATGGGTGTGGCTGGCACATTGCTGATACTCTGAGCTCCTTCTCTGAAGGGATCATCATATATTTAGTGTTGGCTGTTAAATCAAATGGTTTAATAAAACTAAATGTAAAGAATTTTAGGGTGTGAAGAAAGATCTTAAATTCTCTACTCTGCTCCTAGTTTCCCCCAAGGGTACATTTTATTCATGTAATTGGGTGAGAGTTTGGGGCAGTGACACTGAGCCATGGAATCAGCGAAAATTTGGTTAGACTCTGCGTCCCCAGATTTCTAGCCACCTTCCTCCCTGGTGGCTCAGACAGTAAAAAATCTGCTTGCAATGCAGGAGACCTGGGTTCGATCCCTGGATTGAGAAGATCCCCTGGAGAAGGGAATGGCTACCCACTCCAGTATTCTTGCCTGGAGAATTCCATGGACAGAGGAGCCTGGTGGGCTTCAGTCTATGGGGTCACAAAGAGTCGTATATGACTGAGTGATTATCATTTTTACTTTCCTCTTCTGAGGAACCCTGTCTTCAAATTCCATTCCCTCATCTGAAATATTTGGCTTCAGATCCTTGGTTGCCTTGATCCTAAAGAAAATACTTTAACATTAGCTCATCTCCAGAGTTGATTTACCAGATGGCAATTGTAATAGCTTAAAAGGGAAAAGGAATGGTTTTATTTGTAAAGCAATTAAAAACCAAGTGCTCTTTAATGTTAATTACTCTCCGTGTGTTAGGAAAACAAGTGCCTTAAATTGCCATTAAGATCCTCAGTTGTTAAACAAGTTTTATTACCATTTAGCTGAAGTGCACATTATTCATGTTATTGGCTTTTTAAAACTGCATTCAGCGTCTCTCTCCAAAGGTTAGGTGTGAAATGTCCTTCAAATCTGAGCCCCAGGTTTGAAGTGAATATTTGTGAACCCATATCCTAAGTTGTATTTTTGTTTGTTTTTGTGTGATAAATGGAATTATCTATAAGCTTGGATCAGCCTATTTATGTCTCTGATGGAAAGTTCAGTCGGTATTTAAAAAAGGTGCTGATCTCTCTGATCAGCTGGTGTGCGGTGTGGCTCTTCTCTCCTTTTTTCTTTGCATCAAAACATATGCTTTGTGGGAATTCCCTAGCAGTCCAGTGATTAGAACTCTGCACTTTCACCACAGAAGGTGTGGGTTCAATCTCTGGTTGGGGAACTAAGGTACCACAATCAGCATGGCATGGCCAAATTAAAGAGTCGCTCAGTCATGTCCGACTTTTTGTGACCCCATGGACTATGTACAGTTCATGGAATTCTCTAGGCCAGACTACTGGAACGGGTAGCCATTCCCTTCTCCAGGGGATCTTCCCAACCCAGGGATCGAACCCAGATCTCCCGCATTGCAGGCCAATTCTTTACCAGCTGAACCACAAGGGAAGCCCACTGTTGTAGCTACCCATGTATATTTTGAAAGCAAAGGTGAGAGACTGGGGCCTTCAGATCTGAGTGCCTTATTAGCTATTGGCTCTGATATTTAGATCTTTGGACAGTTTGCATAACCAGCCAGAGTCCATTTTCTCATCGTCATAGAGCTATGTGGAATAAATATCTTACTATAGATAAAGCTCTTAGGTCAGGAACTTAGAGATGGCTAGATGGCTGGATGGCATCACCAACTCGATGGACATAAGTTTGAGTAAACTCCGGGATTTGGTGATGAACAGGGAGGCCTGGCGTGCTGCGATTCATGGGGTTGCCAAGAGTTGAACACGACTGAGCAACTGAACTGAACTGAACTGAAACCCTCAGTATATGAGAACAGCTATTAAACATTTCTGCATTCCGTGACTTTACCACTCTAGGATTGTCGATCATATTAAGTTCTAATGATAGACATCAACTTAACTTCTCATGAAAAAGTGAAAGTGAAGTCACTCAGTCCTGTCCCACTCTGCGACCCCATGTATTGTAGCCTACTAGGCTCCTCCATCCATGGGATTCTCCAGGCAATAGTACTGCAGTGGGTTGCCATTTCCTTCTCCAGGGGGATCTTCCCAACCCAGGAATCAAACTCAGGTCTCCTGCATTGTAGACAGATGCTTTACCATCTGAGCCACCAGGGAAGTCCTTAACTTCTTATAGCTCCAAGTTTTTCTTTTTTAATGTTTACTTTCTGAAAATGCAATTTAAAGCGCTCTACAATCAGCAAAAATCAAGACCAGGAGCTGACTGTGACTCAGATCATGAACTCCTTATTGCCAAATTCAGACTTAAATAGAAGAAAATAGGGAAAATCATTAGACCATTTAGGTATGACCTAAATCAAATCCCTTACGATTATACAGTGGAAGTGACAAATAGGTTCAAGGGATTAGATCTAACAGAGTGCCTGAAGAACTATGGATGGAGGTTCATGACATTGTACAGGAGGCAGTAATCAAGACCATCCCCAAGAAAAAGGAATGCAAAAAGGCAAAATGGTTGTCTGAGGACACCTTACAAATAGCTGAGAAAAGAAGAGACGCTAAAGGCAAAGGAGAAAAGGAAAGATATACCCATCTGAATGCAGAGTTCCAAAGAATAGCAAAGAAAGATAAGAAAGCCTTCCTCGGTGATCAAAGCAAAGAAATAGAGGAAAGCAATAGAATGGGAAAGACTAGAGATCTCTTCAAGAAAATTAGAGATACCAAGGGAACATTTCATGCAAAGATGGGCACCATAAAAGACAGAAATTGTATGGACCTAACAGAAGCAGAAGATATTAAGAAGAGGTGGCAAGAATACACAGAAGAACTGTACAAACAAGATCTTCACGACCCAGATAATCACGATGGTGTGATCACCCACCTAGAGCCAGACATCCTGGAATGTGAAGTCAAGTGGGCCTTAGGAAGCATCACTATGAACAAAGCTAGTGGAGGTGATGGAATTCCACCTGAGCTATTTCAGGTCCTAAATGATGATGCTGTTAAAGTGCTACACTCAATATGCCAGCAAATTTAGAAAACTCAGCAGCAGCCACAGTACTGGAAAAGGTCAATTTTCATTCCCAGTCCCAAAGACAGGCAATGGCAAAGAATGTTCAAACCGCACAATTGGACTCATCGCACACTCTAGCAAAGTAGTGCTCAAAATTCTCCAAGTGAGGCTTCAACAGTACACGAACTGAGAACTTCAAGATGTTCAAGCTGGTTTTAGAAAAGGCAGAGTAACAAAAGATCAAATTGCCAACATCCGCGGAATCATCGAAAAAGCAAGAGAGTTCCAGAAAAACATTTACTACTGCTTTATTGACCATGTTTATTTAACTTATATGCAGAGTACATCATGAGAAATGCTGGGCTGGAAGAAGCACAAGCTGAAATCAAGATTGCCGGGAGAAATATCAATAACCTCAGATATGCAGGTGACACCAACCTTTATGGCAGAAAGCGAAGTGGAACTAAAAAGCCTCTTGATGAAAGTGAAAGAGGAGAGTGAAAAAGTTGGCTTAAAGCTTACCATTCAGAAAACTAAGAGCATGGCATCTGCTCCCATCACCTCATGGGAAATAGATGGGGAGACAGTGGAAACAGTGTCAGACTTTATTTTATGGGGCTCCAATATCACTGCAGATGGTGACTGCAGCCATGAAATTAAAAGATGCTTACTCCTTGGAAGGAAAGTTATGACCAACCTAGATAGCATATTAAAAAGCAGAGACATTACTTTGCCAAAGGTCCATCTGGTCAAGGCTATGGTTTTTCCAGTGGTCATGTATGGATGTGAGAGTTGGACTGTGAAGAAAGCTGAGCACTGAAAAATTGATGCTTTTGAACTATGGTGTTGGAGAAGACTGTTGAGAGTCCCTTGGACTGCAAGGAGATCCAACCAGTCCATCCTAAAGGAAATCAGTCCTGGGTGTTCATTGGAAGGACTGATGCTGAAGCTGAAACTCCAGTACTTTGGCCACCTCATGCGAAGAGTTGACTCGTTGGAAAAGACCCTGCTGCTGGGAGGGATTGGGGGCAGGAGGAGAAGGGGATGACAGAGGATGAGATGGCTGGATGGCATCACCAACTTAATGGGCATGAGTTTGAGTAAACTCCGGGGGTTGGTGATGGACAGGGAGGCCTGGCATGCTGCAACTCATGGGGTTGCAAAGAGTCGGACACAACTGAGCGACTGAACTGAACTGTACTATTGACTATGCCAAAGCCTTTGAGTGTGTGGATCACAACAAACTGTGGAAAATTCTCTAAGAGAGGGGAATAGCAGACCACCTGACCTGCCTCCTGAGAAATCTGTATGCGGGTCAAGAAGCAATAGTTAGAACTGGACGTGGAACAGACTGGTTCCAAATTGGGAAAGGAGTATGCCAAGGCTGTATATTGTCACCCTGCTTATTTAACTTATGTGCAGAGTACATCATGAGAAATGCTGGGCTGGATGAAGCACAAGCTGGAATCAAGACTGCTGGGAGAAATATTAGTAACCTCAGATATGCAGATGACACTACCCTTATGGCAGAAAGTGAAGAAGTAGTGAAGAGCCTCTTCATGAAAGTGAAAGAGGAGAGTGAAAAAGTTGGCTTAAAACTCAACATTCAGAAAACTAAGATCATGGCATCTGGTCCCATCACTTCAGGGCAAATAGATGGGGAAACAGTGACAGACTTTATTTTGGGGGGCTCCAAAATCACTGCAGATGGTGACTGCAGCCATGAAATTAAAAGACACTTGCTCCTTGAAAGAAAAGTTATGACCAACCTCGACAGCATATTAAAAAGCAGAGATACTACTTTGCCAACAAATGTCCATCTAGTCAAAGCTATAGTTTTCCAATAGTCATGTATGGATATGAGAGTTGGAATATAACAAAGCTGAGCTCCAAGGAATTGATGCTTTTGAACTGTAGTGTTGGAGAAGATTCTTGAGAGTCCCTTGGACTGCAAGGGGATCAAACCAGTCAATCCTAAAGGAAATCAGTCTTGAATATTTGTTGGAAGGACTGATATGAAGCTGAAATTCCAATACTTTGGCCACCTGATGCATAGAACTGAACCAGGAATAAGAAATGGGTTTTAGAGATATTTAAGTTTATATGACATGGTTACACTAAAATAAATAAAGGAATTTGCGAAGGGAAGGTGGCTTGAGGTACACTTCTATTATATATTTATTTTGGTGTGGAAAGCCCTGACAATTCAAAAATACCCCCTCTCATCTCCCCCAGTGTTGAATTTTCCTTGTTGGTTCCTAAGGGTTAACAGCTGTGATATGTGAGGCAGAAATCTTATCCCTGAGAAGGACCCAGTTGTCTAACTGGAGTGCAGTGTGTTGGAAAGAGCATAAATTGGGTTTCAGGAGAGAGTTTCAGGTCTTCTTTGGCCACTTGCTAGCTCTGGCCCTGGATCAATTCCTCAGCATCTCTTGGCATCAAGCATCTAGCTATGTGCCTAGCACATAGGAAGCATTTACAAACTCCTTATCTTTCTCTATCTTACCCACTCAAATTCCCTAAACCACACATCTGATGCTTCCTGTGCTTCTTGTAGTCTTTCCCACCCACTTCCAGCCAGGCAGTAAGTCTGACCAGTTTTACCTGCTAAATGCTGCTGAATCGTGCTCATCCTCCCCACTCCTGCCCCAGGTCAGTTCAGCCCTTATTGTTCACTGGACTCTTATAGGAAATCGTTCCTCTGTGCTGGCTGTAGGTCCTGCTCCGATAACCATCTCTCACTCCTGCTAAGAAAAGGAGAATTAGCCAGATCTTACCTATAAAATAATACAAATAGCAAGCAATCTTATCATTCTTACTCTGTGCTCTTCTATAGATAAAGGTTTCATGCATGTTAACTCACTTAATCCTTGCGACATCTTTATGTGAGTCTGACTGTTCTGATTTTTAGTTGACAGGTGAAGAAATTCAGGTGTAGAGAGGTTGAATAACTTGGGTGGAGTTAAACTGCTAGTAAGTGAGGAAGCAGAATATTAAAATTTTATATGTCTCTTCTCAGTCTATCTTGTCTCTGCCCACTTCTGCCTTGTTCTTTTTTTTTTTTTTTTAAATACATTTTTTGCCATGTGGCGTCTGTGCACAGGTTTTTTCTAGTTGTGGCAAGCAGGGGCTACTCTTTGTTATGGTGCATGGGTTTCTCACTGCAATAGCTTCTCTTGTTGCGGAGCACAGGCTCTAAGGCACGTGGGCTTCAGCAGTTGCAGCATGTGGGCTCATCAGTCGATGTACATGGGCATAGTTGCTCCAAAGCATGTGGTATCTTCCTGGACCAGGGATTGAACCTGTGTCCCCTGCATTGGCAGGCAGATTCTTAACCACTGGACCACCAGGGAAGTCCCTGCCTTGTTCTTTAGCCTTCAGGTGTGCAAGCCCCATGCTGTTCTCATCCCACCCATATCCATTCTCCTCCTCCCATATTTTTGCTTCTGTTAATAGCTCTGCTTGGAATGCTTTTCCTGTTGACTCCTTGGCAAGTTCCTACTTATCCTTTTGGTACTGAGCAGGGTCCCGTAGGGTTCCTGGGCACAGAGTCTCTCAAAGTTTCTTTGATTATAGGAAACAGCCTTCATTCAGCTTCCATGACCTTTCCTGAGTTCCAATTTAGGGAAGGGATAGGAGGCGAGACCAGAGAGAAACAAACAGCTAAGAGCAGCCTTGGAGCAAGGTCCTGTTTTCCCATCAAGTGATACACACAATATCTTTGAGCTATTTTGCAGATATTGAAACTCTTCCAGGTGGGAGAAGTTAACAATTTACAATGGCATGCTGCCCACAAGGATGTAGACCCCAGACCAGTTGGACCTGAAGGTTGGTGATGCAGACTCCTTCTTACCTCCCCACCACCCCATCAGAAGAATATCCTTGAGAGTCAATCACTCCCTCTTTGAACAATTACTATGAAACTTCTCACAGTCTTTCCCAAGTGGGGACATATGCTTTTGAGGGCCTGAGCCTGCTGAGTCCCCCTTTGCCTGGCAAAGCAATAAGGCTATCCTTTTCTACTTCGCCCCCAAACACTCTGTCTCCGAGATTTTATTCGGCATCAGTATACAGAGATGCTGAGCTTCTGGCATCACTTTCAGACTTGACCCTGGCATCACCTCCTCCATCATACAGTCTTCCCATCTGTGTTGCCCTTGTGCTCCGTGCACACCTTCAAATATCTGAGGGGCTGCCTTGTACTAGGAATGAGACAGATGATGCAAACCCAGATCGAGAGGTGGTCTTCAGGATTTCAGAATCGTTTAGGGAAAAGAGGCAAAAACCCTGGAGCAGAATAGCATAAGCAATCCTGGAAAGGTGAGCACAGGTCACTCAGAGGGCTCTAGCCTGGGGCTTGGGGAAACTAGAAAGAAATTCACAGTGAGGAACTAGGGCAAGGAAAGGCCATCTAGACAGAAGGAATGGCCATTTGCAAGCTCAGAGCCAAGACAGCTCATGGTAGGCCTTGGGAAATAATTGAATGCATTCATCTATTTGCTTGTTTCTCCCAGTTGACTGAGCTCCTTGAGGATATCAAGTCCCTTCTGTATGACTCACAGAGATCTCAGTGGACCTGCCCCTTGCTGCAAACTTATATATAACCTGACTCCTCTCCCTACCTCCTTGGAACAATTCTCTCAGAGTCCTTTGAGATACTGTGTCCTGGGCTTGAAGTCCTAAAAATTCCCACCAAATAAAATGTAACTCTCAACTTCTAGGTTGTAACTACTTTTTTTTTTTATTGATTTATTTATTTTAATTGGAGGCTAATAACTTTACAATTTTGTGGTGATTTTTGCCATACATTGACATGAATCAGCCACGGGTGTACATGTGTCCCCCATCCTGAACCCCCCTCCCACCTCCCTCCCCATCCTATCCCTCTGGGTCATCCCAGTGCACCAGCTTTGAGTGCCCTGTCTCATGCATCAAACTTGGACTGGCGATCTGTTTCACATATGGTAATATACATGTTTCAATGCTATTCTCTCAAATCATCTCACCCTCGCTTTCTCCCACAGAGTCCAAAAGTCTGTTCTTTATATCTGTGTCTCTTTTGCTGTCTTGCATATAGGGTCATCTTTACCATCTTTCTAAATTCCATATATGTGAGTTAATATACTGTATTGGTGTTTTTCTGACTTATTTCACTCTGTATAGTAGGCTCCAGTTTCATCCACCTCACTAGAACTGATTCAAATGCATTCTTTTCAATAGCTGAGTAATATTCCATTGGGTATATGTACCACAACTTCCTTATCCGTTCATCTGCCGATGGACATCTAGGTTGCTATCATGTCCTAGCTATTGTAAACAGTGCTGTGATGAACACTGGGGTACACGTGTCTCTTTCAATTCTGGTTTCCTCAGTGTGTATGCCCAGCAATAGGATTGCTGGGTTGCAAGTGACCACCTTCGCCCCCTTCTGTCAGGTAGGAAATTGTAACTACTTTTCAAGTCGACAATACTTCCCCTCCTCTAGACTGGAAGTGGAATACCTCTTGCCAATATCCCTGGCCTGTGTATAGACTCCTCTGCAGGACTGGTCAGATATCTGAAAGCCTCTTCTAAATGCATGGTCCCTGTAGAGCCCTGAGAGACTGAACATACATTGGCCAGACTATAAATAAAAATAGAACCCTGGCCCACAGCTTGCTGCAGTCTGCCCAGGAAGCCATCCTCCTAACAACAGTAGCTAGTCCAGGAAGCCAAATCTTAATCCCTGTGGCAGTTGATCCCAAACAGCCAGGACTTCATTAACGACTGACAGCCTCCCTAATTTTTGTACCTACTTCTGCTATAGGACAGACAGGAGAAAGCCATTATGCACCCCTAACCAATTACACAGGAAAGCTCCATGTCTCACTGGCCTGTCTACTGCTTCTCCATGCTAACAGCCTCCAATCAGGGCTTCCTACCCTTTTATCCACCAGAAAACTGTCATATTCTCACCCTGCTTTTTTTTTTTTTTTTTAATAATTTTTAATTTACTTATTTGTGACTGTGTTGCTGCACAGGCTTTTCTCTAGTTTTGGTGAGCGGGGGCTATTCCTTGTTGAGGTGTGTGGGCTTCTCATTGTGGTGGCTTCTCTTGTTGCAGAGCATGGGCTCTAGGCACGTAGCCTTCAGTAGTTGCAGCACATGTGTTCAGTAGTTTCAGTTCCCAGGCTCTAGAGCACAGGCTCAGTAGTTTTGGCGCACAGGCTCAATTGCTCCGTGGCAGGTGGGATCTTCCCGGACCAGGGATTGCACTCATGTTTCCTGCATTAGCAGGCAGATTCTTTGCCACTGAGTCACCGGGGAAGACCTTCTGCCTGCTTTTGAGTTTCTGTCACATGCACGTTGATGGTGGTCAACTCCCTTGCTAGAGCAAGCTCTAAATCAATAGCCTTTTCTTGTTCTCATTTGGGTTGTCTTCATTCACTTCCACAGATCAGAAGTTTCCTGAAGCTCAGGGTATTCCATTTATTTTTTTCACTCTTGAATCCAATTTCCCTTTCTTTAAACATTGGAGATTGTTTTTAACCAACGCTTTTCAATAATTTCCCCAAACCTACTCTAAACATTGACCAGAACTGAGCATGTTTGTGCTGCGTGGTGCTAGTGGTAAATAACCCACCTGCCAATGTAGGAGACACAGGAGACGTGGGTTCGATCCCTGGGTCAGGAAGATCCCCTGGAGGTGAACATGGCAACCCACTCCAGTATACTCTAAGGAGAACATGGCAACCCTCTCCAGTATACTAAAGAGCACTGTTTTCTAGGAGATAAGAAATAACACCTTGATTCCCAAATCTGCACTTGGTGCTGTGAGTCAGCAAGTCTCTTAGACTTCTGCTACCTCCATCTCCTTACCTGTAAAATAGGACTAAGACATGATTGTCTGCTTAAGTATTTGGACCATACCCCATAGTCCTCGGGCCTTCCCTGATAGCTTAGTTGGTAAAGAATCTGCCTGCAATGCAGGAGACACTGGTTTTATTCCTGGGTTGGGAAGATCTGCTGGAGAAGGGATAGGCCACCCAATCCAGTATTCTTGGGCTTCCCTTGTGGCTCAGCTGGTAAAGAATCCGCCTGCAATGCGGGACACCTGGGTTCAATCCCTGAGTTGGGAAGATCCCCTGGAGAAGGAAAAGGCTACCCACACCAGTATTCTGGCCTAGAGAATTCCATGGACTTTATAGTATATAGAGTCGCAAAGAGTTGGACACGACTGAGCAACTTTCACTTTCACTTTCCATAGTCCTCAATGTTTATAACACTGGGTTCACCTCTCAGCACTTTCTTACAGTAAAATAAAATTAAAAAAAATTCTAGAGGAAGATATGGAGATATTTTATTTGAAAAGACTACGGCAATGGGGGGAGGGGCACTGTTGTAATAGAGTGCTTGGAGCTGGAGATTTGCAAGGGTCTCCAACAGGTTTGGTCAGGAAGGGCTGTGCAGTATTCTCATGCTGGCTCAGGCTGAAAGTGGGTCAGAGTACAGACTCCATAAGGGAAAGGAAGAAGCCAGAGTAAAGTTAGGTCAAGTCACGTCAGCAGGTGTTTTGTCCATAAAGGTCAATAGTGTTAGTTGCTCAGTTGTGTCAGATTCTTTATGACCCTGTGGACTGTAGCCTGCCAGGTTTCTCTGTCCATGGAATTCTCCAGGCAAAAATACTGGAGTGGATAGCCATTCTCTTCTCCAGGGGATCTTCCTGACCCAGGGATTGGGGTCTCCTGCATTGCAGGCAGATTCTTTACTATTTGAGCTACCAGGGATGCCTGATAAGTCAGTGGGCTCAAACAACTTAGCTAATCATTGATAGACAAATAAGGGGAACTGGAGTTTGTGGCTGGCTTCATCCTAGGTAAATGAGGTAGTATCTATAAATCTAATCTGAGTTACATGAAGGGTGTTTTTTTTCTTCCCATTTTATTGAGATATAATTGACATACAGCACTATATTAAGTTTAAAGTGTACAGCATAATGATTTGACTTACATATATCATGAGATGGTTGCCACAATGAGTTTAGTGACCATCCATCATCATATATGTATCATATCATATATAATACCATATATATATATATATATATATAAAGCAAAAGAAAAAACAAGTATGTTTTGTGATAAGTACTCTTAGGATTTACTTTCTTAACAGCTTTTATACCTAACTTACAACAACATTTTGTCTGTTGTTTGTTTTGGGGCTGAGATACACAGCTAGGAAGAAACTGTAAAAAAAAAAAAAGAATATAAATCATCTATACATCAATTTTTTTAAGTTTATTACAAAAACAATGCAATTGATGAGGAAATGTGGTTATTTCTGGCCATGTAAAACAAAATCAATTTGAAATCAAAGTGACAAATATTTTTTAAAGTAGAAGATGACATGATTGTATAGAACTTTAGCTCTTCCCAAAGTGAGAAAACTTTGTTCCTTTAAGTCGTCAAGGACATGGTAAAGTCAGTGTAAGGCACAGGAAAGTATTCCTGTAAGACACAGAATCTTTTGCCTTTTAGGAAGACTGAGAACCCTTTTCTAATCTCTTTAGAAGCAAATCAGTAATCCAAGAAAATTTTGTCATTTGGCAGTGAGAAAATAGAATTTCAGTTTTGCACCAGTATAATATTTGACACTAGTGATCTTTTAAAGACAATGTTATAATAAGCCCATTAAGCCTTAACAAAGGAGGCTTCCCTCATAGCTCAGTTGATAAAGAATCTGCCTGCAGTGCAGAAGACCTGGGTTCAATTCCTGGGTTGGGAAGAGTCAGACACGACTTAGTGACTAAACCACCACCAACCCTTAACAAATGTTGGCCATGACAAATATAGTTCCCTTTCTGTGAACCTTCTACAACTTTCTGTATCCATGCAGATTTTGTCCTCTGCATTCCTGTTCCTCACTCTCAAATAACTAATCATCTTACTTTAGGACAAAGCTACTCTTCTTTCCCTTAACAAAAGCACGTCCTGAATACCTTGCATACAAATTTATTTTCCTTTGCAATTATTTCTCCCAGAGACTCATTCACATATAACGATCATAACTTTTAACCCCAGCAACTTCTGTTCCACAGAAATAACTGGAAAGTGGATAATTGTGAACTGTCACACACTATTTTATAGCAAAGCTTATGAACATACATCTCACAACTTTTTATAGCCATATACATCTTTACAGTACAGCTTCTTAATGTGGTAAAAGAAAATACATTCACTAACAGATCAAAATATATAAAGTCTTAAGATTATGCTTAGTTGTTAATATTTCAGTATTTTATCTTATTAGAAATGATGTAGGGTTTCCCTTGTGGCTCAGTGGTAAATAATCTGCCTGCCAATGCAGGAGACACAAGTTTGATTCCTGGTCTGGGGAGAACCCACATGCCACGAAGAGCGAGGTCTGTGTGCCACAACTATTGGGTCTGTGCTGTAAAGCCGGGGAGCCTCAACTGCTGAGCCCACGTGTTGCAACTACTGAAGCCCGTGTGCCCTAGAACCTGTGTTGTGCAGCAGGAGAAGCCACCACAGTGAGAAGTCCCTGCAGCGCAACTAGAGAAAAGCCCTCACAGCAACGAAGACCCAGCACAGCCAAAACTAAATAAATAAAATTATATATTAAAAATAAATTATTTGAGGTAGTTTGCAGGGAAATTAAAAAAAAAAAAAGAAATTATATATGTAGATCATCTAGCATAAACCAGGACATGCCAAGGACTGCAGGCAGTCACCAAGCTCCAGGACCAGACAAGAAAAAATCATCCCTTAGAACCTGCAGAAGGAAGATGGCCCTGCTGACACCTCGATTTCAGATTTTAGCCTCCAGAACTCTGAGACAACGAATTTCTGTTGTTCAAAGCCACCCAGTTTATGGCATTTTGTTAGGACAGCCCTAGGAAACTCATCCAGTTAGTAACCCATGGGATTAGATAATCACATCATACATAAAGACCTTCAAGAAGACAGGAAAGATCATCCCCCTCATGTTACTGCTCTAATGCTTCTTACACTGCCCCAATGCAAAGAATCCTCCTTCATTCAATCCTCAGTTGAGGAGCTGAAGGAACTTCCTGGAAAAATCTCACAAGAGGAACCAAAGAGAAATAGGAGGGGCCTCGCAGAAGAGCCAGAGGAAAGTCACCTTGCCTGGAAGAATCACTGTAACTCAGGATGTCATGTGAGACGGCCACCCAAAGCCCTGAATGAAGATCCCAGATCTCCAGGACACAGAGGGTCAGAGAAGCCAATGTGAAAACCTAGGTGAAGACGGCATGGTTCACGGGAGGGCTGGCATTCAGTCTGAGACATGGCACCAGAAAACTGTCCAAGACAAATCCAGATTTAGGTAAGGGGGAGTATTTGAAAGGACTGTTGTAAGTGGTTGCCAGAGGTTGGAGGAAAGGCAGGCAGTGGACAGTGGCTTTCTAATGGGGATGAGAGTTTCAGTTTTGCAAGATGAAAAGGTTCTGAAAATCTGTAGCAGAATAAAGTGAGCGTACTTAACATGACCAAACCACACACTTAAAAATGTTTAGGGTGCTAATGTTTACGATATGTGCCTTTTACCACAACTTAAAAAAATACTCAAAAAGAGAAAAGACTTATAATATGGGGAAGGGGCCCACTGCAAAATAACACATTGACCACAAGATCACAAGCATCTCAAAGGTCAGGTGGAAAATGACTTTTAAAAAAAATTTTTGTTGTTTGTTTTTCAGTCAGTAAGTCGTGTCCAACTCTGCGACTCCATGGACTGCACCACATCAGGCTTCTCTGTCCTTCACTATCTCCCAGAATTTGCTCAAATTCATGTCCATGATATCTAACTCTCTCATCCTCTACTGCCCCCTTCTCCTCCTGCCCTCAGTCTTTCCCAGCATCAGAGTCTTTTCCAATGAGCCTGTTCTTCTCCTCGGTGGCCAAAGTATTGGAGCTTCAACTTCAGCATCGTCAGTCCTTCCAATGAATATTCAGGGTTGATTTCCTTTAAGATTAACTGGTTTGATCACCTTGCTGTCCAAGGAACTCTCAAGAGTCTTCTCCAGCACAATTCAAAACATCAATTCTTCAACGCTCAGCCTTCTTTGTAGTTCAACTCTCACATCTGTACATGACTACTGGAAAAACCATAGCTCTGACTATACAGACCTTTGTCAGCAACGTGATGTCTCTGCTTTTTAATCTACTGTCTAGGTTTATCATAGCTTTTCTTCCAAGGAGCAAGTGTTCTTTAATTTCATGGCTGCAGTCACCATTCATAGTGATTTTGGAGCCCAAGAAAATAAAGTCTGTCACTGCTTCCACTTTTTCCCCAAAGGGGAGAAACAAGACTGGAAGGAGTTGGATGTTGCCTATGGGGTGAATGAATTGATGGCTAGACCATTGATCAGGGAAGGTCCATGTTTATGGTCAGCTTTTGGGCTGGAGGGGGATGATTAAGGAAGGGTTGTTCTGAATTGTGCTGATTCAGGTTGAAGGTGGGTCAAATGTCAGGGGCGTGGCTGGAGAAGAGAAGCCCCAGTTGAGTTTGAAAAGAATAGTTACCAGGCCTGAACCAGGGTGGCAGCTGAATCCTTACTAATTGGACAATTTGATGAGCATTTGTTCCCTTCAATTCTGTATCTTTATATAATCTAATAACTTTTTTGTGATCCTCAGTTTTCCTTTTAACACTTTAGACAGACGCAGAGCCAGTGTTTAATGTAAGTTTGATCATGTAAGTTAGAAGACAGGTAGTTCTTGGTCTGAACAATTTGGTGTCAGTGGTTAGGGGAAGGGAGACATAGACTTAGATTTTTTGGAAATAGTTGATAGTTTTTCAAAAGGGAAGACCTGCTGTAAACCAGTAGCCAGGTCATGACTATTTCCATTCTTTGAACTTGAATGCTACAGGTTTCCCTTTATTATGATGCTGTCACAATGCACCCGTCCCCCAACACACACATACATGCACTTTGCCAGGAAAGGTTTTGGGATCATTAGAGGGAGAGAGACATATGCTCACAAGAAAACAAACCTTAACAAATTGATAATGTGCATTTGAAAATCCATTTGTTTATGTATTTGAAAAACAGGAAATTCAACATTAACAAAACAAAAATGTGTAGTTTGAGAAGATATTCAAATATTAATATCCATGGAAAAGAATTGCTCAGAAGAACAAAGGAAAGCTTGACATTACTTGAGTCATGGCGTTTTCCAAGAGAGTAAGATAGTAGAGAGTGTTTGGTTAGTTGATGTTGAACTTTTAGCACCTTTAACATGAGTACTGATTGTGGAGGGGCCCACTCCCTACTCATGGTTATTTGCACTTCTCTGTGGGCCTAGGAGAAGGCAATGGCACCCCAATCCAGTACTCTTGCCTGGAAAATCCCATGGACGGAGGAGCCTGGTAGGCTGCAGTCCATGGGGTCACGAAGAGTCGGACATGGCTGAGCGACTTCACTTTCACTTTTCACTTTTATGCATTGGATAAGGAAATGGCAACCCACTCCAGTGTTCTTGCCTGGAGAATCCCAGGGATGGGGTCGCACAGAGTCGGACACAACTGAAGTGACTTAGCAGTAGCAGTGGGCCTAAGGGTATTTTTGTCATCATTTTTCCCACCTGTGTCTGTCAGTTCCTCCCCACTCGCCTCCTCCCGTGACAGCCTGGCTCATGTTTCTCAGGAAAGCGCTAAGCCAGTTATTAATAACAGCCCAGCAAGTCTCCTGAGCCACCTAGGAGCAGATGGTGTTTTTCACAAAAGAGAGAGATCATCTCCTTGACTTTGGACTTCACTTATTGAACCCCTGAACAGTAAGTTTTGTGGGGGTTTTTTTTGGCCTTTTAAAATGTTGACAAGAGGGAAGTTTAGCAGAAGTCTTTCTTGCTTCTGATAGGGGAATGCAGGAGGCTCAAAGACTCTGGAAGCCTGTTTTCTCTCCCTGTCTTTCAATGTCTCTCCAGTTTTTATAAGGCTGGTTATATGATCTAATATGAATTAGAATTCTATCCCCTCCATTTCCTTCTGGCTTAATAAAGGCAGAAGGAGAAGCAGGGGATTAATATGATCTCAAAGCTTTACCCAGCCTTGTGGTCATGCCAGATATTAATATTTATTATTAATTATTATATAATATTAATAATTATTATTAACATTATTCCTGTCTTTCTGTGTTCCCTCCCCAAAGAGAGGATTTCAGTGATTTCAACGAGAAATTTACATATGGAAGGTGTCTGCAGGGGAGTATTGGACTGGACACTTGGGCCTTGTCTGTCATTTTTCCATGTTTGAGTTTTGCTGCAGACAGAGGGCATCTGTCATGTTGCTTGAATTTATTGCCTTCTTGAATGTTTAGCCAAAGGCTTTGTCCTTGCAGCCCTTTTTTTTTCTTTTGAAATAATGGTTGTTTCTGAGAGTCCTGCAAAGTAGGTCACTGTGTTTTCTGTCTGGAAAAGGAGGACCCTGGAGCTGGGGCCCTGCCCAGCCCTCTCAGAAAAGATGAAAGCTGACACTCCAGTCCCTCCTCAGGATTACAGACTAAGAGAGTTTTCTGCTTTGGTTATGTATGTTCAGTCCTCTTAAACATGTGCATCAGCCTTCTAAATAAAAGAGGCATCACAGGGAACTGGAAGGAGGCAGATGCTGGCTTGGTCCTGAGGCCTGGCTCAACAAGCTGTGTGACCTTAAGCAAGTACTCACCCTCTCTGAGCCTCAGTTTCCTTGTTTATGAGATAAGAGTTATAACCTCTTTGATAAGGTGGTGGGTTTTACTCACAATGTTTCTAAGTGGCTGAGTATGGGAACATTATTGATGAAGTCCCTCATTTGAATTTTTTCTTGAATCTTCTTAACCTGGAACCTCCAATGTGATCTTTGATGGGAAAGTTTAAACTGTAGAGACAATAATTGGCTTTTAGTGCTTTTAATAACAGCATCCTTAGGATTGTGTCAGCCATGGGAATGCTGAGGATGGGGCCATTGGAGGATGCCAAATGGTAAGCAGTTCAGGACATTAGGCTATGGCTAAACTACAAGAGATGGTGAAGGATGAAGAAGCCTGGCATGCTGCAGTCCATGGGGTCACAAAGAGTTGGCCATGACTTAGTGGCTAAACAACTACAACAAGATCAACGATGCTGGGGAAACTCAAAACAATTTCAAAGCACAAACCATTATTTTAATAAACTTTTCTGCTCTTCTATAATCAGCATTCTAAAATTTTTCTTTTGGTTCTGTGCTTCTGTGGTTCTGAAAGACTGGTTGCCCCCCTTCCTAGCTCCAATTCTGTGTCTGGATGAGACAGAAAGGAGGGTTGTTTCAAAGAATACCTACTTCCCAAAGTTTTACCCTGTATGCTCAGGTGACAGGATGAAATTTTTGTTTTCCACTGCAAGCTTTCATTCTGCAAATGTTTATTTAATTCCCACTGTGTGAATACACAGTGCTAGATTAGCAAAGGGTCAGTAAACTCAGAATAAGGTAGGAGAGAGAAGTCATTTCATGAGTAACTGATATAAGTCAGAATGGCCTTGATCCATGGTACATGAGAAGTACAAACAGTGGGCAGGCATTCCACAGGGCCATCATCCCCCAAACCTACTCACTGAGGACGGGTATTATCATCGGACCTCACCTTGGAGAGCTGTGCGTTCTTAGAAAATGACTCATTGCTTTTCAGTGTTCCTCCCTGGGTTTACCTTCTACACAACAAGCTTGGGAGGCACAGAAAAACTCACCATAAAATTGAATCTCATCCTCCCCACCCCAGTTTTTTTTTATTTTTTGAGTACCCGTTTTGTTCCAAAGTGAAAGTGAAAGTTGCTCAGTCGTGTCCAACTCTTTGCAACTCCATGGATAGTCCATGGAATTCTCTAGGCCAGAATACTGGTGTGGGTAGCCTTTTCCTTCTCCAGGGGATCTTCCCAACTCAGGGATCGAACCCAGGTCTCCCTCATTGCAGGCGGATTCTTTACCAGCTGAGCCACAAGAGAAGCCCAAGAATAACGGGGTGGGTAGCCTATCCCTTCTCCAGCAGATCTTCCCAACCCAGGAATAAAACCAGTGTCTCCTGCATTGCAGGCGGATTCTTTACCAACTGAGCTATCAGGGAAGCCCTAGCCCTGTGCTAAATGCTAGAAATTTAATTTGGCCTTAGAAGAGGTTACAGTCTTTCACTGAACCTGAAATTCTGTTCTCCAACCTGGCCATCTGCCTTCTCAGCTTGACTTGACTCCAAATAACACTTAGCTGGTTTCAGAAATCAAATATTAGATTAAAAAGACAAAACTGCTAGCAATGAACTTAGGCAAACGAGTGTGTGTTGCAGGCCCAGAAAGTAGTTTAAAAGGTTTTCCTGAATGCTTTTAAGAAGTCAAACAGGTCCAGAGACCTCCCCTCTACTCGCCAAACCTGGGAGGACACTTGTTTCTATATGAGAGCTCTGCAGATAAAACCCCCAAACCCAACAAATAAGCACCTGGCCTCAGCTCCACTCCTGCTTCATCACACCAGGGAAGGTGTCATGTGGCGCCACCCTTCCTTCCTTCCACAAGGAAGCTTTGTAGGGCTAGTCCTCGCCACAACTCTGGACAGTTCGTCTGGCCTTGTGAGACTGCACTCCAGCTGTGATTCCTGGCAAGGGTTGGGGAACTTGGCAGGGAGAAGGTTGAAAACATTTTGATTGTTTTGGTTCCAGAATCTTTCTTAATGTTAAGTGCCTATAACTGAGTAATTTATGTCTTCTTAGGGGCAGTGCAATCTATTTGGTTTAGGGACAGGGTCTCAGAACGTTTCAGCCCTTGGGAGTCTCAGTAGTGGATGATTAAGAGATGTTTGTTCATAGGTAGAAAAACTATTCATTTTAGGGCAAGAATATTTACTCAAGATGTGTGAGGCAAGGGACTTCTCTGTTGCTCCAGGGGCTAAGACTCCTCACTTCCAACGCAGGGAATACAGGGTCCTTCCCTGGTCAGGGAACTGATATCCCACATGCTGTGTGTGCCTGTGAGCTCACTCAGTCATGTCTGACTCTTTGCAACCTCTTGGACTGTAGCCCACCAGGCTCCTCTGTCCATGGGATTTCCCAGGCACGAATGCTGGAGTGGGTTGCCATTTTCTCCTCCAGGGGATCTTCTTGACCCAGGGAATGAATCTGAGTCTCCTGCAACACCTGCATTGGGAGGCAGATTATTTACCACTGAGCTACCTGGGAAGCCCTGCCACATGCTATGCACATGGCCAAAACAATTAATTAATTAATTAATGTTTTTAAAAAATGTGAGGCATGTTCATATATGGCTTGGGAAGGCCCAGATTGGACAGATGTTGACATGGAGGGAAAGCATGAGAACTACAGTTGAAGAGGATTAGAGCAGAGGGATTCCACAGAGGTCTGGGACCCTCTCTGTACTCCTGGGGGTCAGGTGGACCCTCACGGATCTCTGTCAGGCCAGACAGTGCCCTCTGGCCCACATGTCTGCATGTCTGTCTCAGCTTCCTGGGGCTTGCCATCTCTTAAGTCCATCTCAGTCCCTCACCTCCCTCCATCATTGTTGGACTGCAGGAAGTATCCACCTTTTTGACTCCCAAGCTTCATCATATCAACTGTTATTTTATCCATTGCCAGGCAACATTCTTCTGACCACTCCTGAGATGCTGCAGTGGCTAAGGCTTTGAAGCCAAACTCACTTCCATTCAAATCCCTGGTCATCCCCTGGAGTGTGATCTCAAATAGCTCCCTGAGGTCTCTGGTCATCAGTCTCTCCAACTAAGGAAATAGAAGCATTAGTGCTCACCTCCTGTGGCTTTATGAGATTAAAATCAGAATATGTGCAGGCCATTCTTAACTATAGTTATCAGTAAAATCCTTTCAATCCCATGCAAGACTGGTTATGTCTATCTCCAGATGAGATAGCAGGTGAAGGTAAATGTCTGGCTATCGTGCTAATACCAGTCAGAACCAGAATCTCAAACCAGTTCCATCCGGCTCCACAACCTTCCTGACCCCCATCTCTGTGACAGGGCACATGTTTCTGTCTCCAAGCAAAGTCCACTTTGTCAATTCTGGCAAGTCTTACCTCTCAAGTTTCCCAGTTCTCCTTGTGGCTTATTTTATCCTGGACATTGGCCTTCCCTTGGCCTGAGTCAAAGCAGTTGGGAGGTGGTGAAGGTAGAATATCTTCAAATAGCCAAGCCTGGTGAAATGCAGAATCCAATTTATCATAAATGTATCAAAAACTTGCTGAGGCAGTCAATATGGTAGCTCAGAAGAAAAGTAACTGTGTGACCTCAGACAAGTTACTGTACTTCTCTGGGCCGTGCTTGTCAAATGAGAAGCTGGAAGAAATCTCAATTTCTTTGCCAGTGCTAACATTTCTGTCATAGTTGAGATTTTTTCACTACAGTTGTTTTTCTTAGCTAGAGAGAGAAAGGTCTCCTTGAAATCATATTTTAATCAGGCAGGAAACAAGGTTTAACAATCATGCTCATAATCACCTCAGTGTAAAACCTTATGCCATTTATTATTATTCTCATTCAAGCTTTCTCTGTAAAATGCTCATATCGTTGATGAGTTAATTTCTCAGATATCTGTTAAATTCTCTTCCTCATGTAATTCCTCACATAATTAATTCAGAAAATGCACCTTGAACTCTATTTTGGAAACTTAGAGAATGCACAAAATCCTTTTAACTATTGAATATGCCCGATTTTTTAGTTAACTTCTGAATGACTCATAATTAAGGAGTTTATGTCTCCTATCCTACCAGGCTGTCATCTGTTTCTGGAATCTTAAGGAGACAAATCACCATTATGCTGGAAAAACAGTAACCATCCCAACAGGACATTTCCATCATGAAACCCTGTAGGCCAGTACAAAAGTTTTGGTCTCTTCCAACGTCTGACTAGGTCTCATAATTACAGACCAAAAAAGAAAAAAAAAATGCAAAAACATCAACAAGGTATGATTCCTATATGATTTCTCAGGTTTCTAAAAGATAAATTTCATTAAACATAAATTTTGTGGGAGAGAGACATTTTCCGGAGGTGAAATTGAAACTACCCAACTTTGGGATTTTATTTTTGAAATTTTGGTGGTAAAAGTAGACTTAATATATGTGTTTTTCTTGTAGTCGTCTTTTGAGCAAAATGAACTTTAAGTCTTCCAAGAAAGCTTCTGCTTGATGTGCAATTATTAAATCAATATTGTTAAAAATGATTAACATCAAATACCATGGTGCAGTGGGATTCAGGATGGGTAAGTCCATCCCCACTTTCTAGGAAGACAGCAACTGCCCATGGGGATTGCATGCAAACAAATAACCATAATACGCTGTAGTGAGTTTCAATACATTCCAGAAAAGTGGACACTAAATTCTGCCTGAGGACATCAGGAAGGATCACAGAGGAGATATGTTGCGCTTCAAAGGATGAGTAGGTGTGTGACAGTTTTCATGTTTGGATACCCAAAGAGAAACTGAGAAGACTGATTTATTCAAGGCGTACCATCTAGGAAGCAATATGGTAGAGTATAATTGATAATGATAGTTACCCTTGCTTATTAAGTGTTTACTCGCTAGGCACAAGTATTATCTCATTTAATTGTCACACTGCCCTAAGAAGTGGCTACTGTCATTATTGGGCTTCCCAGGTGGCACAGTAGTAAAGAGTAGCCTCCCAATGTAGGAGACACAAGAGACTCGGGTTCGATCTCTGGTTCAGGAAGATTCCCTTGGAGTAGGAAATGGCAACTCACTTCAGTATTCTTGCCTGGAAAATTCAATGGACAGAGGAGCATTGTGGGATACAGTCCATGGGGTCACAAAGAGTCAGACAAAACTGAGCGTGTGCACACACACACGTGCACACACACAGTTATTATCATCCCCATTTTATAGAAGTGCTAACAAACAGAGGCACAGAGAGTTAACCTGACTTGCCCAGGGTCTCATGGTAAATGGCAGATCCAAGTCAAATACCACCAATATTATTCCTGACCCGTCTCTCAACTACCAAGTCCTGGAAGCATTCTTGTTATTTCTCCATCCAGCTAATGTTAATAAGACCAAGAGGAGAAATTCCCTGGTGGGCTAGTGGTTAAGATTTTGTGCTTCCACTGCAGTGGACATGGGTTCAATCCCTGATTGAGAAATTAAGATCCCACAAGCCGCTGGCACAGCCAAAAAAAAAAAGATCAAGGGGGACAAACTTGTCAGTCATAAGATGATCAGTGGGTTGATAACAAAACTAATAATAGGAGAGAATAAAATTGCGGAGAGTAAAAACTCATAAAAAACAGGTTTAAAAAAACTGAACTTTCAGCTAATCAGGTTGCTAGATATTAAGCTTGTAGTAGTGGCCTGTGAAAGATCGATTTATAAAGAGAAGATGGTTTTGATGTGAATAAAACTGGCTGTTGTAAAAGTATTCTGGCAAATTCAGGGTTATCAGGCCCAGAGAGGTAACTGCAAGACTATCCATCCCTTTGTTCACCCAGCAGTTCAGATATACGGAAAGGAATCAGGACTAAAGAGAAAGAATGGCTGTTGGTAATTACATGTGGATATTTCCATTTCAGTCAGTTTCCTTTTCATTTGAAAAGAATAAATCCACATAATTGAAACAGAGTGGCATCTGGGGGCAAAGTTCTAGATTACTAGCATCAAGGCTCTAGCTTTGAACCTTGGGCAGTTTCTCCATATCCCAATAGTGCCTAATCATAACCTGGCACACACTAGACCCATGATAAATGGCATTATACTTTACTTAAAAGTAAAAGTGAAAGAGGTAGTTGCTCAGTCCTATCCAATTCTTCATGGCCCCATGGACTGTAGCCTGCCAGGCTCCTCTGTCCTTGGGATTCTCCAGGTAAAAATACTGGAGTGGCTAGCCATTTCCTTCTCCAGGGGATTGTCTCAATTCAGGTATCGAACCCAGGTCTCCTGCATTGCAGGCAGATTCCTTACTGTCTGAGCCACTTTAAGTGACTTGTTAAGCAAGAGTGGACAGATTTCAATTGTGTCTCATTTTTCTATTTGTGTATTTAGGGAACTTCTGTGAATATTATCTTGACCATTAGATATTGATGGAAAAAAGTAGGATTAGCAAATTCTTATCAAAACAGAAAATATTTTTGAAATGTGACTCATGTGTTTAAGACTATAATCTTGAATCCAATGAAAAGTGTTTTTCTTCTGATTGAAAAAGAGACTTTGCAAAGTATGTTCTCTTCTTTGTCTTGACTGAGACTCCATGCCTAATAAGTGGAAATAGGAGAGGTTGGGAGAGATTGAGAATTGGTGAAGTCTTAGGACAAGTAATAATTTTATGTAATAGAGGCAGTTTTACTGGTTCATTTGCATTGTTTTGATTTTCCTAGGCGACCAAACCATTTAGCAAATGCACTCTTCTTGGGGTCCCAGGAGTCTCTACAATCTTGTAGATTTGAAAGGCTAGCACCTACAAGCTGATGGCAGGGTGAAAAACAGAGAATGCTATGAAATTCAACCCCCAGAGACCAAAAGTGACTACTACTAGACATTTGTCTAACTTTCTTTGTGGGATACCACTGTTCAACCATTCAATAAACAGATTAATTTGGGTTAGATTATTTGGACTGTTGGTGGAGTCAAAAGAGAATATAATAAAGACAAGCTTTGAAAACTAGATAAGAGATTATTCATACTACTTTCAGCATAACTTTCTAGAAATTAATTTCAACAAAATAAATTGTTTCTCACTGCCTTTTGTAAATAGGGAAAAGAAAAGTATAGAGAGACATTCAAAACATAGGGGCAATTATTTGCAGCCATCTGAAATTTCACCATGAAATATGTTAGGTCCCAAATAACCTAGGATGTCTTATATCAGAAATTGGAGTTAATGTTATTTTAACTAGGATTTTTAAATGTTATATTCAAAATAAGATAGTTCCACTCAATACATTCTATTACACTTTAAGAAGTGTGCTAACTTGTTTCAAATTAATCAACTTATTTTTGAAATTTGTTTATTCAGTGCATGTTTTATCCAATAAAAAACACTACAAATCTTTTTTTTCTGAAAATGCTGCTGTGAAATAGCCATTCCTCCAAAAGAATGTTCCTAAGAGAAAAAACACATGATTATCAAGCTTCTTGCATAGCAAGGACTAATTAGGCAAAATGTAAATCAAGCATCATTTAACCCCCAGTAAAATCTAGTGTGCTAGTAAACTTGTGGTGGTACAGATTTGAGTGTTTTCAGTGATTTAGTTCTAGAAACAGATCTAGCATTAAGGACAAGACTTAAACAGGAACCACCCACATTCCTGTTTTTCATGAGCATTTTGGAATGAAGCAAGAACATGTTCTTTAGCCAAAGAGATTTAATACAAACTCAAGAAAAATGAAATGGGTCAGTGAACCATTTTAATGAAAATGCGTAATTTATTGAATGAAGTGTAGGTTACATATTTTCATTCAAATCTCTCACTGATACATTTAATTTTCCCAAGTTCATATTTGTTAAAATGATTGGTTTGACAAAAATAAAGTCATTACTTTTAAATAGATGGACAAGAAAGAGAACAGGGAGTTAGAAGACTATTTTCTTTAGTGTTCTGAAGTTTCATAAGCAACATCCTTTAAATGAAAATGTGAGAAATGAAAGAAACAAGGGGGAAAAAAAATCACATATAGTCCTTCACCCAAACTCGACAGCTATAGCCATTATTGACATTTGTAGATAATTCTCTGACTTTTTAAAGAATATTTCAATTGTGAAGTCCTACATACCTACAGAAAGTCATATAAAATTTCTATGTGCAGTTTAACAAGTAATTAAAAACTGATTATCAACATAACAGAAAGTGAAAAATTTTTTTAAAAAAGAGGTTTCCCCAGTGGTCCAGTGATGAAGACTCAGACTCAGTGCTTCCACTGCAGGGAGAACTAAGATCTTTGCATGGCATGTGGCAGGGCCAAATTTAAAAAAAGAAAGAAAGAAATGAAATACTTTCTGAAAGCTCTCCATTAACACCACCACTATCCTGATTTTATGGTAGTCAGTCCTTAGATTTACTTGATCAATTACCCACCTACACCATTGCTACCCATATTATGCACCCCTAAGTCATACAGCTTTAACTGTTTTCCTACTTTACATAAATATATTTACCATGTGTTTTCTTTTGTGTCTTGCATTTTAAAAACTCAATATTATGTTTGTAAAAGTCACCACTGTTTTTTCATGTAGCTATAACTTAATTTTCATTATTGTATAATATTCCATGATATGGATTTATCTATCTACTAATAGGCATTTGGTTTGTTTTTAAGTTGAGGATATTACAAATAAAGTTTGAATGTGTGTTCTGGTGTGGATATCCATGCTTGTATTTTGGGTATATACCCAGGAGTGTAATGATTGGTCCTAAGTTATTGGTTTTAGTCATTCTTAAATATTTCAACATGATTTTCTAAGTAGTGTTTCTATTATTTTGTAGTTGTAATAATCATCATTTTGTTGGATAAATAATTTTTCAGTTGTGTCTGAATTTTACAGCCTGGTCTTTGCAAATAAATTCACTCCTCCACTTTCTAATTTGTTTGTAAAAGTGATACAAAATCTTAAAACTTATAAAGTTTATAGCAGATATAAAATCTCATGAGGTATTGCCTCTTATGCAGAAGGAGAAATTTTGTTTGTTGTACTATGGAAGATAATGAAACATATATTTTAAAAATAATTTTAGAACCTTTCAAAATTTAAGTTATATTTGACACAAATATTGTGTAAGTTTAAGGTGTACAGTATACTGATTTGAAATGTTTATATTGTAATATGACTGCTATAGTTGCGATAGCTAACACCTCTATCACGTCACATGATTGTCATTTCTTCTGTGCTGAAAGCAAATAATATCTAGTCTCTTAGCAAGTTTAATGTATATAATACAATTTTATGACTATGCTCACTGTACTGTGTATTACCTCTCTGGAACATATTTGTCTATCAGTTGCACATATGTAACCCTTAAACAACATCTCTTCTGTTCCCGCCACCCCCTGAGAACTATTGTTTTAAAAGAGTGGTAAATGTTTGCCCTGTCAGGAAAATTCTAGAATTCTGTTTAACCTTTCTGTGAAAGGTGCAGTTTTTAGCTATAGTTTTTAAATGTAGTTTTTAGCTGTAGTTTCTGTAATCCACTAAAATTAACGTATCACATTTTCCCAACTTCTTCGAGAGTTTCTCCACCCAGGCTCCCTGCCTGTCCACTTCACAAACCACCTCATCGTTCAGTAAAGGCTTTTAATGTGCTTTGACACAGGAACCAAGGTTGCTAAGAGACCACCTGTGCTGAATGCACTTTGTCCTAGGAAGAGCAGCCAGAGAGAAAACCGAGGAGCAGCATTATCTACCACTGCCCGGATTAAATCAGGTGAGAAGTGGATTTCTGTGCACTCTTCAATCCCCACCGTTCATCTGGCCTTTCCCTTGCTTCCTGTTCCGTCTCTCTCTTACTGTAATTGGGTAAAATTGAAGGTACCCCTCGAAATACAGACTGAAGAAACACAAGCTGGAGGTGGAGGAAATACGAGGCAAGGAAAACCACTTTGCAAATTCATGTGTTATGCTTACGCCTTGTTTCCCAAACATGGCACAAGGAATTGTTGAACTTAAGGGAAATTCTAGGTGTTTACTTTGCCAATGAGGGCTTCCCTGGTGGCTCAGCAGTAAAGAATTCATCTGCAATGCAGGAGACGCTGGTTCCATTCTTGGGTTGGGAGGATCCCCTGGAGAAGGAAATGGCAACCCACTCCAGCATTCTTGCCTGGGAAATGCCATGGACAGAGGATCCTGACAGGCTCTCTGTGGTTAAAACCACCACCACCACCATCACCACTTTGCCAGTGATTGCTGCCGAATTTGGGGCAAATCATCCCCTCCTTAGGGAGGGGTTAGTTATCACAGAGGTGAATCAAGAGGGAGAAGGTATCAGTCAAAAGAGGGAGAAGGTATTTGTATACATCTCATCTATCTCCCTGTTTCTCTTTCATGTTCTCTCCTAAAACTCTACCTGCCTTTTTGGATTTGAGCAAAAAATAGCAGAAAATATTTTCCCACTCCAATCTTACTACTTTTTAAAAGTATTGATGCTCATTTTAAGTTGAGTGTATATAAGGGACTTGGATACAAGGTTTTGAAAATTACTTAACTCATTTGACCCTACATTCCTGGAAAAAGGAGTTGGGAATGGTTCTAAATTCCCTACCTGACAGGCATTCAGTAAAACATTCCAACAGTGTGCTCAACAGACTACAAATTAATACCTTTTGCAATTCCATAATACTTTAAAAAATTCCAGATATTTTAAAAAACTGATTAACACAGAAAGTGAGTGTTAGTTGCTCAGCGGTATCTGGCTGTTTGTGACCTCATAGACTATAGCCTGCCAGGCTCCTCTGTCCATGGGATTCTCCAGGCAAGAATACTGGAGTGGGCAGCCATTCTCTTCTCCAGGGGATTTTCCTGACCCAGGAATCAAATCCAGGTCTCCTGCATTGCAGAGGGATTCTTTACCATCTGAACACAGAAGTGTGGTGGAAATGAAAATATTAAATGTCTTAATAAGTGACCAAGATATAAGAAAGAGGATTTTGAGGAAAGATCAACGAAATGAAACAAGCCTTTTGTTGTTTAATTTTTAAAAATTTTATCACTTGCCTTTTTGCATGTCTTAAAATTTTTATTTCCTGCTAATTCTGGCTGTAGGTTAGAAGAATGGCAATTTCACTGATGCCATAAAAATGATTATAAGTGACTTTGCAGAAAAGACTTCAAAAATAAACTGATAATTTATAACATTGGGAAGAGAGTGGTAATTCTGAGAGTTCTTGAGCTTTTAAAAATTTTTTTGCTTTTTTTTTTTTTTAAAGAAAGAAAGACAAGAGAATTCCCTAGTGGTCCTGTGGTTAGGACTCTTTGCATTCATTGTTGCAGCCCAGATTTGATCCCCGCTTGGATCCCACAGGCTTCACAGTTCAGCCAAAAAATAGACAGACAAATAGAAAGTTCAATGATTATGACATAAGATGATCAAAATTAGTGGGTAAAAGTTCAATAATTCATTAAGGAAAAAAATACTTTAGTTCATTGATTGGTTACTAAAATGTACAAAGTCCTGACTGAAAGACATTTCTTGATCACTATTTCTTTACAGTGCAAATTATTAGATTGAGTTTAAAAAATCAGGATTATAAACGTGTTTATTTAAGGATATTTTCTCTTTATTTTACTTCTTAGGAAGCTGAAGCATTTCGGATATGATGTGTAAAAATTGGATATTAATTTCTACTACTACCCCCACAAGTCTAGAAGATGAAATTGTGGGAAGACTTCTAAAAATTTTGTTTGTAATCTTTGTTGACTTCCTGTCTATTATATATGTTGTTATAACTTCTTAGAAAACTGACTTCCTTTACTTTACTTGTGAATTTCATATTGAACTCCAGTGAATAAAATTTTATAATTTAATACGTTGAGTGATTTTAATTTGATGACATTTCCAGTTATTCTAGAAGCTAATAGGACATTGCAATAAAAACAACACTGTGTGTTATTTAGAATTTTATGGTTTATAAAACATTCACATAAATTGAAATGGAATTTTTTTCAAAAATCTACACTACTGTCATAAAACCTCTTGATTTTTAACATGATTGATATAGTTAATAGATTGACTACAATGTGTAAGTGTAATTATGAGTGATTTTTTTTATTACAGATGCATACCTGTGTGAAATTTTATATGGTTCTATTTTAAAATTTTTAATTTGTTTTTAAAATTTATTTTATGAAGTGTAGCTGATTTACAGTGTTAATTTCTATTGTACAGCAAAATGTTTCAGTTGTACATTTATATACATTATTTTTCATATTCTGTTCCATTATGGGTTGTCACAGAATATTGAATATAGTTCTCTCTCCTATACAGTAGGACATTGTTGTTTATTATGTGATTCTATTTTTTAACACACCAAACTTAGCATAAGATAATCTTTCCATATGATATACTAATAGTTTATTCTCATGTTCTTATATATACATTTCATCTGTGTGTAGGTAGATTGCTTCTCTTAATCCTCCACAAGTTTTATGTTTCTACCAACAAACAAAACTTTAAGTTAGGGATAGAAATGCTTAAAAAGAGATTGTTTTAGGAAAACAGAACTTAGAAGAAAGGAGAGAATACAGGATGCAACCTGTGTTGATTTTCTGTTTGGAACTAAATGCTCACAGTATGTCATTTAACATAAGACTCCCAGGAATCCTAGGAGGCAAGAGTGTGTTGTCCCATTTCACAGATGAGCACACGGAATACTGGAAGAATTATGCTAGCTGGAGACCATACCTAGGGAGTGGCAGAAACAGGCCTTGTGCCTTCACAATCCATCATATCATGTTGCCCCCAAAGGTAATAATAATGAAACAAGTGCAATTAAAAAACTATACAGTTCAACTTTTTTCACAGTAATGTTTTATTCAAGATCCTGTGGGTATATTTTAGTATTGTCCTGACTTATTTTCTTATTCCACATTTAAGAATCTTCTATCAAAAACAGATTGTTTACCCTTTTCTCATTTCCAATTGAACAATGTGTCTCTTCCTCTGTTTTGTTGACTCCCTCATTTTCTGACAGTATTAAACCATAGCTGTTGAATTCTGCTCTTTAAGTCTTTGAAAAACAGAGTTCTCTCTGTCCATTAGACTTTTTGACTTTTCACATTGGGCACACATGCTTCACAAAATCCTGATCTCTTCCATGTGATGACTATCTTCTCAGCTTTGGTCCAGACATTAGCGCAAGGTTTCATAAGAGACCTAATGAAGTGTGAAAGGAATCTGAGACCTTTGAGACTTATTACTTCACTGACTCTCACTTAACCTTTCAGTGGTGGTGTATATTTAACCATAAGCCAAATAGAATCACACTATGTGAGCATTTGCTGTAACAGAATCTTTTTTCCTACACTATATCATTGGACATCCTTTGGGATATAATGTGGATATGATATGTTTTTTCCAATCCCCTCTATTTGGGATTTGTTGGAGCCTATCATCAGGTTATTGAGAGGAGAGTCCAGTCACTTCCAGGCCTGGGCAATTGCTTCTTTTCCCTGTGTATTTCTAGGCAATCAGTGATATGGTTAGAAGCATTGATACTGAAGCCACACTGTCTGGATCAGGATCTTGGCTTCATCTCCTATGGTTTAATAACCCTAAGTCTCTGCTTCCTTACCTATAAAAAAAAGTGCCTGTGTCATAGGTTTGTCTAGAGGATGGCATGAGATGACAGGTGCAAAGTGCTTAGTTGAGTGTCTGGCATATGGAAAAGGCACCATCCATGGAGGACTGGGGTTGTCAGCATCCGCAGGTGATGCTGAGTATCAGCGAGCCTCCATCACCCTGACTGTTCTACACCTTCCCCTTGCCCTTAGAATGACCTTTGGTTAACCAGTCCTGTAGGCCCAAGGATGTGATTCTGTCCCCCGGACCCCTGACACTGTTCTGTAGCCAGTATAAACTGGTTGACCTATGTGGCTTTTATTTGGTTATGTTATTTTGGTACCTGGCAATGACAACTGGATATCATAATGTGACTCCAGACAACAAAGGATACTTGATGAACAGCCTTTTAAAAGATTGATTAAATGACTGATTCTTTTTTAAATTTTTACTTTATATTGCACTATAGTTGATTTATAGTTTTGTGTTTTGGGTGTATAGCAAAATGATTCAGTTATATATATCTCTATTCTTTTTCAAATTCTTTTTCCCATTTAGGTAATTACAGAATATTAAGCAGATTTCCCTGTGCTCTACAGTAAGTCTTTATTGGCTATCTATTTTTAATGTAGTTGTGTATATATGTTAATTCCAAACTCCCAATTTATCACTTCCCTCTGGTAACCATAAGTTTGTTTTCTAAGTCTGTGAGTCTGTTTCTGGTTTGTAAATAATTTCATTTGTATAAGAAATCAGAGTCTTAATATGTAATTATTATGGCTATGTACTGGAAATAGGTCACTTTACCTTTCAAAAATATTCATTTGGTTTCTTTTTGGCGTGCATGGTGCTGGGTGGCCAGATCAAAGCAGTGAATAAAACCTAGTTCCTGCTCTCATGAAGCCTGATAGGTTAGTGGTGGAAATTTATGAATACACAAATACTACAACTGCCATTGGAGGAAACAGTAGGATGGACATGTCTGGGGTGTCATGAAGGGTGTGGGGAAAGATGTTCTGAGGACCACCAGTAGCAGCAAATCTGGGAGCTTAGGAAACACACAGGATCCTAGTTTTGCCCCTCAACCCACCAGACCTATTAAATTCAGAATCTGCATTGTAACCAGATCCCCAGAGATTACTATGCATTTGAGAAACGCTGATGTGGAGGGAAGTTCACGGACTACATGTTCCTACTGTCTGGCTACTGAACAGTTCTGTGATCTCGGATTACACTGCTTAACTTCTCTGGGTCTCCTACACCTCCTGTGTCAAAACAGAACCAAGAAAAAAATCAAAAGTGGCATTAATACCATTGGCTTTGCATATCACATAGAAACACCATGGTTATTAAATGAACTGGACTGCTATTTGCAGGAAGACATATAACAGAAAGGAGTTCTAGAAATCTAAGATGCTGTTTAAACATCAAGAAGACAGGAGTAGCTCTGTGAAATAAGGGACCTGTGACTACCTTCAGTAGGATTGGGAAAGGATGTTTTACTAAGTGGCGACAATATCCACGAAATATCCATGGCATATATGTATGTATGCAGTCTGGGTTAGGTAAACAGGTATTTCCTGGAACTGAGTGACAAGCACTCTACAACTGATGAAATATTAGTGATTAAATATTCACTTGAATGAAATGACTTGCAAGAAAACTAAGCCAGAAAGCCATTCCAAGTTATAATGGACATTTCCTAACTTTGGGGTGTGATGTGGATGAACTGCTGCTGTAAAGACTGAGATAAAATTATATTTTATACTGGAGTAAGGTTGATTAACAATGTTGTATTAGTTTCCTGTATACAGCGAAGTAATTCAGTTATACATACACAAGTATTAAATATCTATTCTTTTTCAGATTCTGTTCCCATTGAGGTTATTACAAAATACTGAGCAGAGTTCTCTGTGCTATACAGTAGGTCCTTTGAGAGAGAATCTGAAGCATGTGATGTGTGTGTGACCACACAGACGCGGGCTGCTGTTCTGGGTGGCTTCTGCATGGCTATCCTTTGCTGTGCTTCCTGTGAGCAGTCCTACTAATGGAGCAAGCTGAAGGCTTGCTGCCATGTAGGCCACTCTGGGGTCAGCCATGAGCCCAGATTTATTTATAAACCCACAGGAAAGGCCCCAGAGCCATCCACCACCTGACCTGGGACCACAGTGAGGGAAGATTAGTCAGGAGCACAGGAAGTCTTTGAGGCCAACAGGGCTTTCAGTCTCAGCCCTTTGCCCTTTCAGCTTGGAGGTGGCTACAGACTGTTCTCTGAAGAGTCAGTGTCCCAGAACTCCTGTCTGAGGTGTGATCTCAAGGTACAGAGCCTGACCTTTTGGGTGTTGCTTACGAAGTTGATTATGACTTGCCCCATGGAGATCATGTACTCAGTAAATATTTATCAAGCATTCACTACCTATCTGGTAGCTCTGTGGGCACAGGAAAATATTTCAGTCCCTGTTCTTGAAGACAAACCTGGCCTCTGTACCCCAACACCGAGTTAATTTTTTGGAGGCAGAGTTTTGAGTGAAGTAAAAAAGAATCCCAAAGAAAGGCAATGCCAAAGAATGCTCAAACTACCCACACAATTGCACTCATCTCACATGCTAGTAAAGTAATGCTCAAAATTCTCCAAGCCAGGCTTCAGCAGTACATGAACTGTGAACTTCCAGATGTTCAAGCTGGTTTTAGGAAAGGCAGAGGAAAAAAAAATGTAAAGGCAGAGGAACAAAAGATCAAATTGCCAACATCTTCTGGATCATCGAAAAAGCAAGAGAGTTCCAGAAAAACATCTATTTCTTCTTTATTGACTATGCCAAAGCCTTTGACTGTGTGGATCACAATAAACTGTGGAAAATTCTGAAAGAGATGGGCATACCAGATCACCTGATCTGCCTCTTGAGAAACCTGTATGCAGGTCAGGAAGCAACAGTTAGAACTGGACATGGACCAACAGACTGGTTCCAAATAGGAAAAGGAGTACGTCAAGGCTGTATATTGTCACCCTGCTTATTTAACTTATATGCAGAGTACATCATGAGAAACGCTGTGCTGGAGGAAGCACAAGCTGGAATCAAGATGGCTGGGAGAAATATTAATAACCTCAGATATGCAGATGACACCACCCTTATGGCAGAAAGTGAAGAGGAGCTAGAAAGCCTCTTGATGAAAGTGAAAGAGGAGAGTGAAAAAGTTGGCTTAAAGCTCAACAGTCAGGAAACTAAGATCATGGCATCTGGTCCCATCAGTTCATGGCACATAGATGGGGAAACAGTGGAAACAGTGGCTGACTTTATTTTTCTGGGCTCCAAAATCACTGCAGATGGTGATTGCAGTCATGAAATTAAAAGACGCTTACTCCTCAGAAGGAAAGTTATGATCAACCTAGACAGCATATTAAAAAGCGAAGATATTAGTCAACAAAGGTCCATCTAGTCAAGGCTATGGTTTTTCCAGTGGTCATGCATGGATGTGAGAGTTGGACTGTGAAGAAAGCTGAGCACCGAAGAATTGATGCTTTTGAACTGTGGTGTTGGAGAAAACTCTTGAGAGTCCCCTGGACTGCAAGCAGATCCAACCAGTCCATGTTAAAGGAGATCAGTCCTGGGTGTTCATTGGGAGGACTGATGTTGAAGCTGAAACTCCAATACTTTGGCCACCTGATGCGAAGAGCTGACTCATTTGAAAAGACCCTGATGCTGGACAAGACTGAAGGCAGGAGGAGAAGAGGACAACAGAGGATGAGATGGTTGGATGGCATCACCGACTCGATGGACATGGGTTTGGGTGGACTCTGGGAGTTGGTGATGGACAGGGAGGCCTGGCGTGCTGCGGTTCATGGGGTCGCCAAGAGTCTGACACGACTGAGCGACTGAACTGAACTGAACTGAAAAAAGAATAGCTTAATTGCTTTGCCGGGCAGGAGACACAGCAGGCTAATGCCCTCATAACTGTGTGTCTCAGCCTGGAGAGGGTGGTGAGGAGTTCCACGGTAATGGTTCAAAGAGGGTGTGATCAGCTCATGGACATTCTTCTGATTGGTTAGCGGTGAGTTAAGTAGGAGTCAGCATCCTCAGCCTTCTGGTTCCAGCCAGTCTGGGGTCTCTGTGCTTGTGGGCAGCATACTTTAACTTAACTAGTCCCACCTGGTGGGGGTTTCATTATCTACAAATCAGCTCAAAGACATTGTTATGTGTATCCCTTGAGGGGGAACCAGGACTCAGCCCCAGGACTGCACTATTGTTTCTTAACCATTCCTCCCTTTTTTCTGCGTCCCCTCCCTTCACTGATTAGTAGCTGTTTCAACCTGCTGTTAGAACTCTGCAAAGGTCCTTGAGGCTGAATGAAGCCTATTTCCTGTAACGAGATATAGGGACACAGAAAGGCTTTTGTGCCCAGGAGACCCAGAGTGTCCTGCTTGGGTATCAGCCTCAAGGTGCTTGTCTTCAGCCTCATGGTGCTTGTCTTCTGCTGGAGGAAAGTGAAAGGGTTAGTTGCTCAATGGTGTCCAACTCTTTCTCACCCCATGGGCTGTAACCCACCAGGCTCCTCTGTCTATGGGATTCTCCAGGCAAGAATACTGGAGTGGATTGCCATTCCCTTCTCCAGGGGATCTTCCTGACCCAGGAATGGAACTTTGGTTTCCTGCATTGCAAGCAGATTCTTTACCGTCTAAGCCACCAGGGAAGCCAGACAATAACTGATAAACATGTGAGAATTTCAGATAGTGTCATGCTGTACAGAAAATAAAGCGAGGCGTAAGAAACGGTTTATATGGGGGAAGAAAATTATAACTACAGGAGCTAAGGAACTTTTCCTGAGAAGGCAACATTGGAGCAGAGGCTTAATTGATGAGGAGTCAGCTGGTGGAGATGTGGAGATAAGTGAGGACTTCATATGGGGAGAACAGCCGATATAAAAGCCCTGGGGTAGAGAGAGCTCAGCAAAACATTAGCAAGACAAGTGTGAGTACAACGTAGTGAAGAAATAGGGAGTTAATTTTTTAGGATTGATAAAAATCAACTTCTACATAGTTTCTTGGGTTTAGCGAAATTTTCTCATGGCAGACTAAGAGAGAATATGAGACTCTAGTGTTCTTTGGCCTTTGTATGGTGCACATCACAACTTAAACAAGGAATCCTCTTTCTGGGGGTTGCAGTTTCTTTCATGATTTTTCTAGGCAGATCATGTCTGGTCTCTAACATGTCACAGGTGTTAGGGAGTGCGATTGCTCTACTAGATTGTGAGGCTGCCAGAGTTAATACCGTGACGGGCGGCCTGGACCTAAGTTTTAGCTTCCCCCGAAATGGTAAGATTCCCTACCCCCATCAGGTAACCTGGAGCCAGCCAATCAATATGCGCCCAGTAAGAACAAAGGGAGAGCTGAAAAGCCCGCGAAAGTCTGTACCGATAGAATTACTTTGCAAACATGTAACCAATCCGCTTAAGCCAGCTACTAACCGCTTTTGCATATCTTATAAATCTGTGTAACAAGCTTGAGCTCGGCGCTTTCTGACTCTGCACCACTGTGATGTTTGTGGCAGAAAGCCCTGGCTCGAGACAGTAATAAACTTCCCTTTTTGCGAGTTGCATTGTCTTGGAAGCCTTCTCTCTCTCCCCGCTCGGGGATTCGGACATCGGGCATAACATTTGGGGGCTTGTCCGGGATCCCTTGACAGGGAGAAGAGAACGCTTACAGGACAAAGGGGAAGGATAAATAATAACACCGGTGCTCAGGAAGCAGGGGGAGCAAGCCGGCATAAGGCCAAGGCCAGCGGACGCGCTGGGGGGCAGCCGACTCCGCGAGAAGGCTTTTTTATAAAGGGGGAGCAAGCCGGCGTAAGGCCAAGGCCAGCGGACGCGCTGGGGGGCAGCCGACTCCGCGAGAAGGCTTTTTATAAAGGGGGAGCCAAGCCGGCGTAAGGCCAAGGCCAGCGGACGCGCTGGGGGGCAGCCGACTCCGCGGGAAGGAAAGTTCCTCTCCCGACCCCGAGCCTGGTGAACAGCGGACGTCATTCGGTAAGGTGAATCTGCTACCGGGAGGCAAGAAAATTCAGGGGGCCCGAAAACCCAGCGCTGTGTCGTCGGCCGACGTTTGTTTGTCCGTGTGTTTGTCTTTGGCTCTCCGTGTTTTTGTGTGTGTGCCGGCATTGTCTCTAGTCTCGTTCTCTTCTGGTGCATCGTTCTTTCTCACTTCTGACTTATTCTCTCTCTTCCTTACCGTTTATTCTTTGACCATGGGGCAGGGAGAATCTACCCCACTTTCTCTCATGACTGACCATTTTTCGGATGTCAGGGCCAGGGCCCATGACTTGTCTTTGCTAGTCAAAAAAGGTAAATTAATAACTCTTTGTTCTGCAGAGTGGCCCGCCTTTCAGGTTGGATGGCCTCCGGAAGGCACCTTTCAACCGTCCATTATACAGGCTGTGAAGGAGAAGATTATGGCTCCTGATCCCTGGGGCCATCCGAGTCAAGTCCCCTATGTCATGGTCTGGCAGGATCTAGTAGAAAATCCGCCTAAATGGTTAAAACCTTTTGTTTACAAACTTCCTAGTTCCTCCAGTTCACAGGTCCTGGTGATGGAGACCCCCCCGGAGGAAACCAAAAAGAAAGAGGACCCAAAACCAGTCCTTCAGGAATCATCTTATCCAAACCTGATAGATCTAGAAACGGAGATAAGGCCTCCGCCATATGTGCCCTCCTTGCAATCCCCTCCGAGGAGAGAAGCTCCCACAGGTGAACCGAGAGGATTAAGAGGGCCAACGGGAACCGACCGTGAGGGGGGACCGGCATTGGGGACCCGGGGGAAAACTAAGGGAGATAGGGGTAAGCAAGACCCTGGGGACCCAGAGTTACCTTCATCCACTGTTCAGGCGCTCCCCGTCCGAGTGAGACCAACTAACCCGGATGGAGAGCGAACCTATCAGTACTGGCCCTTTTCCACGAGTGACCTGTACAATTGGAAGACCCAAAACCTCCTTTCTCAGAGAAGCCCCAAGGCCTCATTGACCTCTTAGATTCCATTTTGTTCACTCATAATCCCACCTGGGATGATTGTCAGCAGCTGTTGCAGGTGCTCTTCACCACAGAAGAACGGGAGCGAATTCTGGCAGAGGCGCGGAAACGGGTACCAGGGGTCGACGGGAGGCCAACCGCCCAGCCTCATCTTGTGGACGAGGGGTTTCCTCTGTTGCGGCCTAACTGGGATTTTGAGCGGGTGGAAGGTAGGGAGCGTCTCCGAGTGTACCGCCAGACTCTAATGGCTGGCCTGCGGGCTGCAGCAAGAAAGCCGACAAATCTGGCAAAGGTAAATTTAGTAAGGCAAGAGCCCACTGAAAGCCCGGCAGCCTTCCTAGAGAGGCTGATGGAAGCTTTCAGGCAATATACACCTATGGACCCCCAGGCTGAGGAGTCACGCGCTGCAGTTTTGTTAGCGTTTGTGAATCAGGCAGCCCCAGATATTAGGAAGAAATTACAAAAGGTAGAGGGGTTGGGAGAACAGACAATACAGGATTTACTGAAAGTAGCTGAAAAGGTATTTAATAATAGGGAGACCCCAGAAGAAAGGGAAGAGCGAATTCGGCGGGAGGAAAGGGAATTAGCGGAAAAGATCAGGAAAGAAGAGAGGGAACATAGGGCGAGGGAAAACCGGAAGAACCAGAAGGAGCTAGCCCAGATTCTTTTTGCGGGGTTAAAGGCCGGAACAGAATTGAGGGAACCTCGAGACCCCCGGACGGGAGAAAAAGAAAAACCAAAAAGGCAGGCCCTAAAGAAGGATCAGTGCGCCTACTGCAAAGAACAGGGGCACTGGAAAAACGAGTGCCCTAAGAGGGACTCAAGGAGAGGAATGACCCAGAGAGAGAAAACCCCCCCCGGAACTCGAGTTCTATATGCGGGGGAAGACAGTGACTAGGGGAGTCGAGACTCGGCACCCCTCCCCGAGTCCTGGGTAACCATACATGTGGAGGGGAAACCCGTTGGCTTCATGGTGGATACTGGCGCCCAACACTCTGTTTTAAATCAAAAACTGGGACCAATGTCTAAGAAAGCCAGCTTAGTGCAAGGAGCCACGGGGACAAAAAGATATTGTTGGACCACAGAACGGAAAGTAAATCTAGGGACCCACCAGGTGTCCCATTCGTTTTTGGTGATACCAGAATGCCCAGCCCCTCTACTTGGAAGAGACTTGTTGACTAAAGTTAATGCTCAGATCCATTTTGACCCAGGGGGAATGTCAGTCACGGATGGACTTGGACAACCGATACATGTCTTGTCCCTAGCCTTAAGGGATGAATACAGACTTTTTGCGCCTAAGCCCTCAGAGACCATAGCACTAGATGTACAACCGTGGGTCCATAAATATCCATTGGCCTGGGCAGAAACAGCAGGAATGGGACTAGCTAAACAGAGACATCCGGTCGTCATCGAGCTAAAGGCCGAGGCAGTTCCTGTGAGGGTGAGACAGTACCCTATGAGCCAAGAAGCTCGGCGGGGGATCACTCCCCACATTCGACGGCTCATGGAGGCCGGAATTCTCAGGCGATGCCGATCCCCTTGGAACACCCCCTTACTGCCGGTGAAGAAGCTAGGGGGGACAGATTACAGACCTGTCCAAGACCTGCGAGAAGTCAACAAACGGGTGAGTGACATACACCCAACTGTCCCTAACCCGTATACCCTCCTGAGCAGTTTACTGCCTGAGTACACTTGGTACACTGTGCTGGACTTGAAGGATGCCTTTTTCAGCCTACCCCTGGCAGTCCAGAGCCAGGAGATATTTGCCTTTGAGTGGACTGAGGGGGAAGGCCAACCGGTGGTACAATTAACTTGGACCCGCCTCCCACAGGGGTTCAAGAACTCCCCTACCTTGTTTAATGAGGCTCTGAGTGAGGACCTCTACGAATATCGGGCTTGCCACCCAGAGGTCATTCTGCTACAATATGTAGATGACCTTATGTTGGCTGGAACCACAGAGGAAGCTTGCAGCCGTGCCACTGGGGACCTATTACAGACCCTAGGCATCTTGGGGTATCGCGCTAGCGCAAAGAAGGCACAAATAGCCCGGCAAGAGGTCACCTATTTGGGGTATAAGATCAGGCAGGGGCAAAGGTGGCTAACCCAGGCCATGAAAGAAACAATATTGCAGATACCAGAGCCCAAAAACCCCCGCCAGGTGAGAGAGTTTCTGGGGACTGTTGGATATTGCAGACTGTGGATTATGGGGTTTGCTGAGAAGGCCCGGCCCTTATATGAGGGAAGTAAAGAGACCCCAAAGTGGACTTGGACTGAGCCAATGAAACAGGCTTTCCAGACACTCAGACGGGCCCTACTAGAAGCCCCAGCCCTTGCCCTGCCTAACCCAAATAAGCCATTCCAGCTGTTTATAGATGAAAAGCAAGGAATAGGAAAGGGGGTCTTGACTCAACAATGGGGACCATGGAAGCGGCCGGTAGCATACCTTTCGAAGCGATTAGACCCGGTGGCCGCTGGGTGGCCCCCTTGCCTTCGCATCATTGCAGCTACAGCCCTCCTCGTCCGCGACGCTGACAAGTTGACGTATGGACAGCAACTCTCGGTTTACACCCCCCACGCCGTGGAAGGGGTTTTAAAGCAGCTGCCGGGTAAGTGGATCTCCAATGCCCGCTTGACACACTACCAGGCCTTGCTGCTCGATGCCCCACGGGTGCGTTTTCAGACCCCTTGCTTCCTAAATCCGGCCACGCTCCTACCCAACCCAGAGAAGGACAGCCCTCTCCATGATTGCAGTGAGATACTGGCTGAGGCCCTGGCGGCACGAAAAGACTTAACTGATGTACCCCTAAGCAACAGTGAGCTAGTATGGTTCACCGATGGGAGCAGTTATGTGAAAGATGGGCAAAGGAAGGCGGGAGCAGCCATAGTTGATGATTCAGGGCAGACGATATGGGCTGAGACACTACCCCCAAACACTTCTGCACAAAAAGCAGAATTGCTTGCCCTAATACAGGCTCTGGAGCAAGCCAAAGGGAAGAGAGTCACCATTTTTACTGACAGCCGATATGCTTTCAGCACTGCCCATATTCAAGGTCCCATATACCAAGAAAGGGGATTTCGGACAGCTGAGGGAAAAGAGGTCAAAAATCTGCCTGAGATTCGCAGGCTCTTGGAAGCTGTCCAACTACCCCGGGCAGTAGCTATAGTACATGTCCCCGGTCACCAGAAGGGAGAAGACCCTAAGGCGCGGGGCAATCGTGCTGCTGATGCGGCCGCTCGAGAAGCGGCTAGCCGGGACTATGCCGCCCCCATATTAGCCGTGGGACTTCCACCCCCTGGTATGGGGACCTTGCCACCAGTTCCCGAATATTCCCTCCCCGATCTCGCCTGGATCAACAAGGATACCACCCTCCAGAAAGATGACCAAGATGGATGGTACCGAGACCAAAACAACAACCTGATCTTGCCTGCCACCCTGGGTCGTCACCTGTGTGAACACCTGCACACAACTACGCACTTGGGAGAAAAAAAGACCCTAACACTTCTCCAGATGGCCTGCCTGAGGTTCCCTCGTCAAAATGTAACTGTACGAGAGATAATTCAAGCCTGCAAAGCGTGCCAGCTGATGAGGGCAGAGAAGAAGCAGCACTCGGGAACGAGGTACCGAGGGGAAAAGCCAGGGCAACATTGGGAGATAGATTTCACCGAGGTAAGGCCAGGCAAGTATGGGTACCGCTATCTGTTGGTACTGGTAGATACCTTCTCGGGGTGGGTGGAAGCTTTCCCCACTAAGGGAGAGACAGCAATAGTGGTTGCTAAAAAGATCTTAGAGGAGATAGTGCCTAGGTATGGGCTGCCAGTGACTATGGGCTCTGATAATGGACCTGCCTTTGTGAGCCAGATTGTACAAGGGCTGGCCCAAGCTCTGGGGACGAAATGGAAGTTACATTGCGAATATAATCCCCAGAGCTCAGGACAGGTTGAGAGAATGAATCGGACCCTAAAAGAAACTTTGACAAAGTTGGCAATAGAGACTGGCGGAGACTGGGTGACCCTCCTCCCCTTTGCACTCTTTCGGGCACGTAACACCCCTTATAAGCTGAATCTTACTCCTTTTGAGATTCTGTATGGAAGACCCCCTCCTGTGTATCCTATTTTCGAAGGAAAATATCTGCCACCCCCTACTTTGGGACAATTCCAGCAAACTCTGATAGCATTAAGTAAGGTGCATAACCATGTTTGGAAATTGATTCGAGAGATACATGAGGGCCAAAACAAGAGGGCCCTCCCCTCACATAATATTGGCCCAGGTGATTGGGTTTGGGTAAAACGACACCAATCTAAAGTATTAGAACCAAGATGGAAAGGCCCTTATGTTGTTCTTCTTACCACTCCTACCGCTGTCAAGGTCGACGGGATTGGACCCTGGGTTCATTGCAATCACGTGCGGCAAGCCACATCGGAAGAACAGGAAAAAGCGCGAGCAGAATGGAAGGCGAGTCCTCACCCGTCAAATCCTTTGAAACTGAAACTTGTCCGCTGGGAGACCTCCTAATTCTCCTGCTGATGGCAGCTCTCATAGACCCAGGAGCGACCAGTCATAACCCCCATCAACCTGCTAAGATCACATGGAAACTCAACGACGGGCAAACTCATGAGCTGCTCAATGAGACCTCAGGAATCCACCCTCCAAACACCTGGTGGCCGGACCTGAACTTCGACCTCTCAAGCCTCTTCGCAAAGCAAGACGGTCTCCATGATAAGTACTATAGGGATGGGATAAAAAACCATAGGTTGGGGTTTTGGGCTTGCCCGGGCTATGTAAAAAATAACTGGAAAACCTGTGGTGGCATAGAAAGCTATTATTGCAGGAGCTGGAGTTGTGTGACCTCTTGTGATGGACCCCAGAGGTGGGATGTCGGAAACAGAGATCTAGTTAGCTTCACCTTCAAGGACCGTAGACACCAGGGGCCTCAGGTACGAGTACGATTTAACCAGGAACGGGCGAAGAAAGAAAACCGCTGGACCTCAGGACTGACTTGGGGTTTTCAGCTCCACGTAAATTGGCCCGGCCCCTACCCAGGCGAGCTTTTAATCATTAAACAGGTTATTGAGCCGGTGCAGGTACATAGTTTAGGTCCCAATCTGGTCAAAGCATTACAGGGGCACAAGGCGACCCCCAAGCCAACCCCCTTCAGACCAAGCTTGCCAGGAACATTTAACATCTCCTCTACCCCTAGCCTCAGAGGCAAACTGACAGAAACCCCTGGCCCTCTGGCTGTTACCATTAGCTCAGCAATTCAGGACCCCCTATGGGCCTTAGTGAATGCAGCCTTTACGGTCTTAAACCATACCAACCCTAATGCAACCCAGTCCTGTTGGCTTTGTTATAATCTTCACCCCCCCTTCTATGAGGCCATAGGCCTCAATGTCTCTTACTACTTATCTTCAGGCCAGAACCCACCCCCATGCCGATGGGAAGAACGCAAGGTTGGTCTCACAATGAATGAAGTTTGGGGACAGGGACTCTGTTTGGGCACAGTGCCACGTGATAAAACTTCCCTCTGTGCCCGGACTATTAGTAACCTACGCTTATATGGCAAAAATTGGATTGTGCCAGAGGTTGGGGGCTGGTGGATTTGTTCACATACTGGGCTAACCCCATGTTTAAATGTGAAGGTTTTTAACCAGAGTCAAGAATTCTGTGTTCTGGTTGCTGTAATGCCAAAAATCTTATACCACTCTGAAGAGGTTATGTACTCACATTGGGACCGAGAATTGCCAAGACAAAAGAGAGAGCCAATCAGTGCGATCACCATGGCAGCCTTGTTCAGTCTTGGGCTGGCAGGAGCAGGGACAGGAATAGCTTCACTATCTCTGCAAGGCCAAGGGTTTTCTTCCCTACGAGCCGCCATAGATGAAGATATAACTCGCATAGAAGAATCAATCAGCCACTTAGAGAAGTCTCTGACTTCCTTGTCTGAGGTGGTCTTGCAGAATAGGAGAGGATTGGACTTGATTTTTTTTTTTTTTTTTGGGGTCTGCGCGGCTCTGGGAGAAGAATGTTGTTTCTATGCAGACCATACAGGAGTGGTAAGAGAATCTATGGCAAAAGTAAGAGAAGGGCTGGCGCAACGAAAGAGGGAACAGGAGGCCCAGCAGGGATGGTTTGAGTCTTGGTTTCAACGCTCCCCCTGGCTGACCACCTTAGTTTCCACCCTCCTGGGCCCGCTTATAGTGCTATTATTAACACTCACATTTGGCCCTTGTATTTTAAACCGGCTAATGTCATTTATTAAAGAACGTCTAAATACCATTCAGATTATGGTATTGAGGCAGCAATATCAGATGGTAGCTCAGGATGAAGAGAAGGATTCCTCTACAGGAACAAGAAGACAGGGGGGAATGTGAGGCTGCCAGAGTTAATACCATGACGGGCGGCCTGGACCTAAGTTTTAGCTTCCCCCGAAATGGTAAGATTCCCTACCCCCATCAGGTAACCTGGAGCCAGCCAATCAATATGCTCCCAGTAAGAACAAAGGGAGAGCTGAAAAGCCCGCGAAAGTCTGTACCGATAGAATTACTTTGCAAACATGTAACCAATCCGCTTAAGCCAGCTACTAACCGCTTTTGCATATCTTATAAATTTGTGTACCAAGCTTGAGCCAGGGCTTTTCTGACTCTGCACCACTGTGATGTTTGTGGCAGAAAGCCCTGGCTCGAGACAGTAATAAACTTCCCTTTTTGCGAGTTGCATTGTCTTGGAAGCCTTCTCTCTCTCCCCGCTCGGGGATTCGGACATCGGGCATAACATAGATGAATTTAAAAGCTGTCTTTTTAGGACAACTTAAAAAAAATGTAAACAGAGCTAAAACTGCATCAGTTTGTAGCTTATTTTAATAGCAGCCTTATTGACATATAGTTCCTATTATTGTTTGTTGATTTTACATGCTAAGCCATGTCCAACTCTTCTGACCCCATGAACTATAGCCTGCCAGGCTCTTCTTTCTGTCCATGGGATTTCCCAGGCAAGAATACTGGAGCAGGTTGCCATTTACTCCAGGAAATCTTCCCAACACAGGAATCAAACCTGAATCTCCTGCATTGGCTGGTGGATTTTTTACCACTGAGCCACTGGGAAGTCATAGTTCCTATACCATATGATTAATCTATTTTAAATGTACAATTCAATGATTTTTTAGTATATTTATAGAGTTGAGTTAACTCTTACCGCAATCAATTTTGGAACAGTTTTATTACCCTGAAAAGAAACCTCATACCTATTAGTCCCCCTGAGCAAGCAGTTACTTCCTATTTTCCCTCAACCTATCCTCCCCCCAACCACCTCTGCTGCCTGCCCTAGGCAATACTAATATACTTTTTTTCTTTATCGATTCACCAGTTCTGGGCATTTCATATAAAAAGAGTCGTACAGTATATAGCCTTTTATGCCTGTCTTATTTATGGCCAAATAATATTCCATTGTATGCATATACCACATTTTTTTAATCTATTGATCAGAGGACAGATACTTGCATTGTTTTTATTTTTGTCAATTAAGAATAAAGCTGCTATGAAAACTCATGTACTAATTTTTACTAGGGCATATGTTTTCATTTCTTTTGGGTATACATCAATTTGTGAAATTATTGCATCAGACTGAACTGGACAGAACTGATGGTAACTCTTCCTTTAACCTTTTCAGAAACTGCCAGACTATTTTACAAAGCAGATGCCCCACAACTATAATCTTTGAAAAGGTTTTCTCCTGATCGCTAAAGGAAAGAGAACATTTTTGTCATCCTGATAATCCTCAGGATTTCAAATATTAAACAGGTAGGTTATGAAATAAAGGCTAAAGATGAAAAGTATTTGCTCTCTTCCTCTTCATTATAGTTTTAAAACCTTCATCTATTTTCTTTAAATCTCTATTTTATGCTGTCTACCTATCAGAACCCATTATTTGGTCTCCTTAATTACCCATTCCATATCAAACAGTTCATTACATAAGGAATTTATCATGTTTCTTTCAAGTACCGTAGGTCAGATAATAAAGATCCAAGTTGATGTTAGTTAATTTTTAATTGATGAAGATTATATTTATTCAATTAATTTTCACTGGATACCTACTCTACGCCAGGTAGGTATGTTTGAGGTGCTGGATACTTTCTGTGCTGTTTTCAATTCTAGGAGGTTCAACTTCATTCAGTTCAGTTCAGTCACTCAGTCATGTCCGACTCTTTGCGACCCCATGGACTGCAGCACGCCAGGCTTCCCTGTCCATCACCAACTCCTAGAGCTTACTCAAACTCAGGTCCATCAAATCAGTGATGCCATCCAACCATCTCATCCTCTGTCATCCCCTTCTCCTCCCGCCTTCAATCTTTCCCAGCATCAGGGTCTTTTCCAGTGAGTCAGTTCTTTGCATCAGGTGGCCAAAGTATTGGAGCTTCAGCTTTAGCATAAGTCCTTCCAATGAACATTCGGGACTGATTTCCTTTAGGATGGACTGGTTGGATCTCCTTTCAGTCCAAGGGACTCTCAAGAGTCTTCTCGAACACCACAGTTCAAAAGCATCAATTCTTTGGTGCTCAGCTTTCTTTAGAGTCCAACTCTCACATCCATACATGACTACTGGAAAAACCATTGCTTTGACTAGACAGATGGACCTTTGTTGGCAAAGTAACGTCTTTGCTTTTTAATATGCTGTCTAGGTTTGTCATAGCTTTTCTTCCAAGGAGCAAGTGTCTTTTAATTGCATGGCTGCAGTCAACCATCTGCAGTGATGAAATCAACTTTATTGGTCATATGGTTATGGTGCAAATGACTCTTAAATGTCATTTTCCAAAAACAGTCTTTTTGCCAATTGAGTTTTTAGCCTTTGATATGTATGCTGCAAATGTCTCCTTATAAAATATGCTCTTTTGCCACACTCAGTGAATCAAACATGTTGTAGATTATAATTATCAGCATGACAGGAGTTCCATTCTGTATTTCTTTTCCCACCCACAGCAATATTCATTTTTTGATTTCTTTGGAGCTATACTGTAACACTGTCTGCTAAAGAACCTGTTGAAAAATAATCTTGACCAGCCAAAGAAAAGTTGAACTAAGAGTCTTGCCAAAAATGGCATCTAAGTCAAACATCTTCAGTTCATTAAGACCGTAGTTGACAGAAGATGGACCCAAGTTGTAGAAATATTCATGTGATGTGGAGTGAGGCTAACACTTGAGCAATTAAGATCTACTTGGTAAAAAGGATCATTTTCAGACTTTGTTGGTCACTGGACTTTATTGATTTCCTGGGTTGGTTATCATACCTGCCTGTCACTACAAGAGCTATTCTTGAGTGAATTTTAAGAACTCAAATGCAGGTTTTGATAAGACATCCTTAAAGGATATTATATATGACAACTATCTGTAATCATTGTAAATTTGCCAGTAAGTAAAATTTTCCTCTTTTAACTATGAATAGGAAAGGTAGGATCAGTTTCCCAGCTGAAGTGGGGCTTGTGAATATAAACATTTATATGACACTTATTATGTGTTAGGAACACTTTATGTGGTTTAATGCACAGATTCTTCTTAACTATCATACGAGATAGGTATCATTCTCCACACAGGGTGAAGGAACCTCGTCACGGTTACAGAGCTAGTCAGTAGTCTGGCTTCAAGTTGTGCGCTCACATCCTCTACACTTTCTACCTCTTCTCATTCGACCTCTTGGGGCCTCTGTTTCTTCATCTGAAAAATTAGTAGATTAAATGCTATAGCAAGTATGATGTTCTACCTGTTAATCTTCAAGACCTCTTCCAGTTCTTAGACTCTGATTCAAATTCAACTGTCTCTAAAGAAGCATTCATGACTGTGTGCAACTAACAGAAACAATCAAGACACAAAGTATGTTGTTGAAATACCCAGAAGCAGCCTCTTTGGGTCTCCAACAGGGTCAGGGGGACCAGGTTCAATGGAAGGAAATGCCTGCAATTATTATTGTCCACGATATTGAGAGTTAATTCAGCTTTCATTTGGTGAGTGCCAGGGTCTGTTTGATCAATCCAAGTATTTGTACTGTGGGTCATACCACACCAGATTTAGAAATGTAAAGACTTTTCTTTACGTACAGACTGATGGATTTGGTTGTGGATATCTTGTTGATGTTAGTGTTGCTGGCATGCCTCCATCTGAGCCAGCTGTACATCTGGTATTTTATCGATGTTCGCTTGTTGCTGCCAAAGGATCTGGCGCCTTCCCTCTAAGGTCTCTTTAACCTGATAATCAATCCATATTCTTCTCGGTTAGGATCAGCCTTTTTCCTGTAAAACCCTGGCATATACCTTGCAGGCACCGCTACTTACTATGTGTGTATGTGTTAGTCACTCAGTTGTGTCCGTCTCTTTGCAACCCCATGGACTGTAGCCCACCAGGCTCTTCTATCTATGCAGTTTCCTAGACAAGAATACTGGAGTAGGTAGCCATTCCCTTCTCCAGGGGATCTTCCCAACCAGGGATCAAACCCGGGTCTCCCACATTGCAGTCAGATTCTTTACTGTCTGGGCCACCAGTGAAGCCTACTACTCACTATTCTGATACTGAAGGTTTCCTGCTTTTTGTTTCTGTTGCATGTATTCACTAATCTATGATCATATTATCCATACCACAAATCAGGAGAGTCAGACCAAAGAACTTTGAACCATACCCAACTGCAAAAGGAATGTTGGAGATGTATTTTAACTTGGGGTTTCTTGAAAATTTTTTAATGTTTTATTGGAACAATGAAATACAGTGTTTGAAATTTGGACTATTCTAAAGGATTATGGTTTTTCCAGTAGTCGAGTATGGTTGTGAGAGTTGGACTATAAAGAAGGACGAGCACTGAAGAATTGGTGCTTTTGAACTGTGGTGTTGGAGAGGACTTTTGAGGGTCCCTTGGACTGCAAGGAGATCCAACCAGTCCATCCTAAAGGAGATCAGTCCTGAGTGTTCACTAGAAGGACTGATGTTGAAGCTGAAGTTCCAATACTTTGGCCACCTGATGCGAAGAGCTGACTCATTTGAAAAGACCCTGATGCTGGGAAAGATTGAAGGCAGGAGGAGAAGGGGATAACAGAGGATGAAATGTTGGATGGCATCACCGACTCGATGGGCATGAGTTTGGGTAGAATCCAGGAGTTGGTGATGGACAGGGAAGCCTGGCGTGCTGCGGTCCATGGGGTCACAAAGAGTCGGACACGACTGAGTGACTGAATTGAACTGAAGAGGCTCCTGCAGTATGAGGCATACTTCACTAATTTTATAGCAATTCTTTACAAGCTCTTATGGGAAACGTGGAAGCCATTCCCAACCTTTCTTTCTACTCATCCCTGTATCCATCAGTTATATTGCACTTAATTTCATAAGTGCATTAAGAATTTGTCTTTGAATTCTTAATCTCTCAAATTGGTCCCCTTATTTTGAAATTTTCTAGGTATTAAATTTTAAATATGTATTTTGCCTCAGCTATTAAAGTAGCCTCTACTACTTCTCTCCCAATCTATCTTTTAACATGGTTTCTAAGAGTGATGGTTTTGAAACAAAAAGCCAACCATATTATTCCAGTGTTTAGAATCCTTCAATGGTTCCTCTTTGCTTCCTGGAGAACCCCTTCATAATAGAGACACAGAGTCTAACCCACTGAAGAGGACATTTACTGTGTTTAGGCTAGTTGGCAGTCCAGTTTGTTTTTGGAGAGTCCTCTCAAAGTGCCTCCTTTCCCTCTGAGTGATGTTTATATTGCTCACACCAGGCCAGTCACACTCTTTCTTCTGGGACTTAATCTTCAACAAAATCCTGTAAGGCTGGAGAAAACAGACAGAGCCCATTCATTTCCTGTTGAGGCAGTGTAGCCCCTGCCCTCTAGATCTCCAAGTACACCAGAGTTCTTCCCAGTTCTCCATTTATGTTGTCCTGCCAAGAGATAGGAGCTGTTGCTGATGATCAAAAGGCCTCTTCCTGTTTACCTCCCACTTCCCATAAGTACTCTGACCTTGAATCACTTATAATTATCCATTGTATTTCCATAGTCCAGGCATTTGACACTGTTAAGACTTTGTAAATGTTCCCTCAGTCCTGGAATGTCCCCTTCCCAACTCAAGCAGTATTTACTCCTCTCTGCTCTCTTAACATAGCCTAAGTACCTCGACTGAGGTACTTAGCACATTCCAGTGATTGTTCATCTGACGCTCTTCCCCCCTAGATTGCAAGACTCTTTGTTTTCATATACTGCCTGGCACAGCATAAATGCTTAAGAATTATTTGGATGAACGAACAAAGAAGAATTGATGGTATAGCTTGGAGTCCCTGTTTGGAGATTTATGTTACAAGCAACAAGTGAGGCACATTTCCAGAATTCAAGAAATGGCTTGTAAGTTGCAGTTCATTGAATCAACATAAAATGCAGGAAACTCCCCATAATCTAAATTGCTGACAAGATTAAGGCAAATTGATCAAAGTAGCAATGATAAAGTCACAGTCATGTGGTAGATGCAGAGCTCAGTTAAGTGCCTGGTGGTCCTGGTCATTCTCCCTCTGCCGCTCTCCCCAGCCCAACCCAGTGTCTACCTTCTTTGCCCTGCTCTGTACCCTGGAGGCTGACCCTGGGTGGGCAGGATTTTCTGGACTGCCTCAGTGCCTGGCTTCTTCCTGGCTTTGGCCAATGGTAGATGCCACCAAGAAAACTGAAAGCAAAGACAGAAGTGGGAGTATTCTCTCTACACACACCTGGACTCTCTGTCTCTGGCAATAAAACAGAATCTCTTCCAAATTCCAGCTCCCACTGGGTAATCCCTGCTTTGCAGGTTCTGCTCTCCCAGGCATTGGTAACACTAGATCCTCCTTTTATTACTTAAAGCCCAGAATCAGTAATCACTGCCCACTGTCCGATCTGGGTGCCTCTTGTTTATTTGTAGGATACACGGTTTCATGAGTGAATTTAAATGTGGGAAAGGGTCTTAAACTGTCCTGGAAACATGAGGGAATTTCCTCCTTTTCTTGGTTAATACCTTTATGGAGAGTCGACTATGTCCCAAGCACCATACTTTATCCTGGGCTAGAGTAAGCTGTGAACTAGCAGAGTGAGGGGCCCCAGCCTAGCCTTATAAGCATGCATCCTGGACTTACCTACCTGTGTTTACCTCCTGTCTCTGCCTCTGCTTTGGTATCTCACCTTGGGCAGCTCACTTGACCTCAGGGGGCCTTAGTTCCCCAACTATAAAATGAGCAAAAAGTAGTAGTTGCCCCATGAGATTCAATGAGATGATTGTAATAATTACTTAGACTAGAGTTTGGCAGAGTAAGGCAACTGAAAAATTTCAATTATCTGCTATAGCAAAAATAACTGCCGATACTTTGAGCATGCATTCGTTCCTTTGTTTGTTCGATCCTTCCTTCCTTCAACAAGAGCTCATTAAGTGAAGTTCTGTTCTATTGCTGCCACTGTGTTCTAGGGAACAGTGATGATCAGGACACATCTGGTACCTGCTCTCAGGAGTTTATAGTTTTGCTACGCAAACTGACAGTGAGGACATCACAGATGCTGTCAGTCCAACACCTGGAGATAAACTGAGGGTTTTGGAAATGGTATGCATAAAAATGTAGGTTCCTTTTGGTTATGGCCTTGAAACCATGCAACACAGGGCAGAAGGGTGAAAAGTGGATATATATGTACACACACACAGAAGGCATGTACATTCTGTATAATTTTACATTTCTGATTTCCATATTCATGAAACAGGGTGGTGGATCAGAGCTTGGATGCCTGGATTTGAACCCCAGCCTACCCATCATTGGGCTTCCCAGGTGGCTCAGTGGTAAACAATCTACCTGCAATGCAGGAGCTGCAGGAGACATGGGTTTGATCCCTGGTCACGAAGATTCCCTGAAGGAGGGGATGGCAACCCACTCCAGTATTCTTGCCTGGAGAATCCCAAGGACAGAGGACCCTGGTGGGCTACAGTCCACAGGGTCACAAAGAGTCAGACATGACTGAAGTGACTGAGGATGCACACATGTACTACCCATCATTAACTGTGTGATGGGGGGCAAGTTATTTAACTGCTCTCTAGTTCATTTTTATCATTGACAAAATGAGGGTAATAATAAGAGCACTTCCTTTTTAGGTTTATTGTGAGTCTCAGATGAGTTATTACCATTGAGAAGGCAGTCCTCCATTAGCTCATCCAAGCCTTGACATGTTTTTCTAAGGTAGATTGGGGAGAGCACAGGCTTAGCCATCAGCCAGACCAGAGCTTGAATCCGACTCCATCGCTTACCTACTGAGTGACTCAGCAAGTAACTTAACAGCTCTGAATTCCAGTTTCCTCATCTACAAAGTGAAGATAATGATACAAGACTACAATAGATTGCTTTGAGAAGTCAATGAGATAGCACAGTTCTTGGCAATTACCAGGCACTTAAAGAACAGTACTCACCTCTCTTCCCTCCCTCCTCTAAGATTAAAAATTGTTTAAGCCAGATAAAATGATAAAAGAAAAGGCAAGAAAAAGATGAAACAGTACTCTGGAGGATTGCAAGAAAAAAGTGATATAGTATGTTCTTCAGGTAATTTTTGACATTTGAAATTGTGTCCTTTTCAGTAAAACTCGATAAGCCATGAGGGGAAGGATTTATTCACTTCTATCTACTTTTGTCTGATCTTTTATCAGTTAGAGCATCAGTCCTCAACCTTTTTGGCACCAGGGACCAGTTTTGTGGAAGACATTTTTGTCTACAGACTCTGGGGTGGGGGGATGGTTTGGGGATGATTCAGGCACATTACGTTTATTGTTCACTTTATTTCTATTATTATTACATCAGCTCCACCCCAGATCATCAAGCATTGGATTAGATCCTGTTAAAGGGCGAGTGAGTGAAAGGGAATTAATAGAATGATCTTAGATTGCTGAGCTAAAAAACTCTAACGTCTATTTGTGTGTGTGTGTGTTATTTTTATGTCAAAGTGTAGTGTCTATGTAGCTGAGCTAAGTTGCTCTGTCGTGTCTGACTCTTTGCGACCCTATGGACTGTAGCCTGCCAGGCTCCTCTGTCCATGGGATTTTCCAGGCAAGAATGCTGAAGTGGGTTGCCATGCCGTCCTCCAGGGGATCTTCCGGACCCAAGTATTGAACCCATGTCCCTTGTGTCTCTTACGTCTCCTGCATTGGCATGCAGGTTCTTTACCGCTAGCACTACCTGGGAAGCCCTATGTAGCTGTGCTGTCATTCATAAACAGGGATGAACAAGACTTACAAAAGAGAAGAAACCTGCCCTGATGTATTAACATAAATTGGGAAGGGAAGTCCTGTCGGCTAGGCAGGCGGTGGACCTGCCTCTCAGGGGCTGTACTTGTCCTAACCATTCCCTACCCACTGATGCCTGCCTCTGCCCTTTGTATTTCCAGCTTCCTTGCTGGGCTGATTTTAGGTTAATTTCTCTATCTTACCCTCCAAAAGCTTAAGGCAACAGATAGTCTAAGAACTGGGGAGATTAGAATTTTACACCAACCACAGACTTCTTAACAAATGCTCCATAAGGACAACACAAGACAACAAATGCCTTCCTTCAGGATACCACCTCTGTATCAATTTTTCCTTAAATGCTTTCCCTTAGGTCTCTTTCTTCCCAAGGGAGGCTCATTTAAATCTAATTTATTTCATGATCCGCCTTCTTCTCTCACTCCATCATGTTGAAAGCACATCAACTTCTAGGCCCAAGAGAGACTCAAAGGGCAGGGGCTGCACAGAGCTGTAGAGCCAGCAATATTGAACTTGTCTGACCCTCGCCTCTCAAGCAGATCTTGCATCTTTACTTCACTGGGAATAAAAACTCTGGGTGGTTAGGAGGTCATTTTGGTCTTTACCGACTGAAAGTTTTAGCAAGTAACATCATCCATAAAATGGAGTTAACATACTTGACCACTTGAGATTGCTTTGAGGAGCAAAGGTGATAGCACCATCTCTGTCTGCCAGACCTGGTCCCCACCCCACCACTCTGACCTGGGGTTGATCAGGAACTCATCCCTGGCTTCTCTGGGTCAAATTCCATTCATACGTAAAGTGTCAGGTTTGGACTAGATTTCTGAGTTCTCCACTATGTCTAAATGCTCTGCTGAGGTATGACTGAATAATAAACCTTCATCAGTGGCAATTTTCACATTCCAGCCAGGCAATAATCCCCTAAACCAGGCTGCTCCTCCCCTCTCCCGCCCCCCCCACCATCCCCCGGAGCCAGCTTCCGTGCTCCCAGTCCGCATTCTGCCCACTTCATTCACAACATTATGAGTCTGGACCCTCAGCCATTCAAGTTTTTGACTCCTGAGAGAAATCTGGGAACTTGGTGAAGATGAGAACAGGGACAGGGCAACTTCAGAAGCCAGCTGGTGAACAAAGAAATATTTTTCAAGCAGGGTCTCCCTGTCCCCCAAATATAATTTCATACACATTGGTCACGCTTCCCTGGTAGCCTAACAACAACAAAATACATTGATTGGTTCAACCAACTGTCAAGATGACATTTGCTCTAGCGGTTAGGGGGTATTTGAATCAAAGAAAAAACTTTCTAAAAATACCTTTTATTGAAATGTATAGAGAAAAGTACAAAAATTATCAGTGTACAGGTCAACACATTATTACAAAGTGAATGCACTTGAGTGTGGTTGCAAACCAGGCAAAAAATAGAAGATGATGAGAAGTCCCTATTGGATCCCCTCTCCTCGAAATAAATTTTCAGTGGTGTTGACATCACTACCTCTCCATTTTTCCTTCCAGAAACTTTCTGGGACCACCTTCCTATTATTCTTACTGTTACTCCCCCACTCCCCCCCTTAATTTTTCTTCATCTTTAAAGTGAAAGTCGCTCAGTCATGTCTGACTCATGGTGACCCCACAGACTATAGCCCACCAGGCTCCTCTGTCCAGGGAATTCTCCAGGCAAGAATACCAATGTGGGTAGCTGTTCCCTTCTCCAAGGGATCTTCCCCACCCAGAAATCAAACCCAGGCATCCCACATTGCAGGTGGATTCTTTACCATCTGAGCCACCAGGGAAGCCCGAGAATACTGGAGTTGGTAGCCTATCCCTTTTCCAGGGGATCTTCCTGACCCAGGAATCAAACCAGGGTCTCCTGCATTGCAAGCAGATTCTTTACCAGCTGACCTACCAAGGAGGACAAAACAAAGTAATAATTAACCATTAACTAATAACTGGTCATTCTCTTTCCCATTGGGGCTTCCCTTGGTAGCTCAGCTGATAAAGAATCTGCCTGCAATGCATGAGACACAGAAGACATGGATTCGATCCCTGGGTTGGGACGATCCCCCGGAGGAGGGCATGGCAACCCACTCCAGTATTCCTGCCTGGAGATTCCCATGGATAGAAGAACCTGGCGGGCTAAGTCCATGGGGTCACAAAGAGTAGGACAGGACTGAAGCAACTTAGCATGCAGGCATGCACTCTTCTCCATGACCTGAATGTAAGTCAGTAAATTGCAGGGAAACAAATGGTGTGAGGCAAATAGATGAACTACTATTTTCCTATCTGTAAGAACACTCAACAATGTGGCCAGGGTCCGAAGGTTTTTTTGTTGGAAATTTCATCTCATATAGACTCCTTGATGCGGAAAAGATGAAACAGGGAGGCTGAGGAAGCTTATGCAGCTTCATCTGAACTTCAGAAACCAACCTTTGGTAAGGTGTAGAGTCTTTGTCTAGGTCAGAACTAGAGGAGGTTCAGTGTATAAAGGAAATTTGCATCTCAGTGGTGGATGGTCACAGCCCTCTTTGAGAAGCTAGTAGAATGTATGGTGTCCCTTCTCAGAAATACCCATATGTACAGGAACACAAAAGTTGCACATCGCTTTAGGAGGTTGCCACACGTGGTAAGCACTAGATACCTACCTATGGACTGGCCCCAGTCTGCTGCGGCGACTGTGGAAATCTCAGTGCCATGGCTGTTAGCTTTTAACTAAAGACAGGAGCGTATCTTTAGTGCAGCGCACCTGCCTTATAGACAGAACGTGCTCAGACGCAGCCTCTCTGCTTCGGCACACTTTGTGCACTACAGGGGCGCCCCCGCTTTCCTTGGAACTGTCACAAAGGACAGCACTTGGCATCCTCACTCCTCATTGCCCAGGAGCACCGACTCGTCAAAGTTCTGGTGCCCGTTTCTCTGGGATCGCTGCCACTCCGGCTAGGAGGGCGCCCAGCGGCCCAGGAGCCTGGGAGACCGGGCGGGCACTCGCCCTCATCTCCACACTCGGGCTCGCTCCAAGTGCGCACGGTCCTGGACCGGCCGGCGCGAGCACGCGGTGGGCGGCGGGGGCGCAGTGGCGCCTGGGGACGCGCGAGTGTGCGCACCGAGGGGGCGCCTGGCCGGCGGTGCCCAGCTCTCCCGCGGCCTCCGTGGCTCCGGGCCGGGCCCGGGCCGCGGCCCCCACAGTGCCCTCCCTCCGCCCGGCCGGAGTGGCCGGGCTGGGAGCCGCGAGAGCAAGAGCAGCGCCCCTACCGCCCGCTTTCCCACCTCCATCTCCTCCGCCTCCTCCTCCTTCCCCCAGCCACCCGCTCAGTCACAACCGGTTCAGACTGGCCAGGGTGCCCCGCAAAAGAGAGAGACCGGGGGGAAAAGCACGGGAAATAACTTCCCAAGGAGAAGGAGGGCGAGAAGGTGGAGCCCACTGGAGGGGCCGGCTCCCTCCCTCCATGTGGCCGCCGCCGCCGCTGCCGCGGAGCTCGGCGGGGGCAGAGGGCGGCGGCTCCCGGGGCAGCCTGTAGCGGGACGAATTGCCCAATACTCCGGCAGGGGCCGGGGCCGGGGCCGAGCCCCCGGATAAATAGCCGCCCAGCAGGCCCGGAGCTGCCGGGGAGAGCGGCGGCCGCTGTCCTCCCGGCACCACCCGCCCGGGCAGTGCGCCCCGTGCTGCGCCCCGGAGACGCCGCTCACTGCGGCCGGTACCCAGGTAAAAAGCTGGAGCTCGCGGGGAGGGTCCGGGGGTCGGCGGTTCCCCGTCTGCCTCCCGGAGGCTACGAGAAACTCCTCGGTTTCCGAGCGGCCAGAGGAGGCGGGGGCGACGCTGTCATCCGCGGCCAAGCAGCTCGGAGCCGGGTTCTTGTTAGGAGTGTGTGCGGGGGAGCTGAGAGTGTCTTCGGGGTGTTCGGGCCCACCGCGTGACAACTCCCAACCCTTTGGTGGGGTGCTGCTCTGCAGCGGGCCAGTTTTCCCAGCGCTCTGAGGGCGGTATTGTGCACGGAGGTGGACGAGAGAGAGGGAGAAAGGAGGTCCTGGAGAGGACGGTGCCCTCGGATTGAGCTCGGGATAGAGATCTGCGCCGGGACTGCCGGTGGCAGAGCAGGGTGGGGGTTGGGGGGGAAGCGACTCAGGTGAGCCCCTGTTTCCCAGAGGGCATGAGGCCTCCAAGTGCCCTGGTTGGGAGCTGGTGCACGCAGGTGACCCCGGGAGGGTCGCACTGGGGCGCCCAAGGGTTCTAGGCGCGGCGCCAGCTTCAGCACCGCGGGGTCAGCTCGGGCGAGCGCAGGAGGCACGGGCGCCTCGGCCGCCTGGACACAGAGCCGGAACTTGCGAGGACTTGGTGCTTCACGCTCCATCTGTGGCTCACTCTAGGTAACCACCTCTAGCTTCAGGAGCTCCTAGAGGGTTCGGAAAGAAATGATAAACGCATAAAAACTTCGTCATCATAAGTAGATCAATGCTTCCCAGGTTGCCATGTCTAATCCAGCCTAAAGCAATCAATATATCCTGGAGGTTAGGTAGGATTTACACTAAATAGGCATACTACTTACACAGTAAGTTATTTAATATCTTGTGTTTTTGGATCAGTGTCTTGGGTCACAGTTAGTTTGGATGTATTTTTTTAAATCTTGAATTACCAGGATAGTGGCTCAGGTTGCAGGTGAGTTCCTCCCCTTCCCCGCCGAGTAGGATTTTCAGTTGTTCCAGCAAATCCTGTTAATTTGGTATGTCCTAACAGTTTCTCAGATTTGAGTTGGTTTCAGCTGTGAGAAATTGTTCTGGCTGGTTCAGGCAGAGGACTGAGGAAGCTAGACAAGATTCTGAAGTGAAAGCACCAATTATTCATTTATAGGATTACACCTTCTTTTAAATACCTTGTGGATCCAGATAACAGGGTTATCCGTATCATTGCTAGAAATAAATTTATTTCTTTTTAGGCCCTAGGAAGTGGAAATTACATTATAAAATAGCTTAACCTGCAAATTTGCAATAACTCATACTTGTAGCAGCGCTGACTGCCTAAGAACACACTTCTCTGTCTCTTCTCTTTTGTGTGTAGGCAAGAGGGGTAACAAGGACACTTTTTCTCTGTGGGATGCTATAGGAAAAGAGAAAAGATATGCAGAGAAAAGATATGCAGAGGTAGATCAGGACACTGGGAAGTCTTCTCTAATTTCTGACTGAGTCTCTGAAAAGATGGTGGTATGTGCATTAACTGGTGTCTGAATCTGTATCAAGGCAGATCTTGGTGCTTTGGGTGTGGTTCTAGTCATGAAACTAGAGCAAGAGAATGACAATTAGATGTAGTTAGCTTTTGAAGCTTTATTTTCTCACCTGATCTTTTGAGCCTGCAATTTTTTTAGTCTTGAGCGAGTCATTACTTGAACTTACTTCATACAATGCAGTTGGGTATAGAAAGCCCGTGGGTAGGTACAAAAGAAACAATGTCTTGCTTGTTTAATTATTGCTTTACAAGAGAGTATCACCTAATGACTTTAATTTTAATTAAAGTTGGCAAGAATGCATATATTTTGAGCTAGTTGGCCTTTTCTTTGGGAGGTTCTTTGTAGACATCCGAGTATTCCCTGCAGATAATCAGATTGAAGAGGGACTTAAAACTGAGTTCAAGGAAAGAATACATGACCCCTGCCTTCAAAGCGTTTAGTCTGGTGGGGAAAATAGGCATGTTTATAAATATCTAGAATACATGATAGTAAAAATGTAATCATATGGCAGTGACATCAATAGTGTACAATTGAATGGCAGAGAGGTTCATTCAAGGTTAAGAAATGAGAAAAGTTACGTGGTGGGTGTAGCATCTGAGCTGAGACTTGAAGAAGGAAGAGGATTTCCTTGATGCAAAAGACGGCTGCTGGAACAAGCGTGTTGCATGGAGGTGTGCAAGTCTGGTGTGTTCAAAGGTAGCAGAACAGTTTGGAGTGGCTGGAGTCTGGAATTTAAGATAGATAAGACTGGAAGGTAGGACGGGGCTAGATTATGGAGATGACAAGCCATGCTAAGAAATTAAAGTGTGATTGAACATTATTATTGTATTTATACCAACAGTGTTAACATCCTTCACTGTAGTTTATTCCTTGAAGTACAATTTTGTGAGCTTCCCCTAATAAGCAAATGAATAAGATCTTAATAGCATTTACTTTCTATAAATGTGAAAGAGTAATGTGTTTTCAAGTAGATTTCAATGCTTTATTCAAATCCAACAATTATTTCCCCTGAATTTGCAATCTTAGGATACAACTTTTAATTTGATTAAAACTTTGGATAGGAAAATACCCCCACTTTCCTGGGTCAATATGCAGAGTAAAGTCACTTTCTGTTCACTGTTTCAGTTATTGACAATAATAATAATTATTATTAATCTTTATTAAACATGACATACTAAGTGAGCTACATACCTTCTTTTATCTACGGAGGCATAATTTTAAACTTATTCTGAGAATTTCTTTTTGGCCTCATTGCACAGCATGTGGGATCTTAGTTCCCTGACCAGGGATCAGACAAGCCCCTGGCATTGGAAGTACAGAGTCTTAACCACTTAACCACCAGGGAAGTCACCTTGATCTCTTGATCTTGAAAATTTTAATAAGGTCACTCAACTAAGTAAGTGGTAGAACCAGGTATTGAACCCAGGAAGTTTGTCTTGATAGCCCATTCTTTGGGCAGGGGCATAATATATGATAACTGTTATTCACAGTAATTAGAATTTGGGCCTGCTACCTGTAGGAGAAGTTTTTCTCTATTTTTCCTTTGCATCTTCATTTCTATCATTTTAATTTTATTTTTTAATTTATATAATTGCCACATAAAATATTACTTTTAGGTGTACAACATGATGATTCTAAATATATATATATATACTACAAAATGGTGACTCAGTAAGTTTAATTAACATGCACCACCATAGTTCTAATTTTTTCATGTGTCTGATGAGAACTTTAGGATTTCCCTGTAGCTCAAATGGTAAAGAATCTGCCTGCAAAGCAGGAGACCAGAGTTTGATCCCTGGGTCAGAAAGATCCTCTGGAGAAGGGAACGGCAATCCACTCCAGTATTATTGCCTGGAGAATCCCATGGACAGAGAAGCCTGGTGGCCTACAGTCCGTAGGGTTGCAAAGAGTCGGACACTAACACACACACAAAACAATGAGAACTTTTAAAATCTACTCTTTTGGTGACTTTCAAACATATACCTCAGTATGTTATAGTCACCGTACTGTACATTATCTGATTATATTTACTTTATAGGTTCAGTGATGACCCGTATTTCAGTGTTTTAACACATCTTCAAACTTGTTTCTTAAATTAATCAGTCTATTTTTGGCTGTGCTGGGTCTTCATTGCTGTGTGGGCTTTCTCTAGTTGCAGCAAGCAGGGGCTACTCTCTCGTGCAGGCTTCTCATTGTGGTGGCTTTTTTTTTTTTCCTTATTGCAGAGAAATGGGCAACAGGGGCTTCAGCAGTTGCGGCTTCCCAGGCTCTAGAGTACAGGCTCAATAGTTGTGGTGCATGGGCTTAGTTGCTCCGAAGCATGTGAGATCTTCCAGGATCAGGGATCAAACCTGTGTCTCCTGCATTGGCAGGCAGATTCTTTACCTCTTAGCCACCAAGGAAGCCTTATCTTCAAACTATTATATGATCTTGTGCTTTTATGACCCACTCAAAAGAAACTCTTAAGCTCTTTGAGAAGAGATGGGATATGAGATGAGGAAAACTTTAGTGAATCTGACAGCCTTAAATACAAAGACTAGGCCTCCCAGATTCCCTGGAAGAGCATCAATTTCATATATTCTTTTCACTCTTCCCAGTAAATCCCCTACATGCACCATATATTTTGGTATTTCAGCATCCCATATATATTACCGTGTGTCTTCAGAGTTTTTACTCTAAAAATTATATAGCAAATCTACTAGTTTGTAGATGACATGCTAAAGTATATATTCAGGCAAAAGACTGGATTCTATATAATCATGTACAAGTTATACAAAACACTGAGCAAAACGACACACCATTGGAGACTGCGTCATGAGAGATTTCTTCACCACTACTGTTAATACTTGGACCCAGTTTTATGGCATATGGGTTGTATGGAATTAAGATAAGCTGAAACAAAAGCTTGGTAGCTTAGGAAGCTTGATAAATGCCTGTGACAAATGAAATGATGGTACCAACTCACATCTAAATCTCTGGTCCTCACTTTGCTTATATTGACTCTGTTAAATCTCTAGATCTATCTTTTCATTTGTTCTCAGACTGAATGATTTATGAACTCTTCTATTTCCTCTTCTGTTCCTGAGAGCAGGACTGGAAATAGGTGGCCTTTCGCTGGACGGGTCAGTAAGGGATCTTGAGATGGGTCTCTCCATTAATAAGATATCTCTAAACCTCAGTTTCCTCGTGCTGTGCCGTGCGGAGTCACTCAGTCGTGTCCAACTCTTTGCGACTCCATGGACCATGGTCCGCCAGGCTCCTCTGTCCATGGGGATTCTCCAGGCAAGAATACTGGAGTGGGTTGCCATGCCCTCCTCCACAGGATCTCCCCAACCCAGGGATCAAACCCAGGTCTCCTGCCTTGCAGACGGATTCTTTACCTGCTGAGCTATCAGGGAAGCCCCAGTTTCCTCATACAGAGGAGGAAATTGAGTAATTGTTGAGATTGGGGGCAGCAAGTTCTCCAGGTTCACCTAGGGCTGACTGGCCTCATGGAGCAGCAGACTGGGGTGGGAGGTGGGGAGAGCACAGGTAAAACTCCAAGGCAAGCCAGCCTTGGTCCTGTGAAAGGGAGAGGAGGGAGTGGAAGGAGCTGGGGAAAACATGCCCATTCACGAGGGCTAGAGCTACTCAGTTCCAGCCAGTTATTACGTAAGAACAAGAGCCCTGTGTTGCCAGATCTTCAAGAGAATCCGGAAATTCAGATTTTGATGGGAAAACATTGGCAATTCATTCAACATGGCTAAAAATAAAAGAAAATAAGAATTGGGCAGGCCAAACAAAACACCTCTAGAGATCAGATTTGGCTTTTTTGCCGCTAATTTGCTAGATGACTTCCAAGCTTTCTTCTGGCTTCAGACTTCCATGATCCTGCCCTCAGTCCATCTGATCTCTAACCCAGTTCTTCACTGACACATATTCCAGCACTCACCGGATCTAAAGCATGATAGCTTTGGAAGATCTCTTTGGTGAGTGCTGGACCATGATAGATTTATAAGGCCTTTAAAATCAATGAATGCTCTTTATCGATGGTCATGCTGTTGACATAATTCAGAGGCCCCGGCAGTTAATTGCTTGTGTTAATTATCCCTTTCAGGGACAGTTAGTTAGGTTTAATTCCAGGACCCAGAACTGTTCTCTAAATATTTCCCTTCCTGTTCTTCCTTCTCACTCAAACGTAAGAAGATAATGACAGCTGGAAAATAGATCCTTGTTTCCACCTGAACAAGGTGTATTTATAAGCTTAATTTTTTGTTTGCTTTATTTATTTTTTGCCATGATACTCAGCTTGCAGGATCTTAGTTCCCTGATTAGTGGTGGAACCCAGACCCCTGGCCTTGGAAGCTTGAAGTCCAAACCACTGGATCGCCAGGGAATTCCCAATAAGTTTATCTTACAGTGCTTAGACAAATCATCATCTTTACCTGAGCAAGATTTTGCCCTGTAGTCTGTCTCTTTAATCTGGGGATGTTCTTCAATTGCAACAAGGTGAATAAGTTAAGAGTTTGGCTCTTATGTGTTAATATAGAAGTTAAGTTTTTTTTTTTAAAGTATATTTATGTGAATACAAAAAAATAAAAATGAGAACAAAAGTAGTGGACTTGCACGTGATTCCAACCTCCAGTTCTTTTGAATAACTCGTTCCTGGGGGAACACTACAGTTAAATTCTGTAATATAATATTTTTAAAGCAGAGTTTCATGAATGTGACGAGGTAAGATGTGTTCTTTGCTTTATGCTAATGAGCTATTTTACAAACAGGTGGGCCTGCCTCTACCTGTAAAGCTCAGAGCAGATATTGACAACAGGAAGGAAGCATCTGAGTACATAAAAGAAACATGGCGTTTTCAGAGAAATCACAGACCTCACTGTAACCAAGCTGACAGAGAGGACCAGTGGAAGGCTCTCGGTGACAGTTCTGGGCCACACTTTGTCCTTGTCCCTGCTCCAGTGGGGGGTCGACCCTCCCTGGCACCTATGGGAGTTTGTCAGCCAGCCCTGGATATTTAACATTTAAAACAAACCTGAAAGAATCAGGTAATTATCTGATCATTTAAGACATACCATCTGATCTTATACTGGTAACAACTCTCATTTAAAAAAGCTAACTTTATGTTTACCCATGTATTTGGCTAGCCTTTCAGGTTTAATGATGGAGGCAGGCTCTAAGCCCTTTGGAGGAAGGAACCACATCCACCTTCGGTCCACAGCACCTTCCAGATGCATTCATTTTCTTCCAAATACACAAATACCTCCCAAATGTACTCAGTTCTTTCTGTTGAATGAAAACTATATGGTTAATCATTTTGATATACAGGAGATTTAGGTCAGTAGGCTTTCTATGCATTCATTTATTCATTCATTTCATAAAGACCTGTTGAGCCTTTACTATGTGCCAAGCACAATTCTTAGTGCTGGGGATGCAGGATAATCTTGTTGGTTAGATATCTTAATGAATAATAACATATTGTGATAAATGTTGTAAGAACAAGATTGCCCAAATTATTGTGAGACCTTCGAGAAGGAATGACTAACTGTTGAAGGGTTTGGATGGCATCAAATAAGAGGAGACGTTTAGGCTAAGTCAAGAATTGATGCTTTTGAACCATGGTATTGGACAAGACTCTTGAGAGTCCCTTGGACTACAAGGAGATTCAACCAGTCAATAAAGGAAATCAGTCCTGAATATTCATTGGAAGGACTGATGCTGAAACCGAAACTCCAATACTTTGGCCACCTGATGTGAAGAGCTGACTCATTGGAAAATACCCTGATGCTGGGAAAGATTAAAGGCAGGAGAAGGGGATGACAGAGGACGAGATGGTTGGATGGCATCATTGACTCAATGGACATGAGTTTGGGCAAACTCTGGGAGATGGTGAAGGGCAGGGAAGCCTGATGTGCTGCAGTCCATGGGGTCACAAAGAGTTAGACACGCCTGAGTGACTGAACAACAACTTGAAGCAGGAGTTGCAGAAAGGATTACAGCCTCCCCGCAGCTGGTGGGGAGTGAAGAGTCTAAGGCATTCAGAAGGAGAGGAGCATGGCTTAAGGGATGAATTGTGACAGTGGTTTGGGGAGTCCAGGTTTTGGTAATCCTGCAGAGGTAGTTGGGGCTGAATTGTTGCAAATCTTTAGAGAAAATAGAAAGAATCAGGTAGCTAGCAGGGCATTGAAAGATCTAAACACCGAATGTCATATGAACAAAATACGGATTTGTAAAACCAGTTTTTATTTTTTATAATTAACTTAAAACATTTTATTTATTTATTTTGGTTGTGCTGAGTCTTTGTTGCTGCATGGGCTTTTCTCTGCAACTATGCAGAGAGCAGGGGCTACTCTCTAGTTGTGGTGTGCGGGCTTCTCGTTGTGCTGGCTTCTCTCGTTGCAGAGTGCAAGCCGTAGGGCACATGGGCTTCAGTAGCTCCAGCTCCCAGGCTCTAGAGCACAGGCTCAATAGTTACGGCACACAGGATTAGTTGTTCCACGGAATGTGGGATCTTCCCAGATCAGGAATTGAACCTGTGTCTCCTGCATTGGCAGGTGGCTTCTATACCACTGAGCCACCAGGGAAACCCTATTTATAATTTTTGGATCACACTGTTTATTGATGCCTGGCTTGAATCTCCATGAGGGCAGGAATGATCATCTTTGATTTTCTTTTGCACTGAGAAGTTAAAGAACACAGTAAGGACATTTTTCTTGTCTGGATGCATCGAAGCCAGAAAACATTGAGTTGAGGAATGATTAGGAAATGAGAAAGTGGAGGGAGGGAGGGAGGTACTCATTTCAAGTTTTTCTAAGAAAACCTTTAGAACATGCCACAACAGTAACAGTATTGGTAAACATTTGCTGTATGCCAGATATCAACACCTAGTATTTCATAGAGATTATTTCGTGTGTTCCTCATAAAGTTCTAAGACAAAGGAGTTCTTCCTATCCTATTTTCATTTTATAGTTGAAGAAACTGAGGTTTTTTAACTTGCTTAAATTCACATGGCTAATGCTCTGCTGTTAATTGTGGTCTAACCTCAACTATGTACCCAGGTTGAACATGGACCCTTCTAGACTAGGGGCTTTCAGTGTTTTTGACTGTGACCCATAGTGAGATTTATTTTACAGCCTGACCCTGCCAGCAAACACAGGCACACATGTAAACACTGAAGCCAAGTCTCTCAAAGTAGTGCTCAGCCCTTAGCAGTGTGCAGGAGGACTTATATTTGCTACTTTAATCAATTTTATTCTAGTCTAAATTTCAGTTTTTTTAAACACTGCTGCTCACAGTGTGCAATTGATTTGACGACTGATGATGCACTAGAGAGTTTGGACCACACCCCTCTAGCCTGCTAGCTACTTTACATTGCTCCCTGAACTACAGCTTAATATCTTTTTCTATTAACATTAGCAAACATTTATTCAGTGCCTACTATATGCAGAGATGTGGAAGGAACATAAAGAACATATGGTATGCCTTGACCCCAAGGAATTTTCAGTGTAGTGAAGGGAAAGACAAGTAATGGCTAATTATAATGCAGACCAGCAAAAAAAAAAAAAAAAAACAACAGAGGCACAAGCCACGTAGAATGGGAACATAGGAATAATGATGGATCCTGGTTGTGTTTAGCAGTTGTGTGTGTGTGTGCTGCAAGAACGTTAAAAGACTTCTATGAAATAAATAGAAATGTCTTTGGTAAAGACTTTTAGGACTTAGGGCCAAAGGAGATCTGAAGACCACAGTATTCTGTGTATTATTCTCAAAGGTCTTGAAATGGTCAAGCTATCATTATCATTATGTAGACATTAATTTGTCCACTATAAGCCCTTGAAGGATGCTAGCATGTCCAGTTGTGTAAAGAGTATCCATTTAAAAAAAGTTTAAGATAACTTACCAAAGTAAAAGAATGCAAACCTATGAACAATTTATGAACCTCCATTAGGTGATAAATCCTAGGGTTAAATGGAGAGAGAGAGCCTTAAGTAGAATCTAGCAAAAATTCTGTGGACTTTGGAGGTAGAAGGAGGGTTATTAATACTTTTCTAATTTATCTTATGTAGATTAAAAAGATAACATTTGAAAATCCTGGCACTGTGTCTGATACATAGAAAGTGTTAGATCAGTTTAAATAACTAAAATCAGTCAAGTCTTTCAATTTAGGCTTGTCCGGCAAGAGGAGCAATTATGTAAGCTAGTGCAGTGGTCCACTCCTTTCTGTTAGAAGCTTCACATTGAGATCACCTGGAGCCCTTTAGCAATTTGGCCTCAAGCCCAGAGATCCTGTTTTCATGTGTCTAGAGAAGTCTCAGACATTGGTCCTTTTTAAGCCCCTATGGTACAGCCAGGTTTGAAATGAAAAGTGTTAGTTGCTCAGTTGTATCCAACTCTTTGCGACCCCATGGACTGTAGCCCACCAGGCTCCTCTGTTCTTGAGATTCTCCAGGCAAGAATACTGGAGTGGGTAGCCATTCCCTTCTCCAGGAGATCCTCCTGACCCAGGGATCAAACCCTGGTCTCCTGCATTGCAAGCAGATTCTTTACTGTCTGAGCCACAGCCAGGTTTGAAATCCCCTGAAAAGTAGATGCTTTAATGATTAGAAACATGCTTGTGTGGAGCTGCAACCTTGAAATTGGGTCCTTTGCTTTTTTGATGCCCAAAGAGCATCAAAAAAGCAAAGGACCCAAACAAGATCTTAGATATCTTTATGGTCACACCTCACGGCTTTCGGGATGTTAGTTCCTTGACTAGGAACTGAACCCTCAACCTTGGCAATGAAAGTATGGAATCCTCACCACTGAACAACCAGGGTATCCTCAAGATCTTTGGTATATTTGAAGTCACGAAGGGGTATCTTTGAACTGGGGAAGAGTAGAAAACTGGGGTATGAAGACTGTCAAGGCAAACTTGACTTCCCGTGGTGCTCAGGAGACACAGGAATTGATTTTGTCTTGTCAACTTTGAGGATTCATCTTCACCTCCATTCTACCAACAAGTACCCTGGAAACTGTGGAGTAACACACAGCAAAGAGGTGTGCATAAGCTGCATAGCTCCCTGAGTTGAGCGGAAAAGGAAGGAAGGAAGGAAATGAAAGAAAGGAATGAAAGTAAGCCTCTCTTGTACTTCAGGGCCTCTTTGTTTTGTCTTCTTTGGGCTGTGGGTGACCTGATGGCTCTTTGGGACCTAAGAGCAGACCATCATTGTCACTGGGGTCTTTCCTCACTGAGACTTCTCTCTTCCCTTTTTTAAAAAAAAGTTTATTTTATTGAAGTATTGGTGATATACAATGTTGTGTTCCTTTCTGTTGTACAGCAAAGTGATTCAATTATACATATATATCTATTTTAATTTTTGTTTATGTATTGGTCCATGGGGTCACAAAGAGCTTGTACATGACTGAGCATGCACACATGCGCACACACACACACTTATTTATTTTTTGGCTGCACTGGATCTTTGTTGTGGTGCTTGAGCTTCTCATTGTTGTGGCTTCTCTTGTTGCAGAGCATGGGCTCTAGGCACATGGGCTTCAACAGTTGGGGCACAAAGGCTCAGTAGTTTCAGCTCCCAGGCTCTAGAGCACAGGCTCAATAGTTGTGATGCATAGGCTTAGTTGCTCCATGGCATGTGGGATCTTCCCGGATCAGGGATTGAACCCGTGTCTCCTGCATTGGCAGGTGGATTCTTTACCACTGGGCCACCAGGGAAGCCCCTGCCTGGAGATTCTTGAAGCTGCTCCTCCCAGGTCTTTACCTGCACTGCTGTGCAGCAGCAGGGTGGCATTATGGGTGGTGAAGTGATGCTCTAGAGGCAGTTCATCCTCTGGGACTTGGCCATCTGGGACAGTGGGAGAGTTGGGAAAAGATTTTTCTCTCTTCTGTCTGGCAGTGTGTGTATTTGCCTTCTCTGGAGCCGTCAGGGTGAAATTGCTCATTCTCTGGCCAGAAACCAGCCAACAGATTTTGGGCACTTGCCACATCAAAGGGTGGGGTTAATAGCGTTGCCACCACCAGTGGGGACAGTGCCAGATTGTCAGAAGTGAAGAGGGAGCAGGCAGCCATCCATTCCTTTTTTTTCCTCCTTCTACACTCCAGGGGGCTTTAGAAAAATAAAAGTCATGCTGTCCTGAGATGGTCCAATTATTCTGCTGTCTTGTTTGGTAAACTTTTGATTCTTTGGAGAGAGATGCTGACTTTTCTGTACCCTTTAAGTCACTTAGGTGCATTAGCATGGTAGAGGTGTTTATTTATTTTTTGCATTGTTTGATATACTTTCTTATACCACTTTCTCCTCTTTTCATTAAAAAAGCAGATAGATGGATGTAATCATCTTTTAAATTTTGTATTATAGACAGTGATCCTCTTCTGCATTTTTTCTGCAAGCATTTATAGAAAATCAAGAAACTTAACTTTTGCCATGGTTATCACTGCTGTAAGAATTTTTGCTTTTGTTTCTATTTGAAACCAATGTAGATGTGATGATCAGTGGAGATTTAGGTGTGGGGCTGAGTAAACTTTGTCTTTGACAGGGTAAATGACAGAGTAGAGTCAAAAGACAGCCAAGTGCTGGCTGCTGCACTGGGGTGGTGGGCTCCAGGCAGTTTCCACTTGCTTGGTTCACTATCACCAACTGCTCGTCTTCTCCTCTGTCTTCCTCACCTGTGTCTTTCCTCCACTGGGATGGAAGATGGGACGGTTGGTCAGAACGTGCTGTATCCTCTAGGACAGTGATGCTCAGCCTAGCTACACGTTAGAGTGGCTGGGAGTGTTAGGCTCTACCCCAGAGCAGGCTGGTGGTGGGACCTGGCATCGGGGATATTTAAAAGCTGCCCAGATGATTCTAGTGCAGTCATGGTCGAGAATCACTTTGGTTGGGCAGCAGTTTTCAGAGTGTATCTGTGGATGACCTGTATTAGAATCGTTGGGTGATTTTTTTTTTTTTGGCTGCACTGCAAGGCTTGCAGGATCTTGGTTCCCTGCCCAGGAATTGAAACTGGGGCCATCGCATTGAAAGCTCTGAGACCTAACCACCGGACTGCCTGGGAATTCTCCATAGGGTGACTTTTTATTTATTTATTTATTTATTTTATTTTTTTTTTTCATAGGGTGACTTTTTAAAAATGCAAATTCTGGAATTCCTAAACTTGAAACCAAATCAAGTTTTAACAGTAGTAAACACAGTTTTGAATCATTCCAGATGCAACCTGCCAGTATGCAGATCTTGGTTTAAATGTTCTTAGTATTAAAAAAATAACTAAAGATTAAGAAATAAGTAAAGATCAAAAAGTCTTAGAAGCCCTAGAGTGAGAAATGATTCAGTAACTAGTTGATCTTGAATTCTGGTGTGAGTAACTGAGAAAGTGGCTATTAAGTCCCCAGAAATGCTTTATAGGTATAAAATCATAGCTAATATTTAGTAAAATGTGTTATTGTGTGCCAGGCACTGAGATTTGAACTTAAAAATTTTTTTATTGGCGTATAGTTGATTTACAATGTTGTGTTAGTTTCAGGTGTTCAGCAAAGTGAATCAGTTATACATATAGCTACTCTTTTTTTACATACTGTTCCTATTTAGGCTATTACAGAGTACTGAGTAGAGTTCCCTGTGCTATACAATAGGTCCTTACTTTTTATCTGTTTTATATATAATATTGTCTATATGTCAATCCAATCTCCCAATTCATCCCTTCCCCTCTTCTCCCCTGTAACCTTAAATTTATTTTCCACATCTGTAGCTCTATTTCTGTTTTGTGGATAAGTTCATTTGTACTCTTTTTTAACATTCCGCATATAAGTGAACTTTGTACTTTAAATTCATAATTTACCATTTTCAGTTCAGTCACTCAGTCACGTCTGACTCTTTGCGACCCCATGGACTACAGCACGCCAGGCCTCCCTGTCCATCACCAACTCCCAGAGTTTGCTCAAACTCATATCCATTGAGTCAATGATGCCATCCAGCCATCTCATCCTCTGTCGTCCCCTTCTCCTCCTGCCTTCAGTCTTTCCCACCATCAGGGTCTTTTCAAATGAGTCAGTTCTTCGAATCAGGTGGCCAAAGTATTGGAGCTTCAGCTTCAGCATTTTACAGATGGGGAAAACTGAGGCTCACAGACATTAAGTACTTAGCTCAAAAACATATGGTAAGTAGTGTAGACTGTATCAGAACCAGATATACATGTGATAACAAAGCTCATGTGTGGCATCATGGATGACAGCACCGATGCGAAGGACTTGAGTTTGAGCAGGCTCCAGGAGTTGGTGATGGACAGGGAAGTCTGGCATGCTGCAGTCTGTGGTGTCGAAAGAGCTGAACACTACTGAGCGACTGAGCTGAACTGAATAAAGCTCATGACCTTAACTCAGTTCCTTCCTTTGTGGAACCAGATACTAGCAAAACCTCTCTTCCTCTCTACCCTGTCTTTATGGTGAAACTAAGAGGAAAACAAGGAAGCTATCAAACAACTTAAAGTATTAACTTGCTGCTTATCATTTTCTGTACATTCTTCTATACGTACACAAAGCAGCCAGAGATCACTGACGTTTACTTTAGAAGCCCTGAACTTACATTTTATTTTCATTGCTTAGATTCTTCTTTTATGATGTGTAGTCATTCCTGCACTTGAACTGGAGCTTTGTTACTGCTTTATTTGAGGAGCTACAATGCAAATAGAATAAGCAAAGCATAATCTCCTGATTTTGTTGCCCTTGTTTAAACCTGTTCCTAGGTTAGAAATCTGGGTGTGATCAGGAGTGCACTTGATGCTCTGACTTAGGAAGTGACTGTGTCTGCATTAGTTAAGTTACATGAAAGAATCATGGACTGGAGAAATCTGGGTGTGTGTGTTGGGAGGTGTGTGGGAGGGGAGGGAACCTCACATTTATGAAAGACGTTAAACAGATATTGTTGATTTTATCTCCAAATCAGGTCATAGAGCAGTCATTGGAACTGTATGTGTGTTTATAGCATTAATAATTTTTCTTTATAAAGTCAACTTTACTGAGGTATACTTTATATACAGTAAAATCCAACAGGTCTAAGTATACAATATGATGAATTTTGATAAATATATTCAGCTGGGGTTTGCATTAATTTTTTGACAGCTTTATTAAAACATAACTCACAAACCTTATAATTCAGCTATTTAAAGTGTACAATTTGATGGTTTTCAGTGTATTCACAGACATGTACAACTATCACTGTAGTCAATTCTAAAATATGTTCAACAGCCCCCAAAAGAAACCTTATACCTGTCAGCAGTCATTTCTCTTTTTCTCCAAACTCTTTCAGCCCTAGGCGATGGCTCACCTACTTTCTGTAGACTTGCCTGTTCTGGAAGATTCATAGAAATGGGAACCATGTAATAGGTAGTCTTTGGTGATTGGCTGCTTTCCCTTAGTACTTAGTACAGTGTTTTTAAGGTTCATACATGTTGTAGCATGTGTAATACTTCATTCCCTTCTATTGCTGAATAATATCATTGTGTACGGAAATAGACTCACAGAAATGGAGAACTTGTGTTGCCAAGGGTAGAGGTGGGGAAGGGATGGATTGGGAGTTTGGGACTATCTGATGCAAACTATTGTGCACAGGATGGTAAACAACAAGGTCCTATTGTATAGCATAGGGAACTATGTTCAATACCCTGTAATAACAATAATGGCAAAGAGTATGAAAAAGGATTACATATATACAGAAATACTTCATTGTACAACAGAAACACTTCATTGTAAATCAACAATACTTCAATAAAATGATTTTTTTTAATGAAAGAATAAAACAACCTGCCTCCTCAGTTAACTTGGAGACCAAAAGCTAAATACAATTTATAATAAATGAAAAATTCCATTGTGTAGATATACCACATTTTATTTATTATCAGTTGTTGGTTATTTGGGTTGTTTCTACTTTTTTGGCTGATAGCATTGATTTCTTTTAAGATTTTTTTTTAATAAGGACCATTTTTAAAGTCTGTTGAGTTTGTTACAATATTCTTCTGTTTTATGTTTTGGTTTTTTGGCTGCAAGGCATGTGGAATCTTAGCTCCTGACCAGGAATTGAACTCAGATCCTTTGCATTGGAAGATGAAGTCCTAATCACTAGACTATCAGGGAAGTCCCCTAGCACTGATTTTTAAAGAGTAAACTTTTAACAGATACCTTGATTTTTAAATCCTCATTTAAATCCTCATTTTTTTCTTCATTAATATGCCAGGAGTATAAAGTAGCTTGGACTTCCCAGGTGGTGCTTGTGTTGAAGAACCTGCTTGCCAGTGCAGGAGACACAAGAGTCCTGGATTCAATCCCTGGGTTGGGAAAATCCCCTGGAGAAGGGCATGGCAACTCACTCCAGTATTCTTGTTTGGAGAATTCACGGGTAGAGGAGCCCTGGCAGGCTACAGTCCAGAGGGTCACAAAGAGTCAGATACAACTGAAGCGACATGCACGCACGCATGAAGTGTCTTAGTCCTCCCTTGACTACTGAGACAATCTGATTAAGGTCATAACAACCGGATTTACAGCTGTACTGAAATTCTTGTTTGGAGTTAATTCTCTTTTGTAGCTATTTAATATTGTGGAAAAGGCATACAGAATTGTAGATATAGAAATATATATATATATATGCACGTGTGTGCTCAGACTGTCAGTTGTGTTTGACTCTGTGACCCTATGGACTGTAGCCCGCCAGACTCCTCTGTCCACGGGATTCTCCAGGCAAGAATGCTGGAGTGAGTTTTCATTTCCTCCTCTAGGGGATTTTTCTACCCAGGGATTGAACCCACGTCTCCTTCATCTTTTGTACTGCAGGCAGATTCTTTACTGCTGAGCCATCAGGGAAGCCCTAATATACATGTGTGTATATGTATAAAATAAGGATAACTCGTATGGTTTTACAAGGAGTTTTAAAGTTAATTTACAAAGACGACATGTAGTTTCTTTTTCTTTTAAAAAATAATATTGATATATAACAAATTATTTTACTTTAGAAATCATAAACTGTGCTGATTATGAAATGTCATGGGTAAGTGTCAAAATTGAGCTAATGACTTACTTTTGAAGGACTAACATTGGTGTTAGGGTTATTCTATTCGAAAATATATAAATCAATACATAGGAAGTTTACGTTTTTGACCCAGAAGAAACTTACATTATTTTAAAGCTTTATGCTACTCATATATTATCAAAAATCAGTCATAATAGTTTTGACACTCTTGTAACTGCAGATGTTACACTTCTTACCCCTAAAACACACCACAGAACTAAAGTGCTTGAGAAATAGGAAAGTGAAAGTAGATGTGAAATGATAGGAGAAGTCAAGAACTATGTACAGGCATCGTTACTTACACATCTGTTTTTAAATTTTTAAATAATAAGACTTTTAAAAATGGAGACAGGGCAGAGATGATGAAGGACAGGGGAACCTGGCATGCTGCAGTCCATGGGGTTGTAAAGAGTTGGACACGACTGAACAACTGAACTACAACAAATAGTTGATTTACAATGTTGTATTGGTTTTAGTTGTACAGAAAAGTGATTCAATTTTATACTGTATATATAATGTATATGTATAAAATGTATATATATACACATATAAATATATATGGAGCATTCATAGTCAACAAAAGAGTCTGAAATGCAGTGCTTGGGTACAGTCTCAAAAACAACAGAATGATCTGGGTTCCTTTCCAAGGCAAACCATTCATCATCATAGTAATCCAAGTCTATGCCCCAACCAGTAATGCTGAAGAAGCTGACGTTGAACGTCTCTATGAAGACCTACAACACTTTCAAGAACTAACACCAAAAAATGGATGTCCATTTCATCATAGGGGATTAGAATGCAAAAGTAGGAAGTCAAGAGATATCTGGAGTAAAAGGCAAGTTTGGGCTTGGAGTACAAAATGAAACATGGCAAAGACTAACAGAGTTTTGTCAAGAGAACACACTGGTCATAGCAAACACTCTCTCCCAACAACACAAGACATGACTCTGCACATGGACATCACCAGATGGTCAATAGCAAAATCAGATTGATTATATTTTTTGCAGCCAAAGATGGAGAAACTCTATACAGTCAGCAAAAACAAGACCCAGAACTGACTGTAACTCTGATCTTGAGCTTCTTAGCAAAATTCAGCCTTAAATTGAAGAAAGGAGAGAAAGCCACTAGGCCATTCAGGTATGACCAAAATCAGATCCCTTATGATTATACAGTGGAAGTGGCAAATAGATTCAAGGGATTAGATCTTGTAGACAGAATGCCTGAAGAACTAGTCAGGAGACAGTGACAAAAACCATCCCAAGGAAAAAGAAATGCAAGAAGGCAAAGTGGTTGTGTGAGGAAGCTTTACAGATAGCTGAGGAAAGAAGAGAAGTGAAAGGCAAGGGGGAAAGGGAAAGATATACCTAACTGAGTGCAGAGTTCCAGAGAATAGCACAGAGGGATAAGAAGGCCTTCTTAAATGAATAATGCAAAGAAATAGAGGAAAATAGTAGAATGGAAAGACTAGAGATCTCTTCAAGAAAATTGGCGATATCAAGGAAACATTTCATGTGAGGATGGTCATGATAAAGGACAGAAATGGTAAAGACTTAACAGAAGCTGAAGAGATTAAGAAGTGGCAGGAATACAATGAAGAACTATACAAAAAAGGTCTTAATGACCCAAATAACCATGATGGTGTGGTCACTCACCTAGAGCTGGATGTCCTGGAGTGTAAAGTCAAGTGGGTCTTAGGAAACATCACTACGAATAAAGATAGTAGAAGTGATGGAATTCTAGCTGAGCTATTTCAAGTCCTTAAAAAGGATGTGTTGAAGTGCTGCACTCAATATGCCAGCAAACTTGAAAAACTCAGCAGTGGCCACGGGACTGTAAAAGGTCAGTTTTCATTCCAGTCCCAAAGAAGGGCAATGCCAGAGAATGTTCCAACTATTGTACAGTTGCGCTCATTTCACATGCTAGCAAGATTATGCTCAAAATCCTTCAAGCTGCGCTTCAGCATTATGTGAACTGAAATTTCCAGATGTACAAGTTGGGTTTATAAAAGGCGAAGTTAGAGATCAAATTGCCAACATTCATTGGATCATGGAGAAAGCAAGGGAGTTCCAGAAAAACCTTTACTTCTTCTTCGTTGACTATGTGAAAGCCTTTGACTGTGTAAATCACAGCAAACTGTGGAAAATTCTTAAAGAGATTGAAAGAAAACCAGACTACCTTACCTGTCTCCTGAGAAACCTGTATTCAGGTCAAGAAGCAATGGTTAGAACCCCACAATGAACAACAAACTGGTTCAAAACTGGGAAAGGAGTGTACATCAAGGCTGTATATTGTCACCCTGACTTTTTTTAATTTATATGCAGAGTACATCATGTGAAATACCAGGCAAAATGAATCCCAAGCAAGAATCAAGATTGCCAGGAGAAATATCAACAACCTCAGAAATGCAGATGATATCTCTCTGATGTCTAAAAGTGAAAAGGAACTAAAGATCGTCTTGATGAAAGTGAAAAAGGAGATTGAAAAAGCTGGTTTAAAAGTCAACATTCAAAAAATTAAGATGATGGCATCCAGTCCCATCACTTCATGGCAAATTGATGGGGAAAAAGTGGAAGCAGTGACAGATTTTATTTTCTTGGCTCCAGAATCACTTTGGATGATGACTGCAGCCATGAAATTAAAAGACACTTGCTCTTTGGAAGAAAAACTGTGACAAACCTAGATAGCATGTGACAAAGCAAAGACATCACTTTGCTGACAACTGTCCATCTAGTCAAAGCTCTGGTTTTTCCAGTAGTCATGTATGGATGGAAAGTTGGGCCATAAAGAAGGCTGAGCATGGAGGAATGGATGCTTTAGAACTGTGGTGCTGGAGAACACTCTTGAGAGTCCCTTGGACAGCAAAGCGATCAAACCAGTCAATCCTAAAGGAAATCAACCCTGAATATTCATTGGAAGGACTGATATTGAAGCTGAAGCTCCAATAATTTGCCCAGCTGATGGAAACCGCCAACGCATTGGAAAAGACCCTGTGGCTGGGAAAGATTGAAGGCTAAAGGAGAAAGATGAGATGTTTAGATAGCGTCACTGACTCCGTGGACATGAATTTGAGCAAACTGTGGGAGAGAGTGAAGGACAGGGTATCCTGATGTACTGCAGTCCATGGGGTCACAAAGAGTCGAACATGACTTTAGTGACTGAACAACAATGAACTTTAGTATGTATTAGTATATACTTGTTTATATTTTAATAAGCATAATTCACAATAATTCACAAAGAATTATTTGGCTACCTTCTTTTTTTTTTATCACAGCACCCAAAGACTGATTTGTTTACCTACAATTTTATTAGAATTCCCAGTTCTCAGAATCCCTTCTCCCAAACTGTGGTAGCAGGCAGTAAATGATGTATGTTTGGAGGGGCAAAGGCACAATGGGGAGAGCAATACTAACACTAGAACAGCTCTGGCAGAGCAGGGCTGCTCTTTAGTTTATGAAACTTGTTACCTGTATTGGAGTCAGAACTAAAACATAATTTCTAGGAACTTCTAAAGACTTGATTTTCACTCAAGTATGGTTGCTTTACAGTGTTGTGTTCATTTCTGCTGTGCAGCAGAATGAATCAGTTACACTCTAGGAGCTTCTGAATGTGTTTTCTTTGGACAGATAAGATTCACATGTGATAAAATTCACCCACCTACTGTGTACTGTTGAGTGGATCTTATTCAAGAGTTGTGCATACTATACCAAAATCTAATTTTAAAACGTTTAAAAATAATTGTAGGACTATGCTGGTGGTTCAGTGGTTAAGACTCTGAGCCCCCACTGTAGGGGATGCAGGTTTGGTCCCCGGTCAGGGAAGTTCCACATGCCAAAAGGTTCAGCCAATGAATAAATAAAAAAATTGCAAAACATTTTCATCACTCCAAAGAAACCTTGTCCCTTTAACAGTCATTCTCCATTCCCACTCCTTCAATTTTCCAAAGTGGCCACTGCCTTTGCATCCCCACCAGCAACACGGGAGGGTGTTTGTGATCTACCTCCTTGCCCATATGTTAAAGCTGCCCACATAATGACTGTGGCATTAATGTGACTGAGGAAAGGTCATGAAACCAGGCTGATTCAGACTTTTGACACTCCTCACGGATGGATGCCTAGATCAAGATAAAATCAACCTGGAATAAACTGTTTGCCCCCAGGATGTAGCCCATGATTGTAGACTCTCAATTAAAATAAAGTGATAATTCAGCACCAGATAATTTGGTAGTGATTGAGGTTCAAATAAAAATTTGCCATTTTTGCCTACTTTTTTTTTTCATTTATTTTTATTATTTCAAGTAGAAAATGTATCTAGGAATCCTTAAAGATTTAAAGGTAACATTCAAAAAGGAGTTACTAGAGAAAAATTACTGAGGCGGCTATGACTGAAAATAAGACCAAACAATTGTAAATCACTGTATTCGACAAAAAATAGTGTAGAACATTCATATACATTTCAGGGACAGGAAGCTTCTGTGTTAACATTAAATGTTCATAAATGTCAAATACGCAATTCTGACATCCTATATCCGGGAGAATGGAGATTTTCAGCCAGTGTAGAGTTGAGGAAATAACAAAGACTTGGCATCACTTGAACAGAACTGAATGCCATCTAAGAGGTTAGAGCTTAAAAGTTTTCCATGAGTGTAACATAGACTTTCATCAACAGTCCTTTTCATTTTCTGAAGGAAATGTCTTGAAATTTACCTAACTCTCCTTTTCCTTTAACAGAACAAATTATAACTTTAGGAGTACATGCTATCCTTTATACTAATGATAATCTAATTTTGTTGAATAGTGTGATTTTATTATGGTTCATTTTATTTATTGTTCTTCTTTCTTGTCCAAGGGAGGTTTATAATAATATGTAGGATAGATATATTTTTAAAGACCAACATTTTTTACTTCATCAGGCAGTTTATTTAAATTAAAAAAATTTTCATATCAATTTTAAGGATACTTTCCATTACAAAATATTGGTTATATTCCCTGTGATGTTCAATACATCCTTGAGCCTATCTTATACCCCGTTGTTTGCACCTCCTCTCCCCCACCCCAATATTGCCCTTCCCCCCCACTGGTAACCACTATTAATAGTTCTCTATAAGACTGCTTCTTTTTGTTGTATTTACTAGGTGTATTTTTTAGATTACACATGTAAGTGGTATCATGTAGTATTTGTCTTTCTCTGTCTGACTTATTTCACTAAAACATAACACCCTCCAAGTTTATTCACGTCACTGCAAATGGTAAGATTTGGCAGTTTTTTGTGGCTGGATAGTATCTCATTGTATATATATTCCACATCTTCTTTATCCAGTTATCTGTTGATGGAATCTTAATTAGATTACTTCCATACCTTGGCCATTGTGAGTAATGCTGCTGTGAACATTGGGATGCATATATCTTTTCAAATTAGTGTTTTTGTCTTTTTTGAATATATACCCAATAGTAGAAATGCTGGCTCACATGCTAATCTTATTTTTATTTTTTTGAGAAACCTCAATACTGTTTTCCACAGTGACTGCACCAATTTATGTTCCCACCACAGTGTACTAGGTTTCCTTTTCTCCACATCCTTGTCAACATTGTTATTTGTGTTCTTTTTGGTGACAGTTATTCTGACGTATGTGAGGTGATGTTTAATTGTGGTTTTGATTTGCAATTCCCCTGATGATTAACAATATTGAGCGCCCCTTCATGTGCCTGTTGGCCGTCTGCATTTCCTCTTTGGAAAAATATTTATTTAGTCCTCCTGTCCATTTTTTAATTGGGTTATTTTGTGTTTTTTTGATGTTGAATTGTATGAGCTGTTTATATATGTTGAATACTAATCCCTGATCTGTCATATCATTTGTAGATATCTTCTCCATTCAGTAGGTTGATGACTATATTTAGTGTTATATTTGGATTGCTTTTTCTTTTTTGTATGTATATCTATTACAAATTTTTGGTTTGTGGTTACCATGAAGTTTTTAATATAGAAGCCTGTATTTATATGTGCTTGTTTTAAGTTACTGATCTCTTACTTTCAAATTCATTTTGAAAACCCTGTATTTTTACTCTCCTCTCCTTATAATTACTGTTTTTGATATCATATGTTACTTTTAATTTTTTGTGTATCCCTTAACTTTTTATTGTGAATATAGATGCTTTTTTTTTTTTTACTACTTTTGTCTTTTAACCTCTCTTCTAGCTTGTAATGTGTAGATGATTTCCTACCTTTACTGTATATTTTCCTTCAGTGAGCTTTTTCATTTTGTAATTTTCTTGTTTCTAGTTGAGGCCTTTTCTTTTTCACCTAGAGAAGTTCTATGAACATATGTTGTAAAGCTGGTTTGGTGGTTCTGCACTCTTCTAGCTTTTGCTTGTCTGTAAAATCTTTGATTTCCCTTTCAAGTCTCTTCAAATTATCTTTCAAAATAGCTTCTAATTTTGAGTTTTATAAGGTGCCTTGTCATGCAGAGTCTGAATTTCACACAGGTTAAAAGATTCCAAACTCTCAAAGAGTGTACTAGAATATGCAACAATACATGTAGTATGTAGAAGCATATTTTCATACAGTTATATGAACAAGAGTCCCAAACTTTGAATATACTCATGGAACACTAGTCCAAATAAAACAAAATGTTCTGGTACTTACTGATCTTTTTTTTTTTTTTTTTAATTTGGCTGCACTTAGTCTTAGTTGTGGCATGCAAGCTCTTAGTTGCAGCATGTGGGGTCTAGTTCCCTGACCAGGGATTGAACCCTGGGCTCCATGCATTGGGAGTGGGGAGTCAGCCTCTGGGCCGCCAGGTAAGCCTTGATCTTACTATATTTTTTTGGGAAAAAATCCACTGCTTAGATTATATAATGGGTTATTATTGCCAGGATTTATTACAAAAGGTGTGAAAAGAATCCTTTCTTGGGGCTATAAACTCAAGCTTCTTGGGATACTTTGCTCTTAAACTTCAGTGGAAATTGCTATCTTTCTAATATTTTCTTCTGTAGGCCTTTGAAGATCCACCCTTTTCGCTTTGCACCAGACCTGCTAAGCCTGTTCTTGATTCCAGACCCATATTTGTCTTGATCTTCTTGCTGAGCCACCCTTTAATGAGTCTACATTATTTTTTAGAACTGACCTGCTTTCAGACTTCCCTGGTTAAGACTCCACTGTCCAATGCAGGGAGTGTGGGTTTGATCCCTGGTCCAGAAACTAAATTCCCACATGCCATGCTTCATCCTATGCTGCTGCAGCTAAGTTGTGTCCAACTCTTTGTGACCCCATGGACTGTAGCCCCCCAGGCTCCTCTGCCCATGGAATTTTCCAGGCAAGAATACTGAGATGGGTTGCCATTTCCTACTCCAGGGGATCTTCCTGGCCCAGGGATCGAACCCACATCTCTTGTACCTCCTGCAGGTTGGGTTGGCAAGTGGGTTCTATACCACTAGCGTCACCTGGGAGGCCATGGCATGGGGTATGGCCAAAAATTAAAAAAAAAAAAAAGAACCAACCTGCTTCATGAGGCCTTCCACTCCTGCTCCTGCCTTGATTGTCTGCATTTCCCTGTGATTCCTAAACATTTACTGTCCACCCAGCCTCTGTGGCACTTCACCATATACTCTTGTGCATGCATCTTACCTTCCTAATGGGGTTATAAGCTCCTACGTGGCAAGGGCTATGCCTTATATGTCTTCTGAGGTTCCTTGGTATCTAGTGCAATATAATTTAAATTGAAAGTGATCAAAAAATTTCTGGAATGAAGATCCCATTTTTATAACACTGTATTTCTATAAATATTAGGATAAACAGGCTTAGTGGAAATTTCAGTTAATTAATTTTTGATTACCTTTTATTGGAATATAGTTGCTTTACAATGATCTGATACTTTCTACTATACAGCAAAGTGAATCCGCCATATGTATACATACAGTCCCTCCTTTTTGGATTTCCTTCTCCTTTAGTTGCTCCCAGAGAGCACTGAGTAGAGTTGCCTGAGCTATACCATGGGTTCTGATTAGTTATCTATTTTGTACATAGTAAAAATAGTGTATATATGACAGTCTCAATCTCCCAATTCATCCCACCTCCCCTTTCCCTCTCTTGGTTTCCATATGTTTGTTCTGTACATCCATGTTCCTATTTCTGTTTTGCAAATAAAGTTCACCTATATCATTTTTCTAGGTTCCATATGTATGTGTTAATATATAATATTTCAATTAATTTAAGCTCTTTATTCATAAGACTACCAGGGAAGACATTTTATCATATTGGATCATAAGTTATGAAGAAGGAGAATTAGTAAGATGAAATTTTCAGAAAAAAATGGTAACATATCTATATTTCCTTATTTTGTGGTCATAGACTGTACACCTAAGCTTAACCTTTGACCCAAACAGGATCAAGCTGGGTGTGGATAGTTAAAATAATAAACTTGAAATTACTGCACACTCACAACATGTTTATTCTGTTGCACTTAAAAGAAACAAATGCCAGCTAACTTAAAATAATTTACTAGGTTAACTCTGAGAATGAAATGGAAGACTGGAGGAACCGGGCCTGGGTATCCCTCGGTAGCCAAGGTAGTAGGATTTGACAGAGGGTTTCTTTAAAGCACTGCCACTGGGATCAATAAATCCCAAATATTTTTCTTTTATTAGAACATTGCACTCAAGATTCAGGATCCTGGGGAAGAGGTCCTACTGGCCTTGCTTGGTTCAGGTTTACTTTATTGGTCAAGATCAAAGACCTCTTGATTAACAGTCCCACCAACCATCTATCCATGAGGAAAGACCCAAGTGCTCCGAAGAAAATTGGCTACCATTACAACAAGGAGGAAAGGCTTGTCTAGTTGTGAACTCACCTTATAGAATATAGAAAATCAGAAAAAACAGGTGAGAGACATCTAAAGGATAGCAGATTACAGGAGAAAGATGTTGCCCTGACAGAAAATAAGAAATCACTAAATGGTATTTTTTTTTTTTAAATGGTATTTTTCACCATGTTCTGTTCAGACTACCTGTGTCTCAAATTCTGAGACAATGAAAGGTCAGAAGCTCTTAGCCAACTCTTTAAAAATCTCATCATTCTAGTCCCAGATGATACATATGGGAGCTTTGTATTTCAAAGATTTGCTCTCCCAAACATTTACTGTGAGAAGAATTTCTCTGGCTCCTGTCCTATGTGTTGAAATGTCACTCAAGGCAAAGCAAAGCAAAGCAAGGCATGGCCAAAGGCATTTCTGTCTACTTCAGTTTGAAAACTTGCAAGGGAGATATTCCTCACCTTTTCACTCCCCTTCCCTTTCCCTCCAGAAAACTCTGACTTTTTTTAAGATCATGGTGCTTTGCCTTTGTATATGTGTGCTTTTCCTGGACAGCTGTACCTTGAAGATTTAAATGAAGGACAATCTCTTATACATTAAAAAAAAATAATTTTATTTATTTATTTATGACTGTGCTGGGTCTTCGTGGCTACATGGGCTTTTCTCTAGTTGCAGCAAGTGAGCACTGCTCTCAAGCTGTGGTGTGCAGGCTTCTCACTGCAGTGGCTTCTCTTGTTTTGGAGCAGGGACTCTAGGGTGCGTGGGCTTCAGTACTTGTGGCTCCCAGGCTCACGAGCACAGGCTCAGTACTTTTGGCCCACAGGTTTAGTTGCTTCTTGGCACGTGGAATCTTCCAGGATCAGGGATCAAACCTGTGTCTCCAGCATTGGCAGGCAGATTATTTACCACTGAGCCACCAGGGAAGCCCTGCATTTGGTTTTTTACACAACCTTTTGGCCTCATTAGGTACTTGGTTATTGATGTCATACATTATCTGGTTTAGGGAATTAAGACTTTCTTTTCTTTAAAAGGTACTCTAAATAGGAATTGCAGAGTACCACTATGGTGTCTCTAGAAGGAACAGAATTTATTATTTACTTTTCAGTAGAATAGGTACGGGAGAGAATAGACTTCTCAGGAAGGGGCATATCTGAGTACTTTAAAGGATTTTATATTTGCAAGTATTCTGTCTGCTAACACAGTCATGTGGTCTGAGAGACTAAATTTTAGACTCTACAGTTTTGTGCACAAATTGTAACATTTCTTGGTTTTCAGTTATGAAATATTGCAAGTTAATTTGTACAAAAAGCTGTGGCAGGTGGTGACAGAATTTTTGCCCAGTACTTTGAATGTCAAAGTGAAGAAATTCACCAAGTTGCAGGTAAATTGATGGGTATAGCTATGAGTCTTGAAAAAGTGAAAGTGAAATCGCTCAGTCGTGGCCACTCTTTGTGACCCCATGGATTATAGCCTACCAGGCTCCTCCCTCCATAGGATTTTCCAGGCAAGAGTACTGGAGTGGGTTGCCATTTCCTTCTCCAGGGGATCTTCCCGACCCAGGGATCAAACCCTGCTCTCCTGCATTGTAGGCAGATGCATTACTGTCTAAGCCACCAGGGAAGTCTCTCTTAAGGTAGCCAAATTCCTCATCATCTAATGAGGGGTATACATGAATGGAAGAATGATATCCCTACTCTCTTCACCTATTTTCTGATGAAACTACAGCCAAGAAAATGGTTTGGCAAAATCTGTGGATGAAGAGGACTCTGTTGAACCTAACTGTGAACCTGGCATGGTGAAGAGAGACAGAAGGTAAAGATGACTGGGAGGCCCGTCAAGGGCAGGAAGTTCAGGCCGTGGGCCTCCAAATCCATTACCGTGTAAACTACTTCAGAATTTGTAAAGAATGAATGTTTTCAAATTCTTTTAAAATATAAGTTTGATACCAAAACACAGTCAAAATTAAAAACAAAAGAGACAAATCTCACCTATGACTTTAACCCTCCCCCAAAGAGACTGACATAATCAAAATAGAGCATGAACCAGGGAAGATTTAGTCTACTAATTCAAGGATGATTCAATAGTAGAAAATAGAGATTTTGTTATATTAAAAAGAGAAGAAAATTACATCATCTCCGTATGCACTGGAAATGCATTTGAGAAAAACATAACAAACATTCTTTATAATAATAACACTTGAAAGTAGAAACTTTTTCCCTTAAGTTTGTGGACTATATCTGTCTGAGCCTCAGAAGCAGTACCATGGCACTTGAAGGCTTTTCCATTAAAGTTAGAAACTGGACAAAGATATATACTCTGATTATTTAACATTATTCTGTATGCCTTGCCTCACACAAAGGCAAAAAAAAAAAGATTAGACACGTGAGAATCCAAAGTAAGGGGTTTGTAGATGGCTATATAACTGTATTGTATTATCAGTTGTATATACCCAAGAAAATCATTGAAGAATCTAATTCAAACAAGAGATTTTATAGTAAGGTAGTAGAATCCAAAATTAACATACAGATATTAATAGCTTTTATACATACAAACAGAGGTAAAGAAATAAGCCCAATTATAATGTTAGCAAAAAGAGTAAACTATAAAAATAAAAAGAAACATTGCGGAAGACTTTAAACACTAGAACACAAAATAGATTGAACAAATGCAAAGATATGAAATGGAAAATAGACTCAACATCATAAAAGGAATTTCCCCCCATTAAATCAATTTATAATTTAACTCAGTCATAATGAAAGCACTATCAGATTTTAGAATCAAACTGATTCAGAAGTTCATATAAAAAAGTAAACAAACAATGAAAGTGAAAATCACTCAGTCGTGTCTAACTCTTTGCAACCCTGTGGAACGTCCATGGAATTCTCCAGGCTGGAATACTGGAGTGGGTAGCCTTTCCCTTCTCCAGGGGATCTTGCCAACTCAGGGATCAAACCCGGGTCTCCTACATTGCAGGCAGATTCTTTACCAGCTGAGCCACAAGGGAAGCCCAAGAATACTGGAGTGGGTAGCCTATCTATTCTCCAACAGATCTTCCTGACCCAGGGAGCAAATTGAAGTCTCCTGCATTGCAGGTGGATTTTTTACCAACTGAGCTATGAGGGAAGCCCAAACAAACAAGAAGAGCCAAGCAAATATTGAAAAGGTGTGCAGTGACAGAGAGGAAAGAAACTCTTTGCACTGAAACTTGAAATATATTAAAAATGCTTAAGGAGTAATTCTCTGGTGGTCAGGTGGTTAGTTCTTTGCACTGTCACTGCTGTGGGTGCGGGTTCAAGCCCTGGTCATGAAACTAAGATCCTGCAAGCCACGTGGGTTGGCCAAAAGAAAAAGAAAGACTTAATAGTTAAACAAATTTGGTAATGACGGGTGACTAAACAGATCATTGGAACAGAAGGAAAAATCCAGAAACACCCATATATACCCAAGAATTAGATACAAATTACAAATGACTTTTCACCTATGAAACAACACATATTATTCAGAGAATGCTGAGAAATGTAAGTTAAAGCCAACAAGTTGGCAAAAATCCAAAAGTTTCACAACACACCCAAAGTTGCTGGGGCTCATATAAATTGGTTTAATCCCTTGAAGTCAATTTGCTAATACTGATTACAATTACAAATGTCTATTTGTAGTTGACTCAGCAATTCTTTTCAGATATGTAGAAAGATATATGTGTATTTGAGGTTATTCATTACAGCATTGTTTTTCATTGGGAGCAGTGGGGACTGGTTAAAGAATTCAGAATTACTGGAACACAACGTAGCCGAAAGAAAGGAGTGAGGATGGTTATTACACATTGATGTGAAAGATCTTCAAGGTATTTTTCAAGTGAGAAAAAGCAAGACACATATCAGTGTATATAACATGCTGTTATTTTGTGTGTAAAAAATTAGAGGGAATCTGTATTTGAGTTAGCTTATGTATTTATAAGTTAATTCTGTGTGAGTGCGTGCTGAGTTGCTTCAGTTCTAGAAAGATACAAGAGAAACAAGAAGTGTTGATTACCTTTGAAGGGTATGGGAATTAGACAGGAACTAGGTAGAGGGAGACTGTATATCTTCGTCATTTTTTTTCCATTTTGAACCAAATGAATGTTTTGTTGAAAAAAGGATATCTAAGACTATTTGCTTGTTTTTGCTTGTTATATTCATAAAGAAACTCTTGAAGGGGACTTCCCTGGTAGTCCAGTGGTTAAGAATCCATCTGCCAATGCGGGGGACATGGATTCCATTCCTGATCTGGGAAGATCCCACATGCCATGGAGCAACTAAGTCCATGTGCCATAACTATTAAGCCTGTGCTCTAGAGCCCGGGAGAGGGAGCCACACAATTACTGCAACCCAAGTCTAGAGCCTGTACTCTGCACCAAGAGAAGCCCCTGCAGTGAGAAGCCCCCACATAGCACAAGGAAGACCCAGCGCAGCCAAAAATAAATAAATATGTTTTTTTAAAAAAAAGAAACTCCGGAGGGATACTTGAGCTGGTGAACATTGTGACGTGCTGTCTACCCTCCCTCCAGACCCCCTTTAGGAATGAAAGGTTTCTTGCCCCCAAAACTGAAGGGCTGCTAACAGATGGCTTCAGGTAACAGCCCCCAGGGGTAATGGTTGCCCCTTTTGAATAGTCACCTCACCCGAGGTCACACCCTCTTCCCAGGTGGTCTGCAATTGGTGAGTTACCTACATGGGGGTGTGAAGGGCCAGCTCCTCTTGCCCCACTCAGGGCAACTCTGAGGGGTCAGCCCGGCTTTGGAAATCTCCTTAATCCTTAACTCTGAATGGTGGCTTGCCTTCTCTTGCTGCTGTCTGTTCTCTTCCAATGAGAGCACTTTTAATAAACCTTCTCTTGCTAAGAGTCTTCTTCACAGGGAACTCAACATGCAACAAGAATCCAAAACAGTCATTTCCTGTGGTTGGCTTGGGGTGGGAACCTGGTGAATGGGGATAAATTTAGGAAGGAGACTTCACTCTATGCCTTTTTTTAAAAATTTGAAGTATAGTTGATTTACTTCATGTTAGTTATAGGTGTACAGCACCATGATTGAGTTGTACATATATTATGTGTGTGTGTGTGTATATATATGTATGTATATATACACCTATATATGTATATAAATACACACATATATATATATATATTCTTTTTAGATTCTTTCCCTTAAAGGTTATTACAAAATATTGATTATAGTCCTTCATGCTATACAGTAGGTGCCTGTTGGTTATCTGTTTTATATATAGTAGTGCATATATGTTCATTTCAAACTCCTAATGTATCCCTTTTATAATATAAAAAACATTTTTTTGGAAACATGTGGATATAGTACTTATTCAAATCAGAAATAAAAATTTTAAAGTTAACTTGGTATCTCAGTGATCTCTTATCCTTTTCCTTGTGTATTTTTAGAGAACTTTTTAATCTTTTAATTTAGGAGGAGCTATTTTAAATCTAAAATACCATGCTTCACCACACTCTAAATATGCTTTTTCTTTTTTTCTTTTTTTTTTGCTTAGGACCCACTGAGAGACGCCTCCTTGACCTCACATTACAATGGAATTTAAAAAGTCACCTGATGGTGGCTGGGGCTGGGTGATTGTGGCTGTCTCCTTCTTTACTCAGTTTTTGTGTTATGGATCGCCGTTAGCTGTTGGCGTCTTGTACATAGAATGGCTGGACGCCTTTGGTGAAGGAAAAGGAAAAACAGCCTGGATTGGATCCCTTGCAAGTGGAGTTGGCTTGCTTGCAAGTAAGTGGATAACTTTGTGCTTCTCCTCACTCATTAATCGTTTAATTACATAATTGTTTCCTGCCTCATTAACACTGTACAGGCATAGGAGGCTACTTTTTTTTAAGTATAATGCCTACTTTGCTGCTTTCACTGAGATTATAAACCTCTTCTTCCCTGTAATAGTGTGTCTGACACTCAGTCATGTCTGACTTTTTGTGACTCTGTGGACTGTAGCCCACTAGGCTCCTCTGCCCATGGGAATTTCCAGGCCAGAATAGTACAGTGGGTTGCCATTTCCTTTTCCAGGAGATCTTCCTGACCCAGGGACCAAACCCAAGTCTCTTGCATTGCAGACAGATTCTCTACTGTCTGAGCTACCAGGGAAGTCCTCATTATAATAAATCATGTGAAAATACAGAAATTCCATAAGATATTGAATCATTCATATCTTTATTCATTTACTTGCTGCTGTGTATCAGGCATTGATGCTGGATATGAAAGGATGAATGGCTAGCACTTCATTTATTTCTGCCTTTAAGAGGTTCAGTCTAGTGAGACACAAATACTTCCACAAGTAAGAAAGATACAAGGGCATGAGGACAGTGATCCATGTATGTCCGAAGAATACTGGTGACCAAAAGGCCAAATGTTTTGCATCAGTCCTGGAAACAGTTCCTCTGTGATTCATAGTTACTCTTCTCTGATTCAGATATACTGTGATCAAATTGCATGTCCTACATTTGTGTCACCTTCTTAAGAAAAATTTGACGTGGCAAAGGGTAGTCCCATCTCACAATGATGATGCCATTAAGGATTTAAATGTAGTGTTATATATGTGATGCATTTTGTGTGACCTTTATATAATGTATCCAGAAGTAATATTCTTGATTAGCACTTATCAAGTATGATACAATAGTGATTCTTAACATCTCTAGAGAGCATAGTGGAGGAGCTTTTTTTTTTAAGGATTATATGCACTTCAATTTCTAGAGTTGTAGTTTGAACTCTGCAATATCTTTAGTGATTGTCAGTCTAACTTACTTGGAACTGGTTAAGAACAGATATGCTGAAACGTAGCCCTGGAGTCTCTTCCTGTGCTTTGAACTTGACATGGTGATTCATTGAGCAAATCATAATCTCTGTTCTTATGGGAAAATAAGGACAACACATGTGGTGATTTATAAGATCTTTTTGCAGCTCTAAAATGATTTCCAAAGAAAATGCAATGGCCATTCCTTCTTTTAAATTTGTTGTCTTTCCTGATCACTAAAGGGGACTTCTTAGAACAAAATAAAACATAAACAGTTGCTTCCAACTGATGCATTACCTTGTTAAATTAAAAACAAGACTTGAAAAACAATGCTGGATCATCTGGCCATGTCAGATAAGATAACTAAGCATAATTAAACAAATGAAAATAACACTGTCATTATAAGCTTAAGAAAAACAGGAAACATTTGCCAAGATTTGTTTGAAAGAATTTTTCAAAATGTGGGCTCTTTGTAAAGCTGTCAGAGTACAAGTGAATGGTGGTTGCTATGTTTGAGAGTATAATTTTTAGAGACTGATCTGGTGAGAAGAGAATTTTTAAATGTTGTCCAATTAGTCATCATTTCTATTAGCAAATTCAAAGTTAAATAGGAATGCAATTACTTGCCTTCTAGCAAGAATCAAAGGGTAATTGAAATACTACCTCTGTTAGCACATACCTGGAGAACAGACCTCTCTTTCATGAAGTTTGTCCAGGTAGGACTTGAGGGTTTGAGGGTTCAGGGAAGCTAAGATCATCTTAGGGATGGGTAGGGTGGTCAGAGCTGACGCTGAGACTCTGAACTGTGGCTCTCTAATTTCTGCAGGTTCCCAGGTGAATGACTAGTTTATCTCGGGGCCACGAGCAGCCCTCTTCACTTATAGGTAGGACCAGCTACGTAATCTGCAAGCCCATGTGTGAAATGAAAATGCAGGACCTTCTGTTAAAAAAGTTAAGAATTTCCAGATAGAGCAGGGCAGCAGACCAAGTGCATGGTCCTTTTCAGAGCCAAGTCCTGTCCCGCTGGTTGGGCTGGAGAGAGAGCATCCCACTGAACGTCCAGGGAGTGAACAAGTACTGAGGGGAATGTTGAGCTGAAGTCAGAGTTAGTCTGAGCCCTGGCTCCACTACCCTGTAGCTGAGGGACCATATGCAAGTCACTTAACTTCAGTGTCTATAGCTAGATGAGGAGACACTGAGACCAGCTAATCAAAACTTTTGAAGATAAGCGTAGACTGTGAAGACCAGAGGGTTCCAGAATGAGGGAGCAGTGAGAAGAAAATGTTGACAGGAGACCTAAGACTTATGGGTGTGTGTGTGTGTGCATGCACACGTGCCTGTGTGCCCTTTAGTTAGTGGCCACTGAATATCCATGTTGTTGGCCTCTCTTGGCTCGTCATAGCATAAATTAGGGGACAAATCCTGAGAGCTATGGTAATACAATGTTAGCGAGAGGTGTTGAGCAGCGTTTGAGCCACATTCAGCTTCTACTTTGTCAACCACTTTGTCCTAAGCAGAAACAAACGGATCGGTACTACCTTGGAAACAGAAAAAGTCCACCTCACAATGGTTATCAGTGATTCTTTTCTTTTAACTCTATTAACTTACTTACTCTTGGTCGTGCTGTGTCTTCGGTGCTGCACATGAGCTTTCTCTGGTTGGTGGAGAGTGGAGACCACTTTCTGACTTCTCCTGGCAGCAGCTTCTCTTGTCGCGGAGCTCGGGCTCAGCAGTTGTGGTGCACAGGCTTAGCTGTCCCGTGGAATGTGAGATCTTCCCGGAACAGGGATCGAACCCATGTCCCTTGCATTGGCAGATGGATTCTGGACCAGTGGCCCACCAGGGAAGTCCTATCAGTGATTCTAAAATAGGGAGATAATCAGAATCATTTGCAGAAAATTTCAGCGTATAAATGCCTAGATTAGACCCTTAGGTATTCTAATTCAGTTTATAATGGGACCCACGTACATGAATTTTTTTCAAGCCTCCAAAGTGATTTTCAAGTTGGGACTACCACTGGCTTAAGCCCTCTCTACTTAGATTTCATTCTGGCACTTTCTGATATTTTTCAAATATATGATTGCTGTTGACTTATTTAGAAAGAGAAATACTGTAGGTTTCTGCTTGAATGTGTCACTGTGCTCATTCTGTCTAAATCATGACAAATAAATTGTGTCCAGTGGTTCCAGTCTGGTGTTTGCATCCTTCTTGATAAAAACTTAACAAAAAGGCAGAAAGTGAAGAAGAACTAAAGGGCCTCTTGATGAAAGTGAAAGAGGAGAGTGAAAAAGTTGGCTTAAAGCTCAACATTCAGAAAACTAAGGTCATGGCATCTGGTCCCATCACTTCATGGCAAATAGATGGGGATACAGTGGAAACAGTGGCTGACTTTATTTTTCTGGGCTCCAGAATCACTGCACGGGGTGATTGAAGCCATGAAATTAAAAGACGCTTACTCCTTGGAAGGAAAGTTATGACCAACCTAGACCCTGATGCTGGGAGGGATTGGGGGCAGGAGGAGAAGGGGACGACAGAGGATGTGATGGCTGGATGGCATCACCGACTCGATGGTCATGAGTTTGGGTAAACTCCGGGAGTTGGTGATGGACAGGGAGGCCTGGCGTGCTGCAATTCATGGGGTCGCAAAGAGTCGGACACGACTGAGTGACTGAACTGAACTGAACTGGAGAACAGCATATTAAAAAAGCAGAGACATCACTTTGTCAACAAAGGTCTGTCTAGTCAAGGCTATGGTTTTTCCAGTGGTCATGTATGGATGTGAGAGTTGGACTATAAAGAAAGCTGAGTGCTGAAGAATTGATGCTTTTGAACTGTGGTGTTGGAAAAGACTCTTGAGAATCCCTTGGACTGCAAGCAGATCTGACCAGTCCGTCCTAAAGGACATCAGTCCTGGGTGTTCATTGGAAGGACTGATGTTGAAGCTGAAATTCCAATACTTTGGCCACCTGATGTGAAGAACTGACTCATTTGAAAAGACCCTGATGCTGGGAAAGATTGGGGGCAGGAGGAGAATGGGATGACAGAGGATGAGATGGTTGGATGGCATCACCGACTCAATGGATATGGGTTTGGGTGGACTTTGGGAGTTGATGATGGACAGGGAGGTCTGGCGTGCTGCAGTTCATGGGGTTGCAAAGAATTGGACGCGACTGAGTGACTGAACTGAACTGAATATAATTTGTACGTATATATATATGTGTGTGTGCGCGTATATATATTTATATAAATACATCTTTGATAGTTGTTCTTCAATTTAGGAGCATATATGAATTACTTGAGCTTTAAAAAGCACCTTTCTTACTCATCAGTGCTGTGAGGGTGGGGATGGTCCCAAGAATCTTCATTTTTTATCATTAAAAAAAAGAAATATATATATATATATATATGTATGTATGTATGTATGTATTTGGCTGCTCAGGTCTTAGTTGTGGCATGCTGGATCTCTGATCTTTGTTGCTGCATGTGAAATCTAGTTCCCTGACCAGGAATCAAGCCCAGTCTCCCTGCATTGGGAGTGCAGAGTGTTAGCCACCCGGCCACTAGGAAAGTCCTAGGAATCTTCATTTTAACTAGCTCCCCAGATGATTCTTCTTCAGCAAGCTGTATTATAGCTGAGAAACACAAGTTGTTTTCTTTACCCAGTTTTGTCTGGAGAAGGTCTGGTAGGTGTTATCCTTGACCAATTTTGTGATCCGACCTCTGGAGATTTATAGCTGAGCAAGTATAGCAGAAGTACCTTTGCCAAGCAACATACAAATTCCACTTTTTAACAAATATTTGTTTAACTGTATTTATTTGGCTGCACTGAGTCTTAATTGTGGCATGTGGGATCTTTAGTTGTAGCATGTGAACTCTTAGCTGTGGCATGTGGGATCTAGTTCTCTTACCAAGGATCGAACCTTGGCCCCCTGCATTGGGAGCACGGAGTCTTAGCCAGTGAACCACCAGGGAAGTCCCACAAATTCTGTTTTTCATCTGTTTGTCCCGTTAGTTTGAAAAGTGCCCCTTGGGTGTCTGGCAGTCACCTTCGCTTACTTGATCCTCATAACAATACACTGTGTGTGTGTGAAAGTCGCTCAGTCATGTCCGACTCTTTGCGACCCCGTGGACTGTACAGTCCAGGGAATTCTCTAGGCCAGAATACTGGAGTGGGTAGCCTTCTTCTTCTCCAGGGGATCATCCCAACTCAGGGATCGAACCCAGGTACAATACACTGAAGTAGGCGTGATTGTCCTTAGGGTTTAGTGACCTGCCCAAGATGAAGTACACTTTCTAAGGGTTTTTTTCTGACCTGTTAAGTCTGTTTCTTCATCTTTAAATGGGAGATAATGAAAGTACCTACCTTGTAGGATTGCTTTGTAGAAAAACAGAGATGGTGCTTGGCATATGGTAAGTACTCAACAAATATTAGTAATTAGAGAACAGCAGTTCCCCACAAATAAAATTACTTGCCCAGGCAGTTCCAACCATGCTGAAGAATCTGCAAAAGAAAGGGACCATTCAGTATGAAAGAAGAAGAAACTTCTAGGACAATGGGCAGAAGGGAGAACTATCAAGATTGTGTGTGTGCTAAGTTGCTTCAGCTGTGTCCGACTCGTTGCGACCCTGAGGACTGTAGCCTGCCAGGTTCCTCTGTCCGTGGGATTCTCCAGGCAAGAATACTGGACTGGGTTGCCATTTCGTTCTCCAGGGGATCTTTCCAACTCAAGGATCAAACCTGTGTCTTTTATGTCTCCTGCATTAACAGGCATGTTCTTTACCACTAGCACCACCTGGGAAGCCCAAAGATTGTACCTAAGCATATGGAATTTAAAGCACACCAATTTTCTTTAAGAAACCTAGATTTGGACAGTAGCTCAGAATAGTGAAAAGACATGCAGTTCTTATCTTTACAGTCTTTATAATCTTAATTCTTTCTCTTTGAAACGAGTAACTGAGAAAAACTAAGAAGTAGACCTCTCATCTGGATTGTTTTTCCAGATGGCCTTTGGGATGAATAAAGCTGAATATCAAGGATTTGGTTTCCCTAGGTTATACATTGTCATTACAGACAGTCAGAGAGCCTAGTCTCTATCTTAGGGACGCCCAGACAGAAGACATTGTCTCTGCTATGAGTAGTTTATAATCTCAGGAAAGAGGGAAAAAGGGTAGTGATCCTCTGAGACATCACCACAAATAGCAAGAATAGCAGGAACAAGACAGTCTCTACGGGCTGGGCAAGGCAGATGGGCAGGGACAGGGCAGTCCTTGCAGAGTCCGTGCAGAGCCCTGGTGTCTGCACTGCCCGTGACGTGGTCTGGTAGAGTAAATTTGGCTGAAGAAGGAGAGAGTGTGTTAGGTGTGACACAGGTGTGTTAGGTATATAACATTGTGTTAGGTATAGCCAACAGGTGTGACAGTTGGTGTCAACTTGGCTAGGCTACATTCTGTGGTTATTGAAACACTCATGGAGGTGTGGCTGTGAAGGTGTTTTATGGATATGCTCTAAGTCCATAGTCAGTTAACTGTAACTCAGAGAGATTATCCTCAATAAATTAGATGGATCTGATTCAATCTGTTGAAAGGCTTCATGAGCAGAAGGGAGCTTTTCAGAAGAAGAAATTCTGCCTGCGGGCTGTGGCTTTATTCTGTGGGAGAGAGTTTTAACCTGCCCTTACTGATGCCTGTCCTGTGGACACCATACTTGTCTCACCAAGCCCCACAATCGCATAAACCAATTCCTTGCAATAAATCTCCTAACGTACGTCTACTTCTGGTTCAGCTTCTATGGTCAGAATCTGAAGGATACAGAAGGAATGGAAGGTCACTGAACTAAAGGGCAATCATGGCCTCATATATACATATTTTGTTCTTGTTGCACTGGATCTCCATTGCTGCACACAGGCTTTCTCTAGTTGCCGAGATTGGGGGCTACTCTCCAGTTGCCGTGCATGGGCTTCTCATTGCAGTGACTTCTCTTGCTGTGGAGCAAAGGCTCTAGGTGTGTGGGCTTCAAAAGTTGTGGTCCGTGGGCTCTAGAGCTCAAGGGCTCCAGTAGTTGTGGCACATGGACTTAGTTGCTGCTCCGAGTGTGGAATGTTCCCGGACCAGGGATCAACAACTGTGTCCACTGCATTGGCATGCTAATTCTTATCCACTGTACCACTGGGGAGGAAGCCCCTTTATTCATTTTTATTGGAGTATATTTGTGTTACAATATTGTGTTAATTTCTGCTCTATGTATATACAGTGGAATATTATTCAGTCTTTTATTAAATTGAGAGAAAGCACTCTTTGGTTAGATGTAATTCTTCAAATTCAAGGAGAAGGGTGGAGCCATTTTTCCAACAGCAGAGATGCTGAGAGATCTTTTGTTCTGCAGTTTTGTACTCCGAATAGATTGAACAGTCCCTTCCCTCTCATTTTTTGTCCTTAATTCCTTTAAAGGTCTTCAAATTGCTAAGGAGTCAGTACATCTATGCCTGGGTTAATATAATGAGTCAGTATAGCCAACAGATTTGCTGCCTGAGTTGCAAGCGTTGGCAGAGCTGAGTTTGAGTGTATCCATACAATTTTACCCTCAAGTACTGTAGACTCCTTTGTGTGGGGCTGAATTTCTGCCTCCTGTTACATTGGCCCATTCCCAGTGTGCTCGGCAGGTCTACGGTTGATTGGTGTGAATCATGTAGGTTTTGCTGACTTGAAAAAAGCAAATGTGCATAATATGCCAAACCAACCCACAAGCAAAGGTGATCAGTATACTTGAGAGCAAGGATTTGAGTGGGTGTGGCTCCATAGTGCCTTTCTCTTCCTCGGGAAGATAAACTTAAAATTTCTGGTCTCAGCAAGAGTGAGGAATGAGGAACCTGCATTGTTGGGCTCCCTGCATTGTAAGTGGAGGGATGGGAGTCCTGAACCAAATCGGTCTACTCTGTTAGGGAACATTTACAGCGCTGGGAGCACACAGCCTGGTTGTAATTTCTTTGTACACACACACACACACACAAAATGTGTGTGCTCAGTTGCTTTAGTCATGTTCCACTCTTTGCGACCCCATGGACTGTAGCCTGCCAGGATCCTTTGTCCATGGTATTTTCCTGGCAAGAATACTGGAGTGGATTGCCATGCCCTCCTCCAGGGGATCTTCCCAACCTAGGAATCGAATCCACATCTCCTACATAGTAGGCAGATTCTTCATTGCTGTGCCACCAAGGAAGCCCCATATATATATATATACACACACACATCAAATTTCAACCTGCTATAATTTCATTCTTTTTCTAAAGATTTTTTTGATGTGGATCATTTAAAAAGTCTTATTGAATTTGTTTCTGTTGTTTGTTGAAGCAAGAATAATATTGCTTCTGTTATTTATGCTCTGGATTTTTAGCCTGGAGGCCTGGGGATCTTCGCTCTCCAACCAGGGATCACACCTGCACCCCCTGCATTGGAAGCACAGAGCCTTAACCACTGGACCACCAGGGAAGTCCCTATAATTTATTTCTCACTCTAATATGAATAGAGTGAGATGTTTCTATTCCCTGCAGCAGGCTAGGCCATCCTACCACTCTGGGGACTCTCTGAATCTTTTTGGGAGAGAGAAGTGCATGGAAGTTGATATATTTTTCAAAGGAGATAATTTCTTTCCCAAAGCTTTCTTACAAAATTTATAAACTGGAAAACGGCATTGTGGTTCTGTTGCCTCCATTGAGAATGTTTTTCATTCCGGTTGTCAGTACAACCATACTTCACAGAGCAGTTAAAGGCTCAGTTCGTTGGCCCATGGTGATCTCCCTTTTCTGAAATTCTCAAACACATGATCTGAACCTTTCTTTTGGGAGTTAATCACCCATGGCTTAGGTTTGGACCTTTGTTTGTTTTGCCTTTTGGCCTAGCTTGGAAACTGTGTGTGTTTTTCCCTGTGTCCTTTTCTACCATGGTGCCTTGATATCACACACCAGGGCTATGTGGTCCAGAGTAGTAACTAGCTGTATGTGGCTGTTGGGTACTTAAAATGTGGATATTTCAAGATGAGATGTGATGTAAGTGTCACAAATACATACTGGATTTCAAAAACTTAGTACAAAAGAAAGGAGTGTAAAATATCTCTAATGATATTGAAATGTTGAAGTGATAATGTTTTTGATATAATCAGTTAGGTAAAATATATTATTGACATCAATTTTACCTCTTTTTCTTTTTCTCATGGAGCTACTAGAAACTTTAACATTCCATGTGTGGCTTCTTATTTTTCAGTTTTGCAGCAGTGCTTCTCTAATGGATGCTTGGTAAATAGTGGGGGAATGGTAATGGTCAAATGTTTACTTTTATGTTTGCTTAATGCAGACTTAAATTTATGTTACTATTCATAGCAAATTTTAAAATTTTAATTGGTGTATTCTTCCTCTTTGCTAATTTCAACCACCAGCAAAAATTTAACACTGTTTCTTCCCACATAACCCTGAAGGGCTGAAGGAAACAATTTCATCCCTTACTAGTAGTTCATTCTGACTTCCTTAAAACAACTTATCCTTCTCATTTTCTAATTCAGCCTTGATCATAACAAAACACTTTTTCCACTAGAGTTTTCATTTTCATTTCCCTCATTGACTGTGAGTAATATCAATCAGTCTGATTTGCAGATGGCTATGAACAAATGGTTTTATATTTTTGTTTCATTTTGTATTTAAGAGGTTGTAGGGCTTCCCTGGTGGCTTAGATGGTAAAGAATCTGCCCACAATGCAGATCTGGTTTTGATTCCTGGGTTGGGAAGATCCCCTGGAGGAGGGCATGGCAGCCCACTCCAGTATTCTTGCCTAGAGAATCCCATGGACAGAAGAGCCGGGCAGGCTACAGTCCACGGGGTCACAAAGAGTTGGACATGACTGAGTGACCAAGCACAGCACAGCACAGCTCTCTTAAAACTCATCTGTATCCTCCTTTCATTCTTCATTGCTCACTTTGGTTTATAGGGTTACTCCCTAATATGTAAGTTCTTACCTCTTTTGAAAAATTTATTTATTTTTAATTAGAGGATAATTGCCTTACAATATTGTGTTGGTTTCTGCCATACATCAACATGAATCAACCATAGGCATACATGTGTCCCCTTCCTTTTGAACCTTTCTCCCACCTGCCACCCCTCTAGGTAGTCACAGAGCCCTGGTTTTGAGTTCCCTCCGTCATACAGCAAATTCTTACCTTTTTTAGAGGGAAAGTGTCAGCATTGTGCCAAAGATGTTGCCAGACCACTATGAAGGAGAGTGGAATATCTTTTAGGATCCTGCCTACCTCTTACCAAGCAGGGCATGGCAACCCACTCCAGTATTCTTGCTTGGAGAAACCCATGGACAGAGGACCGTGGTGGGCTACAGTCCATGGGCTTGCAAAGAGTCGGACACGACTAAACAACTGGGCATGCATACATGCATACCTCTTACTGCCCCACCTGTCACCTGCTACCCTCAAACCATTCTGTGCTGACTGCCAGCCCTGCTACTGAGCATTTTCAGTTCATCTAATCAATCAAGATTAATTACCCAAACAGAAGGTAGTAATAGTAATAATGGCTCCTAAACCCCAATACACATAAAACTATGAGTTCAAGAAAGCTTTTCATGGGGTCTTCCATAGTGGTCCAGTGGTAAGACTCTCAGCTTCCAATGCAAGAGGCATGGGTTTGATCCTTGGTAGGGGAACTAAGATCCCATATGCTGCACGGTGTGGCCAAAGAAGAAAAACAAAACCAAAAAAAGAAAAAAGAAAACTTTTCACAAAAGACAAAAGGCATATGAAGACAGTGATATATAGTATGTGTGTGTTTCCCACTATCGTACTGGCCTCCATTTTACTCTGAAATTATATCCTTCTCACTATTTCCTTATTAAAATATTCCTTCTTCTGCTTTAATGATGAGGCAATGAAAATAGATGGTTATTACAGTTAAAAATTGTTTTTATTTGTCAAAGTAAAAAGGTCGGCATCCCAATGATGATGCTCCTCCCTCCCTCTTTTCTAAAATTTTACAGATTCCCAAGCAGTGGAGTCACCGTTTCACATTACAAGTTAACTGACTTTTGTTCCAAAGATTCCTTCTGCAAAGTAAAACACCTGAAGCCTCATCAATCTCCCCTGAGAGTAGTCGTTTGATTTATTTAGTCTCTTGAATAGAAACTAGTCCAATGCTGAGGAGTAATCTATGGTTTATCATCTTGTAGAACTTGCCTGTTACTGTAAAGAGCTAAACACATAAATATGTCAGGTTTTGTGGATGTGACTTACTGGTCACTTCCAGTTGTACTTTGCCCTAATTGTTATTGATGAAACCTGGGGCTGTTGTGGTTTAAAGCTATGTAAATCAAGTCTAGAAATACCCTGGTTCTGAGGATGAGAATAAAATAATTTATTCTAAACCTTTAAGCACCAAAATGAGCATAAATGTCATGTTTTCATCTTCCATAAATTCATTAAGCTACTTAAACTGTGAGATAATACAAAAGTATGTAGGTGTTTTTTAAACATATTTCTAGAGAAACATTAAGGTGCCAATGGAAACACTTCTCAGTTGGGAAGATTGTTGGGCTGACTTTGGCCTTAGCTCTGTCATTGATTAGCTATGGATCCTTGGTCAAATCACGCGATCCTTCTAAGCTCCAGTTTCATTGTTTTACCTTTGGACCCTTTCCAAGGCCTCTTTCAGCTCTAAAATTCTTTGTCCTTAACCTCTGACATCAAAGATTTTTTTTCATTTCAGTTAGCAGCAGTTGATGGTGTGAAAGTAGAGAATTTTTTTTCTTCTAGTTTTTCTTCTAGTTTTATTCATTATTATTATTCCATTGACTTAAAGTGCTGTATAAGTTTAAGGTATATAGCATAATGATTAAACTTACATTTATCATGAAACGATTACCACAGTAAGTTTAGTGAACATTCATCAATTCATATATGCACAGCATTAAAGAGATAGAAAACATTTTTTCCCCTATCATTATGTTTTAGTTTAGTGAACATCCAACATTTTATATATGAACAGCTTTAAAGAAGTAGAAAAAAAATTTTTCCTTGCGATGAGAACTGTGAGGATTTACTCTCTTAACAACTTTCATATATAAATACAACCGTGTTAGTTATATTTATCATGTTGTACATTTCGTCCCTAGTGCTTATTTGTCTTATAACCAGAACTTTGGCCCTTTTGACCACTGTCCTCCAGTTCTCCCTCCCTCTGCCCTCTACCTCTGTAACCACATACTTGATTTCTTTTCCTATGAGCTTTTTTGTTGGCTTGTTTGTTTTTGAAGTCTGACTGACTGACTGACTAACAGCACCATGTTAGTTCTAATACACGACATAGTGATTTGATATTTCTATGTGTTTTTAAGTGAGCTTCCCTGGTGGCTCAGACGGTAAAGAATCCTCCTACAATGCAGGAGACCTGGGTTTGATCCCTGGGTTGGCGCGATCCCCTGGAGGAGGGCATGGCAACCCACTCCAGTATTCTTGCCTAGAGAATCCCCACGGACAGAGGAGCCTGGTGGGCTACAATGTATGAGGTTGCAAAGAGTAGGACACCACTGAGCGACTGAAAACAAGCACAGCACATGTTTTTAAAATGATCACTATAATAAGTGTCCTATGGTGCCATTCTAAGATACTACACAATTATTGACTATATTCCCCATGCCCTACATTTCATACCTGTGACTCATTGATTTTGTAACTGGAAGTTTGCACCTCTTAATTTCCCTGATCTTTCTCTCCCCCTACGCCACTCCCCTCTGGGAACCACCAGTTTGTTCTCAGTAATCCATGACTGTTTCTGTTTAGAATGTTTGTTCATTTTACTTTTTTAGATTCAACATATAAGTGAAATCGTACAGTATTTGTCTTTCTCTGTCTGACTTATTTCACTTAGTGTAATACTCTCTAGGTCCATCCATATAGTCACAAATAGCAAGATTTCATTCTTTTTGATGACTGAGTAATATTCCATTTTGTGTGTGTGTGTGTGTGTGTGTGTGTGTGTGTGTGTGTCTGTCTGTCTGTCTGTCACACCGCATCCATTTATCTGTTGATGAGCACTTAAGTTGGTTTCATATCTTGGCTATTGTAAATAATGCTGCACTTAACATGGGGATGCATATATCTTTTCAAATTAGTGTTTTTGTTTTCTTTGAATAAAGACCTAGGAATGGAATTGCTGGATATTATGGTAGTTCTATTTTTAAATTTTTGAGGAATCTCCATATTGTTTTCCATTGTGGCTACACCAGTTTACATTCTCACCAACAGTGCCTGCTGCTGCTGCCGCCAAGTCGCTTCAGGTGCGTCCGACTCTACGCGACCCCATAGACAGCAGCCCACCAGGCTCCCCCGTCCCTGGGATTCTCCAGGCAAAAACACTGGAGTGGGTTGCCATTTCCTTCTCCAATGCATGAAAGTGAAGTCACTCAGTCGTGTCTGAGGGTTCCCTTTTCTACACATTGTAGCCAGCACTTATTTGTTATCTTTTTGATAAAGTCAGTCAGGTATGAGATGAGAATTTCTTTAAAAGCAGTTTCAATTTGCTGTTTTCATTTGTTAAAGAATCTCTGCTTGCTTCTTCCTTAAGCTTAAGTTTTTTCAAAGAATCATGTATTAGACAGCATGATAAAATAATTTATCACAAAATTGATAATAATATTACATATTTTATAAAGTAGTGATTTTGACTGACTGTACATGCTATGAAATTTATTACCCTTCATCCCACTGCCAGCTTCCCAAACTCTGGGTTTCCTTGTAGAATTCACATGCATTAAGGAGCATAAATTTAAAGACCTACTTTGAGGGTGAAACTTGAAACTTTTCAAGTATGCCAGATACAATCTCTGTTTCAATTCCATGTGACTGTTGAATTTGTAAACACTGACTCTCAATGTCAGTACAATTGGTAAACAGCAGAAAAGGGTCACGACTTTATGATGTCAGGCAACCACTTATGAAATTTGACTCTTAAAATCGTTTCTATTTTTGAAGTATCTAAGTGTTTCTTTTTGGGTATACACATAGCTCAATAGCTCAACTGTCAGATAAAAAGTATGGTCTTTCAAATGGCTTTTCCTCCTAATACACTGGTGTATAATATTCTCCTCTGTCATGTAAATATATCAGTTTTCTTCTCTCTACTGGTTCACAGAAGAGTGCCTGAAATGACCAGGGAGGAATGTGGGATATGTCTGTAGGCTTTAAAAGCTGGTAGTATCTCAGTGATCATAACCTGGTCTTAAATATGTTCTTAGCACATTGTTGATTGGGGGATTTTTGCAGAAACGAATCCCTGTGGCCATAATACACAATATGTAAGTCTCCAGTTAATAACGTGTTGAGTAAGAATGGGCCTGGTATTGGTAAGCATGGGCCTGGGATCATAAGATCCTGGGTCCACCACTTATGAGACTGTGGATGGATGACACCACCTCTCCATTTACATTTTCTTAAAAACTTTTAAGATATGTACAGAAAAGTGTACATGTCATGAGAGTATAGCTCTGTGATTTTTTTTTTTTTTAACAAACCAGACACACTCATGTAATGGGCACATTCACATCCAGAAACAGGACGTTAGAACACCTAGAAGTTGGGCTGCGTTCCCTTCTGGATACAGCTCCCTAATCCCTACCAAAGATAGCTGCTGTCCTGACTTCTGAATAGATTAGTTTTGCCTCTTTTTGTCCTGAGAAGGACTAAGTACTGGGACTTCCCTGGCAGATCCAGTGGTTAAGACTTTGCCTTCTAATGTAGCGAGTGCGGATTCGATCCCTGGTTAGGGAGCTAAGATCCTACGTGCCTTGTGGCCAAAAAAACCAAAAAACGTAAAGCAGAACAATATTGTAACAAATTCAATAAAGACTTAAAAAATTATCCACATCAAAAAAAAATCTTAGAAAGTACTGAGAATAATTGAAATTGCTCAACGTGTTCTTTTCTCATATTGGGTCTTTCACTCCACATTGATTTGTGAGATTACACCTGCATTGCTGTGTGTAGCTGTAGATCGTTCATTCTCATGGCTTTGTCGTAGTCCATTGTTTGAATCTACTCATACCTTCTACTGCTGAAGAACATCTGTATTTGTAGACATGGCTACTATGACTAGTTTTGCTATAACCATTTTTTGCCAAACCACTTTGTTTATGAGTTTGGGTGTAGGTAGGTGGCGCTAGTGGTAAAGAACTTGCCTGCCAATGCAGGAAACTATACACATGGGTTCCATCCATGGGTCGGGAAGATCCTCTGGAGGAAGACATGGCAACCCACTCCGGTATTCTTGCCGGGAGAATTCCATGGACAGAGAATCCTGGTGGGCTGCAGTCCATGGGGTCACAGAGTCAGACATGACTGAAGTGGCTTAGCACGCACGCTCACATACCCGGACGTAGAACTTCTGAGTTGTACGGAGCTGTGTTCCGCTTCAGAAGATCATGTCAGCACTGTGGGAGCTGTGATTACTCTACATTCGTGCTAATGCTTACTGTTGTTTATATTTAGCCATCCTGATGAGTACGTGTTTTAAAAATTGGGGATAATAGATTGTACCTTGAAAGGTTGTTGTGAATTCAGTTAAGGTGTTTCTCTTTGCTATCCAATATTGGACTCTTCCTTCAAACCATGGCCGTGGACAACCCTTCTGGGCTTCCATTTCCTAGACTGTAAATGAGACTATTGAGCTATAAATAACCCTTCATGTCCTTTTATTTCTAATAATGCTAAGCTCCATAGTTGTAGATGCTTTGAAGGTACAGCACTAGTGAGAACAGATTTCACTATCACTTAAATCTTAGTACATGAGCAATTGCGCACCTCTGCATAGGATTGGTCCAAGTGCTGGTCCCCTTGCCTGTCAGTGAGCAGTGCACTTCCTCCCCCAAATTCCAGGTTGCATGTATTAGGTAGGACATGGTACTGACAAACTCACACCTGGGTGAGTAGGCTCGAAGCATTGCCACCCCCCACCCAAGCCCCTGCCAGAATATTCTCTAGGAAGGGAGTAACCCCACTCCTCACTTCGTCTCTCTAGAGGGTTGCTATTGATTGCATTGAATCAATCATAAAGTTTATTTTTGTCATCAATTATATTACTGGTCTTGTGCTGGATAGGAGCTTTGGATAGAAAAGATGTATGGCCTGTCTAGGAGACCAAAATCCTCAGAAGAGTGTGATGGCTAAGATGGTGGGCTCAAGGGACTTCCTTGGTGGTCCAGTGGTTAAGACTGTGCTCCCAATGAGGGGGTGCAGGTTGGATCCCTGGTGAGGGAACTAAGATCTCACATGCCATATGGCATGCTACAAAAAAAAAAAAAGCTGGTGGACTCAAAGAGTTAGACAGTCTGGATTTTTATTTCTTTATTGCTACTCTGTGGCTGCTGCTGTTACCCACATTGAGAATTTAATAAAGTCTGACTCCAGAACCCCAATTTCCTAACTATGTGACCTTACTCTTCAGCAAGTTTAATTTCCTTATCAAAAAAAAAAAAAAATGAGGATAACAAAAACACCTAGCTCCCAGGAATGCAGTGAAGTGAGATTGTTTATGTGAAGTAGCAGGGTGTCCAACCCATAGTGAATATGCAGTAGCTTATTGTTATTTTGTTGTTTTATGATGGAAAGAATCATTTTAAACTTCCCATGGGGTGGATAATAGGATTGTGGAGAGGAGGTTGCTGTTAAATAAGTGAAGGTTTCATTTATGATTTTAGGTCCTGTCTGCAGCGTGTGTGTCTCATCTTTTGGAGCGAGAGCCGTGACAATCTTCAGTGGCTTCCTGGTGGCAGGAGGCCTGATGTTGAGCAGTTTTGCCCCCAATATCTACTTTCTGTTTTTTTCCTATGGCATTGTTGTAGGTAAGAAATCTGGTCACTATGATGCTTTTCTAAGCTTTGAGAGTTAAATGTCGTTTTAATGAATGACGTTAATGTAAGGAGTGAAAATGCTCAGGAATAATTCACTTTCAAGCACCACTTCACCAAAAATTGTTGCTTTAATGAAATGCCCACCCAGTGAATTACAGTATGTCAAGGGAGACTTGTGTCTTAACAGTGCACATTATATTTTTTGCAAGGCATGGGAAGGGTTTTTTTAATTTTAGCACTTGTCTCTTTAGCACAACAAAGGAAAAGAGAGAGGGAAGAGTGAAACTTCGATGTCACTGACACCTGCCACTTTTCACTGATGTAGGAAGTGGTCCCTTTCATATCGGTTGGTTGAACAGGGCTGTGTTGAACCGTTTGTGTTTGCAACATCCTGCTGTTCCGCAGTAGCTGTCACCAGGGCCTCAATCACAAGGTCATAGCAGAAGTAAAGAGTAGATTTTAAAGCACATCATAATAATGATTGTTTTTGTGAAAGATAAGGTATGAGCAGACAAAGCCGAGTGGTTAATGATGATCTTCGTTATAGGAGAGGAAAGGGTACAGGACTCAGGGCCTGAGAACACTGACAGTTTTGGGGGGAATACTTTTGTGATGTATTGTACTTGTTGTATTCTGTGTTGAACATTGGCAGACTTACGATTCCAAGGAGCTGTTGGCAGGGAATTTTTTAAAAACACCAGCTTTCAACGTTTCTTCTGAATGTCTGAAAGACTTATTTTTCCTTCTAAAGATTAAAAATGTATTTTGTAAACCAGATAGTCACTTTCAAATGTATCATCTCTGTAAATCCAAATGTTCAGCTATTAGATTTTTTAAAAACAATACACCAGTGTTATATAAATTGGAGGGGAATCACAGTTGAAATACAGTGTAGGCAGAAGTTGTTCTAGTTTTTCATATTCAGTTTGAACAAATAGAAATGTGTATTAGTCACATAGAAATATTTTGTTATTCATTTATTTCTTAATTTTGGCCATGCCACACAGCCTGCAGGTTCTTAGTCTCCTGACCAGGGATGGAACCTGGGTTCTCACCAGTGAAATGTGAAGAGTCCCAACCACTGGACCACCAGGGAATTCTTTAAATATTATATTTTAGATTGTAAAAATATTATTATCTAGTAAAATGTAATTGAATATTTGTTTAAGTAATGAAATGGTTAAGAAATGATTTGAGTTATAATCAGAGGAACATAAGTTATGCATCTATAGGAAGATTGACATTTTCCAAAAGAAATTCCAATAAAAGATTAAACAACCTCAAACATTTGATGTAAAGAATGGGTTATTCCTGATTAACATGTTTTTGCTTTACTGTCAGAAAAGTTACAACGCATTTGATAAATGTATGTTAAGAGCCTATTTTCTAGACAGGAGTTCTGTAGTACTGTCTATATGACATTGGTTCAGAAGTGGTGCCAAAATCCTTAGAACACAGTGTATTTGGGTGGAGGAAGATGTGCCTGCCAATGCTGACACAGCTAGTTAATAGGAGGAGAGGCTGCAAGGGAATAGACTGGAACAGGGGGAAGATCTCATCACTACATGTGGCAACAAAGCAAAGAGCGCAGCTGGGCTGGACATGACCCAGACAGGGGCTGTAGTTAAGGATTTTGGTGTTTAAAGATTTCAGGGACAAATTCCAGCAAAATGGCTGGTTTGAATCAAACCTGAAAGAACCTAATTTTGTTGACAACCAATATTCTTCTTTTTCACATAGGAATATTTCCCTAATAATAAATGATGGAAATAATAACCTCTAATATTTGAGTTCATACTGTGTGTTCAGCTCTGTGCTTTATATGCTTCCCTGGTGACTCAGTGGTAAAGAATCTGCCTGCCAAACAGGAGATAGGGTTCGATCCCTGGGTCAGGAAGATGCCCTGGAGAAGGACGTGGCAACCCACTCCAGTATTCTTGCCTGGGAAATCCCATGAACAGTGGAACCTAGCAGGCTCCATGGGGTCACAGAGAGTCAGATATGACTTAGTGACAAACACCACCAACAACAACTGTACCCGAAGCTCTGTGCTTTATATGGTCTCATTCAGTCTTCATGTGAACACATTTTACAGAGAGGGAAAGTGAAGCTCAATGAAGTGAGATTACTAACCAAAGCTGCAAATCAGGGAGACTTGGGGTTAAACCCATTCAGTCTGACATCAGGTCCTGGCCTTTTTTACATGTTTGTGATTGTTTTTAATGCTTTTAGAACTCTTAAGGTTTACTTTGAATTTAACTCCAAATACTCAAATTCTACTCAGATCATAATCTAAATAAGCAGGTTACTTACTTAGTTCTTTGAGAACAGGTTATATGTGTGATATTTTATATTACCTATTCACTGTAGTGTTTATTACAGTTTAAACTGGTACATGCAAATATGATCATCTCTGGTGTAAAATTTGAAAGTATTCATTGAATAGTCATCTTGAATTCTTTTCTAAAATCATGAAAATAAAAATATTGCTATTTGTGTATGGACATTAGATGACTCCTTGTAGGACAAACCCCTTTTAACATAGAAAATTAAATCATTATGTTATTGGTATGATTTGGGCATTTTCTCCAAAATTTTGGACTAAGCATTTAAAATTTCATGGGGTTTTACTGTCTCACATGATTTCAGAGTTAAGGTATAGCCTTTGTGACTACATATCCAAAGCTGTCACTGACTTAAAAAAATGATCTAAAGTGTGTGACACCACAGTATTTGTATTGCCACAGATAAAAATGAATTTTTAAAAAGAAAAAATATGAGTGTAGGTTGTCCAAGATTTTATGTGCATTTGATTGTGTTGGAAGCATATCTAAGGGTGTATAGAAAGACAGAGACAAAATTAACTAACCCCTATAATTAAATTTCAAATTTTCTGTGGCAATGGAAAGAGCTTTATCAACCAGTACAACTGATTTTGATTTGGCTAATGGTGTTGGAACCTTTCACTAGCTAATCCTGTCCCCTCTCCTCCATGAACCTATGATCTTCTATTCATTAGATAGGATTTGAGGCTTTTCTTAATTAACTCTGGGCTTCCCTGGTGGCTCAGACAGTAAAGAGTCTGCCTGTAATGCAGGAGACCGGGGTTTGATCCCTGAGTCAGGAAGATCCCCTGGAGAAGGAAATGGCAACCCAGTCCAGTATTCTTGCCTGGAAAATCCCATGGACAGAGGAGCCTGGCCAACTACAGTCCATGGGTCACAAAGAGTCGGACTTGACTGAGTGACTTCACTTTCGCTTTTTGATTTACTCTACTGGCTGCTGGTGGTGGTGGACTTGCAGATCTTCCACGTGGCTTTCTCCACTATGATAACTTTTACTCCCCTGGGCAAACAGCAATGTAGAAAGAAGGTTATGCCACATATCATGTACATGGGCGTCTCACTTGGCACCAGTGGTAAAGGGCCGCCTGTCAATGCGGGAAACACGAGAGACTCAGTTTTGATCCCTGGGGCAGGAAGTTCCCCTGGAGTAGGAAATGGCAACCTACTCCAGTATTCCTGCCTGGAGAATTCCAGTGACAGAGGAGCTTGGCAGGCTGCAGTTCATAGGCTTGCAAAGAGTCGAACATGACTGAGCACCCTCAAGTGCCCACACTGCTGTTGAACCTGTAAGCACCTTACTGCTCCAGTTAAATATTAGAAACTGGGTAAATAACTGTATGATGTGCCCATGGACTCAGTAGACTCACTGTGAGCAAGACCAGGGCCGTGATCCCATATATTCCCTGGCTCCCATGAGATCCCATTCTAAGGGGAGGCCAGTGTCTCAGGCCCCTAGCTAACAGTGCCAGTTCATTTCCTGTGTCCTACCCTGCTCAAAGGCATCCCACTTTCTCTAGTGTATGATATCTAAATAAGTGATTGTAGTTCTCTTCGGGGAATGATCCAAGATGTTATTATCTCTATATTTGTCCTAGTGTTTTTTGCAATGTCTTTTCTTCTGGGATCCTGGCCTCTCCTTCACGTCATGGAACCTGGGGCAGAAAACAGGCCTCTGGGGACTTCTCTGGCACTCCAGGGGTTAAGACTCTGTGCTTCCATTGCAGAAGGACAGAGTTCAGTCCCTGGTCGGGGAACTAGGATCCTACATGCAGCATGGCCAAAACAAAAACAAAAACATAGTCACAATTCTGATTAAAAAAAGAGCAAAACAAGCTATGTCTGAAGATTGTATGACTCTGATTTGGCAACAGATTCTGGATCTCTGTGACTAGGAGAAAATTATAAGCTCAGGGAGAGAGCACTGAGCTTCGGGTCAGGAGATACAGGTTCTGTGAGTTTGTGCAAAGCCCTTGATCTCCAATAGTGACTGTCTCCTCATCTGTGAAGGCAAACTAAGAAACCCGCATCACACAGGTCTTGTAAGGACTAGGTGAAATCGAGCAAAATAAAAATAAGATATATAAGAGTGTTGAGTTGGATTTCAATAGCAAAAAATCAGTTGAACTTTCATTTCAATAATTATTTTGTAATTTCCAATAACTTTCAAGTTTTAATTTCAATAATTAAAAAGTCACTCACTGTAGTAATTATTGGACCTCTTTGCTAGTAGATTATTAACAGTTCTTATCATGGTTGACTTCTTTGTGGTTTTGTTAGTAGGCTCAGAGTATAGGGCTCATAGAATATTCGTGGGATAAAGAAATGGGAATTTAATGAACAATGACACTTTCATCTGTTCCCATTGAAAGCAGAGTATCCAGTTGAAAAGGAAGAGACAGGAAATTATAACACAGTCTAAACTTACAAGTTGAGACTGTATATTATGAATTCCTTTGAAAAAAACAAGAAAGATTCAGTCTAACGATAACATATATTGAGCACCCATTCTGTGCAGTATTCTAAGAATTTTCCTTCATCTGGAATGAACTAGATGGTCTCTTAAGAAAGGCAGTGTGGCATACACAGGAGCAAGCACTAACAAGGGTTGGACCATGGGGGTTAGTCTTATCTTACTCACTTGCTAGCCGCACGGAATACAGACAAGTTACATATTGTTTTCTCATTTTTTGACCTGAACATAACAATAGTATCTACCTTAGAGGGTTTTGTGGATGGATGAGTATTTTGCCGAAAGTTTTCACTGTCGTCTCAGGTTCAAAGGATTTGTTAACAAATAAGCTACTCGTTATATACAAATAAATAATACAAATATTTATTAGAATTATCTAGCTTACTTTCAATATACTAACATTAAAAGAAAAGAGAAATAGAGCAGAGGATGCATCACCAAATTAAGTTTTGACCAACATCCAGAGTTAATCAACGCTGAGAAGTCCCGTGTCACCGCACATCTGGAGTCCCATTGGGAAGGTCCCAGGCAGCGCATCCGCTCCTTGGGTGAGACTTCAGAGATTGTAGTTTGGGGTTCCTGCCTATAATACCAGGGCGGTAGCAAACTGATATAATCATCAATCTGTGACCAAATTGCAGCTCGGTTTTCATGTTAATCCTGTTCATTTTGTTGTGTAAAACTTGGAATGTAGGTAAGCCTGGGGCTCAACAATCACAAGATTTCTCCCCCATCTTATCTATGATGCTGCGAGTCTTGCACTCATAGCAGGCAGTCACTCCCAGTCACTCCCAGGTAGGACAGTATCCAGGCAGGTTAGAAGCAAGGTCAGCGGCCTGCTCTGCTTTGTCTCTGAAACCTAAACAAGACTATTTTTTAAATTTCCCTAACAATGAGTTAATGAAATAAGTATTGGTTAGCATAACCATCATTATCAGTTTTGTGACCTTGGAAAATTATTTACCTCTCTGAGCGGTTCCTTTGTATTTCTTAAGAAATGAGACTAATAAGACTTCACAGAGATATTGTGACTGTTCATGAAATAAAGTGTGTAGAGAGGCCCAAAGGTGTTTAATGCATACTTGTTCCCTTCTTCTTATATTCCTTTCTAAGGAAAGACCTTTCTAAGACCTCTTAGTTTAAGACCACAGCAGTAGCTTTTTGGAACTGGAGAAGCTCTATTGAATCAGAAATATTTGTATAACAGATTAAATAATATGAAGAAATTAAAGTTATGTAGTATGTTTATAATGTAATATCAAAAATAATACTGACGTGTATTAGTTGGCATAATTCTGTTTTACCATTTTAAAAACCATTTTGAAAATAGAAGATTATCTTGTTTGGTGTTTGTAGCTGGAATAAAATGACAGCTTGCTTGGTTTTCAAGTGGCTCTATGTCACATTGCCAACAAACCCAGTAATTCAGGCTCCTGTTTTCTCAACAGCTTTCCTAAAATCAGGGACTTCCCTGGAGGCACTCCATGCTTCCAGTGCAGGGGATGCAGGTTCCATCCATGCAGGTCGGGGAGCTAAGATCCCACAGGCCGTGCAGCCAAAAAACATAAAACAGAAGCAATACTGTAAGAAATTCATTAAAGACTTTAAAAATGGTCCACATTAAAAAAAAAAAATTAGAAAAAAGAAAGTGTAGTGGGAGATGGGGAGGAGTGGGAGCAGGGACCACAATATTCCATTAATGAATTGCTCAAGCTTCTTCCCAATTATTTTGCTTTGCTTTTTTGAAAAGCACAACTCAAAAAATCAATTTCTTGCAGTCTCTTTTCTTCAGATTATACTGATACTTGGCTACCTGATTTACTGTTTTCTTAATAATCTCTTCTCGATTTTGGAAAAATTCAATTTTCTCTTCCTTCATTTTCTTGGTCATGTCTTCATAGTCCATTGAGCTTGAGGAGGGCATAGCCCACATTCATAGACAATCGCATTCTCCTCTAGTGATGGCAAGTTAGGTAACGGTCATTTTCTGGATATTCACTTTAGCAGTTAGAGTTTTATAAGCCTTTTTTGGTTTGTTTGTAATGGTTATGCCATTAAAGATCTCCTTTTGTCTCTCATGGATGTTCAGTTATAATAAGGAACTCTGATTTTTCTAATTAGTCTGAGACTATAGAGCTATGTAATTTTATAATACTCAGGTGAAAACTGAAAAAATATATCAGTATAATGTCTATTTCAGGATATTTTATTATAGTCCAAGCACAGATACTAAAAATATTTTACATTTTTTAATGTCTCTTAATCTTTGCAACTATCCTGTGAGATTGTTTTAAAGATAAGGAAACTGAAAGTCACACAACCAGTAAGTGTTAGAGTTAGGATTTGAATCCATACCTGCTTGATCTCAAACCTGTGCTTTTGACCTTCTAATGTTATGTTCAGAGTACTCATGTTAAGCATATAAAGTTTGTGCTTTAATCAAGCCAGTGTCAAAACCATATGCCTGTATAAAACCATGCCAATCAGAAAGCTAGCCAGTTGCTTACACTTTTTCCATGCAGATGTTTTAGGCTAGAGGCATAACCAGTAATTGCATTTGGATGCTCTAAACTTATTTATCTTTTTTAGCATCTGAAGTTCCATTTTCACAAATTCATTTCTAGAAGTAGATATTTCTGGAATACTATATGCAATTGCCTACCTTAACCTTTGATCAAGATGATAAATCCTACTGGCTCAGCTATTTTAAGAGGTGCTCAAATGCTTCTTTCAGAACATGGAGAGGGGGCATTCTCCCAAATGATCAAGAGACAAATCTTTACGCACGGTGACCAGCTGTTCTAGTTTGCCCAGGATGAAGGGTTTTCCAGGATATCAGACTTCTAGTGGCCAAACTGAGAAAGTCCTAGGTTCTACCCCTGACCCCTATTTCACAGGTAGAATCTGGATTCTGTAACTTGACCCTCATCACTTTTGAAGATTGCTGTATTAAAATGAACTAGTACTAAACCTACAAAACCCACTGCAATGTTGTGAAGTAATTAGCCTCCAACTAATAAAAATAAATGAAAAATAAATAAATAAAATGAACTAGTACTAAACCGTTTCCTTTTTGTAAAGATAACACTGCAGGGGGAAATTTTCATATGTAAATACAGGGGCTTGATAGATGTCCGTTAAGTTAGGTATATTCAAAGATATGTATATAATGAAAGAATATTTTAAAATAATTCATAGACAATTTTCAAAATGTGTGCACAGTTTCCAATATTTTGTTGCTTGTCCTCCTAAAATAAATGAAAATTCCATTCAGTTATATAGTCTTCTGATATACATATCTCTTATCAGTTTAGTTGGTCTGGGTGTTTTTTAGTTGTAGATAAGGACTAAGAAAACTGAAGGGGACTTCCCTGGTGGTGCAGTGGCTAAGACTCCATGCTCCCAGTGCAAGGAGATGAGGTTTGATCTCTGGTCAAAGATACAGATCCCAAGTGCTGCAACTAAGATGCAGAACAACTAACTAAATAAATATAAAATTTTTTTAAATTTAAGAAAAATGAGAAAATGAGGCTGTTTAGTATGATTTGCCCAGACCATCACCCCATAATGCATACAAGTTGTAAATCTTTTTTCCAAACCATATAATTCTAATTCTGTATTTCTAATGATTCTATCCTGTTACATGAATTATTGTGAAATAAAATAATCTTTAATATTTTTTAAGCTAAGATGTATTTTCTGGCCTAACTTAAAAAAATCAGCACACTTTAGTTGGAAAGCAGACATAAGATATTTTTTTTTTTTTTTTGACTCTTAAAGAAGATAGAAGTTTATTTCTTTTTTTTTTTTTTTTAGTTCACATATCTAATTTTTTATTGGAGTATGTTTGCTTTACAATGTTGTGTTAGTCTCTGCTGCACAACAAAGTGAATCAGCTGTGTATATACATATATTCCCCCCTCTTGGACGTCTCTCCCACCCACCCCCATCCCACCCATCTAGGGCATCACAGAGCACTGACCTGAGCTCCCTGTGCTATTTAATTTCCCTATCATTTCTTTTTTTTTTTTATTTTTTTTAATTTTTTTTTTCCAGTGGGTTTTGTCATACATTGATATGACTCAGCCATGGATTTACATGTATTCCCAATCCCGATCCCCCCTCCCACCTCCCTCTCCACCCGATTCCTCTGGGTCTTCCCAGTGCACCAGGCCGGAGCACTTGTCTCATGCATCCCACCTGGGCTGGTGATCTGTTTCACCATAAAAGATACATGCTGTTCCTTTTGAAATATCCCACCACTCACATTCTCCCACAAGTTCAAAAGTCTTGTTCTGTATGTTCTGTGTCTCTTTTTCTGTCTTTGCATATAGGGTTTATCGTTATCACCTTTCTAAATTCCATATATATGTGTTAGTATGCTGTAATGTTCTTTATCTTTCTGGCTTACTTCACTCTGTATAATGGGCTCCAGCTTCATCCATCTCATTAGGACTGGTTCAAATGAATTCTTTTTAAAATATGTATATTCACATACAAGCATGCATGTATATAGTTTGTGTATGTTTGTTATATGAATAGAGAAAATGAGACAAAGAGAGGAAGAGAAAAATGCAAGAGTGACAGCCAGAGTAAGAATAGATAGAAATGGTTGAAAGTAGCCAATGTGACTTCAAATTGGGAATTCAAATAAAGTTGATGGGAAAAAGAAGAAGAATAACTTTAACACTCTGTGCCAGGCTCAGACCTGGAACCAGGATGCTCAAATGAATAAGACACAGCCTGCCCTCAGGTAGTGGCTTGGCTCATTTCTAGTTGGGGGAAGAGACTTGTAAATATGTAACTTGTAACACAGTAAAATAAGTGCACTAATAAAATGGAAGCAACATTCAGTGCAGGTATAGTACATCGGGGGGTGGGGGCATAGAAGAAGGCTTCATGCAGGAATTGGTGCTTGAGCTAAGTCTTCAAGGGCAGGTGGGATGTGATCAGGTGGGCACAAGTGGGAGGAGTGAGGATGGTGGGAGGACATTCCAGGAGCTCAAATGCTCAGGGGCATGAGATATAGTGGATAATAGGGGTCTTTTTCGGGATATTTGTTTAAGGAACACACAAATCATGAGTGGACTTGCAAATAAGTCAAAGCTTTGTTTGCTTTATAAATAAGATCGTCTATACCATTTTTTTCAGATTCCATATAGATCCATTAATATACAGTATTTGTATTTCCCTTTCTGACTTTAGTCTGTATGACAGTATCTAGGTCTATCCACATCTCTTCAAATGACAGAAATAAAGGGACAGACATAACGAACAAGCATAGAGATACCAAAGCGGAAAGGGGGAGTGGGGTGAATTGGGAGACTGGGATTGACATATATACATTACCATGAATAAAATAGATAACAAATGGGAACCTACTTTATAGCACGGGAAACTCTACTCATTGCTTTGTGGTTACCTAAATGGGAAGGAAATCCAAAAAAGATGGGATATATGTATATGTATAGCTGATTCACTTTGCTGTACAGCAGAAACTAACACAGGCTTCCCTGGTGGCTTAACCAGTAAAGAATCTGCCTGCAGTGCAGGAGACATTGGTTCAATCCCTGGGTCCGGAAGATCCCCTGGAGAATATTCCAATTCTAAAATATAAAATCTAAAATAAAAATCTAAAAAATAAATTAAAAAAAAAAAGCTTGATTTGCAGGAGAGACCTGATGATGAAGGGTCTTAATGCAGGAGAGTGATGTGGTGAGAACTGTATGATAATTAGAAGATAGATTGGTGGACAAAGTACTGGAGGCTGAGACAGCAATGAGGAGGCCATTTGTTCAGAATAGGAGAGATCTGGAGATGAATTGAGGCAGTGGCAGTCCACAGAGTGGGAGGTTGATAATTTAGGCAGTGGGTGTGATAAAGAACTTGATGTCTAGGGGAGGAGATGAAGGAAAAAAGGCCGCTGAGGTTATGGTCTACCCAGAGATATGTGAAGTGAAACATAAAGTATGGAAAAGAAATATAAGAACATGTAAATATGTTTCAGTTCAGTTCAGTCGCTCAGGTGTGTCTGACTCCTTGCGAGCCCATGGACTGTAGCACGCCAGGCTTCCCTGTCCATTACCAACTCCTAGAGCTTGCTCACACTCATGACCATTGAGTCGTTGATGCCATCCAACCATCTCATCCTCTATCATCCCATTTTCCTCCTGCCTTCAATCTTTCCCAGCATCAGGGTCTTCTCCAAGGAGTCAGTTCTTCACATCATGCGGCCAAAGTATTGGAGCTTCAGCTTCAGCATCAGTCCTTCCAATGAATATTCAGGACTGATTTCCTTTACGATTGACTGGTTGGATCTCCTTGCAGTCCAAGGGACTCTCAAGAGTCTTCTCCAACACCACAATTCAAAAGCATCAATTCTTCAGTGCTCAGCTTTGTTTATAGTCCAACTCACATCCATCCATGACTTCTGGAAAAACCTACGGACCTTTGTTGGCAAAGTAATGTCTCTGCTTTTTAATATTCTGTCTAGGTTAGTCATAGATTTTCTTCCAAGGAGCAAGCGTCTTTTAATTTCATGACTGCAGTCACCATCTGCAGTGATTTTGGAGCCCCCCAAAAATAGTCTCTCACTGTTTCCATTGTTTCCTCATCTATTTGCCATGAAGTGATGGGATTGGATGTCATGATCTTAGTTTTTTGAATGTTGAGTTTTAAGCCTACTTTTCCACTCTCCTCTTTCACTTTCATCAAGAGGCTCTTTAGTTCTTCTTTGCTTTCTGCCATAAGGGTGGAGTCATCTGCATATCTGAAGTTATTGATGTTTCTTCTGGCAGTCTTGATTCCAGCTTGTGCTTCATCCAGCCCGGCATTTCCCATGATGTACTCTGCACAGAAGTTAAATAAGCAGGGTCACAGTATACAGCCTTGACGTACTCCTTTCCCAATTTGGAACCAGTGTGTTGTTCCATGTCTGGTTCTAACTGTGGTTTCTTGACCTGCAGACAGACTTCTCAGGAGGCAGGTAAGATGGTCTGGTATTCCCATCTCTTGAAGAGTTTTCCACAGTTTTTTGTGATCCACACAGTCAAAGGCTTTGGCATAGTCAATAAAGCAGAAGTAGGTGTTTTTCTGGAACTCAACTGCTTTTTTGATGATCTAGCAGATGTTGGCATTTTGATCTCTGGTTCCTCTGCCTTTTTTAAATCCACCTTGAACATCTGGAAGTTCATGGTTCACGGACTGTTGAAACCTTGCTTGGAGAATTTTGAGCATTACTTTACTAGCATGTGAGATGAGTGCAATTGTGCGGTAGTTTGAGCATTCTTTGGCATTGCCTTTCTTTGGGATTGGAATGAAAACTGCCCTTTTCCAGTCCTGTGGTCACCGCTGAGTTTTCTGAGTTTGCTGGCATATTGAATGCAGGAATTTAATAGTATCATCTTTTAGGATCTGAAATAGCTCACCTCCACTAGCTTTGTTCATAGTGATGCTTCCTAAGGCCCACTTGACTTCGCCTTCCAGGATGTCTGGTTCTAGATGAGTGATCACACCATCGTGGTTATCTGGGTCTTGAAGATCTTTTTTGTATAGTTCTTCTGTATATTCTTGTCACCTATGTTTATGTTTAGTTTCACCTATATAAGTAAAAGATAGCAATTATATTTTACTAATGATTATGCTTTGAATTGTTAATACTATAGATATTTCATTAAAAAAGTTATTATGCTATACTGGAGGTTGATGCTCAAAATTTTTTAACTGGTCAGAGTCTAATCAGAAATGATTGGAGACCAAAGAAGGCTTTATTTTTATATATTTATTCTTTTCATTAGAGTCTAGTTGATTTATAATGCTGTGTTAGTTTCAGATATACAGCAAAGTGAATCAGTTATACATATACATATATCCACTCTTTTTTAGATTCTGTTCCCATATAGGCCATTACAGAATACTGAATAGTGTTCCCTGTGCTATACAGGAGATCCTTATAAGTTATCTATTTTTTATAAGTAGTGTGTATATGTTAATATTGATTTCCCAATTAATTCCTCAGTCCCCAAGGAAGGCTTTAAAGCAGTGGATTCCAAATTTTCTATTCTTCAGATTCTTTACACTCTTTTATTTAGAACCCCAAGGAACCTTTAATTATGTTCATTATACTTATTTAAACTTATTTTGTTACTGTATTAAAAGTTGAGAAATTTAAAAGTATTTGTTTAGTAATTCATTTAAAGATAATAATAACAAATCCAGTACATGTTAGCATAGATAACATGTGCTATGCTGTGTTCAGTCACTTTAGTCGTGTCTCTTTGCGACCTTATGGACGATAGCTTGCCAGGTTCCTTGTCCATGGAATTCTCCAGGCAAGAATGCTGGAGTGGGTTGCCATGCCCTCTTCCAGGGGATCTCTCCTACCTAGGGGTTGAACCCACATCTCCTGTGTCTCCTGCATTGCAAGCGGATTCTTTACCCAGTGGGAATTCTTTACCTGGGAAAAGTCAGGTTCCTTACCTGGGAAAGGTGGATTCTTTACCTGGGAAGCCCATAAATAACATACTTATTACAAAAACCAATTCTATTTTCCAAAACAAAACAAAGTTTAATGAGAAGAGTGGCATTGTTTTACACTTTTGTGAATGTCTTTAACATCTGGTTTCATGGAAGGAATCGATTCTCTGATCTGTTCAGTACTCAAATCTGTTGTAATATGTTTTTTTTTTGGATTGACGTGTGTGAAGAAAATCTCACACAAAGGTGTAATTGGAAAAGGGAGAGGTTTATAATACTCTCCTCATGTCACTGTAGATACTTTTCTTTGATCCTATTCAAAAACTTGATATATGATAGTTTTCCAAGGGTTAATTGCAATATGGAAATTGAAACCACATCAGGATACTTTTCATGCTCTGTAATATTAAATCAATTTATTTAAATCTGTAACTTTGACTAGGTCAGCATTCAAGTCTGATTTTGTAACATTGTGAAATGGATATGTGAAAAATATTGGTTCTCTGAGTTAGGCAGGAGTTAAACAACAGCTAAAAAGATCACTTCTGTTAGTATCACCAGTAGGCTCATCAGAAAATATTTATGTTTTGGGAAACTGTCAAATCATGGTGTTGGATATAAGTTTCCAAAAATTCTAATTTTTACTGGAAAATTTTAATTTTATCATTGGTAACCATTATTGTCAGTTATTTTCCTTACTTGTTTTCAAGAAAATGTCTGCCCAATATGCAAGTCTGAGTAACCATAGTTTGTCTGTCAGACATTCTTTCAAATACATGCAGGGTTACGTGGAAAATTTGGCTACTTTAGCTGGCTACTAAAACAGTTGAGTAAGTGCTTTTTCTTGCCTCAATTATTGCAATTCAGATGAAGCATTAAAAAAATTTTTATTTGTTTGTTTTTACTGTGCGTGAGTGGTGATGAAGCATATAAGATAAGAAGCTGGGTACCAATACCTTGATTTGTGCTAAGGCTCTTCCAGTTTTACTCACCATCTCTTTTGTACCAATAGCATAAATGTGAACACAGTGAAAAAAAGCTGAAAATATGTTAGTATCATTATGAAAATAGTTCTGATTTCATGCACTCCAAGAAAGACCTTGAGGGTTATCTCCTTAATAACTGATGGTTTAAGGTCATCCTAATACTGATCTGGGGAAAATATCATGTCACCTTCTGTGTTTTGAAAAGTTTAGAGAAAAAGCATTTAAAATTTCTGCTACGTTAAAAAAAAGTGAGGTGATCTTATCTGACCTTGAAATAACTTTTAAAAATTTCTTTCTTTTTAGTCTAAGGGAAAACATTTAAAAGTTACTGTTTTAACTTTTCTGGCATTAGCAAACAGAAATGTCCTTTTAATGGAGCCCTTTCATTCCCTCTCCAAAGCTTTTTGAATTGCAATTTTAATTAAGGGTAACATTTTTTTTGGTTTCACAGAATTGATTGCTCAGGAACAGGTCTTATTTTATTGAAGTATATTATATGTGATAATGATAAGTATATAAGTCAATCCAACTCATGTTTTAGTTTATGAGATATAGTATCTCTTCCCTTAAATCATACAAAAGGGTGCTGTATTTGAAAAATTTAATATTTAAAGTGTAATTATTTTAATCTACCTTGTTTCTTTAAGAGTACTTTTTAATACAATCATGGATGGTCATCTGAGTCTTGAGTTGTCTTAAGTGCTAATTTCATAAAATGTTTATCCAGCATATTTGTTAAAACCATGTATTCTTTCTAATCATAATCCAGGTGGCAATCGAAAGTAATGAAAATGACTTTAATAATTCACCTAATGAGACATGGTTAAAATTAGTTTTTAGACAATAGCTTTTATGTTGTTTACAGAGTGATCCTCAAGAATGGATGATATTGCAGAAAAAGGGCACATGTTATAAGTTAGAAGCCAGAGGAACACTTTATGGAAACCAAAACTGGGGTTATTAGATCCTTAATAGGGAGAAAAAGATTAAGCTAACAGACAAGAGTCTTAAACATTGCCCTAGAGTCTAAAGAAAGGGATATTGGGTTGTAAGGTATTTTTTTCCTAATCATAAAAGAATTTCAGATTCACAGAGGAATAAAGAATAGTATAGCAAGCAACCAAATGATCACCACTTAAATGTAACTGTTGTTAATATATTCTTATATTTTCTACCTCTTTTTTTCAAAGAGATTTTAAACTAATGACATGACATTTTATTCCTATATAAAACAATTTCCATCTGTAAAAGATTAAAACTTACAAATACACATTTTACAGTGATGGGATGATCTGAGAGATTCAGAAGGCCTTTGTTTTGTAGACTGGATGTGCCAAGCTGTGAAGTCTAGCGAAAGGGCTTGGAATGATGAAGGGGATTTTATAAAATTGTGTAGAGGACTTAGAGGAGGAAGAACACTGCTGCTGCTGCTACTGCTAAGTCGCCTCAGTTGTGTCTGACTCTGTGTGGCCCCATAGACGGCAGCCCACCAGGCTCCTGGGATTCTCCAGGCAAGAACAATGGAGTGGGTTGCCATTTCCTTCTCTAGTGCATGAAAGTGAAAAGTGAAAGTGAAGTCGCTCAGTCGTGTTCGACTCTTTGCGACCCCATGGACTGCAGCCTACCAGGCTCCTCCGTCCATGGGATTTTCCAGGCAAGAGTACTGGAGTGGGGTGCCATTGCCTTCTCTGGGAAGAACACTGAGCTGAGGGTAAATATGTGGAAGAGAGCCAGAGAGAGATAGTTAATGGAGAATTTTGGTTAAATTTTGCTATTTGGTGTGTGATTTAACCATTTTCTCTATCTCTCCTTAATGTCTTAATTTAAATTTACATTACTCCTTTGTGCTTTAGAAATTGGATTTTTTTTGACCCTGACCTTAAAGGTGGGTGGGAGTGAAAACCGAGGCTGGCCAAATGTGTTCATTGGAGCTGCACCGTTAATGTCAGAGGGATCTAGGAACACATACTTTGAAGAGTTTTAGCCAATCAATAACAGAATGTCCTATTAGAGTTATTTATTTATTTTACAAATACATTTTTTTATTGGAGTATAATTGCTTTACAATGTTGTGTTAGTTTTTGCTATACAACAGCATGAGTCAGCTATATGTATACATCGCCCCTCACTTAAGATATATATAATTACATATATATCTCTTCCTCTTAAGCCTCCCTCCCACCCCCCATCCCACCCATCTAGATCATCGCAGAGCATTGAGCCGAGCTTCTGTGCTATATAACAGCTTCCCATTAGCTATCTATTGGTAGTGTATATACGTCAGTACTAATCTATCCATTTGTCCCACCCTCCCCACCCCTTGTCCATAGGTCTGTTCTTTACATCTACATCTGTTTTCCCTCCCTGCACATTGGTTCATCAGTACCAACTTTCTAGATTCCATATATATGCGTTAATGTACAATGCTTGTTTCTCTCAGAGTTATTTAATTACCCCTCTTTGTTTCTTGCATTGAAATAATATAGTCTGCCGTAATTTATGCAATGTCTTCTTGTGTGTAGGTCTCGGATGTGGTTTATTATACACTGCAACGGTCACCATCACGTGCCAGTATTTTGACAGCCGTCGTGGCCTTGCCCTTGGCCTGATTTCAACAGGTACATTTTCAATATAAGTACAGCACTGCCACTCTTCAGCCTTGTAATCAAAGCTAAAAGTTACCAAGCACAGATAGGTTTGACCAACCACCCCCCAGCTACCACTCAGGAGCACAACTTTTTTTTTTCTTTTTTACTCTAATCCTTAGGAAATTATTTTCCACTGTAAATATGGGTGTATCTTTCAAAACACCCTAAAGATACATATATAAAAAAAGCTGGGACATTAGATGTCCAATATAACATAGGAAAAGAAAACTTATGGGTCCAATAATTTGAGAATCACATCCTGGTGATAGCCTTCCTAAAAGAAGCAGAGAGCACTAAAGTAAAGCACCTGAACCCTGAGAAAGACAGGAGAAATGAAAGGAAAATGGAGACCCTTCAGTCCACTGTCAAGAAGACCAATGCTGATACCTCTCTGACTCCATTTACTGTGGAACTTAGTTTTTCTAAAGCACTGATTTGTGAATACATTCAACTAGTCTATGTGCATATCCAAATGACAGACTGTTTATCCTTATTATTCCTTAAATAATCAGGACCATCACTGGGCAGGGGGCAGAGTGTAAGTATAAAACCTTCTGGATTTTAAGTCTCTGATATTTTTAAGTGTTTTCTTTTTCAGGTGTATTTTTTTTCTAAGCTATTTAGAGAACTTATCAAAATTTCTGCGGCCAATATTTTATGAGTTTGTTTAGGAGATAAAGTGTCCAGGCTTACTGAACGTTTACATTGCTACTTGCTAATGGGTGGCTATTCCTGAGAGGTCAGACTTTCCGATAAGCTGAATTACTTCAGTAGTGTATCTGGCAACAGGATCCAAACTAATGTTTTGTTCCTGAAGCCAGTGCAGCAAAGTGACTCTAGATCAGATTAAATTAAGCTGGATATTTACCCGAGGTGATTTAAGAAAGCTTTACCAGATAAGAAATGTGATCATGGCCCAGGAGGAGAGAGGACCAGGGTCTGAGGGCATGGTTAAGGTAGAACTGAGAGAAGAAAGAGAAAAAACAAAAGGATGGAGAATCCAGAGCAGTTCAATAGCAGTTTAAGGAACTGACAGCATCTTCCACAAGTGTGGGAAGGACTGTGAGACAGGCATGGCACCTTAAAGGACAATAGGTCTTACCTACACTGTATTTTTTTTGGCCATGCATCATGCGGGATCTTACCTAACTAGGGGTCAAACCTGTGCCCCCAAGAATTGGGAATTTGGACTCTTAACCACTGGACCACCATGGAAGTCCCATCTATACTGTATTTTTTTTTTAAAGGCACTGTAATGTGACAAACCCAGACCCTGAAGCCAAATCACCTGGTTTTGAATTCTCTGTCACTTAGTAGCTGCCTGGTGACAGACAAGTTACCTAACTGTTCTGTGCAATTAAGTGTTAAGCCTCATTTTTCTGAACTATAAAATGAGGATAATAATAGTTCCCATCTATTGGACTCCACCCTGTACAGTCTGTATTTGCCCAGCTTCATGACTAAAGAAAGAACCCAGTGACATGTGAGTAGGTATAAGTGAAGCAGGCACTGGTCAAGCAGGGGATGTACAGAGAGCAGGAGAGCAGCCACTTTGAGTGACCCGACCATACACCATCCCACCGGGGTATTGGGAATATTAGAGGAACATATGCATAAGGCACATGGCAAGGGCTGTAAAAGTGTCAGCTGTTAAAACTATCACCTAGGTTTCCCTTAACATAAAACTATCACCTAGGTTTCCCTTAACATCCAGATTTATCTGGGATGAAGGTGTTAGAAATCGTATGCTGAGAGAGTTGCTCTTGCTTTCCACTCAGTCTAAAGAGGAAACCATAAGGGCCTGGACCTTGGCACACTGGACCACAATGGACTGACTGTGGACAATCCAGATTTGGCAGAATTAGGGAGTTTTCAGTTGCAACACATAGGAAGCCAGGTGAGGCAGAAATCAGGGAGCAGTATGAATCCACTGTCTTAGTTTGTTCAGACTGCTCTAAAGTATCTTAGACTGAGTGGCTTATAATCAACAGAAGTGTGTGTCTCAGAGTTCTGAGACTGGTGGTCTGAGATCAGGGTGTCAAGGTTAGCTGGGCTGGGTTCTGGTGAGAGCCTTCTCCTAGATTGCAGACTGTCATCTTCTTCCTTTGTCCTCATATTACAGAACAGAAGAGGAAGCTCTCTGGGGTTCTCTTTAGTAAGTGCATTCATTCCATTCATGGGGCTCCACCCTTTGACCTAGTCACCTCCCAAAGCCCATACCTACTAACTCCATCATGTTGGGGGTTAAGATTTCAACTTACAAATTTTGGAGAGACCCAAACACTCAGTCTGTAGAATCTACCATCAGTGAAAGAGGTGACAAGAAAAATAAAACACAGTAGAAATTTTTAAAAATTGAAAAAGAACCCAAAATCAAAATAACTGAATTAATGTGACTTAGTTTAAATATTGTGACCTAGATGAAATAAAGAAACATGGGCATAAAATGGAAGTTTTGGGAATAGTCTTACTCCTTGGTGAACAGGGATTGATAAACTAATGCCCATGGACCCAGTCTGATCTACTAAGTGTTTTTTGGACAGCTCATGCATAAAGAATTGTTTTTACATTTTTGATTGGTTGAAAAAAATCAAAAGAATATTTAATGACACATGAAAATTACGTAAAATTAAAATTTCAGTGTCTATAAATAAAGCTTTATTGAAACACAGTCATACTCATTCCTTCATGATTCTTCTCTGGCTGCTTTCATGTTTCAAGGGCAGAGTTGAGTATTTGTGACAGAGCTTGGATGGCCCACTGTGGGCTAATTATTTCCTCTCTAGCCCTTTTATAGAAAAAGTCTATTGACCCCTGGTCTTGAAGAAGAGTTCATCAAGATGTATGTGTATATCTTACCATTTCAGGTTCCCTGAACATCAAATTCATATTTTCCCTCTTTGTGACCATGTATACCATAGACATGCATGGAAGCATAATTAGTGCTTTATTTCACTTTTTCCTTTACATTGATGATTTTTAAATTGGGATTTTCTTTTTAAAGATTAAAAATTATAGTTTTACAGTTTACACAGTTCCACAAGAGAGCTCTAATTACTCTTCATTGCCCTGAAAGAATTTCTGCATTTTGTTTTTCGGCTGTGCCACGGGGCTTGTGAGATCTTAGTTCCCCGACCAAAGATTGAACCCAGCCCCTTGGCAGTGAGAGCATGGAGTCCTAACCACTGGACAACCCGAGTATTCCCTGCTGTATCTTCCTAAGCCATGACTACATTCTCATGGGATGTAGGCTGAAAACACTAGTATCCAAAGTGGAGTTTTATTTTGCTGCCCTGTCATAAACTTAGCATATCATAGGTTTTTGATAAACCACCTATTGAAGTGATTTGATATGTTTCCCGTAATATTTCATAATGTTGATGGATAAACTTAGTTGGTGAGCAATGGGGAATTCTTTACTTTCTCCAGATCAAAATATTTAACTTTCAAAACACCAAGAATATTTTAAAGTAATTATATGACACTTTGTTAGAACTTCTACAAAGCAATGGTGTTAGAGAAAATATGAATTAATAGTAAATGAATGCTAATGCACTATGGAAGTGCATGAAATATAGTCCTCTTTTCAGCTCTTTCCATTTGTTTTCTGAAGTGCTTTTAACCTTTGAAGTATGTGCCACTTTTAAAAAGATAAGGAAGAATTCGACTTGTCTACTTTTATTACTTAATAGTCAGCACAGGGATACTTCCTAAGTAGCCACAAAAAGATACTGTATTAACTGTCATTACACTAATGTGAACTATTGATTAATGTTTGTAAGCAAAGTTTTTTTCTTTGGGGATAAGGGAGTTAATTTTAAATATGTTAGGAAGGGACAACTGTGGTACCAAATTTTTTTTTTTTAATAATTCTAAGAGTCATTTGGTTATTTGTAATTTTTACAATAAGCTTGGCATCCTGTTGGGATTATGATGTAATTTGGTATAGACCATTTAAAAAGTATGATTAACCTCTTTAGACTAATTTTTTTTAAATTACAGATCACTTTCTTTCATATTTTTTTTGAGTTGACATTTCTCAATGATATTTAAATTTTAAAATACTCAATTAACAACTTGAAATCAGAACCACATAAGAAAACTTCAAATTAGTTCAGCTGATGTAATTTGCTATTCCAGTGTGGGTCATGTGATCTACTTAAAAAATAGTGTATTTACAGTGTTGCACAAATGTGCAAGCAGACATACTTTGTAATTTTAATATCCTATCGAAGTTCACTTTACTTTCTCATAGTTTATTAATATCAATCATTCATTCTGATGATTAGCAATGGATTTGAGCTTCCCTTGTGTCTCAGATAGTAAAGAATTAGTCTGCAATGCAGGAGACCCAGGTTCGATCCCTGGATTGGGAAGATCCCCTGGACAAGGAAATGGCAACCCAGTCCAGTGTTCTTGCCTGAAGAATGCCATAGACAAAGGAGCCTGGCGGACTACAGTCCATGGGGTTGCAAAGAGTCAGACACGACTGAGAGACTAACACACTTGAGTTAGCAAACCACTATAAATATCCTACAACTAAAATATTAATATATCCTTCATCTCAAAAAATAAAATATGAAAACTTTTCTTTTCCAAAAGGAATACATATAAAGCATGGAGCCTGTAAGTACTAAAAATGTAGTTGCGTAAGGTATTTGTTAAGAACATAGGTTCCTGGGGTCAGACTGAGTGCAAATCCTACTTATACCACTTGTAGCTTTCTGATCTGTGGCAAAGTTCTCAACCTTTTTAGCCCTAGGTCACTTCAAGTGTACACTGGGAATAATAATAGGACATACTCAATAGGAGGGGCTTCCCAGGTGGCGCTGGAGGTGAAGAACCCACCTGACAGTGCAGGAGACACAGGAGATGTGGGTTTGATCCCTGGGTGGGAAGATTCCCTGGAGCAGGAAATGATAACCCACTCCAGTATTCTTGTCTGAAAACTTCATGGACAGAAGAGCCTGGCAGACTATAGTTTATAGTCACAGAGAGTCAGACATGACTGAGCAGACATAAGCACTCACCTGCACACAATAGGATTATTGTAAGGAAACATTATTGTGCCATGTAAAGTATTTAACACAGCGTCTGAACTGCAAATGCTAGTTTTAAAAATAGATCTGTCAGTGTTTCTATTGTTGAGGTCGTCATTGTCATCATCTTTAGTTTTCTTGTTGTGATTTTAATATGAAGGCACACTCATGAATGCCAGTGTGAAAAAGAAATTGAACTGTAGTACTAACAATGCTTGTTCTGAGAGTCCCAATGATAAGAGGTTAAGATTAAACAGTTCCCATTTCCTTTTTAGGTTCAAGTGTTGGACTTTTTATATATGCTGCTTTGCAGAGACTTTTGATTGAGTTCTATGGACTGGATGGATGCCTGCTGATTGTGGGTGCTTTAGCTTTAAATATATTAGCCTGTGGCAGTCTGATGAGACCCCTCCAGTCCTCTGACTTCCCTTTACCTGAGAAAACAGCTCTGGAAAATGTACCAGATAGGTACTTGATTTACAAAGAAAAAGAAAAGGACCTAGAAGAAAACATAAACATGCTTGAAAAGAGCTACAGTGGGGAGGAAACATACAAGGGCACCTTAGCCAATGGTGACTGGAAATCAGAGCGTCTGCTTCATAAAAACCCAACAACAACGGCACACACACAAGAGACTGAAACATACAAGAGGAAAGTTGCAGAACCGAAATATTTTTGCAAACAGCTTGCCAAGAGGAAATGGCAGTTATATAAAAACTATTGTGGGGAAACTGTGGCTCTTTTTAAAAACAAAGTATTTTCAGCACTCTTCATCGCCATCTTTCTCTTTGACATTGGAGGGTTTCCACCTTCGTTACTTATGGAAGATGTGGCAAGAAGTTCAAATGTGAAAGAAGAGGAGTTTATTATGCCTCTTATTTCTATTATTGGCATTATGACAGCAGTTGGTAAACTCATTTTAGGGATACTGGCTGACTTCAAGTGGATTAATACCTTATATCTTTATGTAGCTACCTTAATAATCATGAGCCTGGCCTTGTGTGCAATTCCATTTGCCAAAAGTTATGTTACGTTGGCACTACTTTCTGGGATCCTAGGGTTTCTTACTGGTAATTGGTCCATCTTTCCTTATGTGACCACAAAGACAGTGGGAATTGAAAAATTAGCCCATGCCTATGGGATATTAATGTTCTTTGCTGGACTTGGAAATAGCCTTGGACCACCAATTGTTGGTAAGATATTTATCTTAAAGTAAGCCCATTTTACTGTTCTTTGTAATGTCTCTGAATACAGGAATTGCTTTTGTAATAATAGCACAGATTTATACAAAATAAATCTGCTTGGAATGCCTCTTGATCATGATTTATTCAGAATCACTTTGCTATGGTTGGAAAAGCCAATACACTTGCTCAGGAATTTGTGTTTATTCTTCATTTGGGAGAAACCCAAAATGCCTGCTTAGTCTTGTCCAACTATTTGAGAAATTCTCCTCTAACTCCCATTAGGCCACTTTGGGAGTAGAACTGGGTAATGCATATCCTAATCTGAACTGTATATAAATGTTTTAGTTAACTTTTTTATTAGGGTATAGTTGATTTACAATGTTGTGTTAGTTTCTGCTGTATAGTGAAGTGAGTCAGTTGTACATATATTTACTTCTTTTTAGATTCCTTTCCCATGTAAGTCACTACAGAGTATTGAATAGAGTTCCATGTGCTATTAAGTAGGTTCTTATTAGTTATCAATTCTATATATATAGTAGTGTGTATACATCAGTCCCACGAACTGTGTTGTATAAATTGATGAGATTAGAGTATTCCTATACATACTATGTCTATCAAACTCACTTTTTTCTTACTCTCTTTTCAGGTTGGTTTTATGACTGGACCCAGACCTATGACATTGCATTTTATTTTAGTGGCCTCTGTGTCCTGCTGGGAGGTTTTATTCTGCTGCTGGCAGCCTTGCCTTCCTGGGATACATGCAAAAAGCAACTCCCCAAGCCAGCTCCCACAACCTTTTTATACAAAGTTGCCTCTAATTCCTCTAACGTTTAGAAGAATATTGGAAGGCACTAAAGACTGTTTTCACACAGCGAAATTTCACTGTGTCTGATCTGAATGACTTTTTTTTTTACATATCCTTTATGTACTGTATATGTAGACTTGATCTCCTATATTTTCTCTCCCCCCTCCCCCCTTTTCCCAAAAAGTTGGACTACTCTGTTTTACTATTATTCATGAGTTGTGGATATTGTGAACATTTTGGCCAGCCTCAGAAGACTTTCTCTGAAAGAAACATCATTTCTCTGCAGACTCCAATAGTTCCTCTGCAGGGCAGCCAGAGGAGACTCTGCTATTTTAAAACTGATGCAAGCAGCGTGATGAGTTATGTGTGAAGGCCGCCAGGGACTAAAACACTTTCTTCTCTCTGTTAGACTCTCTAGTACATAAAAGACTTCGAGCCAGTCAGGAAATGAAAATGGTTCCTAAAACAGCATTAAGAATTGCCGTGGCACAAACTGGTCATTTTTTAAAAACATGATTTTTAAATTACCATCCCCCGTTTTCACGATTTTGTTTACCTTGATAAAGCACCCGCATGTTTGGTGCCCATCGAGGACACATCCTTTCAATTCCTAAGGTGTTTGCTGAGATCCAGGCAGTCTCCAAACAAAGGGGTAGTCACTGTGGCCTTTCTTCCTGGTTGGTCGCTGGAACCTCGCTCACTTTTGTCGGCAGCCGCTCAGTCCTGTTTCCCAAGAAGTGCTGACTTTACCTGTTTCCAAACTGGAAATGCATATTTAAAGCATTCCGTTCTGGCAAATGGGAAACATCCATTTGCTTCAGGCACAGTGGGGATGAATCGCCAGTCTTTGCATATCTTCTCAGTGAAGCATTTATTTGCAACTATCAGCTTTTACTGCTATCCAATTTTAACTCAAGGGCAGAACTAAAAAGTGTGTGGGTGGTATGTGTGCACATGCATGTGAGCATTCTGCTCTGTGTCTGTGTGCTCTATGGAAAGGGAAAGGGGCAATAAGAAATTGATACCCTCACCCAACTTTATTCAATCATGAGAAAAATATTCTAGGAAGAAAATCAACATTTAATAAATTGACTTTTTTCTAAAGAAATGTTTTTTTAAACTTTGCTATGCATCAGAGTCTTCTATAGATTCTTTTTAAAATGTAGTTGTCTGAGTACAACTGGTAGAGATTTTAATTATGTAGGTCTAGGCTGTGGGCTAAGCATCTATATTTTTAATGAACTCTTCAAGTGGTTCTGAGAGCACAGCCTGAATTGAGAATGACTGTTAAAAGACTGGCAATAGAGAAACATTTTTTTTCTCTTAAAAAATAAAACCAGTCAACCATTGAGGTGAGGGTTTTTTAATAAACAGCCAAGTTTGATTCTTTAAATAAGAGGCACTCTGCCCATTGTGCCAAAATTGTCTTTTCATTTCTTTTGAAATAGGTAAGGTTATTTTATACGTCTATGTTGCCTTTCTTCGAAGGCACCTGAAGCACTTTATAAGCTTGAATCCCCACAAAACCTCAGTGAGGTCGGTAAATAGTGCTTTTCTAGGCAGGAAACCTGGAGATGTGGGGAACTTCATACCTGAGTAAATCCTACTCAGTAACCCAATCATGGGGCTCCAAAGTGCCTTGGACTTCTGCTCCATATTCTGACTTCTGGAAAGTTTTCTGTACCTCATTCTTTAGTCACTGTCAGGGTAGTAAGTAAAATAAGCAACATTCAAAAAAAAATTAACAGAAATGTTTTTGTGATAAAAGTTCTTTTTTGCCAATATCATGTTCAGGAAATCCTAAGCCTTTTTTTATTGTTTTAAACTTTTATGCCATCCCCACATTCATTAATGTTGATACTTGTCCAAATGCATCTTCACCGTGTCTACTAATATCATCCAATGTGTGCATTATCTATTGTCTTGGGAATAAATTTTATTACAATAAAATTTTTTTTGTTTGTTTTTTATCAGTGTGGTTGCTTTTTCTATTCTTAGCTGCCATACCCCCAGCACTGAATTACAGTCACACTTTACTTGAATGTAAAAATACGAATTCTCTGATTTCACTTTGGATCCAGAATCTGGTGATTTAGACACTAGCATATTCAAAGTCACTTCATGGCTAATAGATGAGGAAAAAGTTGAAACAGTGGCAGACTTTATTTTCGGGAGCTCCAAAATCACTGTGGACAGTGACTGCAGCCGTGAGATTAAAAGATGCTTGCTCCTTGGAAGAAAAGCTATGACAAACCTAGACAGTGTATTAAAAAGCAGAGAGGTTACTTTGCCAAAAATGGTCCATATAGTCAAAACATGATTTTTCCAGTAGTCATGTACAGATGTGAGAGTTGGACCATAAAGAAGGGTGAGTGCTGAAGAATTGATGCTTCTGAACTGTGGTTCTGGAGAAGACTCTTGAGAGTCCCTTGGACTGCAAGGAGATCAAACCAGTCAATCCTAAAGGACATCAATCCTGAATATTCATTGGAAGGACTGATGCTGAAGCTGAAGCTTCAATACTTTGGCCACCTGATGGGAACAGCTGACTCACTGGAAAAGATCCTGATGCTGGGGAAGATTGAGGACAGGAGGAGAAGGGGATACAGAGGATGAGATGGTTGGATGGCATCACTGACTCAGTGGATGTGAGTTTGAGCAAACTCCAGGAGTAGTAAAGGACAAGGAAGCCTGGCATGCTGCAGTCCATGGGGTCGCAAAGAGTTGGACATGACTTAGCAACTGAACAACAAAATTATTTTGACCATTAGTTTCCAAAAAAGCTAAAATGTCATTCCTACAGAATCCTTTTGAGGAAAGGGGGATGGACTCCCCTTTGGAATTCTTAATATTGATCTTGCTAATCCTTAATAGAATTCTTGGTATGTTCCAAGCACATTATGTTATTCATCCCTCATAATAGCCCTGTGAGATGGGGATTCTGACCCTCTTGGTATGGTATAAAACATAGTTGTCATGGTACAAATGATGTACAGAAGTCATTTCCAAAAGCAAAATGAAAAATATTTCTAGCAAGCCCTTTGATTTCTAACATGGCTAGGAAATAGGGCCTAGCTGGAAGATTGCTGCAAAGCCAGTCCTGTAGTGAATAGATGAATCATGTTTATGAAGATAATTATTCATGACTTGCCTATTTCCTGAGTATTTAAAAATACCATTTAATAAAATTTTATTGATTAGAATATGATCTTTCTTTTCTGACTCAGAAGATATTTCCTGACATTCCAAGTGCCTAGGGTTGATTTTGGGAAATGTATGAAATAAGAAAGTTTGTTAGGGACCCTCTTCCCTGACTTTAACAGCTCCTCATTCTCCTTTCTGCTTCCTGCCTGTCTCCCTCTCTCTCATGAGCCTCCTAGGAGTCAGTTGGTGATCTAATTTTCTCTAGGGTGAGTATGTCTTCAGAGAAGTTTCAGCCACCAACGTTTAAAGGCCTCGAGAGGAACAAGCGCAAGAATCAGGAGTTCCTGCTTTGGGAGGTCATGACCGAGCAGGATGGCAGTTTTCTTGTGCTGGCTGAAAAGTCCTGTGACCTGAGATAGCCTCAACTTCTAGCAATCATCATAGGATTATCTCAACCCAGGATGTTACAGGAAATGAAGAACTTTGTTTTGAATAAAAGAATGGCTCCTTTTTTCTTTGACTTGGACAGAGTATTATATTGAACACGTAAAATACACAATTTACATGAACAGTGCTGTACAATTTCTCTTTTGTTAGTAACAATCTTGGGACCTTTTGTGCTATCGTCAATTGTGTCTGAAGAACGTCAGTAACATGCCTCTGAGTAAGGAGTTTGACCACAGTCAGTTAAAGATCCAAGATCTGTGAATAATACATGGATAATACTTGGAAAGCTGGTGTACATACTTATTAAGGTTGTAATTCCAGTTCCTGTGGCTGAATAGTACATGGATAATATTTGGAAAGCTGGTGTACATACTTATTAAGGTTGTGATTCCAGTTCCTGTGGCTGGGTGATTGTGAGCAAATTATTTAACCTCTGAAAGCCTGTCTCCTCATTTGTCATACACATCATAGGTCTATGGTGGAAATTAAATAAAATAACCTATATGTATAACTGCCCTATGTTCATAAATATTAGCTATTATTATTTTTGTTATAGTCCTTACTCTTGTGTGGCTTCTAAGTACTGGGGCAAGTATCAAGTATTCCCAGGCATAGGAGTGGGGTAAATGTTTGTATTGAAGGGTCTTATTTAGGAGAATAAGCCTTCTGTTAGCTACAACTTGTACAACTGTCACAGTTCTTGCCCTCCCCCAAGCATGTTCTTCTCAAAATCTTTCATCCTTAGGGATTCATGACTCAGCACATTTTTCTGAAATTGCCATTCGGAAGCTTTGACACAAAACAGAACAAAACACACGCTGTTCTTGCACAAATCACATAGAATCCACTTTGTAAATTGAGTTACTATGGGAATTTGAACTTTTGTTTTTTCCTTGAGAACCCATCACCCAAGCTGCTTGGAAGGCGGGACTGAAATTGGGCAGAAAGCAAAAGACTCCCGTTTGTTTATTGAGCACTAATTGGCTTCAGCTCAGGGCCTTTACCTCACTGCCTGCCCAGTAGGCCTTTGAGATTTACCCTTGAGGGAGTGTCATTCCTTGCCAGGTCCTCTGGGATTCTATTCCTAGCAGGTCTCAGTCACATTAGTAGCTTTTTGCTACATACATTCCTTGTTTCATAGAATTATTTACTTTTGTCTCCCTTCAAAAATAAAAAAAATCGTACTTTTAAAAGTTTTGTCAGTTTTCTCTAAGTCATAGTCTAAAACTTGGTAAACAGCATGTTTTCAAAAACGAATAATGAACTGTGGTTAAGGTGTTGAACTGCCATAGGTCACCTTAAACTACATAGCCACAGAGCTATGCCTGTTTTTTCCTTCCTGGGAATCATTCCCAATGTGATGAGACGAATCATTATTTGTCCAGCTTAGATCTGGACTCCCGAACATCTACAGTTTTCGGAGGCAGTTGCTAAGACTAGCCCAGATAACTCTAACACCGAAGGGGACCAGATGGAACTGGTTAGATCAATCTCCAAGGAAGGATGGAACAGGGTCAGCAACTCATTTGCAAATAGCCACTAAGGCTGCTGGGAAGCTGCCATTTTGAAAAGTCCTGGGAAAGGTTAAGCGAGAACAAGAACCAGGTAGAGGAATCATTTGAAGCCAGTGAGAGGGCCATGGTATACACAGAGCCAGGATGAGCTCAGGTCCCTGGACAGAACTGTAAATAGAGTATAGGTTTGTTCCATAAAATGGGACCGTTCACTGCCCAAGACTGAAAACAGCTGTAACTTCCGAGAGGCATTTTAGCAGTCACCAGCTGAGAGGAATAAGAGGAAAAGAGCTCTGTCTCTGCCTTGTTCTCAAAGCATGAGCAGTCGGCTTTGATGTGACTAGGTACGGATGTGCCTAAGAAACGTGAGAGAAAGCGTGTGTGTGTGTGTATATGTCCATGCAGGCACGCATGCGCGCTAGATATGGATGTGTGTAAGAAATGTGAGAAAGCGTGTGTGTGTGTGTGTTCATGCAGGCACGCATGCGCGCTAGGTACGGATGTGCCTAAGAAATGTGAGAGAAAGCATGTGTGTGTATGTGTGTGTGTATCTGTGTGTGTGTGGGGGGGGCATGCAGGCACGCATGCGCACGTGCGTGTATATGCTTGCGCGCATGCGTGCCGGTGTGTGGTGAGTGCGTGAAAGAAAGGTTGAGAGAGACGGGGAGGGATGGGTCTTCATTACCTCAGACGGCAGCCCACCATGAAATTTCTCAGGAAGACCTTGTTTCAGGACCTGGAGCCTCCCAGTCTTTCCAGAAAGACCTGAATATTGAAGACCTCTGGGTTGTTTCTAGGCAAGAGGAAGATTCTTTTTAGCTGGGCTTCTTCAGAAAGTTAGAGGTATTGATAGATTTTCTCTGTGGGTCATTGGCTTTGCCTTAGGAGGAGTTGCCTAACCCCCACCCTTGGGATCTTCGGGAAGGGCGTGGGCTCTGGGTAATAGCAGAGACAGAGGCTCAGCGCCTAGTGAGCTAGGACTGGTCTGTGAGTAGGCGCATCCTCTCAGGGAATCTGCTGAAACGCTGATGGCAGTGGTAACTCCCAGGGTCCTGGTAAGCTAACCATTGGAGATAGGTGGTAATAAGAAAATAGCTTGGCATGGAGGAGGAAGCATGGGATCTGGAGTCCAGCAGAGCAGGCTTTTACTTCCCAGCGCCTTCAGTTACCACCTCTCTAGATGGGTACTCTTCAGTTTGTTAAGCTTTCTGAACTCAGCTTTTGTTACTGGTGAACTGTACTGTTGGAATGTTTAGAAATAATAGATGCAAAATGTCCAGTGTGTAATTGTTTCTAAAAAAGACATTATTTTTAATCCTTGCTCCCACTTTTCTCTTAAAGGAAACCTCCGTATCATAAAAATAAGTAAATGGTAAAGTAGTAGATACACAATATACAGTAGATTGAATTCTTGTCTCACTGGGCATATTATCAAGCGATTGTTCTGCAAAACAGTTTTGTGTGTGATGGTGGGGCCATCGTTTTCGTAGTAGTATGGGAGAGTGTATTACTACTAAGTTTTGCCCTAGATGCTAGAAATACAGGAATAATTAAGAAAGCCTCTTGCCCTGAGGAGTTAATGGTTTAATAGGAGCAACTGATATCCAATTAAGTATAAATGCAGAAGCCACTTTTAAAAACTTAATTTATGTATCCATTCAACAAATTTTTATTTAGCACTCATTGTGTGCCGAGTATGCAGGGCTTCCCAGGTGGTGCTAGTGGTAAAGAACCCGCCTGCCAATGCAGGTTAGATGTAAGAGACCGTGGATCAATCCTTGAATCGGGAACATCTCCTGGAGAAAGGAGTGGCAGTCCACTCCAGTGTTCTTCCCTGGAGAATCCCAAGGACAGAGGAACCTGGCAGGCTGCAGTCCATAGGGTCGTACGACTGTTGGACACGACTGAAGCGACTTAGCACACCATGCTGAGTATGCAGGTGTTGAGATAATGGTGAGGAACAAGACAGACGTAGCCTTGTGTTCACAGTTATTTCCTAGAACACAAAGTAGATCCCATGCCAACACAATATTGTAAAGCAGTTATCCTTCAATTAAAAATAAATTGTAAGAAAAGTAGATTCCATGGTATCAATGTTCTAACCAGAACTTGTGCTGTAGGGTCAGCTCTCTCTCTGATATGTGTCTAGGGGAAGAAAAAGATATCTGTGTTTGTTGTGCTCTGTCACTTCAGTATCTCTGCAGGACCTTGGCACTCATTGCCTTGGGGGCCGGGATTGGTTGCTAAGAGTCCACAGCTGAGTCCTGCTCTCGGCACTGCCTTCAGCTGAAGGAATTACCTGCCTCCTTAGGGGAAGCTGACTTCCCTGGTGGCTCAAACAGTAAAGCCTCTGCCTACAATGCAGGAGACCCGGGTTTGATCACTGGGTTGGGAAGATCCCTTGGAGAAGGAAATGGCAACCCACTCCAGTACTCTGCCTGGAAAATTCCATGGACGGAGGAGCCTAGTAGGCTACAGTCCGTGGGGTCGCAAAGAGTCAGACATGACTGAGTGACTTCACTTTCACTTTATGGGAAGCTGGACTCCAGTAACCCTGGCCTCAGTGACTAATGAATGGTTTTGTTGACTCTACTGGGATAACCCTGAAGTGCTATCCTTTCTCTAGGGTTTTCTGTAAGAACCGAGTCCTCTGTTGCAATTGCATCACAGCTCAACTTTTCCTACTGCCCAATCCTGTTTTCCCTACTCTCTGGAAGATGCTTTTCTACATGCCAGTCAACATCCTGCATACAAACTCCATCGCATAGTCAACTTTTCACCAGGAAAACTGACTGAAGACACCTGTGATCCCAGTACAGTAAGATAATGCCCTGCTCACAGGGTCATCAGAGCAGAGGGGGAAGGGAGACATCCTCCTTGAGGGCCTATATGTGCCTAGTATTGTTGCAGATACTGCACAACCAAATCTTGACCTGTTTAAGTTCCTAGGACTTTAGCAACGATCAAGTATTAGTAGGCAAGGCCTGCTGCTTAACTATCAAGATGCCACAAAGATGCTTTTTGTTTTTCCTAATTTATGTATTTATCTGCAGTAGGTCTTAGTTGTGGCACATGAGATCTTCATTTGCAGAATGTGAGCTCTTAGTTGGGGCATGTGGGGTCTAGTTCCTTGACCAGGGATTGAACCTGGGCCCTCTGTGTTGGGGCACAGAATCAGCCACTGGACCACCAAGGAAGTCCCAGCACAAAGATGCCTTTTAACTTGGTACATTGAGGGCCCATCTTTCTTGTGGCAGATTCAGATTCTTCATTTCTTATTCACCCAACCCACATTAACTGAGCACCTACTGTGTGTCAGATACTCTACCAGAGACCAAGGATGTAACTGTGAGCAAGATAGACAAGGTTCCCAACCTCTTTGAGCTTGTCAGAGCCCTGGAGCTAGTTGCAGCAGAAGCCTCAGGTGTTATGGGAAGCTCTAGGTGGGATCGCTCTTTAGCATTGTCCCATTTTAGTCAAGTCACCTCTGAGTTGCTAAGATTCCCAAAAGAATGTATATCGGGGCCAAAATGCCAATTTATTAATTTGTATGAGAACTTTCCAGTTCACTTACTAGTCACCCTTTCCTGGTAGGTAAGTCGAGTGGGAAGCCAAGTACTAATCAGAAGGTGTTTGAGGTTCCTGGGATCAGGGCCATGGTGGCTCATTGAGTGACAGGTGTGTTTTTAACAGCATCACGAGAGGATAGCCTGATTCTGCTTTCACCTCTGTAAGCACTGCCTCTGGACAGAGCTTGTTGGGCACAGATACTATTTGCCTCCATGGCAACAGCACCATGGCTGACCAATCAGTGTTCTCTCCTCTGATGTGTTAATACCTTTAGTCAGGTTACAGCCAAGTGCTGCTGGTCAGAGCCACTGTGCAAATGTCTGCTCAGAGACATGATGTTTGATTCATATTGCTCAGAGGACAGTCTACTTGGGCAATACGCAACTTTTGCTGAGGGAGCCACCGTCACCAAGGACAGTTGCAGAAACCGAGGAATCAAGGGAATCAAGCCGTGTGTTTCAGGTCACCTGGCTAGTGCCTCAGGCAGAGGCCCAGCTCCTATCTATTGACAAAGAGGAGGTGAGGGTACACTCAGAAATGATCTGACCCACCCCTCTGACCTCATGGAAAAAAACACCACGGGCCAGAAAGAGACAGGGTCCCGACGGAACGCTCCTCCCTCACTCTTTATACCTAGAAATTCATGACATCACTCCCTCCCCTTGAAAATAAGCATGCATTTAATATGTAGCAAGAATGTCATGATGAGTAAGAACCTTTTTGTTGTCCAATATGGTAGCCACTGGCAAACATAGCTAGTCAGCTCTTGAGATGTGTGAAAGTAAGGCACCAGTTAATAATTTAAAATATTGAGTATATATTTGATGATTATTTGATAATTAGATAATATTTTGGCTATATTAGGTTAAATACATTATTAAATAATTTCATCTGTTTCTTTTTACGTTTTTAATGTGGCTAGGAGAAATTTTAAGATTACACATATGGCTCGTATTATATATTCATTGGGCAGTACTATTCTAGATGCTATCATCCAAAAGCATATTTAACAATTTTAAAGAAAATGGTAAATAATCTGCCTGCAATGCTGGAGACCTGGGTTTGATCCCTGGGTTGGGAAGATCCTCTGGAGAAGGGAATAGCAACCCCCTCCAGTATTCTTGACTGGAGAATTCCATGGACAGAGGAGCCTAGCAGGCTATAATCCATGGTGTCACAAAGAGTTGGGCATGACTGAGTGACTAACACTTTCACTTTTTCTCATCACATTGTATTAGGTTGATACAAATCTTCAGTCTTTCTTAAGATTTTTCTTTGATTTTGTTGCTATGAACCTTAAGATTTTTCTTCAATTAATTGGTAAATAAATCAGATTTATTTGGCCTGTAGAGTTCCCCATATTCTTGATCTTGTTGATTGCACCCTCCTTGTTTCATTTAATATATTCTTTTGTAGCTTGTTACCTGGAAACTGGGAGTTATATCTAGAGGCTTGGTCACATTGAGATTTGATTTTTCTGGGAAGAAAAATTCATTGGTGGTGTGTACTTCCATCTAAATATCTATCTGGTTGCCTCAATTTTTTGGTGTTAAGATTGTGCAGTGGGTTCGGCGTGATTATCCATTGTACATTTCCCCATAATATTTTCTTCATATAATGGTTTTTGTACATTTTTATGATCATTGCTTATGCTCATTATTTCAGTTGAGGTTTCAAAGTGGTGAATATTCTTTCATTCCTTCATTTGTTAGCTGACATCCCTCTATAAAGAGGTGATTCCTCTTGTCAAATTACCAACTTCCTCAAGGAATAGCAGATTCAAGAAAGGTAAGATACATACTTGATTCTTTGTCTTTATTTATCAGTTGCAGAAAAATAGGTTAGCTTTCTGGAATCCTCCAAATGTCCCCAGTGAGTTCCCCTGCGCTGTCTTGAGGGAGGACCGCATTATGAACTCATAGATTTAAAATTTGGGGGGTAGTAGATTTCCAGAGTTTTCTTTTTTGATGCTCAGATTTTCTTATCAAGTTGCCTCCCGAGTACCAATGATAAAAATTCAGTAGTCTTTATTAGTTTCTTTACTTTTTGACATGCCACAATATTTGAGGCTGACCTTTCACATTTTCTGCCCTGGGTCTGGAATTAGTTATTTCTCCAAGGAGTCCTGTGGGATGGTTTTCAGACCACAGTCTTGGCACTAGAAATATTCATCAGTAATGGGTTGAAGATTGTTTCTACAGAATAATATTTATTTTTCAATAGAAAGTGCATCATGAGTTAATTATTATTAACTTATTTAATTTGAGGATCACATAGTTTTGCCCAATTTCATTGATTTTATTTTTTTATTGAATTATAGTTAATTTCCAGTGTTTCTGCTGTACAGCAAAGTGATTCAGTTATATACATACTACATTCTTTTTTAAATATTCTTATCCATTATGGTTTATCATAGGATATTGAATATCATTTTCTGTACTATACAGTGGGACCTTATTTATCCATTCTGTGTATAAAAGCTTACTTTTGCTAATCCCAATCTCCCAGTCCACCCCTCCCCCAACTCCTTACCCCTTGCTAACCACAAGTATATTTTCTGTGTCCGTGATTCTGTTTCTGCTTCATAGATAGGTTCATTTGTGTTTTAGATTTCACATATAAGTGATATCATATGATATTTATCTTTTGGACTTCACTTGGTATGATAATCTCTAATTGTATCCATGTTGCTCATGGCATTATTTTATTTTTATGGCTGAGTAGTGAAAATTCTGACTTTCTAATGATAGTATTTATTATATCTTAGCATGTATATATTATTTTAAAAATAATGATATAATTATCATTGTGAATTACATGATTACTGAAAACATTTTAAGATTGCTTTGTAGCTCTTCTTGTCCTAAGGGTACCCTAATCGGGATGTGAAATCAGATTGCTATGTTTTAGTCCCTTGAGATAATCGCTCTCCATGTGATTAAGTGACAACTAGATACCAGGTTTGTGTAGTACTGTTAATAATGGGTGTTTCTCCTATTGTGAGTGAAGTTGAGCATCTTTTCATATGTGTAGGAGACATTTGAATTTCTTTGTAAACTCTGTTTTCCTATAGAGTTACTGGCCTTTTTATTCTTTATTTTTTGAAACTTGTTATATTTGAGGGCTATTTGTACTTTGTACTGTAAGCTGAAAGTGATTTTTCCCCAGTTTGATATTTGTCTCCTTACTTTGTTCATGACACCTTTGCTATGTTGAAGCTTTTAAATGTTTTTGTTTGATTCATTTTTATTGGATCTTTTCAGATTGATTTTAATTAAGAATGTGTATTTTAGATATTAGCTATATGCATGTTTTAGATTTTTTTAACTTATTTTTATAATTATAAAGTTTACAGGTCATGGCATGAGCAGTATGAATATTTCTGTTTATGCCTTATGAGTTTTGTGTCATGCTTAGGAAGGCCTTCTCAACTTCAAGATGGTTTTTAAAAATGTATCAGAATATTTTTGACTATAGGCTGTAGAATGTCAAATTAAAGGTTGTGCATATATTAAGAATATTTATTTTACATGGTAAAATAAAGATCTGGCACTAGGAAAGTCAAAGCGTTAATTTTGTAGCCCAACATTGTCATCAGGGACTCAATCTCTTTACATCTCTTTGTTTTGCAATCTTGAGCACAATAGTTTATTCTCCTCGGCTGAATCTTCTGGCCTCAGAGAGCCACCACTGTTCCAGATATCACATGCAAACAATTACAGACATAGGGAAAGGAGGTACCTCCTCAGATTTCAGGTTTTCAGAATATGGAAATCATTCTCAAGAAGCCCTGTGGCAAGTCTTAAGTCTGAATTGTGTGCTATGTACATTTCCAATGTAATCACTGGCATTGGAGTTTAAATTGGCAAAATGACTTAGTGAAGATTTAACCCTGGAACTTGAGAAAAGCCTGAGGCAAATGATCATGAGCAAGAAAGAAGGAAGGAATCACTTGTGTGGTTTTGCAGATTTACTTCTAACATATAAATCTTTGATTCACGTAAAATATACATTGGTATAAATGAGCTAGGAATTAAGCTTATTATTTTTTCCTTGAACAACTAGTTAAGTGTCCTACTTGTTAAATAATTTATCTTTTTAATCAGCTATCTTATGACAGTTTCTAGAGGAAACATTGAGGAAAATCTGCTGACACTATGAGAATTTGGGGTCAAGGATTTTCAGTTCACAATCTCATATAAAACTTCGTGAGACAGCACTTTCAAATCATTTTCTCACACATACCAAATCCATGGTGTAGGAACCTGATCTATGATGTTCTCTGTCCATCTAAAATCTAGATAGACAGTATGGAGTACAACTTAAAAATCTGAAATCGTCTGCTAAAAAGTCACATGATATGCTAGCTTAAAAATAATTGAATGCTTAAATGTGTGTGTTAAGTTGTTTCAGTTGTCTCTGGCTCTTTGCGACCCTATGGACTGTAGCCTGCCAGGCTCCTCTGTCCAAGGGATTCTCTTATTTATTATAAAAAAAACCTAAATGGCCACTATGTGTCTGCCATATGATGGCCTTACAAAGCTTAGCATTTTAGGTAAGGAAGAGAGACAAGAGCAAATATATTCTCTGTTTGTGTGTGTGTCCACTGTACACATACAGTGGAAAAAAGAGTAAGAGGGATGAGAGGGCCAGGGTGTGGGGAGTGTTTTTAAATACAGTTGTTAGGGAAGATTCCACTAGGAGGTGACATTTGAGTAGAGGCACGAGGCAGAACAAGCTGTATGGCTATCTAGGGAGACATCAGCTTGGGTGAAGGAACAAAGTGCCGAGGCCCTTAGGCAGGCCGCTTCTTAGGACCGATGGGTGGAATGGGTGAAGAGGAAATGAGATCAGAGAAGTGGAGGAGCTTACAGGCTTTCTTCTAGGGCCTTATAGACTGTTGTAAGGATGTTGGCTTCTCATATTTTCTTCTAGTCTGTTACATGCCTTTTCATTCTCTCAGCAGTGTGTTCCAAGAACAGAAGATTTAATTTTAATAAAAATCACTTTTTTCTCTTAAAAAAAGGGTATTGGCTTCTTCTCTCAGTGAGATTGAGACAACTCTAGTGATGAGGGAGAGAGAGGGAGAAAGGAAAGAAAGGGAGGGAGGAAGGTGGGGAAAAAGGAAGGGATAAATCTGAATAATGTTTTCAGAGGATCATTCTGGTTCCTGTGTTGAGAATGGACTGTGGGGAGTCAAGGGTGGGAAGCCAAGAGATGAGGTAGGAAGCTGTTGTAGTGATTCAGTTGAGAAGTGACGTGGAACAGATGAGAGGTGTTAAGAAGGAACCAGATTCTGGTTTTACTTTGAAGGTAGAGCTAAGAAAATCTGTTGGTGGATTTGGTATGAGGTATGATAGAGACGAAGAGAGAGGCTAGGATGATGTCAAGGCTTTTGGCTTCAGTAGCCGAAAGGATGGAGTTACTGATTACAGCGATGTTTCGTAGGCTGTGAAATAAGCATTCTGCTCTGAACATGTCAGGCTTGAGAAAGCTACTCTGCACTCATGTGGAGCTGCTGAGCAGGCAGTTGGACGGAAAGGCACAAAGTTTAGGGTCATGTTTGTGCATTTGGAGTAAAGCACATGAGTCATGAGAAGATTTTTAGGGGATGAGTCTAGATAGAGCAAGGAGTAGGTCTGGATATTCCATGATTTAAAAATTTGGAAGATGGCACCAACAAAGGAGGCTGAAAAGGAGCAATTTCTATAAAACAGGAGGTAAAAGAGAGAATAATGTCCTCTAAACTAGGATGTGATTTAAGGAGGAGGGAGTGATCAACTGTGTTAAATGATGCTGATGCATTGTTTGCTTGAGTGGCGTGGAGATCCTTTGGTGGTCTTTTTTAAAAAATTTATTTTATTGAAGTATAGTTGACTTGTGACATTGTGCTAGTTTCTGCTACATAGCAGAGTGATTCAGTTATACATATATATTCTTTTTCACATTTTTTCCATTATGGTTTATCAAAGGATATTGAATATAGTTCCCTGTGCTGTACAGTAGGACTTTGTTGTTTATCCATCCTATATATGATAGTTTGCATCTGCTAATCCCAAACTCCCAACCCACCCTTCTCCCCCTCCCTCGACCTTGGCAACCACAAGTCTGTTCTGTATGTCTGTGAGTGTATTTCTGTTTTGTGGATAAGTTCATTTATGTCATATTTTAGATTCCACATATAAGTTATATCATATGGTATTTGTATTTCTCTTTTTGACTTATTTCACTTAGTATGATAATCTCTGGGTCCATCTATGTTGCTGCAAATGGCATTATTTCATTCTTTTTTATGACCAAGTAGTATTCCATCATATGTATATACCATATCTCCTTTTCCATTCATGGATGTTTAGCTCGTTTCCATGTCCTGGCTATTATAACTAATGCTGCAATGAACATAGGGGTGTATGTATCTTTTCAAATTATAATTTTGTCCAGTTACATGCCCAGGAGTGGGATTGCTGGACCATATGGCAGTTCTATTTTTAGTTTTTTGAGGAACCTCCATACTGTTTTCCATAGTGGCTGCACCAATTTACGTTCCCAGACCCTTTGGTGGTCTTGATAACTCATTTGGAGAAGCAGTCAGTACAGAAGGGTCTTATTAGAGCCGGTTCAAAAGAGAAGGAAAAGGCAACCCATTCCAGTATTCTTGGCTAGAGAATCCAGTGGACGGAAGAGCCTGATGGGCTGCTGTCTATAGGGTCGCACAGAGTCGGACAGGACTGAAGCGACTTAGCATGCATGCATGCATTGGAGAAGGAAATGGCAACCCACTCCAGTATTCTTGCGTGGAGAATCCCAGGGACAGAGGAGCCTGGTGGGCTGCCGTCTATGGGGTCGCACAGGGTCAGACACGACTGAGCGACTTAGCAGCAGCAACAGCAGCAAAAGAGAATGGGTGATGGGAGATCATGAGTATAAATGACTCTTAAGGAGATTTATTCTTATGTATGATGAATAATCTTTGTGATCCCATGGACTATAGCCCACCAGGCTCCTCTGTCCCTGGAATTCTGCAGGCAGGGATACTAGAGTGGGTTGCCATTCCCTTCTTCAGGGGATCTTCCCAACCCTGGGTCTTCTGCATTGCAGGCAGATTCTTTCCCAACTGAGCCACCTAGGAAGCCTGAAGTGACTTGGGCCTGGTGTTAATTAGCCCCAAATTACTGTTTTTGTCCCTCTGTGAGCCTTCAAGACAGGGCCAATTAGTTTTGCTTTGTCTTGTGGCCAAAAACAAATTCCTGACTTTGATCATGCGTGTTAATCACCTCTGGGGATAACCTGAGAGAGCTGTACACAGACCATTACAAACTCATCCACAGTTCTGGAGAACCAGCTTGAAGTGTTTGTCTGACTAACGAGCGGCTGCTGGCCTTCTCTGCTGTGACAGTTCTCTCTACAATGTGAAGTAAACTGGGGCAAATCATTCTGACTGGGCCTGCTGAACGGCAGGTGCCCTGGATGAGGGTAGAAAATAGCAGCCCCCTTTGATTGTACAGGACTGCCTGGTTTACAGACTGCTTTCCTATCCAGTATCTCATTGCATCCTCATAAAAGCCATGTGATGTCACCCAGGCGGATGATGCTCTCAGCATCTTACCGAGGAGGAACCTGAGGACTCCACTCCAGTGACTGAGGCGTTGCTTTAGAGCACAGAGCTGGGAGTAGCACCTAGGACTTCTGACTTGTATTCAGTCAGATTCCACTGGCCAAATCAGCACTGTTGTACTTAGTTGGAGTGATCGGAACCTAGATCTGCTTCCATGTGTCATGTGTTCCTGGTAAGAGGAAGGGAAAGAAGGGCAGCACTTGGCTCTTACTGTGGTCCTTGAACAGCCTGAGGCTTCCCTGCCCTGCCTTGGTTTCTGAAAGTCATCAACTCTAAGCTCTGCTCTCTTATTTTGGTCTCTTCTAGGTTAGATTGTTTGTTTTTCACTGGTTGTGTCTCAGCGTTTGATGGACTTTGACAAGCCTCTCAGATTGTGCTGGATGATTCCACTTCTGTTAAAATCAAGCGTAGCTTCTTTTAAAACCAAGAGATTAAAGCATTAGATAAAATGACAGGAGGCCCTTCATTTTATGTTCCTGAAATTAGATAACTTGCCTTCCATTTCCCAAGAATGTCCCAGAACTAATTTTAGAGAGTATAATTTACATATCAGTGTCCCTACTCAAAACAAATGAAATGCAGCTATATGTTATGCTTGGATAGGAGGGCATTAAAGGGGAAATTTGGAGCTGAGGTGGTGGAATTGATGAAGCTGAATTTTTTTCTGCTGTGGATCATGCCTCCTTTAATATGTTGTTATTTAAAAAGGCATCATTGTGAGATTGCTAGTATCCTCAAGTGGCAAACCCATATAGAGTATGTGAGAACGTGTAGAATGTGGGGCACTGGTCTGATTACTAATTACACAGTATGGTGCATTTACGCATGCCAGGTTTCATTATTCCAGGTGAACTTCCGGTTTTCTGGCTCTAGACACTTGATGGAATTACTAAGTGGATCTGAACTCTGAGAGGAGAGAGAACAGATGGAAATTCCTTCACTCATCACACTCAACACATGGCCTTGAGGCCACAGTCAGCATCACAGGTCAGTCTACATGAAGGGAAGGCAAAAAGATGCTGGAAAAAATGGCTGGCAAATCTGTGCTTGTCTTACTGGGTTCTCCCTGCAGGCCAGTACTAAAAATATATCTAAAAAGTCATGTGGAGCAAGTGAGGAAGGAGAAGGGAAAGAGGTGGATGTACTTGGGAGATCTCAGATTCAACCAGCTGCCTTGAAAGTAGTGAACACATGTAGTACTGATATAACCGCTCTCATATACTCACGATAACAGATAATGAAGTAAACTATTCATGGAGGCAATATCTATCACAATTAAAAGGCACATACCCTTTGATCCAGCATTTTCACTTTGAGGTATTTATCCTTTTCTTGTTGGTGTGTACAAAAGCTCACTGCAGAATTATTTGCAAGAGCAAAGCTGGAATTAGCCTCAGTGTCTACGAAGTTGGTAATTGCATTATAGTCTGTTGAAGCAGTGAATCACAGTGCAGCCATTTGATAATTATAGACTGAGATGGAATGTGTTTCAAGGCATGTTATATGAAAGTGTGAGTCCGTGTGTGTGAGTAGAGGCAGGGTTTCATGTATTGTAGGTGTGTTGGTCCAGATCCCATTGGGAAACAAAATTTTTCCCAGCTGGTTCAGATGTTGAGACTGTAACGAATGGACTGTGTATAGAGGTATGGGCAGAGGCACTTAGACCCCAGGACCAGTGGGAGTAGCCCCTGCCTCCTTATAATGGAAACAGAGGCTCTCCACCCAGGGCTCCTTTCTAGGGCTGATATACCTGTTCCCAGGGGCTGGAAATATCAACTGCCGTTGGCTCGCTGCTGTCCGCTTACTTGGTTGCCTTCAGCCATCACAAGGGACAACTTCTTTCAGGTTACACTCTCCTGGGGAGGGCCATGGCCAATGACTATCTGATGCAGGCCTACAAAAGCCCAACCCCCTTTTCTCAATTTGGGACATTTCTGAAGGACTACCACAGTTCCAGAGCTCCCTGTAGCATCATTGGAGGCCTCACTGAACTGTATTTCATGTTAACTTCTTCTGGCCAGTCCTGCTTTCTTCGATTCCTTACAGTTATGTCTCCTAAGATGCTCCTCATTAAGCTATGTGCTTGTACCTCTCCATCTCAGTCTGTTTTTAGGAAACCCAGATTAAGGTACATCCTTGGAGCTGAAGGGGCTGAATGCTGGAGCCTGGAGTGTGGGTTGCATGTTGGAGCTTTAGGTGTGGAGGTGTGCAGCCACCATCAGGGACAGGGGGCCAGAACAGGGAAAGAAGCAATACCCAAACCTCTCTCTCTTTCCATCCTCCAGCTTTCTTCCTTCTGTGCCAGTCATTGGAGACTCAACTGAAAACCAGCCAGCAAGTGAGACTGACTAATGAAGTATATAGGGGCCACCTTTTGGGGGCAAATAGGACGTAAAATGGATTGAGAATGGGAGTGGCAAATGGAGAATAAGTAGCACAGTTGTTTAGTCGCCAAGTTGTGTTCGATTTTTGCTACCCCATGGACTGTAGCCTACCAGGCTCCTCTGTCCATGGGATTTCTCAGGCAAGAATACTGGAGTGGATTTCCATTTTCTTCTCCAGGGGATCTTCCCGACCCAGGGATTGAACCCGTGTATCCTGCATTGGCAGGCAGATTCTTAAATGCTGAGACACCTGGGAATCCCAAGTAGCACAGTATCTTCCATTTATATAAACGGGAGGAATATGTAGATATATACATATATGTAGGAATATATATATTCATAATATATATGCATATAATTCATGTATATACATAATATATGCTTGCTTATGCATACATTCCTGGAATGATCTAGAATAAGATGTAGTGACTGTTTCTGAAGGTTAGGGCAACTGTGCAACTAGGGTGTGAAGGAGATTGTCCTTCATTCTTTTCTGACCATTTGAAAATCTTTTATGTGTGTGCATGTGTATTTAATACTGTATTTGAAAAAAGTTTAAAGTATTGAACTGCTTGTAGGGAATTAAGAAGAGATTGGAGTTGGTTCCTTCATTTGTGGATGGTTACAATGGTTCAGTTCAGTTCATTCAGTTCAGTTGCTCAGTCGTGTCTGACTCTGCGACCCCATGAATCGCAGTACGCCAGGCCTCCCTGTCCATCACCAACTCCCGGAGTTTACTCAAACTCATGCCCATCGAGTCGGTGATGCCATCCAGCCATCTCATCCTCTGTCATCCCTTCTCCTCCTGCCCCCAATCCCTCCCAGCATCAGGGTCTTTTCCAATGAGTCAACTCTTTACATCAGGTGGCCAAAGTATTGGAGTTTCAGCTTCAGCATCAGTCCTTCCAATGAACACCCAGGACTGATCTCCTTTAGGATGGACTGGTTGGATCTCCTTGCAGTGCAAGGGACTCCCAAGAGTCTTCTCCAACACCATAGTTCAAAAGCATCAATTTTTCGGTGCTCAGCTTTCCTCACAGTCCAACTCTCACATCCGTACATGACCACTGGAAAAACCGTAGCCTTGACCAGACAAAGTAATGTCTCTGCTTTTTAATATGCTATCTAGGTTGGTCATAACTTTCCTTCCAAGGAGTAAGCGTCTTTTAATTTCATGGCTGCAATCACCATCTGCAGTGATCTTGGAGCCCAAGAAAATAAAGTCTGACACTGCTTCCACTGTATCCCCATCTATTTCCCATGAAGTGATAGGACCAGATGCCATGATTTTAGTTTTCTGAATGTTAAGCTTTAAGCCAACTTTTTCACTCTTCCTCTTTCACTTTCATCAAGAGGCTTTTTAGTTCCTCTTCACTTTCTGCCATAAGGGTGGTGTCAACTGCATGTCTGAGGTTATTGATATTTCTCCCGGAAATCTTGATTCCAGCTTGTGCTTCTTCCAGCCCAGCGTTTCTCATGATGTACTCTGCATAGAAGTTAAATAAGCAGGGTGACGATATACAGCCTTGACATACTCCTTTTCCTATTTGGAACCAGTCTGTTGTTCCATGTCCAGTTCTAACTGTTGCTTCCTGACCTGCATATAGGTCTTTCAAGAGGCAGGTCAGGTGGTCTGCTATTCCCCTCTCTTAGAGAATTTTCCACAGTTTGTTGTGATCCACACAGTCAAAGGCTTTGGCATAGTCAATAAAGCAGAAATAGATGCTTTTCTGGAACTCTTTCGCTTTTTTGATGATCCAGCAGATGTTGGCAATTTGATCTCTGGTTCCTCTGCCTTTTCTAAAACCAGCTTGAACATCTGGAAGTTCACGGTTCATGTATTGCTGAAGACTGGCTTGGAGAATTTTGAGCATTATTTTATTAGTGTGTGAGATGAGTGCAATTGTGCGGTAGTTTGAGTATTCTTTGGGATTGCCTTTCTTTGGGATTGGAATGAAAACTGACCTTTTCCAGTCCTGTGGGCACTGCTGAGTTTTCCAAATGAGGTGCTTTATATTTATTGTGTGAATTCAAAGAGGAGAGGTCTTTACCCTCCAGAAATTTACAGCCTAGGGTAGTGTAGATGATGACAGTAATGCAATGGTGTTGCCAAAAGGGGGACCCCTTCTAGGGCCTAAGAGTGGGCTCTTGTCTAACACTGGAAAAATGAGTTGTCTGAGGAGACACATACTGACAAAGCAAAAGACTTTATTGGGAAGGGGTGCAGGATCATGCGGTTTGAGAAAGGTCTTTTGAGCAGCCACCTGTTACTTGGATATTGTGTACTAAGTTGGATTCTTTCTTTGCTTCTTACTAACTATGTAAACAATTATAGTCAAAGGGCCTCTGTATTGTGAAGGTGAGATTGAAGTGGTGTGTATATGTACCCTGATAAGCTTTCTTTTTCTTCCCTTATTCTGTACCTTTCACCAGTAGGTGACCGTAGCAGTCTTTCTCATTCACAATTGATTGGCAGGTATCCTGCTCATCAAACAGCCCCCCAGTCAGCCACATGAATTCAAAGAAGAGTTGTCAGGTGTTAACTTGACCCCACACCTGCAAGGTGGTACCCTTTCCCTCCTTCAGCACAGAGTCTCAACCCCTCCACATCACTTGTGTAGAGAAATGCTGCTGAGACTTAACCTTTCTGCCAGGCATAGTTTTGTGTAGTCCCTTCTTGGCTAATTCATACCTCCCATGTATGAGGAGTAGCATTTTGTAGTGATTAAGAACATGGACTTTGAATTTCGATACACCTCAGCACTGATTTGCTGTGTGATATTAAGCAAATTGCTTAACCCCTCCGAGCGTCTTATTTCCTCCTTTGTAAAGCAGGGATAAATAAAAGTACTCATCTCTTTGGAATGATGATTGAGGTAAGGTTTGGAAATACCTTAGCAGGGATCTTGGGGCCTCATGAGCACTTGATAAAGGGCAATAACTGTGAGGCTGGCCACAGTTGGGGTCCTATCTGGAAGGCACGATGTTCCTCTTTAGTCACAGCCACCCTGCTTTTGTTACTATGGGCTCACATCTGCTGCTTCTGCCTCATCCAGTGGAAGCCCTGGGAGTCTGGGGGATCACTTCAAGTGCTATGCACTTAGATGTGCAAGCCATTTCCTCCATACGCTCTGTCAGCTCCACAGCAGCTATGACTGGAGGGCTGAGAGAGCGCCCTGGGGGAGTTCTTCCTCTCCACGATACTGAAAGCCTCACTGTGCTTGCCAGGTGTGGGGCTTCTGATTCTCTGAGAGGTGCGGACATGTTTCCATATCAGGGAGGCACAGTAATCCAGTCTTTTCAAGCTGACAAGGGATTCATCACTGGGGAGCAAGGGCAGAATCTCTGTTCTTCTTTCAAAGATATAGGTTAATATGGCTTAATTTCTAAGACCTTTTGCTACAAGAATTATTTCAAATTTACAGTCTGAGAAGTGAAAACTTAACTGTCCTGTGTCCTGGAAATTTTGAGTCCAGTGACAGCTTGGAGATATTACCAAACTGGACTTGGGTCTATTTGGCTGACATGCGGCAAAGCCAGTCTGCTGACAGCAGGTGTGGGGACAGCAAGTAGTGTTTATCACATGTGCCGAGTGAGGTGGTGGGAGGTGAGCCTCAGGTCTACTCCACTTGGTCTTGGAGTGAGGAGTTTTTTTTTCTGTTTTTTTTTAAGGGAGAAGAATCTGGAGGCTGGGATTAATCATTGTGACGTTTCTTAATCGTGGTTTCAGGAGTTAGGATGTCTCTGGTTTAGGATTCTCTGGCTAGGTGGTCCATCACTCGTGGGCCTGTTAACCTCGTCTTGCCCTGTAGAAGGGATCTGAGTTTGTTAGTGATTTTGTCTGTAACAGCAACTTTAGTACATTAATGATGTTATCGGCAACCAACAATTTCAGTCATCTAACTCTTGATTAGTGCTCAGCGCAGGATTGAGGATAAGAATGGGAATAAAGTTTTGGATAGAGACATTAATCATTAACTCGGTTTTAGGGGGACTTGGTTTCAGAGAGACAACTCTAGGTGAGAAACCAAACAGAGATTTGAAGAATAGATTTGAGACCTTGAAGTATAGACTAAAAGTGACTCTGTCATCTTATTCCATGAGGATTTTCAACAAAACAAACCGGTAGATTCTTTCTTCACCTTGCAAATGCTTCAGAGATTTTTTGCTCCTCGTTTTTCCCAAGTAGCATAACCCCAAGTGGAAAACTGACCTTGCAATCTCTTAAGGAGAAGTCAGTCCTTTCTGGATGTGGAGAGTGATCTGAGGACCACCATGTGGCCTCCTGATGCTGCTCAAGAGTCTTCCTATTTCTTACTTTCACCAACATATTTGCAAAGAACATACATGCAACATGTATCTATGCAGTTATTCCCACTGTGGACACGGAATAAAATGCTGGTTAAGATTTTGCTCTGCCATCCATGAGCTCACCTTCTATTTAGGGAAACCAGCATATAAACAGAGCGCAAATTGAGAAAAATCACAATGGAGCTAGATGCAAGCTTCATAGGTGTGGGTGAGATGCAAAATATTTGACAGGCAGAGTCTCTGTGAAGTCTGCATTTCTCACCATCAACCAAGGCAGGATGACTAGGTGGAGGCTAGATGGACACGGGGCATTTGTCTGCTGGGGGCTAGCACCACCCCCAGGAGTGTCAACTCTCTTGTGGATCCAGGGTCGATCTGGGTTTGCTGGGATGGACACAAGGAAATGAGGGGCTTACCACGAGCTGGCTGGGTGGCAGGCACTGCAAGACTGAGGGACTTGAGCAGCCAAGGCAGTGAGAACTCAAGGAGGAATTGGGGGACAAGGGCAGGGTTACCATTCCACTGATATTTCAGTATTTTACAAACAATACGGTTGTGCCTTGCTCCTCAGTTCAGTTCAGTCGCTCAGTTGTGTCCGACTCTTTGCGACCCCATGAATTGCAGCCTTGCTCCTAGTGTGTGTCAATTGCTCGGTCGTGTCTGACCCTTTGCAACCTCATGGACTGTAACCCGCCAGGCTCCTCTGTCCATGGAATTCTCCAGGCAAAAATACTGGAGTGGGTTGCCATTTCCTTCTCCAGGGGATTTTCCTGACCCAGGTATTGAACCCGGGTCTCCTGCATTGCAGGCAGATTCTTTACCATCTGAGCCACTAGGGAAGCCCTTGCTTCTAGAGCAGCAATATGTAGTAGAAATACAATGAGACACACATATGTAATTTACAGTTTTTTAGGAACTAAATAAATGGGAAATTAATTTTAATATTTTATTTCACTCAGTGAATCGAAAATGCTATCATTTCAACATGTACCTAATACATAGTGTGATTAATGAGATAGTTTACATTTTTTTTGAAATCTATGTATATTTGGAAATTACAGCCCCTCTCAGTTCAGAGAGTAGCCAGTGGGCACCCGTGGGTACTGTATGACAGCAGAGGTCTAGAAAGACTGTGGGGAAGGCTGCTTTCTTTCTCTTTCTCTGCTTCCTGGATTTTGGGGGAGATAACCTCTCAGTTGTCTATGATTTTCTGCAGGGTCTTCCCAGGGTTTTATCCCCACTGTTGAGCTCACCTATATGCACACACATCCCCTAACATGTGTAGAATTTATGACAAGAGACTCGGTGGCTTTTTCAGCTCGGAGCTCAATTACATTAATTACCTGCCCCATTGCTTAGTGCTGGCTTCATTAACAAACCAGAGCATGACTTAATTGCTCTTTAAGCTTTGCATTTTCCGATGTAATTTACCTGCAGCCTGAAACTTGGGCACCTGTGGATTTAGAAGGCTAACTGGGAATTTGCTGCATGCTGAGACCTTCCTTGCTAGGTCTCCTGAGCTGGTATCCTTCTTTTTAATTCAGCCACCTCAGATGAGTTGTTTGCTTTCCTTTTTTCCCCACTGTTCCTGGCAGGTGACGCCCAAAGCTTCAGAAGCATTTCCTGTGTTTCAGCGCCACCTTGTGGTTTAAAGGAAAAAGTGCTGAAGTAGGCCGCATCCATCTTGGGATCCTTGAGCATAATTAACAGCCTTGAAGGGCCATCTGGCTTTTGTTGTCTCCTTGAGTCTGAGAGGAAATGAGATTTGTTATTGGATATAGAACATCTCCTACAGGCTAACTGCCTGCTGAGAAATCAGGCAGTGTAGTGGGTCCAATTTGAACTAAGCAGAGAGACGCAGAAACATAAATCCGGGCTGCTACTGTTGTATTATTTGAATTGAATTGTGTCCATATTTCACAGATGACTTGGCTTAGCCAGGGAACTTGGCATCTCCAGCTGCTGTTACTGTAAAATGTTGAGCTCATGTTTTCAGTTGCTCCAAGTCAGAAATTAGCCCCTGGCCGTCGGTGATACACCCTGGAAACTGCATTCACTCGACCTACAGATGAATTTTACTAAGACTTGTGGGTTTGGCCAGGACTGGTTGAAAATAAATGGCATTAGAAAACAGATAGATGGGGCAGAAGCCTAACCTCCATAACCTCACTTATTCTCTATTATCTGGCACCCATACTCCTTTATCCCTTTATCATTTACTTCTGGCAGAAGTATGAGCATTTGCTATTTCCTTACTGGTTCACAGAGAGGCAGTTGATTGCCTGTGGTCACACTGTTAGTCTCTAGCAGACTCTTCCTGAGTAACTTAACCACTCTTAATGATTGACTGCTTCATCCCACAGGTTTCTGTTAAAAATAAGTCATCAGATTTTTTTTTTTTTTGCAGAGATATGCTCATACTAAAGAGCAATAAATAGAGTCGGTATCCAGAGGCCCCCATCTCCAACACCAAAGCCTTAGGGGACATGTTTAACTGTTGTCACCCATTCAAATCCAAACTCTATTCTTCATTACCTGAGTAACTTGGGCAGAATGTTTACTGGTGAGATTTCTGTGCCTCAGTTTCCTCTTCCCATTAAACGAATTTATGAACATGTAAAGACCTTTACTTGAACCTGCTAAGAATTCACTGATGTTAATAACTAGGGCTAGGACTGAGATGAGATAAGTGAGGTACAAAGTGACTCTGAAAGTGGGTGCCTGATGATGATGATGAAGCTGATACTGACATGGTGTTTGCCTTAGTCAGTCTGGGCCGCTGTATCTCAGGACCACAGACTGGGTGGTTTATAAACAAGAAAAATTTATTTTTTGTGGTTCTGGAGACTGGAAGTCTGACATCAGGGTGTCAGCACAATTGGGTTCTGGCCAGGACTGTCTGGTTTGTGGATGTCTTGTTGTATCCTTTCATGGCCGGGAGGGAGAGATGGCTCTACCTCTTTATATGGACATTAATCCCAACATGGAGGTTCCACCCTCACGACCCGGTCACCTCCCAAAGGCCCCACATCCTCATACCGTCACATTGGGGGTTAGGATTTCAGCATATGGATTTGGGGGAGACATGCTCAGAGGAAGGCACAAGCTGTACAGCACAGTGTGAGGCCAGACCATCAGTACGCTAATTGAGGGATCAGACTTGGTGCCGTCTATGTCATGCCGAGATATTTCCAGCCTCCTGATGTACCTTGAATCCATTCAGCCCTTCAGACTGAGCTTCTATGTACCAGGCCAGTTAAACGACACTGTAAGACAGCAGCAAAGACAGATCCAAATCCAGAAGGGGGGGCATTTCCCAGGATATTTGGGGCCATCTATTTCATGCCAGCTAAGTTAAACGAGACTGAAGGGAAAAAGGAAAAGATGCGGTGAATCATCCTGGATTAGATATTGATTTGAAAAAACTGACTAAAGGAAATTTTGGGGTCAGTTCATAAAATTTGAATGTTTTCTGGATATTAGCTGATATAATAAAGATTGTTCTTTGAAAAAATAGATAATAGTGTATAGTCTCATGTCAGCTAAAACACGCATACAAATATATGTAGAAAATGACCCCAAATGACTTGCCCTAAGGTATAATAGGGGTGATCTCTGCATGGTAAAAATGTGATGTTTGTAAGTTTTTCTTGTTTGCTTTTTATTATTTTCCATTATTCACAGGTCATAGTTCTGTGAATAGCAAGTTGTTTTTTAAAAATTATTAAACCAAATTGTTAAAAGAAGAATTTTTAAAATTCTTTAAGGCAAAACCAGAATTATTTAAAATTTTTAATAATAAGTCCTTTAAGAGAATGAAAAAGCCTTGCCTGTTTAATTCTTGATTTTGCTGAAAACTGGCTTGATCTGGAGAAATAGCTATGAAAACTAGCTGTATTGTTTATTTTCACTCCGCTTTTCCCTTCAGGAGCAATCATTGAAGCTGCTGGAAGTGGCCGCCCTAAATATTTTCTGTGACTGTCACGCAGTTGTAATCAATCTGGCGACTTCCACCCAGCAAAGGCATTTTCTCAGTAGGGTTCTTGGAGCATATTTTAAAGCTTAAGAATATCCAGGGCAAGGTATGTTGAATGCTTTTGCATTTAATAGCTGGAAAGAGCTGCTTCTCCATATCCCTGCCCAAGAAAAACTGAGATCCTGATTAAGGAACTGATTACTCCAGGACAGACAACTGGTTAGAGGATGGGCACACAGGCGTCCTGATGCCTGAGCCTCGGTTTCTTTCTTCCAGTAATTTGTTTGTCGTGTATTTACTTATCATCTCTTCTTTGTGGGTGTGAGGGGTACAGTGAAGCAGGTGCCACTCCTGCCCACAGTCCTGACCCCCTCTTACTGCTTTGTTTCTTGGGGGAATGCTCTCCTCTGGTTCAGAAGATCCTTGTCTTTTGGGTAATGAACTGAAAATCCGAATGTGCTTATATGAATTTTCACGTGAGAAATAAGAGATTCTTAGTTCAACAGCAAAATTCAATGGCAGGGGCAAGAACTTTGCCCCTTCCTCCATTTGCTGGGAAAGTCTACAATCTGATGGTAATAGGTGAGAAAATAGATGAGAATGAGTTCTCTGCAAAATCAGGGCCTCTGTCCGAACCACAGTGTATCTGCCAGAAAATGTTCTTTATTGCCTTCTCTGATACTCAGACGGTGCTCTTAAGAGATTTAGGGACTCATTCTTCCATTGAGTGGTCATTTTGCAAGTATTTCTTAAATGACTTCTGCAGGCAGAAGCCACAAGTCAGATGTGGCTGGAGTGAGAAAGGTTGGACTCAGCATTTAAATTTGGATCTTTTCTATTTTTCATAGTGAGAGAACCATCCCCAGAGGGATAAAGCTGGTCATGGAAACAGATTGTTCCAAAAAGCAATATCCATTGTTTCAGCATCAGAGGCAGGACCTGAATTCTCACTCCTATTTTCCTCAGGAAGACTGCATTTTATCACTCTGTAAAAGTGCCTTCCCTTATTTATTTACAATAAATATCCATGAGTTCATACCGATCTGAGTGAAGGATTGAATAAATTAAGATATGAGGGCAAAGAGGCAAATCTCCTCTGCAGAAGGATTCCAAATAATCTACAGAGATTGTTTTTGATGTTGTTTAGTGGCTAAGTAGTGGGTGACTTTTTTGTGACCCCATGGACCATAGCCCTCCAGGCTCCTCTGTCCATGGAATTTCCCGGGCAAGAATACTGGAGTGGATAGACATTTCCTTCTCCAGAGGCTCTTCCTGACCCAGAGATCAAACCCACATCTCCTGTATTGGCAGGTGGATACTTTACCATTGAGCCACCTGGGAAGCCTGATGGTCAATGAGGTGAAGTCTAGCATCCCACTCTTTAACTGCAGACTGAGCATGGTAACTTCCTCACAAAGTGAACAGTATGAAAGAGAGAGGGGAAGAAAAGAGTAATTGTACAGTGGGGAAACCTGACAAATACTACTTTATCCAGATGATCAAGTCAACATCAGAAGTTATATGTCATGCTAATACTTTGTACCCTTGATACAATGTAACGAAAATGTTACTTTACTTCTGAGATCCTCCTTACCCAAACCCCATAACCCTAGTTGAATCATGAGAAAAACATTATACAAATTCCAATAGTGGGACATCCTACAATATAACCTGACCATTACTCCTCAAAACTGACAAGGTCATCAACACTAAGGAAATTCTAAAAAATTGTCACAACCTAGAGGAGCCTAAGGAGATACAATGTAATTTGGTATCTTGGATGCGATCCTGGAATAGAAAAAGAGCATTAGATAAAATCTAGGGAAGTCTGAATATACTATATCCTAAAGGAAATCAACCCTGAATATTCATTCAAAGGATGATGGTAAAGTTGAAACTTCAATGTTTTGGCCATCTGATGTGAAGAGCCAACTTATTGGAAAAGACCCTGATGCGGGGAAGGATTGAGAGCAAGAGGAGAAGGGGGCAACAGAGGATTAGATGGTTGGGTGGCATCACTGACTGAGTGAACATGAATTGGAACAAGCTCCAGAAGATAGTGAAGGACAGGGAAGCCTGGAATGCTGCAGTCCATGGTGTCACAAAGAGTTGGACACGACTTAGCAACTGAACAACAGCAACCATAATGTCTCAGTATTGGGTTATCAGTCATAACAAACGTAACTACCCTAATGTGAAGTGTTTATAGAGGAAGCTGGGTCTGGGGTGGGTGTGTGAGAACTCTCTGTATGATCGTCTTAAACCTTTTTTCTTTTGGTAAATTTGAAACTACTAAAAAAACTTTTTTTTTTAAAAAATACATTCTCTACCAAGTAGTTTTGGGGAGATCTTGTATTAGACCTTATAGGTGAATAAGTGTTCTGGGATAGACACTAAATACTTTGGTGGCCACAGAATACTGTGTATGGCAGCACAGTGACTTTTTAATGGTTTTTTCTTTAGAAGATTAGCTTTATGGATGAAATACACATAATCTAAATTGTGAATATGAAAACAATGTGCTTATGTGTAATTTATTTTTAAATAGTTTTTTCTCATTGCAAAGGTAATATATATTTATCTTAGAAAATATGAAAAATATAAAAAAGCTCATACTGCATTAAAGATATTTGATATCTTCAAGAGCTGCATCTTTCCATGGGTGAAGAGTCTTTTCTCAAAGGTTGGGGCTGACAGGCCCTCCAGCAGAGAAGGTCCCAGTGCCCTCTGTCCTCTTGTCTTGCTCTCCTTGTCACATCCCCAGATCAGGGGGAAATTGCTCATTGAATTGTCTGCAGTTAATTTCACTCCAGAGCTGAGAAGGTCAGGAATTAACAACATGATTGGCATTTGCCCTTTGTAGCAAGTAGAGTGTGTGAAAATTATAGTAAATCATTTATTATCACACATTATGCTAGAGCCCTGTGCTTATTTGGGTACTTTTTTTAAGAGGTAGTCTTTCTCATTCAGAGTTCTTGTAGGAAAACCAGAGAGTATATTGAGAGATTCAGATAGGGTCATGGATAGGAAAGGAGCTTTAAAAAAATTCAACATGAAGGATGCATTCCTTTCTATTTTTACTACCTCTATCAGGGGTTTTGTGACAAGAATCAGACAGTATATAGTTTAGGCTTTGAGAGTCATGTGGTGTTTGTTATAACTATTCGGTTTTGTGGCACGCAGTGACTCACAGACAATACAAGTGAACATGACACGTTTCCAGTTAAACTTTATGGATAAAAACAGATGATGGGCCGGATTTGGACAGAGGGTCATAGTTTGTCTGGTCCTGATGGGCACATTTAGGGCCTGATCTATATCCAGCTTTGTGTGCCCTTCTGGACAAATCGGGTTTGGTGGCTGTAATGCATGGGTGATGCCTGATGTGGTGAACGGGCTCAGATATGGTATGGACATGGAGATGGGGAATGTCATTATCACTCAAGTGACTGGGGAAACAAACCCAGAGCCTCAAGACTGCTCTGTAAGAGGATGTCTTTGTGAGGTGGCTGTCAGGAGCACAAGACTCCGACTCTTCCCAGAGCCTGACTTTCCTCTTGGGATCTCTGCTGTCACCATGATCTCCATCTTCTTTTTAGAATGCCAGTGCACTGTGGACAACTGATCCCTCTGTTTATTTTCTCACAATACCTGCGAGATGTAGCTGGGATAGTCAGAAGACTTCTCTAGAGGCTGGGGGGTAACAAGGGAGAAACATGCCACAGAGAGCACTTTGAGCACCCTGCAGCATGCCTAATTGGTGCTTAGCCACAGGCATTTCTGCACAGTTCTAACCTGGGGGCTCTGGAAAAAGAAATCCAGGAAATGATTTTCTTTTACTTCTTCACCCAATTCTTCCTCTGCTTTTATTTGTTTTGCAATTGCCATTTTGACATAATGGTAAGGGGAGTGGTGGTGCAGTGATGAGGGAGATTAGGCAAGAATCGTCAGATGTGTGTATATACACCCAGATCTCCCCAGTTAACACCATCATGTCAGCTGTTCACCCCATGAAATCCTAGCACTGAGGCCCTCAGGAAGCTGGTGCCAAGGAAGGAATAGTCTGAAACAGGCCTTGACTTATTATTACTTGGGAATGGGTCAGTGGCATAGAAACGCGTGTATTTATTTGTTTGCTTATTTATTTTTAGGGATGAATGACCTTTTAATATGATGGTAAGTATTAGCTACTCACTGTTTGACAAAGATACCTGAAGTTCTTTTCTTTTTTTCTTTTGTACCATCTGCTTCAAAATTTTAGACCCACTACAGGCATTATCAAAAAAAGAAATAAAAAAGGAAAAAAAAATTCTAGATCTTTAGAGACCCTGTTTGGTGACTTATAGGTTTGAGTCCCTTTGTGATAGTCATTTTGAATGTTGCCTGTTTATATGGTCATGCAAATCTTTGTCCTGTTTTGAACTTTAGAATTTATTTTAAAGATTATGTTATATCTATCATCTCTTGCCTTGTAAGTTTCTAAGCTTTTCTTACCCTAAAATATTTGCTAAAAACTATTTTAATCAAAACCTTCTCTTGGAAGAATAATCTAAAAGGATTTCTACCAGATTCTCTTTTCTTTGCCTGTATTGACTGGGGAGAGCCTTCCCCTTTTCTAAAGTTCCTTTAAAACCTACCTGTTTTAAAGGTATAAGCGAGAGGTACTGGGAATCGAGGTCCCCATGTTATAAGGTGTCCCCCAAGATTCCAGACATTGTGACTCAGTCTTCAAGAAAGAAGAAATTAGTATCAGCCAGCCATGGCTCAGAATGTGAACACAGCAACATTAATTGCAAGATAAAGTCACGGTTTGGCATTTTTAAAGCTCATAACCTTTTTGTCCAGATAAAATCCAAAGATGAAGAAAAACACTGAGACCATGTCAGCATGTGGTTCCTCTGCTTTATAATTCATGCTGTGCTCTTATTGAAAGTAGGGTTAAATCAATGCAACGCATCCAGCAAGCAAATGTTCTTCTAATAATACAGTCATTGGGAATGAATTCAAGTTTTATTTTGACTGAAGAGGGAGGGAGTTCCTGGGGAAAGTCTGCTCTCCTAGGATGTCAGCGTTGTATGTGAGGGATGAAATCTGCTAGGATATCTGAGAGGCTCTGGCATCGGGACATTTTGCTATTTATCTTCATATTTATCTTCATAAGTATGATTGAAGTCCTCCATCCATTTGTTAAAAAGAAAGGTTGGATCATGGCATATGAGTTCAGTAGGAGAAATATGAGAAAATTTTTTTCTTGCCTGCTGTAAAGTTAAATGAGGTATTTAAGGATATTCAGTAAGGAGGGGCATTCTAAATACTGATGTTTTTAAAGGAAATTATGTTTGTGTTGTCTTATTACTAGAGGTAAAATCTAGCCTAGACTAGAAAGAGGTGAAACCAGAAATAGAATGTAGGGCTCCTAACTGCCATGTAAGGTCATTTGCACTATTCTCTGTGGACTCTTGAACCGAGAGTTTCATGTGGACATGAAAAACTGTAAAAAAAAAAAAAAAAAAACTGAAGACCAAGATCTAAAAAAAAAAAAAAAGAAAAACTGTAAGTTCTTGTTGGAGATCCAAATATGCTTTAATTCACTGCCAGGTCTCATTGCTTTATTTACGTAAAAGAAAGAAATGATCAACTTTGGCATCAAAATGTAAATAAGCTTCCCATCCATCGTTTTGTGAAGGTAAAACTACATTTTAAGCAATATGAGTAAACATAAAATTTGCTGTATTACATAATCCAATTCCACTGTACTAAAAATTTTTAACTTTTTATTTTGAGGTAATAGTAGATACATGTGTACTTGTAGAGAGAATTCCAGAAAAAAAAGAGAATTCCAGAAAAACTTCTGCTTTATTGGTTATGCCAGAGCCTTTGACTGTGTGGATCACAACAAACTGTGGAAAATTCTTTAAGAGATGGGAATACCAGACAACCTTACCTGCCTCCTGAGAAATCTGTGCAGGTCAAGAAGGAACAGTTACAACTGGACATGGAACAACAGACTGGTTCCAAATCGGGAAAGATACGCAGATGACATCACCCTTATGGCAGAAAGTGAAGAGGAACTAAAGAGCCTCTTGATCAAAGTGAAAGAGGAAAGTGAAAAAGCTGTCTTAAAACTCAACATTCAGAAAACTAAGATCATGGCATCTGGTCCCATCACTTCATGGCGAATAGGTGGGGAGACAGTGGAAACAGTGACAGACTTTATTTTCTTGGGCTCCAAAATCACTGCAGATGGTGACTGCAGCCATGAAATTAAAAGACGCTTGCTCCTTGGAAGAAAAAGTATGCTCAATCTAGACAGCATATTAAAAAGCAGAGACATTACTTTTGCTGACAAAGGTCCATCTAGTCAAAGCTATGATTTTTCCAATAGCCGTGTATGGATGTGAGAGTTAGACTATAAAGAAAGCTGAGCACCAAAGAATTGATGCTTTTGAACTGTGGTGTTGGAGAAGACTCTTGAGAGTCCCTTGGACTGCAGGGAGGTCAAACCAGTCAATCGTAAAGGAAATCAGTCCTGAATATTCATTGGAAGGACTGATGCTGAAGCTGAAACTCCAATACTTTGGCCGCATGATGCGAAGAACTGACTCCTTGGAGAAAACCTTAATGCTGGGAAAGATTAAAGGCAGGAGGAGAAGAGGGCGACAGAGGATGAGATGGTTGGTTGGCATCACCAGCTTGATGGACATGGGTTTGAGCAAGCTCTGGGAGTTGGTGATGGACAGAGAAGCCTGGTGTCCTGCAGTCCATGGGGTTGCAAAGAGTCGGACACAGCTGAGCATCTGAACTGAACTAAACTGATGTACTCGTAAGAAATATCACAGAGAGGCCAGATACCCATCACTCAGCTTCTCCCCATAATAACATCTTGCATAATTTATAGTACAATATCATAACCAGGAAATGAACATTGATATGCACTATTGACCTTATTCAGATTTCAACAGTTTTACATGTACTCGTGTGTGTGTGTATTCAGTTCCATGCAATTTTATCACATGTGTATAATGGTGGGACTGCCACCACATCTAGGATAGAGAACAGGTCTCTCACAAGGAGCCCTTGTGATACTCTTTTATGACTACAACCACTCTGCTTCCTGCCCTACTCCATAACTCAGGTTACCACTAATCTGTTCTTTATCTCTATAATTTTATCATTTCGAGAATACTATATAGATGGACTTCTACAGCATATAAGTTTTTGAGATTTTGTTTTCACTTATCATAAGTCTCTTGAGATCCTTTCAGGTTTTTACCTGTATCAATAGTCATTCCTTTTTATTGCTGAGTATTATTCCATCATATGGATATACCACCACTTGTTTATTTTCTGGTTGAAAAGCATTTGGATTGCTTCCACTTTGGTGATACTATGAGTAAAGTTTTTATGGATATTTGTGTTGGGGTCCTTTAATGGACCGGAACCTTGTGGTACGGAGTCGATGATAAGAAAGTGAAAGAGAGAAAGAGAGAGAGAGAAAGAGACAAAAAAGACCCGGGGACCTAAGCTCTGGTGGAGCAAAGGTGCTTTAATGATTTTCCTATGAATATATATAGGCTGTGGTACAAGAAACTTCTTTTGGGAATGATAGAGATCAGAAAACCAAACGTACAGCAACCGTTACCAAGGGAACAAGGGGTAATGTTAGTCACAAGGTCAGGACACAATCCATATCTCAAGAAAGGGAACGAGACTAAGCAGTTTTGTCCTAAAGAGAATGTTTACTAAAGGAGACCCAAGCCTGCTTCACACAATGACCTCAGTCCCTGGGAGCAGCGTGCTGTTCCGCTTGAAGAGGGACAAAGGACTCATGAGAGACAGCACGTAGGAATCCTCCCGTCAAACATTCCCTGACAATTTGTGTACACATTTTTGTGTGAATATAGCTTTTCATTACTCTGAGATAAATGCCTAATAATAACTGCTGGATCACATGGTAAGTGCCCAAGGATAACTGCTGGACCACATGGTAAGCGCAAGCTACTTTTTGTAAAAAATTGCCCTCCTTTTCTCCAGAGAGGCTGTACTATTTTACATTCCCAACAGCAGTGTATGAATGATCCACATTCTCATCAGCATTTGGGGTTATCACTATTTTTTACTTTAGCTATTTTGGTAGATGTGTAATGATAGCTTATTCGGGTTTTATTTCCCTAGTGGCTAATGGGACTGAACATTGTTTCGTGTGCTTATTTGCCAGCTGTTTATCCTCTTCAGTGAAATGTCTGTTCATGTCTTTTGCCCATTTTCTAGATGTTTATTTCTGTTTTTTTTTTTTAAAACGAGTTTTAAGTGTTCTTTATGTATTCTAGATACAAGTCCTTTGTCGAATATGTGGTTTGCCGATATTTTCTTCCAGCTTATAACTTATCTTTTCATCCTCTTCATAGGATGTTTCACAGAGCAGAAGTTTTTTTTTTTCTTTGCTTTTGATGAAGTTCTTTTTCAATTTTTTAATCAATTTTTCTTCTTATGGATATGTTTCGGTATCACACTTTATTTTTATCCCTGTCTTTTTTCTTGAGTTGTGTATATTTGCAGCTAAAAGGAGAACTTTGAGTAAGGCATTATTGTGAGTTATCTGTGTTTCTATGCTTGCAGCAATTTATGCATGTTGGGTAGATTTAGATTATTTGCTTTATAGCAGCTGAGCAGTGCAGGTAATGACTGGATTCTGGAAAGTACAAACTACATTTATTAAGACATTTTCCTCCTTGTTCTCACAATTGATATTCTTTCTCAGGCTTTTTAGCAGTCCTGGTTTTGGGGATTGCACTAGTTGGTCTGTGCTCTAAGCTACAAACCTAGGAGATGTACAAAGGCTGTTTTATTTTGTTGTAAGGAGTCTCTGTAGCATAGGGGAAAGTGCATGCATAGAATTACATGCCCAAAGGCAGTCATGCCCAAACTTGAATCTTCCAAGCTGTGTGGTTTCTCCGTGCTTTCTCTCACCAGGAAAGTAAGGATAACAATCTTCACTACTTCATAAAGTTGCTGTGAGAAGAAAAGGAAGTAGTAATGTATACAAGGCATATTACAGAGGGTCTGATATGCAGATGTGCTGAATAAATTACTTGTTATGACATAACCTTTCCTTTCTGCATGCATTCATGTTCAGATTATTTCCACCTAAAGTGAAAAATTTCAAAGTTTCATAGCTGCTACCAGTCCTTTATCAAGAAGAACATGGAGATCTAAAGGAAAAAGCTCCACCTGTATTTGGTCCCTTGAGGAGATGAACAAATGAATTTACACATGGGAGAGGAGTGAATATACTCTGCTTATTTACAGGAGAGACGTTATCCAGTAACTACCTCTTCCTTTGCAATTGTTTAGCAGAATATACATCCCTAATAAGCGTGTACCCCTCAAAAACAAATCTGAGATAAGAATTGAAGTTTATTTGGAATATGATCAAAGAAATCACTTTGGAGGATTAGGCAAATGAAAAAAGAAGGAAGGGTAACCCAAAAAGGATGTGTTATCAACAGGATACCACCCGAGGCAGAAGGAGTTTAATTGCTTGGAGAAGTCTGTGAGCTAGTGGAGAAGCTCAGAGTTATCTCACTGGAGGAAGGAGGGATATGGGTATTTGTCTGCCAGTTCTCCTTGGTATTGGAGAATGGGTGCTCCAGGGTGGGTTGGTTAATTCCCTGGCACGTCCCACATCTCTGCAGAGTAGAAAAAGGCCTCAGGCAGGGTGCTGACAGTTGAGTGAAAGAAATGACTGATTCATGTCAATGTATGGCAAAACCCACCACAGTATTGTAAAGTAATTAGCCTCCAATTATAGTAAATAAATAAATAAAAAAAAAAAGAAATGGTGTCAAGGGGGGTGCAGCAAGGTCTTGATGGTTTCTGCTAGTCAGTTCTTTGCCTCTCAGGCATCCTCTTGTGTCTCATTTTAACTTTATCTCATAATGTTTCTTCGAATTTGAGGCCGGTCACTAGGAGTTAGTGGACAAGCTATGGTCTCTGCTGTTGCCCTTGGTTTCAAGGATATAACTGGTATTTATCATCTCCTTCCTTCATTGTGCATTCTAGATCTCCCTTAGCCAGCACTTGAGAACATGGAGGTTGCTAACAGAGTTGGGGAACCCACACTTTCATTACCTAGAGTCTGGGCCCCTGGTTAGTCTTAGTGAATCAGTAGTTAAAACAGCTTGTTTACAGTTCCTGGACAGCATGGACTCATCAAGAGGGACTCTGATGAATTCTTTGGGTTCCAGACCTATTCTTTCATGCACCATTATGTAGCAACAACCCCAGCTACTTATAATTATCAGAGACAGTGAGCTCTGGTGATATAGACACTCTTTTCTTGACCTGCTCAGGAAAAGAGAGTTTGGTGGAACCCGTACTGTTTCTTCTGGTATGAAGCCTTCCTGTCACCATTGGCCCATCTACATTCTTACTCGCAGACCTAAACTAATGTGGGAGTTTTATCTAGGATAAGGATGTCATCTTAATTACACATTTGGGAATGGAGACAACAGTTCACTGAGAGACAGACTTGAGCCAGTTCTCCATTTGTCACCTAGTTTCCTCTTCACTGCCTCCACCCTACTAGGGGGTCATTTGGTGATTCGCTCAGACCCTGTACCAAACAGTCTTTGAATGATCTGGTCACTCTCTTCTCCTCGGTGTACAGTTATGTGGGTAAATGGCTATAGGTCCTTTTGGGATAGGATCAGGGGAACTCTTCTTGTGTACTTGCTCTGGTTTTGCAGGTCAAATGCCTTTAGTGGCTTCAGTTGGTTGGCTCTGGATCTGAGAGCTGATTGGTCTAAAAATGAGGCCAGAGTTAGAGTGTCTGTTCATCAGCTCCTGTCATTGGTTGAAGGCTGTCCTGGGGAGCATCAGTTCCCCTGGCTTTCCTGGTTGGCCCAGCTGGAGCAGAGCAGGTTCCTGTGGTCAGAGAAAGCCCTCAGGCACAGAGCTGAGGTATTGGTGGTGGCAATCTGAGCAGACAGACAAGGAAATGGTTAGCAAGGAGGATCCACTGGGTATGAGGCAGCAACCACATTGTTGACAAACTTATTCCTGCTAGTTTGGAACAATTTGCACATAGTATTACCCACTGGTTTCAGAGAATTCAGTGGATTAATCTTTCAGCTAACTTAGGATTTATCTTTTCCTGCAATCCCAGTTTGTAAATACCTGTCTGTGGCTTAGAATTATTTTTCCACTCCTCTTAATTAAAAAAAAAAAAAAAAAGCAACTCACTAATAAAAATCATTATAAAAGCCACACTAAATTAGAAAACAAAACAAAAAAAAAAGAGAGAGAAAAAAGTAAACCAAATATACTTCAGTAAAATTTAAAAAAAGACATAAAGCCACACGTAAGATCATTGAGAAAATACTGTAATGCAGGCATGGAGTAAGAAAGTGCACTGGAGATAATTTATTATTATGATGAACAAGTTAAAGGAAGGAAATAGGCAGAGACCTTGAGTATCTCTGCTGATTCCCTGGTCTCCGGCCTCATCTCCTCCAGCATCCCCAGAAGAGAGGGAAGACGTGGAATATCATTCTCACTTTATCAAAAAGGAAGATGAATAATAAAAAGTTAACATGTTTGAAGTTACATCGTGAATTTTGGAATACAACTGTGCCTCTTGATTCCCAGTTTAGTATCCTGATGCCCGGTAAACTGTTCTTTATCTCACTGCAATTGTGATCTCAAATTACATCGGTAAACTCATACGCCACAGTCTGTTTTCTCTGGTGGAATGGAGAGTGACAGCCTGCCTGTCATCCGTCTTTGCTTTAGAATGAAATGTGACTTTTATGTAACTGCAGTAATATATGTACACTATAAAAATGCCTTGCAGTCTGAAAATGCTACAAATAAATTGGGAAATGAAGACAAATGTGCTACTGAAAGGTTATAATTTTCAACTCTCTTAGCATGAGTCAGACTCCATGTGCCAATGTTCTCTTGAAATGGGGTTGACAGTTCTTCAGTGTTAAGCAGAAACATGATAGAATTAATCTCACACATCATAAGTGTCTCGAATCCACCACCACAAATGACACATGGAACTTGGGACCTTTTGTTGGAAAAGTAAACCCAAAAGCCATGTAGCCTGATAGCAATGTCTTTCCGTTAATTTTTTTCATACACAATTTGTTCTTACTGAAATTTCCCTTTCAAGAGTATTTTACATCAAATGGCCCTGGGATGTACTTTCAAGTATATTCCCATGTAGAATGCTGGGAGACTTGTGTACTGGGAGTGTCAGACCTTTATTCTCAGTATTTAAAGTAGTCTTAGCAAAAGCTGCCATGTGTTTATATATATGTATATGTATACACATATAAATGTGTGTGTGTATAAAAATTAACTTTTCAAGTGCTTCATCTACTGTGCACTTATAGATGAGGACTTGGGGCTGAATGCTTATAATCATTCAATGCACAGAGAGTTTCAGCTGCTTAACAGCGATGGTTTTATGAATATTTGCTCTAAATCCTTGCTTTCTGTGCAGACATAGAGTGAATATCCACTTCCCTTCCTCTCTACCCCCCATGAAGCACAAACATGAAGTTAGGGAAGGAACGGGTTTGATTTCATCTGTCACTTCCTGGCCAGCCATGCAACCATGGCAGCACTGGTAGACTGCATTAAGCCTTTTATTTCTCTGTGGTATTTAAGCCACTTAAAGCTTGTGGCTCAGACAGTAAAGAATCAACCTGCAATACAGGAGACCCAGGTTCAATCCCTGGGTTGGGAAGATCCCCTGGACAAGGAAATGGTAATCCACTCCACTATTCTTGCCTGGAAAATTCTATGGACAGAGGAGCCTGGCGGGCTGCAGTCCATGTGGTCTCAAAGAGTCAGACACGACTGAGCAACTTAACACAAACACTGGAGCTTGTAGAATCCACTTCTTTATTTTGTGAGAAAGGGGATTATAATTATACTTTTTCTTCTTTGATTCCCCAGAGGTTACCAACAGCAGTTCTCTGTGATCCCTGCACTGTTCTTTGTCGGCTTGAAACTCATTTAGAACACCTAGGTCCTCATTTACAACCACCTGATCCATCTGTGGTTTCAGTTTCCTCTTATCAATGTTAGTTTCACCTTTCCCAGTGTGACAACAGTGCTTTTAGATGGAGTAGATGGAAGTAAAGCAGAAGCTAAATGAATGCATTTCTTTTTGTGGTTTGCTAGTATTAAATCTTTGCCCCTAAAGCAGATTTAATACAACTTATTTAATAACCTAAAACAAAATGAGCAACAGAAAATTGAAAAATAAAAACACTATTACCAACATTTTCTCACCTCTACCCCCACACCCCAATGTGTAAAGAATCATTATTAGCTAATCAAAATATTCATTTCACTTTGGCTCTTACCTGCTCTTATTTATTAGTTACAGTTCTTAGTAAACCATTCCCCAATTATGCATTTTTTTGTTTTCCCATTCTACTGGAGAATATTATACCATCTTTCTTTTTAAATATTTTCAAGGCCTGCCACTGACCCATTTATTAATTTTTTGATCCATTTATTTTGAATAATGATTAGTAATTGAAGCTGCTGAATGATTAGGACTTTATTATTCCAAGTGTGTGCTTTGGAATCTACCCTTTAGCAGACAGAGCAACATCTTTGAACTTTGGTTTCCTCTTGTATAAATAAGCTGTGAGGATTCAGTGAAATAACACCTGTCAAAATCCTGCTCCATGTGCCTGACACAGGATAGGAAATCTGTGAAGTATCATCTTTCCTCTGCTTTGAATAAACTGTGATGAGACTGAAGCAATCAATTTTTTTTATTTTATATGGGAATATAGTTGATTTGAAAGTGAAAGTGTTCATTGCTCAGTCATGTCCCACTCTTTGCGAGTGCATACACCAGGGAAGCCCAAAGCCAACCATTTCCCTAGCAAGCAGGATTTGAACCTGCATGGGGAGACTTCATTGGATTTCAATTCTAATGCCTTAACCACTGAACCATCCATGCTGCCAAGGGGCTTCCCTGGTGGCTCAGATGGTAAAGAATCCACAGTGCAGGATAACTGGGTTCTGTCCCTGGGTCACGAAGATTCCCTGGAGAAGGGAATGGCTACCCAGTCCAGTATTCTTGCCTGGAGAATCCCATGGATAGAGGAGTCTGGTGGGCTTCAGTCCATGGGGTTGCAAAGAGTTAGACATGACTGAGCGACTAAGCATGCACACACACATAGTTACAATGTTGTGTTAGTTTCAGGTGTATGGCAAAGTGGTTTAGTTATGCATATATATTTTTTTTGTTGTTGTTGTTTTCCCATAAGGTATTTCAGAGTATTGAGTAGAGTTCCCTGTGCTATACAGTAGGTTCCTGTTGATAATCTATTTTATAGATAGTAGTGTATATATGTTAATCCCAATCTCCTCATTTATTCCTCCCCCAACCTTTTCCCTTTGATAGCCATAGTTTGTTTTATAAGTCTGTGAGTCTGTTTCTGTTTTGTAAATAAATTCATTTGTACCATTTTTAAAAATTCTACATATAAGTGGTATTATATGATATTTGTCTTTCTCTGCTGACTTACTTCAGTTGGTATGGTAATTTCTAGGTCCATCCATGTTGCTGCAAATGGTATTATTTCATTCTTTTTCATGCCTGAGCAATATTGCATTGTTTGTCTGTTTGTATATACTACATCTTCTTTACCCATTTCTCTGTCAATGGACATTTAGGTTGCTTCCATGTCTTGGCTATTGTAAATAGTGCTGCAATGAACATTTGGATGCATGTATCTTTTTGAATTGTGTTTTTTCCAGACACATGCTCAGGAGTGGGATTGCTGGATCATATAGTAGTTCTATTTTTAGTTTTTTAAGAAACCTCCATATTGTTTTCCACAGTGGCTGCACCAATTTACATTGCCACAAAAAATGTGGGAGGGCTCCCTTTTTTCCACACCCTCTCCGGAGTTTATTGTTTGTAGACTTTTTGATGATGACCATTCTGACTGCTGTGAGGTGATACCTCATTGTAGTTTTGATTTGCATTTCTCTAGTAATTAGCAACATTGAGCATTTTTTTTCAAATGAAGCAATCAATTTTGGTCATTATGGATAATTAATTTTTTTTATATATCTTTATCTGTAAAATAAAGGCAAGAAAAGTAAGGCAGCTTCATGGATCATTATTCTGAATATTTTGAATTCTGAAAAAGTGTCAGGACTTCAAGCTCTCAAGATGTATTACCCAATTTTTTCCTAACAAGACTCATTTTTCCAAGTTTATAATTTATAATGACTGATATCAATACTGAATAATTTGTCAGCCTTTTAATCAGTCTGCACTCTTTCTCATAACCAATTCATACATCAAAGACTCAGATAGTTAAGGAAATAGTTTTAATTGCCAGATCTACCAAACTAACATATTTCACCCTAGGAAATTTTCTCAGAGGATGTAGAATGGAGATTGCTTCTGATCTCCTGTTATTGTTATAAATCAGGCTTGTGGGAAAATTCCTTCTTTTGTCTATTATGTTATTTTCATTACTGAACAAGAAGTATCCTAACACAAATATCTTGTGAATTTAACACAAAATAAGACTTCTTTTGAATAGAGAATGAGTGAAAAAAGTAAGCTTAAAAATATTTGAATTGATACTTTAGTTCTTTTAAAAAAATCGCTGATTAAAAAATCCAGTTCATACGAGGCTAAAAGAAGAAATTTATTGAAAGGGTACTGGGGTACTCATGGGAAAAGCAAGCCATGTGGATGGTAGAGGTGCCATTAAGCCTTAGGAAGTAGCAGCTGGAAACAGGGACTGAAACACAGTCAAGACCCAACTGCTGTCTTCAATCCCTGATTCTCTGAGTCTCATCCCTTTCTCTTGTATTGACTTACTTTCTCCACATGGCATAAACCATGAGCTGATAACTCCTGAATTTGTATCTTATTGCTCCATCCAGCAAAGAAAGAATAACACTGTTCTCATCACCTTGAAGACCTGTAGTCCTAGGGAATATGGTCATTGGTGCAGCTTGGGTCAGTGCCTGCTTCAGGACTAATCGACTGTAGAGAGGGAGTGGGGTCTGGTGAACATACAGCAGGTACTATAAAAATCATTTAGATGGAGTGAGAGGCAGGTCGGTGGTTACTGGGTAGAAAAAAGCAATAGGTATCTTTATGACTTGGTTCTGCTCTTTTTCCACAACTGTCTCTCATAGCCTTCTTATACTTTCAGCACTGTGAATACTACACTAGTGTCTTTCATTCATGAGTTTTTGCTCATAATGATCTTTCCTCTTGAAGTACTATTTTTCTTCCCTTCTCCTAGTGACTTCTACTTCCCCTTTTATTTGCCACTTAAATACACTGACCACAGAAAGCTTTCTGTGACCCTCAAGTTCAGGTTTCAGCCTAACCTATGCCAGGGGATGCAATTATAGCCTGAATTTCTCACAGCAAGGCAAATATCATACTGTATGGTCTTCGGTCTTCAATGCTAAATAGGCTGTAAAATCATAAGGGTGGAGAATCCATTTATCATGTTTACAGCTGTGTCTTTAGCACTTGGCCCAACATCTGGCAAGAATAATTGTTCCATAAACAATTGTCAGGTAAATAAATGAAGGCATCAGCAAAGGAACAGGGAATGAGCACAGTTGAGAGTGTGGTAGCCCTGAGAAAGGGGCAGTCGTGGTGACTACACAGAGAGTCTGAGGGCTTCTTGGATAATCCTTTTAGCCAGTTTAGAATACGGTCCGTCTGGCACTGGGCCCAAAACTTAACACACATTATTTTATTTAATCTCTATGGGTTGGTTTTAGAATTCTTATTTTACATTTGAGGGAGCTTAAATAATGTGCCAGTGGTTCCGCTCAGAGAACACACAGTGGCTGGGTTTAAAACTCAGTATCTGACTCCAATTCCTATGTTCTTAACTATTACTCTGCCTTGATTCCTTTGTTGGCAGTTCCAGGTGAGAGAATGGATTCCTAGGTCTTCTAGCCCTTGAAGTCTGTATGTCATCCTTTTTTTTAAGAAGATAGTAAGTTTTCCCAATACCATTAATATATTGACCTATAGGTTCTTTGGCAGTTGAATAGATTGTTAAATTCTTATTCTTCCTGGTCATGATTGAGACTGTGAAAAACACAAATTAGCAATCATAGTTTAACCACGAGGGGGAGAAAGAAAAGTTATTAACTGATTAGTCATTTGCTGAAGCTTGCTGAGTTTCAATAGGTATAAATTATGTAGAATAAAAAAATCTGCTAAATTTGATAATTATTTTCATTCTCTGATTTTATTCTGGGCAGAAGTAAAACTTTCCAGAATCTCATGAATTACCAGTATGGAATGATTCTTAATTTAGAAACAATGCCATAATTATCTAGGTTTTGAAAGTTTCTCCACTTTCAGAGTAAATGTTTACATGTAACAATCTTGTTATATGTAAAGTGACTCAGGTGACTCCTAAGTATGTGAAATTCTTCCAGTTCTATTCTTGGTTCAGTCTGATGGCAAATTTGTCTTGAGTAGCTTCTCTAGGAGGCAAGTTTCTTCTGTTTCCTTCTGTTCTGTCCATATGACAGAATTCAAAACACAGGTGGGACAAGTGAAAATGTAGCCCATTGTTCAGATATCTTTTCTTTTGTGTGCTGGGTAAATTCAGCTCTAGAATAAAACAGACTGATGAGCCTGTCATTCAAAGTGACATGCCATTATATAACTATGAAGGATAAAGATGGGCATGTGAATCGACTTCCCTCTGTGCATTAATATTTTTAACTGTGATCATTTCCTGATCTTGTAATTATAAACCACTGAGCTGGATGTTTGAGTGTAATTTACTAGAGGTATAATTCTTGCTGAAACCACAACAAGCACAACAACCTCTTATTTATCAGAGTATGCATTCGTGTCAGCGATCAAGCATATGAAGTCACATTTATATATATCTTTGTTTCTGTCCCATCTCAGCTGTAAGTTCATAAACTTCAAGAGAAAAAGATTCATCCCATCCATTTCTTTTATACTCTGTTTCACAGCATTCCCCCTGGTAGTGCCTTAGCTCCCAAAGGACACTTGATAACAGTGAGTAACCAACACTTCTCTCTTTGGGGTGTAGCTGTCTTTAGAGAAGTAATGTGGGAGTCCCAGTGTCACGTTCTAAGTGTGACACTAATCCAGAAGCTTCCATATGACTTGACAGTAATTTCCTTTATTTCTCTCTTTTTTTTTCTTCAGCTGCCACCACCAGTTCATTAGCAAGTCTGGTTAGCTCTGCCTTTAACATAGATCCAGAATCTTCACACTTCTTTCCTTCTCTACTGTTATTAACCCAGACCAAGTCATCTTCTTAGGTTTATGTATTAGCTCCCCCTGCTGCCTCCCCCACCCCCCCCCCCCTGCTGCTGCAATGCCCAGAGGCTTGCAGGATCTTAGTTTCCTGACCAGAGATTGAATCTGAGCCCTCAGCAGTGAATGCATGGAGTCCTAACCACTGGACAACCAGGGAATTCCCTATGTTAGCCTTTTTTTTTTTTTAATTTGTTTATGGTTGTGCTGGGTCTTCATTTCTGCATAGGCTTTTCTCTAGTTGTGGTGCATGGGCTTCTGGTTGTGGTGGCTTCTCCTGTTATGGAGTTGGACTCTAGGGCATGCAGGACTTCCGTAGTTGCGGCACCTGGGCTCTAGAGCACAGGCTCAGTAGCTATGGTACACGAGCTTAGCTCTTCACAGCATGTGGAGTCTTCCCAGATCAGGGATTGAAACTGTGTCTCCTGCATTGGCAAGCAGATTCTTTACCACTGAGCCAGAGGAAAGCCCTGTATTAGCCTTTTTGACTGCTTTCCATGCTAGTATTATTGCTTCCCTCCACCCCTCAATGCACCCCACCGAAACCCTTTTATTTTTTGCACAGCAGAAAGAGAATGTAAATCAGATTCTCACTGCACATCAAATATTTCAAGTTCATTGTATCCTGGAGCCTTTTCACCTATTCCTTCTGCTTGGACAGTTTGGAAACTTCTCCCCTTCTGTGGTTGGCTCATACCGTCATTTACATCGAGCTCAAAAGTAATTTCTGGGAGAGATTCTGAAATCATTTTTCTCTTGCAACTCTTCTCTCATCTTTGCCTACTCATAAATATATATGTCATTCAATTAATAGTCCTATTTCAAGCAGAGAATAGTGAATTTCAGAGGAACTTACCTTTCGGTACTTTAGAACTGAAAACAGCTTAAAATATTTTTTCTAGTTGTAATATCAATCCATGCTTATTAAGGAAATTTGAAAATAGAAAATAAATGAAAATAATGAAATTACCCAAAACTCTACCTTCTAGTTGTTGTTCAGTCACTAAATTGAGTCTGACTCTTTGTGACCCTGAGTTCTGCAGTACACCAGGCTTCACTGTCCTTCACTATCTCCTGAAGTTTGCTAAAACTCATGTCCATTGAGTCAGTGATGCCATCCAACCATCTCATCCTCTGTCGCCCCCTTTTCCTCTTGCCCTCAGTTTTCTCAGCATCAGGGTCTTTTCCAGTAGGTTTGCTCTTTCCATCAGTTCAGTTGCTCAGTTGTGTCTGACTCTGTGACCCCATGGACTACAGCACGCCAGGCCTCCCTGTCCATCACCAACTCCCAGAGCTTGCTCACACTCATGCGCATCGAGTCGGTGATGCCATCCAACCATCTCATCCTCTGTCGTCCCCTTTTCCTTCCTTCAATCTTTCCTAGCATCAGGGTCTTTCTAATGAGTCAGTTCTTTGCATCAGATAGCCACAGGCTATTGGTGCTTCAGCATCAGTCCTTCCAATGAATATTCAGGATTGATTTCCTTTATGATTGACTGGTTTGATCTCCTTGCAGTCCAAGGGACTCTCAAGTGTCTTCTCCAGCACCACAGTTCGAAAGCATCAATTCTTCGATGCTCAGCCTTCTTTATGGTCCTACTCAGAAAGATTTCAGAAAAATAATAGCTTTGACTATATGGGCCTTTGTTGGCAAAGTAATGTCTCTGCTTTTTAAGATGCTGTCTACGTTGGTCATAGCTTTTCTTCCACAGAGCAAGCATCTTTTAATTTCATGACTGCAGTCACCATCTGTAGTGATTTTGAAGCCCAAGAAAATAAAGTCTGTCACTGTTTGCATTTTTTCCCCATCTATTTGCCATGAAGTGATGGGACTGGATGCCATGATCTTAGTTTTTTGAGTGTTGACTTTTAAGCTAGCTTTTACACTCTCCTCTTTCACCCTCATCAAGAGTCTTTTTAGTTCCTCTGTGCTTTATGCCTTTAGGGTGGTGTCATCTGCATAACTGAAGTTGTTGCTGTTTCTCCCTGCAATCTTGATTCCATCCAGCCCAGCATTTCCCGTGATGTACTCTGCATATAAGTTAAATCAGCAAGTTGACAATGTACACCCTGATGTACTTCTTTCCCAATTTTGAACCAATCCATTGTTCCATGTCCATTTCTAATAGTTGCTTCTTGAACTACATGCAGGTTTCTTAGGAGACAGGCAGGGTGATCTGGTATTCCCATCTCTTTAAGAATTTTCCACAATTTGTTGTGATCCACATAGAGGCCTTAGTGTAGTCAATGAAGCAGAAGTATATATTTTTCTGGAATTCTCTTTTTCTGTGATCCAGTGGATATTGGCAGTGATCTCTGGTTCCTCTTCCTTTTCTCAATCCTGCTTGTACATCTGGAAGTTCTCAGTTCACATACTGCTGAAGCCCAGCTTGAAGGATTTTGAGCATTACCTTGCTAGCATGTGCGGTGAGCACAATTATACAGTAGTTTGAACATTCTTTGGCATTGCCTTTCTTTGGGATTGGAATGAAAACTGACCTTTTCCAGTCCTGTGGCCACTGCTGAGTTTTCCAAATGTGCTGACATATTGAGTGCAGCACTTTAACAACATCATCTTTTAAGATTTGAAATAGTTCAGCTGAAATTCCATGACCTCCACTAGCTTTGTTCATAGTAATGCTTCCTAAGGCCCACTTGACTTCACACTCTAGGATGTCTGGCTCTAGATGAGTGACCACACTATGGTCCTGGTTATCCAGGTCATTAAGACTTTTTTTGTATAATTCTTCTGTGTATTCTTGCCACCTCGTTCTAACCTTCTCTACTTCTGTTAGATCCTTGCTGTTTCTGTCCTTTATTGTGCCCATATTTGCAGTTTTCTCAGGAGACAGGTAAGGTAGCCTGGTATTCCCATCTCTTTAAGAATTATCCACAGTTTGTTGTGATCCACACAATCCAAGGCTTTAGCATAGTCTGTGAAGCAGAAGTAGAAGTTTTTCTGGAATTGTCTTGCTTTTTTATGATCCAGCAGATTTTGGCAATTTGATCTCTGGTTCCTCTGCCTTTTCTAAGTCCATCTATAGTCTATACATAGAACATATGCTGTTTGCACAGAGCATGTAGTGATATAGTATTTCATTCATCCATCACGTGCTCAGTCATGTCTGACTCTTAGCAACCCTGTGGCCTATAGCCCCTCAGGCTTCCCTGTCCATGAGATTCTCCAGGCAAGAATATTGGAATGGGTTGCCATTTCCTCCTCAAAGGGATCTTCCCGACCCAGGGATGAACTCATGTCTCCTGTGTCTTCTGCATTGCAGGCAGATTCTTAACCACTTGAGCCATTGAGGAAGCCCAATACAGTATTATTGATTACTAAATATTAAGTCCATGTTCTCTCCTTCTTCTTTCTTGGTATTTTCTCAGTCATGTTGACTCTGAAGAATGAAAAGAGTTAAACAGTGATTGCTCAAATAGCTGTTTTAAAAATATATAAATATGTTTTGAAATTTGATCTGAATATTGCATATGTAATTAGTGCGTAGCATGTATTTTGTTGTAATGACAAGTGGCATCTGTTAAAAATGATTCTCCATAATGCCATTCCAGCTTGCCTAAATCTTAGTGTATTCCAGCATATTTCTCTGTTTAGATAGTGCTGTGCTTCACTATGGAAGCACTGACCTGGTTATGCCACTCCTACCCCAAAAGCAGCCCGTCCCTGGTTTCTTGACCCTCGGCTCTCCCTGTCTGTTCTATTGCCTAGGAGCTTGTTCTCAAGCCTACCTTCCCTCTTCCCATTCCCAGTCCAGATCTTGGCTGTCTGCCTCAGGTGAGTAGCCAGGCAGAGGGTCAGAGCCAGCTACAGGGGAGAGAGTAACAAAGACCTTTCCAAGCCTGTGTGTGCATCCTTACTCAGTCGTGATGGACTCTCTGCGACCTTGTGGACTGTAGCCCACCAGGCCTTCCTCTGTCCACAGAATTTTCCAGGCAAGAATACTGGAGTGGGTTGCCATTTCCTCCTCCAGGGGATCTTCCTGACCCAGGGATTGAACTCAAATCTCTTGCGTCTCCTGCCTAGCAATTCCTGATTTCTGAGAGTGGAGTTTAGGAATCTGAATTTAACCAGGAGCTCCAGGGGATTCTGATGCAAATTAGTGTTTGAGAGTCATCAATTAGTTTGCCAAGAAGGATATACAGGATGGCTCAAGCTGGCCAAACACTGTGGTGTGAAAATTTTGTTAGGTGAGCTTCACAGTGGTTATATAGACTTCTTGGGCTGGTTGAATGAGTTTTTGTTTTTGCAGCCTCTTCAGTTTTGTGCCCCCCAGGGAGTCCCTCACTTGCTTCACCCTAATCCTGGCCTGGCTTGGAATCTGTACTTCCAGAGGAGGCATGATCAAACACTGCTAAAGAGCATGGAACCGGTGACACTGCCACTTAGCTACATTATCTTAGGCAAGTTATTTATATACTCTGTATGCCAGTTTTTCCCTTGGGAAAACAGGAGTAATAATCACACCAACTTTACAGAATTTGCTGTGAGGAATAAATGGAATAATCCATGTGAAGAGCTTAGTATGGTGCCCATCAGAGAACAGAGTACAGGCCCCACTGGCTGTCACACTGCTTGTCCGATGGGCCTTTCTTGTTTTCCTCTGTGGGAAAGCTCAGCCTGACTCACAGGAGAAATTCACATGTTTCCAGGACACAACCCATTCATAACTTGGGGATGTCCAACCTCAATGGTTTTGGCTTTGTCATTGTTTGGAGGAGTTAATCAGAGGCCATATTATTCTAATGCTAATTAAAAGAATAAAGCCCCAGGCAGCAAACCAACCCCAGCTGCCTGTGGTTGTTTTTATATCACCCAGCATCTTTCTTTAGAGGAGCCCTGAAAACGCAACTGATACTGTCAGCTTAGTAAAGAACCTCATAAAGCCTCTTTGAGGAAGATGCATTATTAAAATTGAGGTTGTCTAAAACAAAGCCTCTTTCCAAATAGGATAAAATGTAAAAACTCCAAAAAATATACTAAAAAAGGAAAGCCAAATGAAAGAAAATTTGGAGAGTATAGGATCAGTGAAAGAAAAACTGTTTCAGTCTAGTTTTTCTGTTACTTTATTGTTAATGAGTAATAAACATCAGTAAGAAATTACAGATAATTCCAGAGGCACACTGAAGATAATTTTAGAGGCAGAGGGAATTGTGGGTTTATTTCTTTTTGTTGGTATCTCAACGGCCCTCTATTTTGTATTCCCATAGGCCAACCCTACAGTCTGTATCTGCTTTACTTAATGAGAGACCATTTCCCCAAACTCTCCCTGTCTCATTCTGCACAATCTCTCTGGTGATCATCCCGAGCACCCTCAGTATGGATCCCACTCCCACTTCAGAATCTTACCTTAGGGGCGTCCTCTCTGAATTCTGACCTGTGCCAGGAATGTGCTGTCTTCTCTTTCTGGCTTTCCTTCTTTGTCCCAGCCTGTCTCCTGTAGTGCCTGTTATCTGGGGTGATTTCTAATATCCATTGTTACTTTTCTCTCTTGAAGCCCCTTCAGAAGAGGAAGAGGGCCTCAGGTTTTTTGTATTCCCAGCAACCAGTGTCCTAGATGCTCAATAAACATTTGTTGACGGTGATGATAATGATGTTGACTAAAAGTTGGACTGATTGTCTGGACTCCTCTTGTGATTAAATTCTGAATTAATTTCAGGTTTATTACAGCAGTGAATGAAACCAAACTCACTCCCTACTTGGGACAGTAGGGCTGTGATGAGGTAGAGTAACCCCCAAACAAGTTCTGAGTTAGTTTCCCTTTTCCCTGATGCTAGTTTGCACCAGGATTTTGAGAAAATGCATGGGTATGACCTGGAACCTGCCCCAAGAAGGTTTTTTTTTTACTATTTACTACTGTTAGGGGAAGCACACTGATTGAAACCACCCACCCTGGCCAGGCACCATAGTAACCATTTGCATGAGTTGTTTTATGACAGGAGATCCTGATAAGGAATATGGAACTAATAAGCCACCACCAAAGGGAAGAGTTTGGGAAAGGTTGAAAGGAGACAACGGGTGTCCGTCCATTTCCCAGAATCCCTCTTGCTAGCATCCCTCTTGGCTCAGCGTGTGCCAGCAGGAAAGACTCTGAATTAGAATGATTGACTAAAGACCACCTGGAAACTAATCCCATCACCATAAAACCCGAGACTGTGAGCCACGCGGCAGAGCAGTTCTCCTGGGTTCCCTTAGCCTCCTGCTCTCCACCCGGGTGCCCTTTCCCAATGAAATCTCTTGCTTTGTCAGCACATGTGTCTCCTCGGACAATTCATTTCCAAGTGTTAGACGAGAGCCCAGTTTTGGGCCCTGGAAGGGCTCCCCCTTCCTGCAACAAATGGCGACTCTTGTGGGGACTCTTCTTCGCTGAGACCGACATCCTGACCACTCGGGGTACTCAGGGGCCAGCTTGCCTGCCAATGGACCAGACCCAGCAGCCGCAACTGGGACCCTTTTGTCCCTGGTCTTCTCCTGACATGGACAACTGGCCAGAGTGCCCTGACTGGGTAAGGAACAAGAGACTTTATTGACCTCTCTCCCCTTCCCTCTCTCTTTCCTCTCCTTAACCCTTCCTATCCTTCCCCCTTTTCCTAGTGCCCCGGTCCTAGATGCAGGAATCTGGTCGAGGGGCCTCAGCCTGAGCTGAGGGTTGGAGACTGATCACCTCCTCTTGGCAGAGAACTCGAATTAGGGCTGAGTTCCAGTCCTCCCTACTCTGGAGGCCCAGGGTAAAGTCCCATAATGCCTGGGTGTCTGCAGGTGGCAGGAGACATCTGTAAGGACACCCCTTTTGCCCCCCTTTCCCGCCTCCTCCCCCTTCTTCTTTCAACCTGGCTTCCTTTCCTCCCCTTGAAATCTTTGAAGACATCTGAAGTTCTGTATCTCTATAGAAGTTTTTCTGAGAGACTGTATTCTTGTATTTAAGGGAGAGTCTGATGAGGACTGCCAGGTTTATATGTGTGTGTTTTAACTCTGTGTTCTGTGTTGTGATTTTTGGTGGCCATTTTGCTTTGTCTGGCCACCATTTGGTTTAGAACTGCTGCCATTTTGTTAGAACTTGATTTTCTTTCCCTGTGCCTTGAGACCAGGGCTCTCAGGAACACTTATCTAGACCATCTCTAACTCCTGAGACTGAGGGGAAAGGGGGAAAAGCCTTTAAAAATTTTATTTATTTCAACAGTTTTTTATAAACTGGTAAATTTTATATTGTAATATCTAATTCATGACTAAACTTAGAAAGTGAAGCTAGATCTTGCACTGTGTCTGTCTAAGTATGTCTTGGTATGTCTCTCTCTCTCTGGGTAATATTTTTGAGGTTAATTTGTAAATAAGCTCTATTTAATTGGCTTAAAGAAAGGCAAGTGCTTACAAATAAAATAATTCTAAATTAAATAATAAATTCCAGGTTCAGGTGAACTGGGAAATATTCAGTATTAAATACCTGATATTAATGTTTGTTGACCTATCTAATATAGACATGTCTTAGAGTAATTAACATTAAGTAGACTATTTTAATTGTACCTAGGTTTAATATAAGTTAAATATTATATCTGTTACAAGTTTGTCAACAAGGAAATTACCTCGAGTAAAGAAACTTCTAAAAAAAAAAAAAGTAAATGATACATGAGTTTGTATATAAATTCTATTAAGAATAATTATTCTTTAGGAATATCTGTCTAAAGTAGCCTCTCCAGATTGGCGTAACCTGAATTTCTAAGGGTTGTGCTAAGTGTGCTAAGTGTTGGAAGTCTATTGAATAGTTAGGTCATTTCCAAATAAAATAAGATTTTGAAACATTTACTACTAAACACTAGTTTCCTTTTACAGAGAAACTAAAGAGATTTGGGACTATAAATGAATAATGTTTGGTGCCATCCTAAAATGTTCTAAGAAAGCAAGGGTTTTAGAAATTATCACTGGTATTTATGCTCACCAATCTATAAAATGCTAATATAAAAGTTAGTTCTTGGTTGCTAAAGCGAAGTAGGAAGTGTGTTTTCAGTTAAAAAAAAAAAAGGTATGAAAAAATACTAAAAAGAGCTATGCATGATCAGGATTTTCTAAAATTGGATTACAATTAGTTAGATAAATGGATTTTGTTAGGAATGACAGCCATAAGAAAACTGGTTAGAGACAGCTAGGTCCAAGATGGCGGAGCTGACTTTCACTAGACCTTGAGCCTTGGTATTTATGCCCATTGTGACATATCAACAAGCTAAATGATACATCCGTCAACATTGACTAAATCTGACCAAATGTTCTAAACGATTTTAATTGATCTTTTCCATAAAACTTCCTAAATTGAATTCTCTTGAAGTTCCTTTGACCTCTAGCTAACTTTGGGGTGCTTCAGAGGGCCCCTGAAACATCCCAAAGAGAGATATTAAACTGTGTTTATTTGGTTGGTTAAATTACGTGAAAAAGATTATCAAATGAGTAATAAATCCACTCATGTTATAATGTATGGTAAAATTACTAATACAGATATCCTAGAAATTATATGGAGTTCTTAACATTTTGATATGTCCTGGTATTCTAATGAAAAACCTGATGACTTCACAAAAGTTAACAAAGGACTGAATGAACCAGTGAATATGTGTATAACTTTTATGGTTTCTATCTGAAAAATTACAGGTTTGAATCTTGTGTTTTCCAGGAGTAGAAAAAACCTTCCTCTCAAACTAATTATGAAAATAATTTGGTAAGATTATACGTTAAAAACAAAACAATTATGTTTTCTATCTGACTCCTCCAGAAATTTGAAACTCTTAGGTTTCCAGTAAGTTTATCAAATGAGCTAGGAAGGTTATCTCACTAACAGGTACAAAAATCTCAAGGAATTTTTGAGACCTTAAAGAGGGAAGAATTCACCTAGATTTGTTAGGCAAAATCTGTGATAAGCCTTTGGTATGAGTTTCCCAGTGCTGTTTTATTTTAAAAGTTCAGAGAGTCTATAAATGTCTCAGCAAAATAAAAAGTCTATGATCAATTATGGTTATATAAATCATCAGACCAAAATTAGTGAGAACAGACCTATTTTGCAAACAAGCTAGCCTGAATTTGGCCATATTTGATAAAAATAAGGGTAATTTTAGGGGGAAAAAGATGTTTCGATAAATGTTAAATCCCAGTTTGTTAATGGAGGTCTACCAATGGAGGTAGTAAGACTCATTTCTTGGGTAGTTCTTTGCTGTTATGTGATATTAATGTAAAATTTTAATTGAATTCTTAAAGAACACCCTAAGTTTGTTTCTGAAGTTCATCTTAGTAATCTATCTTTGGATGAAGATCAGATGCCTCATGACCTGCACCCAGGACTGGAAAAAGACATAATTTAAGGGACTGTCTCCAACCTGGATGGAAGGACTTTTTTATCAGGAGAAACTACACTACATCACGATGGGAAGACGATGACATCAGAGGTAGACAGCTTGCCCAAGATGCTAGACCTGATTCGTATGATCATTTATAATGTTTTCTTGACTTCTTAGACCTTTGCATATAAATCAAATGCTTTTCTATCATAGGCCTGATCCTATGCTAGTTTTAGAAATCAACCCACTTGTTGAGTTTGTGGCCAATTACCTGTGTCTAGTTCTGGTTACCTTGGTAAATTTCTCTACTACAAGACTCTAACTGGTTGGCCCTGAGAAAATTTACTTAAAAAAAAATTACAGTCATGTTCAGGTCACTATGATATTACTAGATGGGATCCCCTCATCAGGCCAATTAATAATGCCTGCTCTGACTCTGGCCATAAATTTGAGCTTTCTTCTATTACTCAAGCTCAATCAGAGCAACAAGCAAAGTTTCAGCAAAGGAGGAAAAATCTCCCACAATTATGGGATGGATTTATATAGATAACACCAGGCTATGGTAATTTAGGTTTAAAGGCTCTTCTGTGTTGGAAACAATTAAATCATATTAAGGATAATCAGTCTAGTAACACTAGAAAACTGGGCTGTGTGCCTTATAGACAGTGGTGCCAATATATAATTTCCCTGGAAGATAAAGGTTCTACAGAGCAGACTAAGTCAGATGACCTGAGATATACTGGGCTACATCTAATGGAAGCTCTTAAGTCTTACTTGTGACTACTAATACTGCTGGCTATGTTATTTGTATTTCACCTGTTTTACAAAATTGCTATTTCTTACACTGCCAAATGCGTGTCTGAGGCCCCTAATAGAAATTGATGATGGTAACAGTGTAACTCTAGATATGGGAAGAAGCAACAAGAGGGAATATTTTCCTGGACCAGGAGGCTAGTAAGACAGGTGGTCCAGAGAATTTTGGATACTGTTTTATGGCCTAGTCCAGTAACAGCACATTGAGTGCCTGTCAACAAAATCTTTGCCAAACCTGAGAATGGACATTCTCAGCACTATGGGATAAAATGGTCATGAAATGCAAGCATGGCCACTGCAACTGCTGACTTTCAACGGCCCTGAAAGGAGTTCAGGGTGAAAATCAGGAATGAGGCACTCTGTGCTCTGAGAAACACTGACAGAACAGGCCTTCAGATAGTTAGATCTTTTCAGGAGAAGATTTTATTTCTTCCAAATTCTTGCATCTTCTCATACCTAGAGAAATACTGACGTCATTAACGGTGACATCTGCTTTGGCTATTAAGGAACATTTTACAATTAAAAGTCAAAATAGAGTAGCTATGGTTCAGACATCCTGGGAAATAACCAGGTGTTACTATGGTGTAATTTCAGATTAGATGTTGTATTGCTAAACACTTGAGTTTTCTGAGTCGTGTCAGGCTTAGATGCCACCATTCTCAAAACAATGTCTGCTGGGAGCTAGTAACTGCAACCTTACTCTTTATAAAACTAGGCAACTGGCTACCTGGCTATAAGTCTCCCTGAAGTGCCAGGTCCAGACTGGGTTTCAGGCCTCTTCTTCTAAAAAGAAATGAGATTTCTTTTGTCTACTATTTTCCAGTTATCACTCCTCCAACTACTTCTAATTGGGTCTGTTACACCAAAATGTCAGACCAAGGGACTGAGATTTTAATCATACAAGACTCAGATCTAGAACTTGGAACTCAGGAATACTTCCAATTCATTGTCTATTCTCCAAGCTGAGGCAGTCCTATGCCCCATTTTGACCGGAAGTTATCACAGTCATAGTTGCCCTGTTCCCTAAATTAAAACTGAGCAGGACTCTGTGGGGCTCTGGAGTACAGATCAGTTGTGTGTTCTCCATTTCTTATCTGTAGGATATAGGCTTCATTCAGCCTCCTTGACCTTCCCTGAGTTCCAAAGGGTGGTTTCAAACAATTGCTAATCAGGGAAGGGAGAGGATACAGAAACAGAGGAGAAACAATCAAATGGTGGTACAGCCTTGAGACAGGGTCCTGGTTCCTACTCAAAGAAATATGCATAACAGTGTCTTTGAGTTCTTCTACAGAACTGGAGCCCTTACTAAGGTGGAGGATGGTAACTTCAGACTAAACACAAGATTCCTGGAGCACATCTCTGTTGCTTCACCACCAACCAATCAAAAAAAAAAAAAAAAAAGTCACCCTGCAGCCCTCACCCCAAATGTTGCCTCCTATTTGCAGTTTATTTGCAGGCGCCAAGCAAGGGTATGGGAGACAAGTCTCAGATCCGCTCCAACTTGGTCTTTGAGTGAGACGTTTTTAAAAGAGGAAGAACAGAAAAGCTGGGGCTGATCATCATCTTGTGATATTTTTGTGAAGTTTCTTAATTGTAGTTTGGGGAGTCAGGATGTCTCTGTTTTAGGATTATCAAGCCAGGTGGTCCATGGCTCAGGGGTCTGTTTAACATCTTGCCCTCGAAAGACAATCTGTTGGTATGTTAATAATGTTATCTGTAAATGCAGTTTTAGTACTTTCATAATGTTATCAACAACAGCAGTTTTGGTCATCTGACTCTGACTGATGAGGGTTCATTTAGCATGGGCTTGGGGACAAGAAAGGGAATAAAGTTTCAGATAGAGACATTAATCATAAACTCAGTAAGAGAACTTCATTTTAAAGGGCTTGGTTTCAATAGCTGGAGAATGTCTAAGAGTGCCCAATTCATGGTATATTCACAATGAATGGTAGCTCTTTTTACTGTTACTATTGAAGAATTTTAATCAACTCCACTCCTGAATTGATGAAGATTCTGCATTTTCTCCTTTTTTTCATTTTCTGTTTCTCCCTGTTTCACTTCATCTCCTCTTTAAGTCTTAATATTCTTCTAGGCTTCCTAGAGAAATAGGACATGTTGGGTTTTATTTTTTTTTGTTGTTATTGTTGAATGTAATAATAAATAAATGATGATAATGCAGGGTATAATAGGATGGACTAAAATTTCACTTCAAGAGACTTAGGGCGGTTGTTACACAGATCTTCTGACCATGAGAAGAAAGGGAGTGGACTTCTCCTTTCTGGACCTTGTGTGCCACCTATAAAATGAAAGGCTGAACTAGGTAATGCATGAACAGAGAAGAGCATCACCCAGAACTAGAGGGTTAAGTCACAACCCGCTGCAGTTGCCCAGCAACAGTGCCTCCTGAGAGGAATTCAGGATGAAAAGCAGTATGAGGCAGTCTGTGCTTTGGATGTATGGTCCTCTGGATAGTTAGATGCATATTTAAAGAAGAATTTCAATGACCTTTGATTCTTGCATCTTCCCATACATAGAAGAGCACTAAAAATCATTAGCTTGGGATATTTGTTCTTTGTGATTAGCAGTAATCTTTTACCAAGATGTAATTTTTTTTTTTTTTTTTACCAAGATGTAATCTTGACTACATGTATTTAGTAGCCAAAAAAAGTCATCCATATATTGGCCCTTCCCCTGCCTCTTTAGAGCAGTTCCTCAGCATTAACTGAGTGGCTGGTTCTTGGCCTATCGTGCATAGGAAGACCCTGAACAAAACTTAAATGCACAGCTCTTGTGTTGTGTGTTTTTCAAGTTAACTCTTGTAACAGGGCTTCAAATGTGTCAGTATTTTCCCCTCAGTAGGAATGGGTCAGATGTAGTGATAAATTGTACTGAGTCAGCTCTGACTCTTCATAAGAAACTACTTTAGGAGCATCCAGGGATCTAAAGAGGCTTGGAAAGGGCAGGCCCCTTCCTGGAGAGTGTTCAGGTGAGTCTGGGATTGACCGGCAGGGGAAAAGGTATAATCAGTTACCAGCAGGGAGCAGGTTGTAGTGAAGCCCTCTGGGCACCAGGGGGCAGTCAGCTCCTCAGAGGGCTGCTGAATCCGGGTCTGAAGAGCCTGTGCCTCTTAGGGGTGGACAAATGGATGCACTGAGGCAGGAAAGGAGCTGAAAGCAAAAAAACAAGGGCTTCTTTGGAGCTGACTGCAAGGAGGTCATGGAACACTGCTGGTTAACTTGTCCATTGAGGGAACTGTGGGGTCAGGCTTGAAGCTAAGAGCTGAAGCCACAGGCTGTGTGACCAGGTAGCTGCATCCAGAGCCCCTGCCTCTGCGGCAGACCACTGCTAACCCGTACCTCCGCAGGAGACTCAAACACAGGTCTGGCTCGGTCTCTGCAGGGTCTCTGGGTTCTGGTGCGCACAAGGTTTTGTTTGAGCTGTCTGAGCATGTCTAGCTGGTGTGGGGTTTGATTGTAAATGCGATGTCGCCCCTCCTACCATCTTGCTGGGGCTTCTCCTTTGCCCTTGGATGTAGGGTGTCTTTTTTGGTGGGATCCAACGTTCTCCTGTCGATGGTCGTTCAGGAGTGAGTTGTAGTTCTGGAGTTCTTGCAGGAGGAGGTGAGTGTACATCCTTCTACTCTGCCATCTTGCCAGAGTCAGTTACTGGACATGGAACAACAGACTGGTTCCAGATAGGGAAAGGGGTACATCAAGGCTGTATATTGTCACCCTGCTTATTTAACTTATATGCAGAGTACATCATGCGAAATGCCAGGCTGGATAAAGCGCAAGCTGGAATCAAGATTGCCAGGAGAAATATCAATAACTTCAGATATGCAGATGACACCACCCTTATGGCAGAAAGCGAAGAGGAACTAAAGAGTCTCTTGATCAAAGTGAAAGAGGAGAGTGAAAAGTCTGGCTTAAAACTTATCGTTCAAAAAACGAAGATCATGGCATCCTGTCCCATCACTCCATGGCAAATAGATGGAGAAACAATGGAAACAGTGACAGACTGTTTGGGGAGGCTCCAAAATCACTGCAGATGGTGATTGCAGCCATGAAATTAAAAGACGCCTGCTCCTTGGAAGAAGAGCTATGACCAACTTAGATAGCATATTAAAAAGCAGAGATGTTACTTTGCCGACAAAGGTCCGTCTAGTCAAAGCTATGGTTTTTCCAGTAGTCATGTATGGATGTGAGAGTTGGACTATAAAAAAAAGCTGAATGCCAAAGAAGTGATACTTTTGAACTATGGTGTTGGAGAAGACTCTTGAGAGTCCCTTGGACTGCAAGGAGATCAAACCAGTCAATCGTAAAGGAAATCAGTCCTGAATATTCATTGGAAGGACTGATGCTGAAGCTGAAGCTCCAGTGCTTTGGCCACCTGATGAGAAGAACTGACTCCTTGGAGAAGACCCTGATGCTGGGAAGGATTGAAGGCAGGAGGAAAAGGGGATGACAGAGGATGAGATGGCATCACTGACTTGATGGACATGAGTTTGAGCAAACTCCGGGAGTTGGTGATGGACAGGGAGGCCTGGCATGCTGTAGTCCATGGGGTCACAAAGAATTGGACAATACTAAGTGATTGAACTGAATTGAAGAGCTGAAGCATCCCTGAGGTGAGAGGCAGCATAGTGAGAAGAAAAGGGATTATCTTAGTGAAACAGGGAAGGTCTGTCCTGCCTTGGCTTCTTAACTAAACCAGTGGGAAGCTGTTTTATTGTTTTGGCTTTGGCTTCTTGATTTGTAAGTTGGGAAAACCAGCCTTTCAGAGCTGTCGAGCGTGACAGGCAACCCATACCTGGCGATGTGCTCACGAAGTGAAAGTGATTATTAGTAACTCCTTCATTTTTCCAGGTAAGAAAATCAATACTAAAGGAAGCTATCAGTTTGTGAGCTACATCAGTGTGTTTCCAACTGGAAAATGCTCAGAAATTGCCTGGAGAGCTGGTTAAAACGGAAGAATCTGGCTTAGAAGGCCTGGGTGGGGCCTAAGATTGCAACTCTTGACAAGCTTCCAGGTCAGGCCCACACTGCCTATCCTCGGGCCAAATTCTGGATGGCAACAGCCTTCAGAACACAACCTGCCAGTGTTGTGGTGAGCTTTAAGTGTCGTGTGGATAAAAACCCTTAGCAAATAGCCTTTTTAGGTAGGCCTCCAGTGAATTTGTTTGAGGAGCTGTTTGCCTCTAAGTCTGAGCAGAGCTGGGAGGAAGGTGCTGCAAATTAGAAGGAAATTGGTGGAGACTTCCCAAGCAGGGTCCCCAGGTGGTTTCTACTTTGAGTTATCTGGGGGAAGAGTTATTTAATGGGTCTGTCTGTAGCAGCTCCAGTCGGTATGATATAAGCCAGGTTGGGCAGTCAGTGCTATTGGAGAAGGTTTCCTGAAGATGGCGCTTGAGAGGCCAAGGGAGAGGAAGGCCCGTCAAAGGAAAGGATGGCCCTCCATTTTGGACCTCCACATCGGCAAGTTTATGACCCAGCAAAGTGCGGACTGTTCTCTGTGGGCCCAGCAAGCACAAATTTTCGAGTTTTATGAGGACATTCCAGTGCTTACAGTGATTTTAAAAATTTAATGTGTATGCTTTGCTCAGTGAAGAGTGTCCTTTTAGAAATGGAACTAGATACCAGCCCAGGCTCCTTAGACATGTGCTTAACTGGCACCTGTTTAGGCCCTTCTTGCAGTGGGCTGCTGCAGACTGCTTAGGGCAGACACTCATTTGCTGTCTGGTCTTACTCATTTCGTACTGCCTTCACCCTCCACAGATGGGTCAGAGCACTAGGAAGCTCCTTTCAGGGGTCAGCATATGGAATAATTTCCCGTCGTCTTTTATCCCAGTGTCTTAATGGAATTCTCAATGTGCTGTTCTGGCTTTCTGTTAAGAGTCACAGCAGGATTAAGGAAAGAGTCTGAGTATACTTCACCTAATAAGATCAGGTACCAAGGACATCTGACATAAATAGGAGAGACTCATTGTTTTTGAAGACAATTGATGAGCTTTTAGGCAAAGGCACTGATTATACAAAAATAGATTAATCCCTGACCCAAATGCAAGGCAAAATTATAAAGTCAGTGAAACTCAGGTTTTGTGTTTTGTGCTCCTATTTTCAGTAAAACCAACCTTAAGAATTGAATTCTTTTACATTTTTCCTAATATCCTAGCTCCATGTTTCTCAGAGAGTGGCCTGAGGAACCCCTACATCAGAATCACCTGGGTAGTATTTATAAACAATGGGTATCACCTGGCACCACCCCAAGCCATCTAAAGTTGTGGCAGTAGAGTCCTCAAGAGACCTGTGTTTTCAACCCCTAAGGTTTGAGAACCACTGACATATTCTCTCTCTCTCTCTTTTTTTAAATTTTTATTGGAATACAGTTGATTTACAAGAACCCCTGACTTCTTTAAGGGCAGTAGCTGGGTTGGTTAAGAAGAGACTGTGAATAGAATTTTAGCTGTAATTTATCTCTTTATCTACATAAAATTTTATTTGCAGAAAATGTTTCCATGACTAAAAGAAGAATTAGAAAAATCTCTGGTTGTATTGTATAGAGAATGGGTTTTCTTAGGTTCAGATCTTGACTGCCAATTTTTTTGCCATCTTAGGCTGGAGATTGGCAAATGACTGCTGATTGCCAAAGGCCAGCCAACCTATTTTGGTCAGTAAAGTTTTGTTGAAACACAGCCTTGCCCATTTATTAACTATTGTCAATGGCTGTTTTCAGCTATAATGGCTGAGTAGTTATGACAGATTATAAGGCCCGCCAAATCGAAAATGTTTGCTCACTGGCCCTTTAAGAAAAAGTTTAGCAACCCTTGGCTTAGGTGAATTAAAGCCCCCCTCTCTCAGCCTCAGTTTTTCTCATCAATAATATGAGATTAATAGCACCTATCTTGTATGATGTTGAAATAATTAAATGATATAATTAATGTAAAATTTCTAGTCTGGCTTCTAATAATATTGGCTAAAATTTATTGATGACTATGTGGTAGGCACAAATTTAAACACTACATGGCTCTTCTCATTTATTCTTTATTATAATTCTGTGAAGTCTCATTATTATTTCCATTTTTCTGAGAAAAGTGGAGGCCAGGAGACTGAGTTGTCTGTCCAAGGTGACACAGACTATAGTTGGCTGAGTCAGGATTTGATCCCAGAGCCTGTGTTCTTCATCACTGTGCTGAATTTCTTCCAATAAAGTTAGTTTCTTACCTTTCCCTCCCCCTCCTGAAGTTGGTTCTGCTTGTACCTCTCCTCACAAATCTTCATCCCAGAGGATTCTGAAATGGTAAAAAGACAGCAGAATTTACTCCATAAAACTCATCATTTTAAAGTTGAGGAAACTAAGGCCTTGTGTCCAAAGCCCCATACTCAGATATGTGCAAAGCCAACACTGGTACCCAGGGGAGCCCTTGCTCACCAGTCAGCAGACAGCATTGAGCCAGGGACTGACTCTCCTGTGTGTTGGAAAGCATGGATTGTTCTCTGGAGAGCTGAGTAAGAAGTAAACACTTAAGTGCTTACTGCCCTCAAGGTTCATAACACTTTCAAATACATATCAGTATGTAAGTATTGGACAGCCTTAACTTTAAACGCCTGTTAAACCCAGACCACCTGCTAAGGTGGTCATATTGTGTTTCTCACATCTGTGTTTCTCCCCGCTCCCAGGGATTTAGAATTTATAGCAGTATGTACCAGTCTAGCCCTACTGGTTATTAAACCATTGAGATATTTCTGTATCCATTAGAAATCATGACTTTCCAGAGTCTTATCTAGTGCCCTTCAACTGACCTGTCTTTACCCTCTCTCCACTCAGCTTCCCACAATCTAGCAATTAAAGAGTTTAGCCCTGACAGACCAATGGGTTTAGAGGACCTTGCTCTAGGCCTCTTGGGTTGTGCAGTGCAGGTGTGAAGCTCATTGCTCAATTCAGTCCTTTGACTGTTACCCGAGCCTGGCATTGGCTTCTTTGGTTCAATAGGATGAACTGAGTCAATGATATACTCTCTTTCCAGAATTTGTACCTAGAAGACAGGACAGTGGGACCTTTAAGTGGGAGTTGGAACAACAGGAGGATTGTGAAGATGGTTGTGTCCAGGGTGGGCTCCAGGCAAGGCTGGTATGTGAGGGAGCTGAGGAGGGTGGAGGGAAACCCAGAGAGAGACTGACAGCATGAGACAGAGCAGATGGCCAGGAGAGGGACAGAGGGAGCAGTCGGTCCCAAGACCCACTTCAGTCGTTGAATACGTTCTAGGTCCTAAGACTCCCTACATGTGCCCAAACCAAACCCTTTTTTTCCTGAACGAATCTGTTCTTGGAATACAAGAGCCAGACAAATAAGAATTTCAAGCCAATAGTCATTCATTCCATTGAAATTAAACCACAGCAAGAGACCCATTTAAACCCTAAGAGCTATTGCAAGCAGCACCACACCGCGGATAGCATCTGCATGACTGGTCCAGCCTCTGAGAAGATAAAGCTTCACTGTGATGAGGTTAGATGAGGTTAGCAGCTGAAGCCTAGCGGCTTGAAGAATGCTCTCTTCTCTCAAATTGGCCTTGATTCAGGGTTGCTGCCTGTGAGCGTGAATGATCACTTTTAATAACCAAATGGACATTGAAATGGTAATGAGAATATTATGGTTTTCCAAATGAAAAGCCTCAATCTAATACATTTTCCTTTGAGAACACTAATTTGAAAATAAAATCATAGTTAATTTAAGCTGAGTTAATTACAAGGAACCATGGAAAGTAACCAGCAAATGCCATTTTTACCACTGCTTTCATATACTGGTGCTCAAGTACCTATAGAGTCTATAATTTCTGACTTGCTGGGAAACTGAGGATGGCTGGCAAAGAGTTCTGTCGTAACTGAATGTTTTCAGATGATTATAAAATGTATTGGAAGAACCACAGACTGATGGGGAATGAGAAGATTTTAAGTAGGAATATGGATCATAGGCAAGACGAGTCCAAAGGCTAGGCCAGAAACGGAGTAGCAAGGTGATGTGTCAGCAGGAGAGAAAAAAAATTCTTTAACGTGATACTTAAAGCTCAGTATTCTTCTTCACAGGCTCTGAGCATCAATCTCATGAACAGTCCTGGGGTTGGTTCATTTGTCTGTCTCTACTTTTTCATTCCTTCTGCTGAGAAGGCTGAAGTCTCTGATGGAAATTCTTTTGAGTCCTTCAAACCTATACCCTCATACTTTCCCAATTCCTGTTCTGCCTCTAAATTTTTATTACATTGTGTATGGCTTCCTGCCCCCATGATATTTAAAATATATTACCTTGTTTTCCAACATTTGACATACATGTTTCTGCTTTTACTATATGCTCCCTTGAACTTTTGCACTTTTTTTTTTTTTTGCCTTGTATGCCGGAAATATCTATGTCCTCTCTCCCCGACCATTTCTAATTAACTTTTGCTTATCTTCAAGGAACTGTTCAAGAGACACTTTTCTGGGGAGGCTTCCTGGACTTCTCAAAGTAAGGTGCTCACATATCTTCTTGTTTTCTTTTGGTTGATATTTGTATATCTAGTAAATGTCTGTCTCCCACTATAGACCAGCCAGGGCGATGTGAAACATACAGATTCCCTGTCCTGGAGATTCTGGTTCCGTGAGTCTGGGGTAGGTTGTGGGGGCCTGGGAATTTCTGCATTAACAAGGATGCAGGTGATTCTTATCATCAAGAAAACTTGGCCAGTGCAGGTCCCCAGAGACTCATACTCAGTCTGGAGCAAAGCCTTGGCAGAATGTGAGAAGAGATAATATTTTCCAAGTCCAGTTTCTATTTTAGTTTCAGGAAGCCTTGCCCTGTTTTTTTCCCATAATGTGTTGCTTTTATAATCCAGACTGATGAGCATATCTAGCTGCTGGATGAGAAAGAGATTCAGAGCAGCGACCTTTTCTCATTAAGGGCCTAGATCACACCTGTCCTACCCAATATTCCTTCCTGTCCTGCACATATGCTGGAAGCTATCCTCTCCATTTGTAGAGTCCATTATAGCTGAGATCTCCCCCAGTTCCCTCCACATTATGCCTACAGGGGGCCCTGATTAAGAAATTGGGGCTTTTGGTCAAAAGAACTTGGAGAGAGTTCATTGACGATAAAGTATTTCCCAAGAAATGGGCACTAAGCAATAGGCTGGGCTGAATCTGATGTGGAGAGACAGTTTTCGGAGTGATTTTAAAAGCTTATGTAATCACTTTCCAATATCCTACCATTTCCACCTCTCTCTTAACACAGAAGGGTCAGTGAACACATTTGAGTGACCAGTGAAGGGTAGAGAAGACAAGACTTGAAGTCTTCAGTATTTACCTGAACCATTGAGTCTACCTCCCCTTTAGGGCTTTTATATTTTCTGCCCTTCTGCCTCTACTCATAACACTGACCCAGAAATGAGTTTCAGATCTTTGAGTAGTCAGTTGCAGTACTTTTCTTTGAGCTATCTATCTTATCCAGTTTTGGCTGCATCGTGCAACGAGTGAGATCTTAGTTTCCCGATCAGGGAACCCATGCCCCTGCAGTGGAGGCTTAGAATCTTAACCACTGGACCTTAGGGAAGTTCCTTTTGAGATATTTTGATTAAAAAATTTATTTCCATTTTGAGCACATTATTGAGATTTCTCAGAATTTGTTTTTCAGAAAAAAATTCAAATTACAACCTAAACTTCAGATTAGTGACCTTAGCCATATACTCTGATAGTTGGAAATTTATGTGTGTGATGATTTTATAAGACGTTTATCAGAAGGCAAATGTTCTCTCATGAATCACTGCTATCTTTTATATCAAAACCTATTACAGATAAAGAACTCAATGTACTTGTTTCTCCCAAGCATCTTTAAAGCAGAGCAGGTTTGTCTTAACATGGTGTTTCTTTTCTATCAGAGCTTGTGGCTCTCATCTCTGCTGGGACATTAAGTGCCATTTAGGTTTCGTTCCACTTGGGGTCAGTATTGTGCTCCTGATAGTCGCTGTGTTCTTGTTTTTGTTAACTTAAAAATGATAATTTGGGCATTTCAGTGGAAATATTCATATTGTAACAAAATTGGCAGATGCCAGGGTACTCCAGCCCTGACTGCTGCCACCCCTTTGATTGCCAGCTGCAAACTCACATGGTAACAAACGCAGTGACCAACTCATTATAACTCCTTTGTCTCGATATCTTATTTTAATATTAATACCTTCTGAACCTTTTAAATGCTTTAGAGACTCCTCCAGCAGTGACAGCTTATCATCACACAATAGTGACAAAGGCTCAGCAACAAGGGGGCTGAGAAGACAGTATTTTGCCTCCAGCTGTTTCTCCTTGCTGCTCTTAGCAAAATCCTCTGGATTTTTCCTTAAAAGAGAGTGATTACAGTTACTTATGTGAGGTAGAAATTAGACATAAAAAAAGTGGTTCTTGTCCTTAGCTGCACATTACGATCACCTGGAGAGATGAAGTGAAATGCTGATGCCTTAATGTAGGACAGAGATGGAAATCTCTGAGGAGAAAGGAGTTTGGGAATCAGCATTTTTAAAAAGCTCTCCACAGAACTTCAGCGTGGAACCAGATTGAGAACCACTGACCCAAAGGAAAATTTGGAGTGTTGGAGCTAACAGTAAGTACAGAAAAACTGCAGAGTTTTAGTAGGTTAAAATTAAGCCCAAAATGAGAAAATCTGGTTTCTAGTTCCTTCTCTGAAAGGTAGAGAGAAGAGGGTGGGCTGTTTAGGGACCCCAGGATTCAAGGAATGACATGACAATGAGTTCTCTGGGTTTTCTTTTTCCCTCTTATGTATCCCAGACTTCTTTCTAGAAAAGCCCCAAAGCTAGGAACTTCACTGAGTACAAACAAAATCCCAGGAGAAGTCTGCTCTCTCGTCAAAAGGCTGGAAAGTGTGCAGCCTGACAGGAACTTTTGACAATGGATGCCCTCCTCTAGGGAGACAGCAGGGGAGAAGCCATGTCACACCTTACATTGTGGAAAATATTGAGAATTCTGGGTAGAGGACCTAGACTTCCACCCTGGGCTGGACGAACGGGTGTGCACCCGTGCCCCTCATCCCCCAGTGCTGAGGTGGTGTTTGTGGAAGCCAGGTGGGGAGCCTGTACTCCTACCCCGTCCTGTAGTGATGAGGCAGCGTTCTCTGTACCCTCCACCCCCTGCATTGTTCAGTGCAGGCCATCCATGGAACCTGAATTCCCACCTTGGTATTGAGTGAGGGAGTCTGGACTTTTACCTCCTTCCAGTGGTAAAGAGGAACAAAGTTAGTGCCTTCCTGCCACCATCAGCCGAGTTTCAGTGTAGGTCCGTTAAAGCAAAACATTTAAGTAAGGTCTAGAGTCTTAAAACTTATATAATACTCAGAATGTCCAAAATACGGTTTTTAAAAAAAATCACTCTTTGGGCCAAGAACCAGGAGAATCTTAATGTGAATGAGAGAAGAAAATCAATAGATGTCAAGATGGAGGTGACACACATGGGGATTTTTGATAAGTATCTTAAAGCAGATCTCATAAAAATGCTTCAGTTAGTATCTATGATCATGCCTGAAACGAAGGGAAGCAAATGGCTCAGATGACTTTTGTGCGCCCTGCTGTTTGAAGAGCACCAGTGCAGAAAGTTTAGGCTTCTTTGAAGACATGAGGCGGCAGCGGGCCAGCCAGGTCTTTGTTTCTTAAACTCTAAGCATTTATTTCTGCGAGAGCCTAAGTCTGCTTAGTCCTAAGTGTGTCTTGAATGTTTCTAACTTATTTCTTGTTAGTATCATTTAAACCTAAGTAGGCTGAATATCAGCAAATAGAATATCCAACCTCATTGACCTTTATGGCTAAAGATTTAAGGAACCAAGAATTACTATCCCTTTGTAGGCCCAGAATCCAGGGATGCCATCTCTGACTACTCCTACCTAACTTAAACAGCATCTCTTATTAAGGGTGGGACCACCAATTCATTTCTCTTTCATATTGGCCGCAGCTCCCATACCCTATCTGTGCTCTGCTTACTGCTTCACTCCAGGGTCAGTTTAGGGGAGTTTGGTGGGTGATTTGGTGATAGCTGTTCCAGTGGCATTTGGTAAAAAATAGGGGAAGAAGGAGAGGGGTTTGGGTCCCCCTCTCTCCCCTTCTACTTCTGCCATCTTTAGCAGGAGCCCTAACAACAGTCCTCAGCAGCTTCCATGCCTCACTTTTGTTGAAGTCTTCCACCCACCCCAGAGCCCCATCAGCTACTCTTTGCGAAAGTCCCAAACTCCTACAGTAAAAATGCCCATGAAAGCTTGTGGCTGGGTTTTCTTTTGAAATGTAGGTCAGTGTTATTAACCCACTCAAGCATAGGTCCCATTCATAAAACACCTGTCATCTGGTCTCCTCCTCCTTTAGGATTCGGTAAGAAAAGGAAGAGAGGAGTAAGTTCCACTTTAGTTTCCCACCTTTGATGGTAATAAAATTGAGGAAAAACCTGAAAGGACTCCGTGCTTGTGGAGAAAGGAATAAGCCTGACACAATGCCTCTTATCCTCCCTCTTTCCAGTTAGGACCAGAGCCACTCTTCCGTTGTCTTTTCAGAAATCCATAGTCCCTGTGACTAAAAAGGTTCCTTCCTGCCATTCTAAGGGAACATGGTAGGTCACTGAGAAGCACTGATGTTTGCTGATGTAACTGGACAAGTTGTTACCTAGACACCTCATGTTCTCAATCTTCTGAATTTCCTGCCATCAGATTCATCTGGGGATGGGGTGGGGACATCAGTTCCTGTCAAATGTTTCTCAAACAAAAGTAGAATTTTTCTTAGTCTTGTCAAGCCTCATGGTGATTCCTAAGGCTCTGTTGTCCAAAATTTTCTGGATAATCAGCTCTTCTCTAAACAATTGGCTACTCTTCCAGAGAGGAAGCTGGGGGTCAGTTCAGAGAGTCCGAAAGACTATTCTATACATCTGTGTCTCTTTTGCTGTCTCACATACAGGGTTATCATTACCATCTTTCTAAATTCCATATATATGCGTTAGTATGCTGTATTGGGGTTTTTCTTTCTGGCTTACTTCACTTTGTATAATAGGCTCCAGTTTCATCCACCTCATTAGAACTAATTCAAATATATTCTAACCCTAAATCCCACCACAAATTTCCCCCAATCTGTCGATTTTCTGAAGATTTACCTGATGGTGTAAAGGAAAGACACTGATTTGGGAATCCAAAGCTACAGCTGCCACAGGCTCAGCAAAGATCTGTGTCTCGAAAGGGCAAGATTCACTTTAGTCGTTCATCCCCTGCATACACAAATATGCATATGCAGAGAGACTGGGGGAAGAAACAGACCCATGAGCCTCACCTGCATTGCTTCCTCTTTTTGTTTCTAAATCTTGCCTGCTCCTGTTAGCAGATTCCGCTCCTGTCAGGCATTCTCTCTGCGTGTGCATATTTGCATATGCAGGGATGACACAGGGCTTTGCTGAGCCTGTGGCAGCCGTAGCTTTGGATTCCCAAATCAGTGTCTTTCCTTTACACCATCAGGTGGATCTTCAGAAAATCGATAGATTGGAGGAAATTTGTGGTGGGATTTTAAAATATCTTAATCTGTAGCTTCAAAGATGAGAGAGTAATGAACTAGGGACTGTCATGATCCAGACTTAATGGGAGATGAGATTATCACTGAGAGCATGAGGACAGTGTTGGTTAATGTGATCACACAGGAGATGAGGGCTCGGATAATGAGCCACGTGAATAAAACATAACTGTCACACAGTGATATATTGTTTCAGGAAAAACATCAAAGGCCTCTTTAGTAGAGAGTTTTGAGGAATGTTCTAGACAGGCAAACATGGATATTGAGGATATGTCTTACTCTGTCGGATATAACAGGAATCCCTGGGAAGGGAGGCTGAAATCTCTAGAGTCCCCTATCTTCCCACCTTATCCCCAGTAACCAGTGGGAAAGTGCCACCACAGCACTGCACCTGTCCATTTCACCCTAGCCCAGGAAATTGTTTTTGGTCATGAAATGTGATATCAGCCAACAAACGGATTAGGGTTTACCTTGAGTAATTTTCCAAGTGAACATTATCTAGAAGTTGAGTTGTCTGCCTTGGCAAATACAAATTATAAATAAAAAGACAGCATACTCAGGTTGAGTTTCTTGGCTAATATGAAAAGATGTGTTAAACCATACACTTGCATCCGTGGCTATAAAACATGTCTAAGAAATAAGATCCAGGAGCTGGGAGCAAACAGATAAGTCCCATTGTCTGTTCCTCTGCTCTCCATCGAAACTGTGTGTTTCATGCTTGTACATTAATTGCTCTCATGGACATCCACCTCTGCACAAAAAACCCATCATTTTAATACAGTTTTTTCTTTATACATGACCTTTGTGAAATCTGGCCTGTTTTCCTTTGAGAGGATAGAGAACAAATGATAGATGATCATTTTCCTCTGACTGCTCTGTATACAACATTCTTAACAGAATAATGCTGAGATTCAGCTTCAGACTAAATAGTCCCTCCCTCTTCTTTGTCCTTATTTAACTATCTCTGTTCCATTATTTGATTTCCTTTAAGATCAAGAAATCAGACTGAACATGGAAATGGAATAAGAGAAATGAACGCAAAAGAAAAATAACCTGTGTGAGTGTTTATTTCCAGGTACAGTGTTAGGAGCATCCTACCTTAATTCTAAATACCATATGAGACTTTCCTAATTTCTACACATAGTTAATCTGAGTTACCGGTATATTCTGAATTGATCTTTTAAAAAATAGCTTTATTGCAGCATAATTGACATATAATGAATGACATAGTTAAATATGTAAAATTTGATCAGTGTTAACAAATGTTACAGTTGTGAAACTAGCATAGCCTCAAGATAATAAACATAAGCATTATCTGCCAAAGTTTCCTTTTGCCCCTTGGTAATTCCTTTCTTCTACTCCTACCTGCTTCCCCCACCTACCACTGATCTATTTTCTGTCCATATTGATCAGTTATATTTCTCAATTTATTTAAGGTGCTTTTAATTTATTTTGGTGATATTTTGTAGTTTTTTTTTTTTTGTCATATATCATCTTGACCATCCTTTCTCAGATTTATTCTTGAGTATTGCACATTTTTCATACTATTGTAAATTTCTATGTAAATTTTTTAAATTTTAGTTTATTGCTAGTGTATAGAAATATAGTTGATATTTCTACATTGCCTTGAATCTTGGAATCTTTCTAAATTCCCTCATTAGTGCCACTACATTTTTTGTTCCACCAACTTTTTCTACATAGACAACATATGTCAGTGAATCAAGAAAATGACATTTCTTCATTTTCAATTTGGCTGCCTTGTATGCTTTTTCTTGCCTCATTGTGTTAGTAGGGATCTCCAGTACAGTGTTGAATAGAAGCAATGAGAATGAACACTTTAGCCTTGTTTTGGATTTTTTGGGGAAAGCATTCATTCTTTCATTGTTAAGTGTGATGTTAGTTGCAGGGTTTTCAAAAATGCTTCCCTTTTCAGGCTGAAGAAGCTCTTTTTTATCCCTAGTTTGTTGAATGTTTTAATGAAAAGTGGATATTGGGTTTTGTCAAAGGTTTTTGGGCTTATGTTAAAGTCATCATATGGTTTTTCATCTTTTTAGACTTTGCATTGTGATTTTCATTGATTTTTCAAAACTTACATTGACACTCCTTCATTATGATGTATAATTCTTTTAATATATTGCTGAGTTTAGTTTGCTAACCTTTAAAATAACCTCATATGTAGATGATACAATCCTTATGGCAGAAAGCGAAGAGGAACTAAACAGCCCCTTGATGAAGATGAAAGAGCTGGCTTAAAACTCAGCATTCAGAAAACTAAGATCATAGCACCTGGTCCCATCACTTCATGAAAAATAGATGGGGAAACAATGGAAACAGTGACAGACTTTATATTCTTGAGCTCCCTATGCAGCCATAAAATTGAAAGATGCTTGCTTCTTGGAAGAAAAGCACCATGGCTGATTCATGTCAATGTATGACAAAAACCACTACAATATTGTAAAGTAATTAGCCTCCAACTAATAAAAATAAATGAAAAAAAAAAAAAGAAAAGCTATGACCAACCTAGACAGCATATTAAAAAGCAGAGACATTACTTTGCCAACAAAGGTCCATCTAGTCAAAGCTATGGTTTTTCTAGTAGTCATGTATGGATGTGAGAGTTGGGCCATAAAGAAGGGTGAATGCCAAAGAATTGATGCTTTTGAACTGTGGTGTTGGAGAAGACTCTTGAGAGTCCCTTGGACTGCAAGGGGATCAAACCAGTCCATCCTAAAGGAAATCAGTCCTGAATATTCATTGGAACGACTGATGCTGAAGCTGAAGCTCCAATACTTTGCCCACCTGATCCCAAGAGCCGACTCATTAGAAAAGACCCTGATGCTGGGAAAGATTGAAGGCAGGAGGAGAAGGGGATGACAGAAGAGGAGATGGTTGGATGGCATCACCGATGCAATGGATAGGAGTTTGATCAAGCTCCGGGAGTTGGTGATGGATAGGGAAGCCTGGCATGCTGCAGTCCATGGGGTCACAAAGAGTCAGACCCGCCTGAGTCTGACTGAATAACAACAACCTTTAAAAAGAATTTTTGCAATCTGTGTTCATGAGAAATACTGGTCTGTAATTTTCTTTCTTGTAATGTTTTTGGTTTTGGTATCAGAGTGTCCTTATAGAATGAGTTGAGGAGTGTTCCCTCCTCTGTGATTTTTTTGGAAGAGTTTGTGTAAAATTCGTATTATCTCTTCCTTTGGGGGAATTTACCAGTGAAGTTCTCTGGGCCTATAGTTTTCTTATTAGAATGCTTTATAACTGCAAATTCAATATATTTAATGGATATAGGACACTTTAGGTAATCTAATTTTTTCCACATTATTTCTTCTAGTTTTATTAAAATATAATTGACATACAACACTGAATAATCTAATTCTTCTTGGGTCACTTTTGGTAACTTGCCTTTAAAGGAACTCATCAGTTTTATCTAATTTGTTAGTTTTATAGACATAAAGCTATTCATATTATTTCCTTGTTATTCCTTTAATCTATATCTGTATCTATAGATATGGAATCTGAAGTGATATCACCTTTCTTCTTTCTGATATTGGTAATTTGTGTCTTTTCTACTTTTTCCCTGATCACTTTGGCTAGACATTTATCAGTTTTATAATAGTCTTCTCAGATACCAGTGTTTTGGTTTAATTAAATTTCTCTGTTGTGATTGTTTTCTATTTCACTCATTTCTGTTTTCATTTTTACTTCTTCTGAGTTTTATTTGCTCTTCTGTTGCTGTTTTTTAAAGGTAGAAGCTGAAGTTTTTTATTTGAAAGCATCTTTTCTAATACAGGCTTTTAATACTGTTAGTTTCCTAAGTACTGATTTATTTGCATCTCACAAATTTTGACATGTTGGTTTCATTTTAATTCTGCTTGTAATAGCTCATAATTTCTTTTATTTCTTCTTTGTCCCGTGGGTTGTTTTGAATCATGTTTTTTTAGGGTACAAATATTTATAGTTTTAAGTAATTTGCTCCTGATATGTGTTGTCACAGTTTCCTTCCTGTTTTATTTGCTTGGACTTCATTGAGCTTCTTGAATCTGTGGGTTTATAGTTTTTGTCAAATTTGGGAAAATTTCAGCCCAGTATTTCTTTAAATATTATTTTTCTGTTCCCTTTCCTCTTTTGGAACTTCAATGGCACATGTATTATGTGGCTTTAAACTCTCCCACAGTTCACTGATCCTCTATTTATCTTTTAGTGATTTTTTTGGTTATGTGCTTCATTTTGGATAGTTTATATCATTGTCTTTAATCTTTCTTTTTTCCCCCGCAATGTCTAGTTTTTACTTCTATCCAGTGTATTTTTCATCTCTGATATTGTAGTTTTCACCACTAGAAGTTCAGTTTAGATTTTGTATGTCTTTGTATGTCTTTATCTGTTCAATGTTTCCTTTAGCTTCTTAAATATATGCATGTAGTTCTAATCACAGTTTTAATGTCCCTATCTGCTTATTTTATCACTGGTTGCTTCTGGGTCCATTTTTTTTGATGGAGTTTTCTCCTGATTCTGTATCATATTTTCTTTCTTATTTGAAAGTCTGACATTTTTAAAAAATTGGATTCATATATTGTGAATTTTACAGTTGCTAGAATTTAGTTAGTTGAAAACAGTTCAGTCCTTTTAGGTACTGCTCTTTGAGACATTTGACTGGAACCAGAGCAGCATTTATTCTAGGGTTAATTTTTTCATGACTGAAGTAACCTATACTTTTTGAGTGCATTGCCCAGTGTGCCTGTGCATTTTGAAGCTTTTCTACTCTGGCAGCTGTGAACAGTCACTGTTCCTGGTCCTATTTGCATGCAAGAGATTATTCCCTCTCATCCATTTGGGTAGTTTTTTCCTCTGGCTTCAGCTAATTTTCCACATTTCATGCACTGGTCAGTACTCAATGAATACCTAAGGGCAACCCTCTTCAAGTATTCAGAATTCTCTCTTTGGTTTCTTTCTCCTGTTTTTCACGGGACTTAACAAACTGTAGTGCTGTGGTCTTCTCAGACTCACTTCAGTTTTCCCATCCCATAAATATTGCTAGCCTCTGCTTGAGTCTCTCCTCCCTGCTCTGTGGACTGAAAACTCTCCCCAGATTATTATTACTGGGATTGTTGGGATCACTGTCTTTAGTTGCCTAGCGTTAAATGTCTTGAGAACCATTGTTTCTTATCTGTTGTACCTTTTTTAGTTGTCTCGTGTGGAAGATTGAATGCTGTCTTTGTTGCACCATAAATCTGCAAAATGCTAATCCTTTTCAAAAGTTACAAGCATATGTGTCTTAGTCCTTTTGGGCTGCTATAACAAAGTACCATAGGCTAGCTTGTTTATGAACAACAGAAATTTATTTCTCACAGTTGTGGTGGCTGGGAGGTCCAAGATCAAGGCACTGGCAGATTCAGTGTCTGGTGAGAACCCTCTTCCTGGTTCATGGATGGCACCTTTTATCTCTAACTTCACATGGCAAGAGGGGAGAAGGATCTCTCTGGAGCCTCTCTTGTATGGACACTAATCCCATTCACGAAGGCTCCACCCTTATGACCTAATCACTTCTCAAAGATTCCACTTCCATATACCATCACGTTGGGGGTTAGGATTTCAACATATGCATTTTCATAGCAGTAGGCAATTAAAGTGAATGCTGAATATACTTCACTCTTTATTCATCATTAATATGTAAATTGTTCACATACAGACTAGCGGCCCCTTTATCATGATGTAAAACAGCAAAACAGAATAAACAAATGGAATCAAGATATATGCTGCTCAATGAGGTGAAGCCAAATTCCACATTCACCAGGTCTGATTCTTAGTTCTAGGCTTTCTCACACAAACTGGGATAAGATCCCTACCAGGCTGGTGGGTTTGTGTTTTGGGTTTTTCAGACATTCTAAACACATATCAGTGACTTGAAGGTGGGTAGGAGGTTGAGAAATGATAAAGAGATTCCTCTCTAATATAATATTTCCTGGTGTGTGTTCCATGAACCCAGTGTTTCACATGATGTTAATAAGTATTCAGGAACAATACCAACACAAATTAAATGTTATATTCACACAAGACAGGGGGAATTTAGAAATAATTTTGTCCTTATTGAAGATTCAGTGCACTTGAACTTTGAGAATTTCCACAGTTAACTTTATGTCAGATAACCACAGTTCATTCACTCAATATTAATTGAACACCTTTCATGTGTCAGCACATGTACTAAGCAGTAGATATATAAATATCTAATTAAAACTCATCTCTGAATCATGAGTTTGCAGTCCATGGGAAATGATATTAAATAAGTAATCATCGCTAGGTAATCCAGAAAGACTTGTTAGTTTATTCATGCTCAGATATTTGAGAACCTAGTACATACCAAGCACTGTTCTAGGATCTGGGAGATGCAGGGAAGTGTCTGTCCTAAGAAGCTCATGACTTGATGGTGGAGACAGTTTAGAAAATGATCGCAAACCTCAGTGAGCAGAAGAGGAAACTGAAACCTATAGAGGCTATGTAGAGGCTAGCTCGGAGAAAGAAGATGGGTACCATAGGTGTATACATCCTTATGTGGAAAGACTTGTATAGGCATATCCTGAAGGTGGGAAGGAGGATGTTTGTCCACCAGAGGATAACCAGCCAGGCTAGAGTAAAAAGCAAATAACAAGGGGCAAAAACAGGAGAAAGAGATGGGCTAGGTCATGTTTAACTTGCAGGGCAGATGAAGGATTTTAATCTTTACCTTAAGAGTGGAAGGTCAAAAGAGAATATCAGGAGCAGATTTGCTTTTTAAAATGGTCACCCTGTAATTGTGCTGTGTTACATGAGATAATGTCTCTGTCTTAGGAAACACACTCTGAAGAGTTTAGTTAATGGGGCATGATATATGCAGTTTACTTTTAAATGATTTTGAAAAAATGCATACATGTATGTGCATGTAGGAGAGAGAGAATGGATGTGAGTGAAGGGACAACATGCAACCAATTGGTGCAGCTGATGAAGGGTATATTCAAGTTTTTTGTATTGTTGCAACTTTGAGTTTGATCCTCTGTCAAAAAAATTATACAAAAAAATTGCTCTGATTGTGGCACAGAATAGACTGCCAGGGCTGAAGGTGTGTCAGTGGAAAGAGAAATTAGGAGGCTGTTTTGGTCAGTAACAGGCAAGAGGAGCTCATGGTCTGGAGTGGTGGCTGTGCTGGGGAGGTCACTGGAATGACGAGTGCTGGATGTGAGGATGGGGGCGGGGTGGGTGAAGCTGAACAAGTTAGTTTGGCTACAAGGAAAAGGACCAGGAGGCAAAGAGGTGGGTGAGTCAGTTAGACACAGGTCATTGAAAGAACCATAGCATTGTTCACACCACACATTTTGGAAGGTGTTAGTTCGAGTCCTTTTTCTTTCTGTGAGAAGTAATGCTTAGGAACATCTCAGTAGCACCCTTGGTTTTTCACATTGCTCTCTCAACCCTCCTTCTCCTTCCTCATTAACTTAACCCATTTTAGTGGTTGGAGGAAATGGTGGGCATTCTCTAGAGTGTTCTGAGAACTTTGACTATGCATTAAGAACTAGCTCCTTGCAATGATCACTCCTCAGTGGCCTGATATATCTGGGGTGATCAATATTCAACAACCATTGTGAGGTATAGTCAAGGCTGTATATTGTCATCTGCTTATTTAACTTACATGTAGAGTACGTCAGTGAAATGCTAGGCTGGATGGAACACAAGCTGGAATCAAGATTGTCTGGAAAAATATCAATAACCTCAGATATGCAGATGACACCATTCTTATGGCAAAAAGCAAAGAGGAACTAAAGAGCCTCTTGATGAAGGTGGAAGAGGAGAGTGAAAAAGCTGGCTTAAAACTAAACATTCCAAAACCAAAAATCATGGTATCTGGTTCCGTCACTTCATGGCAAATAGATGGGGAAACACTGGAAACAGTGACACTTTATTTTCTTGGGGTCCAAAATCACTGCGGATGGTTAGGCATACAGAATCACAGTTATATATATATATATATATATTTTTTTTAATTAAATTTTATTTCATTTTAATTTTTTCCATTTATTTTTATTAGTTGGAGGCTAATTACTTTACAATATTGTAGTGGTTTTTGCCATACATTGACATGAATCAGCCATGGCTTTACATGTATTCCCCATCCCGATCCCTCCTCCCACCACCCTCCCCACCCATCCCTCTGGGTCTTCAGGTGAAACAGATCACCAGGCCAGGTTGGATGCAATTATATTTTTTAATGTTTGCAGTGGTGGTTTAGTCTCCAAGTCGTGTCCGACTCTTGTGACCCCATGGACTGTAGCCTGCCAGGCTCCTCTGTCCGTGTGATTCTCCAGGCAAGAATACTGGAGCAGGTTGCCATTTTCTTCTCCAGGGAATCTTCCCAAGCCAGGAGTCAAACCTGGGTCTCCTACTTTGCAGGCAGATTCTTTACTGACCAAGCTACAAGGGGAGTCTGTGGAGCCCCTTCAATAAATTATGTCCTTCCACTTTCATCCTTCTCTCTATTAAAGTTAAGGATAAGGAATTCTCTGGTGGTCCTTTGGTTAAGGCTCAGTGCTTCTACTACTGTGGGCCTGGGTTTGATCCTTGACCAGGGAACTAATATCCCACAGGTTGCACGGCATAGCCAAAAAAAGAAAAAAAATTAAGGAAAATAAACTTATATGCTGAGTACATCATGTGAAGTGCTGAGCTGGATGAAGCATAAGCTGGAATCAAGAATTCTGGGAGAAATATCAGTAATCTCAGATATGCAGATAAAACCACCCGAATGACAGAAAGCGAAGAGTGATTAAATAGCCTCTAGATCAAGGTGAAAGAGGAGAGTGAAAAAGCTGGCTTAAAATTCAGCATCCAAAAAACTAAGATCATGGCATTTGGTCCCATCACTTTATGGCAAATAGATGGGGAAAAAGTGGAAACAATGACAGACTTTATTTTCTTGGACTCCAAAATCACTGTGGACGGTCACTGCAGCTGTGAAATTATTTCAGGCAAGATGAAACTTCTGACCTCTGTGGTCCCTGACCTGTTTTGTATCACAATACAAGGAGACAGTGCCAGGATTTCCCAGTAGCTCATATAAGGCAACTCCAGCAATGATTGGGCTGTGGGTTTATCTTTCAGCCCAGCTGCCCAGCTCTATGCTTTGACTTTATTCAGTGTGTATTTCCTCCTCCTTTTATTAGGACCCGTCACCACAATTAGCTATCAGTGCCATAGGACAGATGGAGCTGATGGCAGTGAGCATCTACAGCCTTTAGCACAGAAACTAAGCCTGTTAAATGCTTGTTGAGGCCACCCCAGACTTCTTGTAGGCATCAGGATCAAAGGCACCAGTTTCCTACAGCTCCAGATGACTGGTTACCACTCCATCATAGTCCTCTATGTCTCCAGGGTTGATGCCTTCCTCCTCCTCTGCCTCTTCCTCCTCTTCCTCTCAATTTGGGCCAGAGTCTCTTCATTGCTGTAACATCCCTGGCTGTTTATGTTCTGGGACAAATTAGGGACCAGCTAAATTTCAGATCAGGAATGTAGTTTCTTCTTCCCACCCCTCCAAATTTTGCCAGTTTCTCCAGTGTGTTAATCATTCTGTCTTATGCAGTCCTTGAGTATCTTTCAGGGAGATGTCACTTTGTTCCTCTGTGTCATAAAATTTCCAACTGGAGCCTTAACCCCTTGGCTTTTGAGCCCACACAGACCAGACCTGGGCCTCAGGTTGGGGCACAGTAGCAGAGGCATCAGGCTGATGTTGATACAGGCCAGTGCTGCCTCTCTGAAATGCTCTTTGAAGTAGGGACACAAGACATTACAGCTGATGAGTCCTATGCCATCTTCCTCTCCAACAGATTGAAGACAGTAGGAGAACAGAGCCCATTTCCTGCCTTGCTCTTTGTTCTCTCATAGTTTCTTTTCTAATAATCTTTAGAAAGTCCTCAGTAAACATTTATTGTAGTGAATAATGATGATTTGTATGTCCTTTATGACCCTAAAATCTTTTCTGAATCTATCATGTAGAATTATACAGCTGGAAGGGACTTCAGAGACTTTAAAAATTCCCCATGATTTGGAAAATGACAAAATTGAAACTCAGAGCAGTTAAGTATCTTGTCCCAGATCACACAGCTAGTTGGTTACCAAATCTGACCCTGGGAGTCTAGTCTTCAGGCTCTTGGTTTGGTGCTCCTTAGGAAGACTGAGTGTTAGTTTAGATTGTTCTATCAAGTGCCAGCTTCCATAGAAATAGAGCACAGTGAGGCATACCCACCACAAATTAACCAAATGAAGGCAATTAGCCAATATTTGCAGACTTTTGGAACAGTTATTGTACAACTTTGCAAATTCAACTAAACTTTTTCAAGAGATTTGAAAATATTCTTGAATGACACTAAGGATTTGAACATTTTGCAGTTTATCCATCATGAGTGTTTTGATGCTGCTATAGCTCAGAGATTGAAAGATTATTCTGAGTTTGGAAGATTATTTTTTTGGTAGAGAAGATTGGAAAAATGAGAAATGTTAAATAGTTAACAGTATGAATCACACAGAGTCATCTGGAAAGTATCCTGAAATATTCAGAAAACTTTTTAGGGGCTTGATTGCTGGAAAACCTGTGATTGCAGAGGGTGTCTCTTTGTATGTTGTGCGAGGGAGATAGAGAAGCAGGAAAATGGAAGCAGCCGTGGGAGAGTGTCACCATCCTGTGAGTAATGAAGGAGAAAAAAAAAAAGTAGAAAAAAAAGCCAAGAACTCTCAGTGTATCAGCAGAGACTGAGTGGGAGATTGAAATCAGAAAATCAGAAAGTTCACAGTCGTTATCTCCTCTTCTCGTCAGCTAAAAATAAGACATGACAGAAGCAGCTCTGCTTAGAGCTAGAGAAGTGAAAACTCTGTAAAAGAAATGACTGATTTTGTTCACTACCCTTTATCTAAATGTAAACATAAGTCAATCCTTGAAGATAACCCTGGATGGTGTCCCTAGTTGTGAAGATCAGGGTGGGAACATGGCATCACAGAAGCTCTGTTAGTCTTGATAAGTCTCTGAAGCATCATGCATCTGCTTTTGAAATACCAATGTGCTCATGTAGATAAGACACTCATGTTTACTTCAGCAAACCTTCTTTCTAAAATGTTGGTCTTTGGGATCTTGATAAAATTTTGTCAATGGCTAAATGAGATGGTGATTTGGAGCTGGGTTTTGACAAGAGTTGTGAAGTGCAGTGGGGAGGGTTTCAGACAGGGAAGCAGATGGACCTGAATTCTGCTGATGAGTCTTCTTCTTATGGTGGTGTGTCCTGGAGGACAAGTCTTGTGATATGCCTGCCATGTCCGTTTTCTTTTTGGATCATGGCATGGTTTGGAAGAGATGACCTCAGGTTTCATCTGGTTCCAACATTTTATGATTCTTTCTTCTGTGCCTTTTCTGTGGACTGTGGTAATATCTGATCCACAAATTAAAACCGGGCATCCACTGTCCTGGGCCTTTGTTTGGTTGTTTGGCAATTCAACTGGTCTTGAAATTCCCTTAACCCTACTAAGCCACCCCTCCATCGATAGGTTGCTATTTTGTGTATTCATTATTTTGACAGATAGGAAAAGGTCTAGTCATATAAGCAGATCCCTTTTAATGAATTAGCCAATTAGTATATTACCTTCCTAAATGGGATAAAATTTATTTGTCTAGCATAGGATTTATTGATTCTGGAAACTTCAGGTAATAGTATTGGGGCATATGTGTGTGTGTGTGTGTGCATGTATGTATGTGTTGCTTACAAGGGAGAGGAAAATTACACAAATCTGGGCAGTCAAATCAAGTGTTACTACAGTACTTAAGTAATGTCATTTTTCTGAGGCAACTGTGAAGGTTTTAGTTTATGTAAATTTATGACTCTTGGTTATGGAGACCTATTCAAATTAGCTCCTCTAAAGTAGGTTTAAGAATTTATGTTTAGGAGTGTTCTTCACCACTTCTGGTTTGCCTCTGTCCAATTTGAATCAAATTTTGCTCAGATGCACTCTTAAAACTCTTATGCCTCAGTTTATCTTTTAGCAGTTATGGTGTCAGAAAAAGAAATTAAAGGAGACCCAGTTGGTCCCTAGGGGCAGTAAGCGACAGGTGTGGGTACCTGCTTGATTCTTGCTCGCTGTCTCTGGAGGTCACGGGTAAGTCCCTCTCAGATCTTGGATAGTAGGTCCACAGCTTTTGCAATATGAGCTTTCAGACTATTTGAGCATTTCCTTTTTGGACTGATCCTGGAAACTAGCTAAAGTCGAACTGGGTCTGGATTTGGATTGGTTCCAACTTAAAAACTAGACTGGGTGCAAGGTCAAAGTGTGTCTGACTTGAACTGGAGTCAGTGTGAGGCCTCAGACAAATAAAATTTGGTATAAGGCTGAACAAATAGGTTAACTGTACCAAAGATAGTCTTGAATTATAGCAGTCACAATGGCGGACTTGTTTGCTGGGAGTTTTATTTATTACAAATTCATTTTCACTACCAATGATCAGTTTAAGTCTGTTTCTTCCTGATTTAGTCTTAGCAAGTTGTATATTTCTAGAAATTTGCCCCCATTTCTTCTAGATTGTCCAGTTTGTTGGCATATAACTGTTCTTAGTATTCTTTTATGATTTTTTTGTGTGTGTCTCTGTGGTGTCAGTTGTTATTTCTCTTCTTTCAATTGTTATTTTTTATTTCTCTCTCTTTTCTTCTTTATGAGCCTGGATAAAGGTTTATTAATTTTGTTGGCTTCCCTGATGGCCCAGACAGTGAAGCGTCTGTTTGCCTGCAATGAGGGAGACCTGGGTTTTATCCCTGGGTCAGGAAGATCCCCTGGAGAAGGAAATGGCAACCCACTTCAGTACTCTTGCCTGGAAAATCCCATGGATGGTGGAACCTGGTAGGCTACAGCCCATGTGGTTGCAAAGAGTTGGACATGACTGAGCGATTTCATTTTCAAAAGAAGCTCTTGGTTTCATTGTTTTTTCTGTTTTTTAATCTCTATTTCATTTATTTCCTTTTTAACCTTCATGTTTCCTTCCTTCTGCTGACTTTGGCCTTTGTTCTTTTTCCCTAATTCTTTTATGATAGGTTGTTTGAGATTTTTCTTGTTTCTTGAGGAAGGCCTATATCACTATGAACTTCTCTCTTAAAACTGTTTTAGCTGTATCCCATAGATTTTAGAAAATTGTGTATTCATATTCATGAGTCTCAAGGTATCTTTCTAATTTCCTCTTTGATTTCTTCATTGACTCTAATTTTTTAGTACTCCGTTGGTTAGTCTCCAAGTGTTTGTGTTTTTCCTATTCTTTCTGTGATTGATTTATAGTTTTATACTGTTGTGACTAGAAAAAAAAAGTGCTTGCTATAATTTCTATCCTCCTACATTTGCTGAGACTTGTGACCTAGCATGTGATCTATTCTGGATAACATTGCATGTGCACTTGAAAAGAATATCTATTCTGCTATTTAGGATGGAATGTTCTCTCTCTCTCTCTCTTTTTCTCAGTCTCTCTGTCTCTGTCTCTCTCTCTCTCTATATATATATATATTAATTTCAGGGGGTATAATGTATCATTTAAGACCACTGTTGCCTTATTGTCTGTCTGGATGATCTGTCCACTGATGTAAGGGAGGTGTTAAAGTTCCCTACTATTATTGTATTATCGTCAGTTTCTCCCATTGTATCTGTTACTGTTTGCTTTATATATTTAGGTGCTCCTGTATTGGGTGCATATATGTTAACAAGTGTGGTATACTGTTCTTGTATTGATCACTTTTAGTATAAGGCCCTTTTTTGTCTTATATGCTTTATGAAACAAAGTTATATACTTTATTTAGTATAGTATATAGTATAAAGTTATAGACTTTGTTTTAAAGTCTGTTTTGTCTGACATAGAATTGCTACCCCTGCCTTCTTATCTCCTTTTCATTAATTGTTTTTTACAGTAGTTTTTTTTTTTTTTTATTGTTCTTTCACTGCTCAGAGGGTAAAGCGTCTGCCTGCAATGCAGGAGACCTGGGTTCAATCCCTGGGTTGGGAAGATCCCCTGGAGAAGGAAATGGCAACCCACTCTAGTATTCTTGCCTGGAAAAACCCATGGACAGAGGAGCCTGGTAGGCTACAGTCCACGGGGTCACAAAGAGTTGGACACGACTGAGCAACTTCATTTTCACTTTCATTTGAAACAAATGCATCTGTATTCTCACTTTGATTGACTTTATCTGTCTCTGTGAAATAAGGTGAAACAGTTACCTATCCCAGTCTTGAAAGGGTGTCCTGTGTGGGAATATCCCTAAATAGACTGTTTGTGCCCAGTGGCTTTGTTAAGGGAGGTGGATCTGAGGTGAGCAAGCATCATGTCTTCCTCCAGGATGTGCTGGCAGCTGTCACCTTGGGGGAAGATAGGCTAGAGATGGAGGGCTTAGAGTCAGAGCCAGATTCTCCTATGCTCAGTTCCTGACACCAGTGTGTTGGGGGTGGAGTGGGAGTCTTGAGGTCCTGGAACAGAGCACTTAGGTTTGGTCTGAGCAGTTTCCATCCCCTCCTAGAAGGAATGTGCACTCCCCACCCCAGTGTTGGCGTTTTTGCCCCACTGTGGAGCAGCACAGGCGCTGGGGGGTCCAGAGTAGGTGTTCAGTGTGGTCATTATTGTGCTGAGTTAGTCCTGGCACACTATTCAGAGATCCAGACCACCTCCAACCTGATTCCTTTACTGAAAGCAGTACTGATCACCCTCTCCCTGTTCAGTGGTAGTGCCAGGCCCAAGCCAACTCCAGTCCCCCAACTATACACTGTCCTTAGCAGAGGTACCCTTTATCCTAGTGAGCTATGCCAGTACTGTAGGGCCAAAATGGGCATTTGTTTTGGCTGGTGTGCATCCTGGGGTGATCTGAGGCCCAGGCTGTTTCAATCTGCTTCCTCCACCTTGCACCTGGAATTAAGCAAGCATTTGTGCACTCTTCATAAATAGAGTCTAGGTTTCTAACAATCTTCTTGTTAGTCCCACTGGTTTGCGAAACAGCTAAGGTGACTTGTCTTCTTGGTTTTGAACGACAAGGCTGGGAGCCTGATTTTTTCAGGTTTTAGCTGCTCACTCCCTGTGGAAGATCTCTAAACCCATGTAATCCACCTTCTCTTATGTGTCCCCTGCCAGGGGCATAGGTCTTGACCTGATTGCTTCTCTTCCCTTCCTACCTTGACACCATACTAATCTTTCTTTGCAGCCTTGGTTGTACAGGAGTCATTTAGCCAGTCTCCAGTTTGTTTTCATTGAAATTTGCTCTGCATGTAGATGCATGTTTTTAATAGTATAATGTATTTGATAAATGGATGTTACAAAGGCTATCCCGTAAAGGACACTCATAATGTGTTGAACAGGATCCTGGGAAGAGGATGATGAGAAACGTTGCTGTTGCTGACATCATTTGCTCTTTGGCCTCTGAGGTTCAACCTGCTCAGCCTGCACATTGGTTAATTTGCCCACTCTTGCCTTCCAAACATGAGAGATTAATTTCAATGCTAAAGCCTCATGTGGCCATAAGGCTCTATGTCTAAAGAGATAGAAGAGGAGCTTTTGACAAGTCACCTGTAGCCATGGAGATTCTAGAGCCGTCTTGAAACTGACTTGCTTTTTCAAGACAAAATTGGAAATTCAAATATTGTGTTGCAGTCACTGTGTCTCCGTGCCACCACTCACCCTACCTCCTTCCTTGCTCTCTCTTTCCACATGTAGATTTATTTTTAATGCTTTCTTGGGGGATAGGTGAGCTCAGCACCCTCCTGCTCTACCATTTTGATCTCTTCTCTCTAGCTCTCTAGTTTTCTGGATTTAATGAACTCATTTTCTTTTCTTTTTTTTTTTTTAAGAGTCTTCCAATTTTTAATTTATTTATTTATGGATGTCATGGGTCTTCATTGCTGTGTGGGCTCTTCTTTAGTTGCAGTGAGTGGGGGCTACTCTTCAGTTGCAGTGCATAAGCTTCTCATGGTGGTGTCTTCTCTTGTTGTGAAGCACAGACTCTAGGGCACTTGAGTTTCAGTAGTTGTAGCACATGGGCTCAGTAGTTGCAGCTCTCATGCTCTGGAGCAGAGCTCAGTAGTTGTGGTGTTTGGGTTTAGTTGCTCCATGGCATGTGAGATCTTCCTGGATCAGGGATCAAACCCAGGTCTCCAGCATTGGCAGGTGGAGGCAAGACAATGGTGGTAACACTGAGCCACCAGGCAAGCCCTGAAGTCATTTTCTTTTCTCTTAAGCTGTATATGACTTCCAGTAATTTTGTAAAGTGTATTTCTATAAATGGAACTGAAACATCTATGTTTTCTCCTTATTTGACCCCTCCAGAATTCAGAAGCTTATTGAGTATTCTTTTTTTTATGGCAATATAGTTATTTGCATAAGTTCAGTAGTAATCTGTGCTACTTATAACAGGAGGCAATTGGAATCATTGGTTATATCACTAAGACTTTGACTTCCCTTTCACTTTTCACTTTCATGCATTGGAGAAGGAAATAGCAACCCACTCCAGTGTTCTTGCCTGGAGAATCCCAGGGACGGGGGAGCCTGGTGGGCTGCCGTCCATGGGGTCACTAAGTGTCGGACACGACTGAGTGACTTCCCTTTCACTTTTCACTTTCATGCATTGGAGAAGGAAATGGCAACCCACTCCAGTGTTCTTGCCTGGAGAATCCCAGGGACGGGGGAGCCTGGTGGGCTGCCGTCTGTGGGGTCGCACAGAGTCGGACACGAGACTGAAGCGACTTAGCAGCAGCAGCAGCAGCAGCTTTGTTCATTGTCTTTAACGTTTTATTGTATATCTGTAAACTGAACTAAATCCTGAATTCTAGTTTCCTCATATATCTGGCTACAACTCTTCAAACTTACATTTCCAGTATTCTTCCACCCTTCTTTAATGGAATCACTAAGAACAAAGACTCCCCCAGAATCTTTTTGGAAGTGACCTTACCAGATCCTCACTACCCAGAGGGCAGCCAAATGGCAGAGATTTGAGCCTTGTGTCCACATTCCCCAATTAAAAAGGGGTCCTCCAGACTTGGAAGTGCATACCAGTTGGAGATCTAAGTTTAAGTGACTAGGACAATTCCTCTCCAGAAGCAGACAGCATCTTGTGGTAGACAGTTCTCCCAAGATCATGGATCAAAGTCTTCATCTCCAGTGTAAAAGATTTCTTCCTTTTGCCTTTTTGCTAACTTGTTTTTTTTTCCTTTCTTTTAATACACAAGAAGACAATGTACCTTAACTCTGGCAGCTATTGCTGCTAAGGCCATAGCTGCACAACAGAAGTCCTTATGTTTTCTTTTTAAGGTGATCTTAGAGAATAGAATTGTCTTATTATTTACTGACTAAACAAGAAATAGTCTGTGCTGTGGAATAGAACCTGATGGATCAACACTTCTGATATTGTAGCAAATACAAAAAAAGATAACAAACCACTTGGCTAGAGGAGGTTGATGCCCCTTTGGGGACACTCTTTGATTTATTTGATAACCAACTGATTTGGTTCATGGGGTCCCTGGCTGAGGCGTGCACTTCAGTCTCTTGGTGTTATCCTCCTAACAGTTTTAATCATAGTCTGCATGGTGCACTATGTTCTGTCAAAGGTCTTAAATGCATGTTCATAACTATCAGCAGTAAATCAGATGGTCTCACTGTGCTTAGCGAAACCAAGACAAGATGAACAATGAGATAAATAGCAAAAACAGTTTTTCCACAGATTTATCATATCCTATGAGTTTCGCAGTGAGGACAAAGCAACTTAACTCTGTTGGTGACTTATAGTGATGCTAATAGCACATTTGTGGCCAGTTTCTCACATAGGAGTTCCAGGTGATCCAAAGCGGGGAATTGTTAAATTAATTAAACAAGGAGGCCATTAGACTGAGGTGGCTCTAATGCCTTGGCAGCCTACATAAGCAAACCAAAATCTCAGCCTGTAATTGCCTGAAGGTTTTGAAATCAAAACACCAAGAACAGCCAAATCACAAACAGCCAGGCAGGCTTTAAGCTATAATTTAAGCTACAATTAATAATTGCCTTACTTTGATTCTGCCTTTCCTCTGTGAAAGTTTCTCTCCAAGTTCCTATTCATGGGCCCTCCAACCACTTAGGAGGTACTGCCCAATTTGAGTCAGTTTTTTTTGCTTAAACTATTAAGAAGGTAATTTACTTTGAGTGATTAGAGGTTGTTAATCAATTAATTGAATAAATAACTTTATTAATATAACAAAGAACCAAAATAGCAGTGGAGGAGACCGAGAGGACTATTTAGGAACTAAGATAAGCAGGACTGGTGAGTCACGTGTTTCCTGCAAGCTTTGGAGAGATCTGGTGGTGACATCTCCTGGGTCTCTACTCCAGTGTTTTGCTCTCAGTGGAACTCAGTTATCCTCCTCACATCTCTTTTCTTTTCTAATACCAACTGACTTCTCCTTCCACATACTTACTGCTTCTTGACCAGTTCAGTCCATTTGGACCTTTTTGCTACAGTTCCCACTACTCACACACTATTTTTTTTAAAAACTATGTGTCTTGGTTCAAATTTCTGGGAAAGTTAGTCTGACTGATCTAGTTTCTTTTCGTGAGCAAGGCCATACAGGTCTTTGCCCGGACCTTGGATTGGTAGTCCTTTGCATCAGCTAAATGAGAATGTGAAAATCACTAGGGTTACATGAAAAAATATGGCCACCTGTTTAGTAGAGGCTGTGGGTGGGAAAGTGTCCCTTAGAAGGACATAGAGAGAGGGCAAGCACACTGGCTGTTACATCCACTTAATCACCCAGGGTAAGTTTCACGATAAATGAAAATTTCCAATAACAACCTCATTTCATCCACATAAAAACATTGTGAGGTCTGCTTGGCTGGGATTATCTCCATTTTGTGAATGAGAAGACAGAAGTTCAGAGAGAATGGTTTGTAGAGATTAGTACAGCATCTTACTTGTACACCTCAGTCTCAGAATATTAGAGATGGAGAATAAGATTCTGGTCCAGCCATCTGTCCCTTCAGTTTAGTTCAGTCGCTCAGTCATGTCCGACTCTCTGCGACCCCATGAACCGCAGCATGCCAGGCCTCCCTGTCCATCACCAACTCCTGGAGTTTACCCAAACTCATGTCCATTGAGTCGGTGATGCCATCCAACCATCTCATCCTCTGTCATCCCTTCTCCTCCCGCCCTCAATATTTCCCAGCATCAGGGTCTTTTCAAAAGAGTCAGCTCTTTGCATCAGGTGGCCAAAGTATTGGAGTTTCAGCTTCAACGTCAGTCCTTCCAATGAACACCCAGGACTGATCTCCTTTAGGATGGACTGGTTGGATCTCCTTGCAGTCCAAGGGACTCTCAAGAGTCTTCTCCAACACCACAGTTCAAAAGCATAAATTCTTCTGTGCTCAGCTTTCTTTATAGTCCCACTTTCACATCCATACATGACCACTGGAAAAACCATAACCTTGACTAGATGGACCTTTGTTGACAAAGTAATGTCTCTGCTTTTTAATATGCTGTCCCATTACTTGCACCAAATACCCTCTTTACATATATGCAAAGACCCAGAGAAATCACCATGAATCGTCCACTGTGGAATCTATTACATTTATTTGAAACGAAATGAGTTTCAGATTTCATTTAATGTAAACCTTGGGAGACCAGCAGGAGTTCACTGTTTTAACAGTGTTGGCTGAATTATAATCCTGTTCTGTTTTTCCTTATAACATTTTATCTTCCCTTCACAAAGAAATCACTTGAGATTACAGAATGAAAATTTGAGACTATGCAGAATTTTCCTGAATTTTTCAAGAGCCTTTAGCTGCTCTGTGTTCCTAATCCTCAATTTAACTACTACAAGGCTTTGTTCTTCCCCACCAAGTTCCTATAGCAATCTCAAACATTCTGTGATGTTGATGCTGCTGAGAAATCCTGTTTCTGTAGACAGCACGCGCTTTTCAAGGTGACTCAGCCTCACCAGAGCAGATCAATGACTAGACAGTGGAGAGAGAGCCCTGAGAAGGAATCCAGTCAAATGAGCCTGGAATTTTCACTTCAGCCACTGTTTAGATAGTTCATTCTGCAACTCATCCTCCTTTATTATATCACAGTCTCTAGGTTCTCACAATACCACAGAAAATGTAACCAAAACACCGTTTTAAAAGCATGGGGAAGATTTCTATTTGTAAGATTTCCTTTTGAGACTTGGATTCGGAACAGCCATGATGTCTTTTTTATTTTATTTTTTTAAATTTTTTGGCTGCACTGAGTGGTATATGTGACCTCAGCTTCCTGACCAGGGATTGAACCCACACCCCATATAGTTGGAGTGCAGAGTCTTAACCTCTGGACCTCCAGGGAAATTCCCTATTTTTTATTAATATCTTGTGTGGATCTTATGTCAATTTCTCTGGTTGCCTCTCTCTTTCAGGTTTCTCTTAACACAGGCTACATGGGATACACACAGGAGCATGTGGCTGCCAATGAATATGGGGCTTCTGGCCTGTCAGATAAAACAGGTAAATAACAACTTCTATATAGTGTTTTTTTTTTTTTTTAATAGCAAAGCTGAAGTTGCTTGCTAAATGTGAATGAAATTAAGAATTTAGATGGAGTGTGCTGAAATAAGATTCATTTGGTTTTACAAAACACATGAGATCATCTGCAATTATCTAGGGATCATAGAGCTCAACAGTTGGAAACTACTTGATTAGGTGTGTCCCTAAGTTTTGCATGTGAAAAGTGAAGGAGAAGAAAGTGGAATGTAGACTAACCATGTAGTCTACATGTAGATTTTGGATTCTAACCATGGTTCTGCTGGTAACCGGTTCCCTCACCTAAATTAGGGAACTGACTTAATTTCTCAAGGTAAGTGTTTTTGGTGATAAAAATCAAGGTTTTTGACTAGGTGATCACTAAGGTCTTCTTCAATTCAGTGATTTATGACATTTGTCACCGGAAAACCATCTTCACATTTTCTCCCTTTAGCCTGATTGCAATTTCTGAGATCATAAGAAAAACCTAATTAGCTGGTGTTGAGAAGATTATTCACAGTATATTCTAATCATCCAGGACATCTTGTTCTGTTGTTTTAATCTCTGCTATTTTTCCCCCTGAGGAATTTGAGACTTACTTGATGCGCTTCATAAACTGAGAAGTGGTACATTTTTTAAAAATTGAAATAACCTTTAAGCATTTTACAAAAATGTATTTAATTCTAGGAAGTGAAAAACTAATCTTATTTATACTTTCTTTTGTATCAATATAATAATTTAAATGCAGCACAGATTGCTTATTGGACTCACAAGACAAGGTAGACAAGAACTATGTTTATGTACTTATATTGCCTTTAAATTAACTCCCCTCCTCCTACTTTTTGCCTGAGCCTTTGGTTGCTATAGAAACTGACATGGCCTCCAACTGAGATTCCCAGGAGACTTAATTGCAGTCCCAATTTCATAAACTCTCTATTAACCTTTGCCTAACAAATAGATATGTATACAGTGTAACACAAGTTGGATGAATAGTTTAAAGTGATGCATATATTTTTAGGTTTCGTGTGCCCAATGTTCTCTTTCAGTCAGTCAAACATATTTATGTGTGTTAGTGTTACTGTCTCTTCCTTTTTAGAAAATGCTAGGTTTAATATATACATATTTAAGAGATCAGAATATTTCTCAGGAATGGAAATTGAATGTGTCTATATAGGTTTGGATATATTTAGACATGCTATGTGTGTGTCTCTACGTGTGTTTGTCTGTGTTGGGCACTGTGCTTAGTATTTAATGTGTCATCTCATTTAGTTCTCTTGTCAGCTCTATGTAGCAAGTTTGGGGATGTCCACTATTTTACTGCTGAGGGACCTGAGAGTTAGGGAGTTACAACTCCCATGGCTAGTGGCAGAGCTGGAATGAGAACCCAAACCTATTAGACCCTGTGCGTGAGTGCTTAGTCACTTCAGTTGTGTCTGACTCTGTGATGCTATGGACTATAGCCTGCCAGGCTCCCCTGTCTATGGGGACTCTCCAGGCAAGAATACTGGAATGGGTTGCCATTTCCTCCTCCAGGGGATCATCTCAGGGATCGAACCCACATCTTTTATGTCTCCTGCACTAACAGGTAGGGGATTTACCACCAGTGTCACCTGGGAATCCCTGTTGGAGCCCAGCACTCTTAAATGTTCCATATGTATCCGTTTGTATGTTTCTAGAAGTTGCTTGGGGATTATGTACAGGGCTCCAGAGAAAGTCTCCTTTTCCAAGTGAATCATTCATTCATAGAGGCAGGGCAGATGGGTAAACAAGGCATAGTCTTGGTCTTAAGGAGAGCCTGGAGGCAGGGTTGGGTTTGAGTGAGAGGAGAAAACAGACACGAAAGTGTAATTCCTGGTGGCTCAGAGTTTAAAAGCGTCTGCCTCCAATGCGGGAGACCCGGGTTCGATCCCTGGATTGGGAAGATCCCCTGGAGAAGGAAATGGTAACCCACTCCAGCATTCTTGCCTGGAGAATCCCATGGACGGAGGAGCCTGGTAGGCTACAGTCCACGGGGTCGCAAAGAGTCGGACACGACTGAGCGACTTCACTTTCACTTTAAGACTTAGAAGACAGATGTCACTAGCTGAAAACCTTAGCCTCACCACTCAGGCATGTTCAAAGACACAATAGCTTGAATGTGAAATGACTGAAAAACAATTTAATCTCTATGGAAGTTTCTCTAAGAATGCCAAAGGCAGTCCTGTTGGTACAGCCTAACAACAGCCTATTTCCTCCCCTTCCCCTATATCTCATACCTGATAATAGCTGCCATGGCATCAAGGTACCATTTTTGCATGTGGACAACTAATGATTCAGCACCATTTGTTGAAAGTTCTACCCTATTTCACTGTAAGTTTCACCAGACTGTCTCACAAACTTGGTGTGTGCTGTCTGTCTAGTTGCTCTCCAGTCCCCTCAGGCTCATCTCTCTATTAACATCTATTGGCTCAACCTCTCCGATGGCTTTCACTTTCCTTATTCTGCCATCACTCAAGTTTTGTACAATGGCTTGCTTGGGAACTGACTAAAGGCTGGGGTTTTTCCTTAAAGAAGAGATGGGTTAGGGGAGAAGACAGCAGACACAACTCAGTATCTTAAAATCTGTGCCACAGAGGAATAAATTTTATGCAGTGGGAGACAGAGAAAGGCAGACAGTCATTCTTACCTGGGGAGTGAGAGGGAGGGATTCACAGAAGCTGATCTTTTGAAGGATGATTGGGTATTTTCCAAATAACAAGGGGAGAGAGGTGAGAGGTCAACATATGTCAGGGTTCATTGGCATACACAGGTATAGTGTATTTGAAGAATATATAAATGATTATTTTTGAGAAAAGTTGCAAATATTTAGAAGTAAGAGAAAAATATAAATGAGTTATTTTGAAACAGACAGTTGAACTAAGAGAGTCAGAGGGAATTTAGTCCAGCTTTCTTCATTTTACTGTCTAGGAGATGGCGACCTAACAGTGCATTATTTTTATAATTATTGAAAAGTAATCTATTTTTCAAATGCTTTTTTAATTGAGGCATAATTAATGTACAGTTTTATAGGTTTCCATTGTATAACACAGTGATTCACAATTTTTAAAGGTTATATTCCATTTATAGTTGTTACAGGATATTGGCTATATTCCCTGTGTTGTACTGTATATGTATCCTTGTAGCTTATTTATTCTATACATAGTAGTTTATACCTCTTAATTCCTTACTGTCTTGCCCCTTCCCGCTTCTTCTCCCTATTGGTGACCATTAGTTTGTTCTCTGTTTCTGGGAGTCTGTTTCTTTTTTATAATATATGCAGTAGTTTGTTGTATATTTTAGATTTCATATATAAATGCTTATCATACAGTATTTTTTTTTCCTCTGCTTTTTTTCAGTTAGCCTAATACCCTCCAAGTCCATGCATGTTTTTGCGAATAGCAAAATTTCATTCTATTTTATGGCTGAGTGACATGTACAGTGGGCTTCCCATGTGGCGCTAGTGGTAAAGAACCCTCCTCCCAATGCAGGAGCCTTAGGAGATGCAGGTTTGATCTCTGGGCCAGGAAAATCCCCTGGAGGAGGGCACGGCAACCCATTCCAGTATTCTTGCGTGGAGAATCCCATGGACAGAGGAGCCTGGCAGACTACAGTTGATGGGGTCTCAAAGACTCGAACATGACTTGGTGACTGAACATCAACAACCCAGGAGTGTAATTGTTGAGCCATATGGTAGTTCTATTTTTAGTTTTCTGAAGAACCTCTATCCTGTTTTCTATAGCGACGGCATCAATTTACATCCTCACTGTTACTGTAGGAGGGTTCATTTTTCTCCACATCCTCACCAGCATTTGTTATTTGTGTTCTTTTTGATGATAGCCATTCTGACAGGTTTGAGGTGATTTCTCACTGTGGTTTTGAATTGCATTTCTCTGATGATTAATGATGCTGGATGTCTTTTCATGAACCTGTTGGCCATCTGTATGTCTTCTTTTGAAAAATGTCTGTTCAGGTCTTCTGCCTCTTTTAAAATCAGGTGTGTGTGTGTGTTTTTCCAATGTTGAGTTATATGAGCTGTTATATATTTTACATATTAGCCCCTTACCAATCATATTATTTAGAAATATTTTCTTCCATTCTGTAGGTCGCCTTTTCATTTTGTTTATGGTTTCCTTTGCTGTGCAGGTGGTTTTAATTTTAATTAGATCCCATTTGTTCATTTTTGTTTTTATTTTTATTACTCTAGGAGGTGGATTTCAAAAGATATTGCTGGGATTTATCTCAAAGAATGTTCTTCCTATGTTTTCGTCTAGGAGTTTTATAGTATCCAGCTTTGCATTTAGATATATAATCCATTTTGAGTTTATTTTTGTGAATGGTATTAGAGAATGTCCTAATTTCATTCTTTTTCATATAGCTGTCCAGTTTTCCCACCACCCCACTTCCTGAAGAGACTGTCTTTTCTCCATTGTATATTCTTGCTTCTTTTGTTGTAGATTAATTGATCACAGTCACATGGGCTTATTTATGGGCTTTATATCCTATTCCATTGATCTGTATTTCTATTCTTGTACCAGTACCATATTGTTTACATGGCTGTAGCTTTTTAGTATAGTCTGAAGCCAGGGTCTTCAGATTATATAGTATAGTCCTCCAGCTCCATTTCTCTTTCTCAGGATTGCTTTAACTATTTGGGGTCATTTGTGTTTCCATACAAATTAAGACATTTTTTTTTTTGCTCTAGGTGTGTGAGAAATGCCAGTGGTAATTTGATAGGGATGGCATTGAATCTGTAGATTGCCTTGGGTAGTGTAGTCATTTTGACAATGTTGATTCCAATCCAAGAACATGGTATATCTTTCAGTCTGTTTGTGTCATCTTCGATTTCTTTCATCAGTATCTTATAGTTTTCAAAGTACAAATGTTTTTCCTCCTTAGGTAGGCTTATTCCTTGGTATTTTATTCTTTCTTTATTTTTTTGCCACTCCATATGGCATGCAGAATCTTAGTTCCCCTGTGGAGAAGTGCAGAATCTTAACCCCTGGACAACCAGGGAAGTCCACCTAGATATTTTATTCTTTTTGATGTGACGGTAAGTGGGATTGTTTCCTTGATTTCTGTTTCTGATCTTTTGTTGTTAGTGTATAGGAATACAAGAAATTTCTGTGTATTAATTTTTCATCCTGAAATTTTACTGAATTCTTTTATGACCTAGTAGTTTTCTGGTAACATCTTTAGGATTTTCTATGTAAAGTATCATGTCATCTGTAAACAGTGACAGTTTGACTTCTTTTCTAATTTGGATTCCTTTTATTTTTTATTTTTTTGTCTTCTCTGATTGTCATGGCTTTGACTTACAAAATTGTGTTGAATAAAAGTAGTGAGAATGGGCATTCTTGTTTTGTTCCTGATCTTAAAGGAAATACTTTGTTTTATTGAGGATGATCTTAGCTGTGGGTTTGTCATGTATGGCTAAGGTAGGTTCCCTCTATGCCCATTTTCTAAAGAGTTTTTAATCATAAGTTGGCATGGAATTTTGCAAAAGCTTTTTCTGCATCTTCTGAGATGATCTTATGGTTTTTGTTCTTCACTTTGTTAATGTGTATCACACTGATTGATTTGCAGATACTGAAGAATCTTTACATCTCTGGGATACATTACACTTGATTATGGTGTTTCATGATCCTTTTAATGTATTATTGGATTCAGTTTGCTAGTATTCTGTTGAGGATTTTTGCATCAGTGTCCATCAATGATATTGGCCTGTAATTTTCTTTTTTTGTCATATCTTTGTCTGGTTTTGGTATCAGGGTGATGGTGGCCTTGTAGAATGAATCTGGATGTGTTCCTTCCTCTGCAATTTTTTGGAAGAGTTTTAGAAGGACAGGGGTTAACTCTTCTGTAAATGTTTAATAGAATTTGCCTGTGAAGCCATCTGGTCCAGGACTTTTGTATGTTGGAAGTTTTTAAATCACAGTTTGTATTTGAGTACTTATTATTGGTCTATTCATTTTCTTTTTCTTCCTGATTCAGTCTTGGAAGGTTGTTATCTTTCTAAGAATTTGCCCATTTCTTCTAGGTTGTCCAGTTTATTGGCATATAGTTGCTTCTAGTTGTCTCTCATGATCTGTTGTGTTATTGTGGTATCTGTTGTAACTTCCATTTCTGATTTTATTGATTTGAGCTCTTTCCTTTGTTTTCTTGATAGTTCTGACTAAAAATAATTTTTTTCTTTTTCTTTTTTTATTGAAGGATAGTTGCTTTACAGAATTTTGTTGTTTTCTGTCACACTTAACATGAATCAGCCATAGGCATACATATATCCCTTCCCTTTTGAGCCTCCCTCCCGTCTCCCTCCCCGTCCCACCCCTCTAGCTTGATACAGAGCCCCTGTTTGAGTTTCCTGAGCCATACAGCAAATTCCCATTGGCTATCTATTTTACATATGGTAATGTAAGTTTCCATGTTACTCTGTTCATACATCTCACCCTCTTCTCCCCCCTCCGCATGTCCATAAGTCTATTCTCTATGTCTCTTTCTCCACTGCTGCCCTGTAAGTAAATTCCTCAGTACCATTTTTCTAGATTCTGTATATGTGCATTAGAATATGATATTTATCTTTCTCTTTCTGACTCACTTCAGTCTGTATAATAGGTTCTAGGTTTATCCACCTCATCAGAATTGACTCAAATGTATTCCTTTTTATGGCTGAGTAATAGTCCATCATGTATATGTACTACAATTTCCTTTTCCATTCGTCTGTCGATGGACATCTAGGTTGCTTCCGTGTTGTAACTATTGTAAATAGTGTTGCAGTGAACAGTAGGATACATGTGTTTGTTCCTTCATTTGTGTAGTATTTCTCTGCCTTTTCATTTTTCTTTAAAATTTATTGTGTTTGAGGTCTCCTTTTCCCAGGTTTCAAGGTTGAATTCTTTCTTCCTTTTCTGCCCTCCTAAGGTTGGTCCAGTGGTTTGTGTAAGTTTTGTATAGGGTGAGATTTGTGCTGAGTTTTTGTTGTTTGTTTTTCCTCTGATGGTCAAGGCTGAGTGAGCTGGTAATCCTGTCTGCTGATAAATGGGTTTGTATTTTTGTTTTGTTTGTTGTTTAGATGAGGCATCCTGCACAGGGTACTACTGGTGGTTGGGTGATGCTGGGTCTTGTATTCAAGTGGTTTCCTTTGTGTGCGTTCTCACTATTTGACACTCCCTAGGAATGAAACACAAGCTGGAATCAAGATTGTCAGGAGAAATATTAATAACCTCAGATATGAAGATGCTGCTGCTAAGTCGCTTCAGTTGTGTCTGACTCTGTGTGACCCCGTAGACAGCAGCCTACCAGGCTCTTCCGTTCCTGGGATTCTCCAGGCAAGAACACGAGTGGGTTGCCATGTCCTTCTCCAGTGCATGAAAGTGAAGTCACTCAGTCGTATCTGACTCTTGGTGACCCCATGGGCTGCAGCCTACCAGGCTCCTCTGTCCATGGGATCTTCTATGCAAGGGTACTGGAATGGGTTGCCATTGCCTTCTCCAGATGTGCAGATGACACTACCCTTATGGTAGAAAGCGAAGAAGAACTAAAGAGACTCTTGAGGAAAGTGAAAGAGGAGAGTAAAAAAGTTGGCTTAGAACTCAGCATTCAGAAAACTAAGATCATGGCATCTGGTCCCATCACTTCATGGTAAATCGATGGGGAAACAGTGAGAAACTTTTTTTGGGGGGCTCCAAAATCACTGTAGATGGTGACTGCAGCCGTGAAATTAAAAGATGCTTGCTTCTTGGAAGAAAAGCTATGAGCAACCGAGACAGCATATTAAAAAGCAGAGACATTTCTTTGCCAACAAAGGTCCATCTAGTCAGAGCTATGGTTTTTCCAGTAGTCATGTAAGAATGTGAGAGTTGGACTATAAAGAAAGCTGAGTGCCAAAGAATTGATGCTTTTGAACAGTGGTGTTGGAGAAGACTCTTGAGAGTCCCTTGGACTGCAAGGAGATCCAACCAGTCCATCCTAAGGGAAATCAGTCCTGAATATTCATTGGAAAGACTGATGCTGAAGCTGAAGCTGCAGTACTTTGGCCACCTGATGTGAAGAACCGACTCATTTGAAAAGACCCTGATGCTGGCTGGGAAAGATTGAAGGCAGCAGGAGAAGGGGATGACAGAGGATGAGATGGCTGGATGGCATCACCGACTCAATGGACATGAGTTTGAGTAAACTCCGGGAGTTGGTAATGGACAGGGAGGCCTGGCATGCTGCAGTACATGGGGCACAAAGAGTTTGACACGACTGAGTGACTGAACTGAACTGAGGATTAGTTATCTGGTAATCTAAGGTCTTAGAGTCAGTGTTCCCACTCCAAAGGCTCAGGTCTTGATCTCTGGTCAGGAATGAAGATTCCACAAGTGGCTTATTATGGCATTAAGTGAGATTAAAACAAATATCCAAAAACAAGAAACCAAAAATGAACGCCAAACAAACGTCAGTTACAAAATCAGTCAAATAATAATTAAAATAATGGAATATACACATACACATATATACCCATGAGCAAAGTCAAAAGAGTCCAACAAAAATGAAGTATAGTAGATTGACCTGGTAAACAAAGGAAATAAAAAATTATATTTACCAGTTAACAGCAAGACTAAGGAGAAGGCAATGGCATCCCACTCCATTACTCTTGCCTGGAAAATCCCATGGACGGAGGAGCCTGGTAGGCTGCCGTCCATGGGGTCGCGGAGTTGGACATGACTGAGCGACTTCACTCTCACTTTTCACTTTCCTGCATTGGAGAAGGAAATGGCAACCCACTCCAGTGTTCTTGCCTGGAGAATCCCAGGGACGGGGGAGCCTGGTGGGCTGTGGTCTATGGGGTCGCACAGAGTCGGACATGACTGAAGTGATTTAGCAGCAGCAGCAGCAGCAGCAGCAAGACTAACTAAAGCATGAAGTGGAAAGCAAAACTAAAGCAAGGTGCCAAGTGGGTGATAAAGCAATGAAAACAAAACTAACAAATATTTTGAGAGAAAAGGAAAGAAAGAATAGATATGCAAAGTTAAATAGAGGTAGATGAAGAAGATTTTTAATACATTAAAGATTAACTGGAAGGGGAAAAGAACAGTAGAAAAGACAAACAAAGGAATAAATGTAGAAAAAATATAATAGGTTTAAAAAAATTAAAAGTTAAAATTATAAAAAAGAGAAAAGAAAAAAATGGAAGAAGAAAGAAAATAGGAAGAAAAAAAAAAACTCCACAGAACAGCAAAAGCCGCAAATAGATGCAGAAGTTTATAACAACAATAAAAATTGTGACTGAATATACACATATACATATACACCCATAAGGGAAATCAAAACAGTCCAATAAAAGTACAATAGTTTGACACAGTGAACAAAGGAAACCAAAAATTGTGTCTACCAGAACAAAACTAACTAAAGCACAAACTGGAAAACAAAACTAAAGCAAGGTGCCAATTGGGGAATAAAGCAATGAAAAGAAAAGTAACAAATATGTTTGAGAGAAAAGGAAAGAAAGGAAAAAAAGAAATAATAGCTATGCAAAGTTAAATAGAAGTAGATAAAGAAGATTTATATATGTTAAATATTAACTGCAAGGGGAAAAGAACAGTAGGAGAAGCAAACAAAAGAATAAATGTAGAAAAAATAATATGTTAAAAAAATTAAAAGTTAAAAGAAGAGAAAAGAAAAAAGGAAAACTCCTCAGAACTGCAAAAGCCCAACATAGAGGCAGGGGTTTGTAACACCAATAAAAAAATGTGAATGAGAAAAAAAAAGAGAGAAAAAAAAAGCTCAGAAGCTTAATTAGATTTCATAGTGCCAATAAAATGAACAACTACAACAGGGGGGAAAAAAGGAGAAAAAAGAAAAAAATCCAAAAGAATCTACAGAACCAGTGAAAACATAAGAATAATAAATGTTTTTCTTGAGTCACTGCTGTCAGAGTCCTTTCCCTTGCTAAGAGTCACAGTCCACCTCACTTCCCTAGGATGCCCTCCAATACTGTGCTGATCTCTGGACCTGCTGTGGGGGCAGCTAAGTTTCTAATGTGGTCCTACTCCTCTGTGTTCTTGCCTCCAGTGTCCATGGCTATCAGAAGTAGTGCATTTTCTTTTGTGGGAGCTCTCAATGACCTTTTATATATTCCATAGACACAGAGTCTGCCTAGTTGATCATGTGGATTTAATCTGCAGCTTGTTCAGCTGGTGGGAAGGTTTTAGGTCTTCTTCCTTAGTCACTCTGCCCCTGGGTTTCAACTGTAGCTTTATTTCCACCTCTGCCTGTGGGCCATCCACTGGGGTTTGCTCCTGAGGCTGTTCTGGAGGACTTGGGTTTGCCCCTGTGAGGGCCAGGTGTGGAGGTGGTGCAGCTGCTTGGGTTGCAGGGGTTCTGGAAGCACCAGGTACTCAGGGGAGTTGACAGCTAGGGCAGCAGGAAATACAGTGCTCTAGAAGGGTATGGCAACCAGTGTTGGCTAATATGCTCCAGTATTTTTGCCTGGAGACCTCCCCCACCCCCACCCCGCCCCGACAGAGAACCCTGCAGGCCACAGTCTACAGGGTTGCAAAGAGTCAGACACTACCAAAGCAACCCTGTGTGCAAGACTTTTTCTTGCCTGTGGCAGCTCTGCCCCAGTGAGAGTTGAGCATGAAGGTGGCTCAGCTGCTTGGCTTGCAGGGACCCTGGCGGTGCCTGGTGTGCAGGGACACGGATTGCTTTCGCTGCAGGAGTTTCAGAGTGTCTTTTTCCAGCCTCTTGTAGCTGGCTATCAGAAGACCTTCTGGCCAGTCTTTCTCAGTAGCTCCGCCCATTCAGGCACATAAAGGGCCCCCCCTGACTGGGGTTCTACTCTGTAGTTCAGGGTGTCGGGCGTTTGATGGGCCAGCCTCTCTTATTGTTCAGCTGCCAATGCTGGCGAGTTGGGGGAGAGAGGCTATGGTGATTGCGCCACCCACTACATGTGACTCAGCAGTACTGCCTTGCTTCCATGGCTGCCTGGCTTCCCTCCACAGGCATTTCCCACCACAGTTTCCTCCCTCACATCCCCTCTGTCAGTCTCTCTGCAGTCAAGAGAGCAGCCCTCCAGCAGCCCTCACCCTGGGATTGCTCCACAATCCCTAAACTCTAGCTCCTAGCTGCTGCATTTTCCAGGGGATCTATCCCTGGAAAGATCTATCCCTGGTTCTCTGAAAAGATTAACAAAATTGATAAACCTTTAGTCAGGAGAACAAGATGGCAGAGGAGTAGGTGGACAGGGTATTTATCCCTATCTGGAGTATTTATGGCTGCAGCAAGGACTGTCTGAGTCTCATTCCATTTAGGCTGCCACAGATCAGCTGTTTCACACTCAGCCTTAAATGTTTCTCCTCTGACTCAGACAGTTGCCCCAATGTGGGGATCGGACCCCTGCTTCAGTTCCCCCACCCACTGAGGGAAGGTCCAGTCCTGCTAACACTCCTGTTTTTCCCCCTAGTTCTTTCGTTCTACTGAGTAGAACTGAGTAGTATTCTTTTCCTCTGGTCAGGTCCTGCTGTCTGCTCTCAGCTGGCGTTCTGCATGCACTTCTGTGCCTGAAGGTGTATTCCTGATGTATCTGTGGAGAGAGACGTACTCCATGTCCACCTACTCCTCTGCCATCTTGTTCTCCTGACTAAAGTTTTATCAATTTTGTTTATTTTTTCAGAGAACCAGCTTTTAATTTCATTGGCTTTTTAAAAAAAAATAGTTTTCTTGGTCTCTATTTCATTTATTTCTGCTCTCATCTTTATGGTTTGTTCCCTTCTACTCACTTTGGTTTTTTTTCCCCCTCACTTTGGATTTTGTTTATTCTTCTTAATCTAGTTGCTTTATGTAAAAAGCAATACTTTTAGTGGGGTGATGAGAAACTGCTTTAGAACTGTAGTAAGTTCAGAAAAAATCAAGATGACTTTTAGTTTTATCTGGTTTACATTCAGAATGAGAACACGTTTTTTAAATCCTTTGGGAAAAAATGTATATTTCTACAACCAAGTTTTTTGCAGAACTAAACAGAAGGCTGCCATTAGATAATAGTCATTATTTTTTGAACCACTAAAATCTTAACATTTCAGCATCTTTGAGGTGTAGGACCATTGGAAGGTTTTTCAGATTCTTCATTTAAAAAATGATTGAGCATGAGAGGAAACCAGATGGGCTTCATATAGTCTACCCTTTGGATGTCATAGATAACAAAAACTAAACATTACTATCAAACTTCAGAGACATTACTTTGCTGACAAAGGTCCATCTATTCAAAACTATGGTTTCTCCAGTAGTCGTGTATGAATTTGAGAGTCAGACCATAAAGAAAGCTGAGTGCAAAAGAACTGATGCTTATGAACTGTGCTGTTGGAGAACACTCTTGAGAGTCTCTTGCACTGCAAGGAGATCTGACCAGTCCATCCTAAAGGAAATCAGTCCTGGATATTCATTGGAAGGACTGATACTGAAGCTGAAACTCCAATATGTTGGCCATTTGCTGTGAAGACCTGAGTCATTGGAAAAGACCCTGATGCTGGGAAAGATTGAAGGCAGGAGGAGAAGGGGATGACAGAGAATGAGATGTTTGGATGGCATCACCATCTCGATGGACATGAGTTTGAGCAAGCTCTGGGAGCTGTTGATGGACAGGGAGGCCTGGCGTACTGCAGTCCACGGGACTGCAAAGAGTCAGACACGACTGAGCGACTGAACTGAACTGAACTGATCTATTTGTGATTCTGATGCTTGAAGAACTCCACTTCTATGAAATATGAGGCCTTGAGAGCAAAGTTATGTAAACAACAGAGATAGTACAAAGGAAATTAGCATAGATGTGGTCCCTGTTAATACCACATGTGTAAACTCATGTGTAAACAAAAATTTGAACGTGATTTTTTTTCCTTCTCAACTGAAGAAGTAAGAAATGGATGATTCAGTGGGGAAATGATTGTGCATTTCAGCAGTCTGCCTCCTATGAGAAATTTGTAAGGTCTAGCAGAATGTCATAGCACTGTTGTAGCTGAGAAAAAAAATATTAAAGAAATATGTTACTACTGTTGTTTTTTAGTCACTAAGTTGTGTCCAGCTCTTTAGGAACCTGTGGACTTCAGCACATCAGGCTTCCCTATCCTTCACCATCTGCTGGGGTTTGCTCAAACTCATGTCCATTGACTCTGATGCCATCCAACCACCTCAGCCTCTGTCACCCCCTTCTCTTCCTGCCCTCAATCTTTCCTGGCATCAGGGCCTTCTCCAGTGAGTCTGCTGTTCGCATCAGGTGGCCAAACTGTTGAAACTTCAGCATCAGTCCATCCAATGAATACTCACAGTTGATTTCCTTTAGGATTGACTAGTTTGACCTCCTTGCTGTCCAAGAGACTCCCAAGAGTCTTCTCAAGCACTTCAGTTGGAAAGCATCAGTTCTTTGACACTCACCCTTCTTTATGGTCCAACTCTCACATCCATACATGACTACTGGAAAAACCATAGCTTTGATTATGCAGACCTTTGTCGGCAAAGTAATATCTCTGCTTTTTATTTATTTATTTTTAAATTTATATATATGTATATTTATATCTCTGCTTTTTAATACACTATCTAGGTTTGCCATGGATTTCCTTCCAAGAAGCAAGCGTCTTTTAATTTCATGCTGTTGTCACTGTCCACAGTGATTTTGGAATCCAAGAAAATAAAATCTGTCACTGCTTCCACTTTTTCCCTATCTATATGCCATGAAGGGATAGGACTAGATGCCATGACCTTAAGTTTTTGGAATGTTGAGTTTTAAATCAGCTTTTTCACTCTCCTCTTTCATCTTCATCAAGAGGCTTTTTAGTTCCTCTTCCCTTTCTGCCATTAGGGTGGTGTCATCTCCATATCTGAGGTTGTTGATATTTCTCTCTGAAATCTTGATTCCAGCTTGTGATTCATTCAGCCCAGCATGTCCCATAATGTACTCTGCATTTAAGTTAAATAAGCAGGTGACAATATATACCCTTGATGTACTTCTTTTCCAATTTTGAACCAGTTCATTGTTTCCTGTCCAGTTCTAGCTATTGCTTCTTAACCTGCATACAGGTATCTCAGCACACAGGCAAGGTAGTCTGGTATTCTCATCTCTTTCAGAATTTTCCATCATTTGTTGTGATCCACACAGTCAGAGGCTTTAGAGTAGTCAGTGAAACAGAAGTAGATTTTTTTTTTGGAATTCCTTTGCTTTTTTTTATGATCCAGTGGATACTGGCAATTTGCTCTCTGGTTCCTCTACTTTTTTTAAATCCAACTTGAACATCTGGAAGTTCTTGGTTTATGTACTGCTGAAGCCTCAGTTGAAGAATTTTGAGCATTACCTTGGCTAGCATGTGAAATGAGCACAGTTGTACAGTAGTTTGAGCATTCTTTGGCATTGCCTTTCTTTGGGATTGGAATGAAAACTGGCCTTTTCCAGTCCTGTGGCCACTGCTGAGTTTTCCAAATGTGCTGGCATATTGAGTGCAGTGCTTTCACAGCATCATCCTTCAGGATTTGAAATAGCTCAGTTGGAATTCCATCACTTCCACTGGCTTTGTTCATAGTAATGCTTCCTAAGGCCAACTTGACTTTGCACTCCAGGATGTCTAGTTCTAGCTGAGTGACCACACCATGGTCCTGGTTATCCAGGCCTTTAAGATCTTTTTTGTATGGTCTGTGAATTCCTCCTACTTCATCTTAATATCTTCTGCTTCTGTTAGGTCCTTGCTATTTCAGTCCTTTATTGTGCTCATTTTTGCATGAAGTGTTCCCTTGGTATCCAGTTTTCTTAAAGAGATCTCCAGTTTTCCCATTCTGTTGTTTTCCTCTATTTCTTTGCATTGCTTACTTTAGAAGGCTTTCTTATCTCTCCTTGCTGTTTTCTAGAACTCCACATTCAGTTGGGTATATCTTTCCCTTTCTTCTTGGTTTCCGCTTTTCTTCTTTTCCCAGCTATTTATAAGGCCTCCTCAGACAACCACTTTGCCTTCTTGCATTTTTTTCCCTTTAGGTTGGTTTTGGTTTCAGCCTCCTGTACAATGTTATAGACCTCCATCCATAGTTCTTCAGGCACTCTGTCTACCAGGTCTAATCCCTTGAATTTATTCATCACCTCTTCACTGTATAGATTACAAGGGATTTGATTTAGGTCATAAGTGAATGGCTTGGTAGTTTTCCCTACTCTCTTCAATTTAAGCCTGAATTTTACAATTAGGAGCTGATTATCTGAGCCACAGTAGCTCCAGGTCTTGTTTTTGCTGACTGTATAGAGCTTCTCCATATTCAGTGCAAAGAATGTAATCAGTCTGATTTTGTTAATGACCATTTGCTGATGTCCATGTGTGCTTTCATGCATGCTAAATTGCTTCAGTCATGTCTGACTCTTTGTGACCCTATGGACTGTAGCCTGCCAGGGCTCCTCTGTCCATGGGATTCTGTAGGCAAGAATACTAGAGTGGGTTGCTTTGCCCTTCTCCAGGGGATCTTCCCGACCCAGGGATTGAACTCCTGTCTCTTACATGTCATGCTTTGGCTGGCATGTTCTTTACCACTGGGCCATCTGGGAAGCACTGGTGATCCATTTTAGAGTCATTTCTTGCATTGTTGGAAAAGGGTGTTTGCTATGACCAGTATGTTCTCTTGACAGAACTCTGTTAGCTTTTTCCCTGTTTCATTTTGTACTCCAAGGCCAAACTTGCCTATTACTGCAGATATCTCTTGACTTTTTACTTTTGCATTCCACTCCCCTATGATGAAAATGTTTTTTTTTGTGTGTGTGTGTGTGTTAGTTCTAGAAGGTCTTGTAGGTATTCACAGAAGGTCTTGTAGGTATTCATAGTACTGGTCAACTTCAACTTCTTTGGCTTAGACTTGGATTACTGTGACGTTGAATGATTTGCCTTGGAAAATGAACTGGGATCATTCTGTTGTTTTTTTGTTGCACCAAGTACTGCATTTTGGACTCTTTCATTGACTGAGGATTTCTGATTAGTTATAGGAAAATGCTAGTTTCCATGGAAGCACATTAATCTTTTGACGTTAAAGCTTCTGAAGTGATGCCCCAAAGCCTACAGAAAGCCTACAGAGGCCAAGTATCTATGTTTTATCCTGTGGTTGGATCTTTTCTTCTTACCTCTCCTCAGAGTGCTGATTAAATTCATCATCATTATCATTTTCTGCTTTATCAAATGTTTGTTGACCATTGAGTCTGTGTGAGGGATGCAGAACAATATTTTATAAGACACAATCTTTTAAATAAATGATTTTATAATATAACTGAGGAGATGGTTATACTTGGTTGGATAGTGTTCCTCCCATCCCCACCCCAAGTGTCCTGAAACCTCTGAATGTGACTTTATTTGGAAATAGAGTTGTTACAGGTGTTCAGAAGAGGTTATATTGAAGTAGGCTGGGCACGTAATCCAAAATCACTGGTGTCATTATACAGCAAAGAGACACAGAGACATAGGGAGGGGTGCCATGTGAAGAGGGCAGATACTGGAGTGATGAGTCCATAAGCCAAAGAATCTGAGGTTTTGCTGATCACAACTGGTGCTCTGAGGAAGGCATGGGACAGATCCTGCTCTAGTGCCTTCAGAGAGAGCATGGCCCTCAGGACACCTTGATCTCAGACTTCTAGCTTCACCCCTGTGAGAGAATGTATTTTCTCTGTTTTGAGCCACTAAGTTTGTGGCACTTTTGTGATAGCAGCCTTAAAAAACAAATACAATAGACATAAAAAATAAAGCTCCTATTATTAAGTACTGGCTCTACTCCAGGTTCCTTGTGTTCTAGCTGTTTTCTGCTCTATGACATTATCACCATCACCCTTGGAGGAGCAAGCTGAAAGTTAAGAGATGCCTAACAATTTTTTCAGGATCACTCGGCAAGTAGTTCTAACCCTTGTCACCTAACCATGGAAAGAAGCCCATGTGGTAGGCAGGAGGCAAAATGACAAGCAGGCAGGGGTAGACCTTAAAGCTGGCAGTAGCCCAGGTGTCCATGAAGAGTGATACGGAGAAACTAACTGAGGTCTGTCCGTAGGACTGGCCATTTCAGCAACACAAAGGATCAGACTGTGACAGCAGGCAGCTGTATGGACACATCTCTAATGCGTTCTGCTGAGTGAAAGGGGCCACACACAAACGAGTACATACATGATTTCATCTGTACAAAGTTCTAGACTAGGAAAAACTAGTCAGTAGTGTAAGAAGGTAAAAGCAGTGGTTTCCAACTCTGTAGTAGATGCTCTGTTGAGAATTTGACAACGAGGTCCCCGACAAAAGGAGGATGTGTGCCAAATCTTAGGTGGTCTCCTAACCTGGATGAGCCTAATCAGGGTGAGACCCTTTAATCTTGCCTCAAGTGGTTTCCTTGCTGCTTCTCCTTTAATTAGCAACTGTTCTACCCTTTGGAATTTAGAGAAGGTCATAGGGGCTGGAGTCTGGCCTACAAGGAATAGGGGACAAAAGGCCTCCATGCCCAGGAGCCTTACAGGGCCCTGCTTGGCATTAATCTGAACATAAAGCACAATTCACATGGTAGAGTCTGCACCAGCCATTGACCTAGCAAACTCATGCTGAAAGCTTGGAGCTACCACAGGGACTTCAGCCTCCACTCCCCACAGGACTTGATTGGGACTGAAATCTCAATAACAAGGCTGGCCCTTGGTGAGGCACCATGGATCCTGCAGGGGAGTGGGAGGTGGGCAGTCAGGGACCCTGTAGGGGGTGGCTCTGAGTTACACTGATGGGTTCAGTTCAATCGCTCAGGTATATCCAACTGCTTGTGACCCCGTGCACTGCAGCACACCAGGCTTCCCTGTCCATCACCAACTCCCAGAGCTTGCTCAAACTTGTGTCCATTGAGTCGGTGATGCCATCCAACCATCCCATCCTCTGTTGTCCCCTTCTCCTCCCACCTTCAATCTTTCCCAGCATCAGAGTCTTTTCCAATGAGTCAGCCCTTCACATCAGGTGGCCAAAGTATTGGAGCTTCAGCTTCAGCATCAGTCCTTCCAATGAATATTCAGGACTGATTTCCCTTAGGATGGACTGGTTGGATCTCCTTGCAGTGCAAGGGACTCTCAAGAGTCTTCTCCAACACCACAGTTCAAAAGCATCAATTCTTTGGCGCTCAGCTTTCTTTATGGTCCAACTCTCAAATTCATACATGACTATTGGAAAAACCATAGCTTTGACTAGACGGACCTTTGTTGGCAAAGTAATGTCTCTGCTTTTTAATATGCTGTCTAGGTTGGTCATAACTTTTTTTTTTTAATGCAGAAATTCCATATACCTTTATTTATAGGTCTTAATACAGCAAAATGTAAATGAAAATTGACAACACTGCTCATTTTTCTAATTTAATTTGACATATAAAATGGAGTTTCTCCAGATAATAGACTTGCCTTACCTTATGATTTATGTTCTGAGTACATTTTATAAAACTCAGCAACCAGGCTTTTTCTATGTTTAAATTGAATTGAACATGATTAAGTACAAATGAATAACTTTATTTTATGTAGTAGCAAAAAGAGTCAGTAATCCTTTCAAGTAAGAGACTATTTCATTTCCTCCCAACTTGGATTCCCCATAAACATGATCCACAAATGATATTGGAACTTCGCCAATAGTATAATTCAGCTGTCTTGCTCAAACAATCATCTCCATCTGGAAGATGTAGCCTTTAGAAATACATTTTCCTATTAATTTCTGTAAAACTTCTTTTCTGTATGACCTGAAACTTCCTGTTAAATCAGATGCTCCTAGTCACAGCAAAATCTTGAGTTATAAAATTGGCCACACGGCTGATTATTTTTCTTTTAAAATCCCAGCCATATACACGACCATTTCCTTTGTAGCGAGTTCTGGAGACAATGTCAAAATTACCCTCCTTTTGCTTCCTAATGAATTCAGGAATAAATTTTGGATGGTGTGAGAGGTCAGCATCCATGATGATTATGTAGTTGCCTGTGGCATGTTTCATCCTGTGAATATGTGCAGTTCCTAGTCCCAACTTTTTCTCCCGTGGCCTTAGAAGAATTCTGTCTGACCCATAGATCTTCTCCAACTGTTCAGCAACATCCCTTGTTCCATCTGGGTTTCCATCATCTATGATATAATTTCATAGTTGAAGCCACTCTCAGAGAAGCTCTTCACCAGCAGCCACACGATGAGCGGTAGGTTCTCGCACTCTTTGTACGTGGGCAAAAGCACCGAATACTTGTCTTGCCCCTTCGGCTCCCGCCGAGACCTAGGAGAGCTACGACTCACTTCCATGGCAGCCATGGAACGGGTCATAACTTTCCTTCCAAGGAGCAAGTGTCTTTTAATTTCATGGCTGTAGTCACTATTTGCAGTGATTTTGGAGCCCAAGAAAATAAAGTCTGTCACTGTTCCATTGTTTTCCCATCTATTTGCCATGAAGTGGTGGGACCAGATGCCATGATCTTTGTCTTTTTATATTGAGTTTTAAGCCAGCTTTTTCACTCTCTTTCACTTTCATCAAGAGGCTCTTTAGTTCCTCTTCCCTTTCTGCCATAAGGGTGGTGTCATCTGCACATCTGAGGTTATTAATATTTCTCTGGGCAATCTTGATTCCAGCTTGTCCATCTAACCTGACACTTCGCCTGATGTACTCTGCATTTTTAAGTTAAATAAGCAGGGTGACAATATACAGCCTTGGCGTACTCCTTTCCCAATTTAGAACCAGTCTATTGTTCCATGTCCAGTTCTAACTGTTGCTGCTTGACCTGCATACCGGTTTCTCAGAAGGCAGGTAAGATGGTCTGTTATTCCCATCTCTTTCATAATTTTTCACAGTTTGCTGTGATCTACACAGTCAAAGGCTTTGGCATAGAGGTCTATACTGTTTCTGTTCTTTAACTGTGCCCATCTTTGCATGGAATGTTCCCTTGGTTTTCAGTTTTCTTGAAGAGATCGCTAGTCTTTCCCATTCTATTGCTTTCTTCTATCTCTTCGCATTGATCACTTAGGAAGACTTTATCTCTCCTTGTTATTCTTTGAAACTCTGCATTCAGATTGGTATATCTTTCCTTTTCTCCTTTGCCTTTTGCTTTCTTTTCTCAGCTATTTTAAGGCCTCCTCAGACAACCTTTTTGCCTTTCTTTTTCTTGGGGATGATTTTGATCACAGCCTCCTGTACAATGTTGCGAACCTCTGTCCATAGTTCTTCAGGCACTCTATCAGATCTAATCTGTTGAATCTATACTGTATAATCTTTAGGGATTTGATTTAGGTCACACCTGAATGGCCTAGTTGTTTTCCCTACTCTCTTCAATTTAAGTCTGAATTTGCCAATAAGGAGTTCACAATCTGAGCCACAGTCTGCTCCTGTTACCACACAGTTGAGGTTTTTGGTCTGCCTGCTTGATGTGTTTGAGCAAAGACTTCGCAAGTGAAGCATCGCTGAAAGGGTGACCCAGTGTAAGTCTGTTACTCCTCACACCACAGAATCCCAGGGAAGGCAGACCATTTCTGTGCCAGCAATCAGTGCCTCAAGTTGTGTGGCTCACACTGTATCCCACCAGGGAAGCCGCTCCATCTTGAAGGCCTGAGCCTCTTAGTCTGCTTGCAGGTTTCCAGACATCGAATCTGGACAGACAGTGCCTCCAACAGAGCTTCTGTGTTGGCTTGTTTAGAGGTGCATCTGCCAGAATAGGTGGAGAAGAAATTCTCTTTCAAGTTTGGGCCTTAACAGGCTTTTGTAGCTACAGAGCCTTGTCTAATAAAGAAGGACTAAGGCTTTTCCTTTCAGCTTTTTAAAAAAAGAGCAGCAATCTTTCTGTTTCTCCCAGCACCAGAGCCTCGTCAGTAGTTCTGTTTTGTGTTTTGCCTGCTTCCCAGAAGTATAGAATATGGCTTGAGATAAAAAACAAATGTCAAGATTGTTGAGCATGGTGAGGAGGTTTGTCTCAGGACTTATTTTCTTTCCTGCTCTGTGGTGTCCTTGGGGAAATTTCCGGATGCCCAGCTTAATAATGTCAGTCTTCCCAGCAATGGCCTGAGCTCCCCAGCTGCTTTCATTCTACTGTCTGAGATTGTAACAGAAAATTTACATTTGAAAATTGAATGCTTGCTGATTTAAAGAACAGAGAAGCCTGGTGGGCTACAGTCCATGGGGTCACAAAGCGACAGATAACTGAGTGACTAATACTTCTTATTGTAGTCCGAGTTTAGGTGAGGGTCAGAGAGGGGGAGATTTTATTGGGAGAGTTTCCACTAGACCAGTACACACATCGCAGAGCCACAGCTTATTTTGCTAATCGTTAAGATGACCTTGACTTTGATTTCTAAAGCTGCTGTATTCATACTTTCCAGTGGGGTCAGTATTTGTATTGAAAAAAACTCATTTTCTGCAGTAAAACCTCTTCCCAACTTCCTTTTACTGACTTAATGGCTTTTTCTAGAGCAGATGATAGATGAAGCCAGAGAACGCGGTTTGTCTATAAAGGACATATTGATTCAATCAGATTTGCCAGAACACAACTCCAGGGTAAAACCTAAAAAGTGACTCGAGAAATCAAGATGCTGCTGAGGCAGTTTCTCAGCCAGGAATTTTTTTGGCTGCTTCTTGTTTTAAATTCCTTCATTTTGCATTTCGGGAAATGACTCTCAAGTGAAAGCCAAAATCCTAAGTGCAGAAAGATTAATCACGTGTTGTTGGCTTTGAATTCTGATTACTTCCCTTGAAGGAGTAGCCAAGAGCTTGTTTCTCATATAAAAATACTTTTCGCCTGTTAATGAGAAACAAAATTAATTGGGTTCTACAGAGGCCAATTTTAACTGAGTTAAAAGACAAATACTTTAGAGTAAGAAAGGACCTTAGAGACACTGGATTTAATCCCTTCCTTTAGGACCAGAGAGGGTGAAAGCCTTGCTGAAGAGCGCAGAGCCGCAGGGAATGCAGTGCACAGAGAAGACCCCATTTCATCCGGTGGTCACTCAGGCGGGTCCATCCTCTGACCTTTCTGATTGTTACCAGCAAGGCTCCCTGCCATTGTTTACATAAGAATCTCTCAGGAATGAGGTTTTATTCTTTAGAACTAACAGTTGAAAATAGAGAAATCATGTCACATGTGTAGCACCAGCACCGATAGGACCTCTTTGTTTAAATAAAGTGTGAAAGCCAGTGTGCTGTTTGAACGAATTCACCCAATGGCCTAGGTGGCCTTGTTTTTGAAGAGAGATTTCTGTGATTTTTGCATGGTGTGGAAGTCTAAATCACCAGTCACAGAGCTCTGAACCCAGAGAAAGGCCCTGTCAAAATGAAACATGAAAATAATGTTGAGGTCATATCAAGGAAGCTGAACGGTAAACATTAGCAGAGCTTGCTGCAACAGGATAGCATGTGTGGGGATGGAACAGCGTGTTCCTCAGTTGGCATGGCCCAGGGCTTGGGAGGGATCAACCCCCAAAGCCCGTTAGAAAGCTCAGCCTCTCCAAACACTGAACTGAGCCACAGTGCTTCCTGCTGCTGTTATTTGGGAATTGTATGTGGTCAGGATACAAATGATGGCCAACCTTCTTGCCATGAATGATTAGCATAATAATTCAGCTAATGGATTAATTTTAGATTGCTGCAAGTGATCAGATTCATGTTTTCATTTGCATTTTTACTAACCAGTTTGCTCCAAACACTTTTTTATTAATATTTGTATTGCAATACAGAATAAGAATGTTATGATTATTTTACTTTAAGGCTTATATTGAAAGAAGTCTAACATCATTGCTCTTCCCATCTATTATTCAATGAGTGTTTTTCAGCTGGACAGAAAGACAGATCTATCTGTTCAGACAGATCTGTTTTCTGTCTGACTCATTGTTGCTAATAGGGAAAGCAGAAACCTTCTCTGTTGATTGATGAGTTCCAGCTGTGCAACTTTGGAAATCGTATTTCCACTGAAAAAAAATTTAATGACTTTTTTCTAATGTTCTTCCATTAAAAAAAAAGTTTGTTGTCATGGGATACCACTTTTCAATTTTTCATAAAGATTTTTTTGTGTGTGTGTGTGTGTTTTATTTTTATTAGTTGGAGGCTAATTACTTTACAATATTGTAGTGGTTTTTGTCATACATTGACATGAATCAGCCATGGATTCACATGTATTCCCCATCCCGATCCCCCCTCCCACTTCCCTCTCCACCCGATCCCTCTGGGTCTTCCCAGTGCACCAGGCCCGAGCACTTGTCTCATGCATCCAACCTGGGCTGGTGATCTGTTTCACCCTAGATAATATACATGTTTCGATGCTATTCTCTCAAAACATCCCACCCTCGCCTTCAGAAAGATTTAAAATTAATGATGTTATGATTTCCCTGGTAGCTCAGACAGTAAAGAATCCACCTGCAATGCAGGAGACCTGGGTTCGATCCCTGGGTCGGGAAGATCCCCTGGAGAAGGGAATTGCTACCCACTCCAGTATTGTCTGGAGAATCACATGGACAAAGGAGCCTGGCAGGCTATAGTTCATGGGGTTGCAAAGAGTTAGACATGACTGAGTGACTAATACTACTTTCTTGCAACCACAGCTGAGTTGTATTGAAAGGAGGTTCAGATCCTTAGATAATTGCCAGGCTTGATGCCAAAGCTTTCATGGTGGCTCCAGGTACCCAGCCTCTAAACCCAACACTGATATTTAATGCAATGAAAGCAGCAACAGCTCCTTTTTCTTTTTCCCCTATTCCTATTCCTCATTTTAAATACAGCTTTATTGAGATATAATTCATATAGCATACAGTTTACTCATTTAAAGTGTACAGTTCAGTGTTATTTTAGTATTAGAATTGTGTAACCATCAGTTCAGTTCAGTTGCTCAGTCATATCTGACTCTTTGTGACCCCATGGACTGCAGTACCCCAGGCTTCCCTGTCCATCACCAATTCCCGGAGATTACTCAAACTCATGTCCGTTGAATCAGTGATACCATCCAACCATCTCATCCTCTGTTGTCCCCTTCTCCTCTCCTCTTCAATCTTTCCCAGCATCAGGGTCTTTTCAAATGAGTCAGCTCTTTGCATCAGGTGACCAAAGTATTGGAGTTTCAGCCTCAGCTTCAGTCCTTCCAATGAATATTCAGGACTGATTTCCTTTAGGATGGACTGGTTGGATCTCCTTGCTGTCCAAGGGACTCTCAAGAGTCTTCTCCAAGACCACAATTCAAAAGCATCAGTTCTTTGGCACTCAGCTTTCTTTATGGTCCAATTCTCACATCCATACATGACTACTGGAAAAACCAAAGCTTTGACTAGATGGAACTTTGTTGGGAAAGTTGTCTCTGCTTTTTAATATGCTGTCTAGATTGGTCATAGCTTTTCTTCCAAGGAGCAAGCATCTTTTAATTTCACGGCCGTAGTTACCATCTGCAGTGATTTTGGAGCCCCCCAAAATAAAGTCTGTCACTGTTTCCATTGTTTCCCCATCTATTTGCCATGAAGTAATGGGACCAGATGCCATGATCTTAGTTTTCTGAATGTTGAGTTTTAAGTCAACTTTTTCGCTCTCCTCTTTCACTTTCTTAAAGAGGATCTTTAGTTCTTCTTTGCTTTCTGCAATTAGTGTGCTGTTATCTGCATATCTGAGGTTATTGATATTTCTCCTGGCAATCTTGATTCCAGATTTTCCTTCATCCAGTCCGGCATTTCTCATGATGTACTTTGCATATAAGTTAAGTAAGCAGGGTGACAGTATACAACCTTGACGTATTCATTTCCCAATTTGGAACCAGTCCATTGTTCCATGTTTTGTTCTAACTGTTGATTCTTGACCTGCACACAGATTTCTCAGGAGGCAGGTCAGGTGGTCTGGTATTCCCATTTCTTTCAGAATTTTTTTGCAGTTGATTGTGATCCATACAAACTATGGATGGGCTTTAAATTATTTGAGTTTGAGTTGTTTCCATTTTTTAGTTATTTCCATTTTTGGCTCATATGACCAGTGCTGCTGTAAACATTAATGGTCAAGCCTGTGTGGATGCATTTTCATTTCTCTTGTAAACACTTCTAGGACTGGAATTGCACCATCATATGTTAGCTGTGTTTAACCTTTTGAGAAACTGCAAAGTGACTGTACTACATTTTATGTTCCTACCAGCAGTGTGTGTTCTGATTTTTCCACATTCTCTCCAACACTTGTTATTATCAGTCTTTTTAAAAAATTATAGCCATCCTGCTGGGTGTGTAGTGGTGAAGCCTCTTCCGAACTATTTTGAAAGTATTTTGGTGATGGATTCAGCCCAGATGGATTCTTTGTGAGAAAGGAAAGCAGATTGCGCCAGTCCTTCATGTTTCCATCCTCCTGCAGAAGGATGGTGACTTTGTTTACCGCTCTGTCTCCAAAGTCTAGAACAAGGCTTAGGACTAGTAAGCATGGAGACATTTGTAGAATGAATGCCTAAATCAGTTCACAAAGAGACTACTGTGTGCTAGCATTGGTGTGGATACAGAGGTGTGTAAGACATGGCCCTGCTCCCAGGGAGCTTCACTTTTTGAAGGAAATAGAATGAGAGTATTCCTGAAAGGGAGTTACTGATGGAGAAGGGTACATGTTAGAGGAAAGTGTACTCATTTCTAAGCAACTAAAGTATAGATGATGAAAACGTGAACTCCTTTGGTCTTAGACTAATTTATAAAGTCTGGCTTCCAGGAAATGGTAGGGGAAAAAATATCAGTCACTCAAACTGCAATGAGGAAGGTATCCTTCCACATAATACCAGAAGCCTCCCCATATGGTACCACGTTGCAAGCAATCACTCACGTACATTCTTTCTCTCTTTCTGTATGTGTGACTGTGGAATCAGAATATAATATACTTCTTCTCTTTAAGTTCAGCTTTTTAGTGATTTTCACATTTTGGTCATTTGCCTTCTATCTTCCTCTCTCCCCCATTCCTCTTTTATCTGTTTATTTTTGTCTTTGCCACTTCTCCAACAACAATCTCACCTCACCTGCTCTAAGGTATATTTTACAGGACTTTTTGCAGATTTAATGCATAATAACCAGTCTAAGTGTTATCATTATGCCATCATTTCCTTAATTCTCTTGCTATTCTTTGTTATAAATAATGCTTCAGGGGAACCTATTCATGACTTTTCTTTCCAAATTTGCATTGTTTAAAAAAGGTAACAGTCTGAATGAGTTCCTGATCTTTAGGCTTTCCCCTCGTGGTGATTCAGGAACCCAGGCCCCTTCCATCTGTGTTGCCCATCCCCTCAAGCCTCTGGGACTGCTTCCAGCTGACAGAAGGGGCAAGAGCCTGGAAGACACTTGCTTCCTAACCACATGGCCGAGTAGTGGTACCCAGCCTCTCTGTTTCCATTCCTCTGATGACAGCTTGCCATATGGCATAACTGGGTGTGGGAAGTTCTGGTAGCATAGTTTCTGGCTGGGCAGACACTTTCCAGAAATAGCTATATATTCTCCTTGGAGGACCATACATTTTGGGTGGACAGTTAGTCTTCTCTGCCATTGTATGTTTTTATAGATATGATCATTGTTCATTTTGATGACTTGGTACATTTTGCCCAACAGTCCCCACCCCCCATCCCCACTGAAATGTTATTTGTTTCTGATTATTTATTTATTTATTTCTGATTATTTATTTATTTATTTCTGATTATTAAGGGAGACATACATTTGGTCTTAGTCAATTCCAATAATCTAACCATGAGACTTTATTATATGTAGAACCAATGTGTCTACTACTGCAATTTTTTCTTCTACTTGTTACTTTTTGTTTTAGTGCTCATATCACTTTGGTTAATTATTTTGACTCGTGTTACAATATGGAGAAATTGGTGGAGAGTTTATCAATGGTGGCATGTGAAATAACAGAGGGAGAGGAGATTGGCTCAGTCTCTTTCAAAAAGTTTAAAATGGAACCAATAACCAAGGAAACTGGTTTTCCTCCAAGGAGACTGCATCATTGCAGAAATATCCCAGCTTAACTATAGGGATTAAAAAAAAACCAAAAACTTAGTATTATCTGGAAATATTTTCATTTTTCATTTTTCCTGAGCCAGTTATTTTGTATATATCTGCTGTTGCTTTCAAAAATGATTATAATTAAGATATCATTCTTTTTAGATGAGTTTTTTTTTTTTGAAGCCTCTTTTTCAAAGTCTCTTAAGACTTAAGCTTTGATTTAGAGTACTGGCCCCCACTTGTTCCACCCATCCCCACCTCTCCCCCCCCAAAATCTGAAAATATAATAAAAATGTTTTAAATATTAGCATTACTTTTATAATGCTGTTAAAGAGATGGTGGAATTTTTGCTCAGAAAACATGACTCTAAATTGATCCAGTCTTTTTTTTTCCTTTGGGGAATTAATGAGGTATAATAAAACCTAATAGAGAAAAAAAATTTTTATGTCAGCTGTAGATATTTAATTGAAATATCTCCTAAGCTTCACAGTTCCCTTCCTAAGGGAGGAAAACTGATGAGGTGGAATAAGGAAATTATGCAGCATTCATTCATTCATTCAATTCATTCATTCAACAACTATTGAATTTCCTACATGTTCTATTTGGGGACTAGCTAGATGTGTCTAAGGGTCTAGATGTGTCTAGGGGTCTAGATGTCTCTAGATGCATCTGAGAATGAAACAAAAAGATTCCTGACTTTAAGAAGGTTACATTTTACCAGGATGTGGTAACAGAATTAATAATAAACCACATAATAAGTTGAGTTGTGATGGGTCTTACTCAGCCTCATGAAGAGGATGCTATTTATAATTTGTGATTATATTTTCAATGTATCATCTCAGAATAAAAATTAGCATGGGGCTTAAAGTTTAAATAAGGGAGTCAGGTTAGGCCTCATTAAGTAGTTATGTTTAAGACCCAAAGGAGGGAACCAGCTAGGCTTCTATCTAAGGGAGGAGGTTTCCAAGCAAAAGGACCCAGCAAAGGCCCTGAGGCTGAGGTGCACCTATAAATTGAAGTACAGGAGGAAGTTCAGTGTGGTTGGATTGGAGTTAGGGTAGATGGGGAGATCAAGGGGTGAAGTCAGAAAAGAAATGAGGGATGTTAGACAAACAATGTAAAGTCATGTGGACCATTGCTCATTATAAGGACTTTGACTTCATTCTGAGAGAAATGGAAACACATTAAGGGTTTCAGATAGGGTGGGGGGGTGTGATTTGATCTGAATTACATTTTTGCAGAATTATCTGGGATATCATGGGGAAAGTGGACAGTAAGGAGACAAGGGCAGAAACACAAAGGCCGGTTGAGGGTACTTCAATATTTGGGCCAAGGAGATGACAGTGAAGGTGATGACAAATGGTTGCATTCTGGATATATTTTGAAGCTAGAACCTACAGGATTTTCTGATAGATGAGTCTTAAAGAAAAGAAAGAGTTGAAGATTCTTATAGTACTGCCAAAATATTTATTGACCCTACCTATGAGGTTTGCCCCTCTGAGAGAATTATCCTGGCACCCCAAAGGTTTGGACATGGGCTTTCTCTGGCCAGTGAATTATATATGGAAAGTAGTGTGCCTTTCTTGGCAGAATCTTTAAATGCTCCTGTGCTGGACCTATTCTTGTCTTCACCAGGAGAGAATCCTCTGTCCTGGATGGGGCTGCTCTTTTAACTTGGACCCTGGAGCAAAGGACATGAAACAAAGCCAGAGTCCCACCCTCTGCTGATATATAACTTGAGCAAGTAGTAAACATTGCTTCAAATCATGCTGAGATTTTTTGTTGGTGTTGTAATTATAGTAATATAATTCAGTGAAAGCTCATGAAAGCTTCAGTGAAGCTCATACCTGAGCAACAGAAAGAGTAGAATTTTCATTGACTGAGGTGGAAAGATTATGGGAGGAACAGGGAGGGCAGATTAGGAGTTTAGTTTTGGACATGTCCAGTTTGAGGTGTCTGTCATAATGCTCAGGTATGGCTATTGAGTAAGCAATTAAATTTAAGAATATAAAGTTCAGGATAGATGTAAAAACTAGGGGAGGCAGTCATCGGCATAGAGTTGGTAGGATTTTTTAAAATTTTACTGAAGTGTAGTATACTTAGAATATTGTATTAAATTCTGCTATACAGCAAAGTGAATCAGTATATATATACCTCAGTTTATATGTATATATTCTTTTCCATTATGGTTTACCATAGGATATTGAATATAGTTCTTTGTGCTGTGCAGTAGGACCTTATTGTTTATCCATCTTATCTATAATAGTTTACATCTTATAATCCCAAACTCTCAGTCTTTCTCTTCCTCACCCCACCCACCTTGGCAACTTCAAGTCTGTTCTCTGTCTGAGAATCCATTTCTTTTTTGTTGATCAGTTCATTTGTGTCACATTTTAGAATTTACATATAAATGATATCACATGGTATTTGTCTTTCTGTCTGACTTCATTTAGTATGATAATCTCTAAGTCCATCCATGTTGCTGCAGATGGCATTATTTCACTTTTTAAAATGGCTGAGTAGTACTCCATTGGGTACATGTACCATCTTCTTTATCTATTGATCTGTTGATGGGCATTTAGATTGCTTCCATGTCTTGGCTATTGTAGATAGGGCTGCTGTGAACATAGGGTTGCATGTATCTTTTCAAATTATAGTTTTGTCTGGATGTATGGCCAGGAGTGGGATTGCTGGATCATATGGCAAGAGTTGATAGTTTTTATGGTCATAGGATTGGTTGAGATCGTGAATGGAGTGATTATATAGAGAAGGGGAGGATGCCATAAGAGGTTATGACCCAACTTATCATGAATATTTGCTCTTAGTAAGGGACACTCATGACAGTGAGCTTGAGAAAGAATATGAACACAGAAATTGGCTACAGCAAAGATAACTAATTCTTTTGGGCTTTTTTCTAAGGGAGAACCAAGAAATGGGCAGTTTCTGGGTCAGAAGTTGGATCAAGTGAGGGTTTTCTAATAAAATAAAAGCTTAACATGGATGTTCTTCATGCATATTTGAGGACAGCCCTTTTATTTCCCATGGGCTGTTACTCCATTTTATTTTTTTTATTTTTTAATTTTTTGTTACTCCATTTTAAAGAGTGAAAAGAAAGTAGCATTTATTATGCATTTAAAATTTGCTGTACGTGGTACTAAGCACATTCACATGTTACTTTCTCCTTACAACCATCAATACATTGTGAAGTAACTGTGATTACTTTTCAGGGTCTCACAATTACTATATAGGGGAGCTGAGATTCAGTCCTTCATCTTGCTCTTGACCCAAAGCCTTTTCTCCATGGTAATTGCCTTCCAAAAAAAGTTTAAGTGTTCTCTGGGAGCAAGTTTCATGAAAGTTTCCTGTATTGCTTCTCAACTAGCAAGGTATAAGATAAAATTGCTAATAGCCATTGAATGTGTGTTTCCCACACCATTGTCCAGTGTTTACTATTGAACTATGTTCTGCTACTGTTGACTCAAATTAAAAGTTCTTACCCAGCCTTAAGTGTGGCTTTAAAAACTCACCTGTGGTACCTTTTAGAAAGTCCCAAAGCCAACAAATCAGGTGAAAATATCAGTCTCCTTTGTTCAGGGCCAGGCAACCAATTACCAAACTAGCAAGTTGCTTTGAGGTTTGGTAGAAATTTCATAATTCATAATGGTAATTAAATACATATGATGGAAAGTTTCAGAGTGGTGTCCTGGTACAGAAGCTACTTCTTGTATTGGTTTGTTTAATTCCTGCCACCCACGATAAACATATGGTTCAAGCAGCCATGGCTGGGTTCTCATAATGTTAGCTTCTGTGATAGAAATCTTTTTAAAAAAGTCTGTTAATGAGTTGTGTACTTGGAGGCCCAAAAACTCATCATACATTTTTATTTTTAAAATATACAGCCAACCCCAGTATTTGTTGAAATAGAAAGAAATGTATATGGATATAAACTCATACATTTTTGAAGATTATAGTAACTTATGCTACTTTAATGTAAACAGTAGTTTCTGATGGTGCATGACAGTTAGTGTGTGGAAAGGATGTCCAGGGTTTGTTACAGTGGTATGCCTCACTGCGGAGCCTGAATTTGCAATGTGGACATAGTGTAAAGGCTGGTGAGTTATCAGAAAATGTAGATATTTACTTAAGATTCTTCACATCCTACTGAAACAGCAATTGCTGTTTACTCAGAGCAAAAAGCACTTTAAGTCAGGTGGTAAGAAGAATGTAGAATTCATTATTAACCTTCCTGCCCACAGCTCTTCTGGGAGAAAAAAAAATCCTATTCCTTAAAGAAATTTATGTAAAAGATAGCAAGTGGTGGTACTTTCAGATGTGTATTTACAAAGTTGCCCCAAATATACTGCTCTGCAATGAAAAAAAAAAAAAAAGATTCTTCACATCCTAAAATTATGGGGTGTATACCTAGCTCGCATGAGGGGAACAAAACAAACCTTCCATTTGCAGTGGACTGTGATGGCTAACTGGACCTGTGCATCAGGGCTCTCAATCTCTGTTCTGGGAAAGGTTCTGGTCACAGAGATGGCCATGAGACCCAAGCCAGGACAGTCAGAGGGCTTCCTTAAGATTACCTTGATTTTTGATGACTGGATGAACATTCTTTCTTTCTGGTAGGGTTTCCAAACTCTCAATGGCTGTGTTTCTGCCACCCTCCTAGGGAAGTCCTGTCTGCAATAGTTCAGTTCAGTTCAGTTCAGTCGCTCAGTCGTGTCCAACTCTTTGCGACCCCATGAACTGCAGCACGCCAGGCGTCCCTGTCCATCACAGACACCCAGAGTTTACTCAAACTCATGCCCATCGAGTCGGTGATGTCATCCAGCCATCTCATCCTCTGTTGTCCCCTTCTCCTCCTGCCCTCAATCCCTCCCAGCATCAGGGTCTTTTCCAGTGAGTCAACTCTTCGCATGAGGTGGCCAAAGTACTGGAGTTTCAGCTTCAGCATCAGTCCTTCCAAAGAACACCCAGGACTGATCTCCTTTAGGATGGACTGGCTGGATCTCCTTGCAGTCCAAGGGACTCTCAAGAGTCTTCTCCAACACCACAGTTCAAAAGCATCAATTTTTCGGTGCTCAGCTTTCTTCACAGTCCAACTCTAACATCCATACATGACCACTGGAAAAACCATAGCCTTGACCAGATGGACCTTTGTTGGCAAAGTAATGTCTCTGCTTTTTAATATGCTATCTAGGTTGGTCATAACTTTCCTTCCAAGGAGTAAGCGTCTTTTAATTTCATGGCTGCAAGTCACCATCTGCAGTGATTTTGGAGCCCAGAAAATAAATCACTGTGCCACTGTTCCACTGTCTCCCCATCTATTTCCATGAGTGATTGGGGACCAGATGCCATGATCTTAGTTTTCTGAATGTTGAGCTTTAAGCCAACTTTTTCACTCTCCTCTTTCACTTTCATCAAGAGGCTTTTTAGTTCCTCTTCACTTTCTGCCATAAGGGTGCTGTCATCTGCATATCTGAGGTTATTGATATTTCTCCCGGCAATCTTAATTCCAGCTTGTGCTTCTTCAAGCCCAGCGTTTCTCATGATGTACTTTGCATATAAGTTAAATAAGCAGGGTGGCAATATACAGCCTTGACGTACTCCTTTTCCTATTTGGAACCAGTCTGTTGTTCCATGTCCCGTTCTATCTGTTGCTTCCTGACCTGCATACAGGTTTCTCAAGAGGCAGGTCAGGTGGTCTGGTATTCCCATCTCCTTCAGAATTTTCCACAGTTTATTGTGATCCACACAATCAAAGGCTTTGGCACAGTCAGTAAAGCAGAAATAGATGTTTTTCTGGAACTTTCTTGCTTTTTTGATGATCCAGCAGATGCTGGCAATTTGATCTCTGGTTCCTCTGCCTTTTCTAAAACCAGCTTGAACGTCTGGAAGTTCTCGGTTCATGTATTGCTGAAGCCTGGCTTGGAGAATTTTGAGCATTACTTTACTAGTGTGTGAGATTAGTGCAATTGTGCGATAGTCTGAGCATTCTTTGGGATTGCCTTTCTTAGGGATTGGAATAAAAACGGACCTTTTCCAGTCCTGTGGCCATTGCTGAGTTTTCCAAATTTGCTGGCATATTGAGTGCAGCACTTTCACAGCATCATCTTTCAGGATTTGTAATAGCTCAACTGGAATTCCATCACCTCTACTAGCTTTGTTCATAGTGATGCTTTCTAAGGCCCACTTGACTTCACATTCCAGGATGTCTGGCTCTAGGTGAGTGATCACACCATTGTGATTATCTGGGTCATGAAGATCTTTTTTGTACAGTTCTGTGTATTCTTGCCACCTCTTCTTAATATCTTTTGCTTCTGTTAGGTCCATACCATTTCTCTCCTTTATTGAGCCCATCTTTGCATGAAATGTTGCCTTGGTATCTCTAATTTTCTTGAAGAGATCTCTAGTCTTTCCCATTCTGTTGTTTTCCTCTATTTCTTTGCCTTGATCGCTGAGGAAGGCTTTCTTATCTCTCCTGGCTATTCTTTGGAACTCTGCATTCAAATGGGAATATCTTTCCTTTTCTCCTTTGCTTTTCACTTCTCTTCTTTTCACAGCTATTTGTAAGGCCTTCTCAGACAACCATTTTTCCTTTTTGCATTTCTTTTCCGTGGGGATGGTCTTGATCCCTGTCTCCTGTACAATGTCACGAACCTCCGCCCATAGTTCATCAGGCTCTCGATCAGATCTAGTCCCTTAAATCTATTTCTCACTTCCACTGTATATTCATAAGGGATTTGATTTAGGTCATACCTGAGTGGTCTAGTGGTTATCCCTATTCTCTTCAGTTTAAGTCTGAATTTGGCAATAAGGAGTTCATGATGTGAGCCACAGTCAGCTGCCGGTCTTGTTTTTGCTGACTGTATAGAGCTTCTCCATCTTTGGCTGCAAAGAATATAATCAATCTGATTTCGGTGTTGGCCATCTGGTGATGTCCATGTGTAGAGTCTTCTCTTGTGTTGTTGGAAGAGGGTGTTTGCTATGACCAGTGCGTTCTCTTGGCAAAACTCTATTAGCCTTTGCCCTGCTTCATTCCGTACTCCAAGGCCAAATTTGCCTGTTACTCCAGGTGTTTCTTGACTTCCTACTTTTGCATTCCAGTCCCCTATACTGAAAAGGACATCTTTTTGGGGTGTTAGTTCTAAAAGGTCTTATAGGTCTTCATAGAACCATTCAACTTCAGCTTCTTCAGCGTTACTGGTTGGGGCAACAGGAGGTAATGCAATAGGAGGTAATGAAATTGATGAACACATAAAAATAAGTGAAGATGAGGTGATATAAGAAAGAAGTATTCACTTTAGTCCCCAGTTGTAATTACAGAGGCCAGGCTTCTGAAATGTGTCTTTAAATTCTGTAAGGATTAACTTTTCAAAAATTGCTCTACTGTTCACTAATTTTCATACTTCATTTATGATCCAGGGAAAATAACAAGTGCTCAAATTACTACTATAAAGAAATCTGGTTTAGTTTGGCAACTTAACTTATGCTACTATAACTAAATAGCATAGACGAAGTGGCTTTAAGCAATGGAATTTTATTTCTCATTGGGCTGGAGTCTGGGAAGTCCAAGGTCAAGATGCCAGTAGGTTTGGTGTCTGGTGAAGTATCTCTCCTTGGGTTGCAGATGGGCACCCTCTTGTTGTGTCCTCATGTGGTGGAGAGAGACAAAGACCTGCTCTGTCTTCCTCTGGTTATATATACACAAATCCCATGATGGCAGGGGGGCACCCTCATGACCTCATCTAAACCCAGTCACCTCCAAATACTATCAAATTGGGCATTAGGGTTTCCACATTTGAACTTTAGGAAGACACGAATATTCTTAACACTTGGGAAGAGACTCTGTAGTAAAATAAAGGAAGGCAGGCAGAGAGGAAGGAATAAACAAATAGAAGAAGGAAGTATAAAGATAAAAATTTCTTTTGCCATCAGAAATTTTCCCTCCCAATTCATTGGTCAATAAATTCTCTCTTTTGTTTCACCTATTTTAAATTGGATTTTGGTCACTTGCAACTAATTAATTTACCATTCCTTTGAAGGTGTTACATAGATTATTCCAATATTGGTATGGAATTATATAATTAAGGAATTAGGAATACATTTCTGATGGAAATTTATCCAACTCTCGTATTTAAATAGAGATGCTCTCTTAAATGTCATAAATGCCAACTATGATCTCCATTCTTCCTTGGGTAAACATGAGGAAGACATCATATTGTAAATTACCAGAAAAGAGCTGATGAAAATTCAAAGTGAAATAAAAGGAAGTAATTACAACTTAATCACTAATTGAAAACAGGGAATAATGAAAGTTCTAGGAGATGCTGATTAAAAATGAAAGTGATGTAAATGTAGGAAGATGTAAACTTTTAGGGAAAATCCTTCATTTTCTCACAAGTAAAGTTAATTTTACATTCCATTTCGGTACAGCCAGACTTTCTCCTATATTTCTCTCATTAATTTTTCTTCATATTAATGTCCTACTCTGTTTCACAAAGAGGATGTTATTAATAATTCGTGGTTGCATTACAAATGTATCATCTTAAAGTTTGGGATTTGATTAATGTTCCTTCCCAGGGTTAAGATCCTGCCTGCTGGTTTCTTGCTTAGACAAAAGTAAAGTGAGCTAAGAGCGTGGTGAATGAAGCAATGTAATGTTAAAAATGACTGCCTCTTTCTGGTCTTAATTTGAATTAAATAAGAGAAGGAAAATTGAAAGTATGAGAATATGCAGAAAAACATAAGCAATAGATAAAATTCCAAACAAAATTAAATGTGTAATTTAAGTTGATGGATGCAATTACAGAAAAAATGGAAAGATTGTTCCTAGTTCAGAGAACACTTAGTAGAGTAGATGCTGATTTTTCAAAGCATGGCATTTTCCCGAGCCTGTAAAGAAAGAATGTCGTACTTGTTTATCATTTCTCTCCTTATTGAGATGATGTTAGCTATCCTTTGGTTGCAAATAAGTTCCAGTGTGCCCCCACCCTGCTTAAGGAAGGATGAATCAAACAACTAATGGTGTTGTAGAGATGGAGAAAGTTCAGGCCAGAGGCCAAAATGCGGCTTGACAGAGCTTCTTTTCCTTCTCAAATATTACTGAGTCTCAGATTATAGATTGCATGTTCTAGCATCCTTTTAAGGCTAGGATGATGTGGTGAGAAAGGTCTTGTTTTTTTCACCCCACTGGGATGTGAATTCCTGCTTTCCCCTCTCACTATTTAGATGAATTTTGCAAATTTCTTAACCTCTCTGAACCTCTGTTACCTTTTTATAAAAACTAGGATGATATTTCCCCATCCCACCCTCAGTCTCGAAAGATGTAAACAGCTATGAGCTGCTATATGATGCTAAATGTGCAAGATGACTTCTTTATTTTGTAAGTCAAATCCAGCTCTGAGCTCCACTTCCTAAGGTGTCTAAAAGTCCAGTATTAAGACAGGGTAGAGGCCATGTGTTATCAGTCTGTTATCTTTACTGGAGTTTATGTGGGTAACTGGCTCTAATCATACTAAGACAACTGCTTTCTGCCAGGGTGGTCAGAGGGACCATCACTAATGCTTCCCTGAGATTCTTGCAGCTCCCATTCCAGAGCCTATGTCCCTCTGTAGGACTTGCAGCCCTCCCATTCCTGTCCCCCAAATTCTCGGGGGAAACCACATTGACTGGTTAGGCTCCGTTTAGCCCTTTAGTATCATAGCTTCCTTCCTATCTACTCAGGCTAATCTAAGATCTTTTAAAAATAGAAAAGACCTGATCATTCTTCTCAGTAGGTAAGAGATCTGCGGTCTCCAACTCCTCCCTCCAGTTCATGATGGCAAATGAGAGAACAAGGTAGTTAACTTTTGAAGCAGGTCATTCAGTCATTCCTTAACTTTAATGAAAATTGCTCTGCTGTGAGAGCTACAAAAATTTCCATGCTTTTTCAGCTAATGTCCAGTGAGAATTAGTGTCATTTAAACCATAGTTTTGTTTCAGTTCAGTTCAGTCGCTCAGTCGTGTCCGACTCTTTGAGACCCCATGAATCACAGCACGCCAGACCTCCCTGTCCATCACCAACTCCCGGAGTCTACCCAAACCCATGCCCATCGAGTTGGTGATGCCATCCAGCCATCTCATCCTCTGTTGTCCCCTTCTCCTCCTGCCCCCAATTCCTCCCGGCATCAGGGTCTTTTCCAATGAGTCCACTCTTTGCATGAGGTGGCCAAAGTACTGGAGTTTCAGCTTCAGCATCAGTCCTTCCAATGAACACCCAGGACAGATCTCCTTTAGGATGGACTGGTTGGATCTCCTTGCAGTCCAAGGGACTCTCAAGAGTCTTTCCAACACCATAGTTCAAAAGCATCAATTTTTCGGTGCTCAGCTTTCTTCACAGTCCAACTCTCACATCCATACATGACCACTGGAAAAACCATAGCCTTGACCAGACAGACCTTTGTTGGCAAAGTAATGTCTTTGCTTTTTAATATGCTATCTAAGTTGGTCAGAACTTTCCTTCCAATGAGCAAGTGTCTTTTAATTTCATGGCTGCAGTCACCATCTGCAGTGATTTTGGAGCCCAAAAAATAAAGTCTGCCACTGTTTCCACTGTCTCCCCATCTATTTCCCATGAGGTGATGGTTTAGGAAGGCATTTTTCATTTTTCAGAGGACAGGAGGAAGAAAGGGATAGAGAGAGGGAAAGATAGAGAAAAAGAAGAACAAAAAAGGAAAGAAAAACAAGATAGAAGAAAAGGGTGAAATTTCTATTCCCCTTAGAAATGTTTCATAATCTAAGAAAAATTAGATTTTAAAAGTAAAGGAAACTTCATGCATTGCTGGTGGGAATGTAAATTGGTATAGGAGTAGTAGAAAACAATTTGAAAAAGTTAAACATAGTCACCATATAATGCAGTATTTCCACTTCTAGGTGTATTCCCAGAAGAGGCAGAAATATATGTCCATATGTACACAAATGTTCTTGGCAATATTATTCATAATAGGTGAAAAGTGAAATAACCAAATGTCCATCAATTAATGAATGGACAATGAAAAAATGTGGCATGACCATACAATGGAATATTATTCATCCATAAAAAGGAATGAATTATAGATACATGCTGCAGCATAGAAGAACCTTGAAAACACTATGTTGTGTGATGGAGCCATACACAAAAAGCCATGTATTATATGATTACACTTATATGAAATGTCCAGAATAGTAAAATCCATAGAGACAGAAAGTAAGTCATTAGTTTTCTAGGGTTGAGGGGATGGAGGGAAAGAGGAGTGGCTTTTAATGGATATGAGGTTTATTTTTAAATGTACTATAATTAAAGTGTAAAATGTACTACAATTAAATGATGGGTGATGGTTGCCCAACCTTGTGAGTATGCTAAAAACCATTGAATCAAAAAGTTTAAAATGGTCAATTTTACAGTATGTGAATTATAGCTCAATAAAAACTACACAGAATAGAACAGCACATATTTTTGAGTTCCCACTAAATTAACAGAAACCGCATTTAGAAGGAACCTCAGCTAATAACAGTTATCCATTACTAAACTTCATGTTCTCTTCCAATTCTCACACAAAGCACAAGGTTGTATTCTATCATTTCCATTTTGTAGATGAGAAATGGAGGTGTCTCAGAGAAGATAAGTGGCTTGTCTGAGATTTCTCCATTGGAAGCTGGCTCTAGGCCTGAGATTAATGAGCTATTCTTGGGAACACAGGCCTTGTGAATTCTACTCTGTTGCCATGTCTTTGAGCTCAGTAGGATCTTACTCAACACACCAAGAAGAAACTGTTAGCTGTACCCTTTTACACCCCTTTCCGACCTCATGGTCGGAGGCCACCTGCCTTTCAGGATCCTCTCCTGCACACCCCTAAGCCCAGTTGCCTGCCAGAATTTCAGCTTTCAGGAATTGACTTGTAGGAGAATTCTCCTACAAGGTTGTGTTATTTGGAAAGTGAAGTGATGAGCAGACTAATTGTCATGATGGATTTGGAAATTAGCATCAAGGTTTTGTTGAAGGGAATGTGGAGTCAACATAATGCTTGTCAAAATTGCCTTTCTCTAATGACAAGCAGTGAAAATGAAAATGAAGAGTAGTAGAGGAGTACTAGAGGACTTTAAAAGAAATAAGAGAAAAAGAAAAATAGAAAATAAAAGAGAAAACGGAAAGGAAAAAAAAGAAGAAAAAACGAAAAAAAAGAAAAAGAAAAGAAAAAAAAACAACAAAAAAAAAAAAAGAAAGAAAGAAAGAAAAAAAAATTTTTTCCCCCTAATTAAAAAATTGTAAAAATCTATGAAAATGAAAGTTAAGGAGTAATGGGGAGTAATAGGAATTTTAAAGGAAAATAAAAGAGAAAAAATAAAAAGAAAAAATATAAAAAGAAAAAAAAAATTTTTTTTTTTTTTTTTCCTTACTTAGAAAAAAAAAGTAAAAATATATCTAGGAGTTTCTCTGGAGCTGCTGCGGTCAGTGTGGGTTCGGCTCAGTTTCAGATAGCTCCCCGTTCCAGCTTACACTTCTCGATATCTACAGGGCCCTTCCGGTGAAGTCGGTGTTTTCTAGAGGGATTTGAATCTGTTGCACCAGTCCCTTCTGAAGCGGTTCCCTTTGTTATTTGGCTTTCTGTTTTGCGGTTCTCTTCAGAGCCTCATTTCCGCCCTGACAGCGGAGTGGAGGTGGACTTCATTCAGGTAGCTAGTTCGTTTTGCGCTGCTGGGAGGGTGACGCTGCGGGAGGGCTGGCGCTGCGGGGCGGGGGCGCTGCGGGGAGTGGTACGCCTTTCTCCGTCTGCGCTGCTTCAGGCTTCCGCTGTTCTTAGGAGCGCGCCCCGCGCTTGCGCTAGGTTCCAGCCCTGGGTGTTAACAAAAGCGCGGAAGGAAAAGCTGCGCCTGCTCTCTTGTGCCTTCCCGTAGAGCGGTTCCAGCAGCGAGGGGCTTGATGGGCGCACTATCCCCAGGTTTTGGCGCACCCACTCCCTTCCGCGGACCCAGTCTCAGTTTCCGCTGGCGCCAGTCGGGTGCGCGCGCCTTCCGCCCTCTGCGTCCCCAGCCCCAGTCCCCGCCCGCGCCGGTCGGGTGCCTGCGCCCTGTGTCTCACCGCGACCTTCCCCTCCCCCCTGCCTCCTGCCTCCGGCGGGGCTGGGCCGGTCCGCAGCTGCGAGCTCTTCTCGGGACTTTCTCCGTCCCTTTGTTCTGCGAACGGCCGGCAGTGTGTTCCGGCCGGTTAATTTTCTCTCTCTCTTTTGGTCTCCCACAGTTCAAGTTGGCACCTCACAGAAGCTCCCTCCGATTGTCCTCAGGGCACTCAGGCCCGGACCCTAGCCCAAGCAAGGCCGCCTAAGACTCCCTTCCTGGGACGGGTCTCCGTCCTTAGCTCTTTTGTCTCACTTTTTATCTTTTATATTTTGTCCTACCTCCTTTCGAAGACAATGGTCTGCTTTTCTGGGCGCCTGATGACCTCAGCTAGTGATCAGAAGTTGTTTTGTGAAGTTTGCTCTGCATTCAGTTATTCTTTTGATGAATTTGTAGGAGAGAAAGTGGTCTCCCCGTCCTACTCCTCCGCCATCTTGGCTCCTCCCTGTCTAATGACAAGCAATATGTGCTTCTGGGTTGCTCAGAACACTGCAAATTATTTCTTTCTTTCTGAGGTACACGTTAAAATGTTCATCTTGGTTTGCTGCATGTTAATAAAAAGTGTGTTATCTGGGTGATGGGTCTCTAAGTAATGAAGGATAGTTTGAACTATGAGAAAAGCCACAGAAATGGAGACAAACTGGCATCAGTGGGACACTAATGAGGTAGAAATAAGTATATCTGAGGTCAGGAAAGCCAAAGACGTACTTTACCAGTAGCTTTCCTGTGCTCTCAGACACCTGGTCATGGTACTGAACTTTTCATTTCTATAATAACCATCGACTTTCAAGATTCCTGAGACTTCCTCAAGGAGAGGAAGGGGTGAATAGAAAGGAGAAGGGAGGGTCAAGCAAAACATCCATGATGATGGCCTAGAAAAAGGAAAGATAAAATATATTCTTTTTGTACCCCAAAACAGAGTAAAGCAACAGGATAGAGTAAAGCATGGATCTTAAATCATTCATTCATTCATTGAACACTTGAATTATGAATTGAACTATGAATCAGATCCCTTTCTAGGCATTGAAGATGCAATTAATAAAACAGAACAAGACCCTGCTCTTAAGATCTCATTGTCTACAACTACATATTTAGAATTGATTTGTTTTTAGCATTGTCCTAAAATTAGACCTGTATTTGTCTTCAATTAACTGGATTTTTTTTAAAAAATGAAAATTAAGCTTTTCTCAAAATCTGGACAGAGACAGAAGTACTTATCAAGTGCCCTGGGAGAACCAAGAAGGGAAAAATTGCCTATGTAGATGGAACAAATAGAACATTCTGCACAGAGACACACAGGACTGGTATGTCTGTGAGAAATGCTAAGCAGGTCCTTTTGGCTGATAAAGAATGGGTGGAACAGTAAGAGTTGTAAACTATATATTAAACAAACAAACTCTCTGTTAGTGGAAAGGACAGAAACGATGACTTTTGCCTGCTGGGGGAGGAAAATTTTTTGTTGAAAAGCACATCTCAAGACATTACTAAAATTTACTTTAAAATTCACATTTATCCACCTGCTTTTGGTTTTTGGTGGCTGCAAGCTGGCTATGAAACAGCTTTTGGCAGGAGTAAATGAGTTGGGATTATAGAAATCCTTTACTATAATAAAGCAAAGGAATTTCTTGTGGTCACAAAGAGATTATATATACGTGTGTTTCTATGTGTGTGTATGTATGTATGTTTATATGTATATATATATATTTTTTTTTTTCTGACATAATATAACATGCAGCTTTTATACTTTAGTTTTACTTAAAAAGCCTGCCATGGAGCTCAGGATAAAGTACTAATTGAGAATACAACTTAACATAGAGGACATCCTCAGGGTTCCTAGCAGTTTGTTGAATATCAGTTGGTCATTGGAGAGTCTATCCCTGGTGTTCTGCCACACCTCATCCTAAGTGTCAGAGGGGCTATTGTTCTTGGTTTGTCTGAATTACTTCCTTGCTTTTCTTCTGCTTTTGCTATCCCCCTCGCTCCATACAGGGGAGGCTTGAGACATTGGTCTTCTGAGTCCTAACCACATACTCTCTTAATCTCCTCAACTTATTTCTGTTTCTTTCAAGTATGAATCTCAGTCCCCAAATCCAGCTTTGAATGGAATTTTAAATTAGCATTGTATTAAGTCTGAGCCTATAAACCTGCAAGCAAGGGCAAGTTAAACTTCAGTTCCCACTGGGGAGCTCCCTTCAAGGAATTGCCATCTGATCCATCCCAGGGAAATTGCGTGGCTATTCCCTGCTGCCAGCCCCAGGGCACTGCCAGGGTGTGGCCCCAGGTCTCTCCAAACCCAGAGTCTCTCTCCATGTTGTCTTCATCCCTAGAAACATGGAGAATTGCCTTCCTCTCTCTTGAAATTCCTGCTTGCTTCTCTCCTCAGGAGTATACAGCACACCTGATAAGTGAGTTTAGGCTTTTGAAAACAACAGTCAGGAAGAGAGAAGATCTTGAAGGCCATAAACCTCCTCTGAGCAAAGGGCACAGAGAGCCTGCTTGTCTGTGCTGACTCCTCTTCTCCTAAGCTGACCCCTCAAGGCAACTGTGGCAGAAATAGGGAGGAGACAGCATGGAGCCATGAATGCTTGCTCCATTTCCTAAAGATGGAAGCAACCCGCTTGTCCATCAGCTGAGCGACGCTTAAACAAAATATGGGACCTCCGTGCAATGTCAGCGGTTTATTCATCCAAGAGAAGGAATGGATGCACTACAACATGGAGGAAACTTGAAAACACACAGAGTGAAAGAAAGAAGCCAGAAACAAAGATCTTATATTGTATGATACATTTAAATGAAATGTCCGAAATAGGCAAATCTATGGAGACAGAAAGTAGATCAGTGACCACCCAGGGCTGAGGGGATGGAAGATGACTGTTGAAAGGTACAGGCTTTCTCTATGGGGCAATGAAATGTTCTAAAATGGGCTGTAGTGATGGTTTCACAATTAAAAAAAAAAAAAAAAACGTTGTTATTATTGGCTTTGCTGGGACTTTGTTGCTGCATGCAGACTTTGTCTAGTTGCAGTGAGGAGGGGCTGCTCTTTAGTTGTGGTGTGTGGGCTTCTCAGGCAGTAGCTTCTCTTGTTATGGAACTAGGGCTGGTAGGCATCAGTAGTTGTGTCTCTCGGGCTCTAGAGCGTGGGCTCAGTAGTTGTGGCATGTGGGCCCCGCTGTCCTGTGGCAGGTGGAAACCTCCCAAACCAGGGATCAAACCCGTGTCCCCTGAATTGGCAGGTGGACTCCCAATCACTGGACTACCAGGGAAGTCCCACAATTTTGAATATACTTAAAAAAATCATTGAATTGTACATTTAAATAGGTGAATTGTGTGGTATGTGAATTCGATCTCAATAAAGCTGTTGCCAAAAAAAGGCATTAGGTTGTTATTGGCCTACTCCTATAGTCCATGGGGTCACAAAAGAATAGGATACAACTTAGTAACTAAGCAACAACTACAACAACAACAATTCTGTACCCTTGGGTTTCCATGGTGGCTTAGTGGTAAACAATCTGCCTGCCATGCAGGAGATGCAGGTTCAATGATCCTTGGGTTGGGAAGATTCCCCGGAGAAGGAAGTGGCAACCCATTCCAGTATTCTTGCCTGGGAAATCCCATGGACGGAGGAGTCTGGTGGGCTGCAGTCTCCATGGGGTCTCAAAGTCAGGCAGGACTTAGCTACTAAACAACAACTCTGTGCACTATAATCAAATAAGTGAATGTTATCTTTTGGTCATGTGTTTCTTTAATGTTTAATGTTTCATTGACATGAATTCCTGATAACTGGCTGTTCTTCCAATAAATCACCTTTTGAGGATGCAAAACAGTCTTTTTTCCAAGTATCTCTTAGAACAAAGTGAGAGATTTCTCCCCAGGCTCTTGAAAGAAGGGAGGGAGCAACCTTCCCAAGTTATACTTATGGAGCTTACTCTGAACACCAAAGAGCCAACTTTAATTTGCTCAAGTTTCATGACTTTGATGATATCTAGGTCATTTATCTATGAATCTTGCACTTGGAAGACATCCTAGAAACAATCCAGCCCAGTGGTTTTCAAGTTTGTTTAGTAGAATCTAGAGCTGCAGAGCAGGGACCTCAGGAGCAACCACAGGAGGAAACTGTGGGGGTGGGGTCAACTGTGTGTTCTAAACTGGGCTGAGTGAGCTCTGTCTCAGCTTCCATCAGGGCAGCCCTGATTTCATCTGATGTATACAGTGGGCTTCAGCAAGGTTTTATTTGAAGAATTTAGCAGCTAACATGTTTAAGGCTCCTCTGATTTCTAGTTCAATGGAAAATGGAGACAGGATCCTGGGAAAAGACTCAGAGTCTCTGTATCCATCTGGTGACAGAGCAGGGTCTGGAATCATAGATTCCTGAGGATGGGCAAGGTGGTTGGGATCACTGAATCAAGCATGTGAAGCTTGACTTCTCATGACTCTACTACTCCTGTCTAGTGAAGGCTGGACAAGCCTGTCAACTCTGGAGCCAAGTGGCCTGTGCTTGAACCCTGATCCAGCACATCCTAGCTGTGTAATCTTGAGCAGGAAATTCATCCCTGCCCAACCTTGGCTGCTTATGTGTAAAACCGGGCTAATGACTGTATCTATAGCAGAAGATTAAGTGATGTGATGTCAAGTGTCTGGCACATAATTGGGGCCAGGTAAATAGTAGCCATGATTATGACGTGTCAGTACAGACTCTCCACATGCTTTGGTCTCCACAATTGGAGGTTTTGTCTCCATCTGCCTTGACTGAAAAATCAGAGTTGGTTTCACATGGCCATTCTATGTACCCTCATATGACCTACCTGTAAGGTTTTTCATTTGTTTCAGTTCAGTTTCACGTATCTTTTGGGGTCATTTATCTCAGACTGATGGGCTGTTTTCCAGTCCTAAGTGTGAGAAGACTGTAGCCAGGTCTGTCTGACAGCTTGGTCCCAATAGGAATCTATACTTGGTCTCAGAGTTTCTGCTGGTTTGTGCATAAGAATGCTATATGGTGGATGGTACTCTGTAACTCTTCTTTTTGGGGAGCCATGCTTCAAATTGTGGCTTGCTGCTGACCCTTAAATTTTTTTTTTTTATTCCTGCTTTGTTCCTCTCATCTGAGGCCCAATTTCAATTACTTTGTCTTTCTGCTTTATTTTCCAAATATGGTCTGATACGTCCCCCCACTCCCTCCTCCCTGAATCCCCCACGTGTAGTCATCTCTGTATGACTACATCCCTTCTGAGCATGACTACCTTTAAACTTAACACTTAAGAATTTCTCCAGTAAGGTGTAAGCAACCCTGCCTGACCCTACCTGCTGGCCAGATTTTGTACACTTAACTCTAAATGTGTTTTCTTTATATTCAGGACCAAAAAAGTAAAGCCATTGAACTACTATTTCTCAGCTTTGGGGACTCTGCTAATATTTTAAAATGTCTTGATTAACAACTAACACATCCCTTTGTGAAAATAGAAGATCATCCATTCCCACAAGACAAATGTATGCCAGAGTTGTAATGCAAATTCCATAGACTCACACACCCACAGTTCAATTGAATTTTTAAATAAAAATGCAGATAAATCAGTCTTCACCCGTTATGCTAACGATTTTAGTTAGTTCCCTGTGCCGTTGAAAGTGTCTTCATTAAATGACTCAATACATTGCTTTTCTAAAGGGCACCAATCGATGTCCTCAGCATCCCAATTAGTGACTTTTTTAGCTTTAGAGAACATTAGATTTGGAGCAATCATAAAGGGCAGGTCACCCACATACCTTATTTTGCAGATGGGAAAAGCAACTCCCAGAGAGGATAAAACTGAGCTAAGGTCACACAACATTAAGCACCAGGGCTGAGAGCAAGTCTTTGGTGTTTCGATCAAGTCCCAGCAGATCCCATATCTACATTCTAAAACAGATGCCCTGGTGAGCTTGACATGTTCTGAATTAGAGGAGGTCTGGTGTAGGGTTGGAAAATCTGTGTTTTAGAATACCTCCCCAAAGGGTGGCGATGCACTCTGAAGTTTAGGGACAACCATTCAGGAATGCTCTCTGAGCAGAACTCAAAACAAGTGTTGACCTCAAACTTAAGAAAAAACTGGATTATATAAAACTTCCCCACCACAGTTTTCCTAAGGAGAGAAGAGGCATAGCGTAGGTCACTTGACCCAAATTCAGTCCAATTCCCCAAACTGAATGGCCAGGAAAAGTGCTTCAGTAGTATGAAAGCAATATATATGTATATGAAGAAATAGACTACAAGAACTACTGGACAGATCCAAGAACTCAGCATAGAGAACTGTAGAGTAGGCTTGTAAAGGCATTCTTTTTGTGAGCTGTAAGCATTGCATACACTGTGGGTCCAGTAACCACAGTCAAGGCCTTAGCAGCTTGCCCTGCTTCTCATAATGTGAGTTGTAGTTGCTGATTTACCTCTCCTGACCCCTTCCTTCACTTTTTCTTTCTCTTGTCAATTCTTTCTGGTGAAAGGAGCACTAAAGCAGAATGAGTGCTCATTTACCGCCTAATCTTAGGTCTTGGTGACCTGTTCGAAGCACATTTACTCAGAATGCAGCTTGAAAGTGAAAGTGAAAAGTGATAGTCGCTCAGTCATGTCTGACTCTTTGCGACCCTCTGAACTGTACGGTCCAAGGAATTCTCCAGGCTAGAATACTGGAATGGGTAGCCTTTCCCTTCTCCAAAGGATCTTCCCAACCCAGGGATCAAACCCAGGTCTCCTGCACTGCCAGCGGATTCTTTACCAGCTGAGCCACAGGGGAAGTCCAAGAATACTGGAGTGGGCAGCCTATCCCTTCTCCAGGGGATCTTCCTGACCCAGAAGTCAAACCGGGGTCTCCTGCATTGCAGACGGATTCTTTGCCAACTGAACTATCAGGGAAGCCCTGAATGCAGCTTAGAAGCTATAAATCATGTTATGAATGCTGGGTAGTGTGATGTCTCACCATTATCCATCTCATTTCTGACCAGGGTCAAATGTTGTTGATGGCTACCACTGCAAATTGTTGCCATGAATTTTGCAGAGCATAGTATCTCAAAATGTAGGAGAAATTGGAAGGTATTTGTTGAAATGGATGATTCTTAAGACATCAAAAGGGTAATCTATATCATGTCAGCATCTTCATCAGAATCATTTAAAAGAGAAATGGAAGAGCATGTGAAGGGGATTTGGAGTTGTCTTATATCTTTTGGGCTACTAAAACAAATTACTGTAGACTGAATGACTTATAAACAAACATTTATTTCTCATAATTCTGGGGTTTGGGAAGTCCAGGATCAAGGTGCTGCCAGATTTGGTATCTAGAGAGAGCACTCTTCCTTGTTCATAAATAACTGTGTTTTTGCCGTGTCCTTATGTGGTGGGGCTGCAGTCCATGGGGTCACAAGAGAGTCAGACACAATCTAGCAACTAAACAACAACAACATTTGACAGAAGGGGTAAAGGGAACTCTCTGGAGCCTCTTTGATAAGGGGCTACCATTGATGAGGGTAGGACCCTCATGTCCTGCTCACTTTCCAAAGGTCCCACCTCCAAATATCACTGCATTTGAGATTAGGTTTCCACATAAATTTATGGGAGACACATTCAGTCTATTGTAGGAGTGCTCAGTGTTATTTTTCTAAGTATTCACTAGATTAAACCCAAAATAATGAATAGGCAGAAAAGCTTCAATTCATTTACATTTTTGCCTCTTAAATGTAGTTGCCATTAACATGTGATTGTCCTTTTAACAGAAAGGGGAATATATATCATGGTAAAATCTTACACATGTTCTTCACAAGACATTTTTTAAAAAAGGTTGAAAAGCTTTATTTTTTGTCCCTTTATTATTAAAGCTGAAAGTAACTTTGAAAAATTCAATCACTCCCTAATTTTACAATTCAAGAAAGGAATCTGAGCCCCTGAGAAGTTAAATGTCTCATTCAAGGTATACTAATTTCTAACTGACTGATTCATAATTTAGCATTTGTTTCCTCCTGCTAATGACTGCTCCTCTTGCCCTTAATCTTTCCCATACAAAAGCTATATATTATGTCAGAAAAAATGCATACACATAGAAACATACACACACATATAATCTGCTTGTGACCATAAGTGATTCCTGTGCTCTGTGATAGTGATGGATTTCTATAATCCCAACTAATTTACTTCTGCCAAAACCTATTTCACAGTTAGCTTGCAACCACCAAGGAAACAACTTGAAGTTTTGAAATTTTGTCAAATGTTTGTCTATAAGATAGGAGTATTTTGTGACAGAATCTGCAAATTATTTATTTTTCTATCTTTATTTTTAAAGTAATATGTTAAACATTTCTTTATTTTGCAACTGGGGCAGCTAGAGTTTGGAATGAACAGATGTTAAGCAGTCATTAAATATTACGGTATAGTTTCTAATCAGCTTTGAAGGTGAGACTGTTGACTTCACTGTTTTCTCTTGATGAAAGTTATTAAAGTGACAGATTATGAATAATTAATATTGGTGTAGATTGAGCACTCACTGTTGGTAGAGACTTAAAATATAAAGTTCACAGTGGCTACCTTCTATTCCCTATGAAGAAAGTTACACATGCGCCACGTGAAACTCAAGGTCCTTTGAGCTTTGATATCCATTTACACACAAAGGGAATGGTGGTAGTGAGAGAGGAAGCCTGATCATCCGAAAGGACTCAAAGGATCAATTTCTATCCATTTCAAGTAAGCCACTGTTGAGGCAAGAGTGTTGGTATTTGGGACCACATGTAATCTGATCTTAAGGTTTGCAGAAGTCAAATTGCATACTGTGCAGTGTTGGCTGGGTATGAAATCATGTGCAGTCTGGTTATTGGGTCATACTATCATAAGTTTTTAGTTACTTTTTCTTCCTTTAGTAACGAGTATTTATTGGATGCTTAGGGCCTCTTGGGGAAAATAATTTATATTTTCTTCCTGTCTCATATAGTACTTCCTGTAGCTGACTTTATAGTCTGATTATCTCTTTTCAGAGACTTCTTTATTTATTTTTTTGCTCTTCAGCTTTTGTGAAGTTTAGTTGATGAAATTGTAAAATATTTAAAGAGTAAAACAAGATGATTTGATATATACATACATTGTGAAAAGATTCCCACCATCAAGTTAATTAACATGTTTATCATAGTTACTTAGTTGTTTGTTTTGGTGAGAACATTTATATTCTACTCTCTTAGTGAATTTTGATTATATAGTAGCATGTTATCAACTGTAGTCACCATGTTGCATATTAGATCCTTAGACTCTATTAATCTTATAACTGAACATCTATACCCTTTTGCTAACTTCTCCTTATTTTTTCCTCCTCCTCCTCCCAGTCCCTGGCAACCACTTTTCTACTCTGTTTCTATGAACTGACTTTTCTCTTTCTTTTAGGATTCACTTATTAGTGATGTCGTGTAGTATTTGTCTTCCTTAAGTTTGGCTTATTTCATGGCCTCCAAGTTCATCCATGTTATTGCAATGGAAGAATTTTCTGGCTTTTTGCTGGATCATATGGTAGTTTTTATTTTTTAATTTCTTGAGGAACCTCCATACTGTTTTCCACAGTAGCTACATGACTCTACATTCCCAGCAACAGTGCACAATGGTACCCTTTTTTCCACGTCCTCACCAACACTTACTACTTCTAGTTTTCTAGAGCATAGCCATTCTAACAGGTCTGAAGTGATATCTTATGGTGGGTTTGAGTTGCATATCCCTGACAGTTATTGATGTTGAACACTTTTTCAGGTACATGTTGGCATTTTGTATGTTTTCTTTGGGAAAAAAATGTCTATTCAGGTTCTGGGTTATGATTGTTTTTTGCCTCTGAATTGTATAAGTTCCTTATATATCTTGGATATTAATGCCTATTGGGTATAGATTAGTAGATATTTTCTCCCTTTCCATAGGTTGCCTTTTTATTTTGTTGATGGGTTCCTCTGATGAACAGAAGCTTCTTAGTTTAGTATAGTCCATCTTGTTTATTTTTGCTTTTATTGCTTTTGCTTTTGTTGTTAAAAAAAAAAAAAGTCATTGTCAAGACCATTGTGAAGGAACTTAGTCTCTATGTTTTCTTCTAGAAGTTTTATGGTTTCAGGCTTATGTTCAGATCTTTAATCTGTTTTGAGTTGATTTTCATGTGTGGTCCAGATTTATTCTTTTTCATGTGGATATCCAGTTTTATCAGCACTATTTATTGAAGAGACAGTCATCTACCCATTGTATACTCATGGCTCCTTTGTCAAAAATCAACTGACCATATATGCATGGGTTTATTTTTGACTTCTCTATTGTGTTCCGTCAATCTATGTGTGTATTTTTATTCCAATGCCATATTACTTTGGTTAGTATAGCTTTGCAACATAGTTTAAAACCAGGAACTATGATGCCTCCATCTTTGTTCTTCTTTTAGAGCAAAGGACTGCTTTCACTGTTTGGGGTTGTTTGTGGTTTAATACAAATTTTAGAATTTTTTTTCTATTTCTGTGAAAAATGCCATTGGAAATTTGATAGAGATTGTATTGAATCTAAATTGTGTTGATTAGTATGGCAGTTTTAACAATATTAATTTTTCCACATAAGCATGGAGTATCTTTCGTTTATTTGTTTCTTCAGTTTCTTTCATCAGTGTCTTACATTTTTCAGTGTACAGATCTTTTAGCTTATGGTTAAATTTATTGAGTACTTAATTCTTTTCGATGCTGTTGTAAATGGGATAGCTTTCTTAATTTTTCTTTTTTATATAGTTCCTTGTTAGTGTATAGAAATGCAACTAATTTTTGTATATGTATATTTTATCTTATAATTTTACTGAATGCATACATTCATTTTAATAGTTTACTGATGGAAGCTTTAAAATTTTGGCACATAGAATTTAAGTCATGGTTAAGACATGGTTATCCTGCTGCCAGCCCCGCTGGAGTACTCTCGTGGCTGTCAGAACCATTGCAAGATTTGACATCTGGCATCCAGAGGCACTCCCAGCTGGGAGAAGCCATGTGCCATGAGGGTCCTTGCCCCACCACTGAGGGAAAGGGACCCTCACACGTTTTTAAGGGATACTGTACCAAAACATGTGTATTTTATAAGTTAGTAATAAACTCACAGGTATAGTGTGGTGATAGAGGCCAGGCACTTGGTTATGCTTTAACTTTTACAATCTTGGGCAATTTAGGAAGGGCAGTGTGCTTTCACAGATTCTAGTGGAAAAGAAATTTGGTGATAGATAATAAGAATAAAAAAGACATATACATGAGTTGCTTTATTAGAGAGAAGTTTTGAGCTTTAGCACAGATTTTTATACTTAAAAATACTGCCACTCAATTTTACAGTCTCTCCTATAATTTAAAATGTAAGACTTGTCCAATTTAAGACTTGGACATTCTACTTCCCTTTCATACTCAGACACCAAGAGACACCTACAAAAATGCTCACTGCAACATTGTTAATAGTAGTTACAAATGGCAAGCGTAGAAATGTCCATCAATAGAAGGATGATTATATAAACTATGGCATAGCCATTACAGTGCAAAAAAAAAATGAGATCTGTATAATTGACACAAAACATCTTCAGGGTAAACTCCAGTGAAAATAGCCAACTATAAAATCACACAATAACTATAAAACAGTATGATAATTTTCTTTTAAAAACTATGCCACATGTTTTCAGTTCAGTTCAGTCCCTCAGTCATGTCCGACTCTTTGCGACCCCATGAACTGCAGCACGCCAGGCCTCCCTGTCCATCACCAACTCCCGGAGTCCACCCAAACCCATGTCCATTGAGTCGGTGATGCCATCCAACCATCTCATCCTCTGTCGTCCCCTTCTCCTTCTGCCCTCAATCTTTCCCAGCATCAGGGTCTTTTCAAAAGAGTCAGCTCTTCGCATCAGGTGGCCAAAGTATTGGAGTTTCAGCTTCAGCATCAGTGCTACCAATGAACACCCAGGACTTATCTCCTTTAGGATGGACTGGTTGGATCTCCTTGCAGTCCAAGGGACTCTCAAGAGTCTTCTCCAAATCCATAATTCAAAAGCATCAATTCTTCAGCACTCAGTTTTCCTTATAGTCCAACTCTAACATCCATACATGACCACTTGAAAAACCATAGCCTTGACTAGACGGACCTTTGTGGACAAAGTAATGTCTCTGGTTTTCAATATGCTGTCTAAGTTGGTCATAACTTTCCTCCCAAGGAGGAAGCGTCTTTTAATTTCATGTCTGCAATCACCATCTGCAGTGATTTTGGAGCCCAGAAGAACAAAGTCAGCCACTCTGTCCACTGTTTCCCCATCTATTTGCCATGAAGTGATGGGACCAGATGCCATGATCTTAGTTTTCTGAATGTTGAGCTTTAAGCCAACTTTTTCACTCTCCTCTTTCACTTTCATCAAGAGTTCTTCACTTTCTGCCATAAGGGTGGTGTCATCTGCATATCTGAGGTTATTGATATTTCTCCTGGCAGTCTTGATTCCAGCTTGTGTTTCCTCCAGCCCAGTGTTTCTATGATGTACTCTGAATATAAGTTAAATAATCAGGGTGACAATATGCAGCCTTTACGTACTCCTTACGTATAATAAGTATTTATTTATGTATAATTTATGTATAATTATGTATATGTACTCCTTGTGTATAATAAGTATTTATTTATGTATAATTTATGTATAATTATGTATAATTTATGTATAATAAACCCATAGTAAAAGGCTTAGAAGGATAGATGTCAATTGATAAAGTGGATATCTCTAGTAATTGTGGCTTATAGTTAGAACTTTAGTTTTTTTCATGTTTTTTTAAAATATGTTTATTTTTAAATGGATAATTGCTTTGCAATATTGTATTATTTTCTGCCATACATGAACATAAATCAGCCATAGGTATACATATGTCTCCTCCCTCCCATCCCATCCCACCCCTCTAAGTTGTCAGAGAGCACCATGTTTGAGCTCCCTGCATGATACAGCAAATATCCATTGACTATCTGTTTTACATATGGTAATGTATATGTTTCAGTGTTACTCTCTCAATTTGTCCCTCCCTCTTCTTCCCCCACTGTGTCCACAAGTCTGTTGTGTTTGCGTCTCCACTGCTGCCCTGCAAATAGGTTCATCAGTACCATCTTTTTAGATTCCTTATATATGTTTTAATATAGGATATTTGTTTTTCTTTTTCTGACTTACTTCACTCTGTATAATAGGCTCTAGGTTCTTCCACCTCATTAGAACTGAATCAAATGCATTCCTTTTCATGGCTGAGTAATATTCTTTTGTATATAAGTACCACAATTTCTTTATCCATTCAGCTGTTGATGGACATCTAAGTTGCTTCCATGTCTTGGCTATCAATAATAATGCTGCAGTGAACATTGGGGTACATGGGTCTTTTTCAATTACAGTTTCCTCAGGATATATGCTCAGTAGTGGGATTGTGGGGTCATATGTCACAATGTTTTAACTTTACAAAAATTGTGGCAGGCAGAATTCTGAGGTGGTTCCTGACCCTGCCTCCTAGAGTATACATAATCCCTGGAACTATAAATTTGATGGATTTTATTCCCATGATTAGTGTATGTTTCCTGGTACAGTTAATTAAGAAAAGGAGATTGTTCCAAGTGATTCTGACCTAGTCACAAGAGTCTTTTAAATCTGGATCTAGAGGTCAGAGAGGGGAAAAGCCAAAGATTCAAAGTAAGAGGAGTTCTTCCATGCTGGAGAACTTCTTAATTGTTGAAGAAGGCCACATATCAAGGAATGAAGGCAGCCTTTGGGATCTTAGCCTCTAGCTGACAGCCAGCAAGGAAATGAGCACCTCACTCTTACAACTGCAAAGAACTGAATTCTGCCTCAAGGATGTAAGCTTGGTAAGCTCTGTAGCTCACACCTTCTCTTTAGCCTTATGATACTCTGAGCATTGGTAAATGCATCATTTATCACTGTGACATTTCCACTTCTCATCAATTCTCAGACACCAGGAGAACCTAGAACCTAGCCATGCCATGCCAAGACTTTTGAGTGCAGAAATTGAGGTAATAAATGGATATTGTTTTTAAGCTACTACATTGCTAGTAATCTACTATGCAACAGTAGAAAACAAATACAAAGTTATTTTAGTATTAGTTGCTTAATTATACATAATTTGTTATAATAAAGTTTAGTTATCCTTAATAACTTTCTTAGTAGGTTGTGAGTATTAATTGCACTTATAAAATAAACCTTGGGAGCTGTGTGTTATTTGTCAAAGAAAACAGTAAAGGAATTGTGTGTATGGATCAGTTTTAGGTTGTCAGGAAACCCTCTTAGCTTTCCAGTGATTAGTGGACCTACCCTTGGAGAATTGGCACCTTAGAAGTCATCTGATCCAACCCCAAGCTGGTTCTAATTTGTAGGTGGTCTGAGCATCCTCAGTGATGACAAGGAACTCACCACTCCACAAAGAACTCCATTCCATTTCAGACAGCTCTAATTGCTGTGAAGTTTTCTCCTAAAATCTAACTTCTTGTCAGCGCCAGCTTGGCCCTTGTGATCACTTGAGCTGTCTTATAAATGATGGTCCAAATAGTCTAAGCCCTCACTCATGTCCCTGTGAACATTTTCATAGGGTATCCTTATTGTTCTTCAGTGTAAAGAACAAAACAAAACACCCCAAATACTGCTTCTTCAGAGCTCTCACTCTCATTGAAGAAGTAACCTTAATTTCTAAGTTGAATATGAATTTCTCAAGTCGTGCCTCAGTGGAGAGCCACATTTCCCAAGCATTTGAGGAAGCTGAACATCAAAGTCATCATGTGGCTGAAAGATTTATGAATCACTGATGTACATTCTGTGCCATCAGAGTGGGGAAAGCAGGGCTCGTCCAAAATAAGTAAGAACAAGACATTTCCACTCTATTTGCCAAACATTTTATAACTGACTGCTTTCACACATGATTTTGTGGCCATAATCATAACCTAGAACAGAATCAAAGTATTTCAGAAAGGAAAGAATCTGGAAGCTTTCATAATCCAGTTATCTTGCCGATACTTTAGTTCTTTGTAAAACAGCCCCAGATTTGCTCCGAATAGTTCTGGTGACAAGGAACTCACTACCTGATGAGGTGTTCAGGTGTGTTCATTTTTTTCTTACAGTTACAAGCATTTTTATATTGATTTGAAATCTATGTTCTTTTTTAACTTTTTAAAATTTAGCATCTCAGTTCTGTCTTTGGAGTCTAAACATAGATCTGTTCAATCCATCTTCCTTTCAGGTACTTAAAGGAAACTGTCACAACCCCTTAAGTCTCCTATTCTTTAGCTGAACATCTTCGGTTCTTTCACATTTAATCAAAGGAGCCTAAAGTGATAGGACATTTTATTGTGTCTGTGTGTGTGTGTGGCCGTTTTCACATTGTCTCTTAACTGCAGTTATAATCAGCAAAGAACCCTGGTTGTTTGCATCCAAGCTGATAAAAGGAATTGACTGAATCTTCTTGGCTTTGTTTGCTGCAGGGAACCAGGGAGAAGCAGGGTGCAGTGATAATAGTTATCAACCAGTGCAAAGACATTTAAATGACAGTCATTTCATTTTCTTCACAGCTTTTTGTGGACCTCAAGGTCTACCTCACTTTGCCTCCAGAACATCAAGTTCTAGTTGATGTTTTGAACTTTGAGAAGTTTTAGCCCATGGTACAAAATTTAATTTAGATAGCATATCTAAATGTAAATTTCTGCACTTATATTTAATAATATCATTGAAATGTAAATATCTACACATATGTTTAGATGTAAATTTCTACACATATGTATTTAATCACAAATTGTAGGACATTATACACATTGTTCTACAATTTGCTTATTTTTTCTTTTAACTGTATATTCTAGAGATCTCATGGTATCAGAGCATACAAAGCTATTTTGTTCTTTTTAATGTGTGTATAATATTCCATTGCATAGATGTGCTCTAATCATTTAATGCATTCCTTTTGATGGACACCTAGGCTATTTCCTTTATTTAAAAAATTTTTCGATTATAAATAGCACTGCAAAATACTTCTGTTTACATTAATTTTCACACAGAAACAAGATATGTCTAGAGCAGTAGTTCTCAGACTTCAGCATGTACAGAATTATCTAGAGGGCTTGTGCAAACACCGATAGCTGGGCTCCACCTTCAGATTTTCTAATTCAGGAAGTCTGAGGTAAGACATTTTTTAAACAAGTGCTCAGGTGATGCTGGTGCAGCTGGTCTGAGGAGCCACACTTTGGGAATCACTGCTCTAGGAGCTCCAGAAGTGAAACTGTCCATTGAAGTTCTGTGTTAATCCTCTTCATCTCTGTCTCTTAGTGTAAATGTGAAATATGTGTGCCAGGTAGCTCTTGGTAAAGGAGGACTCTGAATGAAACTGCTTCTTCCCTGTCCTGTGGTGGGAAAGGAGGTCAGGGCAGAATAACCAGAAGCACAAGTCTTGGGCCCTCATGCCAAGTCTAGGGGCTTTATTATCCTCCAGGGCTTTTAATCTGCCATATGAGATGTCAGCTAGGGCACCACTGTGTGCAAGCTTTTGAAAGTTGTCATTTGCTCTTTAATGTTCTTCCTGTCTGCCTGTGTGGCACAGGAAAACACCACTGGGCATTTACATTTATTCTGGGCTCTGGGGCTCTGCACAGCAACAGAGTCAGATCCTGTAACTATTTTTGTGAGGTAGATCTATATCAGGAGAGAAAGGACAGTTTCATTGCTTATGAAGACAGGATGTCCATCCATATGCCCTCCTTCATTTTCCATGACCCCATGGGCCCCCATCCCGTGATGCATTTCTTCTTCCCCCTTTCTCTGACCTGGGGGAGTGGGTCTTGGGTGTGGGGAAGGAATTTGTTGAATATCTACTGTGTGCTGGGCACACAATAATGCAAGAGGATAGCTATGTGCTACTACTTTCATCTTAGAGATGCTGAACCTGAGGCCAAGATCTGAGAGGTAATAAGTGGGAGAGCCAGGATTTGAGACCAGGTCTAGTCACTTTTAGAGCCTGTGTGATGTGCTGTCTGTTCTTCTCCACCTTCTCTCCTGTGACAGTGGTAAAGCCCAAAGAGAGTGCTTTGGGCCAAATGTAGTGTCTGTGACTGTTGAATTTGCAGTATCAACTGTACTTAGCACAACTGAGGTGAGTTCCTTGGTGTCTCTTCTCCTTGTCTCCAATGTAACTCTTAAGTCAGGACTGTGTCACTGAGGCTTGTCATAGTGACTAGAATGCCACCCTCAGGAAGAAGAGAATTTTCAGATCATGCACAGTCTCTCTGTTTCAGTGCTCATGCTTCAGTTTGCTAAAAGAAGGGAACCAATGGGGATGAAAAGGGCAGAGGGAATAGTAGACGCAGGCACACAGAGAGCTTGCCCTTGGCTCAGACTCAGTCCTATCTTTTATTAGTTCCAAGACCTTGGGCCTTGGTAGCTGCATGGCACGTCTTTTCTGTAAAATGGCTACCAAACAAAAAGGCACTGTCCCCTAATGCAGGGTTTCCAGTTTGCCTGATATGATGATTAAACATTCAGATTCTTAGGTCCTTCGCCTAGAATATCATAGTCAGAAGAGGAAAGGTTGGGCCCAGGAATGAGACTGGCCAAGATCACTGGACACTGCCTCACTGAGTCAGGAGCACCCTGTCTACCTTAGAGTTATATAATCTGATGAAAGAGTAGGTCTTACCAATTATGCCTAACTCAGAAAGAGAAATAGTCATTGTGGAAGGCCCTCAATACCTTCCTAGCTCCAACTCCTAGGCAGATTAAAATTTTCCCGAGGCTAAGTATTTTCCTGAACTTATTGCTGTAGAACCCAGATATCTTTGGGAAATAATCACACACAGGCCTTTAGACCAGCAATAGTGCTTATCCAGCTGGCACACAATAGGGAGTTTGAGGCACATGTGTCACCGTGGAGAAGACAGGAGTCTGGAACTAGGGTGGAGACCCTGAACAGAACAAAGTGCTGACAAGTGCTTAGGATGAACGTTTATTCCATGACCGTATCAAGGATTGGCCCCATAATGTTAAGTTTAAAAAAGAGAAAATGGAAAATTCCCTATGGTTGGTAGGAAATTGTACTAATAAAAATTATTTTTAACATTGATTAAGTGCTTAGTCGTTGCTGAAATTGATTTCCACAAGATGGAGGGAATTTGTAACAGTCAAAATTAATTCCTTATTTCTTATTTTCATTGATGATGCCTCCAAGGGCAAATGGCTTTCTGTTCGAGTAGAAAGAACTGACCTTGATCTTGCCTGTCCCAAAGCAGTCTGGCCTCTAATTTTCCTGCATATGATTTATGTTTTCTCTGGTTTGGTGGCAAAGGCTTCAGGAAGAGATTTCTCCAGGGCATGACCTGTATATCATCTGCTCATTCTCAGAAAACAAAGCACAAAACAATAACAGAAAGACCCAAATGTGGTCATTGCATTGTGTAACTGATGCAAAGTGAATAGCACTTGACAGCAGATGATGGTCTAGGAGAAAGAATGACTATATTAGGAAATAACTTTTCAACCTATGGTTCTTGCTGCCACTTCAGGGATGGAAATGGGAAGGAATCACAAGAATTCTAGCACCCTTGGGATAATCATTTTTGTCCTGTGTCTGCCTCACATTAGCACTGTTTTTTTTTTTTTTTCTTTCTTTTTTTTTTTTTATTATTATTTTTTTTTCCAGTGGGTTTTGTCATACATTGATATGAATCAGCCATGGATTTACATGTATTCCCAATCCCGATCCCCCCTCCCACCTCCCTCTCTACCCGATTCCTCTGGGTCTTCCCAGTGCACCAGGCCCGAGCACTTGTCTCATGCATCCCACCTGGGCTGGTGATCTGTTTCACCATAGATAGTATACATGCTGTTCTTTTGAAATATCCCACCCTCACATTCTCCCACAGAGTCCAAAAGTCTGTTCTGTATTTCTGTGTCTCTTTTTCTGTTTTGCATATAGGGTTATCGTTATCACCTTTCTAAATTCCATATATATGTGTTAGTATGCTGTAATGTTCTTTATCTTTCTGGCTTACTTCACTCTGTATAATGGGCTCCAGCTTCATCCATCTCATTAGGACTGGTTCAAATGAATTCTTTTTAATGGCTGAGTAATATTCCATGGTGTATATGTACCACAGCTTCCTTATCCATTCATCTGCTGATGGGCATCTAGGTTGCTTCCATGTCCTGGCACTGTTTTTTTATGGGCTGCCTGGAGGTGGGAGGTGGCTCCATTTGGATGCAGATGACAGCATCAGACTGAGTAACTATTTGAAAACCTGTGATTGAGTATTAAGTCTAAGAAATTTATATTAAAAATAAAATACAAATTATGAATAAATTATAAAGAAAGTGGAAGAGGATTTTATTTTATTGTTTTATTGAAGAATAGTTGATTTATAATATTGTATTAGTTTCTGATTGATGGCATAGTGGTTCAGTTTTATATTCTTTTTCATATTCTTTTCCAATAGAGTTTATTGTAAGATATTGAATATAGTTCCCTTTGCAATAAAATGGATCCTTGTTGTTTATTTTACATATAGTAGTTTGTATATGCTAATCTCAAACTCCTGATTTATTTCTCCCTCACTCCTTTTCCCCTTTGGTAACCATAAATTTGTTTTCTGTGTCTGAGTCTTATTTCTATTTTGTATATAAGTTCACTTATATAATTTTTTAGATTCCACATAGAAGTGAATATCATGTGATATTTCCCTTTCTCCGTTTGACTTACTTAATGTAGGATAATAATCTGTAGGTCTATCCATATTGTTGCAAATGGCGTTTTCATTTATTTTTATGGCTGAGTAATATTCCATTGTATATATATGCACCACATCTTTATCCATTCCTCTGTTGATGCTTCCATGTCTTGGCTACTGTAAACCATGCTGCTGTGAACTTTGGGATGCATGTATCTTTTCCAGTTAGAGTTTTTTTCTAGATATATGGCCAGGAGTGAGATTTCTGGATCATATATTGATTCTATTTTTAGTGTTTTAAGGACCCTCCTTACTTTTCTTACTATAGTGGCTGCACCAATTTACATTCTCATCAACAGCATAGGAGAGTACCCTTTTCTCTACACCCTCATCAGCATTTATTATTTGTAGAGTTTTTAATGATAGCCATTCTGGTCTGGGTGAGGTGATACCTCACTGTAATTTTCATTTGCATTTCTATGATAATTAGCGATGTTGAGGATCTTTTCATGAGCCTGTTGGCCATCCATATGTTTTCTTTGGAGAAATGTCTGTTTAGTTTTTCTGTAGTGTTTGACTAGATTGTTTGTTTTTTGTTATTTAGTTGTATAAACTGTATATTTGAAAATTAATCCCTGGCCGGTCAGATGATTTGCAAATATTTTCTCCCATTCTGTAGGTTTCTTTTTATTTTGTTTATGGTTTCCTTTTCTGTGCAGAAGCTTTTAATTTTGATTAGGTCCTATTTGTTTTTACTATTACTTCTGTTGCCTTGGGATACTGATCTAGGAAAACATTGGTACAATTTATGTCAAAGAATTTTTTGCCTATATTCTCTTCTAGGAGTTTTATGTTGTCCTGTCTTATATTTAAGTTGTTAAGCCAGTTTGAGTTTATTTTTCTGTATGGTGTGAAAGTGTGTTCTAACTTCATTGATTTACATACATACAGCTGTATGGCTTTCCCAATAGCATTTGTTGAAGAGACTAGCTTTTCTCCATTGTTTATTCTTGTCTCCTTTGCCTAAGATTGAACCTAGGTGTGTGGGTTTATTTCTGAGCTCTCTATACTGTTTCACTGACCCCTGTGTCTCTTTTTGTGCCAATACCTTGCTGTTCTGATGACTGTAGCTTTGTGCTATTGTCTGAAGTGTGGGAAGGTTATGCTCCCAACTTTGTTCTTTTCCCTCAGGATGGCTTTGCCAGTTCTGTCTTTTGTGGTTCCATATAAATTATAGGATTATTTGTTCTAGATCTGTGAAAAATGTCATTTTGGTATTGCTACACTATTTATAATAGCCAGGACATGGAAGCAACCTAGATGTCTGTCGAAAGATGAATCGATAAAATTGTTGTAGTGCATATATATAATGAAATATTACTCATCCATAAAAAGGAATGAATTTGAGTGAGTTTTAATGAGGTGGATGAACACAAAGTCTGTTACACAGAGTGAAGTCAGTCAGAAAGAGAAAAACTAATATCATGTATTAATGCATATATTTGAAATCTAGAAAATGGTCTTGATGAACCTATATGCAGAGCAGGAATAGAGACACAGACATAGACAACAGACTAGTGGATGCACAGGGGAAGAAGAGAGTGGGATGAATTGAGATAGTAGCATTGAAACATATATATTACATATGTAAAATAGATAGCTGAAGGGAAGTTGCTATATAACACAGGGAGCCCAGCTCTGTACTCTGTGACAACCTAGAAGAATGGGGATTGGATGGGGAGTGGGAGGGAGGCTCAAGAGAGAAGGAAATATGTATACTTATGGCTGATTCATGTTGTATGGCAGAAACCACCACAACATTGTAAATTAATTAGCCTCCAATTAAAAATAAATTTTTTTAAATGTCATGGGTAATTTGATAGGGATTGCATTAAATCAGTAGATTGCTTTGGCTAGTATGGCCATTTAGCAATGTTGATTCTTCCAGTCCACAGCATGGGATAATCTTTCCATTTCTTTGAATCAGCTTCAGTTTCCTTTATCAGTGTTTTATAGTTCTCAACATGTAAGTCTTTCACATCCTAGGTCAGATTTATCCCTAAGTATTTTATTCTTTTTGGTCCAATTTTCAAAGGGATTTTTTAAACCTTTCCTTTTCTGATATTTGTTAGTGTAAGGAAATTAGAAAGATTTCTGTATGTTAATCTTATACCCTGTTACCATGCTGAATTCATTTATCAGTTCTAGCAGTTTTTGTGTGGAGTCTTCAGGGTTCTCTGTATATAGTATTGTGTCATCTGCATATAATGACAGTTTTACCTCTTCTCTTCCAGTTTGGATACCTTTTATTTCCTTCCCTTGTTTGATTGCTGTGGCTACGACGTCCAATACTATGTTGAATAGAAAAAGTGAGAGTGGGCATCCTTACCTTGTTTCTTATTTTAGTGGGAAGGCTTTCAGGTTTTCACTGCTGAGTATTATGTTGATTGTGGGTTTTTCATAAATAGCTCTTATTATGTTGAGATATGTTCCCTCTGTACCAACTTTGATAAGAATTTTTATCATGAATGGATGTTGAATTTTATTAAATTTTTTTTTGCATCTATTGAGATGATCATGTGGCTTTTGTTAATGTGGTATATATATCACCTTGATTGATTTGCATATGTTGAACCATCCTTGTGACCTTGGGATTATTCTAACTTGATTGTGGTGTATTTTTTTTTTAATGTGGTGTTGTATTCATTTTGCTAGTATTTTGTTGAGAATGTTTTCATATGTATTCTTCAAAGGTATTGGCCTGTAATTTTTGGTAGTGTCTTTTTCTAGTTTTGGTATCAGGGTGATGATGGTGGCTTCATGGAAAAAACTTGGAGGAATTCCCTCCTCTTCAATCTTTTGGAAGAGTTTGAGAAGAATCAGTATAAGTTCTTCTTTGTATGTTTGGTAGAATTCCCCAATGAAGCCATCTGGTATTGGACTTTTGTTTGTAGTGAGTTTTTTAAATTACAGTTTCTATTTTGCTTCTAGTGATTGGTTTGTTCAAATTATCTATTTTTTCTTGATTCAGTTTTGGTGGGCTGTATGTTTCTAAAAACTTGTCCATTTCTTCTCGGTTGTCCAGTTGGTTGGCATGTCTCATGATTTTTTGTATTTCCGAAGTATCAGTTGTTATTTCTTCTCTTTTATTTCTTATTTTGTCTATTTGGGTTCTCTCTCTTTTCTTTTTGGTGAGCCTGGTCAGATGTTTGTCAGTTTTGTTTACCCTTTCCAGATCTTGGTTTTATTAATTTTTTTATATTTAAAAAATCTCTATTTCCTCCTTCTGATGGAAAGTGAAGTCACTCAGTCGTATCTGACTCTTTGCGACCCCATGGACTGTAGCCCTACCAGGCTCCTCCGTCCGTGAGATTTTCCAGGCAAGAATACTGGAGTGGGTTGCCATTTCCTTCCTCCTTCTGATGACTTTAGGTTTATTTGTTCTTTATCTAATTCTTTTAGGTGGCAGGTTAGCTTGTCTATTTGAGATTTCCTTGTTTTGAGGGAAGGCTTGTATCACTGTGAACTTCCTTTATAAGACTGCTTTTGCTGCATCCCCAAGAATTTGTATGGTTGTGTTTTTTTGGTCATTTGTCTCAGTGTATTTTTTAATTTCCTCTTTGATTTCATTGTTGACCTCCCTTTTATTTTGTAGCATGTTGTTCAGTCTCCATGTAATCTTTTTTTTTTTTTCTTATTTCTCTTTCCATGGTTGATTTCCAGTTTCATGTTGTCGTCATGAAAGAGGCTTGTAATAATTTCTAGCCTTTTAAATTTATTGAGGCTTGTTTTCTGTCCAAGTCTGTGGTCTGTCTTAGAGAATGTTGCATGTGCACTTGTAAGAAATGGGCATTCTGGTTTGTGTTTTGTTTTTTTTTTTTTTTAATGTAATGTCCTGAAAATATCAATTAAGTCTGTTTTATTGTGTCATAGGATTTCTGTTGGTTTATTGATTTTCTATCTGTCCTTTGATGTGGGTGAGGTGTTAAAGTCTCCTACTATTACTGTATTCCTGTCAGTTTCTCCCTTCATGTCTGTTAGTAGTTGTTTTATGTATTTGAATATTTCTTTTGGGTGGACATATGTTAATAAGTATAATATTCTCTTCTTTAAATTGATCCTTTTATCTTTATATAATGTCCTTCTTTATCTATCTTTATGGCCTTTGTTTCAAAGTCTATTTTGTCTGATATGAATATTGCTACCCCTACTTTCCTGTCATTTCCATTTGCCTGAAATATTTTTTTTTCCATCCCCTCACATTCAATTTGTATGTGTCCTTTGCCCACTTTGGGTATGTTGTAGGCAGCATATTGTAAACTTTTGTTTTATTATCCAGTCTGCTACTCTGTGTCTTTTGATTGGAGCATTTAGGCCATTGACATTTAAGGTAGTTATTATAGCTATGTGTGAATATCTATTGTCATTTTAAGCCTCGTTTTCCAGTTGATTTTGTAATTCTTCTTCATTCCTTTTGTTTTTCCTTCTGTGGTTTGATGATTTTTTTTTTTTTTTGGTTTGAGTTCTTTTTGTCTTTTATAAAAATATTGTATGTTTCTGATTTGTGGTTACCCTGTTTTTCAGGTATGCTAACCTATTACTGTATCTGCTTGCTTTAGGCTGATAGTCTTGTAGACTCAAATACATTCTTTAAAAAAATTCTACATTTTCTTATCCCCCTTATCCACATTTTATGATTTTGGTGTCTCTTTACATCTTCTTGTTTATCCTTTTGCTGTTCATTGTGGTTATCATTACTTTCACAATAATTTTGTAAAAAAAATCTGTATACTGACTTATTCAAGTAATTTAATTTCCCACTGTGATTTTCTCTTTCCTGAAGATTCTTTCTTCTTTTCTATTTAGGGAAAACTGTTTAGAAGAATAGGTTTAGTATTCTTCTAGTCTTTGCTTTTCTGCATAGTTCTTTACCTCTTCTTCTATTCTAAATGATAACCTTTCTGAGTAAAGTATCTTAGGTTGCAGGTTTTTCCCTTTTAAGACTTAGAATATAGCTTGCCTTGCTCTTCTGGCCTGCAAATTTCTGTTGAGAAGTCAGCTAATAGCCTTATGGGAATTCCCTTTCCTCTTGCACAGCTCCCTCTCAGGGCCCATCCCAATTCCTTTTTTTTGCTTTTGTTTTACCCAGGTACATGGTGATCTTTCTTGCAGCTGTGGTTGTATGAGATCTCCTGCCAGCATTTAGTAGGTATCCTGTGAATATTCTTCCACATGTAGATATATTTTGATGTATTTGTGGGAGGAAGTCACCTTGGGGGTCCCCGCGGCCTTGAGCAGGATGAACTGCAGCGCTAGCAGCCCGGCCCGCGGGAGGTGGTGCGTGGTCTCCAGGCTGACACATCACCCACTCCACTCTTGAAGCTATTAGGGGTGTTACAAATGATCTCCTTTCTATTCAGGGAAATACAGGACCTTCCTGGATCAACAAAACAGAGAAAGCTTTCTTCAGAGGTAGAGATACCGTGAGAGGAAAGTCTCCAGTTGGTGTAGCTGTCCAAGGAAATTCCACAGCTACTAGATGCAGGAATTGCAAGATATTTCTTCTTCCAAGAGAAAGAAAAGGAGCTTAGAAAAGCTAAATTGATAGGTTTTTTTGAATTCTTTAAGCACAAGTATCAAGTAAGTGTGGATGGGACTGTGGCTGCTTATAGATATCCATATCTCATGCTTGGTGACAGTTTGGTTCTGAAGCAGGACTCACCATATTATGAACATTTCTATATGGCACTAAAGCCTTAGAAACATTATATTCCAATTAAAAGAAATCTTAGTAATCTACTAGAGAAAGTTGAATGGGCCCAGGAAAATGATGGAGAAGCCAAGAAGATTGCAAAAGAAGGACAATTGTCTGCTAGGGATCTGCTACAGCCACACTGGCTTTATTGCTACTGTTACAGAGTACTACAGGTCAGTTCAGAGGATCCATCCTGCTTGATTGAATGTCCTCAGACCAAATACATGGCCTGAGTGCTTGCTTCCTATAGAGGCTCAAGAGTCAGCCTGTGGAACTCTGGCTACACCGAGACACCAACCTATAGAAAGATAGTGCTAAGTCACTTTGTGGCCACCATATTTTTTTTAATCTCCATTCAGTTTTAAGAAAAACAATGTTTAGAGACCTTACAAATACAGATTAAAAGCTCTGAACCTCAGAGAACATCTTTCCTCATATGGAAAATAAGAGAGTTGGACTAGAGATCATTATCACCTCTTTCTGCTCAAAATATCCACCTCTTTGTTCTCCTTACTAATTAGGATCCATGCTTTTGCTATCAGTACAAAATGGAAAGCAAGTATTTAATTTGCTGTTGTAAAACAAGCATGAAAAATGCAGTTGACCCTTGAACAACATGGGTTTGAACTGTGCAGGTCCATTTATAGATGAATTTTTTAAATTTTAGTAGTAAATATTACAGTATGGAGGCTTCCCTGGTATCTCAGTGGTAAAGAATCCACCTGCCAATGCAGGAGATGCAAGAGATGTAGGTTTGATTCCCTGGGCCGGGAAGATCCCCTGGAGAAGGAAACGGCAACCTGCTCTAGTATTCTTGCCTGTAGAATCCCATGGACAGAGGAGCCTGGTAGGCTATAGTCCATGGGGTCGCAAAGAGTCAGTCACGACTAAGCACCCACATGCACATGTAGGAGGAAGAGAGCTCCATGTCCTTTTATTCCATCATCTTGATCTCCCTTGAAGCTTGTTTAATCATAAAATTCACAGTGAAATATGTCTTCTATTATAAGTTTTCTCTAAGTGGGCTTTTCTGGTACTCTAAGTCTCAAAGAATGTGGATCTCCAAACACCACTTAAAAACATGACACAAAATAATGTCACATCAGTGGGACAGCTCTCACATGATACTGCTTCAAGTTTTGGCTCTATATGGCTCAGTGGACAGTACATCTTTTTGTTAGACCAAGAGTTGTCTCACCTTCTAGGAAGAGTGCTAGTGTAGAATAAACATCTCCTTTGATTATCAGAAATTGCTTCCTGTATCTTAAAAGTTGAAGCATAAGATGTTTCTTTAAAGCAGAGAATCTACTAGAATCTGAATTCCACAAATAGGCTTAGACAGAAGAATTTCTCATATAGAACACTCTTCTCCATTGATTTTTTTTTTAACTAGAGAAATACCATCCAATTGAAGGGAGAGGTGCAGAAGACTTCCAATATTAAAAGTCCTTTTTTCTGATGTTAGATCTATTATGTTCTTATTTGTTTAGAGTCTGCAATTTGTATGAAAAGAGAAAGATTTATGCATGAAATAATCAGAACAAGGCAACGAATGACTAAGAATGGACATTAATGGTACAAAGAATTTACTTACTTTTCATTCATTCCCCACATTGTTTCAGAAAGAGAATGATCCCGGCTGAGTTTAGCCAGCCACTTGAAGCTGGAGTGGTTAAGGAAGGCTTTTGGGAGGAGGTTGGAATGTGAGGAGAGTCCTGTTGGTTGAGTAGAATTTCCATGGAGATATGTATGAAGAAAGAGAAGGATAATCTCAGGAAAGGCAGCAGTGTGGACACAGGTAAGGTGGTAAAATGACTCTCTGTGGATGTAAAAAGGAATCATATGGTAGGACTGCACTCAGTATGCTGGCAAATTTGGAAAACTCAGAAGTGGCCACAGGACTGGAAAAGGTCAGTTTTCATTCCAATCCCAAGGAAAGACAATGTCAAAGAATGATCAAACTACCACACAATTGCACTCATCTCTCACACTAGTAAAGTAATGCTCAAAATTCTCCAAGCCAGGCTTCAACAGTACATGAACCGTGAACTTCCAGTGTTCAAGCTGGTTTTAGAAAAGGCAGAGGAACCAAAGATCAAATTGCCAACATCCGTTGGATCATCAAAAAAGCAAGAGAGTTCCAGAAAAACATCTATTTCTGCTTTATTGACTGCCCCAAAGTCTTTGACTGTGTGGATCACAACAAACTGTGGAAAATTCTTCAAGAGATGGGAATACCAGACCACCTGATCTGCCTCTTGAGAAATCTGTATGCAGGTCAGGAAGCAACAGATAGAATTGGACATGGAACAACAGACTGGTTCCAAATAGGAAAAGCAGTACGTCAAGGCTGTATATTGTCACCCTGCTTATTTAACTTATATGCAGAGTACATCATGAGAAACACTGGACTGGATGAAGCACAAGCTGGAATGAAGATTACCAGGAGAAATATCAGTAACTTCAGATATGCAGGTAGCACCACCCTTATGGCAGAAAGTGAAGAAGTAAAGAGCCTCTTGATGAAAGTGAAAGAGGAGATTGAAAAAGTTGGCTTAAAACTCAGCATTCAGAAAACTAAGATCATGGCATCTGGTCCCATCACCTCATGGCAAATAGATAGGGAAACAGTGGAAACAGTGGCAGACTTTATTTTTTTAGGCTCCAAAATCACTGTAGATGGTAACTGCAGCCATGAAATTAAAAGACGTTTACTCTTTGGAAGGAAAGTTATGATCAATCTAGACAGCATATTAAAGAGCAGACACGTTACTTTGCCAACAAAGGTTCGTCTATTCAAGGCCATGGTTTTTCCAGTAGTCATGTATGGTTGTGAGAGTTGGACCATAAAGAAAGCTGAGCGCCAAAGAATTGATGCTTTTGAACTGTGATGTTGGTGAAGACTCTAGAGAGTCCCTTGGACTGCAAGGAGATTCAACCAGTCAATGCTAAAGGAAATCAGTCCTGAATATTCATTGGAAGGACTGATGCTGAAACTCCAATACTTTGGCCACCTGATGTGAAGAACTAACTCATTTGAAAAGACCCTGATGCTGAGAAAGATTAAAAGTGGGAGGTGAAGGGAACGACAGAGGATGAGATGGTTGGATGGCATCACCAACTCAATGGATGTGAGTTTGAGTAAACCCTGGGAGTTGGTGATGGACAGGGAAGCCTGGCATACTGCAGTCCATGGGGTCGCAAAGAGCTGGACATGACTGAGCAACTGAATTGACCTGAACTGAACTGGTGGTAGGACTAGAGCAGATATCCAGTTGTAGGGAGTAAAGGGATATTCATGTATTTGGGAAGAATGGAGATGTATTATGAAACACTTTCAGTGTCTTATCACTTTAGTGTTTGTCCCTAAAGTCATAGGCCATGTGAAACCACTAAAGTTTTCCCAGCAAAGAGTAACAGAAAATGGATTCTCTCCCTTGGTTTGGTAACACATCACTGTATGTTATTTGTCCTGCATAGAAACAAATCTTCATGGTATATTCTTTTCCTATCTTACAGGAAGACATTTTAATGCTTTCTGTGATTTTAGATTTGAACACACACTCTTCCAGCCGAGTCCTCCCTCTCTCTCTCTCCCTTCCCTTCCCTGTCCCTGTTTTCTCCCTCTTTCTCTCATCTTGGCCCTTCTAGTATGTCCCCACCTTTCCCTCCTGCCTTAATTCCTATTCTTCCGAGCCTATGGTCATCTTGCTCCAGCAAGGCCTGTCAGCTTCACCAGCTGACATTGCATTTCCTGTTTTTGTGTCACAGTGGGACTCTGTAGCTTTCTTTATTTCTCTACAAATAGAGTGTGCAATGACTTTGCAAATACATTCTACATTTAAGAAATGAAAGCTATAAAAGCATCAGTAAGGTAATGGGGAGGGCTGGCTTCAGGACTCCTGAGGGTATTCTGAACTGACCCTATTCTTGCTACCTTCTGAAGAAACAAATTTCAACTGCTGCTCTGCTTATCTTTATCCTGTAAAGCTTAGGATGTAAATTTGTATGGTTCCAGATTTTTTCTTCCAGGTTTAGTACTATAAATTGTTGTTTGTAAAAAATCCAGGAATGAAGATATGAGTTTGCCAAGGTTGTTTGACTCTGAAAGCATTAACTTGGTAAAGATGAACTAGGTAAACTCCAAGCTCTTTTATTCAACTGTCTTCAGTCTGTTCTGTTTAGGACTCAGGATGGCACTGGGAAAGTGTCACAGACTGAGTTACTGTTCCAGCAGCAGTGAAATGGATGGCAGTGATACTTTGGGGTTGGCAGAAATAGAAGCAATAATGAGGAGACCTTTATGTAAATATGTGTATCATTTTTTTTTGAATGTAAGGTTTTCATAATGCTTGAAAACTCATGATCTTTCTTGAAATAATCATTGGTGGTAATGATCTTATGGATAAAAAAACAGCAAGTTCTTATATACTTAGGTCTTATCCAATAAGAGTTCATTTATCTAGTAACTTTGAAATAGAAACATAAACATAAATTTATTTTCCTGATGACTGAAACTGTCTTAATTTTCTTATAACCATGTATAGTGTAAAGACTTTGAAACCCATGCAAATGCCATGACTTTTAAATGAAATCCATTAGTTAGATTGTATATATGTGTGTATGTGTATATTTATATACATGTATGTATATGAAAGTTATGGAAAGTCCAAATTGTCTTAAACAGTGATAGGAATTTATTGGTTTTTACAGCTGAAAACTCCATAATGCATGGGTGTGTCAGACAGGTGTTAACCCAGTGGCTCAGTGATATGGAGCGCCCGGTGCTTTTCTGTATTCCCTGTGGTGTTGGATTGAGGCCAGCTTGCTTCATGAACATAGATACCTGCCAGTAAGTTATGGAGATGCATGCTGCCTTGATTGCTCCAATAGGAGAGAGGAAGTAGCTTTCCACACCTGTCTAACAAACTGTTGGGCTACAGTCTGAGAAGCAGATAGGACAGGTCTGCCCATCCAAAGGTCATCCTTGCCTGGGGTGGGGATTGGGTGAGTGAGTTGGAGGAGGGGAGAAGACCATGCCCTGAATTAGGTCTTTAGTACACACCAGTCCCCTCCAGTCACTATGGTAAGCAGGGGTAGCATCAGTTTTCATTTTAGAGTAAGTTTTCTGATTGTTACAGTGCATAGGTACTTTTATTCTAATATTTAGGCTGTCATGGTAATCAGAGCATCGCAACATTTATTATCAGCTAACAAGATACCTTAAAAAAAATCTGCTGGAATAGAGAGAACTCTGCTCATTAAGCTAGTATTTTAGTCTGTATCCCTCCATAAAGTAGAGCCTGGGTCCAGGTCTTATGTGGAGGTCATTTATTTAGTGAAGTCAACCTAAGGTCCAAGAGTGTGAGTCTGTGAAGAACTTAATTGAGAAGCTGGGGAAGTTTTTTGGTCACTGCTGTGGGCAAATGGACCTCAGTCCTGCTCAGAGCCCTCTGAGGATCCAGGTAGCATGCATGTCGGGATTGTTCCCCCCAGACAGGAAAGAGGACAGTATTTATCCAGGGACTTCTTTACTCCCAGATGCGCACTTGCGTCAGAATGACTGAGGAGATTCCAGCAGATGCCAAGAAGCCACATATATAGCAGAGCAAGGTGCTGTCAGGTCACGCCCATGCACAGCTGGTTAGCTGGTTGCCACAGCAAAGGCTGGAATAAAAGGAGTGAGTAACACGCCATGTGAGGTGTCTGAGATAGTGAATGTGGTCTGATTGCTTGGTTTTCTGTGTACAAGTGTAGATCTGCTTCTGAGAGCCCTCCTAGAATAGAGAAACAGAATCCAGCTTTCTCTTCCTGCTCAGTGAAGGGGATCATCGATAATGAGATTTTCTCTGAATATGGAAAACTTTGATGTAGTTTTTTAGCGTCCCATCTGCCTCCTTCTGCCACCCTAGGCGAGAGTTCAGCTTTTGAATTTTGCTTAAGGGCACTGATGCTCCAGGATACACCATGATATGAAAAGGTCTAGCTCTGTGATGGAGGGATGGTGCATTGCCTCCAAGAGAGCATGGGGGATGAATCACTGCTACTGAAGACAAATGTCACATCCTAACTGGAATTTCACCAAATGTTAGAACTGGCATCCAGAAACCACAGGTCATACATCTCACGGTTCTCCTATTGTCTTTCTACTTCCCCAGAAGTAGATGAATGACAAATGACGTGGTTCAAATTATTTGGTAAGGAAAAGGAAGGGGTAGAAAAAAGAAGTGCCTTGAGCTGGTACTGTTTATATAACTGATTATATTTTGGAATTTGGAGTATACAGTAATATATAATAAGATTATTTTAAACTTCTTATTTATTTACCTATGTTGAGAGGTAAGGGTTCCAGATCCTCATCAGCCCTCACATTGGGCTGGGAACAGACCCAAGAAGTCTGGGAGAATCAGTACATGAGTTTCATGAATGGTGACCCAATGATCCCCCAAATACAGGGCTTCCTGGAAAAGCAGAACTGTAGAAAGTGGCTGAGGTCAAAATGAGGGCATCCTATTAACATCTCCTTATTCCTAGACCTTTTGACTTACTGGTGGGGAGGTTGGAGCAAAAATAGACCTTGAATTCACTCACCTAAAAGTGGTGGAACATAGCCCTCACATATAATGCTGCTAGGATTCAGAAGCCCCAGGGAACAGCCTTCAGCCTTGTGTCTAGAAGTCAGGCCACACCTAGGCGAGCCTTTTGCTTGGAGCAAGAGAGGAGGGCCATTGACCTTGTGGCTGATCTGTGAGATGACAATATAGAATAGGCAGAAGGTCCCTGTTAATCTCTTCCACCTGCTTACTCTGGTAAAAACAACAAAATCAGTGGCAAAATCAACAAATAAAAAGAAAACAAGGTCCCTGGAAGATGCCTCCGTAGATTCCTGTCAGAAGGGGTGAACTAGCAGAGATGAAAAGAATTTGCTAGATGTTAATTTTTTTCAGTCTTCTTTGCCTGGGGATTCTCCCATGTATAAGAACAAGTCTCAGGATCTCTAGCAGGGTGGCAGAAATGGTTGCCATCCCTCAAAGATGCATATTCTGCCTCTGTGACATGGACCAGTGGCTGGAAACTGCTGCCCAGATAGGAACTACATTTCCCAGCCTGCCCTCACCCTCCTCCCTTTCCCACCCCTGAATTGGCCTGTGACCATGTGACTAGTCCCACTAATGGAATATGAGCAGAAGTGATACGCCCTTTATAGGCTTACCAGGTGATAAAGCCTGTCTTCTTCCCATCTACCACCTATGAATGAAAGGTTTAAGAACCCTAAGGGAAGTGTAGCCACAAGGTTAGAGGAGCCTGATTCCTGAAGTGCTGCCTGCCCTAAGTTAAATGAGAGAGAGAGAGACTGTCTCTCTCTCATGAGTTAAATGAGAGAGAGAGAGACTCTCATGAGTTGAATGAGAGAGAACAAATTTCCCATTATGTGAGGCCACTCAGATTTTGTAGTTTGCTTTCTCCATCATAGAGCATTATTGTAATGACTACAGCCATCCAGGTTTGGTCCCGGAAGTAGTTAAGTGTTCAGTGTTTTTGAATAAATGAATGAATGTACTTATTTTCTTTTGAAAGTTTGTTTAATGAGTCTACATATAAGGAAACAAAATGATTAAAGAGTAAAATTACGGATGTTGCAGAGAAAAGATTTTGTTGTAAAAGCAACATAGGAATTAAGCATAGAGTAAATTACTTATGAATATTAAGAAACAGTATTTCCAAATAGCACCCAGTCAGAAGTTGTCATTTATCTGACAATAAACATGGAACTCAATTAACTTTCTTTCATCCCACAGAGGAAAAATCATTCAAGTCAACTGCAGTAGTCATTTTACAGTAATGGAAAGAAATTGCATGTGTGTAGGTACAAGGAAGAAAATACATTCTAATGAGGCAAAAATAGCCAGAGTTGTAGAGAGGCATTTGCTTCCACTGTTAAAGACAGGTTGAGAATTCTCTGCTGTTGCTTCCATTAGTGAGAAATAAAAGCCAGCCTCATACTGATTGGGCAGGCTGCTGCACAAGACGGCCACCTTCCCACCCCACCACAACACAAGTTTCCCATATAGCCTGTGCTACCATAGGCTGCCGGGCTTGTGTGGTGGCTCAGCAGTAAAGAATCTGCCTGCAGTGTAGGAAACCCAGGTTCAATCCCTGGGTCAGGAAGATCCCTTGGAGGAGGGCATGGTGACCCATTCCAGTATTCTTGCCTGGAAAATCCTTGGACAGAGGAGCTTGGTGGGCTACAGTCCATAGGCTCACAAAGAGTTGGACATGACTGAAGTGACTAAACACACACGCACCACAGGCTGCAGGACCTTTGCATACATTCTTCCCACTACCCAAACAATTGGTCTATAAAGAACATTCTAGTTAGGTCTCATGTATTTCCACTCAGTCTTGGAGGCTCAGTTAAAATATCACTTGTTCTTCTTCTGGTCTCTCTTTGTCTCTTTATTTTGTGTGTGCCCACAGCACAGTTTCATCCTACAGTTAGGGATCTGATTGTATTGTCATTTTCTGTTTAAAATTGGTTTCCTCCCACCAGACTCAGCTCTGTGAAGTTCCACGCTGAATTCAATTGATCATTATATCCTGAGACATGCCACAGTGCTAAATTCATAAGAGTTAAATTGTGGTTCCAAGTGAATGCATGCATGCTATGTCTCGTCAGTCCTGTCCCACTATTTGCAACACTATGGACTGTAGCCTGCCAGGGTCCTCCATCCATAGCATTCTCCAGGCAAGAATACTGGAGTGGGGTGCCGTGCCCTTCTCTATGGGATCTTCCTGACCCAGGGATCAAACCCACGTCTCTAACATCTCCTGTGTTGGTAGGTGGTTTCCTTACCACCAGTGCCACCAAATTGATAAATTAATAATTAGGAGTTTGGAGGACATAATCTGAGAATATCTCAGTTCATCTTAATGTACAGTAGAATTTGTTTCCTTAAGCTAAAAGTGAATTATTTTGAGAAGTTCTGATAAAGACTTTAGATTGTTGGTTTGTTTCTGTAAAACCAAGCTGTGTTTCTTCAATTTGGAGACTTTCCCTTCTTAGAGCTCCTAACTCTTGAGTTTCTGAAAATAATTTCAGCACATTCATCTTTCCCATTGTTCTCAATATGTTAATATTTGCTTTCAAAATGAGACAGGGTGCTCAGGGCTGGTGCACTGGGATGACCCAGAGGAATGGGATGGGGAGGGTGGTGGGAAGGGGGTTCAGGATGGGGAAAACATGTAAACCCATGGCTGATTCATGTCAATGTATGGCAAAAACCACCACAATATTGTAAAAAAAAAAAATGTAAATGCCCATAGAGCATAATAAGCCTATTATGTGGTGAATTAAGAAAACATCTTTTTTAGTTTTTAGATTTGTAGAATAATGGAGAAGATAGTAGTACAGTGTGTTGCCTTTTACCCTCAGTTTCCTGTATTTTTAATATTATAATAACTGTCATACTTTTGTTAGAACTAGTGAAACAATATTGTTGTCATTTAGTCGCTAAGTTGTGTCTGAGTCTTTGCAATCCCATGGACTGTAGCCCACCAGGCTTCTCTGTCCATGAGATTCTCCAAGTAAGAATACTGGAGTGGGTTGCCATTTCCTTCTCCAGGGGATCTTCCCAGCCCAGGGATCGAACCCATGTCTCCTTCAGTGGCAGACAGATGTTTTTACCACTGAGCCACAAGGGAAGCCCAGTGAACCAAAAACTGATACGTTGTTATTAACAAAGACCATAGTTTATTCATATTTCTTTAGTTTTTAACCTTTTTCTTTTCTTTTATAGACTCCTATCTAGGATACCATTTTCCATAGTTTTCATGTCTCTTTAGGCTCCTCTTAGCTATGATAGTTTCTCTGATTTTCCTTGTTTTTTTGTCTTGATAGTTCTGAGAAATGTTGGTCAGATGTTTTGAAGGAGGCCCCTCAATTGTAATTTATCTGATGTTTGTCTCACAAACAGACTTGTAAAATGAGCTTCAGGGAGAAAGACCACAGAGACAAAGTGCCAAATCACTGAGTGCCTTCTTTCACTTAGCCCTACACAGTTTAGATATATCTGTGTCTTTTTGTGGCTTGATAGCTCATTTCCTTTTTTCCAACTGTTCCGTTCCATTCAGTAACTCACTCATGTCTGACTCTTTGCGACCCCATGGACTGCAGCACGCCAGGCCTCCCTGTCCATCACCAACTCCCGGAGTTTACCCAAACTCATGTCCATTGAGTCGGTGATGCCAGCCAACCATCTTATCTGCTGTCATTGCCATTTCCTTCCGCCTTCAATCTTTCCCAGCATCAGGGTCTTTTCCAATGAGTCAGCTGTTCACGTCGGGTGTCCAAAGTGTTGGAGTTTAAGCTTCAACATCAGTCCTTCCAATGAACACTCAGGACTGATCTCCTTTAGGATGGACTGGTTGGATCTCCTTGCAGTCCAAGGGACCCTCAAGAGTCTTCCCAACACCACAGTTCAAAAGCATCAGTTTTTCTGTGCTCAGCTTTTTTTTATAGTCCAACTCTCACATCCATACATGACTACTGGAAAAACCATAGCCTTGACTAGATGGACCTTTGTTGGCTAAAGGTCCACCTGTTAACAAATATTTATTGCATTTACTGTGTCATCCATATTGTGATAAAATATCCATAACATCAAATATGTAATTTTCATCATTTTAAAGTTGCATCATTTTAAAATTACATTTAAAGATGTAATTGTCATCAATTTAGTGGCATTAAACACATTCACATTATTATGTAATCACCACTGCTGTCTTTTTTTTTTTTTTACCATCAGCAACCGAAATTCTGTACCTGTTAGTCAATAACTCCCCATTTTCCTTTCCCTCAGCCCCTGGTAACCTTTATTCTACTTTCTGTCTCTATGAATTTGCCTGTTCTAGGAAGCTCATATAAGTGAAATTGCATGTATTTGTCCTTTTATGTCTACTTTTTCACTTAGGCTAATGTTTTCAAGGATCATCCATGTTGTAGCATGTATTAGAAATTCAGACCTTTTTAAAGCTGAATAATAATCCATTGTCAGTATATCCCACATTTTGTTTATCCACTGATTTGTTGATGTTCATTTGACCTATTTCCACCTTCTTGGCTATTGTGAATAATATTGTTATAAATATTAGTGCTTATTTAATTTTATTGCTGAATAATACTCTATGGTTGTATCGCAGTTTATCCATTCATTTGTTGAAGGGCATTTAGGTAGCTTCCAGAGTTTGGTAATTATGAATAAAGCTGCTCTAAACATTTGCAGCAGATTTTTGTGTAGACATAATTTTTCAAATCAATTAGATGAATACCTAGGAGCACAACTGCCATGTAATAGGTAAGACTATCTTTAGCTTTGTGAAAAACTGCCACGCTATGTCTCTATAAGTGGCTGGACCATTTTTCATCCCCACCAGCAGTGAGTGAGAGTTTCTATTGCTCCACATCCTCACCAGTGTTGGATTTGGCAATGTTGTGAATTTTAGCCTTTCTTATAAATAAGTAGTAGTATCACATTGTACTAATTTGTTTCCTAATGATATGTGCTGTTTAGCACCTTTCATATGCTTTCATATCCTTATACCCTTATCTGTATATCTTCTTTAATGATGTGTCTGTTCAGATCTTTTGCCCATTTTTAAATTGGGTTGTTTATTGCTGACTTTTAAGTGTTCTTTGTATCTTTTATATATAACTCCTATATCAGATATTTTTGCAAATATTTTCCCTTAATCTGTGGCTTATTTTTTCATTCTTTCACAGACTAACTTAATATTTTAATTTTATTGAGATCCGGCATTGCTTTTTTCTTTCAAGAATCATGCTTTTGATATTGTATCTAAAAACTCAAATCTATGGTCAATTAGATTTTCTCACATGCTTTCTTTTAGAAGTTTTGTAGTTTGTTTTACATTTAGGTCTATGATCTATTTTGAGTTAATTTTTGTGAAAGGTTAAGATCTATATCAAAATTTTTTTTTTGCATTGGAAAGTCCAGTTGTTCTAGCACCATTTGTTGAAAAAGCAATTCTTTCTCCACTACTTTTCAATCTTTACTTCTTCAAAAAGGTCAGTTTCCCTCTTTAAGTTGGTCTATTTCTAGGCTCTTCGTTCTATTCCATTGATTTATGTGTCTGTCCTTTTGACAGTACTGTGCTCTGTTGATTGCTACAGCTTTATGTAAGATTTGAAGTTGAGTAGTCTCAGTCCTCAAAGTTTCTTTTTCTTCTTTGGTAATATTTTGCTATTCTAGGTCTTTTGTCTTTCCACATAAATTTTAGAATCAATTTATTCATAGCATCTTTCATATCAGAATAGTTTGCTGTGATTTTGACTGGAATTTCATTGAATCTGTGTATCATTTTGGAAAAATTAACGTGTTAACAATACTGAATTTCTAATTCATTAACAAATAATATCTCTCCATTAAGTTAGGTCTTCTTTGATTTCTTTGTCTGTTAATCTTTTCTTTGTTCTGAAGTCTGCTTTGTCTGAAATTAATGTAACTATTTTAGCTTTCTTTCAACTTATTATTAACATTAGTGTTAGCCTGATTAGTATATGTTTTTCCACCCCTTAACTTTTAACCTATATTTAAAGTGGATTTCTTATAGACAACATTGTAGTTGGGTCTATTTTGTATCATCTCTGATAATCTTTGACTATTAATTATAGTGTTTAGAGCATTCAGATTGAAAGTGACTATTGATATAGAGTAATATGTACCATATTGGAACTTCTTTGTTTGCTGCACTTTTCTTTCTTTTCCATTCCTATTTCTCTTGCCTTCCATGATAAATAAGACATTTATAGTAGCTCCATTTTTTCCTCTCTTAGTATATCAGTTATGCTTATTTTAAAAAAATTTTAGTAGCTGCCCTAGAGATTACAATAAATATTTATAGTTAATCTGCATCTTCTTTTAAATAACATTAAATTGCTTCTCAGGTAGAGCAGGTATTTTATAACACAGTATTCCCAGTTCTTCCCTCCTGTCCCAAATAAAATTATCGTTTATTTTACTTATTGATGTTATAATGACATAATATGTTGTTGTTATTATTATTTTGAACAAGCATCTATTTTTTTCAATTAGTAATATGAAAGATAAAAAGATTCTATTTCATCTAAATTTATTCCTTCTATGGTGCTTTAATTTTATTATTTTTTAATTTTTATTTATTTATTTATTTTTTCCATTTATTTTTATTAGTTGGAGGCTAATTACTTTACAATATTGTAGTGGTTTTTGTCATACACTGACATGAATCAGCCATGGATTTGCATGTATTCCCCATCCCGATCCCCCCCTCCCACCTCCCTCTCCACCCGATCCCTCTGGGTCTTCCCAGTGCACCAGGCCCGAGCACTTGTCTCATGCATCCAACCTGGGCTGGTGATCTGTTTCACCCTAGATAATATACATGTTTCGATGCTGTTCTCTAGAAACATCCCACCCTCGCCTTCTCTGACAGAGTCCAAAAGTCTGTTCTGTACATCTGTGTCTCTTTTTCTGTTTTGCATATAGGGTTATCGTTACCATCTTTCTAAATTCCATATATATGTGTTCGTATACTGTAATGTTCTTTATCTTTCTGGCGTACTTCACTCTGTATGATGGGCTCCAGGTTCATCCATCGCATTAGAACTGATTCAAATGAATTCTTTTTAATGGCTGAGTAATATTCCATAGTGTATATGTACCACGGCTTCCTTATCCATTCGTCTGCTGATGGGCATCTAGGTTGCTTCCATGTCCTGGCTATTATAAACAGTGCTGCAATGAACATTGGGGTGCATGTGTCTCTTTCAGATCTGGTTTCCTCGGTGTGTGTGCCCAGAAGTGGGATTGCAGGGTTATATGGCAGTTCTATTTCCAGTTTTTTAAGGAATCTCCACACTGTTTTCCATAGTGGCTGTACTAGTTTGCATTCTCACCAACAGTGTAAGAGGGCTCGCTTTTCTCCACACCCTCTCCAGCATTTATTGCTTGTAGACTTTTGGATAGTAGCCATTCTGACTGGTGTGTAAAGGTACCTCATTGAGGTTTTGATTTGCATTTCTCTGATAATGAGTGATGTTGAGCATCTTTTCATGTGTTTGTTAGCCATCTGTATGTCTTCTTTGGAGAAATGTCTGTTTAGTTCTTTGGCCCATTTTTTGATTGGTTCATTTATTTTTCTGGAATTGAGCTGCAGGAGTTGCTTGTATATTTTTGAGATTAATCCTTTGTCTGTTTCTTCATTTGCTATTATTTTCTCCCAATCTGAGGGTTGTCTTTTTACCTTGCTTATAGTTTCCTTTGCTGTGCAAAAGTTTTTAAGTTTCATTAGGTCCCATTTGTTTAGTTTTGCTTTTATTTCCAATATTCTGGGAGGTGGGTCATAGAGGATCCTGCTGTGATTTATGTCAGAGAGTGTTTTGCCTATGTTCTCCTCTAGGAGTTTTATAGTTTCTGGTCTTACATTTAGATCTTTAATCCATTTTGAGTTTATTTTTGTGTATGGTGTTAGAAAGTGTTCTAGTTTCATTCTTTTACAAGTGGTTGACCAGTTTTCCCAGCACCACTTGTTAAAGAGGTTGTCTTTTTTCCATTGTTTATCCTTGCCTCCTTTGTCAAAGATAAGGTGTCCATAGGTTCGTGGATTTATCTCTGGGCTTTCTATTCTGTTCCATTGATCTGTATTTCTGTCTTTGTGCCAGTACCATACTGTCTTGATGACTGTGGCTTTGTAGTAGAGTCTGAAGTCAGGCAGGTTGATTCCTCCAGTTCCATTCTTCTTTCTCAAGATTACTTTGGCTATTCGAGGTTTTTTGTATTTCCATACAAATTGTGAAATTCTTTGGTCTAGTTCTGTGAAGAATACCGTTGGTAGCTTGATAGGGATTGCATTGAATCTATAGATTGCTTTGGGTAGTATAGTCATTTTGACAATATTGATTCTTCCAATCCATGAACACGGTATATTTCTCCATCTGTTTGTGTCCTCTTTGATTTATTTCATCAGTGTTTTATAGTTTCCTATGTATAGGTCTTTTGTTTCTTTAGGTAGATATACTCGTAAGTATTTTATTCTTTTTATTGCAATGGTGAATGGTATTGTTTCCTTAATTTCTCTTTCTGTTTTCTCATGGTTAGTGTATAGGAATGCAAGGGATTTCTGTGTATTAATTTTATATCCTACAACATTACTATATTTGTTGATTAGCTCTAGTAATTTTCTGGTAGAGTCTATGGTTTTCTAAGTAGAGGATCATGTCGTCTGCAAATTGCGAGAGTTTCACTTCTTCTTTTCCTGTCTGGATTCCTTTTACTTCTTTATCTGCTCTGATTTCTGTGGCCAAAACTTCCAAAATTATGTTGAATGGTAGTGGTGAGAGTGGGCACCCTTGTCTTGTTCCTCATTTTAGGGGAAATACTTTCAATTTTTCACCACTGAGAGTAATGCTTGCTGTGGGTTTGTCATATATAGCTTTTATTATGTTCCTTCTATTCCTGCTTTCTGGAGAGTTTTAATCATAAATGGATGTTGAATTTTGTCAAAGGCTTTCTCTGCATCTATTGAGATAATCATATGGTTTTTAATCTTTCAGTTTGTTAATGTGGTGTATTACATTGATTGATTTGCGGATATTAAAGAATCCTTGCATTCCTGGGATAAAGCCCACTTGGTCATGATGTATGATTTTTTTAATATGTTGTTGGATTCTGTTTGCTAGAATTTTGTTAAGGATTTTTGCATCTATGTTCATCAGTGATATTGGCCTGTAGTTTTCTTTTTTTGAGGCATCTTTTTCTGGTTTTGGAATTAGGGTGGAATTAGAATGAGTTTGGAAGTTTACCTTCTGCAGTATTCTGGAAGAGTTTGAGTAAGATAGGTGTTAGCTCTTCTCTAAATTTTTGGTAGAATTCAGCTGTGAAGCCATCTGGTCCTGGACTTTTGTTTGCTGGAAGATTCCTGATTACAGTTTCGATTTCCATGCTTGTGATAGGTATGCTAAGATCTATTTCTTTCTGGTTCAGTTTTCGAAAGTTATACTTTTCTAAGAATTTGTCCATTTCTTCCAAGTTGTCCATTTTACTGCCATAGAGCTGCTGGTAGTTGTCTCTTATGATCCTTTGTATTTCAGTGTTGTCTGTTGTGATCCCTCCATTTTCATTTCTAATTTTGTTGATTTGGTTCTTCTCCCTTTGTTTCTTAATGAGTCTTGCTAATGGTTTGTCAGTTTTGTTTATTTTTTAAAAAAACAGCTTTTAGCTTTGTTGATTTTTGCTATGGTCTCTTTGGTTTCTTTTGCATTTATTTCTCCCCTAAGTTTTAAGATTTCTTTCCTTCTACTAACCCTGGGGTTCTTCATTTCTTCCTTCTCTAGTTGCTTTAGGTGTAGAGTTAGTTTTTGTATTTGACTTTTTTTTTTGTTTCTTGATGTAAGCCTGTAATGCTATAAACCTTCCCCTTAGCACTGCTTTTACAGTGTCCTGTAGGTTTTGGGTTGTTGTGTTTTCATTTTCATTCATTTCTATGTATATTTTGATTTCTTTTTTCATTTCTTCTATGGTTTGTTGGTTTTTCAGAAGCATGTTATTTAGCCTCCATATGTTTGAATTTTTAATAGTTTTTTTTCCCCAGTAATTGATATCTAATCTTACTGCATTGTGGTCAGAAAAGATGACTGGAATGATTTCAACTTGTTTTGAATTTCCCAAGGCTAGATTTATGGCCAAGGATGTGATCTATTCTGGAGAAGGTTCCATGTGCACTTGAGAAAAAGGTGAAATTGATTGTTTTGGGGTGAAATGTCCTATAGATATCAATTACGCCTAGCTGGTCCATTGTGTCATTTAAAGTTTGTGTTTCCTTGTTAATTTTCTGTTTAGTTGATCTATCCATAGTTGTGAGTGGGGTATTAAAGTCTCCCACTATTATTGTGTTATTGTCATTTCTCCTTTCATACTCATTAGCATTTGCCTTGCATATTGTGGTGCCCCTATGTTGGGTGCATATATCCTTATAATTGTTATATCTTCTTCTTGCATTGATCCTTTGATCATTATGTAGTGTCCTTCTTTGTCTCTTTTCACAGCCTTTATTTTAAAGTCTATTTTATCTGATATGAGTATTGCGACTCCTGCTTTCTTTTGGTCTCCATTTGCATGAAATTTTTTTTCCCAGCCCTTCACTTTTAGTCTGTATGTGTCGCTTGTTTTGAGATGGGTCTCTTGCAGACAGCATATATAGGGACCTTGTTTTTGTATCGATTCAGCCAGTCTTTGTCTTTTGGTTGGAGCATTCAACCCATTTACATTTAAGGTAATTATTGATACGTAAGGTCCCACTGCCATTTACTTTGTTGTTTTGGGTTCACGTTTATACAACCTTTCTGTGTTTCCTGTCTAGAGAAGATCCTTTAGCATTTGTTGAAGAGCTGGTTTGGTGGTGCTGAATTCTCTCAGCTTTTGCTTGTCTGTAAAGCTTTTGAATTCTCCTTCATATCTGAATGAGATCCTTGCTGGGTACAGTAATCTAGGCTGTAGGCTAGATTAGCTAGAGAATAGTTAGGCTATTCTCTTTCATTACTTTAAGTATGTCCTGCCATTCCCTTCTGGCCTGAAGAGTTTCTATTGAAAGATCAGCTGTCATCCTTATGGGAATCCCTTTGTGTGTTATTTGTTGTTTCTCCCTTGCTGCTTTTAATATTTGTTCTTTGTGTTTGATCTTTGTTAATATGATTAATATGTGTCTTAGGGTGTTTCGCCTTGGGTTTATCCTGTTTGGGACTCTCTGGGTTTCTTGGACATGTGTAACTATGTCCTTCCCCATTTTAGGGAAGTTTTCAGCTATTATCTCCTCGAGTATTTTCTCATGGCCTTTCTTTTTGTCTTCTTCTTCTGGGACTCCTATGATTTGAATGTTGGGGTGTTTCACATTGTCCCAGAGGTCCCTGAGGTTGTCCTCATTTCTTTTGATTCTTTTTTCTCTCTGCTTCATTTATTTCCACCATTTTATCTTCTACCTCACTTATCCTATCTTCTGTCTCCGTTATTCTACTGTTGGTTCCCTCCAGAGTGTTTTTGATCTCATTTATTGCATTATTCATTTTTAATTGACTCTTTTTTTATTTCTTCTAGGTCCTTGTTAAACATTTCTTGCATCTTCTCAATCCTTGTCTCCAGGCTATTTATCTGTAACTCCATTTTGTTTTCAAGATTTTGGATCATTTTTATTATCATTATTCTCAATTCTTTTTCAGGTAGATTCCCTATCTCCTCCTCCCTTGTTTGACTTGGTGGGCATTTTTCATATTCCTTTACCTGTTGGGTATTTCTCTGACTTTTCATCTTGTTTAGATTGCTGTGTCTGGAGTGGACTTTCTGTATTCTTGTGGTCTGTGGTTCCTTTTTATTGTGGAGGTTTCTCCCAGTGGGTGGGCTTGGACGATTGGCTTGTCAAGGTTTCCTGGTTAGGGAAGCTTGCGTTGGTGTTCTGTTGCCTGGAACTAGATTTTTTCTCTCTGGAGTGCAATGGAGTGTCCAGTAGTGAGTTTTGAGATGGGCCTATGTGTTTGGTGTGACTTTGGGCAGCTGTATGTTGATGCTCAGGGCTATGTTCCTGCGTTGCTCGAGAATTTGTGTGGAATGTCTTGCTCTGGAACTTATTGGCTCTTGGGTGGTGGTTGGTTTCAGTGTAGTCATGGAGGCTTTTGGATGATCTCTTATTACTTAATGTTCCCTGTAGTCATGAGTTTTCTGGTGTTCTCAGGTTTTGGGCTTAAGTCTCCTGCCTCTGGATTTCAGTCTTATTCTTCCAGTAGCCTCAAGACTTCTCCAACTGTACAGCACTGATAATAAAACTTCTAGGTTAATGGTGAAAAGATTCCCCACAGTGAGGAACACACCCAGAGAGGTTCACAGAGTTACATGAAGAAGAGGAGAGTGAGGAGGGAGATAGAGATGAGCAGGAGGAGAAAAAGGGGGACTCAAGAGGAGAGAGACAGATCTACGCAGTACTCTGTTCCCTAAGTGTTCTCTGTAGCCCAGATACCCACAGAGATTCACAGAAAATAATTGGGAAGAGAAGGGGGAGGGAGGAAATAGAGGTGATCTGGGAGAGAAAAAGGAGAGTCAAAAGTGGGAGAGGGCAATCAACACACTCCTGAATAAAAATCGGTACTCAATATTGTATTCTTATGTACAAAATTGATATCAAATACTGAAAAACAAAGATTAAAAATCTAGAATCAAGGCTAGACTCTTAAAAATACAATATTAAAAACAAAAACACAAAAAATTTTAGAAATACATATGAAGTTTGGTTTAAAAATAGGGCCAACAAAAAAAAAATAGGGCCTCTTCTTCTTTTTTTTTTTGCAAGGTTATAGTGAAGTGATAGTTAAAATTATGGAGTAATAGAGGACTTTAAAATAAAATAAGAGAAAAAAATAAAAAAAGAAAAAATTTTTTTCTAATAAAAAATAGTAAAAATATATGAAAATGAAAATGAAAGTTAAGGAGTAATGGAGGAGTAGTAGGGAATTTTAAAAGAAAATAAAAGAGAAAAAATTTTTAAAAAAAGAAGAAAAGAAAATTTTTTTTAATTAAAAAAAAAAAGTAAAAATATATCTAGGAATGTCTCTGGAGCTGTTGTGGTCAGTGTGGGTTTGGTTCAGTTTCAGATATCTCCTCGTTCCAGCTTACACTTCTTGATATCTATGGGTCCCTTCCGGTATAGTCGGTGTTAACTACAGGTATTTTAATCTATTGCACCTGTCACTTCTGAAGCGGTTCCCTTTGTTTATTTGGCTTCTGTTTGTAGGTCTCCTCAGTGTCTAATTTCCGCCCTGACACAGGCGGGCGGAGGTGGTCTCTTGTTTAGGTTCGCTTGTTTAGTCGTGCTGCGGGAAGGGAGGGGCGCTATAGACAAATGTCACTGGCGTGTGTGGGGAGCACTCGCAGTGTTCTGGCCACACTGGGTTTGCCCCGCTCATGGCTGTATGCTTTCCCCATCTACACTGCTCAGGCTCCCGGCTGCTCTATACGGAGCGGGTCCTGCGTTGCGTGGTTCCAGTTTTTGGGTATTCCACAAAAGTGCGGACTTGGTTGGGCCTGCGTTTTGTGCCTTCCCGCCCGAGCAGCTCAGGCAGCCAGGAGCTTGACAGGCGCACTCTCCCCGGGTGCAGTGCGCCTTATCCCCTCAGCGGTCCCAGCCTCAGTTTCCATGTGCGCCAGTCGGGTGCGTGTGCCTTGTGTCTGTTCTCAGGAGCTGGCCTCTAGCTGCGACCCTCCCGGCCGGATGTCGACCATCCAGAATCTCAGGAAGTCTTTGGTTAGAAGCTGGAGCCTGTTTGGAGTTTGGTAGGGGATACTGTCTCTGGGGCCGAGTTTGCTCCTTTCCCCTCCCCGCTGCCTCCTGCCTCCGGCGGGGGATGGGCCAGTCCGCAACCCGCTAGCTCTTCTCTGGAATTGCTCAGTCCCTTTGTTCTGTCCTCTCCGTTCCGCCCCCACTTGCTGGTGACGGATGCGGGCGTCTGGGGTACTTTTCTGCTGGGAGTTGCTTTTAGGCATGTAATCTGTGGGTTTTATTTATTTTTCCTCCCAGGTAGGTTACCCTCTGAGATTTGAAAACTTCCCCCAGACCCGCCAGTGAGAGGGTTTCCTGGTGTTTGGCAACTTCCTCTATTACAACTCCCTTCCCGGGATTGGTCTCCGTCCCTATCTCTTTTGTCTCTCTTTTTATATTTTATATTTTGTCCTACCTCCTTTCGAAGACGATGGGCTGCTTTTTTGGGCACCTGATGTCTTCTGCTAGCGGTCAGAAGTTTTGTGAAGTTTTCTCAGTGTTCAAATGTTCTTTTAATGAATTTGTAGGGGAGAAAGTGGTCTCCCCGTCCTATTCCCCTGCCGTCTTAGCTCCTCCCCCTTTCATTTTCTTAAGATAAATACCCAGAAGTGAAATTGTTAGAATATGGTAGTTCTCTTTTTAATTTTTTTGAGCAACCTCTGTACTGTTTTCCATAGTGGCTGTACCAGTTTATATTCTCACTGATACTGCATGACAGTTCCGTTTTATCTACATCCTCACCAATGTTTGTTATTTGTTGTCTTTTTCATAATAACCATTCTGACAAGTGTGATGTGGTATTTCATTGTGGTTTTGATCTACATTTCTCTGATAATGAGTGACACTGAGCATCATTTCATGTGCCTGTTGGCCCAAAGTCTGTTAATGTTTGCCTTATGTATTTACACACCTACCATAGGACCCCCTACTTGCGGCATGTGAGATCTTTAGTTGTGGCATGTGGAATCTAGTTCCCAGACCAAGGATTGACTCTGGGCCTCCTGCATTGGGAGCAAAGCATCTTAGCAACTAGACCACCCAAGAAGTCCCTTTCCTTCACCTTTGAAGGCTAATTTTGCTGGATATGTAATTATATATTGTTCTGTTTTTTTTTTTTTTCTTTCATCATTTAAAGTATTTTACTCCACTGTCTTATTGCTTGCAAGGTTTTTATTCTCCCCTGACTTATTTCAAGATTTTCTGTCTTTTTTTCCCCCTGGAGTTTGAATATGACATTCTTAATTGTAAAATTTTGGGTATTTATTCTATTGATGTTTTCTGAATTTCTGGATCTGTAATTTGGTATCTTCAGTTAAATTTTGAATCTTCTTGACTATAATTACTTCATTTTTTTTTCTGCTTATTGTTGGTCTTTTTCTGGTATTCCAATTGTGCTGTGTTACACCTTTTGGGATTGCCCCCACAGATCTTGGCTATTCTTTTTTTTTTTTCCTACATTTCATTTTTGAAGAAGAGTCAATCAAAGGCATTGTTCATTTCTGATACACTTTTTTTTTCTTCTAACATTTATTTTGATTCTTCTTACAGTTTTCACCTCTCTGCTTACATTCTTTATCTGCCCTTGTATACTATCTGCTTTTTCTTTTTATAAAATTTATTTATTTATTTTAATTGGAGGCTAATTACTTTACAATATTGTGCTGGTTTTTGCCATACATTCACATGAATCAGCCATGGGTATACATATGTTCCCCATCCTGAACCCTCCTCCTACCTCCCTCCCCATCCCATCCCTCAGGGTCATCCCAGTGCACCAACCCTGTCTCATGCATAGAAGAGCCTCGACTGGTGATCTGGTGCACATATGGTAATATACATGTTTCAATGCTATTCTCTCAAATCATCCCACCCTCGCCTTCTCCCACAGAGTCCAAAAATCTGTTCTTTACATCTGTGTCTCTTTTGCTGTCTCACATATAGGGTCATCGTTACCATCTTTCTAAATTTCATATATATGTGTTAATATACTGTATTGGTGTTTTCCTTTCTGACTTATTTCACTCTGTATAATAGGCTCCAGTTTCATCCACCTCGATAGAACTGATTAAAATGCATTCTTTTTAACAGCCGAGTAATATTCCATTGTGTATATGTACCACAACTTCCTTATCCATTCGTCTGCTGATGGGCATCTAGGTTGCTTCCATGTCCTGGCTATTGTAAACAGTGCTGTGATGAACATTGGGGTACACGAGTCTCTTTTAATTCTGGTTTCCTCCGTGTGTATGCCCAGCAGTGGGATTGCTGGGTTGTATGGCAGTTCTATTTCCAGTTTTTAAAGGAATCTCCACACTGTTCTCCATAGTGGCTGTACTAGTTTGCATTCCCACCAACAGTGTAAGAGGGTTCCTTTTTCTCCACACCCTCTCTAGCATTTATTGTTTGTAGACTTTTTGATGGCAGCCATTCTGACTGGCATGAGATGGTACCTCATTGTGATTTTTGATTTGCATTTCTCTGATAATGAGTGATGGTGAGCATCTTTTTCATGTGTTTGTTAGCCATCTGTATGTCTTCTTTGGAAAAATGTCTGTTTAGTTCTTTGGCCCGTTTTTTGATTGGATCATTTATTTTTCTGGGATTGAGCTGTAGGAGCTGCTTGTATTGTCTGCTTTTTCCATTAGACTCCTCAACATGTTAATCAAATCTATTTTAAATTCCCAGTCTGTTAATTCCAAAGTGTGTTTCATATCTGAGTCTGGTTCTGATGCTTGCCTTACATCTTCAGACTTACTTTTAGCATTCTTTGTGATTTTTCTGTTATTGTTATCAAAAGCCAGATGTAACTTACAGTAAGAAATAAGGTACATAGATCTTAAGTGTGAGATTTTATGTTAATCTGGCTATGAGTTAGTCTTAATGTCTGTTTGTAAGTGTAGATGACATGGACCTCAAATTTCCCTCGTGTTCTTGAGTTTACCTTCACTGCTGCCTTTTGGTTTCCCTGAGGACTCCTTCCTAAAGAGTCTGAACCTTGCAGTTCTTTGAGTTGTAATCTGTTATACTGAAGCTGTGTTGATGTGGTGTTTAGGAGTGTGTTAGGAGTAGTATTCTGTAATCTCAAGACTAAATCCCAGTTTTTAGTGAGACTGTATTACTGGGATGTGAGTTTCACAAGAATTTAACTTTTTTTTCCCACTCTCTCTGCTCTCTTTTGGTGGTACAAGAGGCTTGCAAGGATGGGGGCTGGGTAATTGCTCTTCTGCTTGTGTAAGATAAGGCCATGCTAAAGTCTTTTTCAGTGGAGAATAACACTTTGTTATGGAGAATACAATGAACATATTTAAAAATGATTATTTTCCCCCTACACTTGCCAAATATAAGAGGGGATTTTTCTTGGCTCGGCATTGTGAGAACCTGGTGAAATTCCTGGAGCTAAAATCTATGAAAGTGTAAAGGTTTTCCTAAAACTTCAGCCCCCAGGAACTTCTCATTTTCCATGCTAGTCTGCACTTAGCCTCCAGCAATTTATCAAAATAACCATTTCAGTGTTCCTACCAATTTATGGCTCCAGTGGCTTTTGCTCTGGATAGCTGATGTTCACTGTATTTCTTTGTATTCTTCTGTCTCTCTAGATTTCATAGTGGCTGTCTGCCTGTGATTTTAATTCTCTGTTGGTTCAGGAAAACACACTGATTTTAAGTTTATTTAATTTTTTTCTTACTATAAGAATGGAAGTGCCAAAAAAAAAAAAATTGTCAGAGCGAAAACCAGAAATCTCTTAATATTCACTTTATAGATTTTAAAAACTTCTTCAAGCAAGAGACCTTCCTAAGTGATCTTCTATGAATCTAAGGTACAATTATTGTTAAAATTTTGTGAATTTGATAGATTGTCATCTTGAAAAAGGAGGAAAGGTATTGCTGTTTGAATGATGAAAGAGGATATCTTTTATCTGCTGTATGTGTGGGCTTGATAAAGATGTACCCTCAGTATAGATTACATTTGGGTCTTCTGAATCTGAAGTGAATTAATTGGAAAGATGTGATGTTTTATCTTAATTAAATGATAAGTGTCACTGCATGGGTCATTTATCCCCCTCTGGAAGCTTGCAGAGAGGAACCATTAAAAACCCTTCCACGTTTGTCAAAATGTAGAGCAAATAAAAAGGCCCATTTCCCCTGGGCCTTTCCCAATCTGCAGGCATCAAAGAAAGAGAAGTGAAAATGGAAAATGATAGTATATCTGAACTGTTAGAAAATTCTCTCAAGCTTACTGGCTGGAAAATTACAAGTGTGCACATACAGAGGACTTGAACAGAAAGCAGGATCTCCCTAATTTATTTCAAATGTGTCTGCAGCCCTCTCTGTGAAAAATAAGACGTGCCAATCTGATAAGGTGAGTAGACATTCAGCTAGGCTATAAGGCAACCATGAAATTCCACGTGGAGAAAGACCTGTAGGGGACATGGTACCAGTTTCTTCTGTTAGATTTTTTTTTTTTATCAGAAGCAGTCAGAGGGCAGCACAACAGTTTGGTTTTAAATGCCAAAAATCTCTCTAAATGGACCCTTATGCCAAAGAAATGAACTACAGATGGTGTTTCTTATTCAAGGTTCACAGACACCTCCCACAAACACCAGACAAAGATATAGTCAGGCATTCAAATGAGAATAAGAATAAACATCTAAAATTTAGAGAAGCTATCTGAAAAAAAAATGGCAATAAAACTTTGATCAGCCAATCATAGCAAGTAGTGGAAGACTGAATGTATGGAAGGTAGGCAGATTTATTAAGTAGCATCCTGCTAAATAGAACCTTTAATCCTAAATAGAGTGGAAATCCTTTTAGACAAGTTAAAAAAAAAACTATTTTTGTACAGATATAATTTTTTAAAGCTCATTGCAGCAAATGTCTTTTAGAAGCTGTTTTGAAGTCACCTTTAGTCCAATGGCCTACACTGTCTGCCAGTCTATTTTCAGAAATAATCCCTGAAAAATTAAAGTCTAGAACAATGACCCTGAACTCATAAAAATAGACTTAATTCCATTCACCATATTTATACTTTTAGGAATGACTCATACATTTCGGAAATTCTATTTTTGCAAAAGTTGTTTCTGTCTAATCCTTAGGTAATCAGAAAATCTGATTAGCATGAACATTTATTATTGTTAAGTATTTTAGTTAATGTTTTCCTTTTATCTATTGTCCTTTAACCTGGACCATAGTTGTGTAGAAAGTCTGTCATATTCAAGGGCATTTCAGAACATAGCATTCAGTCTGTGAAAAAAGTAGGTCAACATCAAGATAAATTCTCTTTAGTTTATAGCAACATAACAAATTTAAACCAAGCTAACAATCCTATTGCATCGTTCTGTAATCATGAGCTATTGTAGAGGAAGAGACTGGATCCATAAATACACAGGTAATTTTTTCTGAACCCTAAATCAGGGTATATAGTAATACTTTTGGGGAGAATGATCAATTATTTAAAATGTTGGTCTCTGCTAGAAAATTCAGGATGAAGAGTCATTATATCCACCATTATTCTTTTCTGCTGACTTGGAAAATTTCAGAGATTGTGAAGAAACTGTCAAATCCATTCATTCATTCATTCATTTAAAGTTCAGCCTTTCCAGATGCCCAGTTCAAATACAGCAGAAGGTCTTTGGGTTTGTGTTGCTTGATTTCTGCTTGACACGTGCAAAGCACTTTTCTTAAATGGAAAATGGGCCTGTTCTCACATGTCACTCTTGTGGAGAAGCATGTTTTCCTATTCTGGCAGATGCTTCACTTATGTCTGGGTTTCAGACCTTGATCCAAATGAAGTTTTTGACCAGTCTAGAATCTTTAATTAACAAAAGCAAAAAGCTTTGGTTGCCTCTGATTTATGTTAAGGTCAACTGGTGGAAATAAGTTCTCTAGGCTAATTTATGAGTGCCCTCGAATATCCATAGTTATTCATTTTGAAACAGGGAACAAATAAGATAACAGAGAGAGGCAAGTGTCTAAGACTTGGTATTTTGATTTCTTTGTTTGTTAGACTTTTGTTTTCCCTCAAGGAAGAGGCAGCATATCTTGCAGTCTTTCAAAACATGAATGTGAAGACGAGAGTATGCTTAATTTGGTGATATATAAAATGCTACTTATGGGTTTTTATCCTTTTGTATTTTAAGGTGATTATTGCTGTATTAATAATATTACCATTATCATGTCTGGCTTCATTCTTTTCATATATTTAATTCTTTTACTCGGTAAGTATTTCTTTAAACAAAGCACTGACAGCATGACTGCTCTCCTTTTCCTCTGCCCATCCACATTCTCCTTTCAGGTAAACCTTAATAACCACTAATCATCTTTGGCATTCATTATTATATATTAAAAAGCAAATGTTTCCTGTTAAACTATGAGGGGATATAAATACAGACCTTTCCATGCCTTGAGTCAGACCTGGGCACAATCTTGGGGTTTAGAGAAAATGTGCGTGTATGTATCAGTTCACCTTGTTTTCAGCATCTCCAACTATACCCTCTCCTGGTACCCAATTTCTTCTTCCTTTCTCTGCTGAATGGCTGCATCCAAGACTCAGAGGGCTTGACTAATTTCTCCAAGATGTGAGCTAATGGTGGTTTATTTGTTGTTACTCAATGGTGATTTCCTATTCCTGGGGAACATTTGAGGGGTAGAAAATATTCGAAATTGGAGGCAATACATTTCTAGTGTCAGTATTTCAGGATACTTGAGGTCTTGGTGGAGATAAATTTCTTTTCACCCAGTGGGTAGCTTGGCATATGTCACCTCACACCAAGCAATCCATCATCCATTCTGCCTGTAATGAAAGCCCACTTAACCTTCTCTGTTTATAGAATCTGACAGCTGAATTTCTTTCTGACTCTGGCAGGCAAACCTTCTGGATGCAGTGTATTCAGCTGAGGTGGAAGAGAAAGGGAAGAGTTAACTAAAGTTACACTTAAAAGTTCAAGTGTTGATTCTCTTGGGAGCAGATTCTTTTGGGCTTGGATTCCACACCAGCTCCAAGCTTGACATCTGGAAGTTACAGATTTTATAGTACTTTCTGGGCAGAGGCTGTGTTTTAAGAATCTAAGTATCCTTCAGTACAGTTTGTTCAGATAGGTGCTCAATAATTCTTTAATGATTGACAGTATGAAGGCAATTAGTGGTTGCTCTCCTCATCAAAGAGAATATATATGTCCTCTATTTTGTGTCTGTGTGAATCTAAACATCAAGTACCAATAAACTAGAAATGATTCAACTTATCAAAAATAACAATGTTTAGTACTTAAGTAGTCAGAATATACCAATGGAGTTAAAAAGCAATAAATTTAAAAAACAATTTGAATTTTTAATCTTTTGATAAAACATTAAAATAAAAGCAAAACATAGACATTAATAGTTTGGATGTAATATGAACTATTATCTTTCTAATAGTTTGGATGTAATATGAACTTTTATCTTTCTAATGAGAACTGTCTTACATATTTTTATTTCTGATTATGTAAATAACACATTCATTGGAGGAAAAATTAAAAATCCAGAGAATTTTAAAAAAATTTACCATTCAGAAATAGCCACTGTAGTATTCTGTTATATAGCTTTCCCTCTTTTTTTTTTCAATGAATATTGACATATATTTCCTTTTTCAATTTTTACATAGATGGAATCATGTTTAAACATACTTTTGTAACCAGCCATCTTATCCTGCATATACTTGACTTTGCATGTTGATTGATAGCAGTCTAAATTGCCACATGGAAGTTCCGTTATACAAATTTACAGAGACATATGGGCGTTTCTGCTGTTAACATAGTTGTACCATTACTAAGACAACATTTGTTGAAATGTCTTGCTCTTGACCTGCTTTGAAAATGTACTTTCAAGGCCTCTGAAGTGAGATGTTGAGTGAACTTTATAAATCACTGAGAAGAGCAGAAACCATAGGTGCTGGGACTGGATTGCTACAAATTCTGGTTGTTCAGAAGTATTTGCATTCTCAGGCCCCTGCTTTCATCAGAAAGGATTATGCTACCTCTCACAAATGAGGTAGTGCACTTTGAGGGACTGAAATTGGTTTTTCAGGCAACTTGAAAAAGTGTGTATCTTTCTTCTTATCCCCTCCTTCATATCCTGCTTACTGTGAAGGATTTGGAAGTCCTTTCACATTTATCTACATAGCTTTTACTTTCCTACAGAAACATTCCACTTTTCAGAAATACCAAATAAATATTTGTTGAAATCTGTGTCACGATGAATTTTCTGCTTGCTAATAATAATATTATCTTATGTGCAGTAGGAGTGGGACATTTCAAATTTAGGAACAAGAATATTTCTGCAGGAAAACTTGCCATGTGGGTTCAGCTTGTGGGTTGTTCAATTATCTTTTTTTGGAAATAAAATCCATTTGCTGATTTAACTCCAACTTGGATTACTCTGATTTTGCTGCTGAAGCTGGAGGAAAAACTAGTTTCTCTAAATATTTTCGTAAATACTTTATCGGTTGCATTTTGACATCTCAGAATTCTAGCTTCTGGAGCCAGAAGGAATTTAGAGAGTGCATAGATCCTTAACCTGGGGTAATTGAATGAATTTAAGGAGTCCATAACCTCCCAGAAATAATAATTTACAAATGTGTGTGTATCCACTTTTCTTACAGACAATGTCCAAAGCTTTCATTAGATTCCAAAAGGAATCCATGGTGGAAAAAAAAACATTAAAAAACACTCAAATTCAGTTTAGTTCAGTTGCTCAGTCATGTCTGACTCTTTGTGACCCCATGAACCGCAGCACGACAGGCCTCCCTGTCCATCACCAACTCCCGGAGTTTACTCAAACTCATGTCCATTGAGTCGGGGATGCCATCCAGCCATCTCATCCTCTATTGTCCCCTTCTCCTCCTGCACCCAATCCCTCCCAACATCAGGGTCTTTTCCAATGAGTCAACTCTTCGCATGAGGTGGCCAAAGTACTGGAGCTTCAGCATCAGTCCTTCCAATGGACACCCAGGACTGATCTCCTTTAGGATGGACTGGTTGGAACTCCTTGCAGTCCAAGGGACTCTCAAGAGTCTTCTCCAACACCATAGTTCAAAAGCATCAATTCTTCAGCAGTCAGTCCAACTCTCACATCCATACATGACCACTGGAAAAACCATAGCCTTGACCAGACGGACCTTTGTTGGCAAAGTAATGTCTTTGCTTTTTAATATGCTATCTAGGTTGGTCATAACTTTCCTTCCAAGGAGTAAGCATCTTTTAATTTCATGGCTGCAGTCACCATCTGCAGTGATTTTAGAGCCCAAGAAAATAAAGTCTGACACTGCTCCCACTGTATCCCCATCTATTTGCCATGAAGTGATGGGACCAGATGCCATGATTTTAGTTTTCTGAATGTTGAGCTTTAAGCCAACTTTTTCACTCTCCTCTTTCACTTTCATGAAGAGGCTTTTTAGTTCCTCTTCACTTTCTGCCATAAGGGTGGTGTCATCTGCATATCTGAGGTTATTGATATTTCTCCCGGCAATCTTGATTCCAGCTTGTGCTTCCTACAGCCCAGCGTTTCTCATGATGTACTCTGCATATATGGATCATCGAAAAAGCATTAGAGTTCCAGAAAAACATCTATTTCTGCTTTATTGACTATGCCAAAGCCTTTGACTGTGTGGATCACAATAAACTGTGGAAAATTCTGAAAGAGATGGGAATACCAGACCACCTGACCTGCCTCTTGAGAAACCTGTCTATAGGTCAGGAAGCAACAGTTAGAACTGGACATGGAAAAACAGACTGGTTCCAAATAGGAAAAGGAGTACGTCAAGGCTATATATTGTCACCCTGCTTATTTAACTTATATGCTAAAAACACTCAAAGCCCTCATTAGAAAAGAAAAAAAAAGACCAAGAAACTTTCCCTAAGGTCAGAGAGCTAGTTGATGGCAGAGGACAAGTTGTAACCCCTCTCCTAAATTCTTCTACTCAGGAAGTGGAGCCCAGGGTTTTGTGTAGTGATGTGATAGCCGATGTTTAAGTCAGTTCTCAAGAAAAGTATGCATATAGGTAAAAACATAACTTTATTATAAATTTTATAGATATAAAGGATGTATATCACATCATGTACAAATAGTATAAAAGTGTAATATACTTTCATATAAATTCCATACACCTGTGACTTCAGTGTGACTTGCTATTTCTTGAAAAATCTATCAGTTTTCAAAAATTCTCTTGCCAACAGTAATGTCACAGAATCATTGATGACTATCCAGTCAAGAAGTCACTCACCTCACTGACAATCAAGTGTAGTTCTGACATAAACATTGAATATACAAAAGTGAAATAACCCTTTTGCCAATGAGTGCATAACTCTTTGGTTTGAACTGACAGTAATTTTGAAATACTGTGAAACTGAGAATTTAATTTTTTTTTTTTTTGCTGACAAATGTCTGGCTAGTCAAACTTAGTCATGTATGGATGTGAGAGTTGGACTATAAAAAAAGCTGAACGCCTAAGAATTGATGCTTTTGAACTGTGGTGTTGGAGAAGAGTCTTGAGAGTCCCTGTAAGGAGATCCAACCAGTCAATCTTAAAGGAAATCAGTCCTGAATATTCATTGGAAGGACTGATGCTGAAGCTGAAACTCCAGTACTTTGGCCACCTGATGTGAAGAACTGACTCATTGGAAAAGACCCTGATGCTGGGAAAGATTGAAGGCAGGAGGAGAAGAGGACAACAGGGGATGAGATGTTTGAATGGCATCACCGACTCGATGGGCATGAGTTTGAGGAAGATCCGGAAGTTGGTGATGGACAGGAAAGCCTGGTGTCCTGCAGTCCATGGGGTTGCAAAGAGTCAGACACAACTGAGCAACTGAACTGAACTGAACTGAGAATCTGATTACTATAGATATCTACACTTTTCAGTTCAGTATGAATTATTAACTGAATTATTTTCTTCATCACTTTTTTAGTCTAGACCATCAACAAAACTCTACATCAAGCCCCAGTTTGTATCATTTATTGTTTTCCATAGTATAAGTATTCTCATCATGGCAGATTTCAAACTGCCAATGAAACCTAACTGGCTGAGGAGTTGGGGAGAATTGCCTGATAGCACACTATTAGGTAGTGTCTTCACTCTTCAGAAACAATAGACATAAATAACTTCATAGCAGAGATAATAGTAAAATATAATGAAAGATTCAGAAGTAATCATCTTTTAGTATCTGTCACCCTTATTTTTTTGATGTAATGTGTTACTGTAAGTTTGTATAATTTAATTTTTAATAATGACTGAGTTTAACAATCACCTTCCAAAATTCCTGAAATTTTTAACAGTTGGCTTTCATGATGTAGTTAAAGTTAAGTCCAGCCCATGCCTGGTTCTGTCTCTGCAGTGGTTTTCAAGGCCCTGGTTTACGGTGAGAAAGGAGCAGCAGTGGGCTAACTGAATCCCACTACTTCAGAGCACAAGGGAACTGAAACAGTATGTGTGGCAAAGACAGGCTCCAAAGTCAAGAGCTTTTTCAAAAAAGAGTTCTGCAACACACCACCAGATCATAGGGTTATTGTGGTGGTGGTGATGGTATATTGGAATTTCTTTTTGGAAAATTTATTTACTTTTCTTTAAGACCTATTTTGGTAATTCTAATAATGTTTCCTTGAATGCTGCTGAAAAGATGTACAGATATTGATATCAGAGTAACCCTTATTATTGATGTTGTTCATACTCTTTTTCCACTACTAACATTATTTTTATATTTTGAAGCAATGTTATCTGGTTCATTAAGGGTTCATGATGGCTATGTAGTTTTGAAAATAATTTATTTTATCAAAAACAACAACGAAAAATTAAGTCAAGGAGACTCTTGAGTAAAGTGCCCCATTCCAAGAGGTTATTAAAGAGAATGAGATATATCTGTAAGCACCAAAGGAGAAAGCTGTCCATGATTTGTTAGGAAGTAAAAGTTTGCTTATTGTTTTTAAGTGTCCATGACTGTGTGTGTGTGTCTGTGTACAATGTGTGTGTGTATATAGTGATCAGTATATAGATACACCCTGAACTGTGTAACTGTGTCTACCTGGAGAATTGGTTAGCTATTCTTGACTTATTACAGTTGTTTTTCAGTGAATACTTGTATGTAAAGAAATGGAAACGACAAAAATAAAGCACCCTGAAAAAAATGAAAGACTAAGCTCAAATATAAACAAAGCAACAGACAAAAACTATGAGTCTGTAACTAAGGAATATCCATAGGGAGTAAGGAAATGAGAAGATTCTAAAAGGCAGCAGGAGACAAATCCCCAAGAAATTTCATTGGTAGTGAAACATGGATATCCAGACTCACTTCTATCAAGAAGCTGGCAGCCTTCATGCTGGGAAGACTTGCTAACAGTAAAATTTCCTGTTGCTATAGCCAGCTGCTCTGCCTTCTTGGTTCTTTTAACCGTTCGAACAAAAAACATCAGCATCAACAGCATTTTAGAAACAAGAAGAATGTTACTTTCAAAGACGTGCAAGGGAGTTGGACATCAGAAAGATTTTCTCATCAAATAAAAATATAATATTCATTGAAGGGAGAAAATGCAAGATGTCATTGGTTGCTAAATTAATAGTGGACTGCACCTGTTGACAAAACTAGAAATTTCTCACAATTATCACCACAAAGGCCAGGGCCTGTCTTCAGATGTTAGTATTATAAACACCAGGAATAAAATTGTTTACTTTAACAGCAAATGCTCAATGTTTCATTTATTTCAGGGAGCAGAACTTAACAAACTGACCTGTTATTTTTGGTTTATCTCGGTGCAGAGTTCAGGGAGCAGAACTTAAACTGACCTGTTATTCTTGGTTTATCTTGGTGCAGAGTGTTCTTTCTTTCTTTCTGAAGATGGTCATGATGTAGGTACGTACTTATAATGATAGAGGGCAATGTGTCCATTTTGCTTCCACACTCCTAAACAAAGTAATTTAGAAAGATTTTGAAGGAACAGAAAAATTATCTGGCAACTGAAAACCAAAGCACAGTACATGTCACATTATTAATATTAGAAAAAATTTAATTCTAACCTATGCTGATAATGATGCTGATGATCAACCAAATTGGAAGAATAAGTTTCCCATAAGATATTCTTCTGAGGGAAACCAAATGGGCAGAAAAAGAATGAGATTTTGTTAATAATCAGTTAGATGGACATGAGTTTGAGTAAACTCCGGGAGTTGGTGATGGACAGGGAGGCCTGGTGTGCTGCGATTCATGGGGTCGCAAAGAGTTGGACACAGCTGAACGACTGAACTGAACTAAATGAACTGAATTATTATTTTGAACCAAGCTATTGATACTTTCATGAAGTTCAAATTCAGTAGTGGAGGGAGATATAAGAGTTGCTCAGCCTATGCACTATTAAGAATAAGTTTCTGTTACTATATATAAAATAAAACAAGGTCCTACTGTATAGCACAGAAAATTATATTCAATATCCTGTAATAAACCATGTGAAAAAAAGATGCAAAAGAATATATATATATAAACCCAGTATATGTGTATATATATATATATACTAACATGACTAGCACAAGATACTTCAATTAAAACAATTTGTTAGAGTATTTTCTAAACTAAAATATTTCTTTAAAGCTGTCCTACACTTCACTTGATGTTTATCCTTCTGCTTTTTCTGTTTTATAAGTTGTATCAAAGATGCAGAAGAAATGACAAGCAGTTTATAATTAAGAAGACTTAACCAAACGTCAAGATTGAGGCAGAGGCTGGGTCAGTACTGAGTTAATCTCAGCTGTGCTTATCTCTGGGTATGCCTGGAATCATGATGCAGATCCTTGGCTAAATGTAAGTGCAGCGTCCTATATTCTATTTTCTTTGTTCTACTATTGAGACTTGTCAGTGTCCTGGTTTTTGGCTATATGACCAGAGACGTACAGAAGACTCCTCTTTGAGTAAGTGGTTCTTCTGAGACCAACCATCTTGCACGTATCTTAAATGGTTCTGGACCTGAAGACAAAACCTATCCTGTGAAACTGAGAAAGGACACCAGAATCTGTGCCTAGAAACTTTTTACTCTCTGATGTTTGCCTGGGCTTTATTTCTCCTGCTGTACTGTAATCTCTTAACCTCACTGAAACCTTTCCTGAGTACAACTTGAGAAATCCATGCATTCTTTCAGTTATTTGACCCTATATAATTACTGTAGCAATGCTAGGTTTTCTTCCATACATCTTAACAAAGCGACTTAGCAAGATTGAAGATTAGGCAAAGATATATGGGGCAATTACAATAACAAAGGAATGCAGACATCACATGATTGATATCAGACAACCCTCCATTTATGGGTGAAAGTATTTAATGGTGCAAAGAAGATGAGTTTATAATGATAAATAGTGCAATTCACAATGGTAAGTAACTGAATCTTTTGGAGCAAATTACATCATTATGGGAACATTAATACAAATCTTCCAGATATTCAAGCTGGATTTAGAAAAGGCAGAGGAACCAGAGATCAAATTGTCAACATCCGTTGGATCATTGAAAAAGCAAGAGAGTTCCAGAAATACATCTACTTCTGCTTTATTGACTACGCCAAAGCCTTTGACTGTGTAGATCACAACAAACTGTGGAAAATTCTTAAAGAGATGGGAATACCAGACCACCTGACCTGCCTCCTGAGAAATCTGTATGCAGGTCAAGAAGCAACAGTTAGAACTGGACATGGAACAACAGACTGGTTCCAAATCGGGAAAGGAGTACGTCAAGGCTGTATATTGTCACCCTGCTTATTTAGCTTATATGTAGAGAACATCAAGCAAAATGCCAGGCTGGATGAAGGACAAGCCAGAATCAAGATTGCCAGGAGAAATACCAATAACCTCAGATATGCAGATGACACCACCCTTATGGCAGAAAGTGAAGAACTAGCGCCTCTTTCAGGAATTGTTAATCGTCCATCCTCGGACTGTAACCATCCTTTATCAGTAATCTTTGCTCCTCTTTTCTCATATCTTTCTAATTCTTCCTCAGTATATTGTGGCTTTTTCTGTTCCACAGGACCTGTCCAGATCAAAGGCGTCTGTAGTGAGGGGGTTTCGTAAAGTGCCGCTTTTTTGGCTTGAAAGTCAGCTAAAAACGGCAGCTACTTTACTCCCATCCCTGCTGTGCCCTTTGCAATGCATAACCGCTACTTCTTTAGGATAATATATAGCAGTTAAAAGTCTTTCGATCTCTCTGAAATGCTTAAGAGGTTCTCCTGTTGCTGTTTTAAACTGTCTTTCTTTCCATATTGCAGCATGAGCATGTAAAGTCAAATAAGCATACTTAGAATCAGTGTAAATATTTACTCGCTGCCCTTTGCTTAACTCTAGAGCTCGGGTCAGAGCCACTAGCCCTGCCAACTGGGCACTGGTTCCCTAGGGGAGAGATTTTGCTTCTAAAATCTGTTCAGCAGTCACCACAGCATAACCTGCTTTACGCTTTCCATCCCGAACAAGAGAACTGCCGTTGGTAAATATTTCCATGTCAGGATTGTCTAATGGGGTATCCATTAGATCCTCCCGAGCTGCATAGTTTAAAGTTAGGAATTGGGAACAATCGTGATCAGGTGTTTCATTTTCCTTCTCAGGAAGGAAAGTGGCAGGATTCAAATTTCCACAAACTTTAAGCTTAGTTACTGGTCCTTCTAACAACAGTGACTGATATTTAAGAAGCCTACTGTCTGTCATCCAAATATTAACCTTAGAATTTAAGATTCCACTCATGTCATGAGAAGTCAGTACAGTAAGGTTTCATCCATTAATTATTTTTAAAGCTTCAGGTGCTAATTAAGCCGTGGCCCCAATTACTCTTAGGCAGTGGGGCCACCCACGTGCAATTACATCTAATTCTCTGCTTAGATAAGCAGTAGGTTGCTGGTGAGGCCCTCGGGGTTGTGTTAAAACTCCCAAGGACATACCTTTTCTTTCAGTGACAAACACATTAAATTCTGACCCTGTGGGCAAGCTCAGAGCGGGAGCTTGCAGGAGAGCAGTCTGAAGAACCTTAAAAGCCTTTTGAGTATCTGGAGACCAAACCAGTTTGTCTGTTTGGGCCTGCTGAGTTTCAGCTATAAGTTTATGTAAAGGCCGGGCAAATTCCCCATAACCCAGAATCCAAATACAGTAGCCTGTGATTCCCAAAAATCCTCTCAGTTGTTTTAAAGTCATAGGTAGGGGATGGTTTAGTATAGGTTTAATTCTCTCGGGGCCTATGCCCTAGTCCCTTCTGATATGATTAAGCCCAGATATCTAACAGATTGTTGACAAAGCTGAGCCTTCTCTCTTGATGCCTGGTAACCGCAGCCTGCCAGAAAATTTAAGAAATCTTCTGAGGTTCATGAACAAGCTTCCTCTGTCTCAGCACAGAGCAAAATATCATCTACATATTGTAACACCACCGCTTCAGAGCTATTAAAGTTTTGTAGATCCCGTGGCAAACTTCGTCCAAATAAGTGAGGACTGTCACGAAATCCCTGGGGCAAAACTGTCCAGGTTAACTGAGAAGCTGGCTGAGTAGGGTCTTCAAAGGCAAATAGAAATTGACTTTCCTCCGCCAAAAGCACTGAATAGAAGGCATCTTTCAAATCAATTGCTGAGAAATATTTGGCTTGTTCAGGAATTTCAGACAATAGAGTATAAGGATTAGGCACCACGGGGTGTAAAGGAACTACAGCCTCATTTATTATTTGTAAGTCTTGAACCAATCTCCATTTATCATTTGATTTCTTTATACCCAAAATAGGAGTGTTGCATGGACTGTTACAGGGAACTAACAGTCCCTGCTCCTTTACATTCTCAATGATGGGTTTTAACCCTTCCTTAACCTCAGGTTTCAGTGGATACTGCTTCTTATGTGGGAATAGGTGTGGGTCTTTGAGCTTGACAACTACAGGAATAGCATTTTGTGCTCGACCCACAGATTTTCCATCAGCCCATACTCTAGGATTCACATTTTGTTCAACTAAAGGGAGAGAAAGGGAGGGCTCCATATTCATGAAAACAGAGGCATGGATCTTGCTCAGTATATCCCTCCCCAAAAGGGGTGAGGGTGATTCTGGCACGATCAGGAACTCGTGTGAAAATAGCACAGAATCCCAGTTGCAAGACAAAGAATAACTGAAATAATATCTTTTGGCTCATCCAGACAGTCCCATTACGGAAGCGGATCGGGAAGAAAGTGGGCCAGGGGCTTCAGTAAGCACGGAGTAAGTTGCCCCAGTATCTAAAAGGAAATTGACGGATTGGCCTCCCACAGTTATCAATACCCAGGGTTCCTCAGGTGTAATTAGGATGGGAGCTTGTGTGGGGACCCCCGGGCACCTTCAGTCTTGGTTGTCTTGAGAGTCTGACCCCTGAAACCTATGCCTCTGGGGGCAGTCTCTCTTCCAGTGTGGTCCTTTGCAGACCTGACGTGGAGCTGGGGGCGGCTTAGATGCCTGAGGGCAATCCTGCTTGAGATGCCCCTCCTTTCCACAGCAATAGCAAGCCCATCCCTTTTCACCTGGGTCCCTCTGGGCATTTTTCTCAGGCTGTTTAAGAACGGTTTTCATAGCCATTGCGAAGGCTTCTGCCTGTTCCTTTGTCTTTCTCTACCTTTCTTTCTTTTCCTCATATTCCCTCCCATAATAGACTGTCTGAGCCAGTTTTAACAGATTATCTAAAGACTGATTTGGCCCATATGCCCATTTTGATAACTTACGGCAAATATCTGGAGCCGACTGAGTGAGAAATCTATGTTTTAAGGTCACTTTTCCCTCCTCACTTTCGGGATCAATCTCAGTGTGTCTGCGAAGGGCCTCTCTCAGTCTGTCTAGGAATTTACCAGGAGCTTCCTTCTCCTCCTCTTCTATATTTGCCAGTTTGCCATAGTTTAAAGGCTTAGAACGCGCCTGCCTGAGTCCTTCAAGAATGCATCTGACAAAATGACTCTGATCGCATCTTCCTTGTTTTGTACAGAACCGGTCTAATTATAAAACAGTATTATACTTAAGAGACCCTCCAACTGGCCACTGTTCTCCATCCTCCAGTGGGTACCGCGGCCATACAGTATCACATAGGAAGACCACCACGTGTGTCTTCTTTAAGCCCTGTTTTATCCCAGTTTTTCAGGATACAGTTCAGAGGGGTGAGGCTGGAATTGTTAGCTCCCATCTGTAAGAGAGAAAAAAACCGACCAGCGACATTTTTCTACTGGAGGCATCCCTCCCTGTTCTAGATGGGGGTGTAGACAGACTTTACACCAAAAGCTTTTCCTTCCTGGTCGGACTTAGTCTGTCCCTTACTGATGCAGGCATCACATTCGTCCTTCCTGGTTCTACCACTGAGATGGTGTGGGGATGCACCAGGGGTAGACCTGATGGCATCCCTGACTGACATCCAGCTCTTCACCATTAAAACCTTGCTTGCCTCTGATGCCACCCGGGGTGCAACCAGAGTAACCTTCTGGAATGCCTCCCAAGCCAAGACGGCTGGGGGAAACATTCGTCACCTGAGTGCCTGTGCATGACCTTGAGTATATTCCTGATCACAGTAAGACCGATACAAACATAAAACTGAGATGTTTCTTCCAAGCGTCACCACACCAGTGTAAGAGCCTCCTCTGGTCCACTAAGAGCCAGTGTTACCAAAGGAAAAAAAATCCCTTGTAGTTCCAATCTGAGTAACCTTTAACCTCAGAGATGCTCTTGGAGCTAGAGCTCCATCTAGCTTCTGAACTTTCCATGCCTAGTGAGGCTAGGCGCTTCCTGACTACCAATCCAAGTTTGGGACCTAGGCCACAGTACATATTAGCAACATAGATTATAAGTCCCTTGAAAGTCTATGATCCGATAGATTAGGTTGTACTTCTAATTCCCAAAGAGTTATGAAATGGTCAAAGAAGATGGAAAAGTTTTACCGAGAAAGGAGAGTTTGGTCCACACGCTTTGCCCATTTCTGGTCGGTTCCTGAAGGAGACATTGGGTGCCTCTTGGCATTGGCAGGTCGGTATAAACCCCCGACAGGTTTCTGCCATAAGCCATATGAGGTCGCCGCGGAACTGCAGAGCAGGGCTCCTCGCTTGCTTCGCGCAGGGCATTTCATTCATTCACACACCACACTGTAGAGTTAGTAAAGTACAGCGGAAAATGTGTTCGCTAGGAGAACAAAGAACTAGAGCTCCAAGCATCCTTACCTTGTCCTGAAGGATCCCGGATGAGCCCCCAAGATGAAAGGTTTTTGCTGAATCACGCAAAGATGCTGGGGTTCTTGGCCTCCGGAGGAGAAGACTTCAGTCCGGGGCCAGAGATGAGGCTGGATCACTCAGAGCTTTTGTGCAATAAAGTTTTATTAAACTATAAAGGAGATAGAGAAAGCTTCTGACATAGACATCAGAAGGGTGCTAGCCTTAGCACTGGAATTATATACTCTCAAATTAGTTATTACAGTGAATCACAAGAATGTCTAGAGGTTGTAAAGACCTCACCAGACCTACTCCCATGATTTACAAAAATGTTGAGATAACAGAATTAGCCAGAAGGTTTTTTCCAGAGACTGTCCTCAAGCAGGATACATTATTGTTATATAATCCTAAGGAATGTAGAGGGGGGAAAAAAGTTTGTCCTTTCTTCCTCCTTGAGAATTCCCTCTCTCCATGGGGACCCCTGGACTTCTTTATCAACCTGTCTAGGAATTGACTCTCTCATTATCAGTGACAGATTTCCTCTTCTTGGGCTCTACAATCACTGTGGATATTGGCTGCAGCCATCAAATCAGAAGATGATTGCTTCTTGGCAGGAAAGCTATGACAAACCTAGACAGTGTGTTGAAAACCAGAGACATCACTCTGCCGACAAAGGTCTGTATAGTCAAGGCTATCGTCTTCTCAGTGATCGTGTACCGTTGTAAGAGCTGGACCATGAAGAAGGCAGAATGCCAAAGAATTGATGCCTTCAAACTGTGCTGCTGGAGAAGACTCCTGAGAGTCCCCTGGACTCTGAGGAGATCAAACCAGTCAGTCTTAAAGAAAATCAATCCTGAATGCTTATTGGAAGGACTGCTGCTGAAGCTCCAGTATTTTGGTCACCTGGTGTGAACAGCCAGCTCATTGGGAAAGTCCCGGATGCTGGGAAAGATCGAGGACATAAGGAGAGGAGAGCATCAGAGGAAGAGATGGCTGGATGGCATCACCGATGCAATGGACATGAACTTGGGCAAACTCTGGGAGATGGTGAGGGATAGGGAGGCCTGACATGCTGCAGTCCATGGGGTCTCAAAGAGTCGGACTGACTGGGCAACTGAACACCAACGAAGTGTATATATGGGGCTTCCCAGGTGGCCCAGAGGTAAAGAAACTGCCTACCAATGAAAGAGGGGCAACAAACCCAGTTTCGATCACTGGGTCAGAAAGATCCCTTGGAATAGGAAATGGCAAAGTGATTTAGCTATCTAATTCCTTTTCAGAATCTTTTCTCATATAGTTACTGCAGAGTCGGGAGTATAGTTCCCTGGGCTATACAGTAGGTCCTTGTTAATTATCTATTTTTACACATAGTAGTGTGTTTATGCCAATCCCAGCCTCCCAATTCATCCCTCTCCCCTATTTTTCCCCCTTGGCAACCACAAACCCTCCCTCTAGGTCTGTGAGTCTATTTCTGTTTTGTAAACAAGTTCACCCTTATCATTTTAAAAATTAGATTACATATGTAAGTGACGTCTTTTTCTGACTTACTTCACTCATTATGATAATCTCTAGGTCCATCTATGTTGCTGAAAATGGCATTATTTTATTTTTTTAATTGCTGATTAATATTCCATTGTATATGTATATATACCACATCTTCTTTATCTGTTCATCTGTCAATAGACATATAGGTTGTTTCCATGTCTTCGCTATTGTAAATAATTCTTCTGTGAACATTGGGGTGCATGTATCTTTTCAGATTATGGTTTTCTGCAGATACATGCTCAGGAATGGGATTGCTGGATCAAATGGATTTATTTTTAGTTTTTTAAGGAACCTCCATACAGTCTCCATAGTGGCTGTACCAAGTTATATCCCCATCAACATTATAGGAGGGGATTTATTGTTTGTAGACTTTTTGATGATGACCATTCTGACAGGTGTAAATTGTAGGAGTATGGTAGTTTTGATCGCAGTTCTCTAATAATGAGCAATGTTGAGCTTCTTCTCATGTGCTCTTTGGCCATCTGTATGTCTTCTTTGTAAAAATGTTTATTTAGGTCTTCCCATTTTTTGATTGGTTTATTTTTTTATATTGAGCTACTTGAGCTACTTGTATATTTTGGAGATTAATCCTTTGTTGATCAATTTGTTGCAAATATTTTCTCCCCTTCTGTGGGTTGCTGTTCGGTTTTGTTGTTTATGGTTTCCTTTGCTGTTAAAAGCTTTTATATTAGGTCTCATTTGTTTATTTTTGTTTTTATTTTCATTACTCTAGGAAGTGGGTCAAAAAAGATACTGTTGTAATTTATGTCAAAGAGCATTCTGCCTATGCTTTTCTCTAAGAGTTTTATAGTATCTGATCTTAAATTTAGGCCTTTAATCCATTTTGAGTTTACTATTGTGTATAGTGTTAGATAATGTTCTAATTTAATTCTTTTATGTGTAGATGACCAGTTTTCCAAGCACCACTTATTGAAGAGACTTTTACTCCATTGTATATTCTTGCCTCCTTTGCCATAAATTAACCAGAGGTTCATTTATTCCTGAGCTTTCTGTCCTGTGCCATTGATCTAGGTGTCAGTTTTTGTGCCAGTAATATACTATTTTGATTACTGTAGCTTTGTAGTAACCATAAGTTCAATAATACTTTAATCAAGATATTTAAGTCCATAGAGCATAGTAACTGGATTCCCTTCATGTGACCTAGATAACAGAAACAGATAAAAATCTATTAAAAGTATGTAACAGAGGAGCTAAGATGATGGAGGAATAGGATGGGGAGACCACTTTCTCCCCTACAAATTCATCAAAAGAACATTTGAACGCTGAGAAAACTCCACAAAACAACTTCTGATCGCTAGCAGAGTACATCAGGCGCCCATAAAAGCAGCCCATTGTCTTCAAAAGGAGGTAGGACTAAATATAAAAGATAAAAAGAGAGACAAAAGAGCTAGGACGGAGACCCGTCCTGGGAAGGGAGCTGTAATAGAGGAAGTTTCCAAACACCAGGAAACCCTCTCACTGGCGGGTCTGGGGAAAGTTTTCAAATCTCAGAGGGCAACCTACCTGGGAGGAAAAATAAATAAAACCCACAGATTACATGCCTAAAAGCAACTCCCAGCAGAAAAGTACCCCAGAAACCCGCATCTGCTACCAGCAAGTGGGGGCTGAACGGAGAGGAGTGGGTGGCATTGCTTAGGGTAAGGACCGGGCCTGAATGCCCTCAGGGCAATCGGAGGGAGCTAACGTGAGATAACAACTTTAACTGTGGGAGAGCAAGAGAGAGAGAGAAAATTAACTGGCAAAAAGCGCTAACCGAACACACTGCAGGCCCGTTCGCAGAACAAAGGAAGGACTGAGCAATTCCAGAGAAGAGCTAGCTGGCTGGTGACCCATCCCCCGCCAGAGACGGGGGTGGGGGGGGTGTGGCGGGTGTGGCGGGGAGGGGAAAGGGGCAAACTCAGCCCCAGAGACGGCATCCCCTATCAAACTGCAAACAGGCTTCCAGTTTCTAACCAAAGACGTCCTGAGATTCTGGATGGTTGACATCTGCCAGGAGGGTCGCGGCTAAAGACCAGCTCACCAGAACAGGCACAAGGCACACCTAACCGGCGCGTGTGGAAACTGAGGCTGGGACCGCAGAGAGGATAAGGCGCACTGCACCTGGGGAGAGTGCGCTCATTAAGCTCCTGGTTGCCTGAGCTGCTCCGGCTGGGGAAGGCACAAAACACAGGGCAACTAATAAAAATAAATGAAAAAAAAAAAAGCAGGCCCAACTGAGTCTGCACTTTTGTGGAGTACCGGAAAACTGGAACCGCATGCAACACAGGGCCCGCCCCCTATAGGGCAGCCTGGAGCCTGAGCAGTGTAGATGGGGAAAACACACGTGCCGCGAGTGGGGGCAAACCCAGTGTGGCCTGAACACTGCGACTGCTCCCCACACAGGCCGGTGAGATTTGTCTGCAGTGCCCCTCCCTCCCCACAGCATGGCTGAACAAGCGAACTTAAACAAGAGACCACCTCCACTCGCTTGTGTCAGGGCGGAAATTAGACACTGAAGAAACCAGCAAACGGAAGCCAAATAAACAAAGGGAATCGCTTCAGAAGTGACAGGTGCAACAGATTAAAATACCTGTAGTTAACACTGACTACACCGGAAGGGTCCCATCGATATGGAGAAGTGTAAGCTGGAACGAAGAGCTATCTGAAACTGAACCGAACCCACACTGACCGCAACAGCTCCAGAGAAATTCCTAGATATATTTTTACTTTAATTAAAAAAAAAATTTCTTTTTTCTTATTTTTTCTCTTTTATTTTCTTTTAAGTTCCCTATTACTCCTCTATTACTCCTTAATTTTCACTTTCTTTTATTTTCCTTTAAAGTCCTCAATTACTCCTTAATTTTCATTTTCATTTTCATATATTTTTACTATTTTTTAATGAAAAAAAAATTTATTAAAAAAATTTTTTTTAAAGTCCTCTATTATTACTCTATTACTCCTTAATTTTAACTTTCATTTCACTATAACCTTGCAAAAAAAAAGACCCTATTTTTAAAGTGAACTTCATATATATTTCTTAAATTTTTTGTTTTTGTTTTTAATATTGTATTTTTAAGAGTCTAGCCTTGATTCTAGATTTTTAATCTTTGTTTTTCAGTATTTGATATCAAATTTGGACATTTAAGAATCCAATATTCAGTACCGATTTTTACTCAGGAGTGTGATGATTACTCTCTCCCCCTTTTGACTCTCCTTTTTCTCCCCGAGATCACCTCTATTTCCTCACTCCCCCTTCTCTTCTCAATCCAATTCTGTGAATCTCTGTGGGTGTTCTGGGCTATGGAGAACACTTAGGGAACAGAGTGCTGCATAGATCTGTCTCTCTCCTCTTGAGTCCCCCTTTTTCTCCTCCTGCTCATCTCTATCTCCCTCTTCCCTCTCCTCTTCTTCATGTAACTCTGTGAACCTCTCTGGGTGTGTTCCTCACTGTGGGGAATCTTTTCACCATTAACCTAGAAGTTTTATTATCAGTGCTGTATAGTTGGAGAAGTCTTGAGGCTACTAGAAGAATAAGACTGAAATCCAGAGGCAGGAGACTTAAGCCCCAAACCTGAGAACACCAGAAAACTCCTGACTACAGGGAACATTAAGTAATAAGAGACCACCCAAAATCCTCCATGATTACACTGAAACCAACCACCACCCAAGAGCCAATAAGTTCCAGAGCAAGACATTCCACACAAATTCTCGAGCAACGCAGGAACATAGCCCTGAGCGTCAACATACAGGCTGCCCAAAGTCACACCAAACACATAGACCCATCTCAAAACTCACTACTGGACACTCCATTGCACTCCAGAGAGAAGAAATCCAGTTCCACACACCAGAACACCGACGCAAGCTTCCCTAACCGGGACACCTTGACAAGCCAATCGTCCAACCCAACCCACTGGGAGAAACCTCCACAATAAAAAGGAACCACAGACAACCAGAATACTGAAAGGCCACTGCAAACATAGCAATTTAAACAAGATGAAAAGTCAGAGAAATACCCAGCAGGTAAAGGAACATGAAAAATGCCCCCCAAAGCCAAACAAGGGAGGAGGAGATAGGGAATCTACCTGAAAAAGAATTGAGAATAATGATAATAAAAAGGATCCAAAATCTTGAAAACAAAATGGAGTTACAGATAAATAGCCTGGAGACAAGGATTGAGAAGATGCAAGAAATGTTTAACAAGGACCTAGAAGAAATAAAAAAAAGAGTCAATTAAAAATGAATAATGCAATAAGTGAGATCAAAAACACTCTGGAGGGAACCAAGAGTAGAATAACGGAGACAGAAGATAGGATAAGTAAGGTAGAAGATAAAATGGTGGAAATAAATGAAGCAGAGAGAAAAAAGAAAAAAGAATCAAAACAAATGAGGGCAATCTCAGGGACCTCTGGGACAATGTGAAACACCCCAACATTTGAATCAAAGGAGTCCCAGAAGAAGAAGACAAAAAGAAAGGCCATGAGAAAATACTCGAGGAGATAATAGCTGAAAACTTCCCTAAAATGGGGAAGGAAATAGTTACACAAGTCCAAGAAACCCAGAGAGTCCCAAACAGGATAAACCCAAGGCGAAACACCCTTAGACACATATTAGTTATATTAACAAAGATCAAACACAAAGAACAAATATTAAAAGCAGCAAGGGAGAAACAACAAATAACACACAAAGGGATTCCCATAAGGATGACAGCTGATCTGTCAGTAGAAACTTTTCAGGCCAGAAGGGAATGGCAGGACATATTTAAAGTAATGAAAGAGAATAACCTACAGCCCAGATTACTGTACCCAGCAAGGATCTCATTCAGATATGAAGGAGAATTCAAAAGCTTTACAGACAAGCAAAAGCTGAGAGAATTCAGCACCACCAAACCAGCTCTTCAACAAATGCTAAAGGATCTTCTCTAGACAGGAAACACAGAAAGGTTGTATAAACGTGAACCCAAAACAACAAAGTAGATGGCAGTGGGACCTTACGTATCAATAATTACCTTAAATGTAAATGGGTTGAATGCTCCAACCAAAAGACAAAGACTGGCTGAATCGATACAAAAACAAGGCCCCTATATATGCTGTCTCCAAGAGACCCATCTCAAAACAAGGGACACATACAGACTAAAAGTGAAGGGCTGGAAAAAAATTTCATGCAAATGGAGACCAAAAGAAAGCAGGAGTCGCAATACTCATATCAGATAAAATAGACTTTCAAATAAAGGCTGTGAAAAGAGACAAAGAAGGACACTACATAATGATCAAAGGATCAATGCAAGAAGAAGATATAACAATTCTAAGTATATATGCACCCAACATAGGGGCACCACAATATGCAAGGCAAATGCTAACGAGTATGAAAGGAGAAATGACAATAACACAATAATAGTGGGAGACTTTAATACCCCACTCACAACTATGGATAGATCAACTAAACAGAAAATTAACAAGGAAACACAAACTTTAAATGACACAATGGACCAGGTAGGCCTAATTGTTATATCTATAGGACATTTCACCCCAAAACAATCAATTTCACCTTTTTCTCAAGTGCACATGGAACATTCTCTAGAATAGATCACATCCTTGGCCATAAATCTAGCCTTGGGAAATTCAAAAAAAGTTGAAATCATTCCAGTCATCTTTTCTGATCACAATGCAGTAAGATTAGATATCAATTACTGGGAAAAAAATTATTAAAAATTCAAACATATGGAGGCTAAATAACATGCTTCTGAAAAACCAACAAACCATAGAAGAAATCAAAATATGCATAGAAACGAATGAAAATGAAAACAACCCAAAACCTACAGGACACTGTAAAAGCAGTGCTAAGGGGAAGGTTCATAGCATTACAGGTTTACCTCAAGAAATAAAAAAAAAGTCAAATAAATAACTTAACTCTATACCTAAAGCAACTAGAGAAGGAAGAAATGAAGAATCCTGGGGTTAGTAGAAGGAAAGAAATCTTAAAATTTAGGGCAGAAATAAATGCAAAAGAAACTAAAGAGACCATAGCAAAAATAAACAAAGCTAAAAGATGGTTTTTTTAAAAAATAAACAAAACTGACAAACCATTAGCAAGACTCATTAAGAAACGGAGAATAACCAAATCAACAAAATTAGAAATGAAAATGGAGAGATCACAACAGACAACACTGAAATTCAAAGGATCATAAGAGACTACTACCAGCAGCTCTATGGCAGTAAAATGGACAACTTGGAAGAAATGGACAAATTCTTAGAAAAGTATAACTTTCGAAAACTGAACCAGAAAGAAATAGAAGATCTTAGCATACCTATCACAAGCACGGAAATCAAAACTGTAATCAGAAATCTTCCAGCAAACCAAAGCCCAGGACCAGATGGCTTCACAGCTGAATTCTACCAAAAATTTAGAGAAGAGCTAACACCTATCTTACTCAAACTCTTTCAGAACATTGCAGAAGAAGGTAAACTTCCAAACTCATTCTATGAGACCACCATCACCCTAATACCAAAACCAGACAAAGATGCCACAAAAAAGAAAGCTACAGGCCAATATCACTGATGAACATAGATGCAAAAATCCTTAACAAAATTCTAGCAAACAGAATCCAAAAACATATTAAAAAGATCATACATCATGACCAAGTGGGCTTTATCCCAGGAATGCAAGGATTCTTTAATGTCTGCAAATCAATCAATGTAATACACCACATTAACAAATTGAAAGATAAAAACCATATGCTTATCTCAATAGATGCAGAGAAAGCCTTTGACAAAATTCAACATCCATTTATGATTAAAACTCTCCAGAAAGCAGGCATAGAAAGAACATAATAAAAGCTATATATGACAAACCCACAGCAAACATTATCCTCAATGGTGAAAAATTGAAAGCATTTCCCCTAAAATCAGGAACAAGACAAGGGTGCCACTCTCACCACTACTATTCAACGTAGTTTTGGAAGTTTTGGCCACAGCAATCAGAGCAGAAAAAGAAGTAAAAGGAATTCAGATGGGAAAAGAAGAAGTGAAACTCTCGCAATTTGCAGACGACATGATCCTCTACATAGAAAACCCTATTTAAGACTCTACTAGAAAATTACTACAGCTAATCAACAAATATAAGTAATGTTGTAGGATATAAAATTAATACACAGAAATCCCTTGCATTCCTATACACTAACAATGAGAAAACAGAAAGAGAAATTAAGGAAACAATACCATTCACCATTGCAACAAAAAGAATAAAATACTTAGGAGTATATCTACCTAAAGAAACAAAAGACCTATACATAGGAAACTATAAAACACTGAGAAATAAATCAAAGAGGACACAAACAGATGGAGAAATATACCGTGTTCATGGATTGGAAGACTCAATATTGTGAAAATGACTATACTACCCAAAGCAATCTATAGATTCAATGCAATCCCTATCATGCTACCAACGGTATTCTTCACAGAACTAGAACAAATAATTTCACAATTTGTATGGAAATACAAAAAACCTCGAATAGCCAAAGTAATCTTGAGAAAGAAAAATGGAAATGGAGGAATCAACCTGCCTGACTTCAGACTATACTACAAAGCCACAGTCATCAAGACAGTATGGTACTGGCACAAAGACAGAAATATAGATCAATGGAACAGAATAGAAAGCCCAGAGATAAATCCACGAACCTATGGACACCTTATCTTTGACAAAGGAGGCAAGGATATACAATGGAAAAAAGACAACCTCTTTAACAAGTGGTGCTGGGAAACCTGGTCAACCCCTTGTAAAAGAATGAAACTAGAACACCTTCTAACACCATACACAAAAATAAACTCAAAATGGATTAAAGATCTAAATGTAAGACCAGAAACTATAAAACTCCTAGAGGAGAACATAGGCAGAACACTCTCCGACATAAATCACAGCAGGATCCTCTATGACCCACCTCCCAGAATATTGGAAATAAACGCAAAAAAGCAAATGGGACCTATTTTAACTTAAAAGCTTTTGCAGAACGAAGGAAACTATAAGCAAGGTGAAAAGACAGCCTTCAGAATGGGAGACAATAATAGCAAATGAAGGAACAGACAAAGGATTAATCTCAAAAGTATACATGCAACTCCTTCAGAATTCCAGAAAAATAAATGACCCAGTCAAAAATTGGGCTAAAGACCTAAACAGACATTTCTCCATACAGATGGCTAACAAACACATGAAAAGATGCTCAACATCACTCATTATCAGAGAAATGCAAATCAAAACCTCAATGAGGTACCATTACACACCAGTCAGAATGGCTGCTATCCAAAAGTCTACAAGCAATAAATGCTGGAGAGGGTATGGAGAAAAGAGAACCCTCTTACACTGTTGGTGGGAATCCAAACTAATACAGCCACTATGGAGAACAGTGTGGAGATTCCTTTAAAAGCTGGAAATAGAACTTCCATATGACCCAGCAATCCCACTCCTGGGTATACACACCGAGGAAACCAGATCTGAAAGAGACATGTGCACCCCAATGTTCATTGCAGCACTGTTTATAATAGCCAGGACATGGAAGCAACCTAGATGTCCATCAGCAGATGAATGGATAAGGAAGCTGTGGTACATATACACCATGGAATATTACTCAGCCATTAAAAAGAATTCATTTGAATCAGTTCTAATGAGATGGATGAAACTGGAGCCCATCATACAGAGTGAAGTAAGCCAGAAGGATAAAGACCAATACAGTATACTAACGCATATATATGGAATTTAAAAAGATGGTAACGATAACCCTATATGCAAAACAGAAAAAGAGACACAGACGTACAGAACAGACTTTTGGACTCTGTGGGAGAAGGCGAGGGTGGGATGTTCTGAGAGAATAGCATTGAAACAAATACACTATCAAGGGTGAAACAGATCACCAGCCCAGGTTGGATGCATGAGACAAGTGCTCAGGGCTGGTGCACTGGGAAGACCCAGAGGGATGGGATGGAGAGGGAGGCGGGAGGAGGGATTGGGATGGGGAACACATGTAAATCCATGGCTGATTCATGTCAATGTATGGCAAAAACCACTGCAATATTGTAAAGTAATTAGCCTCCAACTAATAAAAATAATTGGGGAAAAAATATAAAAAAATAAGATAAAATGTAAAAAAAAAAAAAAGTATGTAACAATTTGACCTTTGGAGTTGGACTCCAAAAGCCATCATTTAGTACTTAAATAACATTCTAATCTGTTTGTACCTGTTTTATTGAATAAGATTATTTGAACAAAAATATTCTGCTGTGAAAATGATATACCACGTTTAAGTACTTCATTGGTTTAAATAACATTTAAAAGACTAATGACAAGTATCCTTTTCTACTTAGCCCTATTATTTTGAATTCCACCTATAAATCACTACTAAATGATTTTTATTTTATTTGGAGGCCCACATATGTGAGTTAAAATGCCATTGCTCCATTTTGCTACATATAACCTTGTTGACTTGTTTTTCTTTGGAGATCTGTTAAGCAAAGTCTTTGGTGGGGGGGGGGGCGCGAATTTTACTTTGAGATAAAACTTGTATTTCCATTCACAAAAAATTAATTCCACACTGGCTATGTCCTAAAGGAACCATAAACAGTGTAAGATAATTATCATTATTAAGGAAAAGGAGTCTCAGATTTTCAATGACTTAATATTTATACCAAAAAAGGTAAAAAATCAGGGAAACTAATACTGGGTAGTATTTAGAAATTTTCTTCCAAATTAGGATACTAGAGTCCCATAAATTAAAATATTTATAGGTAGACATTGGTCCATTGTTCTGTGTTTTCTCTCTTAGAAGCACATAAGTGAAAGAAGGAAATCTCATTTTACTATTCTGGAGGTGTAGTCAAAGCTATGGTTTTTCCAGTAGTCATGTATGTATGTGTGAGTTGGACTATAAAGAAAGCTGAGCGCTGAAGAATTGTTGCTTTTGAACTATGGTGTTGGAGAAGATTCTCGAGGGTCCCTTGGACTGCAAGGAGATCCAACCAGTCCATCCTAAAGGAAATCAGTCCTGAATATGCACTGGAAGGACTGTTACTGAAGCTGAAACTCCAATACTTTGGCCACCTGATGCTAAGAGCTGACTCATTGGAAAAGACCCTGATTCTGGGAAAGATTGAAAGTGGGAGTAGAAGGGGATGGCAGAGGATGAGATGGTTGGATGGCATCACTGACTTGATGGGAGTGAGTTTAAGCAAGCTCTGGGAAGTGGTGAAGGACAGGGAAGCCAGGCGTGCTGCAGTCCATGGAGTTGCAAAGAGTTGGATACAACTGAAACTGAATCGAACTGAACCTGGAGAAGGAAATGGCAACCCATTCAAATATTCTTGCCTGGATAGTCCCATGGACATAGGAGCCTGGCAGACTACAGTCCATGGAGTCGCAAGAGTCAGACACCACTTAGCGACTAAACCACCACCACCACATTATACTATAACATAAATAGCATTTGCTTCGAGTGATTATTTGTAGAGCTTCAAAGAGGTAATTGTCTATAATAGATTGGATAGTTTTTTAACAAAATACTGTACCTAGACAGAGCATTGTAATATATCCTGGAATGAGGGAGCTGGAAACAGATAGTGGGAGGAGGAAAGATAAAAGATTTAAGACAGCTTCTAGCATACCTAAGGAGATTTGGCAGTTAGAATAATGAAGGCCTTCTATTCTGTGCCAAATGAGTGATAAAGGGAGTTAATGAGGTCACATTTTACATGAACTTGGCCTTGAAAAACACATAACAGTCAAGTTTTGGCCTCAATATTTTTTGGCCTCCAAATCTTTAAAAAATGTATCTAAATATCACAGTTGGCTCTCTGGGTATAGTATAAATTGTGTTTCATGTTTTGACTCTGGCAAATGGCTGGTACCAGTTTAGTTGGTAAATTTTGTCAGAGTTGCTTACTATTGTCTATATACATGTTATTTTGATGATGACTGTACTATTATTTTAACACTTATTATTACAATTTAAAATGTTTTCTTTCTGTAACTAACCATTTAAGTATTCATTATGTGGTTATGCTGGTATAAAAGCTAATGCTAATGTTTTTTAAGAATGCCCAAAATCAAGATCTTTGGAACAAAAAAATAAAGGTGATAAATAAAATACAGAAAAGAAGCTAAAGCAATCCCCAGCCTCCAAGACTTTCTTCTAACGATTAGAGATGGATGATGGTAAAAAAAATAAGCAGAATTAAAGAAAATCTACAGGAGTTATAGATTTATACATTAAAAGTATGCATCTCTTCTATGAGAATATTTGTATGAAAATGTATCAGTTTGAATTATGTGAGGTCCTCAGATATATACTCCTCACATAAAACATTATTGCTAGTTTCATAGGAAAGATGACATATCTGGAAAAGGCAAATTTATAGAGACAGAAAGTAGATTAGTTGTTCTTGAAACTGGGGATACAACTGGGATTAACTGTAAATGAGCATGAAGGATCTTATTGGAATGATGAAATGTCTAAAATGAGTCTGATGGAGTTAAAATCAAGGTGTAAGCACTGCTGCTTTCCTTCTGCAGGCTCCAGGAGCAAGTCTGTTCCTTGCTTGTTCCAGCTTGTAGAGGCTGTATCACTCCAACCTCTACTTCCATTGTTCCATCAACAACACTCCCATCCCTACCTCACTGCCTCTATTTTGGAAAGATCCTTGTGATTACATTTAGGGCCCACTCAGGTCATCCAAGGGTAATCTCCCAAATCAGGATCCTTATTTTAATGACCTATGCAAAGACCCTTTTGCCTTATGTGGTTACACATTCACAGGTTCTGTGGGTGAGAAGTGGGCATCTTTGAGGGTTGTGACAGTAGATGGGTAGAGAGAAGAAGGCAAGGACTTGGTTTCATTCAGCTTTGCTTTTTCCATGTTTAGCACTGTACTCAGCGCCTGGTGAATATGCATTTGCCAAATTGAGGGAGAACATGAGGAAAAGTACAAAGGTGGGAATAAGTAATATGTGTCCTGGGAACTCTGACTAGATTGTTAGATGTGGACTGAAGGATTCTAGAATTAAGGGTAGATGAAAATGGAGTAGAAAGACAGGTTGGAGCCACATTGCTGAGTGTTCTAAATATGAGGTCATACTTTTAGACTTAAACTAGTGATGAATTATTAAAGACTTTTGATTATGGGAAATAAATGATTATGGGCATTTTGATAAAAGGTTAATCTGGTGAAAACCAACCAAATGTGAGAGGAAATACTGGAGGCAGATACACATTTAGAGGTGACTTCAGCAATCCAACCATGAAATGATGAGATTGTGGCTTTAGTTGGAGTGGTCCTAAGAACGACAAGGTAGAACTGAAACAATATAAATAAAGAATTGCTAGCACTTAATAGCTGAATCACTATAAGCAATATAACTGTTAAGATTAATTATATTTGTGCTACAAGGAATATAAATTCCAATATAGGTAAATAAAAGTTGTTTATTTTCTTTTATAACATAGAGACTGAAGGTAGGTGGCTGTGAATTCACATTAGCAATTTTTCCTATGATCTTCTAGCAAAATCCAGATGGGAGTATTGGGGCTACTGGGAGTTAGAACAACTTTTTTGAAACAAAGAAGTGGGAAATGTGAATACCAGATAAAACAGTGTTTGCCTTGCAAAGCAGAATGGGTTGGAAGAATGTTATCCTTAGGAACTTTCAAGGGTTTCTCAACATGAAATGAAATTTAACTATGCACTCACCATCCTTTGAATGACCTTGAGAGAAGGCAAACTATAAAGTCAGGACTCATATAAACCTCACAGCCTTGGACCACTTCAGATCCTTTGCTGTCTATTGATTGTATCTGCCGTTGGAGTTGGAAGGTGTGAGGAGCAGGAAATGTATTTTTTAATGGCTGTTTAGTGCCTATTAATGTAATGATTTTTGGTAATGACCATATCTTATTTTTCTCTAATATCTTAAGAAAAAAAAAAAAAGAAGAGAGCTTTTAGGTCATCTTTGGTGGTCACAAATGGGCAGGAAGCAGAGTAAAAAGCCTTTCTATACAAATGTTTTCCCTTTATAATTGTACATGGTTGGTCTGAAAATCTTAAGTTCTGACTACATTGCAGATGTGGTAAACTCATAAATTTCACAAATAAGAAGAGATTGAATCTGGCAGTTTTTTTAAAAATAAGATATAAACTAATAATCCTGAAAATAACCAAGTTATTGACAGTTTGAAAAAATAGACTAAATTACATTGAAGGTATTCTAGGATTATACATATAACACAAAACATTAATTACATTCTTTACTATAACTTTAGAGAGGAATCTTCCTAGAGCAGAAACTTTGGCTGTCTATACGTGGCATAACCCCTGCTTGAATTTCCTAATTAGTTCCTTTCATTGATGAAAGTTTTTATAATTTCATAGTGGAAGAAGGCATGAAAATCTCAGCCACTACCATGCTTCTATAAAAAAAACTTTAAAAACAGTTGTTTATCAGTGTGATAAAGAAAATACCCACAGGCATATGGGAGCTCTGCCCTGGTCAATTCTGAAATATTCTCTTCCACACATGAAGGGTCAGTCTTCCTTTCAGAAAGGAACAGTTTCTTGTATTTTAATCACCAGTTAGAGTTCATTTACCAAAGGGGTATGTCTTGCAGACTCTCTTAACTCTTTCTCCTGCTCTGTGCAGGTGGTAGGTAGGTGAGTTGAGAGGTTTTACTCTCCAGATTTGAACTTCTCTTTCCAGGTTGTGTGGGCTCAGGCCCTGTCCTGCTAATTGACTCTCTCTGCATATGCATCTGAGAAGGAGTTGAGGATTTAGATTCAGGAGGCAGAAGACCTAAGCCTTTTGCTCCAAGTCCATTCTTTACCAGGGGTCATCAGATGCTGGCTTGAAAGGTACTATGTTTTTTTTTTTAAGTACAATTGATTTACAATGTTGTGTTAATTACTACTGTCCAACAAAATAATTCAGATATATGTGTGTGTGTGGGGGGTGCACTTTGTACTTAGTCATCCAGTCATGTCTGTCTCTTGTGACCCGACCCCATGGACTGTAGCCTGCCAGGCTTCTCTGTCCATGGATTCTCCAGGCAAGAATACTGGAGTGGATTGCCATTTCCTTCTCCAGGGGATCTTCCCAACCCAGGAATCAAAGCCAGGTTATCCTGCATTGCAGGCAGACTCTTTACCAACTGAGCTATGAGGGAAGTCCTACAGACACACATATATATACACACACATATATATACACACACACATTCTTCTTTTATGTTCTTTTACATTTTGGTTTATAGTAGGATATTGAATATGGTTCCCTGTGCTTATTACTATAAGGACCTTGTTGTTTATCCATTCTATATATAATAGCTAATATCTGCTAATCCCAACATCCCACTCCATCCCTCACTCAACCCTCTTCTCCCTTGGTAACCACCAGTCTGTTCTCTGTGTCAGTGATTCTGCTTGTTTCATATGTTCATGTGTGTCATATTTTAGATTTCATATAAAAGTGATATCATACATTCTTTGTCTTACTCTTGCTGATTTATTTCACTTAGTATGATAATCACTAGTTGCATCCATGTTGCTGCAAATGGCATTATTTAATTTTTTTTGACTTTTACTTTTTAAAAATTAATTTATTTTTAATTGAAGGATAACTGCTTTATAGTATTGCATTGATTTCTACCACACATCAGTATGAATCAGCCATAGGTTTACCCATGTCCCCTATTTCATTCTTTTTTATGGCTGAGTAGTATTCTATTGTATATATGTACCACATCTTCTTTATCCATTCACCTGTCAGTAGCCATTTAGGTGAGCACCATCTTGGCTGTTGTGAGTAGTGCTGCTATGAACATAGGCATCATGTATCTTTCTGAATTACAGTTTTGTCTGGAATATATGCCTAGGGATAGGATTGATGGATCGTATGGTAATTCTATTTTTAGTTTCCTGAGGAATCTTCATACTGTTTTACACAGTGGCTGCATCAACTTGCATTCTCACTAACAATATAGGAGGGTTTCCTTTTCTACACACTCTCTTCAGCATTTGTCACTTGTAGACTTTCTAATGATGGTCATTCTGACTAGTGTGAGGTGGTAGGTACCTCATTGTAATTTTCATTTGTGATTTGAACATCTTTTCATGTGCTTATTGGCCATGTGTATTTCTTCTTTGGAGAAATGTCTGTTTAGGTCTTCTGCCCACTTTTTGATTGGGTTATTTGGGTTTTTTGTTGTTGTTGTTGTTGAATTGTATGAGCTGTTTGTATATTTTGGAAATTAATCCCTTGTCACTCTCATCATTTGCAAATATTTTCTCCCATTCTGTAGGGTTACCTTTTTTTTTGTTGTTGTTTATGGTTTCCTTTACTGTGCAAAAGCTTGTAAGTTTGATTGGGTCCCATTTGTTTATTTTTGTTTCTATTGCCTTGGGAGATTGACCTAAGAGTAAACATTGGTACAATTTATGCCAGAATATTTTGCCTGTGTTCTCTTCTAGGAGCTTTATGGTGTCATGTCTTATGTTTAAGTCTTTAAGCCATTTTAAGTTTATTTTTGTGTATGGGAAGAGGGTGTCTTCTAACTTCATCGATTTACATGTAGCTGTTCAACTTTACCAACACCACTTGTTGAAGAGACAACATTTCCCCTTGTATGTTCTTGCTTCCTTTGTCGAAGATTGACCACAAATGTATGGGTTTATTTATGGGCTCTCTATTCTCTTCTGTTGATTTTTATGTCTGTTTTTAATACCAATACAACACTGTTTTGATTACTGAAACTTTGTAGTATTATCTGAAGTCTGAGAGCACTATTACTCCTGATTTTTTTTTTTTTTTTCCCTCTCAGGATTGCTTTGGCAATTCTGGGTCTTTTATGGTTCCATGTAAATTTTTTTTTTTTTATTTGCCCTAGTTCTGTGTGAAGGGTACTTTTAAAATTCAATTTCACCCTTGTCCCCTCAGTAGGAAAGAACCTGGTAGGGATAAGAAAAAGGCGGTGGTCAGCAGATCATTGTTTCATACCTAGCTGTACCATCACTGAATACTTTCACATTTAATTGTCCTCCATGTAAATTGATTTTACCAGTGTGGTGAACCATGTGGCTATGTTAGGTAAAGATAATGTTGCGTATACGCCATCCTCTGGCCAGCATTTCACTCTAGATATAGTGCTGGAGAAGCTTTCACACTTAAGATAAGAAGATACATACAAAAAAGTTTGTTGTAGCTTTGTGATAAGAAAAAATAAAATAAAAAGGAAATTACCTAAATGTTTATCATTGGGAGAAGGGATAAATTGTGACATGTTGATAGAAAACAGTTTTTTTAAGCAGTGAAAAATGAACCAGCTAGAGTTCACTTATAGAACTACTCTCTCATTTATAGAAATACTATATATGCATAGAAATGCATACATAATAGGAACAATGATACATATTTCAGTGAAGACATACACAGTGAAATGAAAATTGAGTTAAATTTACATTGAATCATTTTTTGAAAATTGAATAGCTTTTCAAAAATTGAGTAAATTAAATTGAAGGTGAGAGACACTAAATTCAGGAGAATGATTAATTCTGGATAGGGATACCAAGAAACAGAATTGTAGAAAGGTACTAAAAGGTATTAATTGTAATATTTTAATTTTTAAGCTATGTGTAGGATACACATATGCTCATTACATTGTTTTATATACACTTTCATATGCTTGAAATATTTTATTTCTAAGAATCCTCTAAACCCCAACAAATGCCAATACCAGGCAACGAACATTTACAGAAAGATATTTTTTAGATCAAAATTTGAGGAATAACTGATTTGTCTTGAGAAACTCCTATGTTTTCTTTTCACTAGCAAGTTAAATCACTCACTCTTAATACTTCATCTCCTTTGACTGTTTTGGAAGTTCAGAAACAAATTTGAGTGCCAACTTTAATAACCAAATAGTATCTATACACTTTCTTCCTGAACTTTATTTTCTATCACAAAATGAATTTTTCCTTGTTTTTTCTGTTTTATGGTGCTATAAGCCTCTTCCCATTCTTTGAGAAAGAAAAAGAGTTTTAAAAATATAAAAATATTTTTCATGGTCTAGTTCTCTTTCTGTTCACACAAACAAAGTGTTCACACACGGCAGGACTGTGCATCTGCTAGTTTACCTTTATACCCCTCTGTGTCTAGCATAGCATCTGGCATGCAATGAACATTTCATTGTTCACTGATTAAATGAGTTTAATCAATCCACAAATTCATCCTTAAACAAATCTTGATTTTTCACATTTCAGAGGTGTCCAATTTGTTTTGTTATAAATTTAGATTTAGTAAAAATCTTGATGAATAGGGTTTTGAGTTATTTCCTAAGGTGGTTTTTCCAGAAGTAAAATTGCATGGGTCAAAAGAGATGATCACATAATGGCTATTGAAATGTTTTTCCAAGTTGCTCTCCAGAAAAGCTTTTACCAGTTTCTACAGCAACGAGCAATGTATGAGGGTAACATTTCCCCATAACACTGTCTGTGTTCATGCAAAATTTTGTTTTGTTCTGTTTTGAAATGTAATAGATGTAAATTTATACACTGATGTAGAGTTAATAATTTTTAAGTGTTAGTGTACCTACAGTTTTTATGGTGAATTTTATGTGCTCTTGTGAAAAATCACTTGACTTTTCCAGATCTCATCATAGATATTCATCATTTAATATAAACCGAGAGAAATCACCCATGAAAACTCTTGAGGCTTCTTAATTTACCCAAATTTCCTTTATGACTTATGGATAATGAACCTCTCTTGGGTTTAATTGCTCATCTGTAAACTCTATAAACTGGAGGTGAGAACATGTATCTTGGATGCCTATTGCATTACAAATCATGTATCTAAAATACTACCATATGGCAGGGGTCTATTAAATAATAACTATTACTGTTATTTTTTTTTATTACTGTTATTTTTAATTTTAACCTGTAAAATTAGGTTCATGATCTGGATGAACATTGGGTTCATTTCCTGGTCTGCATATGTAGGAGACAAATATATACTAATGATGGATTCTTTTCATAAACTATCTTGAGCTATCTTAAGCAAAAAGTGAAATTTGCCAATAGAAGGGTAGAATAATGAGGAAAAAGGAAAGGGCAGGGATCCAGTAAGACCTCCAAGTGGAGAAGCCCTCGGTCCTGATGTTGCCAGAATGTTCTTTCATCAGCTCCCATATCTGGTTTTCCTTGCACCTGAGTGTCATTCTCTTTCTCCTCAAGTGAACTTTCCCCACACAACTGTTGAAAAATCCCTATGTTTTACACTTTGTGATTTCAGTTTTTGAGGAAGGATTGTCTGACAGTCCCTCAGGTTCTGAGTCCAAATAGGGAAGGGGCTTTTTGACCTACCTTGACTCAGGTGCCTGTATCTCCAATTTCTACTCAGTTCTGGCTGAGGTAAGGGTGTGGTTGGTTCACTTGAGAATATAACAGCTTCCATAGAAATTGTCAAGAAAAAAAGAGGTATTTTCGAAGGAATAAGGGATGAAAAAAACTTTCAATGTTGACCATAAATCTGAGTGGTCATAAACCTCTTGACTGGGAGGAGTTGATCTTTCGGAGATGGACATTCTTACAAGACCTGGGATAAAAACATGGCTAGAATAAAATAATAGATTCTGAGTGGCAGGAGGGTGAGCCAGTGCTGAATAAGGAGAGAGAGAGAAAGTGTGTGTGTATGTGTGTGTGTGTGTGTGAGAGAGAGTGTGCTTTGAAAGTCTTGCAAAGTATCCTACCTTAAGGTGCCCAAGGAATAATTGTTGAACGAGGAGAAACACTTAATAAAACAGCCAACCACAATACTTGGCTCATAATATGTGCTCAATAAACAGTTGTTGAATTGAGTAACTACAAGCCTGGGTTATACTCTGGTGTAATTCTAAAATTGAGTGTGGAGAACCTGCAGAGCCTCCGCGGCTCTTCCGGCTGCCCGGGCAGTGGGTGTCTGACGCCTGAACGCGGACGGCGCGGAGGTACCCTGTTTTTCTGTCAAGAGCTGACCATGTCAGAGTGAAAGGAAGCTATCTTTGTAGACTGCTGTCTGTGGAACCTTTGAAGATGGTAGAATAGCTTCTGCAAGGAGCCTGTGGATCAAGCTATGGTGGAAGATGTTTCGGAAGGGCAAAAAGCGCCACAGCAGCAGTAATTCCCAGAGCAGTAAAATCAGTACCAAGAGCAAGTCTGTAGATTCCAGCCGTGGGGGGCTCTCACGGTCCAGCACGGTGGCAAGCCTTGACACCGATTCCACCAAGAGCTCAGGACAAAGCAACAACAATTTAGACACCTGTGCAGAATTTCGAATAAAGTATGTTGGTGCCATTGAGAAACTGAAACTCTCAGAGAGGAAAAGTCTCAAAGGGCCACTGGACCTGATAAATTATATAGATGTTGCTCAGCAAGATGGAAAGTTGCCCTTCGTTCCACTGGAGGAAGAATTTATTATGGGAGTTTCCAAGTACGGTATAAAAGTGTCCACATCAGATCAGTATGACGTTCTGCATCGGCACGCTCTGTATTTAATCATCCGGATGGTGTGTTACCACGACGGTCTTGGGGCAGGAAAGAGCTTACTGGCTCTGAAGACCACAGATGCGAGCAACCAAGAATACAGCCTGTGAGTTTACCAGTGCAACAGCCTGGAACAAGCACAAGCAATCTGCAAAATTTTATCCACTGCTTTCGACTCTGTATTGACTTCTGAGAAACCTTGAATTCTGCAAGGGGGAAGTAAGCTTCATGTGCAAATTGAGCTGTTTTCTCAATAGTTTCTGTTTCCAGTCTGCAGTGTTGAACTGTTACGGAAATATGGGCAATCTTTTGCTCTTGATTTTCTGAAGAAAATGCAGTGTATAAAATACCAGTCATTTGCTTTTTTCTAGTAAAAAATAAAATAAAATTGAGTGTGAAATAGTCTGGTGGTGACTGGAGGGCATAATCAAAGAAATGCGTACCACAGGAAACAGCAGAATTCATGCCAATAGCAAGTTGACAATCAAAAGCAACTCCACTTAAGAGCACTGGACCCCAGTGAGATAGTGTATCAGGAGTGCCAGTGGGTTCTGGTACAATACAGGCTAAACTTCCTTAATACATCTCATTATGTTGTCTCCAAGGACTTGAAGGTCCTGGATCCTATAACTAGATAAAACTAACCAGCAGTGGTTCTGCAGGGAACTATTTTCTATTATCAGTGTTAGATGATGATGATAACAAAGAAATATCAATAACTCCAAAAGAAAACGTTTATTTGAGCATTTGGTTCATTCAGTTTCATTAGACTTTTCTCAGTCTAGGCTCGTGGGCTATAATCTAGACTATGGAGTGCAGCACCTCAGCGATTGTTCTGGTTCTTTTGGCCCTTCTGCTTCCTTAACATGTCTATCCCTGGACAACCCTGAACATACCCCTTTTCTGCTCGTATGTACAGGTGCTCCTGAAGATGATCACAAAGTGAAATTGGGGTCACCCAAAGTTAAAGAGTTTTCAATGCCAACATTGATCTATTTTACAGCTATCTTGTCTTGGTCTCTCTCCCCTTCATTTGCCACTAGTGCTGTTCTCAAGTTCAGCCTTTCTCCTCAAGCATTATATCCTTAGTTCACCTACTCAGCCTTGACGTGTATCCTAGAAATCTAGTTTCTCAGAGAAAGCAGAAGCCATCTACTGTAAGACATCTAGATATCCTGCCTTTCCCACCTTAAACTTACCTCTACCTGTGTCAGTGGTTGTCAACACTAGGTGCACATCAGTACTCTGTCTTGCCTTTGGATTCTGATTTAATTGGTCTGGGATGGGAATTGGTATTTTTAGAAAGCTTCCCACATGATTCTGTGTTCAGCCAGGGCTGAGATCCACTGACCTATATCCATTCTTCTCTCTTGTTCCCAAATCTCTGAAATACATTTCCTAGTCCCTTCAAATTTATTGTTTCTCCCTTTTTTGGTGAATGAGGAATTCTTGGCAGGAGTGCTAGACCTCTGGGCCTGCACCTGAGTCTTGTCCTAGGAGCAGTTCAGGTGACTTACTGTTCCCAAGAAACTTGAATAATAAGTGCAAATTGTGCCTGGGGAGGGCAGTGGGGGTACATGAGTAGTGTACTAGAGACTCTAGATCTCTCATAGAGTCAGGAACACAGGCTCAGAGTCCATCAAATCAGTTTAGTTCCTGCTCTGCCACTCACCAGCTGTATGACTTTGGCAAGTTCTTAAACCACTAGACCTATGTTTCTCCTTATGTAAAATGAGCTTCCTTTTGTGGTGCTATGAGCATAATTAATTTAAAGTTCTTTACCCAGAGCTCATAGGACATGATCAATAACTGGTGATCATGGACAGATTTGTTAAAGCTAAGCATCTTTTTTTTTTGGATTTCTTCACTAAGCACTCTGAGTGATTTCCTCTGCTTCCATAGTTTCCCAAGAACATATCTCCACTCTGTATGTAAATCTTGACTTTAACCTATCTCTGCCTTGATAATCCAATTTAGATTTCTGATCTCTCATGTAGGATATGTCATTAATCAACTCACTTATTCACTAATTCATTCAAAAATGTCTCTTGATAGCCTACTATATGCCAGACCCTGTTCTAAGTACTGGGGATATAGATATGAATAAAACAAAGTCCCTGTCTTCAGGTATATATATTTTACCATTTCTTTTTCATCTTCACAGTCATTGTGTTAGTTAAGCCCATGGTACCAGTTTCCTGGCCCGCCTAGACTCCTCACTAGCCTCCCTGCCTCTCATGCTTTCTTCTAATAATTCTTCACAGAGGAGAGGGGTCATAATTTTAAACTTGAGATCTTTACAATCCAACATCTTGATTAAAATGCTTAAAAAATTCCCAAAAACTTGCTGGATTAACTTCTTAAAAATACCCTAATTCCTTTCTTATCTGCTTCTTTAGCCTCATTTCTTTACATATTCCTGCAAATCTGAGCAGCAGCAACACTAAACTTCTGTGGTTCCATAAATATGGTATGCTTATTTGTGTGTCTGCATAGACTTCCAATTATTGCTTTAACCTGCATACAGGTTTCTCAGGAGGCAGCTAAAGTGGTCTGGTATCCCCATCTCTTGAAGAATTTTCCACAGTTGGTTGTGATCCACACAGTCAAAGGCTTTAGCATAGTCAATGTAGCAGAAGTAGATGTTTTTCTGGAATTCTCTTGCTTTTTGTATGATACAATGAATGTTGGCAATTTGATCTCTGGTTTCTCTGCCTTTTCTAAATCCAGCTTGTACATCTGGAAGTTCTTGGTTCATGTACTGTTGAAGCCTAGCTTGGATGATTTTGAGCATTACCTTGCTAGCATGTGAAATGAGTGCAATTGTGCGGTAGTTTGAACATTCTTTGGCATTGCCTTTCTTTGGGATTGGAATGAAAACTGACCTTTTCCAGTCCTGTGGCCACTGCTTGTGTTTTCCAAATTTGCTGGCATATTGAGTGCAGCATTTTCACAGCATCATCTTTTAGGATTTGAAATTAGCTCAGCTGGAATTCCATCACCTCCACTGGCTTTGTTTGTAGAGATGCTTACTAAGGCCTGCTTAACTGCACACTCCACAATGGCTGGCTCTAGTGAGTGATCACACCATTGTGGTTATCTGGGTCATGAAGATCTTTTTTATATAGTTCTTCTGTGTATTCTTGCTACCTCTTAATATCTTCTGCTTCTGTTAAGTCCATTCCATTTCTGTTCTTTTTTTGTGCCTATCAATGCAGGAAATATTCCCCTGGTATCTCTAATTTTCTTAAGGAGACCTCTAGTCTTTCCCATTCTATTGTTTTCTTCTGGTTTTCTGCATTGTTCACTTAGTAAGGCTTTCTTATCTCTCCTTGATATTCTTTGGAACTCTGCATTCAGGTGGGGATATCTTTCTTTTTCTCCTCTTCCTTCTTCTTCTTTTCTTTTCTCAGCGATTTGTAAGGCCTCCTAGACAATCATTTTGCCTTTTTGCTTTTCTTTTTCTTGGGGATGGTTTTTATAACTGCCTCCTATACAGTGTTACGCATCTCCATCCATAGTTCTTCAGGCACTCTATCTATCAGATTTAATCCCTTGAATCAGTTTGTCACTTCTACTGTATAATCATAAGGGATTTGATTTAGGTTATACCTGAATGGCCTAGTGATTTTCCCTACTTTCTTCAATTTAAGAAGAAATGTAAGTTAAATTCAATTTAGGTCTGAATTTGGCAGTAAGGGGTTCATGATCTGAGCCACATTCAGCCCCTGGTCTTGTTTTTGCTGACTGTATAGAGCTTCTCCATCTTTGACAGCAAAGAATATACTCAGTCTGATTTCAGTATTGACCAACTGGTGATGTCCATGTGTAGAGTTGTCTCTTGTGTTGTTGGAAGAGAGTGTTTGCTATGATCAGTGCATTCCCTTGGGAAAACTCTGTTATCCTTTGCCCTCCTTCATTTTGTACTCCAAGGCCAAACTTGCCTGTTACTCCAGGTATCTCTTGACTTTCTACTTTTGCATTCCAGTCCCCTATGATGAAAAGAACATCTTTTTTTTTTTTTTGGTGTTAGTTCTAGAAGTTCTTGTAGATCTTCATAGAACCAATCAGCTTCACCTTCTTCAGCATTAGTGGTTGGGGCATAGACTTGTGTTACTGTGATATTGAATAGTTTGCCTTGGAAACAAATCAAGATCATGCTGTCATTTTTGAGATTATACCCAAGAACTGCATTTCAGACTCTCTTGTTGACTATGAGGGCTACTCCATTTCTTCTAAGGGATCTTGCCCACATTGGTTAAATGTTATTTCTGATGTATCCGTGAGAGTGTTTCCAGACGAGATTAACATTGGAACTGGTAGACTGAGTAAAGCAGATTGCCCTCCCCAATGTGGGTGAGCACCATCTAATATTTTGAGTGTCTGAACACAACCAAAAGGTAGAGGAAGGGAGAATTCTCTCTGCTTGAAAGTTTGAACTGAGACATTGGTCTTCTCCTAGTGTTGAACTGGGACTTATCCCATCAGTGCTCCCTGTTCTCATGCCTTTGGACTCAGATCAGAACTACCCCACTAGTTTCCTGCATTTCCATTTTGCAGATGGCACATCATAGGGCTTTGCAGCCTCCATGATCCTGTGAGTGAGTTCTTTATATATTGTATCTTTTTGTTATTAGATATAACATATATAGTAAACACATTATATAACTATATAAATATATATATTTGAAAATCCTACTGATTCTGCTTCCTTGGAGAACCCTAATATGGAGTCATAAGCAGCCAACTATAAGAAAGTGCCACCCAAATATAGGACCCTCAAATAAAAAATGAGATTGCTTCTGAAATGGAGGGGTCTCTGAAGAACTTGTGTATAGGCTCCAAGAAAGAGAATCCCTTTAAGTATTCAGCAAGCTCAGAGATAGTTACTTAAACTGTCTGCTGCAGCCAGAGGAAACCGATACTGGGTATATCTTTGCATTTTAACTAGGATATTGCCTGCCCTTTTGTTCTTTTAGTTTGGGTTCCCACAGAAGCAGACCCTTAGCTATGGTTGTGAGTGTATATAGTTTATTTGGGAGGTGATCCCAAGAAGCACAGGTGGAGGGGTGGGTAGTGAGGTAAGGAAGGGAAGGAAGTCAGTAACACTTCAGAGATTGAGCAGGTTACTGCTGTGGGGTTGAAGGTCAATCCTCCTGCTCTGGATGTGGTGAAGAATATACCTCAGAGTTATTCCAACCAAAGGATCTGACTCTCCATCACTTCTTGTCAGGCATGTGATGAGGGCTGCTCCTTGAAGCTTGAATTCCTTAAAAGTTCTGGCCTGCTCTGGATGCACAAGGAGTGGGCTCCAGTGGCCAAAGCAAGTCCTCAGGTGTAGTGTTGGCACTTGGAGATGGAAGCCACGGGTGCCCTGTGCTGAGTGTGATGACAGAGCAATGACAGCGGTTGCCTCCCCACTTCTGCCTGCAAGCACTTCAGTCCTGGAGGTCAGAAGCAGGCTCACAGGTGGGGAGAGCGGAGGAGCAACACCCTACTGGGAGATAGAAGAATCCCACTGCATGAAGGATTCCCATAGGCACTAGCCCCAAGCTGAAGGAGGGGAGAAGCTCTATATTTGAGTGAAATTCTGAGTTTTTACTTTTGCCAGAACTGAGTGTTTCAGATGCCCAAAATGAGCACTCCTGGGACTAAAAGTGTAGTCATCAGGAATGTCATGGGACCTGTCCTAGATTTCATTGAATAAATGGAGAACGGCTCCAAGAAAAGGGCTTAATTGTAGTGTAAAACTCATTAGTTTTCTCATTGCAAGAGTTCTACTCATGTGCTGCTGCTGCTCCTAAGTCGTTTCAGTTGTGTCCGACTCTGTGCAGCCCCATAGACAGCAGCCCACCAGGCTCCTCTGTCCCCAGGATTCTTCAGACAAGAATACTGAAGTGGGTTGCCATTTCCTTCTCCAATGCATGCATGCATGCTAAGTCGCTTCAGTTGTGTCCAACTCTGTGTGACCCTATGGACAGCAACCCACCAGGCTCCTCCATCCACAGGCTCCTCCAGGCAAGAATGCTGGAGTGGGTTGCCATTTCCTTCTCCACTCATATGCCATCCACTTGAAAAATTTAAGGACAGGGAAGCCTGGTGTGTAGCATCCATGGGGTTGCAAAGAGTTGAACATGACTGAGCGACTAAACAAAATCAGGTTTACTCTCTGTAGAATAGCAAGTACTCATGCTAATAAGGAGTGTTTATTGAGACATTTCCCTGTGACCAACTCTGCACTAAGAGCTAATATACTGTATAGGATAGGTCCCGGGCCATAAGTAGTGTTCACTATAGTATCGTTGGGAATCCTGGTTATTGGCAGAATTTTTTTTTTTTTTTTGAATTTTTTTTCATTTATTTTCCCCCTGATTATCAAGGTAAGATAAGTTTATCATAGTCAAGTAAAATATAATGAAACTGGGAAGGAAAAAATAGTCTTTCAAAGTCTTCCACCTGGGGGCAACTCATGTTAATATTTTTTTTTTTTTTTAATTTTTTTATTAGTTGGAGGCTAATTGCTTCACAACATTTCAGTGGGTTTTGTCATACATTGATATGAATCAGCCATAGATTTACACTTATTCCCCATCCCGATCCCCCCTCCCATCTCCCTCTCCACCCGATTCCTCTGGGTCTTCCCAGTGCACCAGGCCGGAGCACTTGTCTCATGCATCCCACCTGGGCTGGTGATCTGTTTCACCATAGATAGTATACATGCTGTTCTTTTGAAATATCCCACCCTCACATTCTCCCACAGAGTTCAAAAGCCTGTTCTGTATTTCTGTGTCTCTTTTTCTGTTTTGCATATAGGGTTATCGTTACCATCTTTCTAAATTCCATATATATGTGTTAGTATGCTGTAATGTTTTTTATCTTTCTGGCTTACTTCACTCTGTATAATGGGCTCCAGTTTCATCCATCTCATTAGAACTGATTCAAATGAATTCTTTTTAATGGCTGAGTAATATTCCATGGTGTATATGTACCACAGCTTCCTTATCCATTCATCTGCTGATGGGCATCTAGGTTGCTTCCATGTCCTGGCTATTATAAACAGTGCTGCGATGAACATTGGGGTGCACGTGTCTCTTTCAGATCTGTTTCCTCAGTGTGTATGCCCAGAAGTGGGATTGCTGGGTCATATGGCAGTTCTATTTCCATTTTTTAAGGAATCTCCACACTTTTCCATAGTGCTTACTAGTTTGATTCCCACCAACAGTGTAAGAGGGTTCCCTTTTCTCCACAGCCTCTCCAGCATTTATTGCTTGTAGACTTTTGGATAGCAGCCATCCTGACTGGTGTGTAATGGTACCTCATTGTGGTTTTGATTTGCATTTCTCTAATAATGAGTGATGTTGAGCACCTTTTCATGTGTTTGTTAGCCATCTGTATATCTTGTTTGGAGAAATGTCTGTTTAGTTCTCTGGCCCATTTTTTGATTGGGTCATTTATTTTTCTGGAATTGAGCTGCAGGAGTTGCTTGTATATTTTTGAGATTAATCCTTTGTCTGTTTCTTCATTTGCTATTATTTTCTCCCAATCTGATGGCTGTCTTTTCACCTTACTTATAGTTTCTTTTGTAGTGCAAAAGCTTTTAAGTTTCATTAGATCCCATTTGTTTAGTTTTGCTTTTATTTCCAATATTCTGGGAGGTGGGTCATAGAGGATCTTGCTGTGATTTATGTCGGAGAGTGTTTTGCCTATGTTCTCCTCTAGGAGTTTTATAGTTTCTGGTCTTACATTTAGATCTTTAATCCATTTTGAGTTTATTTTTGTGTATGGTGTTAGAAAGTGTTCTAGTTTCATTCTTTTACAAGTGGTTGACCAGTTTTCCCAGCACCACTTGTTAAAGAGGTTGTCTTTTTTCCATTGTATATCCTTGCCTCCTTTGTCAAAGATAAGGTGTCCATAGGTTCGTGGATGTATCTCTGGGCTTTCTATTCTGTTCCATTGATCTATATTTCTGTCTTTGTGCCAGTACCATACTGTCTTGATGACTGTGGCTTTGTAGTAGAGTCTGAAGTCAGGCAGGTTGATTCCTCCAGTTCCATTCTTCTTTCTCAAGATTATTTTGGCTATTCGAGGTTTTTTGTATTTCCATACAAATTGTGAAATTCTTTGGTCTAGTTCTGTGAAAAATACCGTTGGTAGCTTGATAGGGATTGCATTGAATCTATAGACTGCTTTGGGTAGAATAGCCATTTTGACAATATTGATTCTTCCAATCCATGAACACGGTATGTTTCTCCATCTGTTTGTGTCCTCTTTGATTTCTTTCATCAGTGTTTTATAGTTTTCTATGTATAGGTCTTTTGTTTCTTTAGGTAGATATACTCCTAAGTATTTTATTCTTTTTGTTGCAATGGTGAATGGTATTGTTTCCTTAATTTCTCTTTCTGTTTTTCATTGTTAGTATATAGGAATGCAAGGGATTTCTGTGTGTTAATTTTATATCCTGCAACTTTACTATATTCATTGATTAGCTCTAGTAATTTTCTGGTAGAGTCTTTAGGGTTTTCTATGTAGAGGATCATGTCATCTGCAAACAGTGAGAGTTTCACTTCTTCTTTTCCTATCTGGATTCCTTTTACTTCTTTTTCTGCTCTGATTGCTGTGGCCAAAACTTCCAACACTATGTTGAATAGTAGTGGTGAGAGTGGGCACCCTTGTCTTGTTCCTGATTTCAGGGGAAATGCTTTCAATTTTTCACCATTGAGGGTGATGCTTGCTGTGGGTTTGTCATATATAGCTTTTATTATGTTGAGGTATGTTCCTTCTATTCCTGCTTTTTGGAGAGTTTTAATCATAAATGAGTGTTGAATTTTATCAAAGGCTTTCTCTGCATCTATTGAGATAATCATATGGTTTTTATCTTTCAATTTGTTAATGTGGTGTATTACATTGATTGATTTGCGGATATTAAAGAATCCTTGCATTCCTGGGATAAAGCCCACTTGGTCGTGGTGTATGATTTTTTTAATATGTTGTTGGATTCTGTTTGCTAGAATTTTGTTAAGTATTTTTGCATCTATGTTCATCAGTGATATTGGCCTGTAGTTTTCTTTTTTTGTGGCATCTTTGTCAGGTTTTGGAATTAGGGTGATGGTGGCCTCATAGAATGAGTTTGGAAGTTTACCTTCTTCTGCAATTTTCTGGAAGAGTTTGAGTAAGATAGGTGTTAGCTCTTCTCTAAATTTTTGGTAGAATTCAGCTGTGAAGCCATCTGGTCCTGGGCTTTTGTTTGCTGGAAGATTTTTGATTACAGTTTCGATTTCCTTGCCTGTGATGGGTCTGTTAAGATCTTCTATTTCTTCCTGGTTCAGTTTTGGAAAGTTATATTTTTCTAAGAATTTGTCCATTTCATCCAAGTTGTCCATTTTATTGGCATAGAGCTGCTGGTAGTAGTCTCTTATGATCCTTTGTATTTCAGTGTTGTCTGTTGTGATCTCTCCATTTTCATTTCTAATTTTGTTAATTTGTTCTTCTCTCTTTGTTTTAATGAGTCTTGCTAATGGTTTGTCAATTTTGTTTATTTTTTCAAAAAACCAGCTTTTAGCTTTGTTGATTTTTGCTATGGTCTCTTTAGTTTCTATTGCTTTTATTTCTGCCTTAATTTTTAAGATTTCTTTCCTTCTGCTAACCCTGGGGTTCTTCATTTCTTCCTTCTCTAATTGCTTTAGGTGTAGAGTTAGGTTATTTATTTGGCTTTTTTCTTGTTTCTTGATGTAAGCCTGTAATGCTATGAACCTTCCCCTTAGCACTGCTTTTACAGTGTCCCATAGGTTTTGGGTTGTTGTGTTTTCATTTTCATTCATTTCTATACATATTTTGATTTCTTTTTTGATTTCTTCTATGATTTGTTGGTTATTCAGAAGCGTGTTATTTAGCCTCCATGTGTTTGAATTTTTAACAATTTTTTTCCTGTAATTGAGATCTAATCTTACTGCACTGTGGTCAGAAAAGATGACTGGAATGATTTCAATTTTTTTGAATTTCAAGACTAGATTTATGGCCCAGGATGTGATCTATTCTGGAGAAGGTTCCGTGTGCACTTGAGAAAAAGGTGAAGTTGCTTGTTTTGGGGTGAAATGTCCTATAGATATCAATTAGGTCTAGCTGGTCCATTGTGTCATTTAAAGTTTGTGTTTCCTTGTTAATTTTCTGTTTAGTTGATCTATCCATAGTTGTGAGTGGGGTATTAAAGTCCCCACTATTATTGTGTTACTATTAATTTCCTCTTTTCATTTACTCGTTAGTGTTTGCCGACATATTGCGGTGTCCTATGTTTTGGGTGCATATATATTTATAATTGTTATATCTTCTTCTTGGATTGATCCTTTGATCATTAGGTAGTGTCCTTCTTTGTCTCTTTTCACACCCTTTATTTGAAAGTCTATTTTATCTGATATGAGTATTGCGACTCCTGCTTTCTTTTGGTCTCCATTTGCATGAAATATTTTTTTCCAGCCCTTCACTTTTAGTCTGTATGTGTCTCTTGTTTTGAGGTGGGTCTCTTGTAGACAGCATATATAGGGGCCTTGTTTTTGTATCCATTCAGCCAATCTTTGTCTTTTGGTTGGGGCATTCAACCCATTTACATTTAAGGTAATTATTGATAGGTGTGGTCCCATTGCCATTTACTTTGTTGTTTTGGGTTCACGTTTATACAACCTTTCTGCATTTCCTATCTAGAGAAGATCCTTTAGCATTTGTTGAAGAGCTGGTTTGGTGGTGCTGAATTCTCTCAGCTTTTGCTTATCTGTAAAGCTTTTGAATTCTCCTTCATATCTGAATGGGATCCTTGCTGGATACAGTAATCTAGGTTGTAGGTTATTCTCTTTCATTACTTTCAGGACGTCCTGCCATTCCCTTCTGGCCTGGAGGGTTTCTATTGATAGGTCAGCTGTTATCCTTATGGGAATCCCTTTGTGTGTTATTTGTTGTTTTTCCCTTGCTGCTTTTAATATTTGTTCTTTGTGTTTGATCTTTGTTAGTTTGATTAATATGTGTCTTGGGGTGTTTCACCTTGGGTTTATCCTGTTTGGGACTCTCTGGGTTTCTTGGACTTGAGTGGCTATTTCCTTCCCCATTTTAGGGAAGTTTTCAGCTATTATCTCCTCGAGTATTTTCTCATGATCTTTCTTTTTGTCTTCTTCTTCTGGGACTCATGATTCGAATGTTGGGGTGTTTCACATTGTCCCAGAGGTCCCTGAGGTTGTCCTCATTTCTGTTGATCCTTTTTTCTTTTTTCCTCTCTGCTTCATTTATTTCCACCATTTTATCTTCTACCTCACTTATCCTATCTTCTGCCTCCGTTCTTCTACTCTTGGTTCCCTCCAAAGTGTTTTTGATCTCATTCATTGCATTGTTCATTTTTAATTGACTCTTTTTTATTTCTTCTAGGTCTTTATTAAACAATTCTTGTATCTTTTCAATCTTTGTCTCCAGGCTATTTATCTGTAACTCCATTTTGTTTTCAAGATTTTGGATCATTTTTATTATCATTATTCTAAATTCTTTTTCAGGTAGATTCCCTATCTCCTCCTCTTTTGTTTGACTTGGTGGGCATTTTTCATGTTCCTTTACCTGTTGGGTATTTCTTTGCCTTTTCTTCTTGTTTAGATTGCTGTGTCTGGAGTGGACTTTCTGTATTCTGGAGGTCTGTGGTTCCTTTTTATTGTGGAGGATTTACCCAGTGGGTGGGGTTAGACGATTGGCTTGTCAAGGTTTCCCGGTTAGGGAAGCTTGCGTCAGTGTACTGGTGCGTGGAACTTGATTTCTTCTTTTTGGAGAGCAATGGAGTGCCCAGTAATGAGTTTTGAGATGGGTCTATGTGTTGGGTGTCATCTTGAGCAGCCTGTATGTTGACATTCGGGGCTATGTTCCTGTGTTGCTGGAGAATTTGCGTGGTATGTCTTGCTCTAAAACTTACTGGCTCTTGGGTGGTGGTTGGTTTCAGTGTAGGTATGGAGGCTTTTGGACTGTCACTTATTGCTTAAAGTTCCATGTAGTCAGGAGTTTTCTGGTGTTCTCAGGTTTTGGGCTTAAGTTTCCTGCCTCTGGATTTCAGTTTTATTCTTCCTGTAGTCTCAGGACTTCTCCAACTATACAGCACTGATAATAAAACTTCTAGGTTAATGGCGAAAAGATTCTCCCCTGTTAGGGACACCCAGAGAGGTTCACAGAGTTACATGAACAGGAGAAAAGGGAGGAGGGAGATAGAGATGAGCAGGAGGAGAAAAAGGGGGACTCAAGAGGAGAGAGACAGATCTACGCAGCTGTCTGTTCCCAGAGTGTTCTCGTATCTCAGACACCTACAAGGATTCACAGAATTGGATTGGGAAGAGAAGGGGAAAGGAGGAAATAGAGGTGTTCTGAGGTAGAAAACAGAGAGTCAAGACTGGGAGAGAATAATCTTCGGTTTAAAGATAGGGCTTCTTTTTTTTTTTTTGGTAAGGTTATAGTGTAGTGAAAATGAAAATGAAGAGTAGTAGAGGAGTACTAGAGGACTTTAAAAGAAATAAGAGAAAAAGAAAAATAGAAAATAAAAGAGAAAACGGAAAGGAAAAAAAAGAAGAAAAAAGAAAAAAAAGAAAAAGAAAAAAAAGAAAAAAAAAGAAAGAAAAAAAAAATTTTTTTTTTTCCCCTAATTAAAAAAATCGTAAAAATCTATGTAAATGAAAGTTAAGGAGTAATGGGGGAGTAATAGGGAATTTTAAAGGAAAATAAAAGAGAAAAAATAAAAAAGAAAAAATATAAAAAGAAAAAAAAATTTTTTTTTTTTTTTCCTTACTTAGAAAAAAAAAGTAAAAATATATCTAGGAGTTTCTCTGGAGCTGCTGCGGTCAGTGTGGGTTCGGCTCAGTTTCAGATAGCTCCTCGTTCCAGCTTACACTTCTCGATATCTACAGGGCCCTTCCGGTGAAGTCGGTGTTTTCTACAGGGATTTTAATCTGTTGCACCAGTCCCTTCTGAAGCGGTTCCCTTTGTTTATTTGGCTTCTGTTTGCCGGTCTCTTCAGAGCCTCATTTCCGCCCTGACACAGGCGGGCGGAGGTGGAGTCTTATTCAGTTAGCTAGTTCCGTTGCGCTGCTGGGAGGGGCTGACGCTGGGGGATGGGCTGGCGCTGCGGGGCGGGGCTGACGCTGCGTGGAGGGGCTGGCCCTGCGGGGGCGGGCTGGCGCTGCCGGGAGGGGCTGACGCTGCTTTCTCCGTCTGCGCTGCTCAGGCTCCCGGCTGTTCTATATGGAGCGCGCCCCGCGCTGCGCTAGGTTCCAGCCCTCCGGTGTTCCACAAAAGCGCGGAAGGAAAAGCTGCGCCTGCTCTCTGTGGCTTCCCCGTCAGAGCGGTCCAGGCAGCGAGGGGCTTGATGGGCGCACTATCCCCAGGTGTGGCACACTCCCTCCCTTCCGCGGACCCAGTCTCAGTTTCCGCTGACGCCAGTTGGGTGCGCGCGCCTTCCGCCCTCTGCGTCCCCAGCCCCAGTCCCCGCCCGCGCCGGTCGGGTGCCTGCGCCCTGTGTCTCGCCGCGACCTTCCCCTCCTCCCTGCCTCCTGCCTTCGGCGGGGCTGGGCGGGTCCGCAGCCTGCGACCTCTTCTTGGGACTTTTTCCGTCCCTTTGTTCTGCGAACGGCCGGCAGTGTGTTCCGGCCGGTTAATTTTCTCTCTTTTGGTTTCCCACAGTTCAAGTTGGCACCTCACAGAAGCTCCCTCGGATTGTCCTCAGGGCACTCAGGCCCGGACCCTAGCCCAAGCAAGGCCGCCTAAGACTCCCTTCCCGGGACGGGTCTCCGTCCTTAGCTCTTTTGTCTCACTTTTTATCTTTTATATTTTGTCCTACCTCCTTTCGAAGACAATGGTCTGCTTTTCTGGGCGCCTGATGACCTCAGCTAGCGATCAGAAGTTGTTTTGTGAGGTTTGCTCTGCATCCAGTTATTCTTTTGATGAATTTGTAGGAGAGAAAGTGGTCTCCCCGTCCTACTCCTCCGCCATCTTGGCTCCTTCATCAGAATTTTTCATTTTAATTGAGCAATTATGTGATCTCAAGGATTGTTTTTTCCATCTATTACTTACATATTGTGTTTTTTTAAAATAGCTATTAGTAATCTTGAAATAGGCCTTTACTTCCTGACGTTCACTTAAATATTTACTATTACACTTACTGACTGTTAATTTCTTAAACTTTCTAAGTGGGAAGGAGGCTTCAGGTGAAGTGAAATCACAAATCTGTACATAAGATTGTTAAGTTTGATATATTATTTCACTAATTTGAGTTTATGGGTCACCTATATGATTATATAACTGAGGATTCCCAAAGCAACTGAGATATTTGTTAGCTCCAGATGTATCATGAGGTCAGCACAAGCAAAGGTGATAGAACATTTAAAGTAAATTTTCCTATTATCTAGGGTGAAACAGATCACCAGCCTAGGCTGGATGCATGAGACAAGTGCTTGGGCCTGGTGCACTGGGAAGACCCAGAGGGATCGGGTAGAGAGAGAGGTGGGAGGGGGGATCGGAATGGGGAATACATGTAAATCCATGGCTGATTCATGTCAATGTATGACAAAAACCACTACAATATTGTAAAGTAATTAGCCTCCAACTAATAAAAATAAAAAAATAAATAGAATAACAACAACAAAAAAGTAAATTTTCCTTAAAGTTAATATAAATACAACATTAATTAAAAATAAAGTTATTGAAGTTAACATAAAAAATGCAAAATGGGAAAAATGCTATTCTTCTAACTTATTAGACCAATTGACATAAAAGTGTTTGGTGGATAATCAGTCTCAATCGTGCATGTGGGGAGGTCCTTGAGAAAAAGTTTATTAGACAGGGTATCTCTTCTTCTTGGTCTGCTTCAGAGTGGTCTGATGTTTTCCCTGATGGACTTGAGACTACCTGGTTATCTATGGTGGGTAAGGACAAGGACTAGGGGGAGGGGGTCAAATCCCCCATTGACCTGGACAGAGTGAGTATGGACTTGTCAGCCATGTTGGGGACATTGGATGGTTTGGATGGGGAAGGAGGATCCTGTGACATAGTGAAAGAGCAGGGATTTGTCATGAAGAAATCAGGATTTGAATCACATCTTTGTCCCTTGCTCTGATTTTAGGCTATTCACTCATCTCTTAGTTTCTCTTTCTACACCTGCAAAATAGAGATGCTAATTAAACTGGAAGTAAGGTCTTAGGTTCTGGCTCATGGTCTCCCTGTGCCTGTCAGATTGGAGTGATAATCAATCAATGGATTTTTTTTTTTTAACCTGAAGGGAAAGACATTAGGTCCCGAAGTTGAGAAATGAACTAAACATCTTGATGATCTTTGATTAGTATTTGTTAATCACCTAGTCATTGTTTAGGCAATATAACATATTTTTACTACACTGAACACTTTTAACTTTGCTACAAGGTGGATGGCATTGTTTTCCCTATTTTCTGTGTAGGGAAACCAAAATTGAGGCAAAATGTCTTGCTTAATGTCACAAAGCCAATAGGGAACAGAGTCCAAGTTAGATAAGAATCCAGTTCTGTCAGAAACTAACACAACATTGTAAAGCAGTTATCCTTCAATTAAAAATAAATAAAAGAATTCAGTTCTCTTTGTCCTAAATCCTGTGTTCTTATGAATATAAGAAAGTTTGTTCATGAAAATAACTGGGCATGTCCAAAAGCAGAGTCAACGTGTTACAAAATGAGAACAAAAGTAAGACAGGTCACTAGAGAGGTAAAGAATGCAAAAGATTGAGAATTCCCATGGGGGACAGAGAGGACAAACAGAACCACCTAAGACATCAGTCACATTTAATAGTAGAAAATAAGGTGCAAGCCATAAATTTTCTGTCATCCAAGAAAGTAAGTCAGCAAAAAGCTGGAAACCCTTACGTTGTGATTTCATGCCTGAACAGATATTAAAGTTGATATTGGGGAGGACACTCGCACCCTGACTAAATGAAAATAGCCTATTTGACATTAATTGTTACAGTTAAATTCACTGTGTCAGAGGAAATATCAGTCATTTTATTGAATAGGGGTTTCTGTAAAAACCAGTTGAATTAACATTTTTTTTACTTTTAAAATAGATATAAATTTAAATAAATAAATAAATTAAAATAGATATAAATTCCTGACTTTTCTACTCCACCTCCTCAAAAAGTTGTCCAATAAAATGGACAACTTGGAAGAAATGGACAAATTCTTAGAAAAGTATAACTTTCCAAAACTGAACCAGGAAGAAATAGAAGATCTTAACAGACCCATCACAAGCATGGAAATCGAAACTGTAATCAGAAATCTTCCAGCAAACAAAAGCCCAGGACCAGATGCATTCACAGCTGAATTCTACCAAAAATTTAGAGACGAGCTAACACCTATCTTACTCAAACTCTTCCAGAAAATTGCAGAAGAAGGCAAACTTCCAAACTCGTTGTATGAGGCCACCATCACCCTAATACCAAAACCAGACAAGGATGCCACAAAAAAGGAAAACTACAGGCCAATATCACTGATGAACATAGATGCAAAAATCCTTAACAAAATTCTAGCAAACAGAATCCAACAACATATTAAAAAAATCATACATCATGACCAAGTGGGCTTTATCCCAGGAATGCAAGGATTCTTTAATGTCTGCAAATCAATCAATGTAATATACCACATTAACAAACTGAAAGATAAAAACCGTATGATTATCTCAATAGATGAAGAGAAAGCCTTTGAAAAAATTCAACATCCATTTATGATTTAAACTCTCCAGAAAGCAGGAATAGAAGTAACATACCTCAACCTAATAAAAGCTATATATGACAAGCCCACAGCAAACATTATCCTCAATGGTGAAAAATTGAAAGCATTTCCCTTAAAGTCAGGAACAAGACAAGGGTGTCCACTCTCACCACTACTATTCAACATAGTTTTGGAAGTTTTGGCCACAGAAATCAGAGCAGAAAAAGAAAGAAAAGGAATCCAGATAGGAAAAGAAGGAGTAAAACTCTCACTGTTTGCAGAAGACATGATCCTCTACTTAGAAAACCCTAAAGACTCTACTAGAAAATTACTACAGCTAATCAATGAATACAGTAATGTTGCAGGATATAAAATTAACACACAGAAATCCCTTGCATTCCTATACACTAACAATGAGAAAACAGAAAGAGAAATTAAGGAAACAATACCATTCACCATTGCAACAAAAAGAATAAAATACTTAGGAGTATATCTACCTAAAGAAACAAAAGACCTATACATAGGAAACTATAAAACACTGATGAAATAAATCAAAGAGGACACAAATAGATGGAGAAATATACCGTGTTCATGGATTGGAAGACTCAATATTGTGAAAATGGCTATATTACCCAAAGCAATCTATAGATTCAATGTAATCCCTATCAAAGCTACCAACAGTATTCTTCACAGAACTAGAACAAATAATTTCACAATTTGTATGGAAATACAAAAAACCTCAAATAGCCAAAGCAATCTTGAGAAAGAAGAATGGAACTGGAGGAATCAACCTGCCTGACTTCAGACTCTACTACAAAGCCACAGTCATCAAGATAGTATGGTTCTGGCACAAAGACAGAAATGTAGATCAATGGAACAGAATAGAAAGCCCAGAGATAAATCCACGAACCTATGGACACCTTATCTTTGACAAAGGAGGCAAGGATATACAATGGAAAAAAGACAACCTCTTTAACAAGTGGTGCTGGGAAAACTGGTCAACCACTTGTAAAAGAATGAAACTAGAACACTTCTAACACCATACACAAAAATAAACTCAAAATGGATTAAAGATCTAAATGCAAGACCAGACACTATAAAACTCCTAGAGGAGAACATAGGCAAAACACTCTCTGACATAAATCACAGCAGGATCCTCTATGACCCACCTCCCAGAATATTGGAAATAAACGCAAAAAAACACAAATGGGACCTAATGAAACTTAAAAGCTTTTGCACAGCAAAGGAAACTATAAGCAAGGTGAAAAGACAGCCTTCAGAATGGGAGACAATAATAGCAAATGAAGCAACAGACAAAGGATTGATCTAAAAATATACAAGTAACTCCTGCAGCTCAATTCCAGAAAAATAAATGACCCAATCAAAAAATGGGCCAAAGAACTAAACAGACATTTCTCCAGAGAAGACATACAGATGGCTAACAAACACATGAAAAATGCTCAACATCACTCATCATCAGAGAAATGCAAATCAAAACCACAATGAGGTACCATTACATGCCAGTCAGGATGGCTGCTATCCAAAACTACCAGCAATAAATGCTGGAGAGGGTGTGGAGAAAAGGGAACCCTCTTACACTGTTGGTGGGAATGCAAACTAGTACAGCCGCTATGGAAAACAGTGTGGAGATTTCTTAGAAAACTGGAAATAGAACTGCCATATGACCCAGCAATCCCACTTCTGGGCATACACACCAAGGAAACCAGATCTGAAAGAGACACATGCACCCCAATGTTCATTGCAGCACTGTTTATAATAGCCAGGACATGGAAGCAACCTAGATGCCCATCAGCAGATGAATGGATAAGGAAGCTGTGGTACATATACACCATGGAATATTACTCAGCCATTAAAAAGAATTCATTTGAATCAGTTCTAATGAGATGGATGAAACCGGAGCCCATTATACAGAGTGAAGTAAGCCAGAAAGAAAAACACCAATACAGTATACTAACGCATATATATGGAATTTAAAAAGATGGTAATGATAACCCAATATGCAAAACAGAAAAAGAGACACAGATGTACAGAACAGACTTTGGGACTCTGTGGGAGAAGGCGAGGGTGGGATGTTCTGAGAGAATAGCATTGAAACAAGTATACTATCAAGGGTGAAACACACCACCAGCCCAGGTTGGATGCATGAGACAAGTGCTCAGGGCTGGTGCACTGGGAAGACCCAGAGGGATGGGATGGTGAGGGAGATAAGAGGGGGGATCGGGATGGGGAATACATGTAAATCCATGGCTGATTCATGTCAATGTATGGCAAAAACCACTGCAATATTGTAAAGTAATTAGCCTCCAACTAATAAAAATAAATGAAAAGGAAAAAATAATAATAAAAAGTAAAATAGATATAAATTTAAATAAATAAATAAATTTAAATAAATTTAAAATAGATATAAATTTAAAATAGATATAAATTCCTGACTTTTCTACTCCACCTCCTTAAAAAGTAATATTTAAATGTCACTCTCTTAACCACAATAACTAGGCCAACCACATTCTGATTTTGTCATGGATACCATCAGAGTCCAATGCACAGTTTGGTCCTGCATCACATCCACAGAGGAAATAAGTCCAGAGATGTTTAGGAATTTATCCAGAAAGAGGACTTGAACCAATGTTCCCACAGTAGGTTCTTGTTATCAACTAATCTTTTATTCCTCCAAGCCAATCAAATAAATGCTTAAGAATATTAGATAATAGGATTTGGATTATTCTGTAAAAATCTTTTTAATATAAATAATAAATGCAGCTGAAGACAACCTTATTATAAATATGCTCCATGTAGGGGATAGTGATTCATAGCTCATTTGTGTCATGACTCATAGCTCTTGGAAAAGAACAAGTTCCAAGGAAATAATGATTTTTATTCAGATCTGGTCAGTTACTTAACCACTTTCACCTCCATCTTTTTGAAAAACAGCAACAACAAAAGTATTGCAGCCAGGTAGAGTGCTTATAAAAACAACAATATATAAATCTTCACTACCTGAATCACATTATAATAGAATTTCTCTGCTGTATTAATAAAATATGAGAAATTTGATAATAGTTATTTCTGGAAAGAATAGCTATCGATGAGAGGCTTTAAAAAGTAAGAATTAAGAGTGCATTATAAGAGATCATGATTATTCACTTAAGCTTTTCCATTGCTATGACTCAATCTTAATCCAGGTGTCATTCAGAACCTACAGTGTGTTTTGAAGATTAGCTTGTCATAACACAAATTGAAGAAGGTATCAGAATTCATTCAGACTGAAAGCGTACTAGATGATGGGATGAGTAATAAAATGTGCAGAAGAAAATTCTCTTGAGATAATAATCCTCCCCCAGCAGCTTCAGGGAAAGAAAAACTGCTCACTGCAAAAAATACATGCTCTCTTGGTTTTCCGGCTAAGAGATTATTTGAATGATACCTGTTACTTGACACTAATGCAGAATCTCTCCTTATCCTTTTCATATTTCTTTTTCCTTTGTCTTCCAACTATTGTAATCCAGGATGAAGATGAAAATAGATAACTTGTATAAATCAAGTCAGTTGCAAGTAATAATAAAACCAACAAAAGCTCAGCTCAGAATAGATTATAGAGTGATTGATTTATTGGCTTATATAACTGGAAAGTTCAAGGGAAATCAGGCATGGTTTGGATTAGGGACGCAAGGGATACTCGTGTATTTATGTGTCTGTGGGGTTCTGTCACTCAGGTCTACTGTTCTCCATATTGGTATTGTTCTGAGGCAGACTCTTCTCTAGAAGTGAGGTTTACTGAACCCAGTTTCCAATCTACCAGTTTATCAAGCTTAGGGAAAATGGGGGGAAATTCCATTAGATCTTTTCCAGTAAATCCAGACAAGCCCTTAGACTTCCATTGCACCAAATTGTGTTGAATGCCCAGACCTGTGTTGAATGCCCAGCTTCAGTGAATCAATCACTGAAGCTAAGATAATAGATTGTGTTAATGGTCAGACCAGGGGGTTCTTGTGACTATCATGCTTGGTGAGGAGTGGGGCAAAGAGGTGAGGTCAGCCTTATGTGATCCACATGCACTGAAAGTGGGGAAGGAAAGCCATGTTTTCTGTTACTGGAAAAAGAGATGGGCAAGCAAAAGCAATTGATACTGTATAACATGCCAGTTTACATTCTTTGAAACCAAAAGGGTTTTCTGGGGCTCAGAGCAAACTCTTTTTTCCTTTGGTGTTGTTCCTGATGGGCAAAATGGATCCTGGCAGCCATCTGGCTTCTCCTGTCAACATCCTCTGCTCTGCCTCCATCTTAATCAAGTCTTGGGCCCAAATTCCCTCTTATTAGTCTGCCCCTTACTGGTTTCAACCCAGCCCATTTAGTCTACTAAAGAACCATTTTCTCTAAATTGCCTGAGGTGTATCACTATTCAACTTGAGGGGAAAGAAGCTTAGCAGAGAGTGAAGGGGAAAAATAATTTTTCTTCCCAGTGTATTATAGGAATTCATGTTGATTACATTTCCTTTTCTCAGGAAAGTCTAATTCCCCCATCAATCTGGAGCTATTAACACAAGTCCAAGGGACTGTAGTGGGTAAAGGATTAGATACAGGATGGTAGCTGGTTTGCCTTTGTATACAATCCTGATGTGCCAGACTTACCTTTGTCTAATAGATACTGAAACATTTTTCTTAGGTTTTAAAAAAACTAAATCTTTTCAAGAAATAGAGCTCAAAATCAAATGAGACAATTGGAGAAGCTGAATTAATAAAAGCTCTGCTTATGATTGTACTTTTTACTCCTAAGGAATTTATGAGTAACTGAAATTCTGTAGTCTGGAAATGGAAAACAGCTCAATCAATATTGACATTTATTTAACATCTAGTTCATGTTTTCTCTGCAAACCAGAATTCAGCTCACTATTCAGCTAAATGTCTGCTTTGTTACATCCCTGCTGTTTTAAATGTTTGGCAATTGAATTGAATTCAAAACGAAGGTGCTAAAGCATTTTGCTCATCTGGAAACTGAATACCAAACCAGAGACATGACAATTTTAAATTTCTTTTGGCTGCAGCTCTCAAGATTGTCATGTCCTATGTATACAGATGCCAAGCACCTTCTTCCAAAGTAAAGGATGAACTGGGCAGGTGGCCAGTGGATTGAACTGGAAGATTTTTCCTGAGTGGGGCTGAGATGAGGCCCCAATCACTGGCATAACAATGGAACTTGATTTGAGTGATGACTTACAAAGAGACAGCCTTAAATAAATGACTCACCATGTGAGTCACCCTTGCTGAGCCATGCACTTTCATTATCCCCAGAAAACTATCAAGAATTCGTCTCACTACTTGCCTAATGCAAATGGAAATGTCTAGCATGTTGATTCCACTCCCAGTTTATGCTCTGAATAGAGACCAGTTTACACCTGGCGAGTGTGCCAGGCTCCTGCTGGGGGAGAAGTGTGAAGCAGGTAGACATTGTCTTCCTGCAGTTCTTCTCATGCCCCCTTCTAGTGCATGGTTACCCTTACCTCTCAGAACCCAAGCTTTTCCCTCTCCTCCCCCTCTCTGTGTCTCTCCTTTCCTGTCTCTCTCTCCCTCTTTGCCTCACACGTACCCCACACATGCACGTACATGCGTGTGCACACACACATACGTGTGCATTCCCCATCACTTACTAGCTTCTCATGGTGTTCCACTGTGACTCTCTCACAGAATGACACCTTCTGCCCTTAAACTTTCCCCAGTTTCTCACTCCCTCCCTCTGCACCACACCAGTTCCTCTATGTTCCTCTCCCTTGGGCCTTGCTAAGGGTTGAAGTTAATCTGATAAATGTGTATTAGACAAGGTAGTTGACAGGAGATATTTACATAATATCAGAGAAACCTAATTTATGGAAGACTCAAAACTTTCCTTCCAGCCAATATATGCATACTTGGCACCCAAATAACTACTATTTTGGAAAGGCATCATGGTTTGGTAACTCCTGGAGAATGGACCAGGAGTTAGACAGATTGTGTTCTCCATCTGGGTAATCTTGAATAAATCCTTTAACTTTTTTCTGATTAGGTATTCTTACCTCTAAAAAAGGAAGAACCAATACTTTCTTTTCTCACTGTGGTGGCCATCTGCTGGTTATGCCTGCTTGGCAGATATTTTCCCTCCTTCCTGATTTTCCTTTGTACAAACACCTCTCCCCACACTCAGTCCTTGTGCTTATCCTGGATGCCACTCAATGCAGCAATTAACTCAGAGTTAGTGTTGAGGCTTTTGCTGTACTACTAGAAAAGAAGTGAGCTCTTTCCACTGGTAACTTCAAGTGCCCAGTGGCCATCTTTACCACCACTTTGGGGGGGAGACCTACAGGCCTGACACATGAGGTTGGCAACACCACAGAAGGATGTGATCAACTTCTTTCACTTGGGATCTGCCTATTAATCCCAGGAAAGATCACTGGTTGACTCTGATCTTTCAAGAGCCCGTCCTTGAATCTGGCCATGCTTGCTGGCAGATCTATTCCTAAGCTACAGGATCCAGTACGTCCTCCTGTTTGCTTAAACTGTATTTGAGTTGGGCTTTTGTCGCTTATGGACAAGAGAGTTCCAACAAATCCAACTTGAAAACAGTAAAATGAATTCCGTGAACAACTGGCTCTTATTCTATAGCAGGGTTTGGCAAACTTTTTCTGTCAGGGGCCAAGTAGGAAATATTTCAGGATTTGTGGGCTACTGAGTCTGTCACAGCTCTCCAACTCTACCACTGTAGTAATAGAATGTGCGTGTGCGCTCATTCAGTCATGTCTGAATGTCAGTCATGTCTGTCATGTCTGACTCTTCGTAACCCCATGGACTGTAGCCTGCCAGGCTCCTCTATCCATGGGATTATCCAGGCAAGAATACTGAAGTGAGTCACCATTTCCTCCTCCAGGGGATCTTCCTGACCCAGGGATCGAACCCAGGTCTCCTGCATCTCCAGCATTGCTGATGGATTCTTTATCACCGCGCCACCGGGAAGCCCTAGTAAGAGAGCAGTCATAGGCAATGCAGAGATTAGTGAGTGTGGCTCTGTCACACTCATGTTTTAAAAACCTTTTTATTTTTGTATTAGAGTATAGCCAATTAACAATGTTGCAATAATTTTAGGAGAACAACTAAGAGACTCAGCCAGACATATATATGTTTCCATTCTCCCCCAAACTCCCCTTCCATCCATGGCGCCACATAGCATGGAGCAGAATTCCATATGCTCTCCAGTAGGTCCTTGTTGGTTATCCATTTTAAATATAGCAACACATTCATTTTTATATGGATCATATTTTATCTATAATTACTATTTATGGGCACTGAAATTTGAATTTCATATTGTTTTCAAGCACCTTGAAATGGTACTCTTTTTATTTTTTTCAGAAATTTATAAATATGAAAATCACTCTTAGTATGAAAAGAAGAGACATGCAGTGGTTTTCTCACCATTGCTCTACAGAAATAGTTGACTGCAGGATGCCCAGCAGCTGCCTTTCTGGAAATTAAAAAAAGTGATTCAGTTGACAGAGAACACTTACAGCCCTCTGTATACTCACTGAATCAATAATTTTCAGTGATTCTGGGGGTTTTGTTTTTAGCTATCCTTGGAGCTAATTTCTGCCCAGTTAAAAGAGCTGGCCACAGAATGAATTTGATATGAATGTTAAATGGCCCAACTATTAGGTTTTCTAACATTTGTCAAACTGTAATTTTCTCTAAGGGACCTTTTAACTTAGAAAATCGACTTAGACACTGAATTGAAGAGATCCCTAAGTTAAGTAATTGATCAATGTAGTCAATAAAAAATAAAGACTCACCTAACAGAGAATACACTGAAGAGTACTTATCCTTTGAGAGGAATGTCTGCAACTGATTTATGTTCATGACACAAATATAAAGATGGTGGCTAAGAGAGGAAGGTAAAATGTGGTAGAAGAAATTCCAAATACTGAAATAGCAGGTGTATCAATGTACAGTGTTCATTATCATTGTTGTTAACACTCTTCTAGTATATGGATGCCTATGTGCTAGAGGCTCTTTATTATTATTACATATTATTTTATATATCTATAACAGAAATCATGTGGACATCATTTTAAATTATGTGATGCCAGTTGAAAGTTGTTCAAAGACAGGAAAAAAAATATTAAAATTTGGGGGTAACATTAAAGCATGTGAACATAAGTAACCCAACACCTCATTAGTTCTCTTTTCAGATTGCTCAGAGTACAGTGATTATTTTTTAACATTGTGAATTATTTACCTAAAACAGTTATTGCCTATGAATTACAAAATCACTGAATGAATATTATTGAAAGACATTCCAAATACTTGAAATGACTTACAAGTAATCTTCAAGAAGTAACCCTACAGGTCCTGCTTTCATATAGAAAAGTTCCTTAAATGAAACACACCTTTAAAATGACTGTGAGAAAAGCGAGGTAAAAATACCTGAATGTCCAATTACTCTGACACCAAAATGAAAAACAATTCCACTTAAAAGTAAAAATCCTGTGTCTTCTATAGCACTTAAATTTTATTGAGATACTTGTATTCATGTATACCAAATCCAACCTGACTCCCATATAAAGCTGAGTGGGACAATCAGTTCAGTCACCCAGTAGTGTCAGACTCTTTTGTGACCCGATGGACTGCATCACAGCAGACTTCCCTGTCCATCACCAACTCCCAGAACTTGCTCAAACTTATGTCCATCGAGTTGGTGATGCCATCCAACCATCTCATCCTCTGTTGTCCCCTTCTCCTCCTGCCTTCAATCTTACCCAACCTCAGGGTCTTTTCCAATGAATCACTTCTTTGCATCACCGTGGCCAAAGTATTGGAACTTCAGCTTTAGCATCAGTCCTTCCAGTGAATATTCAGGACTGATTTCCTTTAGGATTGACTGGTTTGATCTCCTTGCAGTCCAACAATGCAACCCTCCATTTCCTTTTGCTGCAGAGAGGAACTGATTCAGGAGAAAATTGGTGGTTTTCTGTTTGGTTTTGATTTTTTACTTTGTTTTCAGATGCTTGAACCTACACACCTTAATTGCTGTTGGGGCAAAGAGGTTTAGATAGGTAGACATCAGTAAAATCAGCATCAGGCTGTAGTGTCTCCAAACAAAAGGGATTCTTACATGTACATTAAAAAAGTCATGTTCTTTCAAGTAGGGTGAAAACAGCGATAAAATAATTTTCAGTGCCAATATCTTTCCATTTCATTTTCTATTATTTCTAGACCACAGTGCTTATTCAAGAGAAGAAATTTATCCAAAGTTGCCTCTCTCTCTTTTCTATATATTTCTCCCCTATTCTGTTCTAAAATCACTGCTCCGACCTTATTACTTCCCCCATTGAAAACTCTCAAGAGGTCCCAGTGGCAAAGAGCGAATGAAGTCCAAACTCTTAGCATAATAGTCAAGGCAGCTACTTTTGAATATTCAAGGATTCAGATCTCCACCGGAGATTTAAACTTGCCTTCCCAACGTGTATTTATTTCCACCAGTGCCCTTCAAATGTTGTTAGATGATCAGGAAATTTCACAATTTCTGGTTCATGCTCTTTCTTCCCTCCTCCCACCAAACCTTTTAGCAAATAGATTCTTCTCATACCATCTGCTGAAATTCTCTCTGTTCTTCAAATATAGTCACTTTCTCTAAGACACTTTCCAATATCCCCAGGTGGGGTTTGGATATTATTGTGTTCCCACAGCACTTTTTTTATAACACTCATTCTAATCTACTGTGGACTATATTAATGCGCATGTTTTTTATATATCATATTTCCTACTAAAGAACTTGCAGAGAATAATGAGATTTTTTTTCAGTCACTGAATTCCCTAGGATTTTGCTTTGAAACACATGTGCTGTGCTTAATTGCTCATGTCTGACTCTGCAACCGCATGGTTTGTAGCCCACCAGGCTCCTCGGTCCATGGGGATTCTCCATGTAAGAATACTGGAGTAGGTTGCCATGCCCTCCTCCACTGAAACACATAGACAGTTCATAATGTTAGCTGTATTAGAAAACAAAACAATACTTCTCTCTTTACATCTCCTTTTTATTTTCTTCACTTCTCTCTCTCTCTCTTTTTTTGTTGGCTCTTCCCCCCCCCCCCCGTAATAATGTAGACTTTTTTCTTTGTCATTTTCAATTTTCTTCTTTATCTTTCCATTTCTCCTTCATTCATTTTTCTATGCCTTCACTTCTTCTGCTACCCCTTATTTTCATTTTTACTATTGTGGATTTAGCATATATTTTCCACCATTTATTTACCTGTCCTTTTGTGTTTTTTATTGTAAAATGAACATATTCTCAAGCAATTTTTGGCAGTGCATAATTATTTAATAACTCACTCACTGGGCTTCCCTGGTAGCTCAGTTGGTAAAGAATCTGCAATGCAGGAGACTCTGATTCAGTTCCTGGGATGGGAAGATCCACTAGAGAAGGGATAGGCTACCACCCACTCCAGTATTCTTGGGCTTCCCTGGTGGCTCAGCTGGTAAAGAATCCACCTGCAATGTGGGAGACCTGGGCTCAATCACTGGGTTAGGAAGATCCCCTGGAGAAGGGAAAGGCTATCCATTCCAGTATTCTGGCTGGAGAATTCCATGGACTGTGTAGTCTGTGGGGTCACAAAGAGTCGTACATGAATGAGTGACTTTCACTTTCATTTGTTTTACTTCATTTCATTAAATAACTATTTGTTGTTTAATCACTAGCACCAATCCCTGCTCTAAGCACTGGAGGTATAAATTGGTTAAGATGAACAGAGTCACTTTTTTCTTGGAGATTACTGTGGGAGGAGACAGAAAAAATTAAATCTCACCAAGAAACAAAAAATATTCTGTAATGCTGAGTGTTAGGTATAGACTTTGAAAATAGACACAGAATAGCAAATTGTTCATCCCAGCAATGATAGTTATGAGTATTCAGTTCAGTTCAGTTCAGTCGCTGTCGTGTCTGACTCTTTGCGACCCCATGAACCGCAGCACCCCAGGCCTCCCTGTCCATCACCGACTCCCAGAGTCCACCCAAACCCATGTCCATCGAGTCAGTGATACCATCCAACCATCTCATCCTCTGTCGTCCCCTTCTCCTCCTGCCCTCAATCTTTCCCAGCATCAAGGTCTTTTCAAATGAGTCAACTCTCTGCATCAGATGGCCAAAGTATTGGAGTTTCAGCTTCAGCATCAGTCCTTCCAGTGAACACCCAGGACTGATCTCCTTTAGGATGGACTGGTTGGATCTCCTTGCAGTCCAAGGGACTCTCAAGAGTCTTCTCCAACACCACAGTTCAAAAGCATCAATTCTTCAGTGCCCAGCTTTCTTTATAGTCCATCTCTCACATCCATACATGACCACTGGAAACACCATAGCCTTGACTAGACGGACCTTTGTTGACAAAGTAATGTCTCTGCTTTGTAATATGCTGTCTAGGTTGATCATAACTTTCCTTCCAAGGAGTAAGCATCTTTTAATTTCATGTCTGCAATCACCATCTGCAGTGATTTTGGAGCCCAGAAAAATAAAGTCAGCCACTGTTTCCACTGTTTCCCCAACTATTTGCCATGAAGTGATGGGACCAGATGCCATGATCTTGGTTTTCTGAATGTTGAGCTTTAAGCCAACTTTTTCACTCTCCTCTTTCACTTTCATCAAGAGTCTGTCTAGTTCTTCTTCACTTTCTGCCATAAGGGTGGTATCATCTGCATATCTGAGGTTATTGATATTTCTCCCAGCAATCTTGATTCCAGCTTGTGCTTCATTCAGCCCAGTGTTTCTCATGATGTGCTCTGCATAGAAGTTAAATAAGCAGGGTGACAATATACAGCCTTGACGTACTCCTTTTCCTATTTGGAACCAACCTGTTATTCCATGTCCAGTTCTAACTGTTGCTTCCTGACCTGCATACAGGTTTCTCAAGAGGCAGGTCAGGTGGTCTGGTATGCCCATCTCTTTCAGAATGTGTTAGGTAGTTAGAATAGGAAAAAGGAGTCCAGAATGGTGGTGGCTACAAGACAAAGAAGGGGAAAGTCCGCAAATATAGAAGAAAGGAACGTCCTAGGACCGAAGTGAGAACCTCAGGTAAAACAAACAGTCCTCCTGGCTAACCCAATTTACATAGGGCAGGCTCAAGGGGAGAAGAGAAAACATATAAAAAGAGGAGCCAAAATTGGACTGGAAGCTTGTCTTCCCTTTGCGTCTTTTGGGTTGGCCCACCATCACACTTCGAGGATTTATTTTCCTTTGCTTTCTAAATAAAACTGATCTGTAGGAGCTGTAACACTGTTCCATCTGAGGAAATTACATGGGGCTGTATCACTGGCCCGTCCATTGCTTGAAATTTTTGTTGTGTTGAGACAGAACTGAGGAAATTACAAACTCCCCTGATGTCTATGGTGCTGTGACCCAGATTTAACCTGGCTGAAACAACCTCAGCTTGGCCCCCACGAGGTGGAGGCCAAGCCCAGCAGAAGCCCAACTCAGCAAAAGCTCCCGTGGTGGAAGCAGCATGCAAAGAAAACCCAGTACAGGGGAAGTGACAAGAAGTCCTGCATGCTGGAAACTGGGACAGCAAAAAACAAACTCAGCAGAAAGCTCACGTGGCTCAGTCTCAGATTCCAGAAGACCTCTGCTTAAGGTAGAGGTCCTCGCTCCTATGACTGGAAGGACATATGGCTAACAAAATCTTAACTCCTTTACAATCTCTCTTTTCTTGTTTCCTCAAACCCCCCTCGAACAGGTGAGCAGCAGTAAGTGCAACTGAGGGACTCTGGCAGGGGCTACTCCTCAGTGTGTCCCAAAGGCTCCACTATCTGCTGAGCCTCAGTAGCTGTTGCCCAAGCATGTGGGGGTTCTTCTGTCCTTAATGTTTGTGCCCAGGATCAGGCCAATGAAAACTGTGAGCACAGGTCAGGTATTTAGCAGATTTTCTGGCAGGTTATGAAGGGGATTCCTCAGCACGTTTTCCCCACTGCTTTTTCCTCCCATCCTTCAGCTCCTCTCTCCTGGGATTTGAACCTGGCCAAAACCTGTGGTGTCTGGCTTCAGGACCTAATGAAGCTCAGGTTTTAATGTCTCATTGCAAAAATTCAGTGAGAGATACAGCAATAGGTAAGAGCTGGGTTTGTTTGGATTCAGAGCGAAGCACACACCACAGGGTGTGGGCCATCACAGAGGAGTGTGCAGTGGCCATGGAATGTGGTGTGGTTAGTTTTTGCAAGCTGGGTGATTTCATATGAGTGGGAAGATCATTCCAACAATTAGGGAGACACCCACTCTTAGGTCTTTTGACAGTGCCTTGGAACTGTCCTGGTGCCTCTGGGTGTGTCATTTAGTTTGCAGATGGAGGATCAAGGTTTAGTTGAATTTGACTTGTCATCTTGGACTCATCTGATTTTAATCTGTTTATGTTATGCCCTTGGGCTATGCCATTCTTTCAAAAGTTGTGTCCTGCCCCCCTCCCTCCTGTTTCATGCTCTTTTCCTGAGCCCACAATGTTGTCTCTACAATCTTCTGGAGGACAACCAGAAAATAGCTGACCCTTGCGTGAGAAATACTGTATAATATCCAATCCCTCTAGATATTCGGGCCTTCTTCTTCCATGTTTCCTACAACATGTGCAACAACAGCATCTCTCAGTGAACCTGCTAGGGTGGTGACAGACACGCAATGCCTGCTAGAAGTTCATCTGTTGGTGGCATCCCTTCAAGGGCAGTTTGGCTTCCAGGGATAATGTTTGCCACTTTGGGAGTTGGGCCCAAGTCCTTGCCAGCCTTCTCCTAAAGTTACAAACATACCCCTAGATCAAATCTCCACTCCACTTTTATGGGCCATCTCGTCTATTGCCTCTTATCAGTTTGTTCTTAAGTTGCTTACTAACTCCTACAACCAGGACTCTGCCCCACTGTAAGCAACCTTGCTCCATCCCAGTTATTATTATTATTAAAATATTCCTAACTCCCCTAACAGGACCAGATAACCCACTCTTTTGTCATTACTTCAGTTATTACCTAAAGTGGGTCTATGACAGTGAAATGTTTACCATTGGAGGCACTCTAACCTGCTCTTATGGAGGACTAGGGGAGAAAATCAGTGACTTACATTCCCTCAGAGCAATAAGAGAATAAGTCTTATGGCTATTTCTCCAGGTTCCCAGTCTCAGGGTACAAGCTTGGATTGCTTTACATCATGCTATCTATTCCCATCTGTGGTGAACAAACTGGCAATGAGTTAAGATTACAACCCAGCACTGGTCACGCGGAAGACCTTGGAGATGCCCAGCTCCAGTCTGGGGGTCCCATGAGGTCGACCTGCCTAGGAATCTGGTCCTCGAAAGGTTGTAACACCTCAACCTGCTTGGTGATTCGCCAGTCCAGGGGTTCCAGGAGGTCAACATGCCTCGACCTGCCCAGGGACCCAATTTTCAGGAGGCCAACCTGCCTTGACCTGCCCGGGGATTCAATATGCAAGAGGCTGTCATGCCTCAGCCTGCCTGGGGATCTGTACCCTGACCCAGGGACGCCTAGCTCTCAGGTTGCAACAGTACTGGCTAGGATAAGCTTCAGAAAGACTCATCCCTAAGGAAGCCCACCCATGGAAATAGAAGGAAGCCTAGCTGTGGGACTATGCCTGGTCTCAGCAATAACTCAGGAGTCCAATGAGAACCACATTGCCTTTCTGCAAAGGCTAAAAGTGGCCCTCCAGAAGTTTACAAATCTGGACTTAGACTCTTACAAGGGACAGGTGATTTTAAAGGACAAATTCCTGTCCCAGTGTGCATCAGACATCAGGATAAAGTTACAGTAGCTACAGCAGCAGAACCCTGCTGCCTCTTTAGATGAAATGGTCCAGACGGCCATCAATTTTATAACAGAGAACAGGAGTGGGAAGCCAAGGCTCAGGAAAGGGAGAAAAGGAAAGAGACAAGGCATGCCCAGATGCTGGCCTCCCTCCAGGGAAGCCCCATGGCAAAACCTGAGTCTTTGAAGGACATTGCCTAATCTGTTGACAAGCAGGACATTGGGCCAAAGTGTCCAAACCATGACAAGTCTCCTAAAATAGCTTGCTACAAATGCCATCAGTTGGGACATTGGACGGCACTCTGCCCTCAGCACCCAAGAGCCTCAAGATCAAGTGCCATGCCTTCCTTTATGATGGTTCAACAGGACTGAAGTGGCCCACTCCAGCCAGCCCCCCTGTCACAGATAACCATCATGGGGCTGGAGCCAAGGGTGCAACAGGATGTGGCAGGTAGGTCCAAGAATTTCTTGGTTGACACAGGGACTACCTACTCTGTCCTGATCTACTACTCCAGAGCCTTCTCCTCCCAAACCTGTATCATTTTGGATGCTACAGAAAAAACAATTGCTAAAAGATTTACCCAAGCACTTCTTTGTTCCTGGGATGGACAAATATTTTCCCACCAGTTTCTGGTGGTCCCTGAGTGTCCTTATTGGGAAGAGATATACTCACTAAACTGGGGACCACCCTTGTGATGGGAAGCTTTTCAGCCCCTAGAACCCTACAGCTTCTGGTTACTGCTGAGGACACCCTCTTACACCCTCTCCAATAGAGAGGGACCAAAAACAATGGGAGGACAAAATTAACCCCAGGTGTGGGACCAGGGGACTCCTGGATGAGCCCACCAAGCTGAACTGGTCATCATTGTCCTCCAAGATCCCCCTCAGTTTCCAAACCAGAAACAGTATCCCCTCAGAAGAAAAGCTCAGGAGGGACTACTGCCTCTAATAAATTCCTTGCCTGTGGGCTATTGGTCCCCACCAATTTGCTTTGTAACACCCCTATCCTCCCTGTAAAGAAAAAGGATGGGACCTGGTGATTGGTTCAAGATCTCTGGATCATAAAATCATACTACAGTACCCAATCCCAAAGTAATCTTGGGAGAAATCCCACCCAGTGCCAAGTGGTTTACAGTCTTGGATCTCAAAGATGCATTCTTTTGCATATCATTGGCTAAGTAATCCCAGTATCTCTTTGCCTTTGAGTGGGAGGCTCCAGGAGAAAAATACCAACAGATGACTTGGACAATATTACCTGAGGGGTTCAGAGATAGCCCCCACCTGTTTGGGCAGGCTCTTAGCTGGGATCGCCTAGGTGTGGACCTGGGACCTAATGGGAAAATGTTACAATACGTAGATGACCTACTAATTTGTTCTCCAGATGAGAAAAATGCCCAACAACATGCAGTTCAGGTTCTAAACTTTTTGGCAGAGAGGGGATATAAAGTCTCCTGTTCTAAGGCACTGATGATGACAAAGGTCACTTACCTGAAAGTTCATATTACCCATGGGTCCAAGAGGCTGTCCTCTGATTGAGTACAAGGAATCCTCCAGTTGCCCTCCCCACAACTCGAAAAAAGTTGCGAGCTTTCCTGGGGCTAACTGGGTATTATAGAATCTGGATATCCAATTATGGTCTAATTGCCCATCCCTTATATGAAAGCTTGAAGAGATGGGGTGATTCAATCCCACTGACATGGGGAACTCCTCAAAAGAAGGAAGAGGCTACACCAAAACAAGCCTTAACTCAAGCACCTACCTTGAGGTTGCCAGACCCAGAAAAAGCATTACAACTTTATGTCCATGAAAAAGAAGGACTAGCCTTGGGAGTATTAACTTAAAGCTTGGGGCCTGAGCCCCAGCCTGTAGCTTACTTATCCTAGAGGCTTGACCCAACCGCCCGAGGCTGGCATCCCTGCCATCGGAATCTTGCAGCTATTGCAATCCTGATAGAAGATGCTTTAAAACTATCTTTTGGGGGGAAACTAACTATTTTTACCAGCCACCGAGTGAAATAACTCCTAAATGGGAGACGCCATTTATGGATGTCTAATCAAAGAACCCTCAGATATTAAGTCGTGTTGATGGAAAATCCAGGCCTGACTATATCCCCTTGTGAGGTTCTTAACTAGCCACCCTCCTGCCTGTCTCCGAGGGCTCTCTCCCCTTTCACTCTTGCCTAGAAACCTTGGACCACTGGACAAACCCCTGAGAGGGATTGTCAGAAGATCCTCTGACCAATCCTGAGGAAATCTGGTACACTGATGGAAACAGCTTTGTCTTGGATGAAAAAGGAAGACCCAGATATGCAGTAGTCTCCAGTTTTGAAACCATAGAGGCTAAACCTTTGCCACTGGTGCTTCAGCCCAATTGGCTGAGCTCACAGCCCTGACTCAAGCCTTAGAACTGGAAAAAGGAAAAAGAGTAGCCATTTACATTGACTCCAAGTATGCCTTTCTGGTGCTACATGCACATGCTGCTATTTGGAAAGAAAGAAGCCACTTGACAACCTGAGGGTCCCCAGTCAAATCTGGTGATCAAATCCTTAGGCTCTTGGAGGCAGTTCATCTGCCCACTGAAGTTTCAGTGTCCCACTGTAAAGGACACCAAAACAGGAGAACGGAAGTGGCATGAGGGAAACAAGCAGCTGAGCAGGCAGCTAAGAGAGCAGCATTGAACAATGACCTAATGGGATTGCCCTCTTAGTTCCACAGACTAATTTGCCAGAAACTCCTTCATATACTGAAGATAAGACTCTTAAGGCTAAGAGTGAGGGCTTTCAAGAAGATCATATGGGGTGGTTCCAAAAGGAGGGACTCCTTTTTCTGCCTGGGAACCTCCAATGGAAGTTGGTTAACTCCTTTCATGCCACCACTTATTTAGAGGAAAAGTCCCTACAAAGATGACTAGAAAGGTCCTTCAGAGGAACAGGCCTCCAAATGATTATAAGGCAAGCGGTCTCCTCTTGTCCCATTTGCCAATTAAACAACCCCCAAGGAGCTCTAAGACCCCAGCTGGCACAGCCTGTCCAATGATGTGGGACCTACCCAGGAGAGGACTGGCAGATGGACTTCATCCAGATGCCAGTTTCTCAAGGGTATAAATACCTATTAGTCATGATAGATACACTCACAGGATGGATTGAAGGCTTTCACACCCAGACTGAGAAGACTGAGGAGGTGGTAAAAAAAAAACTGCTCCATGAAATAATTCCAAGATTTGGTCTGCCCAGGTCATTACAAAGTGACAGTGGGACATCATTTACTTCTAAGGTCACCCAAGGGGCCACTAAAGCATTGGGCATTACTTATTATCTCCATTGTGCCTGGAGGCCTCAGTCTTCAGGAAAAGTAGAAAGAGCCAACCAATTAAAATCACCGATAACAAAGATAACCCAGGAGACCTCCCTAGAATGGAAGGAGACTTTACCAATAGTTCCTCTCTGCACCTGTATTGCCCCTAAGGAACAGGTTGGTCTTAGCCCTTATGAGATGCTATATGGGAGACCTTTTGTTTATATCAGTGACCTCTTCCTAAATCCAGAGGCTCAGACCCCCAAGTCTTATACCATGGCCATTGGGCAATTCCAACAGGATATACACTTGTGGGGTGTCAACCAGGACCCAAAAGGTTCTAAAGAGCCACCACTATATGCTCCAGGGACTCAAGTCCTAATTAAAGTCTGGAAAGATGGGTCCCCAAAGGCTCAACTGCAGCCCACATGGAAGGGCCCTTACCCTGTAATATTTTCTACCCCCACAGCGGTCAAGGTACCAGGACATGACTCCTGGATTCACTCCTCATGAGTCAAGCATGGAAGAAAACAGAAGAGGACACTCAATACACCTGTGAGACCCTGGGAGAGCTCAGATATCTTTTCAGGACTACAAATGAGTGCCATTCTAATGAACACACCCCAAATTAAGTTTCTGGGGATAACATTTCTCAGGATAGCTCTAAAGAGCCAACAGCTTGGCAGGGGTTGTACTCTAAAACAGACAAGAGCTAGATCTCCTGATCCCTGAACAAGGAGGGACTTGAGCCATCTTGAATGAGATGTGTTGTTTCTGGGTAAATACCTCCAACTAAGTTAAAGTCTCACAGTCCTCAAGAAAAACATTCAGACCCTACAGGATCTCAAAGAATAAGCTGGAGAGTTCTTGGGGTTGCTACAGTCTCTCTTTGGGGGATCCTTCTGCTGGTGAGGGGGAATTTGGAGTTGGCAAATGCTCCTACTAATCCCTGTGACTACCATAATGATGCTGCTTATGATTGTTCCATATATTATCAATTGTCAAACCTGTTTTGTCTCTGCCCAGGTCAACAAGCTACAATATGCAGTGCTAGTTCAACAAGGATATATAAAACTACAGCTGACCACGGAAAATATCGCTCACCCTTAGATGGACACTGCTATAAGGACTCTGAGGCTTGAGACTAGCAAGAGGGGGAGGCCCAATGCCCCTTGCCATCCCCATTCAGCACGGAGTAGCCAGAGAGACTCGACACCCCTATTCCCAAAGAACTGGGCCTCCCATCTCTTGAGGGGGGAATGTTAGGTAATTAGAATAGGAAAAAGGAGTCCAAAATGGCGGTGGTTAAAAGACAAGAAGGGCAAAGCCCGCAACAATAGAACAAAGGAAGGTCTGAGGGCCTGAGTGAGAACCTCAGGTAAAACAAACAGCCCTCCTGGATAACCCAGCTTACATAGGGCAGGCTCAGGGGGAGAAGAAAAAACATAAAAAGAGGAGCCAAAATTAGGTCAGGAACTTCTCTTCTCTTCGTGTCTTTTCAGTTGGCCCACCTTCACACCTCAAGGATTTATTTTCCTTTGCTTTCTAAATAAAACTGAGTTGTAATAGAGAGCTGTAGCACTGGTCTGATGGAGGAAATTACACAGGGCTGTAACACTAGTCCATCCATTGCTTCAAATTTTTGTTGTGTTGAGACAGAACTGAGGAAATTACAAACTCCCCTGACATGACTGTCAGACTTATCCTTCAGCCACAAACAAATGTGAAAGTCAAAAAGTAATGGTCAGCAGCTCTTTTCAGGCATTCAACAGTAGATGTACAGGACTCCTATCATTAAAAAGATAGAAACACATGAGCTGAACAACACATTTACCCTGGCTTTCTGATCATGAGCACTTTCCAAACCATAGCACAATGAGATAGAAAACAAACAGAGATCAATAGTGTCCACAGTAACAGTTTAGAGATTTGTGGTGGATGGAATTTGTGAAGTAAGTTAATAGAGAGAACATAGCAATTTAAAGATGAAACGTCAGACATCTTTACCAAAGTTTTTTTTCAGCCACTGGCTCTCCACTCAGGTCCAAGACTCCATGCAACTCAGAAGTGAATTCCTTATGGGCTGTGAGATGGATAGAAATTTTAAAGGTTGAATAGTGTTGAGAATCATTAAAGGTCCATTGAGGCAGAGTAATGGGACCTTGTTCTGAATGAATACACTGGGTATTGGGAATTCAATTCAGATGCTAAGAAAACCACATATTAGGGCTTTTATCTACTCTTGCTATGGAGCAGTAGTTTCCTTTAGACATGTTCTAATGAAGCCTAAAGCAAAGCCTCAAGAAGATCAAATGGAGCCATTATCAGCCAGAAAGAAACTCAACACACTTCAAGGAAGAAAAAACAGGGATTTTTAAAAATGTTATGGTAAATCTGAAGTTGTACACCTAAAACTAACACAATATTGTAAATCAACAACAGTAAAAGAAAATTGTTGTTAAAGAAAATAACAAAATTTACTATCTTAAGCATTTTTCAGTGTGTAGTTATATGGGGCTTACTATATTCACATTGTTGTACAACAAATCTCTAGAAATTTTTTCATTCTGCAAAACTGAAAACTCTGTACCAATTGAAATTTCCCATTTCCCTCTCCTCTCAATCCCTGGCAACCATTATTTATTTTTATATGAGATTGATTATTTTCCCAATAGCTCAGTTGGTAAACAATCTGCCTGCAATTCAGGAGACCCTGGTTCGATTTCTGGGTCGGGAAGATTCAGTGGAGAAGGGATAAGCTACCCACTCCAGTATTCTTGGGCTTCCCTGGTGGTTCAGCTGGTAAAGAATCCACCTGCATTGCGGGAGACCTGGGTTCAATTCCTGGGTTGAGAAGATCCCCAGGAGAGGGGAAAGGCTGCCCACTCCAGTATTCTGTCCTGGAGAATTCCGTGGACTCCATGGGGTTGCAAAGAGTTGGACACGACTGAGCGACTTTCACTTAGCATTCGCACTTTTACAGTGAGAGCAGAATCTTAAAATATGTCTTTTTGTGACTACCTTGTTTCAATTGGCATAATGTCCTCGAGATTCATCAATGTTGTCTAATATGATAATATTTCTTTCTTTTGAGCTGAATAATATTCCAATGTAGGTAAAAACACATTTTCCTTTAAAAATATTTTTTTACTGAATGATTCTTCAAATTCTATAGTGCTCTACAATTTTCAAAACTTTTCATATGCATGATGTCATATACTACCATAATAACCCCTATCCCCCATTATTCCTGTCTTACCTTACCTCTCCCCACTGGTAACCACTGCAGTTTGTTCTCTGTATCTGCGAGTTATCTTCTTTTATATTGTATTCACTGTTTTAAAAAGATTCCACATATAAGTGATATCGTTCATATCATTCAATATTTGTCTTTCTTTGTCTTAATTCACTTAGCATAATGCCCTCCAAGCTCATCCATGTTGCAACAGTTGGCAAAATTTCATTCTTTTTTTAAATGACTGAGTAGTATTCTATTGTATATATGTACCACACCTTCTTTGTTCATTCATTTTTTGATGGACATTTAGGGTGCTTTCATACCTTGGCAATTGTAAATAATGTTGATATGAACATTGAGGTGAATGTATCTTTTCAAATTAGTGGTTATACACACACACACACACACACACACACACACACACTTGGTATATATGGTATATGGTAGTTCTATTTTTAGTTTTTTTGCGAAACCTCCATACTGTTTTCCACAGTGGCTGCACCAACTTATGTTTCTACCAACAGTGGAAATCCTCTCCAGTGTTTGTTATTTGTAGACTTGTTGTATACTATTTGTAGACATTCCATATTCTCTCCAGCATTTGTCATTTAAGGACTTTTTAATGTTAGCCATTCTGACTGGTGTGAGATGGAATCTCACTGTACATTTGATGAGCATTTCTTTAAAAATTAGTGATGTTGAGCATCTTTTCATGTGCCTGTTGGCCATTTGGATGTCTTCTTTAGAGAAGTGTCTATTTAGGTCCTCTCGTTTTTGATTGGGCTGTTTATATTTTTCTTGCTGAGTTGTATGACCTGTTTGTATATTTTGGAAGTTAACCCCTTGTTAGTTTCAGCATTTGCAAATTATCTCATTTGGTAGGTTGTCTTTTCATTTCTTTTTTAGGGGTTCCTTTGTTCTGCAAAAGCTTGTACGATTGATTCAGTTCAGTTCAGTTGCTCAGTCATGTCTCACTCTTTGCAACCCCATGGACTGCAGCACGCCAGGCCTCCCTGTCCATCACCAACTCCTGGAGTTTACTCAAACTCATGTCCATTGAGTCAGTGATGCCATCCAACCATCTCATCCTCTGTTGTCCCCTTCTCCTCCCACCGTTAATCTTTCCCCACATTAGGGTCTTTTCAAATGAGTCAGCTCTTTGCATCAGGTGGCCAAGTATTGCAGTTTCAGCTTCAGCATCAGTTCTTGCAATGAACACCCAGGACTGATCTCCTTTAGGATGGACTGGTTGGATCTCCTTGAAGTCCAAGGGACTCTCAAGAGTCTTCTCCAACACCGTAGTTAAAAAGCACCAATTTTTCAGTGCTCAACTTTCTTTATAGTCCAACTCTCACATCCATACATGACCACTGGAAACACGATAGCCTTGACTAGACGGACCTTTGTTGACAAAGTAATGTCTCTGCTTTTTAATGTGCTGTCTAGGTTGGTCATAACTTCCTGTCCAAGGAGTAAGCGACTTTCAATTTCATGGCTACAGTCACCATCTACAGTGATTTTGGAGGCCCCCTCCCCAAAAAAGTCTGCCATTGTTTCCACTGTTTCCCCATTTATTTCCCATGAGGTGATGGAACCGGATGCCATGATCTTAGTTTTCCGAATGTTGAGCTTTAAGCCAACTTCTTCACTCTCCTCTTTCACTTTCATCAAGAGGCTCTTTAATTCTTCTTCACTTTCTGCCATAAGGGTGGTATCATCTACATATCTGAGGTTATTGATATTTCTCCCAGCAATCTTGATTCCAGCTTGTGCTTCATCCAGCCCAGCATTTTGCATGATTTACTCTGCACATAAGTTAAATCAGCCAGGTGACAATATACAGCCTTGATGCACTCCTTTTCCTATTTGGAACCAGTCTGTTGTTCCATGTCCAGTTCTAACTGTTGCTTCCTGACCTGCATACAGGTTTCTCAAGAGGCAGGTCAGGTGGTCTGGCATTCCCATTTCTTTAAGAATTTTCCACAGTTTGTTGTGATTCACATAGTCAAAGACTTTGGCGTAGTCAATAAAGGAGAAAGAGATGTTTTTAACTCTCTTGCTTTTTTGATGATCTAGCGGATGTTGGCAATTTGATCTCTGGTTCCTCTGCCTCTTCTAAAACCAGCTTGAACATCTGGAAGTTCTTGGTTCATGCATTGTTGAAGCCTGACTTGGAGAATTTTGAGCATTACTTTACTAGCGTGTGAGATGAGTGCAATTTTGCGGTAGTTTGAGCATTCTTTGGGATTGCCTTTCTTTGGGATTGGAATGAAAACTGACCTTTTCCAGTCCTGTGGCCACTGCTGAGTTTTCCAAATTTGCTGGCATATTGAGCGCAGCACTTGCACAGCATCATCTTTTAGGATTTGAAATAACTCAACTGGAATTCCATCACCTCTATTAGCTTTGTTCGTAGTGATGCTTCCTGAGGTCCACTTGACTTCACATTCCAGAATGTCTGGCTCTAGGTGAGTGATCACACCATTGAGATTATCTGGATTGTAAAGATCTTTTTCCTACATGTCTTCTGTGTCTTCTTGCCACCTCTTCTTAATATCTTTTGCTTCTGTTAGGTCCATACCATTTCTCTCCTTTATTGAGCCCATCTTTGCATGAAATGTTCCCTTGGTATCTCTAATTTTCTTGAAGAGATCTCTAGTCTTTCCCATTCTGTTGTTTTCCTCTATTTCTTTGCCTTGATCGCTGAGGAAGGCTTTCTTATCTCTCCTGGCTATTCTTTGGAACTCTGCATTCAAATGGGAATATCTTTCCTTTTCTCCTTTGCTTTTTGCTTCTCTTCTTTTCACAGCTATTTGTAAGGCCTTCTCAGACAACCATTTTGTCTTTTTGCATTTCTCTTCCATGGGGATGGTCTTGATCCCTGTCTCCTGTACAATGTCACGAACCTCCGTGCATAGTTCATCAGGCTCTCTGTCTATCAGATCTAGTCCCTTAAATCTATTTCTCACTTCCACTGTATAGTCATAAGGGGTTTGATTTAGGTCGTACCTGAATGGTCTAGTGCTTATCCCTACTTTCTTCAGTTTAAGTCTGAATTTGGCAATAAGGAGTTCATGATGTGAGCCACAGTCAGCTGCCAGTCTTGTTTTTGCTGACTGTATAGAGCTTCTCCATTTTTGACTGCAGAGAATATAATCAATCTGATTTTGGTGTCGATCATCTGGTGATGTCCATGTGTAAATTCTTCTCTTGTGTTGTTGGAAGAGGGTGTTTGCTATGACCAGTGCGTTCTCTTGGCAAAACTCTATTAGCCTTTGCCCTGCTTCATTCTGTACTCCAAGGCCAAATTTGCCTGTTACTCCAGGTGTTTCTTGACTTCCTACTTTTGCATTCCAGTCCCCTATAATGAGAAGGACATCTTTTTGGGGTGTTAGTTCTAAAAGGTCTTGTAGATCTTCATAGAACCGTTCAACTTCAGCTTCTTCAGTGTTACTGGTTGGGCCACAGGCTTGGATTACCGTGATATTGAATGGTTTGCCTCGGAAATGAATGGAAATCATTCTGTCATTTTTGAGATTGCATCCAAGTACTGCATTTCAGACTCTTTTGTTGACCATGAGGGCTACTCTATTTCTTCTAAGGGATTCCTGCCCACAGTAATATATATAATGGTCATCTGAGTTTAATTCACCCATTCCAGTTCATTTTAGTTCACTGGTTCCTAGAATGTCGACATTCACTCTTGCCATCCCCTGTTTGACCACTTCCAATTTGCCTTGATTCATGGACCTAACATTCCAGGTTCCTATGCAATATTGCTCTTTACAGCATCAAACCTTGCTTCTATCACCAGTCACATCCACAACTGGGTATTGTTTTTGCTTTGGCTCCATCCCTTCATTCTTTCTGGAGTTATTTCTCCACTGATCTCTATTAGTATATTGGGCACCTACTGACCTGGGGAGTTCCTCTTTCAATATTCTATCAATTTGCCTTTTCCTACTGTTCATGTGGTTCTCAAGGCAAGAATTCTGAAGTGATTTGCCATTCCCTTCTCCAGTGGACCACATTCTGTCAGACCTCCCCACCATGACCCGCCCCTCTTGGGTGGCCCTACACGGCATGGCTGTTTCATTGAGTTAGACACGACTGTGGTCCTGTGATCAGACTGGCTAGTTTTCTGTGATTATGGTTTCAGTGTGTCTGCCCTCTGATGCCCTCTCGCAACACCTACTGTCTTACTTGGGTTTCTCTTACCTTGGACGTGGGGTATCTCTTCACGGCTGCTCCAGCAAAGCGCAGCCGCTGCTCCTCACCTTGGACAAGGGGTATCTTCTCACTGCCGCCCCTCCTGACCTTGAAAGTGGAGTAGCTCCTCTCGGCCCTCCTGCACCTCTGCAGCAGCCGCTCCTTGGAGGTGGGATTGCTCCTCTCGGCCGCCGCCCCTGACCTGGGGCCTGGGGTAGCTCCTCTCAGCCGCTGCCTCTAACCTCGGAAGTGGGGAAGCTCCTATCGGCCACTGCCCCTGACCTCGGACATGGGGAAGTTCCTCTGTGCCGCTCCTGCGCTGTCGCAGCCTGGCGCTCTCGGCCGCCGCCCCTGACCTAGGAAGTGGGGCAGTTCCTCTGCGCTGCTCCTGCTCTGTCGCAGCCTGGCGCTCTCAGTCACCACCCCTGACCTTGGGCGAGGGGTAGTTCCTCACCGCCACGCTTCTGCGGTCTGTCGCAGCAGAGGATGTTTTGCCTCTTATCTCTGCTAGAAGTTTTTGGTGTTACGTCTTTAAGTCATTAAGCTCATTTTAGAGGGTGTGTTTTAACTTCATTGATTTACATGTGGCACTCCAACTTTCCCAACAACATTTGCTAAAGAGACTTTTTTTTTTCCCATTGTGTATTCTTGCAGCATTTGTCAAATATTAATTGACTGTAGGTGTGTGAGTTTATTTATGGGCTCTCTATTCTTTGCCATTGATTCACATGTCTCTTTTTGTGTCAGTACCATGCTGTTTTGATTATTGTAGCTTTGTAGTATTGTCTGAAGGCGCAAGCCTTCTGCTTTGTGCTTTCTCTTCAGGATTAATTTGGCAATTCTGGGTCTTTAATGGTTTCATATAAATTTTAGGATTATTTGTTCTAGCTCTCTGAAAAATGTCAGGGGTTGTCTGAAAGGGCTCATGGTAACTTTGTAGATGGCTTTGGGTAGGATGGCCATTTTAACAATATGAATTCTTCCAATCCTAGGGCATGGATTATCTTTCTATTTCTTTGAATCATCTTCAGTTTCCTTAACTAATGTTTCATGGTTCTCAGCATATAAATCTATCACCTCCTTGGTCAGGTTTTTTCCTAAGTATTTTATTTTGGGGGGTGTGCTCTTAAAAGTTATTTTTCTGACATTTCCTTTCTGATCTTTTATTGTTAGTATAGAGAGATGAAACTAACTTATTTATGTTAAAGATTTATCCTATTACCTTGCTGATTTTTTGTTTCAATTCTAGTAGTCTGTGTGGCATTTTAGGGTTTTCAATATACAGTATCACATAATCTGCATATAATGATAATTTTACCTTTTCCCTTCAATTCTGGATACATTTTATTTCTTGTCTGATTGCTGTGACTAGGGCTTCCAATACCATGTTGAATAGAAGAGGTGAGAGTAGGCATCCTTGTCTTGTTCCAGATTTTAGCAGAAAGGCTTTCAAGTTTTTACCATTGTGTGTTATATTGGCTTTGTCATAAATAGTTTTTATTATATTGAGATATGTCCCTTGTATATACCCACTTTGGTAACAGTTTTTATCATGAATGGGTGTTGAATTTAGTCAAGTGCTATCCCTGCATCTATTGAGATGATCACATGGTTTTTGTTTTTTCTTTTTTGTGGTGTATCACATTGACTTATTTCCTTATGTTGAACCACCCTTGAGTTTAGGATGAGTCTTACTTAGTTGTGGTTATATGATCTTTTTTATGTGTTATTGAATTCAGCCTGCTAATAGTTTGTTAAGAACTTTTGCATGTATATTCATCAAAGATATTGGCCTGTAATTAACTTTTTTGGTGGTGTACTTGTCTGGTTTTGATATCAGGGTGATGGCTTCGTAGAATGTCTTTGGGAGCATTCCCTCTTTCTTCAGTCTTTTGGAAGTTTTTTATGTGTTTGGTAGAATTCACCTGTGAAGCTATGTGGGCCTGGATTTCTAGGGAGTTTTTTTCATTTGTTTGTTCTTCTTATTATAGATTGTCTTTTACTTCTAGTGATCAATCTGTTCAAGTTATTTATTTCTGCTTGATTCACTTTTGGTGATATATATAAATGGCAACCCACTTCAGCATTCTTGCCTGGGAAGTCCCATGGATAGAGGAGCCTGGTGGGCTACAGTCCATAGGGTCACAAAAGAATCGGATACAACTTAGCAACTGAAGAACAATGATGGATGTTTATAGAAACTTGTCCATCTCTTTTAGGTTGTTGAATGTTGGTGTATAATTGTTCATAGTATTCTGTTACGATTCTTTGTATTTCTGTGGTATCATTTCTGATTTCTCCTGTTTCTCCTTATTTTGTTCATTTGGGTCTTCCCTCTTTTCTTCTTGGTGAGCCTTGGTGATCACAGGTTTACCAATTTTGTTTACTGTTTAAAATAACCAGCTCTTGATTTTATTGATTTTTTTTCTTTTGTTTTTTAATCTCCATGTTACTTACGTAGTCTCTGATCTTTAATATTTCCTTCCCTCTGCTGAATTTAGGTTTTGTTTGTTCTACTTTTTATAATTTTTTGCCTAGTAGGTTAGGGTATTTATTTGAGATTTTTCTTGTTTGTTAAAGAAGTCCTATGTATCACTATGTATTATATGCATCACTATGAACTTCCCACTAAGAACTGCTTTTGCTATATCCCATAGATTTTGTGTAGTTTTGTTTCATTGTCATTTGCCTCAAGGTATTTTTAAATTTCTTCTTTGATTTCATCGTTGACCCTATGGGTTTTTAGTAGCATGTTATTTAGTCTCCATGTAATTTTTTTTTCTTTTCTTTTTCTGTGGTTGTTTTTTCCTTTCATATAGTTGTGTTCAGAAAATATGCTTGAAATATTTTCTGTCCTCTTTAATTCATTGAGGCTTATTTTGTGCCTGGAAATTAAAAGATGCTTGCTTCTTGGAAGAAAAGCTATAACAAACATAGACAGCATGTTAAAAAACAGAAACATTGCTTTCCAACAACGGTCCATAAAGTCAAAGCTATGGTTTTTCCAGTAGTCATGTATGGATGTGAGAATAGGACCATAAAGAAAGAGGAACTCTGAAAAATTTACCCTTTGAACTGTGGTATTGGAAAAATCCCTTGAGAGTCCCTTGGACAGTAAGGAGGCCAAACCAGTCAATCCTAAAGGAAATCAGTCCTGCATATTCATTGGAAGGACTGATGCTGAAACTGAAACTCCAGTACTTTGGCCACCTGATGCGAAGAACTGACTCCTTAGAAAACACCCATATGCTGGGAAAGATTGACGGCAGGAGGAGAAGGGGACAACAGAGGATGAGATGGTTGGATGGTATCATCGACTCAGTGGACATGAGTTTAAGCAAACTCTGGGAGTTGGTGATGGACAGGGAAGCCTGGGGTGCTGCAGTCCATGGGGTTGCAAATAGTCGTACATGACTGAGCAACTGAACTGAATATTGTGCCTTAGTATTTAGTTGGTTCTAGATAAAATATCTTTGTGCACTTGAAAAGAATGTGTATCCTGATCTTTAGAATGTAATATCTGAGTGTGTATCCTGTGCTTTTTGGATGTAATGTCCAGAAAATATCAGTGAAGTCTAACTGTTCTATTTTTACCATTTAGGATATCTGTTGCCGAATTCATTTTCTGTCTCAATCTGCCCATTGATGTGAGTGGGTTCTTAAAATCTCCTACCATTATTATATTCCCATAAGTTTATCCCATTATGTCTATTAGTATTTGTTTTATGTATTTGGGTGCTCCTATATTGGGTACATGGGCTTCCCTGGTAGCTCAGCTGATAAAGAATCTGCCTGCAATGTGGAAGACCTGGGTTTGATCCCTGGGTTGGGAAGATCCCCTGGAGAAGGGAACAGCTACCTACTCCAGTAGGGAAGACCACTAGACCATTCAGGTATGACTTAATCATGCCTTTCAATTATACAGTGGAAGTGGCAAATAGAGTCAAGGGATTAAATCTGATAGAGTGCCTGAAGAACTACGGACAGAGGTTTGTAATGTTGTACAGGAGGCTGTGATCAAAACCATCCTCAAGAAAAAGAAATGCAAAAAGGCAAAATGGTTGTCTGAGGAGGGCTTACAAATAGCTGAGAAAAGAAGAGAAACCAAAAGCAAAGGAGAAAAGGAAAGATATACCCATCTGAATACAGAGTTCAAAAGAATATCAAGGAGAGATAAGAAAGCCTTCCTCAGCGATCAAGGCAAAGAAATAGAGGAAAACAATAGAATGGGAAAGACTAGAGATCTCTTCAAGAAAATCAGAGATACCAAGGCAACACTTCATGCAAAGATGGGCACAATAAAGGACAGAAATGGTGTGGACCTGAAAGAAGCAAAAGATATTAAGAAGAGGTGGCAAGAAGACACAGAAGAACTGTACAAAAAAGGTCCAAATGCCTCAGATAATCATGATGGTGTGATCACTCACCTAGAGCCAGACATCCTGGAATCCGAAGTCAAGTGGGCCTTAGGAAGCAAAGCTAGTGGAGGTGATGGAATTCCAGCTGAGCTATTTCAAATCCTAAAAGATGATGCTGTGAAAGTGCTGCAATCTATATGCCAGCAATTGGGAAAACTCAGCAGTGGCCACAGAACTGGAAAAGGTCAGTTTTCATTCCAACCCAAAGAAAGGTAATGCCAAAGAATGATCAAACTACTGCATAATTGCACTTATCTCACACGCTAGCAGAGTAATGTTCAAAATTCTCCAAGCTAGGCTTCAATAGTACATGAACCAAGAACTTGCAGATGTTCAAGCTGGATTTAGAAAAGGTAAAGAACCAGAGATCAAATTGCTAACATCCATTGGATCATAGAAAAATCAAGAGAGTTCCAGAAAAACATCTACTTCTGCTTCATTGACTATGCGAAAATCTTTGACTGTGTGGATCACAACGAACTGTGGAAAATTCTTAAAGAGATGGGAATACCAGTCCACCTGACCTGCCTTCTGAGAAACCTGTATGCAGGCCAAGAAGCAACATTTAGAACAGACATGGAATAATGGACTCGTTCCAAATTGGGAAAGGAGTATGCCAAGGCTGTATGTTATCACCCGGCTTATTTAACTTATATGCAGAGTATATATGTGAACTGCCAGGCTGGATGAAGCACAAACTGGAATCAGGATCATTGGGAGAAACATCAATAACCTCAGATATGCAGATGTACACCACCCTTATGACAGAAAGAGAAGAGGAACTGAAGAGCCTCTTGATGAAAGTGAAAGAGGAGAGTGAAAAAGCTGGCTTAAAACTCAACATTCAAAAAATTAAGATCATGGCATCCGGTCCCATCACTTCATGGCAAGTAGATAGGGAAACAATGGAAACAGTGACAGACTTAATTTTGGGGGGCTCAAAAATCACTGCAGATGGTGACTTCAGCCATGAAATTAAAAGATTCTTGCTCGTTGGAAGAAAAGCTATGATAAACCAATATAGCATATTAAAAAGCAGAGACATTACTTTGCCGAGAAATGTCTGTCTGGTCAAAGCGATGGTTTTTTCAGTAGTCATGTATGGGTGTGAGAATTGGACTATAAAGAAGACTGAGCACCGAAAAATTGATGCTTTTGAACTGCGGTGTTGGAGAAGACTCTGGAGAGTCCCTTGGACTGCAAGGAGATCAAAGCAGTGAACCCAAAGGAAATCAGTCCTGCAAATTCATTGAAAGGACTGATGCTGAAGCTGAAACTCCAATACTTTGGCCACCTGATGCAAATAACTGACTCCTTGGAAAAGACTGTGATGCTGGGAAAGGTTGAAGGCAAAGGAGAAGGGGACGACAGAGGATGAGATGGGTGGATAGCATCACAACTCGATGGACATGAGTTTGAGCATGCTCTGGAAGTTGGTGATGGACAGGGAAGCATGGCATGCTGTAGTCCATGCTGTCACAAAGAGTTGGACATGACTGATTGACTGAACTGATACTGCGCACATATATGTGAGTGAGTGTAATATCTTTTCCTGTATTGATCCTTTTTATCATTGTATAGTATCTTTTCTCTTTAATCTTTGTTTTAAAGTGCATTTTGTCTAATATGAATATGTGACCCATGCTTTCTTTTCAGTTTAATTTGCATAAAAAAATTTTCCACTGCTTACTTTCCGTCTATGTATGTCCTTTTTCCTGAAGGGGATCCCTTGTAGGCAGCGTATTGTAGGCTCTCAATTTTCAACCCAATCTGCAACTCTATGTCTTTTGATTGGGACATTTAGTCCATTCACATTTAAGGTAATTATTGATAGATATGTATTTGTTGCCATTTATTATTATTGCCACCTTTTTTCCCTATTGATTTTATATTTCTTCTTTTTCCCTTTTTCCTTTTGTGTTTTGATGATTTTCTTTTGTATTATGCTAGAGTTGTCTTCTTTTTTGTTTTTGTGAATCTATTGTATGTTTTTGATTTGTGGTTTCCTTGTTTTTCAATTATATAACCCGTTCCTATATCTACTTGCTTTAGAATTGTAGCCATATAGCATCAAACACATTCTCAAAAAAAAAATGAAAAATAAAAATTTACATTTTCTTACTTTCCTCCCCCACATTTTATGATTCCTTTTCCATATCTTCATGTTCATCATTTTGCTGTTCATTGTGATTATATTCACTTTTGCAGAAGTCTTTTTATTTTTTTAAGTCTGTGTACTAGCCTCATTGATGTGATTCACTTTCCAGTTATGCAAATCACCTAAATATTAAACCTAAGATAATAACAGGTGCAGAGGAAGACATTCAAGCAAATATTTCTTAGCTGTTGTCGGAACACCAGTACATAAAAAATTGATAAATTAGGCTTTATCAAAATTATAAAATTCTGATCTTTGCTATTCCTTGAAAGACTCTAATAAGCTCATGAACTAGCAAGCCATAAGTTGAATATAATATATTCAAATATGGACTTTATCTGTAATTTCTTTAAATGGACAAATGGTTTATACATACACTTCACTTTTGAAGATATAAAGGCAATATATAAGCACATGAAGGAATATTAACATAATTAGGCATTGTTGTTGTTGTTTTTCAGTTGCTAAGTTGTGTCCAACTCTTTATGACCCCATGGACTATAGCACACCAGTCCTTCACTGTCTCTTGCAGTTTGTTCAGATTCATGTCCATTGAGTCAGTGATGCCATCCCACTGTCTCATCCTCTGTTGCCTCCTCTCCTCCTGCCCTCAGTCTTGTCCAGCATCAGGGTCTTTTCCAGTGAGTCAGCTCTTTGCATCAGGTGGTGAAAGTATTGGAGCCTCAACTTCAGCAACAGTCGTTCCAATGAATATTGTTTTTCATTGCTGAAAATAATGAAACATTCAGGGTTGATTTCCTTTAGGATTAACTTGTTTGATCTCTTTGCTGTCCAAAGGACTCTCAAGTCTTCTCCAACACCACAATTCGAAAGCATCAGTTCTTCTGCACTCAGCCTTCTTTATGGACCAATTCTCACATCTCTGCATGACTACTGGAAAAACCATAGCTTTGACTACATGCACTTTTGTTGGCAAAATCATGTCCCTCCTTTCTAATAGACTGTCTAGGTTTATCTAGAGCTTCCCTTGTGGCTCAGCTGGTAAAGAACTGCCTGCAATGCAGAAGACCTGGGTTCGATCCCTGGGTTGGGAAAATCCCCTGGAGAAGGGAAATGCTACCCAATCCAGTATTCTGGCCTGGAGAATTCCATGGACTTTATAGTCCATAGGGTTGCAAAGAGTTGGACACAACTGAGCGACTTTCACTTCACTCTAGGTTTATCATAGCTTTCCTTCTAAGGAACAAACTTCTCTTAATTTCATGGTTGCAGTCACTGTCTGCAGTGATTTTTGGAGCCCAAGAAAATAAAATCTGTCACTGCTTCCCTTTTTTCCCTTCTATTTGCCATGAAGTGATGGGATCAGATGCCATTATCACAGTGGTATAATGTCAGAAATCTATAGCAAAGGGAAATTCTGAAAATTCACAGATATATACAAATCAAATAATACAGTCTTTAATGGATCAAAGACAAAAATCATAAGAGAAACTAAAAAATACTTTGAGGTGAGTGAAAATAAAAACAGTGTGCTAAAATTATAGGATACAGTTAAAACTGTTATTAGAGAGAAACTTGTTGTTGATACCTATATGTAGAAAGAGGAAAGATCTTAAATTGATAATTTAATGTTACATCTAAAAATAACTAGACAAAGAAGGAGAAATATTGTTTGGCATCCCTTATATGTGGAATCTGAAAAGAAATGATACAGATGAAATTGCAAAACAGAAACAGACCCACAGACTTCAAGAACAAACTTCTGGTTGAGGGATGGGGGGGCAGGGATGAGGGGAAGGGAAGTCAGGGAATTTGAGATCGACATAAACACACTGCTATTTAAAATGGATAATCAATAAGGACCTGCAGAACCCTGCTCAATATTATGTGGCAGCCTGGATGGGAGGGGAGTTTGGGGGAGAATGGATACATGTGTATGTATAGCTGGGTCCCTTTGCTGTTCACCTGGAATTATCAAAACATTGCTAATTGGCTATACCCCAACACAAAATAAAAAGTTAAAAAATAAAAGGAACCAGGAAAGAGAAAACTAAAACCAAAGCAATCAAAAAGAAAAAAAAATAAGATTATAGGATAATCTTTAATAAATAATAAATAAAATTGAGGATAGAAAAATAGGTCAAATCAAAAGTTTGTTCTTTGAAAAGGTCAATAGAATTGACAAATCTTTATTTAGTTAGATCCACTATGAAAAAAAAAGAGATAAGATTCAAATTACTAAAATCAGAAATGTCAAGAAGGGGGCATTATTTCTGACCTTACAGAAATAAATCCAGTGATTTGAGAAATGAAGCTTCCATAAGTTTACTTCTGCCTTGAGCCAGTCAGACTTTGGAGAGACCTACACTGTCCTTGAGGCAGATGTGTTGACTAAGGTATAGCAGGTCAGTAGCGTTTGAGAAGAGTGACCCACAGGTCAGACTGAACTGGCAGGTGCTTTTCAGCTGTCTCACTTAGTAGTTTTTTTAAAATTTTAAATAAGTTAATGATATGTAAAAGTCAGGAGATTTCACATTTAAAATTTTATGACTTCTATAGAAAAATCTGAAGATTTAGCTGTCTACATTTCAGCATGACAGCTATTAGATATAGCTGAGAAGGACCCTGATCTTTGGAGGAGCCATGTATTTCTATTTCTTCATAGCCCTGTTGTCTTATGCCTCATCATTGCTTTCATTTACTCAATCTTCTAGCCCTCCTAAGAATATTTTCATCTCTGTTAACAGACCTAGATCCATGACCGATTCAGCCCAATATTCAGTGTATGACAGAAGTTCACTTTCTTAATATTAACCATTTTAATTCCTCTTGTAGATGTATGAACAGAGATATAAGAACATAAAAAGCTTTACTTAAGTTCACACAACCAGCCAGTGGCAGATCCGAAACTAGAACCTTAGGCATGTCTGTCAGTTCTTTTACACTGCATCCTGCCAATTTTAAGTCTTCCAAATCGTTTTGACAACTATTTAAATATTACCTGTACTAGTTCTTTGAGTTATGAATTCTGTGTTTGTTAACCTCTGTATAAAAATGCCTTCTCATGAATTGTCTGAGTTTTGCCTCTTTGCAAGGCTGGTATGAAGAGGTTTGGTTTAAAAAAATTCATATTCACCCCTTCTCCATGATCTCTTTTAAAATATGCTTTGGTCATTTCTTCTCCAGCCTTTGTCTTTTTTTTTTTTTTTTTAATGATTTAAAGGTGAAAAGTGTTCATTTCTTTTCCGTATTTCTGCCCTGAGTTGAGCAGTTTGGGTTCATGGGGTAGTTCAGCTCCATGACACCCTTCAAGTCCTTCATTTTCCCTGTCTTCTTCACTAAGGACCACCTGGAGCAGAGGAACTGCAGCTCAAGAGCTCCAGGCCAGCCTGCTCCCTGTGTTAGTGTATAGAGGTTCACTAGGATGCAACCACACCGTGTATGTATATGTTATCTATGGCTGCTTTGAGGCTGCAAGCACAGAGATGAGAATTTCAGTGGCTTCATGGCTGCAGAGTATGCAGTATTTACTGTCTGACTCTTTACAGACAATGTTTAGCCTTTGTCTTTTAAAGAGCCTTAACTTCTTTGTGGGGCTTGCCTAGAGTCTAGAGGTCAGTTGGCTGTAGGTTTCTGTTTGATGCTTTAGGAAGACTCAAGGAATATGTTTGTAAGATTGCTTTCCACTCTACCTGCAAAGACTACCCCATTTAAAAGGAAGCTCCTTATGAGGGGAAAAAGGCTCAGCCCAAGAGCTGTTGAGAATTTCCGCATCGCTCTCCACTAGGTTCCCTCTCATGCTCTACCATTTCTTTCCAGTGACTTTTCTAAACTTCGACTTTTCATTTTCAGACCTTTACACAAAGTTTTCCTTAATCCATTTATAGTGATGTTTTTCTGTTTATTTTTTACTTTTGCTTTTTTATCTCCTAATTCCTGCTCTTAATCCCTAATCATCTATATTTATATGAGTTTTGTCTAAAATTTTATTTCATGGATTTTTGTCCTTTATCTCTATTGCTTTTAGAGTTTAAGCCTTTAATCTCATTGACCTCTAGCCTTTTATACTGTATTTTACATGTCATTTATTTTCTTTTGTGATTTTGACTGTTGATCTTTTGCCTTCATTAGACTTTTTAGTCTCCCATTTTAATCCATACTTTGTTTTTCCTCCCTTCTCAATGTTTTAATGTTACTGTCTTTCTAACCTCGCATTCTTCCTTAATTGTTAAAAGTTGATCAATTTTTTAAGTCATGACTGACAGAGAGTGTGATCATAGAAGGACTAACCACAGAGAAGATCAGTACTAGAATCCAGGGCAAGGGTAAGCTTTCATTTCTGCCCATGCTGCCTTCATGGGTCTCCTCTGTTTTTAAGAATTTTTATTGGAGTATATAGTTGATTTGATTGGAGTGTAGTTGTGTTAGTTTCAGGTGTACAGAAAAGTGAATCATGTATATCTACCTTTTTTTAGATTCTTTCCCCACATAGGTCATCAGAGAATATCGAAGAGTTCCCTGTGCTATACAGTAATTATCTATTAGTTTCTATTAGTTTAATAGTTAGTTTAGTTAATCTATTAGTTATCTAGTAGTTTCTATTAGTTATCTATTTCATAAGTAGCAGTGTGCATATGTCAACCCCAATATCCCAATTTATCCCCCACCTTACCCCCTAATAACGACGTTTGTTCTCTACATCTACAACTCTGTTTCTGTTTTGTAGATAAGCTCATTTGTACTCTCTTTTTAGATTCCATGTATAAGTGATGTCATATCGCTTTGATGTCTTATATTACTCATGACAACTCCAGGTCCATCCAGCTGCAAATGACATTATTCCATTCTTTTCAATGGCTGAGTAATATTCTACTGTATATTTGTACCACATTTTCTTTATCCATTCCTCTGTTGATGGTCATTCCTCTGTTGCTTCCATGGCCTGGTTATTGTAAATAGTACAGAGCGACTTCACTTTCACTTTTCACTTTCAAGCATTGGAGAAGGAAATGGCAACCCACTCCAGTGTTCTTGCCTGGAGAATCTCAGGGACGGGGGAGCCTGGTGGGCTGCCGTCTGTGGGGTCGCACAGAGTTGGACACGACTGAAGCTGCTTAGCAGCAGCTGCTATGAATATTGGGATGCATGTATCTTTTGAGATTATGGTTTTCTTTGGATATGTGCCCAGGAATGGAATTGCTGAATCACATGGTAGCTCTGGTTTTTGTTTTTTAAGGAACAGTCATACTGTTTTCCAAGGGCCTCCCTGGTAGCTCAGCTGGTGAAGAATCCGCCTGCAATGCAGGAGACTCTGGTTCAATTCCTGGTTTGAGAAGATCCCCTGAAAAGGGATAGGCCACCCACTCCAGTATTGTTGGGCTTCCCTGGTGGCTCAGATGGTAAAGAATCTGCCTGCAATGCAGGAGATCTGGGCTCAATCCCTGGGTTGGGAAGATTCCCCAGAGGAGGGCATGGCCACCCACTCCAGTATTCTTGCCTGGAGAATCCCCATGGACAGAGGAGCCTGGCGGGCTACAGTCCATGATGCTACAAAGAGCTGGACACGACTGAGTGACTATGCATGGCACAGCGCAGCATACTGTTTTCCATAGTGGCTGCATCAGTTTATGTTCCCACCAACAGTGTAGGAGGGTTCCCTTTTCTCCACACCCTCTCCAGAATGTATTGCTGTAAATTTTTTTGATGATGGCCATTCTGACTCGTGTGAGGTGATACCTCATTGTAATTTTGATTTGCATTTCTCTAATAATTAATAATATCATTTGCTTGTCTTTCTCCCAAACTTTTCATCTTTTTCTTGTGATTTCATAAGAGTGTTGAACATTTATTTAATTTCCTATAGCAGAGTTATTTTTCTCTGGGGACCTGAATTTGAGGTTAGCAGTGGTCGTACAGGATTCACCTAGAATCAAAAGGAATGAAAAGATTTATGCCATGTGGAACATTATTTTATTGATATTTATTTCAATTACTTCATCTTTAATGTGTAATCTGTCATTTTTGAAAATGTGAACAACATTCACAAAGTTTAAAGTTTAATATGATCTTCTGAATGCAATATTATAAGGGAAGTAAATAATTCTAGTTTATCTTTTTCTCTCTTGCTTTCATACTCTTTGCTAATCTGTAAAAATGAGGATTATAATGCTAATTCTGTAAACTTACAATGAGAATTAAGTGAGAAAAATACATGTTCTTATGTACAGCATAATGCATAAACTATAGTAGCTTCTCAGTGAAAATTTCCCTTTCTTTTTCTTCCTAGTCAATTAAAAATCATATCAAATAAATTGCATATATTAATCAGAGGGATTAATTTTGAAACCAGAATTTCATTGCTTATAGAAATAGCCAAAGCAGATTCTTATTATCAAATACAATTCAGTTTAGTTCATTTCAGTCGCTCAGTTGTGTCCAATTCTTTGCGACCCCATGGACTGCAGCACGCCTGGCTTCCCTGTCCATCACCAACTCCTGGAGCTTACTCAAACTCATGCCCATTGAGTTGGTGATGCCATCCAGCCATCTCATTCTCTGTCATCCCCTTCTCTTCCTGCCTTCAATCTTTCCCAGAATATGGGTCTTTTCAAATGAGTCAGTTCTTCGCATCAGGTAGCCAAAGTATTGCAGCTTGAGCTTCAGCATCAGTCCTTCCAATAAATATTCAGGACTGATTTCCTTTAGGATGAACTGGTTGGATCTCCTTGCTGTCCAAGGGACTCTCGAGTCTCCTCCAACACCACGGTTCAAAAGCATTAGTTCTTTGACACTCAACTTTCTTTATAGTCCAGCTCTCACATCCATACATGACTACAGAAAAAACCATAGCTTTCACTAGACAGACTTTTGTGGGCAAAGTAATGTCTCTGCTTTTTAATATGCTGTCTAGGTTGGTCATATCTTTTCTTCCAAGGAGCAAGTGTCTTTTAATTTCATGGCTGCAGTCACCATCTGCAGTGATTTTGGAACCCCCCAAAATAAATTCTGTTACTGTTTCCATTGTTTCCCCATCTATTTGCCATGAACTGATGGGGCAAGGTGCCATGATCTTAGTTTTCTGAATGTTGAGTTTTAAGCCAGCCTTTTCACTCTCCTCTTTCACTTTCCTCAAGAGAGGCTCTTGAGTTCTTCTTTGCCTTCTGCCGTAAGGGTGGCATCATCTGCATATCTGAGGCTGTTGATATTTCTCCCAGCAATCTTGATTCCAGTTTGTGTTTCATCCAGTCCAGCATTTCTCATGATATACTCTGCATAGAAGTTAAATAAGCCGGGTGACAGTATACAGCCTTGGTGTACTCCTTTCCTGATTTGGAACCAGTCTGTTCCATGTCCAGTTCTAACTGTTGTTTCTTGACCTCCATACAGATTTCTTGGGAGGCAGGTCAGGTGGTCTGGTATTCTCATCTCTTGAAGAATTTTCCACACTTTGTTGTGATCCACATAGTCAAAGGCTTTGGCATAGTCAATAAAGCAGAAATAGATGTTTTTCTGGACCTCTCTTGCTTTTTTGATGATCCAGCAGATGTTGGGAATTTGATCTTTGGTTCCTCTGCCTTTTCTAAATCCAGCTTGAACATCTGGAAGTTCATGGTTCATGTACTGTTGAAACCTAGCTTGGAGAATTTTGAGCTTTACTTTGCTAGCATGTGAGATGAATGCAATTGTGTGGTAGTTTGATCATTCTTTGGCATTACCTTTCTTTGGGATTAGAATGAAAACTGACCTTTTCCAGTCCTGTGGCCATTGCTGAGTTTTCCAAATTTGTTGGCATATTGAGTGCAGCACTTTCACAGCATCATCTTTTAGGATTTGAAATACAATTAGCCTATGGAAATTGTACAAATACAATTAGCCTATGGAAATAAAAGACCTAAAAAACACACAGCAGTTGATTTTGTTAGTAGGTATTTTTTCACTTTGAAATGTGTTCTTTTACTGATGATTGGTGTCCTTATTATGGATTATACCAGGCCAGAACAGTATTTTTCTCCCTCCAAGTAAACTTAAGAACCAAAGATCCAGTGTAGGACCATATTTTTTTTTCTTTTAGTATAAGATGAATCATTTTGTTTCTTAGGGTGACTCCGTGATATATTGGATATGCTTTTGGACTTCTATTATTGGGCTTCCCTGGTGGCTCAGACAGTAAAGCATTTGCCTGCAATGTGAGAGACCCGGGTTTGATCCCTGGGTTGGGAAGATCCCTTGGAGAAGGAAATGGCAACCCACTCCAGTACCCTTGCCTGGAAAATTCCATGGACTGAGGAGACTGGTAGGCTATAGTCCATGGGGTTGCAAAGAGTCAGACATAACTGAGTAACTTGGACTTCTAAATAAAAAATCCTTCAGAACACATACCTAAAAACTGATGATGGTAAAAATTGCAGAGAATGTCTATCCCAGAGCCCACACTGGAAAACATCTGGGGCGTGACCTTGTGTGGAGAACATCAATACAAGCTATAATGTAAGTGATGCCTCCTGGGCTCATGTGACTCTTAACAACCTGCATAGCTAATTTTGATGTCAGCACCATTTACTGTGTCAAGTTACCCTGTCTACTTCTTGCCATCTTGCCGTGCCAAGTCACTTCAGTCATGTCCGACTCCTTGTGACCCTGTGGACTGTAGCCCGCTAGGCTCCTTTTTCCATGAGATTCTCCAGGCAAGAATACTGGAGTGGGTTGCCATTTCTTTCTCCAGGGTTCTTCCTAACATAGGAATTGAACCTGAGTCTCCCATATTGCAGGCAGATTCTTTACCATCTGAGCCACCAGGGAAGCTCTTGCCATCTTAGTATGGTTTATTTTTCCCAAAATAAACATGACATTTTTAATGTGTAGCCTCACTCTCCCAGAGTCCATTACTCGTTCTCAGCTCAGGAGCTGAGAGAAGTCAGGTGGCCCAAGTCTTTGATACTGTTCTGACCTATTGCTATTCAAAGCCTGTTTAAAACTCTGATCTGATGCCTCAATGGAAAGTCTGTTCCTTCTCCTTTTATCAGTGATTTATTTGAGCTTAAATAGGTTCGTCTTCATTATGTCACAGCAAACGTGCGTCATCCAAGTGCCTGTTTTAAAATAAATGGTGGCCAGTTTAGAGTGACCTGGAAAGACTTCCACACTCTTTCTGTCAAATTTAAATGTTATGACAGTTTTCTTATCACTTTGAAAAGCCACTTTAATAAATGAAAGTAGGAAGAACTGAATTTAGATAGCATCTTTGATGCTATCCACAGAGCCAGATTCTGGATGTGTGAGGCTAAGATCTTGATGACTACTTGGCAGGAAGGGTTCATTTTCTCTGTTTTCACAAATCAAACTTGGAACTCCAAACTTTGAGGATCAGAACCTGCTTGCGAATCAGTTCTTCAGTTGCACAGTTAACCAAACAAACAAGCAGACAAGCAGAAAATCTTGCAACTGAGTAAAACACCTTGGGGAGGTGTCTTGCCAATGAAATCACTTTTACCAGAATGATGGTAAAGTCTCATTTGACTGCACCCAGAATATGATCTACTCCAGTGTTTCTCAAACTATGCCCAGACACATAGTTAGACAGTCTATATATTTTTGTGTGAGAATTTTAAAAATACTTTGTATTTATCTCAACAAAAACAATTTTATTTATTTATTTTTTTCATTTATTTTTATTAATTGGAGGTATCTCAACAAAAACAATTTTAAAATAAAATTAAATAAAGCTCTCAACAGGAGCACATTCTGGATTTTCTGGATGACATCCTGTTGACCAGGGATATCCAGAGAAGCTCAGGGCCCATGCTAGGGATTGTATTAACGTCCTTGTGGCAGCATGCTAACTGGGAAATTTACACTAAGGCATGGAGAGGTGGTAGAATCAGATTTTTAAAAGAAGGGAGTATGGAGACCAACCACCAAGATGCAAATTTTCGAAGAAAATATTTAAGAATCGGCTATGACTTTTGGGCTTTTCATCCCTGTTGGAGATAGCAAAAATGGAGGTTTGGTGAGAATATTTTGAGAATTTATTTGGAAAAAACTGTGCTGCGAATCTCTCTCACGTGCTCTCTCTCTCTCTCTCACATACACACATACACAAACACACATGCAAGATGGAGGTGCTTTCATTGCCACAAGCATTGTAAAGGATTGAAGAGGAGAGACTGTAACAGCTTATATTGTTAAATATTAAAATATGGGTGCAGAGTGGATTAGTTCATGTCTCATATGTAAGAATCAACACTAGGAGTTCACTATATATTTCTTTTCTTTATAACTAATGCATGTATTACTCAAGCTGTAAAAATAATAATATATATAATTTTTTTAATGGATACCTTTAATTCTACAGAAATAAAAGCTTATTACACAGTTACCCTAAAATATATGTTTCCCTCTTGATTGCAAGTTTTGGCTTTTGGGGGATGGAATTCTAATTAATGAACAAATAAGAACTCTTTTACTCATCATCATGTGGAATTAGGTTCAGTGCTTTTACTCACTTTCCCCTAGTCTTTGATTAAATGTACAAATATCAGTTATGGGCTCAGTTGATTAGCTTAAAATAAGTCCTTTGTTTTTGATACATGTACTGACTTCAAGTGTCAGGGTTGATTGTTGTACTATTTTGATTAATCACACCACACTTTTCATCTCAGGAGTGTTTTCTGTTTATGGTACCCACCCCTCCTTTTTTTTTAAACTTTCTTGGCCAGGCCCTGTGCTATGTGGGATCTTAGTTCCTCAACCAAGTATCCAACCCGCGCCCCCTGCAGTGAAAGTTCAGAGTCTTAACCACTGGACTGTCAGGAAATTCCCTATTCATGGTTCCTTTTCAATTCAAAACTTTATGTCCTGAAATGACTTTTGCCTGGGACAGAGATAGACCTCTTCCATAGAGTGTAGACAAACATTCTTTGATGTGCAGATGTCATAATTTTATTATCGGGAACCAGCATGCTCCTAATACATAATCAAGTTGGCTCTGTAATTACTGCTGAGAAAAAAAAAAAGGGATTGAGATGAAATATTTTAATACCCAAGGTTTTGTTTGGGGAGAGTGAGATTTACCCTGACATTTAACTTAACTCTTTTTAAATTTAACAACATTTCTATATGGCAAGTTTTAACTCTTCAGTTATGTTGTGTTATCTTTCGCAATGAGTTTGTTGTTAGAGGCGATATATCAGAGTACACAATTTTTAATCTGTAGTGTGAAATTTTGGGGCTTAACCACCTTTGCTTGTCTGTACTAAAGAAGAACCAATATAACCTTTCCCCCCCACTTTATACTGAAGGGTAGTTGATTTCCAGTGTTAGTATCAGGTATACAGGATAGTGATTCAGTATTTTTGCAGATTGTACTCCGTTATAGATTATTACAAGATAATGGCTCTAATTCCCTGTGCTATGAAGTATATCCTACTTTACACGTAGTCATTTGTATCTATTAATACCATACCCCTACCTTGTCCCTTCCCCCTTCCCTCTCTGCTTTGGTAACGACAAGTTTTCTTCCTCTATCTATTGCTTTGTTTGTCAAGCACCGTTTCTCTATTCTGGAAGTTGTTTATTCGCTAAGTTGTGTCCAACTCTTCCCTATGGACTATAGCTCGCCAGGCTCCTCTGTCCACGGGATTTCTCTGGCAAGAATACTGGAGTGGGTTGCTGTTTCTTTCTTCAGGGCATCTTCCTGACCCAGGGATTGAACTTGCATCTCCTGAATTGGCAGGTGAATTCTTTACCCCTGAACCACCTGGGAAGCCATTCTGAAAACAGTAACCTTTTTTCATTAGAAGTTACCGGCCTACCCTGTTGTCAACTAAATGTCTGTGTCCCCACCCTCATCCCATTTATATGTTGAAGCCCTACCCACTGAGTGTGGCTGTTTTGGGAGATGAAGCCATCAAGGAAGTGATTAATATTAAATGAAGTCATAGGGTGGAACCTTTAGTATCCAATAGTTGCCACTAGTGGTCACGATCTAGGCAAAAGTTGCTGGCCTGAAAGAATGAAGCTAATATTTCCTTAAGGGCAGACATGAGAGAGGGAGAACATACTGATTGCAGTTAAGGCCTTGATTCCAGTTTTTTATGAGGCCCAACTGCACCTCTTTCTGTCTGGTAATTTCATTGTGTGCATGCTTAGTCACTCAGTCATGTCCGACTCTTTGCTACCCCATGGACTGTAGCCCACAAGGCTCCTCTGTCCATGGGATTTTCCAAGTGAGAATACTGGAATGAGTTGCCCTTTCCTCCTCTAGGGGATCTTCCTGACCCCGTAATCGAATCCGTGTCTCCTGTATTGCAGGTGATCCTTTACCTGTTGAACCATCGGGGAAGTCTGGTAATTTCATGGTGAGTCTGTTAATTCCATTTAGCCTAAGCTAGTTTAAACTTGATCTGTGTCGCTTGCAGCTTTAAATTCTGTCAAATACAGGGAGCATGGCTTCCAAGCTTAAGGTACTTCAATAAATGTTTGGTGGAACAAGCATGTTGTATATTGATGGACATGCAGCCCATTCATCCTTCATAAAACTTTCATAAAATTGTGCGCTAGCATGGTCTCAGTCTCCTGCACTGATGCATGGTGTCAGGAGCAACTCTCTAACACTCTTATAATTATCTTAAAAGTTTTAGGGAAATTGTACATGACATACTGTCCTCTATCTTACGATGAACAAAATAAATATATTTCTAGTTGGAGGCACTTAGACTAATTTGAGGATAACATCATGCTTTAGTTCAGGGGCATAGGGTTGGGTTTGAATCCCTAGAAATCAGATGAGGTTCTGCCACTTAGAAAAGTTGTGAATTCTTCATGGATAGGCTTGGAGGGCATAATGCTGACTGAATAAGTCCGACAGAAAAAGACAAATACTGTGTGATATCACTTACGTGTGGAGTCTTTAAAGATACAACAAACTAGTGAATAGAACAAAAAAAGAAACAGACTCAAAGACATACAGAACTAGTGTTTACTTGGGGGAGAGGGAAGGTGGGAGGGGCAAGATAGGGGTAGGGGATTAAGATGTGTGTGCCTGCATGTGAAGTCACTCATTTGTGTCCAGCTCTCTGCAACCCATGGACTGTAGCCTACTAGGCTCCTCTGTCCATGGAATTCTCCAGGCAAGAATACTGTAGTGTGTTGCTGCACCCTCCTCCAAGGGATCTTCCCAACCCAGATAACAAACCCTCGTCTCTTATGGCTCCTGCATTGGCAGGTGGATTCTTTATACTAGCGCCACCTGGGAAGCCATGTATAACATAAGCTACAAGGATATATTGTACAATGTGAGAAATATAGCCAATATTTTATAACTATAAATGGAGTATTGCCTTTAAAAATTGTGAATCACTATACTGTACACCTGTAACATGTAATACTATACCTCAACTATACTTCAGTAAGAACAAAAGCTGTGAATTCTTGCAAAAAAGTAAGCACATTTGTGAAGTAATGATATATAATCCATGCTGGTGTATCGTACATTGTGGTTATAAGCCAGTATATATGCACAGCGCTTTGTAAATTAGGAACCATAAATCATAAATGAGATTAATTAATTCCAATCTCACTTTCATGAATTTCAAGGTACCCTGTTCAGCTCTTTTGTTATTTTTTTTCCAACACTGTAGCTCTGAGTATTGCTGTATGTGGAAAACTGCACCTTGACAGAAGCTGTAGGTTGTGGGGAAAAAGTCAAGAATGAATATTGGCAGGATGGGTCAGCAATTCTGTTGGCCTAGGCTGGTGGAGATCTTTTATATGCTGTGTAGTTCCAGGTCTGGGGCTCTGGGTCCTTTCTGCAGATAAAAACCAAGGTCAGCCAAGGGTTTGTGCGTTCACAGCAGAATTATTTAATTTGGCTCACCCAAGGGTTTATTTGGTTTTCAGCATGTTGTCAGCTTCCATTTTAAATCTGTTTTGTTTCAAACTTTGAATTTTTCCCTTTAGGGTTGTGTGTGTGTGTGTGTGTATGTGTGTGTGTGTGTGTGTGACAGAGAGAGAAGAAAGATTTAAATTTTTCCCTTCTGGTAAATGTTCATCAAAAATTATAGGATATGGAAAAAATATTCATAAAAATAGAATTTATCCTGTAACTTTACTGTGTAGAAACACACACTGCTAGCTATATATTTCTTTTCTGTGCATAATGTATTTATATAGTTGAGCTTATGTGTATATGCAATTTTGCATCCTGGCTTTTTGAAGATAATTTTATTTATGTCTGCGCTGAGTCTTTGTTGCTGTGCAGGCTTTTCTCTAGGTGTGGCAAGCAGGGGCTACTCTCTAGCTGTGGGCCATGGGCTTCTCATTGCAATAGCTTCTCTTGTTGTGGAGCACAGGCTCAGTAGTTGTGGCACATGGACTGACTTGTTCTGCGGCATGTGGGATCTTCCTGGATCAGGGATTGAGCCCATGTCTCCTACATTGGAAGGTGAATTCTTTACTACTGAACCATCAAGGAAGCTCCTGACTTTTGGAAATAGCATCATATCTTAATAATTTCTCAAATTCATTAAAATTCTTAGTTAATATAACTCATGTCTGTTTAGTAACTCATAATCTAGGCATGCCTTTTATCTTTCATCATTGCCCCACTTTTAGATATTTAGATGAATTCTAAATTTTTACTCTGATAAATGATCCTGTGATGACTTTTTTTCATTAAAGTCAGTACTCTTTAAAAAGAGTTTTCCATTTATCTGTGGCACTTCCTTTGCCATATTTGAAGATTTCTGCTTAAAGACAGGTTGGTTCTGAACATTATGTGTAAGTCCATTTGTTTTTACATCTAAAAAACCCAGCAAGAACTAGTACCATCTGTTGGCAGTAGGCAAAGACAAGGGACCTTGCTTTGGCTGGTGGTTGTATTTATTTCTGTCTAGGTCTCTAGGCTGAACATTCATAAGCTGATGAATTTATGTTCTAAATTCTTAGGTATTTAATTTGCTTCTAAGCTATTCATTAGTGCTATCCATTTATCCAATTTTACACCTTATTTTTATTTGAAAAGCATGCTCTGACTATATACACACAAAACACATGTATTGCAAAAAGGCAAAAAACATTGGAAATTCTGAAGAATAAAGTTAAAGTAGTAATGATCAGTGAGCGTACTGCATTTAACCTTTTTATACATTATTATCTCCGTGGGTATTTGTTATTTGTACTTCCCCTCCCCATATAATCAAACTTGTACTTTGTTGTTGTTTTTAGTTGCTCAGTTGTATCTGATTCTTCGCAACCCCATGGACTGCAGCACCCGGCTTCCCTGTCCTTCACCATCTCCCAGAGCTTGCTCAAACTTATGTCCATTGAGTCCATGATGCCAACCAACCATCTCGTCCTCTGTCATCTCCTTCTCCTCCTGCCTTCAGTCTTCTCCAGCATCAGGGTCTTTTCTAATGAGTTGGTTCTTTGCATCAGCTGGCCAAAGTATTAGAGCTTCAGCTTCAGCATCAATTCTTCCAATGAATATTCAGGATTGATTTCCTTTAGGATTGACTGGTTGGATCTCCTTGCAGTCCAAGGGACTCTTAAAAGTCTTCTCCAACACCATAGTTCAAAAGCATCAGTTCTTTGGCACTCAGCCTTCTTTATGGTCCAACTCTCACATCCATACATGACTACTGGAAAAACCATAGCTTTGACTAAATGGACCTTTGTGGGCAAAGTAATATCTCTACTTTTTAATATGCTGTCTAGGTTGGTGATAGCTTTTCTTCCAAGGAGCAAGTATCTTTTAATTTCATGGCTTCAGTCACCATCTGCAGTGATTTTGGAGCCCCAGAAAATAAAGTATGTCACTGTTTCCATTGTTTCCCCATCTACTTGCCATGAAGTGATGGGTCCAGATGCCATGATCTTAATTTGCTGAATGTTGAGTTTTAAGCCAGCCTTTTCACTCTCCTCTTTCACTTTCAAAAAAAAGAGACTCTTTAGTTCCTCTTTGCTTTCTGCCATAAGGGTGGTGTCATCTGTACTTTATATACCTTGTATTCATGGAGGTCATCCTGTAGTGATTAGTCCTGCTGGTGTCCATTTCACATCTGGGTGTGTAAATGACTCCAGTTTTCTGTGGACCATCTTTTTGCACTGTGGCCTATCACTTTGCCAATCATATAATCACGTAACAGTGATAGTGAAATAGGTGCATAAAGTCTATTTTGTGGCCCATGAAGAACACAGATGTAAGGTTTAACTCCACATTGCATCTACTAACTCTTTGACCTGGGGCAAAGTTTAACCTCTCAGAGCCTTTGATTCTAGACCTATGAAACAGGATTGGCATGTGGATCAAATAGAATAATGGATATGAAAAGCAAAATGTGGCCTTTTCAGTCCTGTAGTCTTGTTGGCAAAAAAGTAAGAGATTTTTTAAAGTGGTAAAATGGTGGGAGGAGCATGGGAAAACAGTATCGGAACACTCTTGGCTGCAAAAGCCTTAAATCCAACACTTTGTTCCACTTAGCGAAAGGTTTAAGTATTGCAGTACTTGGCTCATCTTTTAGTTCTTTCCCACTTTTAACACTAGTTTAGAATCTTGTGGAAATTTTATCTTTGTAAGTGACAACAATAGATTTGTATAGTATGTGTTGAAAAGTGTTGGTCGCTCAATCGCGTCCATCTCTTTGCAACCCCATGGACTATATATAGCTTGCCAGGCTACTCTGTCCGTGGAGTCCTCCAGGCAAGAATACTGGAGGGGGTTGACATTCCCTTCTCTAAGGGATCTTCCTGACCCAGGGATCAAATCCAGGTCTCTCCCATTGCAGGCAGATTATTTTACTGTCTGAACCACCAGGGAACTGATTTGATCATTTACTCATGAAATAAAATAGTACGAGTATCTAACTGTGTGTCAGTTACTGTGCAAAGCTCTGGGGATAAGATGTAAGTAAGGCATAGAAATAAATCTTCAGGAGTATACAGTCTGGTGTAGGAAACATAAGCACAATCTTATGTTCATAGTGCAGACAACTTCTTGGGGAAATGAAGGTAAGGAAGCAGTCAGTTCTGAGTGGTAGTGGTGGGGAGAGAGGCTTGGATGATCACAAAAGGTGATGCTGGAATAAGTCTTAGATATGCAAAAGATGAAGAATGAGCCTTCTTGACTAGGAGGACAATGTACACAAAGGCCACAGAAGCCACACTTGGAGAAGAAAGAGGGAAGAATGGGCAAGGCTAGGACAGAGCACGTAAAAGGGAAATTTGTAGGAAACAAGAGAATCAAGTCTGGGATTTGTGGGGCTGGGTTTTTGTCTGCCCAACAACTCAGGGAACTCCCATTTTTAGTTCAAGTCGTCTAAATACAGTTGACCCCATCTCTTGTCTCAAGTGATGGTAATGTGACTTTGATTAAGAAGAATGGGAAAAATTACTTATTTAATAAAGATATCTTGTTGGATTCAAAAAACCTTGCAACAATGTAAGGCTTATGGAGAAAATTAATAAATGGAACTGCTGGCCTTGATGAAGTTTCAGAAGCACTAACCTGCATGGTAAGAAACGTGCCTCCAACTCTAATACTCAATTCAATATCATCTGAGTCAGGTCATGGGTACAGTTCTAGCAGCAACTTCAAGATATTTTACTGGTAGGAGAGAGCATAAAGTCATATTGACTGGGTAACTAGCGCATTTGCTCTCGTGTGAGTCTTCAGCAATAATAGGCCATCCTATGGAAACCATGCTCACAAAGTTTGACCATTTATTTTGTCAACTGTTTAAATAAGTTTGTCTAGACTCATTATTTTCCCTGGAGCATCTGTGTCCTGGAGTCAACGCATATTTCTTTAGGCTTTACTTAATTTGTGTGGTGAGCTGGTGCATGTGTTATTGGCAATGTAATAAGGAAGGGAAGAAAATATTTTCAACCAGTGATTTTGGATCACCTTAGACTGCTTTTGGCTATTTCTGTAAACCCCGATTCTGACAGCTGTGAAATAGAGACATTGCCAAAGTGTGGGAGATCATTAGGGTTTTGATGCCATCTTAGAAGCAAACAAGACTGAGGACTACTTGGTTGCTACAGACTAACTTTGTCTTCTACATTCAAAAGTAAAACCAGCCTCCCTCCTCATAAGACAGAACAGTGGTAAGAAGCAGCAACACCAGGTGTTAATGGAAGAAAGGGCAGGCTGGAAGGGATCCCCCAATGAGTTAGAATTAGGAGGAGGGAGCATCTGGCCTGGAATGGTTACTTTTCCATTAATGTGAAAATATTGATGTTACCATTATCTTTACTCTTAGCTTGGTTATTAATCTTAAGGTTTCTCAGCTACGCACTGTTGAGGAAAATAAACTGAGTTGTTCTTTTTGTGCGGGGTTGAACAAAGGATTTAGTTCAGAGGAACTGTTCCTAATGCCATCAATTTGAAGTCCAGATGAAAGATTTTCTAGGCATCTCACCCAGGCAGCTACATGGCAATAAAAGTGTTTTATCTGGAAGATGTGTGAAGCTAGAAAAAAATATATAGTTACAAAGCATACTTTGTTAGAATTTCTGGTTGGGGGAAGAGATTCTCTGTGTTTCTGAGTCACACCATTTTGCTGATTTCTTTTAAAAAAGAAAAAAATGGGACATTCTAGCTTGACACAACTGGAGAGGAAATCAGCTTGATCCAGCTGTCTGAGGCATCAGAAATGATTGCAGCTGGCTAATCTCTAATTATAGAATCTCTATTATTGATGATGTAAGTGGCTGAATCTGTGGTTTGACTTCTGTGATCCCTGGCTTTGTGAAAAGCTGGGATTTTGAGGTAATGTTTTTTCCCTCTGTGTGATAAATTAAACAAGTTTAAATTAATTCTTGGGGCAAATATCATTAAGGAGCTGAAGATGATATTTTTGTTCCTTTGGCTGACTAGATTATGCCCTAACTGTGACTTTGGATGAAACTATTAAATCCTATTTCCATGGGATTCAGTCCAGAGCACTCGGCTCTGACGTCCTAAAGGTATTTGGAGAGGCCAGGGTCAACATCAGCAATTCTGAGTTTCAGAGAAAGTTTATTTCTCTAATGGTTTCTGTTTAGAGAAGATTTCAGCAGAATTACTGCATCTCAACTTTACCCTGAACCCTTCATTGATCATTTGCCTTTCTTGCTCTTATTCTTTCCACCAGTTCTGTTTTTGCAGACTGATTTAGAGAGAAACAAGTGGTGAGGTAAATCATCAGTGTCAATGTACTCATCTATTCAGGCTGCTATAAAAAATAGCGTAGACTGGGGACTTAAAACAACCGACATTTATTTCCCACAATCCTGGAGGCTGAGAAGTCCAAGGTCAACGTCCCGGCTGATTCCTGCTCCTGGTGGGAGCCCTCTTCCTGGTTTGTGGTTGATGGTCTCACTGGGCTCTTGCATGATGGATAGGGAGAGGTGAGTTCTCTGATCTCATCTTATAAGGGCAGCACTAATCCCACCCTGAGGCTTCCAGTCTTATGACCTCACCCAAACCGAGTTACTTTCAAGGCCCTACCTCCAAATACCATTACATTGGGGGTTAGAGCTTCAATATATGAACTTCAGGGGGCACACATATTCAGTCCATAACAGGAAAACCTTGATTAGTTAGAAATTATCAAACTAACTCTCAACATGTCACTTTAAGAGGAAGAGACAAATCACAGATCAACTTGGCTAAAAGATACCTCAAATAGCCGGAAGATGCTCATCCACCCAGCTTCAGGTATCGTTTTGTGTTTGGTATCAAGCCATCACAATCAGTGGTGGGAACATTGCTCAAAACACTGAAAAAAATCTCAAGATTCAGCAGTCAATATGAAGTATATTTTCTAAAGACATTCATAAACCCAGACTCAAACCACAAAAGTTTTCAATTTGGTTTTGGAGTGAAAAGATTTTAATTAAAAGCAAACCAGGAATTTTATATACAGAGTATCTTTTGTTCCTTGAATATGTTAGCAAGATATTATCTGGCTATTATAAAAATATACAATACAACTTCTATTTTTAATTTTTCAAATAATCAATTGTTGGACAAACTTAACTATTCTTTACCAATCTGTTACCAAGCAATCACCAATCCTTACTCAGAAAATGTGTCTTTTGCTCTATGCATTAGCAAGCAAAGCCTAAGGCAAGGATTGAAGTGCTGAAACTTTATTTGAGAGATATAAATCTGTAGTGGTAAGGCTGAGGAGGAAGGCAAGTGAGCCAAAGAAATATATAATACTGCATGATATGATGTATTTCCACACTGACTGCCATGTCCCAGTGAGCCACAAAGAGAAGCAGCAGGTCATTCAGGAGGCATGCTCACTTATCACAGAGGACCTCCAGGAGGGCTGTCAGGAGGTTGTGCACCTCAAGGTGGGCTATAAAAGTGGTAAAGGAAGGCAGATGATCCGTCTGACACCCACCTGTCCCCAGTTCCCATGGGTCATGTTTCACTCTGCAGGGACTTAACTCCCCAGATTCTGGTTGTGCCGTCGGTCCCCTGCACAGCTTAGGAAGCTGCTGTATGGCTGTCATATCCTCAGAGGCAGGGGTAATTTGGCCTGAGGGCCATGGGACCATGGAGGCCTGAGAATTTAACTTTACATCTCCCGTCTCAGAGAATTTAGTGAATCGGTGGTGTGGTCCAGGAGACAGCCATTGCCTTAGGAGAGTAGGAGTCCGTCAGCCCATTGGAGTGGACATACAAGGTTCAGCCTGATACAAAACCCTACTGTCCAGTTTGAAACTTTTAACAGGGGAAATTTAGAAAAAAGTAAAAATGTAAAAGAAAAAGCATGAAAATGATTATTATTTAGGAAAATAGACCTATCCAGAAACAGGATTCTGAATCCTGAAATCCTAAAATTTAAAATCCTGATTTGAGTCACGATTTTCCATTGAAACAGAACCAATAGGAGATATCCATATCTATCTACTTACCTGTCTACCTACCTATCTACATACATATATGTACATCAGTTCAGTATAGTTCAGTCGCTCAGTCGTGTCCGACTCTGCGACCCCATGAATCGCAGCACGCCAGGCCTCCCTGTCCATCACCAACTCCCGGAGTTTACTCAAACTCATGTCCATCGAGTCGGTGATGCCATCCAGCCATCTCATCCTCTGTTGTCCCCTTCTCCAACTGCCCCCAATCCCTCCCAGCATCAGGGTCTTTTCCAATGAGTCAACTCTTCGCATGAGGTGGCCAGAGTATTGGAGTTTCAGCTTCAGCATCAGTCCTTCCAATGAACACTCAGGACTGATCTCCTTTAGGTTGGACATATATGTACAGAGTTCATTATAAAGAACTGGATTATACAGTGATGGAAGTTGGTAAGTCAAAAATCTGCAAGGTGTACCAGTGGTCCAAGAGACCTACAGAAAGCTATGTTTCAGTTTGAAGGTTGTCAGGCAGAAAGAGCCAGAGTCACAGATGAAGTCTGAAGGCCATCAGCTGGAAAATTCTCTTTACTTCGAGGGAGGGTCTGTCTTTTAGTTCTATTCAGACTTTCAACTGATTAGATGAAGTTCACCTGCATTCCTGAGGGCAACCTGCTTACTGTACTATTAAAATGTTAATCTAATTCAATGTTAAAGTTGAGTGATTTAGATGTTATTCTCATCTAAAAAACATCCTCCAGAAACATTCAGAATAATGTTTGACAAATATCTGGGCATCCTATGACCCCATCAAGTTGACCAATATAATTAACCATGAAAGGGGTCTATCTGTCTTACTAGGAAGTTCTTTTGGAAACAGTAGGAAGATAGTAGAGCTAAGAAGTTAAGAATTCAAGTCCAGGATCTGCTGGTTATTAACTATTTGACCCTTGTTGTTCAGTTGTCAAGTCATGTCCAACTCTGTGCGACCCCATGGCCTGCAGCACACCAGTGTCCCCTGTCCCTCACTATCTTCCAGAATTTGCTCAAATTATGTCTATTGAGTCCATGATGCTATCTAACCATCTCATCGTCTGCCACTCCCTTCTCCTTTTGCCTTCAATCTTTCCCAGCATCAGTGTCTTTTCCAATGAGTCGGCACTTTGCATCAGGTATATATATTTTTTAAATATTTACTTATTTGACTGCACTTGGTCTTAGGTGTGACATGTGGGATCTTTAGTGGTAGCATATGAACTCTCAGCTGTGGCATGTGGGATCTAGTTCCTTAACCAGGGATCAAACCCAGGCCCCCTGCATTGGGAGCACTGAATCTTAGCCAATGGACCACCAGAGAAGTCCCCACAAATTATATATTTTGTTTAAATTTTTACTGTCTTAAATATCACTTGACATTTTAAGTGTCTGATTTTCTGTGAATAGCTGTTCAGGGCAAAAAAGTAGCTGCTACAACAGTGAAAGTGAAGACTTGAGAGACGAAATTGGGGAACTGGATTTGAAGAGGACAACTGTTGGAACATTGAGTGGGATGCAATTTTTCTTGTCCTGTTCCATCTTTTGTGGCTACACTGTAAAACTGTGGCGTTTCTGGTTCTTTGTGATAATTTTCCTAGCACCCCTCTCTTCTTTCCCCAGTTGTTTCCTGTTGCCTTTGTGTAGGAATGGATGTGTTAGCATACAGAATCTAGCACTAAATATACTGCCAGCTATAAGAGGGAATACATCTTCCTAGATAATGATCATCAGGTTGAGTATATGTAAAAATTATAATTAGATTACACCATAGGTTGTGTGCATGCATTATTATTAATATTATTATTAGCATATTATTATAAGCATTATTATTAATACCAAGTGGGTTTTTGTTGTTCTAGTGTGAGAGTATGAGAGATTGGCAGGTTTGGTAACTTTGCATAAACTTGAGAAATAGCAAATATTTGGTCATTTGGGTGAAAAAATTTCTTTTGATTTTTAAAAATCCAAATACACCTTCTCAAGGCAGTTTATTCTTTGGCCAATTTGCCATCTCCTGTGGGGGATACCTTTGATGTCCAAACCACATTCTGTAGATACTTCCCTTCCCTTTGATCAATGGTGCTTGAGAGAGACTTTTCTCTCCTTGGCTAGTTAATATCTAATTGTAACTGAAGTGAAAGTGTGTGTAGCAGTCATATTTCACAGTGGAAACAACAGAGAAAGCCAAACTGGGGCAAGAAGGGGCGGGGAGAAGGTAGAGAGAAGCAGGGGAGAAGAGGAGAAAACAGAGAATTAACCATGAAGAGAATAAATGAGAAATGGCAGAAGAACACAAAGCAAGTGTTAGTTCCTGTTCTTGTACCTATAACTTGTATCTAAAGTAAAGATTGCTAATGGGGATTTTATTGGTTAAATCCAATCCATAGAAGCATTTTGTTTGATCTACATAGTTTTAAAAAAATAAATATTTCCAATTGAGTGACTTTATATATATATATAAAATCATCAGTTGAGTTCAGTCGCTCAGTTGTGTCCTACTCTGCGAACCCCATGGCAGCTCACCAGGCTTCCCTGTCCATCACTGATTCTCAGAGCTAGCTCAAACTCATGTCCATCTAGTCGGTGATGCCATCCAACCATCTCACCCTCTGTCGTCCCCTTCTGCCTTCAATTTTTCCCAGCATCAGGATCTTTTCCAGTGATTCAGTTCTTCCCATAAGGTGGCCAAAGCACTGGAGCTGCAACTTCAGCATCAGTCCTTCCAGTGAATATTCAGGACTGATTTCCTTTAGGATTGACTTGGTTTGATTTCCTTGCTGCCCAAGGGACTCTCAAGAGTTTTCTCCAACACCACAGTTCAAAAGCATCAGTCCTTCAGCACTCAGCTTTCTTTATGGTCCAACTCTCATATCCATACTTGACTACTGGAAAAACCATAGCTTTGACTAGATGGCAAAGTAATATCTCTGTTTTTTAATATGCTGTCTAGGTTGGTGATAGCTTTGCTTTAAAGGAGCAAGCATCTTTTAATTTAAAGGCTACAGTCACCATCTGCAGTGATTTTGGAGCCCCCCCAAAAAACAGTCTGTCACTCTTTCCATTTTTCACCATCTATTTGCCATGAAGTGATGGGACCAGATGCTATGATCTTAGTTTTTTGAATGTTGAGTTTTAAGCCATATTTTGCATTCTACCCTTTCATTTTCATCAGGAGGTGTTTTAGTTCCTCTTTGCTTTCTGCCTTATGGGTAGTGTCATCTGCATTTCTGAGGTTATTGATATTTCTCCCTGCAGTCTTGATTCCAGCTTGCGCTTCATCCAGCCCAGAATTTTGCATGATGTACACTACGTATAAGTTAAATAAGCCGGGTGACAATATACAGCCTTGACATATTCCTTTCCCAATTTGGAACCAGTCTGCTGTTCCATGTCTAGTTCTAACTATTGCTTCTTGACCTATATACAAGTTTCTCAGGAGGTAGGTAAGGTGGTCTGTTATTCCCATCTCTTTAAGAATTTTCCAAAGTTTGTTTTGATCCACACAGTTAAGTCAAAAGCTTTAGCATAGTCAGTGAAGCAGAAGTAGATGTTGTTCTGGAATTCTGTTGCTTTTTCTATGACCCAGCAGATGTTGGCAATTTGATCTCTTGTTCCTCTGCATTTTCTAAATCCACCTTGAACATCTGGAAATTCTTGGTTCATGTACTGTTGAAGCCTAGCTTGGAAGATTTTGAGCATTACTTCAAAAACGTATGAGATGAGTGCAATTGTGCAGTAGTTTGAACATTCTTTGGCATTGCCTTTCTTGGGGACTGGAATGAAAACTGACCTTTTCCAGTCCTGTGGCCACTGCTGACTTTTCGAAATCTGCTGGTATTTTGAGTGCAGCACTTTCATAGCATCTTCTTTTAGGATTTGAAATAGCTCAGCTGGAATTCCATCACTCCGCTAGCTTTGTTTGTAGCGATGCTTCCTAAGGCCTACTTGACTTCGCATTATAGGATGTCTGATCTTGGTGAGTGATCACACCATCGTGGTTATCTGGGTCATGAAAATCTTTTTGTATAGTTCTGTGTATTCTTGCCACCTCTTCTTAATATCTTCTGCTTCTGTTAGGTTCATACCCTTTCTGTCCTTTATTGTGCCCATCTTTGCATGAATTATTCCCTTGGTATCTCTGATTTGCTTGAAGAGATCTCCCGTCTTTCCTGTTCTAATGTTTTCCTCTATTTCTTTGCATTGTTCACTTAGGAAGGCTTTCTCATCTCTTGTTGGTCCTTTAATGGACCGGAACCTGGTGGTTCCGAGAGTAAGAGAGAGGAAGAGGCTGATACCCCCTGGTTTACGCGGAAAGCCAATAGAGCCCTGTTCTTAGGGCTCGTGCTGCTGCACGTAGGCACCAGGCGCCCTCTCGAGTGGGTGAAGGCACAGTGCGCCTTCTCGAGAGGGGCTTAGAAGCCCGGGCAAGAAAGTGAGCTCAGCGGGCCTCCACGCTCCAAGGGGTTAGCCAGAAATAGAGAGAGAGAAAGAGAGAAGGAATAGAAAGAAAGAAGGAAGGAAAGAAAGAAAGACACAGGGGACCAAAGCTCTGATGGAGCAAAGGTGTTTTAATCAACATGGCGTGGGCATATATACTGTAGTAATTCTCAGCAAAGATAAAGATTAAAATTCCAGACTTACAAAACGTAAGACGATCCCTATCAAAGAGAGACAGTTGCAAACAATCATCTTTTACCATTTGGCTCATAATAAGGAAGAGGGTACTTATCACTGTAATGAGAAATGCCTGGATTCCTCAGCCCCGGGAAAGGCGTGCCTCTCCTCTTAATTCCTGAATATTCAGGAATCAATAAGGGCCAGAGGGTTCCTGACAGATCCAAAAACAGCACACAGGAAGCCTCTCGTTAAATGCTTCCTGACAATCTCTCCTTGCTGTTCTTTTGAACTCTGTATTCAGATGGATGTATCTTTCCTTTTCTCCTTTGCCTTTTGCTTTTGTTCATTTCTCAACTATTTATAAGGCCTCCTCAGACAACCATTTTGCCTTTTTGCCTCTATTAGATCTAATCCCTTGAATCTGTTTTTATAATCGTATAGGAGTTTAGGTCATGCCTGAAGTGAAGATGGAGAAGTTGTATACAGTCAGGTAAAACAAAGACTAGGAGCTGACTGTGGCTCAGATCATGAACTCCTTATTGCAAAATTCAAACTTAAATTGAAGAAAGTAGGGAAAACCACTAGACCATTCAGGTATGACCTAAATAAAAAAAAAAAAAAATCCATATTCCTAACTATTTAAAAAAGCACAGGTTCTGGCAATCTTTGCCCCACATTCCCTCATGGGAACGATAGAACAGTGAGCTGCAGGTGGGCTGTAGGGGCCTCTTATAGACAGAACATAAAGTCTGTCCTGTTCACCACGGTCAACATCACCAACGTGACTCCTTCCCACCTGCTTCACTGGCTTAGGATGGCTGCTTGGCCTGTCTGGGCTTTTGAGTTAAGAGTCTTGCAGGAGACTCTTCTATAGTCTGATCACCTTAAAACACCTTTCTTTCTAATCTGGTCAGCACATCATAGGTGCCAATGACTAACTATGGTTGATTCATAAAGATTTTGCTGGAAACAGGGCTGCTCTGAACATCTGAGGGACCTGGAGCAAGAATACAGATATTTAAAAGTAATGAAGCAAGTTTAGCAGACCTCTGTTTTTTTTTTTTTTTTTTTTTTTTTTAAAATGTTCTATTATTTATTTATTTTTTTTTTAAAAATTTTATTAGTGAGGCTAAAGTTACTTACAACATTTCAGTGGTTTGTAACATTGATATGAATCAGACATAGATTTACACGTATTCCCCATCCCGATCCCCCCTCCCACCTCCCTCTCCACCCGATTCCTCTGGGTCTTCCCAGTGCACAAGGCCCGAGCACTTGTCTCATGCATCCCACCTGGGCTGGTGATCTGTTTCACCATAGATAGTATACATGCTGTTCTTTTGAAACATCCCACCCTCACCTTCTCCCACAGAGTTCAAAAGTCTGTTCTGTATTTCTGTGTCTCTTTTTCTGTTTTGCATATAGGGTTATCGTTACCATCTTTCTAAATTCCATATATATGTGTTAGTATGCTGTAATGTTCTTTATCTTTCTGGCTTACTTCACTCTGTATAAGGGGCTCCAGTTTCATCCATCTCATTAGGACTGGTTCAAATGAATTCCTTTTGACGGCTGAGTAAAATTCCATGGTGTATATGTACCACAGCTTCCTTATCCATTCATCTGCTGCTGATGGGCATCTAGGTTGCTCTCCATGTCCCTGGCTAATTATAAAACAAGTGCTGCGATGAACATTGGGGTGCATGTGTCTCTTTCAGATCTGGTTTTCCTCAGTGTGTATGCCCAGAAGTGGTATATGCTGGGTCATATGGCAGTTCTATGTCCAGTTTTTTAAGGAATCTCCACACTGTTCTCCATAGTGGCTGTACTAGTTTGCATTCCCACCAACAGTGTAAGAGGGTTCCTTTTCTCCACACCCTCTCCAGCATTTATTGCTTGTAGACTTTTGGATAGCAGCCATCCTGACTGGCGTGTAATGGTACCTCATTGTGGTTTGATTTGCATTTCTCTGATAATGAGTGATGTTGAGCATCTTTTCATGTGTTTGTTAGCCATCTGTATGTCTTCTTTGGAGAAATGTCTGTTTAGTTCTCTGGCCCATTTTTTGATTGGGTCATTTATTTTTTCTGGAATTGAGCTTCAGGAGTTGCTTGTATATTTTTGAGATTAATCCTTTGTCTGTTTCTTCATTTGCTATTATTTTCTCCCAATCTGAGGGCTGTCTTTTCACCTTACTTATAGTTTCCTTTGTAGTGCAAAGCTTTTAAGTTTCATT